>NC_143400.1:54580677-55780677 GCF_052110815.1 Crocodylus siamensis | reverse complement strand
TACAAATACCCCCACAGCAGCCACACATACCCACCAAAAACCCGACACCCACCCGCACACACACCCTCCCACACACACCACATCTACAGCCCCTGAAAAACCCCACACCTACTCCACCAAGCATACCTCACACACTCCCCCACAAACAATATACATGAGAAAGACATTATTTTGAGCTATTACACAATTGACTCTATATACACTATGAAATCACACATAAATCAGGACAAAAATATTTTTTGAAATAAAATTAAAATGTTCTAGTAGATGTTTGATTTTTTAGTATACAATTCTTTTTTTATCCAGTTCCAAGATGAAAAAACCCCTCTCCCAAAAGAAATAGTTTTGGGGGCAAGGGGGGTTACTTCCAGGGGCAACAATCAGGAGTTAGGAGTGGGATTTTGAGTCCCAAGATGGTGGCCAGGGGGCGGGGCACCTGTCAAAGGGCGAAGCTACCCTTGCAGTCCTTGGCAACTCACCAAATACGTCAAATACCTCCAGCCAAAATAATTGACCACTGCTGATTTATCCCTACCCTTTCCATCCTAGGTTTTGACTAGCTCTCAAGCCACAAAAGAATCTGCTGTCCAATCCCGTGGCGACGTAGTTTTAAAAAAAATATTTGGTGAGGGACCTTGTTGAAAGCCTAAATATATAATGTCAACTAGATCCCCTTTGTCCGTATGCTTGTTTACAACCTTAAAGTACTCCAGCAGATTGGTGAGGCAGGATTTCCTTTACAAGAAACCGTGGTGACTCTTCCAAAGCAGATCATATTTGTCCATGTGACTCCTGATTTTATATTTTATTATAGTTTCTACCAACTTGCTATAGATGGAAGTGAGACTCACTGGTCTGTAGTTCTCAGGATCATCTCTGGAGCCCTTTTTTGAAAATGGGTGTTATGTTGACAGTTCTCTGAAATGGAGATGATTTGCAGTGATAGGTTATATCTTATTGCCACCAATTCTGCAATTTCACTTTTGAGTTCCTTATAATATTACATCAAAAGTTTGGGTTAGAACTGAAATATTTGTTTTTAAGGACAAGCCCAATTTCTCTTCCCCAGATTTCCAACCCCAGTGCACAGTCCTTCCTTCTAAAAACCCTGAATTGCCTGTCTCTGCAGGAGAAACGCTTATTTGGTCTAGATTACAAGCATCCACCTCCTTGTATGAAGGCAAGCATCCAGTCTTATTTCTTCTGAAGTATTTGATGTAGATGCAGCAAGGCACTGGTGTCTGGTCCTCAGCATCTCTAATGCTTGGCTTTGTTGAGAGGTGATGGAGTCAGGTGTCTGATGAGCTGTCTCAGTGTTGATTCCATATGTCTCCTTCGTAAGCTGGAGTTCCACAAGGACACAGAGTTTACTGAAAGCACAAAGGCTCATCTATCTATCTATACATCTCTCTGTCTCTCCCTCTATACCAGGAGTAAGCAAAATACAGCCCGTGGGCCAGTTGCACCCCACCAGGCCATTCTATCCAGTCCACAGCGCCACTAAAAATTTAGAAAATTAATATTTATCTGCCCTTGGCTACTTGTCATGCATCCCTCGATGGTTTGCCAAAACTCAGTAAGTAGCCCTCCACCCAAAATAATTGCCCACCCTTTGTCTACACACACACTTCTCTTGCTCTCTCGCTTTACATACAGGTTTCCCTTGTCAACCACAGTTTCAAACATCCATGCTTAATATTCTATATACCATTTTGGCTACCATGGTATACAGTTTTGAGTAACCACAGTTTTCCTTTGCCATACAGCAGCCTGCCACCTGCCATTTCAAATCCCCTGTGCTTTTGCTAGCCACACATGGCAGTCCCATCCCCTCACACACACTCAGTCTCGCGTTGTGCTTCATACCATTAACATCCAGTCACAGGTGCTCCACATTTTTCTCCCATTTTCTTTGTGATTTTTGAATTTTTGCATAAAGTTATAATAAAGGTTTTCTAAGGTGAATAAAGAACATTAGTACCTAAATTTTAAGTGCCAAGCTGAGACATCTAATATTACAGGTTAGGTGCTTTGCACTTTCTGAACTTCAGGACAACTATAGTACTCACAATGGAAATACGTACTGAATGTTACAAGAAAGAGTCATCTCTTTATTTCATTAAAGTCCAACAAACAAAATGACTTGCATGAACTCAAAAACTCTTGGTGCAGCATAAATGAAATTGGCATCTTTCACATTTATTTTGGCGAAGTGCCTCAGCTTTGCATTGGCATTTGGCTAAGCAGCAGAAGACCAACACTGCATCAATGTTCCATTCCACTAACTAGCTTTCACAATTATTATTCCAAATGGGATTAACATTAGCTAATCAGAAAGGCTGACATTTATTTACTGCTGAAACGAAAGGAGGATCATACTATCACCACTGAATAGAAGCAATTTTTGATATACAGCCTCAGAAATCAGATAACTTCTATTAACAGTAATATCACTTCTACAGCACATCTAATCCTACTTTGTGGTTATTATGGTCTCCTGAGTACATATATACTGTTGGGAATGCAGTTGTATACTATATACAAATTTCACTTTTAGAATGGCTTCCCAAAATAATGACTGCCACCTGCAATTGCCTCTCAGATTTAAAACAACATTTGAGATATTTAAATTTTGGTGTTAAAATATCTTTCATTCTTTTTTCCCTTTTTTTGTGGAGGCCTATATAGTATAAGTATACTCACTGTTCTGCCCTTATGTCACCTCCTGATCCCTTGATGGACTTAAGCATATGCCAGGAGGCTGACATCTTTCTTTTCCTTTGACTTGTTGTGGACCCGCCTTGTTTGGAAGGAAGAGACCTCAAGGTCCTAATCCAATTCCAAAGTACTATACTATGGTAGATACATCCAAGTTGATCACTGTAACAGGCTGTGTTCACAGGGCTAGTGCTGGCCACTCTCAGCTAGTGCTGTTCAGGGCTAAACCCCTGCCTCACTGTCTTGCCATGCCTTGATGAAAATAAATATGAAAAATGTTACCAAAGCAGGAGGCTGCCCTTTGCTCACTCTCCTGATGACAAGGGCCTTAGTACATGCTCCAACCTCCCCTTACATGTGTCCCATGCCTCACAGATGGCATCTAAGTTCTATCCAGTATTTCTATATTCACACATCCTGTAATTTACATTGTCACATCCAGTAATTCGGTATTCTCTTATTCAGTATTCTGCATTCTCTCTTTTAGGTACCTCTGTGTCGCATCCAGTAATTCTGCACTCTCACATTCTGTATTCTCTCTTTAAGTAATTCTACCCTCTCATCAGGGTGACTCATTCCCACAGCCCCTCAGCTGGGCCACTGCAGACACCAGCCACCTCACTGGACCACTTCACTTGCTCAGCCCCCTGCTGGGCTGCTTCACTTGCTTGGGGTCTTGCACCCTATGGGGTTCAGGTTACTAATGCCATGCCTGGCTCCCTACACTGGGGTCTCTCACCTATTTGGCTCAGGTGGCTAATGCTATGCCTGGCCCCCAATACTAGGGTCTCTCACCCATTTGGCTCAGGTGGCTAACACTGAGCCTGGCCCCCCTACACTGGGCTCAGGCAGCCCTGCTCTCCTCTGGTGTTGTAACTCACCTACAGGTGGGCACTGGGGTTTTCTGGCTCCCGTCCTCATCTTTCACCATGAAGGTAACTGGCCTGGCATTTCTTGGGGATTCCCCTGCCACAGGGAGTCCCACCAAGCCATCCTTCTACAGCAGGGTACAGATTTAGGTCATACCCAGGACCAGGAGCCTCCAAACCATTCCCATAGCTCCTGTCCTTACCTCCAAGGTGTTTCTGAGCAGCTGCTCAGCCAGAACTGTCACTCTGGTCTTCCCCAAAAGACTGCTGCTTTCCCCTCTGAGGGTCTGGGTTAAAATGGCGGCTACTCCACCTCCTCAGTCAATCCCAGGGCTAGCACCCACCTGCCGGCTGCTCCACTGCCAAATTCAAACCTTAAAGTGGCAGGCACACAAGTGCTCTGCCACACTCAATGCATTCTATACATTAATGTGTCTCTTAACATTAATAAAATGCACTGACTAACTTCCTTCTGGGCATAGCTCCACTCAACTCGCTAAAGGCACAATTAGGAGACATTCAGTGCCTCTATGCAAAGATTTCTAGGTCTGAATTTCTATTGCTAACTAAATGCTCTTATTGCCCTTTTTGAATGGAATAATGATAACACTAACCATTCTAGGTCAATACGTGTTTGTCTTTCTCATATATGTACCCCCAAAAGTGCAATGATTTGTTTCTCTAATTCCACAGATGACTTTCTGAAATTTCCTTTTTGTTTTTATTGTCTAATAAATCTAATTAGCTAGTGTCCATTTTGACATTCCAGCCCATTTATCATTAAATCCACAGTGCAAAGACAGAGACAATGGTTGAGTTAGGTGCATAATATTAATGAGGTTGTACAATTTGCTGGTAAGGCTTATTCAGTCTATTATTTATATATTTCTTGAACTTTTCTAAAGGGTTATTATGCCTATTGACATGAAAGAAGGCATACGATCTACTGAAATGTTTTATTAATTCTTAAGAGTGCAATATTCAGTAAATGTGAAGGAGTTTGTTATAATGGATTTCTGTATGTCTCAGAGACCCCTCTAGATTTGGACATAATGTTTATAATGAACAATGAGATTTATGTAGCCTGGCAGCACCAATCATTTTATTCATATTAAGCATTTCCCTTGTGTACAATGATTGACTTCTCTTTGTGTATTTATTGTCTATTTGTGGAGGAAAAATGCTCTCAGTATAAAATAATGAATTTCATCATGGGGTGATCATTACTACTGCAATTACTCCCACAAGCTTTAACCCTTAGGCAACTGGCTGCCACTATCAGAGTCTGCAGCTATGTGAGCAAAGTGGGAGAATATGAGCTGCAAAGCACAGCACAAGGAATAATACGCACAAGCTAATGTCATCACAGCTACTGTTAGATTCTAGTGTAAAAACACCTTGCTCTGATGTAGTGTTTATCATCAGCTGGTCTTAAGGCACTTTAGAAAGGAGATCTGTATTATTATCTCTATTTTACAGGTGGCAAAAGCTAAGCTCTGGAAAGTGGAAGTCACTTGCCCAAGGTGACTCAGGAAGCCATTGGTAGACGCCAGAACAGAACCCAGACTTCCAAGTTACAATCCAGTGCTCTGTTCACTAGACAGCATTGCCTTCCTCGTGAACATTATAATAATTATTGTTGTTATTTTTTTGAGTTGTATAGTGGTAGCTTCTAGGAGGCTTACTCCTGAAAAAGTGCTGCTTCATGTAAAATGTTTTAAAAATATAAAAGATGGTCCCTTCTCCAAATAATTTTGGCTCAGATCTCCAAAAGTACTGAGGCATTGAATGAATATCCTAGGTGGAATTAAAGCACCTAAGTCCAACAGTGTGATTCACACAACTCCACCTAATTGCCAAAGAGGTCCTAGGTGCCTACCTTTTCACCAATAGTCTCGGATTGCTGATTTGCACATGCCCACAACTGCAGCTATCTTGGCTAAGCTGAGCTAAAGAGTTCATGCCTAAGCATATTTTGGATTAAAAAACTTGGGGCGTGTGTAGACAAAACGGGTGCCCTAAACTGAAGTGGTTGGTTTTTAAAAACACCGCTTCAATTTAGAGTCAATTAAACCCCTACGTCATGCACATACCTGACTTACCTGCCTCTCTGGCGGTGGGGAGGGGAAGGCGAGCTACCAGCAGGTAGACTGGTTCCTGGACTGTGGGGAGGGGCTGGTATTTCCCTTCATGGCAGTGGTGGGCCTCCCCCGAAGTGGCACCCTCCCACAGACACCTGGCTCGGGCAGTCCTGGAGGCACTGGAGCCGTGGAGAGAAGCACTGGGCCCACACGCTGCTCAGGCAGACAGGAAGGCCTGGGGGGAAAAAAAAAGATCAGGCTCACCACTTTTCTTGGGCGGAGCCTGCCTTCCCGAGCTGCTGCCAGGCTGCCTGCAGGGCTTCCTGCAGAGCCCCTGAGCTGCACACAGCCTCATACTTTGCTCCGCGGCTGTAGGGGCACCAACCTAAAACTCCTCGGAGGAGTTTTAGTATGCTGTGCCCCAAGTCGTTTAAGGTGCGTTATGCCACCGAATTTCCTACAGCAGCTGGAATTAATGTACAATACACTGCCGAGGCATGCAAGTACCAACACCATTAAGGCAGTACAAAAGCATTTAGCTAGTTTTAAAGTGTCATGCGCACATACCCCTCGTTTCATCTACACGCCTTCCATTGTATGAGAGATCACAGTCTGACAGACATACTGTCAACACACTTAACATACATTAGTAAAAGCAAGCTTAGTGCCAAGCACAACAGTTTTTTCTACTTGTTTAAAACCTGGGCAAAGAAGGACATCATAGTGATGATGCTTGGCCACCAGGGTACTTGCCCAGAAAGTCTGTTCTGGGTTTGAAGCTTTCCTCAGCCTCACGGAATTCAAACCTATGTCTTTTACCTCCCAATACAGTGCCCTATTTCTGGCTATGGCTAGACAGGGGTACTGTGTACTCTTGGTGCATATTTATACTGTACAGGGGAAAATGTAAGATTCATGCAGCCAGATAGTGACAGGAAGCAAAAAGGACCATAACTTTGTAGTCCAATGTTGAGGGCTAAGTGAAAGTTGGAGAAGACCTGGGTTCAAGTCCCTGCTCCTAAGACTGCTTATGTATTTTGCACAAAAGGTCCATAGGACTAAACAACCAACAGCCTGAGGAGTAGGTACCAAAAGTCAATACCTATTCCAACCAAGTTTCCTTCAGCTGGACTACAGGGTCAAGCACCCTGTTGCTTGCTGTCAATCTTGCACAGTGAAACTCTGATCACTAGCCCTAAATAAAAGGCTTGATACATTGTAACCCCATTTCAAAAGAAATGAGTAAGCCAGTCAGTCACTCATACTCAAAGAGATGTCTTAGATGCTCTAGAGCTAAGAGGCAGTTTCAGGCACCCAGTCTCACATAAGTTCTTTATCTCAGGGCTGTGGGTAGACAAGTAAATCAAGGAGAAAGGTGGGACTTAAGATGCACCCATCTCTTCTGTTTTTCCTGTTAAATATATATATACACACACACACACACACATACCCCTTTACCTATACTTATACCTCTTGTTTCTATTTGACTTAGGACTTACTGTTTATGTTAGGATATTGGAACTGCAGAATCTCAGTTGCAGAACAGTAAGTAAAATTAGAAGATTAAATCAAAGTAATTTTACTTTTCTTTTTAACATATTTATCCACCAAGGCCTGGATTGTAGGCCTGTGCGAGTTGGCAGCGATCTGATCTGGCTTTGGATCTGGCCACTTCAGGTGGCTGCAATCTGATCCAGAGCTCTGGACTGGGTTTCTGCCTCGATCTGGCTGAAGCGGCTCCAAAGCTTCGGAGCCACCTTGGAGATCCAGCCATAGGGTATAATGGGGAATCAATGAAATATCTATAACTTAGTTGTTTTTTGTCCAATTTGGATGAAACTTGGATGGATGGTAGCCTCTGTTGAGACCATGAAAACTGCCAAGTTTCAAGAACACTGGTGCAGGGGTTTGGGGGTAACTGCACCCCAAACTGAGGACAAGCAAAACTCATGCCATGGGTAACACTGTGTGTGTTAAGGCGCAGTGGGGTGACAGCTGCAGGGATGGCAGCCCTTGCTGTGATGCCTGCAAGCTGTCGAGGAGATCGGTGCAGGGGGGTTCTGGGGTCCTGCACCCTTAGCTGCTGACAGACAAAACTGGTGCCAAGACTGTGTCTGTCTTGGGGCAGTTGATTGTCTGTATTGATTCTTTCCTCTCCTTAGCCTGGTTTTGTAGGTACTAATTGATGCATTAAGTCATTATGTAGTAGCTAGGTCCTGTGTATTGAGCTGGTCCCTGAGTCCCTGGTACCTGAGTGAATCATGATTGATTGACTGGTAACTGGGTACACAGCAACTTAGCATCCAGGCCTGCAGCAGTGTCTCCCTTCCCCGCTCCGAGCCACAGACAGTCAATCCCACAGCACCCATGGCACCAGTTTTGCATGTCCGCAGCTTGAGGGGCAGTTTCCCCTAAACCCCTGTACTGATCTTGAAACCTGGCAGACTTTGTGGCCTCTGTAAGAGCTACCAGCCCTGCAGTTTTTACCCTGCTATGTTGTAACACCTAGACGTGACATGAGTTTTGCTTTCAAGAATTTGGGGTGCTGTTCCCCCCAAAACCCTGCACTGATCATCTTGAAACTAAGTAAGTTTCATCCCCTCTTCAGAGTCTACCACTCCTGAAAATCTCATCCAAATCAGACAAAAAACAACAAAGTTATAGATATTTTATTGTTTCCCCATTATACCCTATGGCCAGATCTCTGAGACAGCTCCGAAGCGGTTTGGAGCTTCCAAAGAGCTTCGGGAAGCCTAACAAGGTCAGTGCTTTGACCCAGATGTGCTGCCTCAGACCCTGAAGCATCTGAAGCTTTTCCAAATCTAAAGCTCTGTCCGAAGCCTTGCACAGATTGTTCTGATTTTCCTAGATTTTCCAGCTACTTTGTTATAATGGCTTTATTTCAACTCCTTTCTACCCACTCTGCTTAGCAACCTAGATATTCGCATAGCCAAAGAATTAAAATAGCCTAGGGAACAATTATATGCACAGTTCAGAGACAAAGAAGGGCACACAGGGATAGAGCAGTCAGGGTAGCACTAGAAATAAAGGCTGCCTCAGCATCCTTCCTCTTTTCCCAGTTGGGGTAATGAAAAAAACCTCATTTTCACACTAGTCATTTATCCATATGCAAAGCAAAGCCACAACTGCATGCAGCCTAAGAGATAACTTGCCAACAACTAGTGACTTCCCCAAGTGCACTGATCTTAAGAGCAGTTCTTGGGTGCCACAGGCCCTGAGTGCCACTGGATTCTGCTGCACCTGAGATAAATGGGTAGGTGCAGATGAGAGCTACCATATCTTGCCTACTGTGGGAATGGTGCTGACAGATGATTCATCTGCCTGGCACATAAATAATCCATGCTTCACTATTAGAAGCCTCTTTGGTAAATATTCTTCATTTTTTCTAACCTTAGATGTAAATTTGTTTGGATACATGAATATGCACACACACAAAGGCAAATTAAGAATGAAGTGGTTATGCTTTTGGCATTCTCCCAAACTCTAGCCCAGTGTGCATTTCTGCCGCTTTCTACATTGTTTTCATTTATCAGTTAGCAGTAGTAATTGTGATGCTTCCACACAAGCACCTGTGAAAGACAAAAACAATTAAACCATTTTTTCTGTCACCCTCAAGCCATTTTCCAGTTGTGTGCACTCCATACGGGTGCTATGACTGACTGCAGCAATGTCCTTAATTTACATGACCAACCAAACGCCTACACTGCCACCAAATAAATGAATACCCTATTTCTTCTAACACAGTCAACTGCAACAGCATAAGTAGAGAAAGAAGTCATACACATTTGAGCCCTTCCTAAGGAAGAACTAGGCCAGAGTAATTACCTTTTTGAATGGAGTGAACTCAGAAGATTCACAATTTGGATTCTGCATCTGTCCAGCAAATTCACAGTTCCCAAATGTTGCCACTTCTGTGCACTGGATGTAGATTTTCTGACCACTGGAGCTCTTGATTTGTGATGGCACTGTGCAGAACAATGTGATACAACATTATGATGTAATGTACTTTGTCCAAACCCCTTGGTTTTAAGCCCATCCCCAATCACAGTGGTGCAAACTCCACTATATAACAGTCGAAAATTTGGGCCTGTGATTCTTCAGGCAGTCCTGAGACCTGAATATGGGAATTTTGGGAGCTGTAAGAAGGATAACCAATATGAAATAAGATCAAGTTTTTAGCTCTCCTAATTTATCCATTTTATCTAATATTGTTTTGCCTTTACCATCTGTAGAAGAGTAAACTGTTTTGGGCAAGGACCATTTCTCTAATTATACCTTCACACTGTCTCATGTAATGGGGACCTACCTTTTATGCAATACCATGATACAAAAATTAGATAGTCATAAGTGAAGTCATGAAGAATAATGCACTGCATTGAAAGTTTGTCTAATTCTATCCCAACCAAGCAGATGGTCCAACAAAAGATATTACCCACAAACATTTTGGCCCCTAAGAATAAATGACATGTTCACAGAAAAACAAAACTCATTTGGGGTTTCAAAATATCAACCAACTCTCTTCTTTGCCTTCCCTACTATTCCTGTTCTTACTATTTCTTTTCTTCTGTTTTCTCCCTTAATTTCTTTCATTTTCTATTTCATGTTTGCAGATGGAACTGAGAAGAGCACTTGCTTGAAACATTATGAGTCTGTTCTGAGAGCTCTCCAGTTGCCAAACAATCAGAGTTCATTAAGCTTTGTCTTAGAATTTGAAAAACAATGTTTGATTTTACATGTCATCTCATGTATCAGCATCTCCACACTTCAGAAACGGAGAACAAGCTTTAGTTAAATGGGGAATGTAGAATGAACTTAAGTTAAGGTGCCCCTACTGCCATTTAGAAGCATAGGGATGTTGCTACATGAGACGTGGATGCTAGCTGGAGCACGCTAATAAGCATGCTCCAGTAGACTCAATTAATCTAGTCTGCTCCAATGCACTGTAATTATAGCACATTGAATCAGCCTCCTGGCACATCTATAGGCACCCAAAAGTGTTTCTTTGAAGTGGACCAAGATTTTACTTTTCAAAGAACTGCCAAGAGTCAGGAAGGAAACTACCGATTTTGCTAACACAGTACCTGCAAATACAGTAACTGTTAAATAACAATCAAAATGATGAATGGAAATAATTTTTAAATTGATTATGTTGAGATGTATGCTGTCTTTTGCATGGATGCGTTGAAACACTTATTAGATACTTTATCCTTGCTTATTCCAATGATCTCAAACTTTTGCAACATATTATGGCATCACATAACTTTTATTATGAAACAATATGATTTCTTTTAATCAGTAAAGAAAAATAATTTTGGAAGATTTTCAAAATCACTCGGTAGTCAACTCTGTGTGAAGGGAGTGTATATACGTAGACCAAAGGTTTTGATAATCCCCTCCTGAAGCACTTATATCAATGTAAAGTGTTGATAATAAAAATGACATATGGAGAATGTATTTAAGTCATTGCTTAGTTCGCCATATATGTTGTAGCACACAAGAATGCCAAGAGTTAATGGTTACTATGGGAAGGAATGGGGTTCAATAGATTAATTTTTTTTGCACTAATGAAAAAGGTGTATAAACAGATTGCTTTCAAGGGAGAGTGGAGGGAAAAGGAAGGAAGGAATTGTTCTCTAAGGGGATGATGATAATTAGTTTTTTAAAAAGAGTTTTTCCTATTAAGAAAACAGGCCTTGGAGCTATGCAAACTTGCTATGTCCTAAGCTGGCTCAGTGATTTAGTCAGCACAGCTACTGCTAAGCAATATCCTTGACACTCCATATGCTTTATATTAAAAAATGAAAATGATTAGGTTTAATCATATGGTATACTGAAGGGAATAAAATTTTAGGAATGCAGAGAGAATAAAATTTACTCACCCCCTCTCTGCTTTTCCTGAGGTAATGAAGATAAATGAGTAACTACAGCCAGATCAAGGCTTTATAGGGGCGTATCTGAATGAGAATATGTATGACCTATCATAGTTTGTCCACTGTAATACTGCCCCCTCACCTCAGTTGTTAACTAAAAGACCTAGGCCAATAGCTAATGAAGATCCATTGACTTCTATAAAGTGGCCCTGGTACCACTAGATGCCTCCACATTCATTCAGCTCAGTTTTCGTCATCAATTTATTTATTGCCTATCTGTCACAACCCTAAATTGTGGGATCACTGCTAATCAATGACCAGAAGTAGAAGCTCAAATATAAATTAAGTGGATCAGCAGAAAAACAGAGGAAATAATTATCACAGACAAGATGGCTATATTACTATTGACACCATACCTGAAAAAAGATGCCTTGTATCCCAGAACGAGTGGAGTCTTTGATGGTCCTCAATACAATCTTGAGATTGGTGCTGCTGGTGACAGTGTTTAGTCTAAATTTTATTAAAAGTGTGGTGTGACAGGCTCATGCCCTGCACCCTTGGTGACATCACACCTGACCCGCTAACCCACCAAGACTTGATGTTCCAAGATGATCCTATACTCACCTAGAGATTCTCTATGAGCCAGATGTGACTATACGTGTATCTTCAGGGGGCTTTTCCTTCCCTACATCCCACCCCTTTCCACTTAGTGTTATTGCCATCAGTCGGGACATTGGAAGCATTTGCCACGTGGGCTAGTGCCTGATGTTAAGCTGTAGTTTGGATCTTTATGGGGTCCAGCTCCTGCTCGGATTAATGTAGGAATGTAAAAGAATGACAACTAAGCAGATGAGATAAATTCAAAATGGCTCAACTTGGTGGACAGGAAGGGCACTGGTGCCTTGTTGCCCTGAGCTTCTTCCCCCTTTTTGGGGTGCGAGTTACTTGGGCCTTATAACCCTCTCATCTTCTTATTGGGCACCTTGGGTAGGTGCCCTCTCTGAGCAGGCCCTTTCCAGGTTGGCACCAGGCTAAATCTGGCTTCGCTTCAGGGTAGTCATTCCTGTGCCCCCATGAGGCCTGTGCTCCCTACCAGCCACTTGCTGGTGAGTCCCTGGGCTGTGGGTGTCACAGGTGGACCCGTGCAGTTTGGGCAATGCTTTGAGGAGCTTTTTACTGGCTATCCCCTGTGCATAGCCCCTAAGTACTTGTAGCTGGTTCTGCTAGGATAAGGTCCTCAGGCAGGTGTCTTTAGCACATGTTCTGCCCCTGCTGCACTGCGAGTAGCACCCAGCTTGGTGCTCTCTGCCAAGAGGCCTGCTGGTAGTGTTTGTGCAGTGCTCCCAGTGGGCACTGTACTCACTGTGGCTCCATGAGTTTCCTCTGGACAAGAAGCAGCTGGCTCCTCCACTGCCATATGGGACATGGCTGGCTGTCTAGCCCCCGTGGGGCACTCAGTCCATGCTTCCTTTGCTTCCCCAGCAGCAGGGAGAGCCTTCCATGCTTTGGCAGAAGAATGGCTGAACCCATTTCTTGTCTCTCAGTTGTTATTCTCCTTTGCCCCCAACTCTGGCACCCTCTTGGCCCATTACCCTGCAGCTCCAGGACAACTGAGAGTACACTTCCAGCCAGCACACTGCTAACTCAGCCATGTGGGCTCTGTGGGTCCGTACTGCCATGGGCAGGTGATTCAGGCCAGGGTCTGTCACATGCAGATATGGTCCTTAATGGTCCCTTGAAAATTGGAAGCCATTTCTCAGATATATATTTTTTCTTTCTTTTACACATAAAAGCCTAAATAATAATAGATTAATACAACGATCAAAATTATATCCTTGAATGGCTGAGGCAATTTGCTCAAAATGATTTTTAAAATATTTTCACTATTTAATCCTGGAATTTGGAAAATAGAGTAGGCAGAAAGCAGCATTCTACAGAACCACTGGGTATATTCATTTGTAAGTGTTATAGCAGCTCATAAGCTCATGTAATCAGATAATTTTACATACCTCATACACTCTACCTATATTTGGCCAAACTTATCTTTTTTGTACATTATAGAATGTGTCTTATTACCTTTGTCAGTCTCGTATCTACTGTGTAGTTTCCTGTCTTTCATAATGAAAAATGAAATTCAAAATCTTTCAGTCAATGTACTCATCAGGACTGTTGTGTGAAATCTTTCACAATTTAATGTTGCCGTGCAAGTATACTCAGGTGCCCAACAGAACCTGACAAAGGATTTGTACTGACTGATAGTTCTATAGTGTACAGCTTAATTAACTATATGCCTATGTCTCATAAACAGGCAGTTACCCCTAGAAACTTTATGAAAGAAACAGTCAAGAAATACCATGCAAAATCAATAAAGGTGATGAGTAAAAATGGCAAAAATGGCTTAGGCACTTAGGAAGGTATGGTCTATTGACTTTCAATGAAACTTCTGAAATGAGGCTCAGGCACTTTTGAAGGAACTGATGTAAACTGAATCTCAAACTGCTGATGTTTGACACAAACTCTAAGTTATTAAATGCTGTTTAAAAATATACAGAATTTTACTATATTCTTACTTCATTTTTTTTTCTTATGTGGTCTCAGCCCTACAATTCATAGGAAAAAAATTAAAATATACAATGCATTAAATGGATGATTCAAATCCCACTGAAGTGCCAATTTAGCAAACTATTTAATATACTTAATTTTAAGCAAGTGCAGAAATTCTTTGCCAAATCAGGCAAAGCAAACACACATGCACTTTGACTTTAGTATTCAAATAACTACAATATGGCCAGATCTACTGTAACCAGTTACCTGTCAAGAGGCCCTTTCTATCCCTATCCTATCAATCTTGATCCTCCCTAAATGTAAGAGAAGTGTTCTAGCCAATATTTCCACTGGAGGCCATCTTTCCACAAGAACCATCTAAATTCTCACCTTTGCCTTCAGAGTTGTTGGTAGTTCTCTAAAGAGTGCTACTGCTTGGGCAATGAGATGCTCCAAATAATTACTTGATGAAATAAAGACTACAGAACATATATTTTATGTGAAATTCTAAAATCATATTTATTGGCCAATTCACAGAAAGTGCCATAGTGACCACAAAAATGAATCTGTTTTTATACACGTACAGGCCAAGTTTTAAAATAACAGGTCTATTTTCAATATGCATTTAACAAATCATTTGGGAAATGCCAGGATATTAACAATCTCATATTCAGAAATGATTGTTTAAAGTGAGTTGGTTTCTATGCATTATACCACAAAGTCATGGGGAAAAAAATAACGTATTCCCACTACATATAAAGTTAATTTTCAATGCAGTTTACCATGTGTCATTTTTTAACTGTACATTTTGTTAAATAAAAGATTTTTTAAAAAAATCAGTAAGCATATTTTAGTCAATGCTCAAAAATCATTCTCAGTTCATACTCATTTTTAATTGCATATTCATATAACTCATCATCCTGCATAAATTGTATGTATCCACTCTTCCATAAATGCGTTTAGCACTTGCAACAAGACATTTTAAGATATGGTCTATGATTGTTTCACATGTACAATAACATAGTTAATATAATTCGTATTTCTCCAAGGCTGAAGATACTGTTTCTTTGAGACATTAAAAAGCTCACAACAACCTTTGTATGCATTTGACTCATTTGTATCCCATCTTATATATTTTGTATTGTCAACAAAAGCAGTCCTGATTACACAGAAAATAAACTCTCTACCGCTCAGCAACCCTCTGAAAATAAGAAAAAAATAATGCTACCAGCTAGAATTATTGCTCATCAGCAAGAACAAAATGGAAGAAAATTTTGTCAATTAAAATTTGTATGTGAAAAGTATGCCAGATTACATAATGTTGGAATATGCACCAAAATAAAGCATCATTTTACTATCAAGTTACTATGAAATTCGATAAAATTGAACTGCTCCAGCCAATTAAAGCAAAAGGATGTTATACCCAAAACTGTATGGTTATTTTTCAGTTGTGCAAAGCCTTACACTGTGATTGGCTGCAGGAGGATTTGTTTCAGAAGAGAAAATTGATCCAATTAACACTGATGCCTGAATTTCTGATATTTGATCTACCTCTGCAGCCCATACTTCTTGCTTTCTTACCATCTTGCTCTTTTTTACCTCTTTACATTACCACAGAACGTTTAAGCTCCCTTATACCTAATAAACATAATCCTTTAAAATCTATTAAACTGCATTTGTGGTTGCGGGGGAGAGGGAGGTTGTTTCAGGACAAGTTTAGGTGTTGAAATAGGAAACTGATATATTCCTGTGAATTTCTTCTTATGATTTGTTGCTGTTTTCTGGCTAGCTCTAGGGATGGCAATTTTTTTGGCTACATGACCTAGCAGTAGCAAGTAATAGCATGAGACATGCAGTATCCAGTTGAGGGTTATAGCTTTCCAGCAAGGCAACCATGCATGTTTAGATCATGCCTGTTCCACACATACATGTCCTGGGAAGGGAGCAAATGTACAGTAACCTCATAAACATCAGAAGTCCTCTGCTTCACTGGGCCCTTCACAACAGCAATTGGAGCTCCCAGGTACATACTGGTACATGCCTTCATAGGTAGCTGCCAGCTACCGGAGTAATAGTTCCAGCTTTTCAAAACATGCTTGGAAGTGGGGATACAGGAATTCCTATTCTGTCTGAGCACAGGCACTACAGTTCCTAAGCCTTGCTCTTAAGTGGGCCATACAATATTGAGCCAGCAGGGGAGTTTTCTTTTGCCTTGCTGCCTCCACTATGCACCTGTGTAACAAAGAGGAGCTCCCTGGTGTAACCTGCCAAATGATGATTCCAAGTCAGAGAACAGGAATTTGCATGCTGTATGTTTGAAAAATAACCACATTTTGGTACAAAATCATCTTGCCAATCAGCATGCAGGTAACTGCAGCACAGAAATATGGGCCAGTTACAGAACCCCAGAACTCTGAGGGTGCATCCAGACAAGTGTGGTCACATGGTATGTGGCACCGCAAACACATTTGCAATGCTACTTACCTCACAGTCTGGTGATCACCACTCTGAAAGGGTGTGCTGCCCATGTGTGTGCTGCTTTTTTTTTCCATGTTTTTTTTTTTTACTCCTGGATACCCTTGTAACAAGGTGTGCTGCTGCTACTTGTCCCCAGGGAAGCAAACGTGAGCTTGTCTGGACATGCCCTGAGCGACTGACACAGTTCCATTTTACTAGAGTATGCAAAATCAGAGATCTCAAGTAATTATCTATGTGGTCAAGCACATTTAGCCAATCAGATCACAGAAATAGCTAAATGTACTAGCAACTCTTAATAATAACCATGTGACACTAATGATGACTTTTGACAGTATTGTTCAAAGAGGAGGGGTATTCTTTCATTCTTTTTATAATTTTAGGAACTTAATAAGATATTTATGCACACAAGAAGTGTCTCTTTTATATTAAGAGTATCAACTTCATTTAAGTAATGAAATACTACAGTTACTTAATGTCCTGGCCGCTTGAACTCCAGTGTTAAAAACCAACTGATATGAAGAGGGACACTGTCATGTTTATATTTGGACATACATGTGGTGGCATGTGGTATCTGTAGGATACTACCAAGATAGCTTAAATTAGCTCCATTATAGATTTCGTATTTGTTTCATCTTTGAGATCCTACACAATAGCACATAGCACTTTGAGAGAGTGAATTGACCATGACTAATAAAGGGAAATACTACTTCTTGTAGGTTGTGGGGAAGAGAGAACTTCATGAAGACAACAACACAAACGATCTAGGGTTTAGAGAGGATGATGTAGGGGCCGAGGATATAGGAACTAAGTATGGCTCGTCTAATAAATGACAAATGGGTATAATTGAATAACGGTCTACAAATATTCAAAGGGCATAGCTAGGAAGAGGAATTATTTAGCTTAGTGAAAAAGTGTGTAATACTTTAACTAGGAGAAATGAGATGAAATTAAGAAAAGGAACATTTAAACTGAATTTCAGGAAAAAGTCTTCTAATGACAAATTCTATTAGACTCTGGAATAGTCACCCAAGGGAAGCAGTGGAAGCCCCAGGCTTAGAAACACTTAACTAGACTGGGAGCAGGCCGTGGGGAGGGGAAGCACAAGAAAATATATTATAAGGAATCCTAAAGAGTTAGTGTGATAGACTAGCTGAACTAATTTTTTACCATTCTTTAATTTCTATTATTAGGATTTGATGAGATAATATATGTTCTAAGAACAATATTTAAACATTTTGGTAATTCATTCTCTTACAATTTGGTGTCTCATAGCTGGGAAACACATATTATCAAAAATCACTTGACTTCAGTGTCTTTTTTACTCTCAAAAGCAATGAATGACTTCTGACCCATGCCTTTTATCATCACTGTTCTTACCTTCTGAACTGTAGTACTGCCAATTAACCACTAACGGATATTTACTCGGATTCTGGTGGTGCAGTACATATAATACAGCCTGTGTATTTAAAACTTTTTTTCAAAGCTCCATTCATTTTTTATGCTTAGCTTGAGATATTTTTGTGAAACAAAATATCTTCAACTTCCACCTTCTACTGGATTTGTGTGTGATCAACATACCTGAAACTGTACCACCTCTGGAGCATTTTCAAAATTGCAGCACCCAAAAAATTAGAGGAAACTTGAACATCTGGACTTTTGCAACAACCTAAAACCTGTTTCATATAGCAGTTAAGAAATCTGTAGTAATAAATGCAATCTTTATCAAGCATACCTTATTCTTTAGTTATCAAATGAATTTGGTTTGCATAGCTTTGAAATGTCTTAACACAGTTCTAAATGCTGAAATGTCTTTGCATCTTCCCTCAAATTAAAATACCCAGTGACTCTGTTATTACATTGTGTGAATACCTACAGAATTTGTATTCATACAAATCAGTGCAGACCTACCCTGCCTATAAAACATTCCCTACATAAGACAGGAACAGTGCATAAACATTTGTCATGGTTCTTTTGCCTTCCTGTCTCTGCTGCAGATGCTATAACTAATGTACCAACTCAGCCACCGGCAGCAGCAACCCAAGCTAAATCACTCACAATTTTATTTCATTACCACAACAACTACCTCCAAGCTGTAAAAGATTAAATATTAAGCAGAAATACATATTGTCATCTCAGAACATCTTTAATTTTAACATTCAGCTTCCTTTCTAAAATTGCTAATTGCAGATACCTGTTAGTCCAGAAGTAACTAGGTTTGTTCCCTTTTCTAACTCAGTGATACGCTGTGACTTTGAGTGAAACCTCAGTTTTTCTCATCGTGTTAGCAGCATGAAAAATTAACCCTCTGAATTTCTATCCAGCATTCATTACTATTATTTTGCTTTACCTTACCTCTTGCCGTTACCTAACTATTCATCCCATTTCCCCACTGCCCAACTCATATTAATCTATTCTCTTTCCATCTTCCAACAAAGGTTGCGTAGCCAAAATATCAATATTAATCTTTCCCAGTACTGCAGAGTCTTTGCACCCTAGTGCAAATAACGTAACCATTTTTGCTGCAAATTGGAGACTTCACTCTATTGATAAACATAATCACAGTGATCTTAATAACCTTTGTTCAACTGAGCTGATTGTTAATAGCTTGAGGGAACTGAGACCAGAATTACGTCAACAAGATTAAAATAGAATCAAATCATGAAAAACTCAACAAAATTTCTACTAAAGGCTAGATTTTCAAAGAGACATAAAATGGGGAGGTATCCAACTCTGAAAAAGTTAAGTTTCTTTGAAAATCCTACCTGCTATCAGGATTTTTTATGAGGCCTCTGTTAAGAAACAGAGAGGGCAACACAAGGATCCTTCATCCTATTAGAGTAGCAAAGTCTTGAATTGGTGTCCTATGTAAGCTGTAATGTTATATGGTCTTGAGTATCCTATACTATAGGATATACTAGAGATTGGAGCAAGGAATAACTACAGCCAGAGGTTGATAGCCTGTCATGTCTAAAGGAGATAATGGATGCATAGGGAAAAA
Source organism: Crocodylus siamensis (assembly GCF_052110815.1). Classification (NCBI taxonomy): domain Eukaryota; kingdom Metazoa; phylum Chordata; order Crocodylia; family Crocodylidae; genus Crocodylus; species Crocodylus siamensis. Next base: position 55,761,098 of record NC_143400.1, on the reverse strand, counting down.
CAAGCCAGGTATACTTCATTTTCCCAGGAGGAATTGGCAGCTTCCATTCTCTTGGAGGGCCATTTATACCAATGCAAAGTGAGAAAGACTGGATTCTATCAAAGCATAACTATACTAGTTTACATACATTTTGCATTGCTAGAAATGACTGAAGTGAGTACAGAGCCAAGAAAATCATGCCTTGGATCCCCTGGGAATAGCACACTTTACTCAGGACTGTAGTTTCATAAGTGGCTAAATATGAAGGGACACAGAGTGATCATTACTTGCCACAAAAAAAGAGAAAGAAAAACAAAAAAAACCTCATCTCAACCTTTTAAGGCAGCAACAAAAAATCCTTTTATATGATGCTCTCATTTTTCCTTACAGGATCAATATGAGCTTTTAGCATTGTCAAGGTTCTTTTTCTATTCATTAGTATTTTTGAAGTGCATTTCATCTTGTTAAATATCATTTGCAGAAAATCCGATTAAAATGGACAAGAGAGGAGCCTAAGGGCTTGATTCTTTAAAATGTTTTTCCTTGTCTTTGGCAGAATTTGTGTGCATCTTGCCTAGCAAAACCCATTGTCTTTCTTTAATCACAGAACATACTGAATTGCAAAATTGCTCTTCTGTTCCCTTCCCTTTTGACTAGCACACACATTCCAGCACTATGTGGTAAATGGACTCCTTATCTCTACTGAGGGCAAATGGAAGTTAGGGTATTGAAGTTTTTTTCTTAATTCTTTTCTGCATGTACACTGACTACCGAAGTCTGGCTATGTTGAATCTGTCAGGGTTTTGGTTACTCCTCAGAGAACATTTTTTTCAAAACAGTTATATTTCCCCATAAGCAACAGTTAATAAAACAATAGTCCTGTGTCTTGATTGTACACACTTTGGGGCAAAGACTTCATTCATTATCTTCATTAACAGAGTTCCCTAAGGTGGACGTCACTATTCTTGTCCCTGTTTGTCAGACGAGGAAACAAAGGTAATAACTAAGCTCTCACTGGGACTATTCCAACACCTACTAAAATCAAGAATTTTTTTTTCAGGAGATACTGGATCAGATCCAAGGACAAACCATCCCTTTAGTCACCATGAGTGGCATTATGAATTCACAGAACCCCAGGGAATGCTGACAAATGTGTAGAATCCCCTTTACATCACTGGACCTTCAAATATGGTATCTTTTCTGTTAGTATTTCTTGTGATACTTTTTGCCCTTAATGATACTCAAGCCTTTGTGAAATGAACAAGGATGTTTTAAAACAATGCAGTCTTTTTTTAGCAAAGATATTTCTTAGGTTTGACGTGGCTTACCCAATATTTATTTTAATTTGCTTTAAATTTGGTGATTAACTCTCAGACACTGGTGGATAGTCTTTTTTGCCTTGTTTACCCAGAGAAAAGAGGGCCATTTTTCCAGCTAATATTGTCTAAAAAGGAAGGCTAAATCAGTCAAAGTACTCTCAACTAATGCCTTTATAATGGGCTTCTATTTCCTTTATTAAAAATATTAGAATAATCTAGAGCAATGGTCACAACACTACTCTGCCTTATAAGGGAATCCCTGGCTGGCATTACACTTTTACCCTCTCAGACCATGTAGAAATAATTTCCACAGACCCCCATTGGCTTCCTATTTGTTTTTTCAATGTAGATTCAAAATGGGGATCCTGGCTAGCAAAGTTCACTGTCATTTAGACACAGGTAGTACAGCCAAGGTTAGTGGGGGCAATTCTGCTGTCAAGCTGAGGGCTAGAAGGGAGCTGGTTCTCTGTGAAAGACTGCTTCCCCTACAATTCATACCCAGTGAGACGAGCAAAGCCAAAATCTGCTGTCACTAAGGGCTTAGTGTAAGTTATTTTACCTGCCCTATGCCTTAGCTGAGAAAGGCATGAATGTTAGGCTGTTACATAGTTTTGGGAAAAGTGAGATTGTTGATATTGGTAAAAGCGTTAGGTATGTTACATTAAAATAACATAGAGCTGTAATGGGATAGTAATGGGATAGACATTTAAAATTCACAAAGAAATACGATACATTTTGTAGTATTTTTAAAGGCTCCCACTCTTACAACATCAATTATTTCTTGCTCCTCTCCTAATTTGCCCTGCAGTTAACAGAGAGTAAGCAACCTCCTTCACACAGATGGTTGAGAATTTACAACCAAGGGTGCATCAATCTTATGTTTGTCATCAGCCTGAATCTCCTTAGGATACAGAACTAAACAAATGAACCAGCTTGATGTGTGTTTCCAAGTGCATGTCCATGAACTACCAGGAGTAACAGAAAGAGAATTTTTTGTATATAAAAATCACTAAATCTTACTTGAATCACTGTGTTTACTCATTGGGCTGACAGTTGCAAAAATCCAATTACCACATAACTTCACCCACAAAACTAATGTGTTAACAAACACCAAAATGTCACCTATCAGATAGGGAATGAATGTCCAGCTGCATTTAAAGTATTAGTCTAAGTATTAAGACACCTGTCTTTCCTGTAGAACAGCTCCCTAGCTATTGCTACCACCTGACTGGCTTTGTTCTTGAGAGGGAATGGAGAAATAGTGTACAAAACATTACAGGAAAAATATACTCCATAAATGTGAAGCAAATATAGTGAAAGAAATTAGGATATTAATCATGTGTTAGACATCAAGATTTTCAGCACTTGATTCCTTTCCCTCAAGCTACATTACTGGAAATAGGTTACATGAAAATTAAATTATGCTACAAGTTTTATATTGTCATTTTCAATAAACATATAACAACTGGCAGAGATTTACTTAATCTAATCAGCATCTATGCACTGTCAGAGAAAGGATGGTGTTCCTAGTGATTACAAAGACCTGAACAAGCTATATTTCTTCTATCTCCAGACAATCAAATGTTTCATACATGTTCTTAATTTCTGTAGTATATTGTATACAACCCAGATACCATTATCTGTTTGAATTAATGATTATTCCAAAACAATATCACCATCCCATTTTAGAGAATAGTAAGATTTAACAAACCCTAGCAGTCTATTTCTAACTTGAACTGGTGTCAGTCGGTGCAGTATATCTTGATATTGATTTCAACAGCCTCGTGCCTTTAGAATCACTTGTAGAGATATAATACCTGTGATAGGGGTGGAAGTGAAAAAGAAATCTGAGCTCATGATCACAAAAAACAAATTAAACAGTGATATTAGTTCAGATAACACATTGCACCACTGGACTGAATTTGCAATTCTAGGTTTTGCAGCTTTTTCCAGCCTTGTGCCCACCTCTGATTTTCAAGATTTAAAATGTATAAAATCTATTTTATTTATCTTAATGTATTGTAATGTCTTAGAAACTGCAGAATCTAAGTGTCATAAGGAGGTCTCTCTTTTGCTATTTTTGTATCATTACTAGGCCCAATCCTGAAGTCCTTAAGAAGGCAGATTCCTCATTTTATTTAACAGTAGCAGTGGACGAGGTAGGTGAGGATGGATTACAAAACTGGGTCCATTTTGAAACTTGCTACTCCAAAATAAGGACGTTTTTCTGCCTGGCTGGCCCAGCCCTGACTCAGGAATAAAAGGAAGCATTACGCCTCAGAAAGCCAAATTGCTCAGAAGAGTACAGATAACTGTACTGCCCTTTTACAAGGCTGCAATGTGCACTGTTCCTCATCTGGTAGCGAACTCCACTAACAGGTACAGAGTAGAGTGGCTGGCATGATACAGCTTCTCAAGAACAAAGTCTACACGTATAATGTCTCTTAATTAGAGATGGAGTGGTTGGAAAGCACTTGCACATTTTATTATCTCATATGACAAACAATATTAACACCAGCCACATGACCAAAGGATAAACTTGATCTGCAGAAGCATACTTAGAATTTTAAGGAAGAGAAACCTAGAGGGCCCTTATTAAAAATGATTATATAGCATTTTCAGTAAGCAGCCAATAGACTTGCAGTCTGTTCTAGAGCTGGTTACAATATTGTCAGATAAACATTTTTTCATGAACACAAAAAATTGGACAAAAATATATTTTTCCATTTTAAAGAAACAAAAAATTGGAAAACGAAAGCTAAAAAATGAGTTGTAAAAGTGATCTAATTTTGGTAAACATCTTCTGTTTTTATAAAAAAATAATCTGGCTTTGATTTTAGAAAACTCATCTTTTTATTGAAACTGATTTTGAAAACTTTTTTTCATTTTTTGGTTTTTCATTGAAAAACTAAATATTTTCATGGGAAATTTAAGAAAATTCCTGCAAAAACCTCTGGTATTTTTAACCAATTCTAGATTGTTGCCATTACTAAAGAATACCATAAGCCTTTTTGTTTCTGTATAGAAACAGCCAATCCTCATTGACATTTCATAAAAAACAACGCTTTTGATCAAATGGATGGAAAACACTGCATAACCTACTGAGATGAGCAACCATAAAATAATCATAACGATGACAAAAACAGAAATAATGAAGGAGGAAATATTCCTTAAATTAGACATATTTACAGTACAGAATAAAAAATTACTTATATTTGCTCCTTTTGTAATGTACCAGCACAACCTGAACAGATTTGCTTCCAGTAACAAAAATATAAATATTTAATCACTGTGTTCAAATACACCTATCAAGCTGTGAATAAGTTAAAAATAATACTTTAATACTAAAATACTATTAATAAGCCTGGGAGTAAGTTGCTGTTTTCAAACACTACAAGAACACACACAAGAACAAAAAAGAAAAAGGGAACATTTCCTGGTAGAGAGAGACATATATGTGAAAAGGGATTAAGATTTAAATGTTCAATCCAGTTTTATTTTTTTAATGGGTTTTTAAATCTCTGATTTTTACTTTCTGTCTGCAGAGAAAGACTTGCTTAGATATGTGCTGAAAATAACCACAAATTAAGGGCCTACTTTATACTACTAATGGGGGAAAAAAGGATTATGCTTTTTCACTAGATTTTCTTTCATCTTACACTGGAGGAAAATGTGCAAAATATATCTCTTAATAACTAGTTGTGATACAGAGTCTATAATTACAAACAGTGTGTGGTCCAAAGTAGGCTTTTGATTAGTTACGAGTCTAAGAAAAGACAACCCAGGCATGAGCTTGCAATATTTAAGCCCTCAAGTAACTTTTACCACTGCAGTCTTTATTCTGCAGACATGTATTTAACTACTCATATGAGAAGTTTTACTAAGATAAATGGTCACCACACAAGTAAAGCTCCTAAGGCGGAGCTCCTCCTCCTCCTCCTATGTGTGTAGGTGAGAGATTAAATGGGGTGGTTCACCATTGAAAAACAAATTGATAGAATTTTAATTTACTTCCTAAGTCATTAATGTTTATCAATCAATTGAACGACACTAGCATCTTCTTCTAAAACCATATGGTAGAAAGTTGACTACCTTCGATTCTCATTATTGAAAACCATGGGAGCTGGGCTTTGAGAAACAGACAAAATATGGGGGTTGAGAACACTGAAAGTTGCTCAGATAAGCCCTGAGAGAAAAGGGTTACTCTTTCGCAGGCTCAGCTACACATGGAGGAAGGGGCATCCCAGCAGACAGATTTGCATACATGTTCTTGTCATTTGTTACACTCATTATTAAGTTGTGGCCACATCTACATGAGATGCTGACTGCACAGTTATTACTGCACAGTCATTTAGTATTTGCACACTAAATGACTGTGCAGTAACCAGACTTACCATGCAGTAGCATCCCTGAATGAGCTACTATGCAGCCAGCAGCTTGTGTAGATGTGGCCTGTGTAATACAGACTACTCACTACCAAACTTTTTCTGGAGCACAAAGGAAAGGGATCACTCTAAACAGCAAGTTACAAAACCAAACTCAAAACACAACAATCAAAATCTGAAGAAAATTATATATATATAATAACATATCATATTTTAGATATTAATATTATGTTTTAGATATATATATATAAATGTTGGAAACAAGGGTGGAACACCACAAGGCAGCAACAATTCTCATGTCAGTTGTTTTGTCTGATGTCCAGTAGAACAGTTACTCTAGCAAGTGCTGCATCATTTGGCATTCATGTATTCTAATACAAAGGATTTTAGGGATCTTGGCAAGATGCAAACCATAAGACTCACCAATACATCTTACGTACTTTTTTCTAAAGAGTGTTTAGGACAAGATACTCTGTACTCTAACAATAAATTAAATCACCTTCTTAGGCTCTTATTGTTCTTTCACTTCTTTTGGTTCTATATGGGTTTTATTTTTACTTGTTTCATTTCTATTTTATAAAATCCCTTTGTTAAAAGTAAAGGCTTCAGGAAGAAGAAAATAGGAGTGAAATGGACAAAAGAAAGCTGAAAGTTTTCTATTATATCAGTTTGCCCCCATGCCACCATTTGGCTAGTCATAACTACTAGGGCTGTGCAAAGCTTCGGTTCCTGATTTCATTCAGCACAGGTTTGGCCTGATTTGGTGGCCAAATCTCTGAACCCAAACTGAATCAGTGAACCCTTTAATTTCTCCGAATCTAACTGGAGAGATTTGGAAAGATTCAGAGATTTAGACATAGACACAGCTTTAAATGTTTTTCCTACATACCTCAGAGTAGCAGGGGCTTATGAATGCTGCGATGCTGGGGCACTTCTGCTCCACTTCTGGGTTCACCACCAAGCATGTGGAGGCCCTCCCCACACTCCTATACAATGCCCCACGTACCCCAACATCACAGCATTCACAAGCCATGCTGGTAACTCGAGGTATATAGAAAAAACATTTAAAGCTGTGTCTATGTCCAAATCAATGATTCTCTGAATCAGAATTAAATCTTCAGATTCAGATTTGGCACATCAAATCAGGGACAGTGATCCAAATCAACTAACGGAATCATTGTCCCTGATTTGGACTGAACCTGAATCAAATAGGGTCCACTTCGCACACCCCTAATAACTACTATTAGCTTAATCTGGTATTATTTAGATAGACAAAAAAAAAATCTCAAGACTATGTGCCTTGACAGGGGATATGTTTACACTAACATTATTGTCATTATTCCAGTGTAAAAAGGAACTGAAGGATAACACAGTCTTCCTACATCCCCCTAAACTGGGGTTACCTTCCAAAGGAGAAATATCCTTGAAATAATCAAGGATAAAACTACTGGTAAATTACATTGGTATACATGTCTGATCACATCCCTTGCTAACATGAATAGGTTATTTGGTCTCCTGCCAAGTAGTGGTAAGACATTATAATAGCCTACTACTATATTGAACTATCCAAGGACAGCTGGTTATCTGTCCATTCCTAATCCTGACGTAATTTATATCAGTGTACAGAACTGATGTAAATTATTTCAGGTATGTGCTAGTCTGTCCAGGGCCTATATTTCAGTTTCATGCACTTGTCCAAGTCTCAACAAAACACACATGCAATATAAAGAGGCTCAGAGATGTTCTGTTATTGCAGCAAGATACACAGATAATGTAAAAGAAAGATAATGTTTTAGTGCAGATTACAAAACATTGACTTGCTGCAAAGTAGTGAATCCGTGGCTACTAATCAGCTCTATGAGATCAAATTCCAGTAGAATTTACATTTCACACAAGATAAAATGATTTAACCTTTGGACAGAGGGCCTTTGAAAGTTGCCAAAGGGGGAGAAAAGAATCATTTTATAGGGTTTTTATATATTAGTTGAATTTCCATAAGAAAACTGGATAAAGATTCTATCTTCAAGTGTTGGCAGCATTACAGAGAAAGGTATTATTCATCACTATACAGGTATAGACAATTAATATCCAAGAAGGCCAAAAAAGAAAAGATAGCAAATGGAATTCAGCCTGTCACCTAAACCTCTGCCCTTATCTGGAGGTGGATTATTTTTCCTTAGAAATACAATACAGTGAAGCCAAGGGACAATAGTGCTAATTGAGAATTAAGATGTAATTCGCCATAACAAGCTGAAATCTCTTCTATACGAAAAAAATAGCAAAGGCAAAACCTCTATGCATTGAGTGACAGGACTTCTGTTGTATTCCCATTTGAAACAGAAAATTTAGAAAGTACACTAATAGATCAAACTTCAGTTTAGTTATGTTATAGTTGACAAGATTTAAGTTTGTACCGTATGTTTCACCAGTCACCCACAAATGAGGGAATAAAGCAATTCTATCAATATCAATTGATGATAAATCCATATCAGATAGGGAAAACAAGTATGCCAATTTTTGGCAATAAGTAGTTCAAATCCTGTCAGTTAATTCATAGACTCACACTAACTTTACTCAGGAATACATTGTATTGGTGTTTACAAAAGGAGCAACGGGATTGGAGGCCTCTAATAAGGGAGTGTTGAATCATCCCACTCCAACTGCTCTTGCCTGGTGGCATTTTGTTTGTTTCCCTTATTTCCAATTTCTTCTTCTTCTTCGTCCTCCACCTCTTCCTCCTCATCACTTTCATCTGATTCAGCACTGGTTGTATCTTCCTCTTCATCTTCTACCTCTTCCTCCTCTTCCTCAGTCTCCTCTTCTGCTTGGTGAGGCTGTTCATATTTCTATATTGTATTAGCAAAACAAAAAAAGGAAGGAAAGATGCCTGCTCAGTAACTTAAGGGAATATGAAGCTACTGAGCTACTAGATTGACACCTACTGTAACAGACAGGGTAGATTTGCACCTTACAGACTAACTAAAGTGTGTGCGCGTGTGTGTGTGTGTACAGACATGCACACACAGACTTTGGTTAGCCTATAAGGAGCAACTCTATCTGTTGGTTGTAGTTACTTAAACACACACAAAAGCTTTCATGAGCTGAGGTTCACTTCATCATATGCTGTGAAAGGCCTTTTTTACTCTCTCTCACTGTAACACCCATGCAGATTACTATGGCAAAACACGATTTCCACTATTCCATGTTTACCAGGCAGCAAATGAGACAATTAAGTGGACAATACATTCTAAAGGTTTAAGTTGCTGTAACACAAATGAGATATTAGTAAATAATTGTTATAATTTAACTGAGCTACCTACATTTAGCTGCTTTAATCTTTCCTTAATAGTCAGTTTTTTTCAGTCCACTGATCATTTTTATCACAATTGTAATTAATTTCTCAATTGGTTATTATTATCATACTTTTAAAATGGACAGATTGGCTATGTGCTGTTGCTTTACATTTTAAATGTCTACAATATGCAGTAATAGACAGGGCAGTGCTCCTAATCTTTCATTACGCAATTCTTCACCACCTGGTAGATAATCCCCTTTGTCATCCTTTCTAGTACTAATCATTACAATGATAAACAGGAGCCTAATAATCATACTTGCTATTAGTGTTACAGTGGTGCCTAGGGATCCCAACTGGCAATGGGATTCCAGTGTATTAGGTGCTTCACCTGCACAAAGAGGCAATATCCACACTGAAGAGCAATCACGTAAAATATCAGTCTAAATATTATATATACTCAAATCTAAGACAACCCTGTACTAAAGATGATATTCCAATAATTATATTCTATAAATGTAAAATATATACATTTGTTATAACTTTCCATGTATAGAATCTAATTACTGGGGAGTCATTTTTAATTCATCCCTTCCACCTCTACAGAAGGGTAGGCATTAAGGGGGCAGGTGGTGCATCTTGTCGCCTGCTTGTGTCTGCCCTCTGCTTCCCCTCCACAACAGCCTTGCCCTCCCCCCGCCATTCCTCCCAGCCTCTGCTCTCTGCTCCCTCACACAGCCTTTGCTCCCCACTTAGACTCATCTTAAAATCAACTAAATACGGTAGATATTATCTTTCAAGCACTTCAAAGCACAAAAACTAAACAAGCTACAAGCCAAAATGCTAGCTTTAGGAAGTGCTACAGCTTTTCAGTTTTCTTATGTACCTCCATGGGGTTGACAGTAATAGTCAAAGCAGAATCATCCCAATCCATTTCATTTTCTTTGTTTCCTTCATTTTCTGTAGAACTGTGCTGATGAGCTGTCTGAATTCTGTAGACACCCAAGGCTATGATGAAGACTAATATACTAACACAGACTATTATAACTACGGTAGCTACACCTGGAACAACTGAAATGAAAATTCAAAAAGACAAAAGTCATTTTTATGCAAGAGATTTTCCTATACAACACTAACTTTCCACCAACTTTGATTTTTCCCCTCCTCTGTTATTTCTTTATGCTGAAATTCTATCCATCTTACTGCTAATTTCCCATAGTTGCATTTCAGAGGTGACAAATGATAAGACTAAGGCAGAACAAATCAATTTCAGAACAGAGGGCCTTTGATAAAAGGAAGTTCAAATGTTGTTTTTCCATATTATCCCTTTCTGTTAAGAACCCATTTAGAGAACTGACTTCCTTTGTGCGAAAAATTGATATCTATAATTACATAATTTGACAGTTTTCAAAAAACTGGGTGCTGCACTTCAAGAGGGATGTGAACAACATGGAGAGGGTCCCAGAGGAGGGCCACTCGCATGATCAGGGGGCAGCAGGGCAGGCCCTATGAGGAGAGGCTACAGGACCTGAACCTGCTCAGCCTCCACAAGAGAAGGCTGAGGGGGGATCTAGTGCCCTGTTACAAACTAGTCATAGGGGACCAGTAGGCGTTGGGGGAGTCCCTGTTCCCCCGAGGACTGCCAGGAGTGACCAGGAATAACGGTCACAAGCTGGCAGAGGGTAGGTTTAGGTTAGATATCAGGAGGCGCTACTTCACAGTCAGGGCGGCTATGATCTGGTACCAACTTCTAAGAGAAGTGGTGCTGGCTCCTACCCTGGGGATCTTTAAGAGGAGGCTGGATGTGCACCTTGCTGGGGTCGTTTGACCCCAGTACTCTTTCCTGCCATGGCAGGGGGTCGGACTAGATGATCTGCTCAGGTCCCTTCCGACCCTAGAAACTATGAAAATTCTGCCTAGTGGTCTCAGTTAAAAAAAAAAGAATTGTTGTCTTGAAATTTCTAACAGCAGTCAATTTTTTCAAAAAGTAACAATATTAACAAATATTAAAATGCAGTGATTTCTGTGGGATTGTTCACAGGCAAAAGATAGGGTAGTAGACCAGTGAAGGCATTGCCAGAAATATAAATCTGAGCCTTGTTCTGGGTTTGCAGTAAATGTTCTCCGCAGTGGACCAAGCTGGTCATTCATGAGAGCCTAGACATTCAGGCTGGGAAGTCATAAGGATCCAAATGTGATGTCAATGACATCACTCTTAGTTGTGCCAGTGGCTACAGAAAGTGAGCCACTAGGCTTAAGAAGTGCTTTGACTTTTTTATAGGGTATAGTTGAGCCCCTGTAGTTTCATTTGTTTAGTATACTGAATCACAAAAGACACAGCATGTGCACTTGCAGCAGCTCAAATAGAAGCAGTGCAAAATTGAGGCAGGGCTTTTTGCCTCTGTGCATGTGGCTGGATATGCACTTTGTGGTGAACCAAATTGTGCCGCTTGGGGCAAAATAACCCTGCCTGGCTCCTCCTGGATCTGCAGCCAGGGGGAGCTAGAGTCCAGGGCCAGTACCTGTGCTGGCCCCAGTAGTATAAAAACCTGCCCTGACCAGCAGCTCAGGGCTACTTGCCCTCAGTAGCTTCTGGGGCCCGGGCAATTACCGTATCTTCGCGCATATAGCCCACACCCATATATAACCTGCACCCATGTATAACCTGCGGAAAATTGTGTTTTCGTAAAATACTCCATGTATTCCCCTCACCCATGCATTCCCTGCACCCCAAGACATGGCCGCAAGTGCGGGCTCTGCTGGGCTTGCAGGTTCTGTAGGAGAGGAAAGGATGAGGAGCTACTGCCACCAGCCACACTCTGCTGGGCATGGCCACCAGAGCTGGAGCTGGAGCCGGAGCCTGCATCTCCTCATCCCTCGCCTCCCCTGCAGAGCCCACAAGCACATCCCTGGCTGCAGACTCCAGCTCCAGCTCCGGTGGTCATGCCCAGCAGAGTGCGGCTGGCAGTGGGGAGTAGGGCTTGCAGCTCACAGCTCCTCATCCCTCCCCTCCCTGCTCCTGCAGAGCCCCACTCTCCACCACTGCCAGCTGCACTCTGCTGGGCACGGCCACCAGAGCTGGAGCTGGAGCTGAAGCTGAAGCTGGAGCTGGAGCTGGAGCTGGAGCCTGCAGCCGGGAATGGGAGGGGACAGGCTATGCTGTTTTAAAGATTGCATAGCCCACACCCTTGAATAGCCCACACCCACCCATCAAGTTTGTAAAAACGTGTATAGCCTGCGGGCTATACACAAAAATACGGTAGTATCTGGGGACACTATCCTTGTGCCAAATGGACTGCTGAAGTAGCATCCCAAATTCACTTTTTAAAATACCCCCAAATCCATGTTCTTCCACAATTAGAACAAGGGGGGGGGGGGGAGAGATTGATCAGATGGGCAATATTTTATTGCTACATTTACATTGTTAAAGCAACTTGGAAGCCTACCAGTGTCTTTAGCATCATAATAAAATAAATCCTAAATATCTATATGTTTTAATGTTTGCTTTTGATTTCCTTATCCCATGGCGGGTGTGTAATGGGGGGGATTTTTTAGGAGGGGAGTAGGAAGTGGGGTGAGTGTGGAGGGATGTGGGAGGAATGCGAGTCAGTGTGTGGGTAGGTGTGGGGAGACTGTGGGTATGGGGCTGCTTAGGAAGGGTGGGTTCTCTGTCCCCCAAAGGGCAGAGCCCCTACCACAACACATGGACTGCCCTGCCTGCAGGGTCCCAGCCCCCGCAAGGGCTACAGCCCCCGCACCCAAACTCCCCCACCCCACCCCCGGTCTCCAGCCCCCTGCTTGTTTTCCTGCTCATCTCCAGTCCCCAGCTCCCCAGGTGGAAGAGCAAGCAGGGGGAGTGAACAGGGAGTCCAGCCAACCCCCTACTTCCCTGGCATGAAGCTGCGTCCAGGTGCCTGCAGCTTGCAAATTTGCAGTGTGGGGAACATTTTTTTGTTCCTACACATGCCTCTTGCAGCATCTCAGAGGGGGTTGAGATGCCGCAAGAGGCATGTGTGCGCTTGTCTGGACACGCCCACAAGGAAAAATCATAAGTACTGTATGAGTGATTTTTATAAAGTTAATACCTGAGCCATGAATACTGTTTATGCTTTCCTCTGGATGGTGAATAGATTGCAAAAATTGTGGCTGTACTACCATATGATTTATGTGCTCCATGAAATTAGAGTTGGAGTTGTGTAGAATATTCACCTGGAAAAAAAAAAGAGTCTGTTGTTATTAAGTGATACAAAATTTCAACAGATTTTTTTCTTGTGTCTGGAATTGTAATATGAAGCTCCTTATCTGACAGGGAGATGTGATCATCAGTAGGGATAATGGTTTTCTCTGTTTAAAAAGCTCAAATTCTCTGATTAAAACCCCCCAAATCTGTGTTTTCCATGATTAAAATGAAATGCCACTATATATGTAAAATTGAACACAATGTTTTATTGATATATGTACAAATTTAAAGCAATTTGGAAGCCTACCAGGGCCTCAGTCATTATAATAGCATAAATTCTAAATACCTATAAATTTTTGCATTTGATTTGTTTTTTTTATTGTGGAAAATCAAAGCTCCCTTTGTCCCCTTTACTTAACAGGATGTGGGTCCAACTGTGGCTGTCCCCACACTGCTTTGTGGCCCTGAGCAGCCCTAATATGCTGATGCCCTACCCCTGCCCCTCATTCCCAGCTCAAACCCTGCTGGCCCTGCCAGTGCCCCTCACTCCTGACCCACAGCCCCCTGGCCCTGCCAGCCCAGCCACGCAGCTCCCTGCCACTCCCAAAGTCCCACCACCACCATTCCCTTCCCCTGCTGGAGGGGCAGGTGCCTCTGGGCAGGCCCTGCTGGCAACAGCACAAAGCTGGGCTTCCTGGTGGCATCAAGTACTGCCTCTGCCCTCCTGTTCCACTGCAGCCAAGAGGTACTCGGACATCTTCCCCCAGCCCCCGCAGGCACTCACCCCCTGTTCCACATACACACATATGCCCCACCTCCCCCTGGAGTCCCCCAGTCCCTAGGCCCTGGCCCTCCAACCACCCTATCCCACAGACTTACCTGTATCCAGCTGCCAGGGTTGTTTCCACCACCCTGCATGGCTTTATGTCAGCCACGTGTGTGTGCATGTGCATACACACGTGGTGCCCCCTGCCTCCAATCACCCTCCCCCTTCACCTTCCAGCTCCAAGAAGCTCCTTGCAGCCTAGAAGACTGTCAGCTTGCAAGGGGAATCCCACAGTTTCCTGAGGTTTTTTCCTTTAAAAGGGGAAAATCCTTGATTTTTCCTTTAAGGAAGAAAATCCACATTTTCCCACATCTTTCTGCTACAAACAGAAAACCCAGATTCTTGATAGTAGACAGATCTCCTCTATAAGATGACAATTCAGTGTGTTTAGATTAGAGAGACAAGGATCAGATGTTTCCCAAACCAGCTAACCTATCCCTGGCTATTTTAAGATTTTACTGAGCTGCTTTGTTATTGTTAGTTCTGAATGGACTCAAAGGCTAAAGAACCCCCTTTTTTCTTTTCTCTGAAGGAATACCATCTCTTTGTACATATCATATCATATGAAGGTGTCCTATTGACATCAGTAGTTTTATCGCTTGAGCAGGGGGAAGACTGGGAATGTAGAGTTCTTATTAGCACAAGCTGAAATTGTCTTAAATCCACCCTTGCCTAAACTGTAGCTTAAGTAGCTTAAGCCTAAATCCAGCACTGCCCTCACTTTTTAAATTTCAGTTCCAATATGAATAATGTGATTTTTTCAGGCTAACTCCATAATTCATGCCAAAGCTGATAACTTTATTCTAGTAAAATGATTTCTAAACTTTCCAAGGAAACTTGGAAAGATCCATATAGCTTTATAAGTAAGTTGTTCATGCACAAAAATTGATAGCTGCACATCCAAAATAAGGAATGTAACAATAACATTGTTTGTATTTGTATTATCCTTGTTAGGTAAACAAACTGCATGGTTGAATTCAGTAGCACAATAACTAGCAGCAGTTGAGTTTTGCCCTTATTTAATAATTTGGCATGAACTAAATTTTAGGTATGCAAAAGCATTTGAGCTTTGGAACTGGTTCATATTCATTTTATTGACAATTTTCCAGGCCAAACATCTCTCTGCTTATGTATTTGTTCTGGGAATATTTGTTACTCTAGTCTGTTAGAGACTCTTGCCCTTTTTATACTGCTATAGGATCCATGTTTTCATTATGTGTGCTGTTTCAGCACTTAACATACAACATATAAGAGTAAGGGCATGGAACTGATAGCCCAGAGCTGAACACTGCAAAAGATTTATAGAATTTGAAATGTTAAGGAGGGTCCAAATATGCAAATTACTTCTACCTCTAAAATGACTGAATAACACCCTATCCAAATGCACACACATTTTAGATTTTGATCCTGGTCCACTTTTCTGCCTTTGAGCCTGTCCTCAAAAACTGACACAGGTAAGCCCTTTTTTTTCTTAATTCTTCTGTAAATTCACTTACTCAGACATAAAAGTTTTTCTTATTCAGCTGTCTTCAGGATGTCTGCTACAAAGTCTACTCTGGAAAGTGACTGTGTAAAAATGGTATTCAATTATTCAAGAAGGCAGCTTCCTATATGTACACTGTCATATCTACTAATGTAAGTGATTGATATATATTTACATCTCCTAGTATTGTGGAGCTATCCCAGATATGGAAGAGTGATTTGAATTTGGTTTTAAGTTGTGAAACAATAGAAATTTTCATTTAGTTCCAAATGAATGGTCATGTTCATCCTTCACTGAAGATAATAGAGTCAGGCATATAACAGCTATGCACAACACGCAGACTGCAGGGTGTATGAGGCCCACCAAGGCAAACTTAGTACTCTGCCATAATTTTTTATTAAAAGAAAAAGGATTTAAAAAAACAAACCAGTGAGTCCTGTGTCCTCAGTGTGGAGCAATTGATTAATTTGGATGAGAGATCCTTTTTACAAACGTATTGAGAGCATACATCCAATCAAAATCGATCCCACTAGTGATGTCCAAGGGAAAGTGAACTTTTCAAGTGGCCTTCAATAAAGTTTGAGTTGTTTTCCCCTGGCAGTAGCTAAGAAGAACATATGCAGAATCTTTAGGGGGTTGATCACTGGCAGAACAAATACCATTTGGGTTTTAGAACACAGATTGAATCTCTCAAACCTCTGGACCATTTTCTGTAGTTTAGACTATTTAGCTTATTTTGCCAGTATAATTTGGGATCCTAATCAGAAAAAAACAACAGAAGTAGCCATCCCTGAAATACAAAATCATAGAAACATAGAGAAATGGGGCTGGATGGGACCTCTGTTAGTCATCTAGGCCAGCCCCCAGCTCAAGGCAAGATCATTCGTAACTAAGCCATTCCACACAATTGTCTGTCTGACCTACTTTTAAAAGTTTCCAGTTATGGAGATTCCACAATCATTCTAGGCAGCCTGTTCCAATAATTAACCAACCCCATAGCAAGAAGTACTATCAAGTACTACCAACTCTATTTGCATACATCAGGGCTATTCAACTTCCAAGCAGCTCAGAGGCCACATGCCCATGCAAGTCACACCATTGGGCTACAAAACACATAGAGACTCCCACTCCTGCCTGGGTATCATGGGCTGTATTGCCCTGGGATCAGGGCAGGAAGTGCAAGCCAGAGAAAGGAGGGGCACCTCAGGGTCCCCAGCTGCTGCTGCTGCTGCCAGAACAGTAGGGGGAGCAATGGCTGAATGGGAAACCACAACAAAACAGTTGTTACAACTTCTTGTAATGACTTCTACTTAGTGGCCCCTAATGAAGAATTAAACATATACTTGAAAAGTTGGCATATTAGACTGGGACTTTGAGCCATCTAGTCTTAAAGCCTGCCTTTTGGAATGCCTAATACTTGAGCATACTCTTAACAGCTGCCACATGAATTCCGGTTAAGATGGATAAAGTCATCATTAAAAAACAAGAAAAGTTGCCCATTGGATTTGGGTCCTACTGTTGATACAGGAAAGGACAGCAGGATGGGACTTGCATACCTTTTCCCTGTGCTGTGTATGTTTTGCAAATCAACAGAAAGGTTTAATCCTGGGGATCTTAATTTGATACATTTTACCATTCTGGAATTCATTGCAAAGAAAAAGTACAGTGGATTAAGTTCTGGTGAGATGCTTTTAATAGTACTGCATACAGAATTGAAAGGATGCTCTTGGTCATGCTGAAACAGCCTGCTTGATGCTAGGCAGAGTCTGCTGATCTAAGTTCTACAATCACCTGCAATATCTCACATTACTGTGCAGAGGAAGCAACAGTATTTAGTCTCATTAGCGTGAGACAAAGCATGCAAATTTGCTGTTCTATATGCAGTGGTTTGGTGGCAAGTGACCACGTATGAGCAGCGTATTGATTCTGAAGTTGAAATATGCACTAATTCCTACTATTCCTAAAAATAACATAATAAGATACTTTCATTTCTCTAAAAAACTGAACTCACCTCTATGGTCACTCTGATTAAGGAGAAGTAAATTCACCTGGATGATCTTGATCAGTAGATTAAGGATGTACCATTTAACTTATTGCAAGTGACTAACTTTTGGTGGCACTAAAAACAGCAGTAATGCCTACTAAAAAAGTAAACTGAGTGAAACTGGAAAGTAATGAGCTTCCCCTGTGAAACATTTCAGCAGGAATATAAAACTTGAAAAATATATTGGAGCTTGCATGTGGGAAGCAAGCAGTGGAGAAAAAAGGAAGGGAAACCTAAACCTCCACTCTGAATGGGGAAAAATGTAATTTGGGATATTAATGTCATATTTAAGTTCACCTTTTCATTGGATGTTGCTGAGTACCTCTCATTAATGAAAGATGAAAACTCTTTCAGTTTTCCTTACTAAAGACATGACAGTTCTATATATTATATGGCAGGTGATACATTTTAACTTTTTATATTATTATTATTATTTTATTACAGCACATAAAATGTACTAATCAGTGTACACATCTACACACACACACACACAGAGATATTCAATCCTTGAGGAAAGAAATAGGGTTTGCCAAAGTTAAGTTGGTGAAGTTTGTGAAAAAATGCATCTTTATATTACTCACCTCCAAATTAAATTCATTGCTGGTGTAACGCCCATTCAGCTCGGAACACTTCACCCTAAACTTTCTGTCAAAGATGTTTGAAGTATGCCAATTACGATATCGAACCTGTCGAAGCACCTGTTCATAGTTTCTCATTGTGTCCACACCTGAATCAATAACATAGCATTAATGAGTACCCAGGGGTGCTTTAAGGCAAACACTGTAAAAACCCTTGTATTTGTACTGTACTGTAGAAGCATTGTACTGTACAGGGAAATTACATGGTATGAGAAAGAACAATAATTTGAACAGAACATTATGAAAATAGGAATGTATCAAGGATTCCAACTCACATCAAATTAAGCGAGAGAAATGTTAGGACATTAGGGACTTCAACAAAATCTCGTATTTCCATAATAGAGAGGAAAAATAATTTAAATATTGTAACCCAGATTATAATATGAACTGTAATAGGTTAGGCAGTGGTCACTGCTGAGCTGGTAACCAAACGTAGCCCCTCTCCTTGTATACTGTTTTATGCAACTTGACACAGGTTTTTCCAGTCAAAGGGAACACAGATTCTGCTCCACTGTATGCTTGTGGAGGAGTCTCTTGTTTCCCTGCAAGTGGTTTGCAGATGTTGACTCCAATAAGGTGAATTAGGGTACTTACACAAGTTACATTTTTCACACGATCTGGCTCCTGAAACTGCCTACAGCTGTGACGTAACACACACCAACAGCAGCAGAGTGCTTTTAAAATGGGTGGTCACATGAAAAATTAACCCTTGATAAATCAGCTATTAGCTGGAGGCGCTATAGTGCACAGTGTTCAGGTTCCCTTGAGGGCTAACAGCAAGCACTGGCCCAGCCCCACCCCTGGGGCTGTCAGCCGGGGGGATGGAAAGCGGGGGGCAAAGACAGAGGATGAGGGGCCAGCACACAGCTGCCAGCTGGGCACTGCCATGGTCAGAGCTGGGGTTGAGGGGTGGAACGGAGTCCCTTTGCCTCGTGGGCTCCTCTGAGTTACCCCAGCTAGGGTATAGGGGGGAGCCAGGCTGGGCATGTGAAACAAGGGTACTCTGTTCCACCCTGCCCCAAACCTAGTTCTGGCCAAGGCAGAGCCAAGCTGGCAGCTGCATGCTGCTGCTGTCAAGAGGCTTGAGCTGGGGGTGAGGGAAAGGAGATCCCCTTTGTCTGCCCACCCAAGCCTCTTGACAGGGGCAGCCTACAGCTGTAGGCTTGGCTTTGCTGTGGCCAGAGCTGAGGGGGAGGCTGGGGGACAGGGCTGGTGTGGCAGCCTCCTCAGAGGCTGCTGGAGCACTCCCACTTACTGGCCAGGGCCAGTGCAGGTAGCCTTGAGCCTCCATGACCCAAAAGGCTTGGGAGGGGGCACTTAACTCATTGCACTTTGTGTATAGCACCACAAGTTAGAGCGCAGCCCCTAAACTTCTGTAAGCACCCTAGTTACAACCGGGGGCAGGAGGGGTGGGCTACACCATGGAGCTCAGGGTAAAACTGTGCTTTTCCGTGGTACAAGCTGCTCTACAGCTTGTCTATGGTAAGTTCTCTTCAGCCTTACCAGGAAAAAACAAACTAGCCCTTTCATTTGAAAAAATGTAATTGAAATAGAAAGAAGGGACGTCCATAAGCGTACCATAGATTGAATAGCCTGTTGTTGAATTTGTGGCATCGAGATGTTTTCCTTGAATTTCCTTATGATCCAGCTCTAAACATTCCTGTTTAGGATCTAGCTCCAAGCCAATAACCAAAATGTCACAGAAATCCAAGTTGTGAAGCATTTCTTCTAACACAATTGGCTTATAGACTGTGAACATAGAGAACACACCATACAGAAATAAGCAAAATCAGAGAAACACCTTCACATGCTAGTATAATGTGGCTTGCATCACAACTGTCAGTTTGCATTGGGAACGGATGAATAGTCTTTGGCAGGTATCAAACACAAACTATAGTATGCGAATCAAAAGGAAGCAGTCATAAATGCCCAAACCCAGTGGTGATGAGAGCACATGACTACCTAGACTGATGCATGATATACTCCACCATAATAAAAACAACCACTTAAGAGTATATTAGAAAAATAAAATTAAGACTTCATCTTGGAGTAAATTCATGTTAACATTGTGTTTTTGAAGACTATACTGATATCATCCTGGTGTTTCTTGATGCAGGACATTACTCCACATGCCAAGGAATGGAGAACTCAAAGTATAATTTTTTCTTTCTATGACTGCATGATTCTCTCAATGATTCTATGGCCCATAAAAAACTCTGCATTACAGAAAATGGTGTGCCATCTATCCAAGAACTAGTATGGTCATAAATGGAATTACCAAATAATCACATATTATCCTGACTTAAAGAAATTGAGTTGCAAACTGTGTCTTCTTCAAATAGTGTAGGATAAAAAAAATCCTGTCATAGAAGAAAGAGTTGCATGTCGATTTAAGATTTCAATTCTCTGGTCCACTTGGCACAAAGTGGTTGGAAAGGTTGTTTAACTGACTGCCCAAGGATGCTCCTTACATAGGATGAATTTCTAGAATGACAGTGACTTTTGTCACCCCTTGCCAGGCTTTGACTGCAGGGACTGTTTGCAGGAGGCAGAAATAGAAGAACTTTTTGCCTTAGCCTCTCTTGCATTTAGGATAGTGAGTCATAACTAGCTTAACTCAGTCATACAACCTTAAGGCTATTCTAAGTCATACCAGAGACCTGACCAGTCCCCAGGATCATGGAAACACATATAGGACTGAGTCATCATTGCTTTAGTCCCCTCAACTATGCTATATATATCTTTACAGCACCTGGTGATGTAGTTTTAAATATTATGTTAAGGAAGTTTTCTAAGATCAGTGAAAAATTAACACAAGTTACATACAGCAATATTTATAATAGCCTCTGTACTTCAATCTCTCATGCAATAACTAAGTCGACTGAAAGAATTATTCAAGCCATGTAATGAAGTAATTATGCATAATTCAATATTGTTTGCAAAAATGGAAACTTTCCCCACAATTATTGCACCATTTCATCTGAAAAATACTTTAACCATCTGTTTTTAAACACACATAATGATTGTAGACGCCTCAAAAACAAACCTGCAAAAATGCCTTGGGGCCATATTTTATAGGTGTGTAGGTGCCTAATTCCCAAGAACTTACATACCCTTAAAATCTGTCCCATAGTCACATTTGAAAACAAAGCTTAAACATTCAGCAGTGATCAAAGTAATGGATAAATGAATTTAACACTGGGGACTCAGCAATTCAACAACTTAAAGGGATGCTACCTAGATTCTTATGTAGGAGACTTCTAAAAAGTTGTTAGTGTTCATGGATATGCAGTTATTTATTAGCAGCATCCTTAACATGCAGAAGGAATTGTTCTTCTCTTTGCTACACAGGTAACTTTTTGATGGATTAGCCCACATGAAGTGCATATTATGACATAAAATACTCTCTGTTTTTTAGAGCACAGGAATAGTTTAAGGCAACTGATAATTAGGTTTATTATAGAAACATGGCCTCAGGGAATCCATGCCCCTAAACTTACCAATCATTAATGAATGGTTTCATCATTTCTTAAAGATGTGTGAATGGTTGCTACTTGTACTGTTCTGATGGATGCTGTTCAGAGTGATTCTTCAGCTGTTATTTATTTTTTAATTACACTTTAGAACCACAGCTCAAAGCCAGACCTTTTAATGAGGATTTTAGTCTCCTTACTTGTATTTCCTGAAGTTCCCCTACCATTGAATACTAATATTTCTATTAACATTCATAATAATGCTAATAATAGTAATAGGTTATTATAGAGTTATTTTCATGTGTAATTTTAAAAAAATGCTTTACAGAGGAGGTCAATATTATTAATCCCATTTCACAGATTCAAACCCTGAGGTACAGGAAGGTAAAATGACTTGTCCAGATTCAGTCACAAGGCCAGTAGCAAAGCTAGGAATAGAATCCACTTTTTCCCCCTAAGTCATGAGATTTGATGTTACACCACAATAAGGAGAAGTCAACTGTTCAAAAGTAAATGTAAACAAGATTGCCAAAGGTTTACGGGAACTGTTCCAAAAGAACAGACATTTAGAGGTCTGACGAACTTTTGCTAGTGGATTTTGTTGGAACTCTGCTACTATGCCCCAGATAAAGTCTCTCTAACCTTGTCCAAAGAAAAGATTTTTAGATACAACGCTACAATTATCTGACTCCTAGAACCAGCGTTTCCCAACCAGTGTGCCACGGCACACTGGTGGGCTGTCAGGCATGAACAGGTGTACCACACCCACCATTTGACTGTCTGTCCACAGCAGCATCAGGTGGGGGGCATAGCTCCAGCCAATGATTCAAGTGCTGTGCCACCCTCCCCCTGCTGCTCCATGTCTGGCCACATGCCACCCCCCCCGCCGCCCACGTCCGGTGTGCCATAATGTTTTATTTATTCATGTAAGTGCGCCCATGGGATGGAAAAGGTTGGGAAACACTGTCCGAAGCAGTCAACGATCTAGCAGAGGGACTCTTAACTTGCTTGTACTGTATACCTAACACAAGATGTTAATTCCTATTTAGAGTACTACTACAATAGAAGTAATAGTGCTGAAAACAAATCCACAAACCTCTATCATTTTCTTTAAAGTCCACAGGATGTTCCGTTTTGGTGACTGTGCTGACAATTCTGATATCTGGAAACAGAGTCACCCCTCTCTCACTTTCAAATTGTGTAGCTGGTCTAGCAAAGTGATCCATTCCACTTATTGTAATCTTGGGCTCATTAGCCTGAAACACCATGACATAGGCATCTATATCTGGGATACTAATGCAGACATCTTCACCAAAACATCTGAAAAATATATTATTCATTAACCACATGAACTGTTTTTTTTATATTACAGACATATGCTATACAGCAAGCTGATTTGGCTCCCTAACCCAGTTTTTTATGCACAATTCCACTATCCAGTGCCTGGCTGATGAATTTTTATACCCATCACCCCATCCTTATTTTAACTACCTTTGCACTGTGCTCAGTCCACGACATACTCTTCTCCATCAGAATATTTTTCTAAACTCATGCAGCCATCTGCATGTGTTAGTGGTGACAGTACCACCTCTGAGTTACCAATTTCACACATATACAAAAAGTTCATTACTCTTGAATAGTTCAACATACCTAATAAAGGTAAGTATGTAGGTAGCATTTAGATGCTTAATCAGCATATAACAAAGCCATCAATAGTTAAAATTATTTAGACAGCAACTAATATTAGCAAACCTGAAAGTAAGTAATCGGGTTGATAGTTAATGTTTATAATATGACTATCTTGTTACATGTGAATGAAGAGCCTAACTATATAATTTACACTGAATGAATTATTAGCTCAGTGCTGCATATGTGCACCCCACAACTTCAGTTGAAGTCAATGGATGTTCAGGATCTACAACAAATGGAAGACTTGTCTTCTGCTATGCCAAAGTGAAAATGTTATTGTTTTATTATAACAGTGGAATGATACCAGTGGGATGCATTCATTTTTATTTAGTCCACAAGGTTCCAATGCTACTATGGCAGCAGCAAGCAGAAAGAATGTTTCTAGCATTAGGGATACTGTCGCTCGGGATGGATATTCTGTTAATTATAATAGGCCTGGTTAAAAGTCATAGCTCTAGCTATGCCAGAAGATACTTTAATTGGTGAAAAAGGAATAAGGATTATATTTACATTCAGTTGCTATATAATAAACACATTCAGTCTTCAAAGTAGACTGAATGCTTTAGGCTCCATATTGTACACAGCTAAACTACCCTTACAAGAACAGTATTATGAAAGCAAAGTATCATAAGAAAACCTCAAATTAATTCAGCACAAAACTAAATGTCCATAATTTAATTGCATAATGTATCTATATCTATGAATCAAAATTCAGTTTTTATATTTCCAAAGGAAAAGAGTAATTCATTTAATAAATATTAGTGATATAATCAACTTAATTTAATACAACTTACTGGACTTTAGAAGAGACTTTAAGACGCCGTACACCTGCAGTAGGGAACTGTCTAGAGTTGATATATGAGACCTTTCGGAGAGCTTGATTTATATTCTCAATATCATCTCCCTCCATGACAAGGACTGACTGGGAAGGGTTGAAGTGGTACTGGGAAAATGCACATAATTAGTACATCAGGAAACGGGTGCAGAGTAAAGAATAGCACCTTGCTAGGGAACTCCTCAAAGAGACTCATTAGAATTATAACAATTTAAAAAAAAATCTAGTTAGTAGCTATTGTTAGTTAGGTATACATATATTGCTTTTAGGAATAAGTACCAGGCAAATACTCTTCAATCACCCATCTTAATAGTTACTGATATAATTAACTACATAGTAAATTAGAAGCCAGGCAAAGAATTTGAATCTAGATTATTTACCTAGTTGCTCATATTACTGCAACTTCGTATTTCATAAATGCAACTTACCATCATCATCACCATTATTATTATTACTGCAAAATATTCTAGGTCAAATTTACTTATGGCAGACAATTGTTAACTTCAGAGTTATGCCATGAGGGTGTTTGTCCTACTTTTTAAAAAATTCTTTGTGTGTTTTTATTTCAGGTAACTTTTGAGACATTTTTGATTGTAAATGAACCAAGCTTTCCCAAGCTTTATAAAAAACAAGTTTTTTATAAACTTTTCCTTCCACAGCCCCATCAACGTCTATCACAATCACAATCAAAAGGATTCTCCCCATCCTGTCTTGTGACCATAGGAAATACCACTATTAAAATTGGGGCTCTGCCATGGTAAAAACAGATGCTCATCTGAACTGACAGGTCTTAAAGATTCAAGTGTTTTCCTTGTAGCCCTGCTGATCTCTCTCATGTCTATAGCACTGAAAGTGAAAAGGCACTAGCCTGCTGACACTTTCTATATACAAACTGCAAACAGTGATTCATTTTTCCACCATCAGGACTCACTCAAATTCTATTATTTTCTGAGATGAATAAGTTTGTCTTCTGTTTGGGTTTTTGTAGTTGTTAATCTCCTTTTGAAAGATGCCTATTAATCGGTTCAACAAACCATTTGTGCCACATAGAAATACAACTTACTGGAAAACCATATCAATCCCTAAATTTACATCTTATTGCTTATGTTACATAAAACATAAGGAAATGTACAATAAATGCACTTTCATTTCATGCTGTTCCCCCACAACGAAGACTGTTGATTATGTGAACATGTTTTATTTGATATACAACACAAGTATCTGCACACTATGAGAAAATAATGTTAAAAGATAAAGATTAAATGGAATATGGAAATGAGAGGCAGAATAAGCCTTCAGATGAATAGAACAGAGAAAAAGGTTCAGGCCTTGTGCATACAGATCACGCAGTATTTTAGAGGGTTTTTTACAAAAGAATGTAGGCATGGACATGCATATCATACTTTTTTAGCCATAGGGTAGTAATAATAGAGATTAAACTCAACCTAGCTAGTTAACTTAATACTTCAGCTGCCAAAACATCTGGAAGACTGCCAAAGGGACTAGAGAATGCCCTAGTCTAGCCCCCTTTTCTCTTTCTCATTAAAAAAACAGGCTAAAAATAGCAACAATGTGGACAGTATCTCTGAGAGGTACTGCGGATATATGAAAAGTAGTCTGCAGAAAAGAGCAGAAAGACCAAAACCACAGTGAAAGAAATATTGTGTTATTAATATTGTGTTAAAATATGATTTCCTAGGCAGATATACAGCAGCTTGATTCAGGGTCCAAAGTAATTGGCTGACACTCCTGTTCGTATTACTATATGGTTAAATTTACCTAATGTAAGATATGTGGAATAGACTCCCCCCGGGCATAGTGGGAAATAGACTCCCCCCAGAAGTGGTGCAAGCACTTAAACGTTTAAGAAACACTTGGATGCTCTTCTTGCTGGGGTCATCTGACACCAGCTGACTTCCTGCCCTTTGGGCAGGAGACTGGATCTTGTGAGGTCCCTTCCAGCCCTAACATGTATGAAATCTATGAAGTGCCATGCAAATACCTATGTTATACCTACCAGTGGATGGTAGCATACAACATTTTGATATCAACTTTGTTTATTTTAGATTTTATTTTATTTATTCTATTTTATTTATTTATTTATTTAATATCTGTCCAAGGTCAGATGCCAACTCACTCCCTTTTATTTGTACTTCCCATGGGCATGCCGACTAGGAAACCCAACATCTGTGAATCTTTGACTGCTGCTTTCATTTTTGGCCTTTTGCTATTACTCTGACTATTGGACTGGCTGGAAGGTAAGAAATGAAAAGAATCAGCTTTAAAGAAACAGCTAGCCACTGCTATAATTCTGCAAAAAAAATAAAATAATAATAATGAAATTCAGTGTGTGAAAAGAGAGAAAAAATCCCTTGTCTTAATTTTTCTCAGCTACTGCTGTTCCACTAAGAAAACCAATCACCCATGATGGAGCAACAGTGGGAAGTAAAACTGAAGAGAGTTTTTTTCTATCCCTATGAAACAACAGGGTGTTATAATATTGTAGATTTCAAAATGACAATAGGGCTAGGGACAGAAGTTATATATACACTGATTTAAATTATCAGAAACTGATTTAAACCCATAACAACAGAAATTCAGTGCACTTAAAGAACTTTCGAAATGGCTGAAACTGGTTTAAGATAAATTTAGTTGGAAATAGTATTAGACTTAACTGATTTTGGTCAAACCAGTTTATGAACTGTCCCAGATCCCCTCCTGTCTCAAGTTAATTCATAGTCCCCTAGCATCCCAGGATGCTTTGCAGCTCTGGCCTTTGTTGTCTGCTCTAGCAAGCAGGGTCTGCCCTGCCCCTCCTGCTGGTCTGGGGAAAGGGGCCAGGAGATTTCAGCAGGGTTTTGATTCTACCCCTCCAGAGCCAGGAGCTGGAACTAGGAACCATGCCCCCTCCTCAGTCTGAGGGGGGCGAGGGGGAGAACCTACAGCAAGGGACTTGGCTCGGCACCCTCAGAACCAGGAGCAGGCCTGGAGTCCTCCAGTCATACCCCCTTCTCAGCCCCCAAGCCAGCTGAGGAGGGAGAAGCCCACAGTGAGGCTAGTGTCCACCCCCAGAACCAGGATCTGGGAGCCACACCCACACCTCAGCCTTCAGGCTGGCTGAGGGATGGGGAGAAAGCCCACAGTGAGGGCCTTGGCTCTGCTTTTCAGAGCTGTGAGAATAGCCGGAGTCCCTTAGCTCTTCCCCCATCTCAGCCTCTGGGCTGGTTGAGGGAAGAGGGTGGGAAAGCCTGCACCAGGATGTGGCTTTGCCCTCCCCCCTCCCCAAGCCAGGAGCAGAGCTGGAGTCTCCTAGTCATGCCTGCTTCTCAGCCTCCAGGCCAACTGATGGGGGGGCATGGCTCCCAGCTCTGGGGGAAGAGTCAAGCCCCAATGCAGGCTTCTGTCCCCCTTCCCTCACCATGAGGCAGCTTGGAGGCTGAGGATGGAGTATAGCTCTTGGCTCTAGGGAGCAGAGCCAAGCCCCCTCACCTCTCCCATCAGCCAGCCTGGCAGCTGAGAAGGAGGTCTAGCTAGGGGACTCCAGCCCCACCCCAGCTCTGAGGGGGATAGGGGGTAGTGGAGCCAAGCCACCTGCTGTAGTCCCACCCCATCCAGCCTAGGGGCTTAGGTGGGGGCATGGCTCTGTGGGAGGAACCAAGGTGGGTTTCCCCTCTACCCTCAGCTAGCCAGAGGCTGAGAAGGGGTTGTTGCTAGGGGACTCCAGGCCTGCTCCCAGCTTTCAGGGGCAGAGCCAAGCCCCTTGCTGTGGACTTCTATCTCCCACTCTCCTCAGAGAGCCCCAAGCCTAAGGAAGAGCATGGCTTCTGGATCTGGGGGCAGAGTCAAGCCCAGGTTGGGTTTCCCTCCACTGTCCCCTCAGCTGGAAGGGAGGCTGAGAAGGATGCATAGCTAGGAGACTCCAGCCCCACTCTAGCTCCCAGTCCTCACTGCAGGCTTCCTCCACCCCACTTCATAGAATCATAGATGTAGGGTCAGAAGGGACCTTATAGATCTTCAAGTCCGACCCCCTGCCAGGGCAGGAGAAAAAAAACTGGGCTCAAATAATCCCAGCTAGGTAGGCATCAAGCCTCCTCTTAAAGACCCCCAGGGTAGGAGCCAGCACCACTTCCTTTGGAAGTTGGTTCCAGATCCTAGCCACCCTAACTGTGAAGTAGTTCTTACAGATGTCTAATCTAAACCTACTCTCCAACAACTTGTGGCTGTTATTCCTTGTTATGCTAGGGGGTGCTAAGGGAAACAAGGTCTCTCTCAAACCCTTCTGGTCCCCCCTAGTGAGTTTACAGATGGTCACCAGGTCCCCCCTCCGCCTTCTCTTGTGAAGGCTGAACAGGTTCAGGTCCCGCAGTGTCTCATTGTAGGGTCTGCCTTGTAGTTCCCGGATCATTCAGGTGGCCCTCCTCTGGACCCTCTCAATGTTGTCCACATCCCTCCTGAAGTGGGGTGCACAGAACTGGACACAGTACTCCAGCTGTGGCCTGACCAGTGTTGCATAGAGGGGGAGAATCACCTCCTTGTCCCTGCTAGAGATGCACCTGTGGATGCATGACAAGGTCCGGTTAGCCCTGCCAACCATGACCTCACATTGTCAGCCCATGTTCATCTTGGAGTCAATAATGACTCCAAGATCCCTTTCTGCCCCCATGCTCTCAAGAAAGGAGTTTCGCATCTTATAAGTGTGCTGCTGGTTACTACTGCCAAAGTGCAGCACCCTGCACTTGTCAGTGTTGAAGCGCATCCTGTTTTTGCTAGCCCACCCCTGTAACCTATCCAAGTCTTGCTGCAGTCTTTCCCTCCCTACTAGTGTGCTTACCTCACCCCAAATTTTGGAATCATCAGCAAATTTAAACAGGGTGCTTTTCACCCCATCATCCAAATCGCTGATAAAGAGATTGAATAGCATGGGCCCAAGGATCGAGCCCTGGGGGACTCTGCTGCCCACTTCTTCCCAGGTTGAATATGACCCATCCACCACCACTCTCTGAGTGCGACCCTTCAGCCAATCTGCAATCCATCTGACTGTGTAGGCATCGATGCCACAGTCACCCAGTCACTTCTTCCAGCCAGCATGTAGGCTGAGAAGATGGCATGGTTGGAAGACTCCAGCCACATCCTGGGCTCCAGGCAGGCAGAGTAAAGCCCCTATTCTCTCATGCTGGGCTGCTCCTGGCTGGAGGTCCAGCACTGGGTCAAAGGGGTGGGTTCTCCCCCTGTGCCTTTCTTCAACTGGCCCAGAGGAGGGGGTGAGGCTGGGGGAATTGGTCATCTCCTGGCTCTCTGCATTGGTCAGCAGGCTGGGACATGTGCTCTATTCTCTCCCCACCCCAACACCCCTGTACTGGTATGGGCCACTGTGGGGGTCTGGCTGCGTTTCTGTTTGAAAAGTGAACATCAGTTCACTTGCTTATCAGTTCGATCTATGCAGTTTTGAGAAATCTGCAAAGATTGAATTGATTCAGTCTTGGACTTCTTGACTGTCTGTACTTAGCTTAGCAGAGCAATGACTTTAAGTGCATTTCTAGTAACTATAAGACAAATACAGGCTGATTTAGAATATGTTCATTTGTGCCTTACTATTTCTGGTGTGCATGTATATTTATACAGACATGCGTATACTAGCAAGTAGGGTTATCTGCAAAAGAGCCTTAAACTACGTGCACAGTCTTTGTTAAAGGACTTTCCTAACAAGTATGTCATTAAAATGTTCTGCATTGCTACAATAGCTGTCCAGTGAAATCATTAATAATGTTCTTACTATAATAAAATTAGGACGTAGAAATAGATCACTTTCCCCATTTAAAGGCTAATACCACAAAAAGGAGGGGCCATGAAATATGTCTCATCAAAAAAGGACACAAACTGACATAACACACAGTCAGACAATCCTGACATTTATGATGTTTAAAGACAATACAGCATTTAATATGTGGGCACTTTCTACGTAAGACAGTTGAGTATTACACCAAGGGACACTCCCATTGGATTCAGTAGGTCTAATACTGAGAGTAATTCTGACTACATTTTTCAAAATCTGGCCCTAAATTTAAATTTGAAATGTTAAATTCTGTTTCTTGTCTGTAAACATGGAAATCATTAATACAAATTATTTCTATATGTATTTGCATGGCACCTCACAGGTCTATGTACTGCTGATACACACTAGAAACAATAGTAATTTACCTGACAAAAACCAGTGAATTGTGATTGCATTACTGATTCTACCTTAAGTATTACAACAGCAAGTAATAATAGCTTGTTGCCACATGCAAGCCATTTAGTTTTACAACTAAATCACCTGCTTTCTTAGCTGTTTCATTCCACACATTGTTCCTAAGAAAGACTGTACAGTGTTTAGCTGTGCCACAAAACAGCTTATTCTAGTTGGTTGCCTCTTTCCTTGAAATGCACCCTAGGAAAGTTTCATAGCTGATTGAAAAAAACCTATACATTACTTGAATAGTGACAAGATTATTAAAATTTACAGCTGGGATAAGAGAATATCCATCATCTAACAAATCTATCAATAGAAGGAGGGGGTCATTCTGAAAAGAGTTGTGAGACATTTTTGCCTTCCTGAAGTCAGAGATTTTGTCACTGACCAGAATGTCACTCCTTATATATTGTTGTATTTCTGCAGTACTAAGATGATCATGTTTTAAAGCTTATACTGCAAGGCACATGTAAAATGGAAATAGTAAAGTTAGTCCATAGAAGTTAAATTGCAGCATTTTCTGATTTTTTTCATATGTAATTGTTCCACCTTAATGAAATCATAATCTAGTTTTTCTGGTAGAATATATTTTGAATGTCAGTCAGAACATATAGCCCCTGTTTTCAGAGCTGCCACCAAATGAAACGTATTCCACTGTTACTTTATATTTTCTGTTATTTCAAAACTACTTCAGGTCAAAACTCCATAAAATATAGCAGTCTCTGCAAACATGTCTGTTGCTGTAAATGGTGCCAAAACAGGGCATGGACAGCATGACCTGGCACTTCCTAGGGAATATGAAATACCTGTGGCACCTTACTTTGTAAGTGTACATCTTTGAAATAATGGAAACACTTTGCTTGGCAGTGTCATAGTACTTCTCCTGTTACACTTTTTTTTGGCATGACTTTATGGGAAATTACATTGCTTCTGGGAATACATCTGTACTTTGTGTACTCCACCTTGGGCTCTCCAGTTCATAAATCAGCTCTAAATTTTATCAAAGATGATGTCAGTTCATCTCTCACCTTTATTCCTTGGCCAAGACTCTCAAGAGAATTAATATCTAGACCTTCCTTGCAGGCCTGCAAACAGGAAATCACTTTCTGACTCTCAATTTTGCCTGGCCGGATAGTGAGGCTGGCAAGACTGCCATGGAAATACTGAGCAAATCTTGGTTTAGTGACTTCACCTCCTGCAAGAGAGGAAATAAAAAAATATAATTACACAAATACAAATCCCGATTTTCTAATGAATGAGCCTATTATTATTTTAACCTTATGCCAGGTACTGTGACTGAGCGAACAGAATCCTAACTAGAATAGGTTTTATATATTGTTGTGATGGAATTTAGAAACTTCACAGTGGGCACGTCTACATGAGATGCTTCACCAGGTGATAGACTAATTGCACAGTAAGACATCACTGTCTACACATACAGGTGCCTACTATTCAGTCAATTAGTTTACTGTCTGCTCTCACCCACAGCCACTGATGGGCCATAGAGGAAGCCACACTGGTGTCATCCTTGGTGCCGCACATCATGTCCTGGGGGCTCAGCTGGTTCCAGGATGAGACCACAAACCTCATTGCACTGTGGGACAAGGCCGAGCTCCAGAGACAGGTCACATGGAGTGAGTGTGCCAATGCCCACATCTGTGAGGGCCTGATTGGCCACACACAGAGCACGAGCATGACTGTTCAGCACACCAGTGCCACATAAAGGTCAAGGTCTTGCAGGAGCAGTGGGTCCATGTCACCAACCACAACTGCTGGTCAGGGGCTACCTGAAAAACCATGCCCTTTATACAGCAGCTGGATCACATCCTTGTGTTCTAGGCACAGCCATACCATGTTCTCCAGCACAGCCAGCCTGATGGAGCCTCCACACAGCCTGGCAGTGGCAGTAAGCTGTCATCAGGGGAGGGCCCTTCAGGACACCAAGAGTATGTCCCACTGCAGTCCCTACCCCAGCATCATCCAGTAGCTCTGGCAGTCCAGGCAAGTGCCTGTCCCACCAGCTCCGGGTGTGCAGCCCCACCCAGAAGGCCAGCCTGGGCACTTAGGGCCATAGTTGTTGTCCTCAACAACTCCAGTCCCTCGCCAGAGGGGAGTCCAGCTTGGCTAGCCAGGCACTGTGGCCTTGCAGCCCAGGACACCACTGGGAGCTGCATGTCTTTGCAGCCAGCAGGGATAGACTTAGGCTGCCAAGTATGCCTGGCAAGCCCCACATTGGGAGGAGGACCTTCCTCTCCTTGCTCCTGCCCCTGCCTTCCTCCCCACCTGGCCTGGCTGAGCTCCCTCATGGCTGCTGGAGTTTCTCCCCTACAGCACATGGAGGCAGAAGGCACAGTGCAAAATGTTACTGAGCAGCCAGTACCCCCTCGGCTATGCAGGCAAGGGCCACTCACACGTTGAGAAACATGTTGATGCTGGCGACAATGTTGTCCTCAGCTGTGGGGGGCAGAGATGCATAGCATAGCCACATATACCCCTCTGGGGGGCAGTAAACATTGTGGGGAAGCCTGGGCTTACCCACCATACCACTGAAGCTCAGGGTCCTGCACCAAGGTTTCAGGTGCACCTGAGGCACCATGGCAATAAGCAGCAGCTGGGTGTAGTGGGTCAGGCATTCCTCAGTCTGTGCAAACAGTTCATTGCAGCGCACCCATGACACTCTCACCAGAGGCGTGCTCAGGGTGTAGGGCATGTGTTGGGGGGTGGGCTGAGCTGCTCTGGTGGCACTCTGGGGGAAGGGCTGGGGTACAACCAGCTCTGCATCCCAGTTGGCTGAAAGCCCCTTCTCACTTGAGCTTGGGTGCCATGGGCCTGGTGGCAAGAGAGGACACTGCCTGGCCTGCAGGAGGAGAAGGGGGTGGGGTCTGGAGTACCTGCAGCAGGTGCTGCCAGGAGCCAAATCTGTCCTAGCCTGGGAAAGGGCTGGGAAAGGTAGGCTGCCTGCAGTAAGCACCCAGCAGCCCACCTACCCCTGTAGAACAAGTGGGGATGGGGGGCTCATCCAGTGGCTGGCCTACTTACCATTGTCTTTTGGCCCCTATGTGCACACGACCCCTGATCTGAAGCTGGGCAGCACACAAACCCCTGGTATACTGCATGTTATCTCAGAAATGTTGCAAGCTCTCACAAACAGCCTCTTCCTCCTGGTTCTGCAGGTCCAGCAGCTGGATACAGGGGAAATGCACCAGCTGTGTGTGTGATGCATCTTCAGGTTCATCACCATGTACTGGCTTCAGCAGTGGTGGACCCAGGACCAGACCCTGCTGCTGGCCTGGCTGGTTACTGTGTCAGAGGAATGTCTGGTGGATTTGCAGGCCTGGCATGTGGAGGATATTATGCGCAAGTAGCAGAGATACCAGGAGAGGACCAGGCATTCAGAGAGAGGCCACCATGCTGGACACCATCCTAGCCTCGGTGGTCACCTTCACCCTGCCCACTGCCCTGCCCACAATCCTAGCCCTGCCTGCCTCCACTGCCCAGCCACAAGCCCTCTAGTGGGCTTGGGTTGAAGTGCAGCAACACCTCCTGTGGCCAGGAGGTCTGGCCGAGGTGTTGCAATTTGCCCAGAGGGGATCCAACTGGCTGGTGTAGGGCCACATGAGCCAGGGTATGTAGGTTCCCTGATGAGGAGGGGGTGGGACCACCATTTGGTCTGGCACCCCTGGTGTGAAGTGCCCATTCTTCACTGAGGCTGGCAGGGCAGAGTTCTGAAAGATACAGGGATTGTGGGTGCTGCTAGCCCAGATGGTGCTCATGTTGGTGAAGGTACTCTGGGGGTCAATGATGGCCCAAAGCATGACAGAATGAAAGCCTGCTGGCTCTAGTAGGGGCGATCTCTATGGGGCAGGCAGGTGACAAACATGTGAGTCTCATTCACGGATCTGATACATCGGGAGAAGCCCAGGGCTTGGAACCCCAACACCAGCTTCAAGGTGTCATGGAACTGGAGCACGGTGTGGGCCAGCATGTTCTGGAGGGTGCCACAGACCTCTCTGGTGGTTGCCTTGCCCACACTGAAGAGGTGGCCAACATAGCACAGGCTGGCAGGCATGGTCAGCGATGGCCACCCAAGTCTCTGTGAACATGTTGGGGAGGCAGCCTCATGGTGGTGGCCTGTCACTCCAGGTGCAGGTGAAGCTTGTTGATGAGCTCCTGGAAGGTTGCCTGGGTCATCCAGAATGATTCTAGCCACTGCTCATTATCCCAGGTGCACTGAATGACATGCATCCACCAGTCCTGGATCACTGGGCAGGCCCACAGGAGCCCCAGAAGCTCATGTATGGCACCGGTGGTGGCATCTATGTGCACGTCACTGGCATCCCTGCTGGGGTTCAGGCAGAAGCCCAGGGGCTGAGTGGCAATAGTGTGGAGGCAGAAGGCATCAGACGCAATGGTGAGCCTGGCTACATGGCTATGCAGCACAGAGGGGCACGCAGGGCCAAGACAAACCTGAGCCAGGCGGTGGTTGCCACAGCGGCAAAACACAGTAAGC
Organism: Crocodylus siamensis; assembly: GCF_052110815.1. NCBI lineage: Eukaryota > Metazoa > Chordata > Crocodylia > Crocodylidae > Crocodylus > Crocodylus siamensis. The sequence goes on along the minus strand of NC_143400.1, from coordinate 55,726,216 downwards.
ATGGTGACAAGCAGGAGCCCAGGGCATGGGTTGCTGTTCCCAGGGTCTTGAGGTGGAGTACCTATTGCATAGTAGACACAGGCTCTGGTGACAAAGTTGGTGAGGGATCTGCCAGCACACTGCAGACTGTTCCTGGCCAGAAATGCAGGTGCCCAGGGAGCACCATGCAGGGCTGCTTTTTAAAGAGTGGCATTGGCCCCAGGCAGCTGTGGCTGGAGCTTCTAGCTCCCCCTACCTGCTGCAGGGGGGCAGATCAGAGCCAGGGGAGGCCTGGATCAGGCTAGTGTCATGAGGAGCAAATCTGCTCCCAAATGGCTGCACATGTACATGCTTGCCCAGGGCGGTTTACTGTGCAGTAATTTATTACACAGTTAACCCATATAGAATTAATTTCATGTGTAGATGTGCCAAGTATTTAAGATTCTGCCAGTATTTCCATTGTTTTAAACTCCTATTTTCAGGGCCTTACAAATTAGCTTTAACAATTTCCTCTGGGTTGAAACAGCATACAGAAAATTCCTGCATTAAAATATAACTGTACGTGAATAAAAACTTTTGGCCCATTTTTAACATGAAATTTTGGCAGATTTTGGAAACCATTTTATGCTGGCATAGATTGAACATGGATTTTAGAATATCTTGAAGGAAAATATATTTATTTGTAGGGTACATGTTTTCCCATTATTGTGAATATATTTCCATCATAATTGTCACTGGGAATATGCATTTCTTTGAAGGAAAAAAAAAAAGAACTGATGGAAGATTAGGTATACAATGTTAATTAAAAATAGACTTTGCCTAGAAGTTTATCTTAACCAGAAAGTAACAAGAGTGTTTTCTTACCTTGCACCTGCAAACAAAAATGAGGACAAGAGAAAAAGATGGGGTTAGCAGTATGTTCTGGAAGTCAGTGGAATTAATCTTTGTGGAACTAAGGCCTCTGACAGATGTTAGACTTAAGACATGAGTAATCATGTAAGTACTAAATCAGCCATACAATAATGCAATTAAAACACTGATAAAACAGGGAATAAGCCACAAAGCTATTACACAACATATGTGTAATAACTTTGACCCCCAGCACACATTCAATTAAAGGTGGATGGGATCTGACCCATGACCTCACTGATCTCACTTCTTGCCATCTTACATGATCATGACCCCAGATCCCACTACACAGATATCTGTTCTTAGATCTCATTGAGCTACTTACCCAACTCCCACAAACATGTGAAGGAAAGAGATAGTTTCTCAGGATTCAAATCAAACAGAGTTTCAGAAATCAACATCATAAATTATAGCCAGAAGTCTAGTGTAACTGTGAGATGTGTTGAAATAATACAGTCAATCCAGTACGTTAGCAGGTTAATATGCCTCTAAGGTGTGTTAAAGGGATAGTACTATTTTAGCGGTGAATAATTAAAACGTTGACATCCATGCATGAAGAAAACTGAAGCTATTAAACGGGGTCTTGTAATTAGTGAAGATTGTCTTTTCTGTTCTGGGTACATTTCTGGGACTTATGGTCACAGAAACAAGTGGTTAGTTTAGTACAAACAAGTTACTGCACTTCAACTAGCTTACCTCCTAGTTTAATAGGCAATGTACTACGACCATAGCACAATGCTGGAGCAATCCAACTGAGAGTCGCTAAACAGTACTTTGATGTTAAAGCTTGCTGACCCCGAGCTACCTCAGAGTGAAAGCACTACTTAGCTGAATTTCATAGAATCATACAAAATTAGGGTTGGAAGGGACCTCAAGAAGTCATCTAGTCCAACCCCCTGCTCAAAGCAACACCAGCCCCAACTAGGTCATCCCAGCCAATGCTTTGTCTACCTGGCTCTAAAAAACCTCTAAGGATGAAGATTTCAGAATCTCTCTGGGTAGCCTGTTCTAGTACTTCACCACCCTCTTAGAGAGCAAGTTGCTTCCTAATATCTAACCTAAACTTCCCTTGCTCCAACTTGAGAACATTGTTCCTTGTTTTGTCACTTGCCACCATGGCCAACAGTCTAGCTCCATCCTCTTTGGAAACACACTTCAGGTAGTCAAAGGCTGCTATTAAATCCCTTCTCAGTTTTCTCTTCTCCAGGCTAAATAAGGCCAGTTTGCTCAGCACCAGTCCACAAACCGTACTTGTTGCTCTCCGCGGGACTCTCCAATTTGTCTACATGCTTTCTGGAGCAAGGGGCCCAAAACTGGACACAGTACTCCATATATGGCCTCACTAGGGCTGAATAGAGGAGAATAATCAATCACTTCCCTCGATCTGCTGGCAACACTCCTAATAATGGAGTCCAGTATGCCATTAGCCTTCTTTGCAACAAGAGTACATGTTGGCTCATATTCACTTCATTGTCCACTGTAAACCCCAGGTCCTTATCTGCAGAGGTGCTGCTTAGCCAGTTGGTCCCCACTCCACTGGTGCATGGGATTGTTCTGTTCTAAGTGAAGGAATTTGCACTTGTCCTTGCTGAACCTCAGAAAAACTGTTTTGGTCTAATACTCCAATTTGTCACGGTCACACTAAATCCTAGCCCTACTCTCCAACATGTCTACTATTTCCCCAAGCTTGGTGTCATCTGCAAACTTGTTTAGGGTGCTTTCAATCCCATCTTCCAGATCATTGATGATGATATTGAACAGAACTGGCCCCAGGACTGACCCCTGTGGCACTTCACTTGATACCAGTTACCAGCCAAACACTTAGCCATTGATTATCAACCTCTGAGCCTGACGATCCAGCCAATTTTCTATGGACCTTACAGTCCATATATCCATCCCATACTTCCTTAGCTTGCTTGTAAGAATGTTGTGGGATACAGTGTCAAAAACCTTGCTAAAGTCAAGGTATATCACATCCACTGCTTTCCCTGCATCCACAGAGCCAGTCATCTTATTATGGAAGGCAATCAAGTTGGTTAGGCATGACTTGCCCTTGATGAATCCATGCTGACTGTTCCTAATCCCCTTATCCTCAGAGGAGAAAGCTGACAATTTGTTTGTGTGAACTAGGGTTAAGATCAGGGCAGATCTTGAATTATATCCTGAGCTAGAAATATAGTGCAGAAAGGCCTCTAAACATTGATGCCTAAAGCTCTGAAAACTACCTCTCTTCCTACAACATTTGCCTGCTATGGAAGAGGCCAAAATTACACACGGAAATACACATTATTATAATGAGAAACAAGAAAAAATTTTATAAGCAGAGGTTACCATACTCAGATTCATGACAGCAGACATGGTGCTCATAGGTGCTTTCTTTTGCTTAAAGATCATTACCCTCTAACATATTCAATGGCATCATAGAACATATCACGCCACTATGTACTCCAGTCAAACTTGTTTCAGTGATTTTTTTCTAATTAACCAATCTGTCCACCACCTAGAAAAAATTCCAATGGATCAATTTTTACAGGTATTTTTATGAGATAAGGACCTGGGGATTACAAAACCTTCATTTCTTCAACAGCCCAGCTGAGAACTAGTTCCTACCATACATTATGCCCTTCTGGCATTTACCAAGGTAATTATCTATGGAAAATGGCTAACACGCCATGAACACATTAGTTCTACAAAAACTTCTTATAACTGGACTATCTCTAAATTCCTCTCCAATGTCTGCATCTCCATGATGAGAGCAGCACTGAATGCAATTAACACAACCAATGTATCAAGATTTGAAGATTTATATTCTTAGTACTTGGCACATTTCTTAGAAGAGCAAGTTTCAAGGGCTCTGGCTAAACCCTCAGTGTTGATCCTGGAGTTTAACTTTAGAATCCTATACCAAGAGCCTGGCTGTGATCTGAATTGTTCTCACGTGATGCAGAATGAGAGGTGAATCCCAGAAAACTAAAAGATTTAAAGATGACAACCATTTCATTGAATGGTATCAGAAATTAAACTGCAAGTTAGTGCAGAGATTTCAGAACAGATGAATTCTGCTCACAGGGACATGGTAAGTGGGCAGATGCATTTTGTACCAGATGGAGCTTCTGGACAGACTTCAAGGAGACACGTGGCAATAACAAGGGTGATCTGCAGTGGTCTTGTCTGTAGGTGACAACAGTAAAGATGATAATTGTAAAGTAAGCAATATAGACAAATTGTAAAAATAGTGAATCTACCAGCTAGATTATGCCCCTGTATTCCATAACTGTTACTATTTACCTTCAGGATTCAGGTCCTTCACTTTATAGTGGTCATTGTAGTCATTTGCCACATTCTTAATGATCAGTTTCAGCCTCTTGACAAATGCTGAAATGCAGGCATTTGCAAGCAGGGCCAATGAGACTAAAAAAGCTGTTTAATAATCCATAGAGTAGGATGTAGAGAATATGAAAAAAATAACATTTGCCCTCATCTTTCTCTACTTGAGCAGCTTGAATGTTTCACTGTGGAGGTCCTCCTTGATATTCTCTAACTAGGCCTGATACTTCTAGTGATAGAAGATATAGAAACATCCACGATAAAGCCAAAACTAAATTGTGACTTTATTACCATTTATCATTTATGTATCAAACAACAACTGATGATAACTCATACAAGATAAATATAAGATAATATATTGTGCCAAAAAAATTTACAGCATGCTACTGAAAACTGGTTTACAGGCAATTACAAAATGACTGTGTAGAACTGTTACACTTTCTCAGGTATGTAATTCTTGCTTTAAAAGTTTACTGTCCTGCTGAGACTCAGTAAGATTCCTAGCTTTATATGGTTTCTCCACTACTATTAAGATATTGCTGTACTGCAAATTTGCATTTGTCAAGTGCAGGAAATTGGTAGAGATGTACAAGTGTCCAAGGGGATACAAAGAACATTTTCCCATTTTATCTTTCTTTGGTAAGATCAGTTTAAAATAGCAGTGCACATGATGGCACACAGCTTCAATTATCAGTGGAATTAACAATTCCAAAGGGAATGAAGAAGGCTGGGCAGCAGAAAGACCATGTGTCCCCGATTATGAACTGGCTTGTAGAACTGGCTAGATAGCAAGAACATGCTTCTTTCCTATGGGATGAAGCAATGACTGTACTTGATACCGGAGAGTTTCAGGAGATATTGTAAGTTTGCATGACTCTCAAAGTGTAAAACCAGAACCCCAAAAGGTTACTTCTAATGAAAGATGATATGATAGTTTCCTAAAATAATTTATTAGAATTCTCCGGGGATGTACAACTTCCAGAAACATCAACAATACTTATAAATATGCTCAAGTAATACACTGGTGGCCATATATAATGCTCTTAAGGCATTTTTACATGTGCTCCAGGGGTGGAGGGTAGGGGGGAGGGCTTTAATTAGAGTGGCTCTGAGAGCCACTCTAGTTAAAGCACTGCAGCGTTTCTTGTATCAGACTCGGTTAATCGAATCTTCTCCAAAATGCTATAATTACATCATGTCAGAGCAGCCTCATGGCACATCTACAGGTACCCTTAGTGCCTATATAGACATACAAATAAGTCAGAATGTGCTGATGTATTCTATACACTACAGGAACACATACTTATGGATAACTGGATCGCAAAGAGCTAGGTACAAAAGGATATAAAAGCTATTATTATGCCTTTACATACAAACATCACAATACAGCATCTGCAAAATTAAGCTTCAGTTCCTTAGTCTGACATGGTGATTCAATTAAACTTTACATTACTGGGGGGAAAAGCAAAAATATGAATCAAGTCCTTTCTGTTTGTTTTCACTTAGAGTTGGTGACAATAAGATGCTGATTGATATATTGTTAATACATCAAGACCCGGAATAACCTGAGGGTGGAACTGCTGATTGCTATTAGAGAGGTCCTAGACATTGGTGATGAAAATCAATCCAAATGTTCTCAGCTTCTCCTATTCCGTCTTCATTCTTCTTGATTGTGTGTGTGTGTGTGTGTGTGTGTGTGTGTGTGTGTGTATGTACTTGTAGACTGTAGGGCAACAGATCCACAATATTATTCATATGCTGAAAAGGCACTATACATTTATATTTTAATCTAAACAGCATTTACTTGGGTTCCCAAACACCTGGCAGATACAGACATGAATTAGACCCATACCAAATAGAGGTCATGTGAACTGGCTTTGGGAGGCATCTGAAAGAGTAGGAAAAGTACATGAGTGTTCTCTATATAAGAATGTCCACTAGCTACTGCCAATGGAGTTTGTATTATTAATATAGCCAGAGAGATCCTAACTCCGATATTCTGAGGTAGCCAGAAACAGTTTTCCCTTCCTGTATTTGTACCACATTCTTTCTGTCCTAGCATAAACTTTGCCAGTCACCTGTGGTCTTGCTGAGTTTTAGACCAGTGCAGAAAAGAATTTATACCATCAATGAGTGGCAGATTCTTGCTCTGCATCTGTAACAGCTACAACCACTTACACAAATGGTACATGATATTTTTAGGTCATGCTACTTGGCCGAGGACATTTGTATAGCACATGCGGTTCCCTCAGTAGTTTTTTGTAATTGAAAATGGAATAAGAAGGTCCAGAGAAAAGGTCTTCAGGGGATAGATGTCAAGTAATAAGCCTTCCATTCTAGCTGAGTAACACATCTTCCAGGTGCACATAGGAAACTACAACCAAATAGCAAATGTAATCAGAAAAAGGAGTAGAACTGAAATTCTTTACAAGTCATCAGATAAAACAATCTGGATCATAAACATTTAGTACAGTTTACAGCTTTGAACTATCTGAGCCCAGCCAAATTAGAACAAATTTTACAACAGTCTACAGAAGGTCAAAAAAACCCACCCCCCATAAAAATCAAATTAAGAACAAATAAAACAATATGGTAATAAGCTGATGAACCTGGATAACAAAATACTTAAAGTGGAAAACTGAAGAGCAGTGGCAGTTCAGAGAAATGTTCAGTTCTGTCCATTGGAAGTAAAAAAAACTGAAGGATTCTTTGTGGCTCTGCCAGATTATTCATACAAATCTGAAGCCTGCAAAACAATTCTCCTTGGGCTCAAAACCCAAGATTTAGCACCATCTGCTTCTACTTGCTCCTTTGCCTCATTGTTTGGACTCAAAGTTTAAAGTCATGGCAAGAAGTCTATCCTTTAAACAGAAACAAGATGAGCTTACAGTATAATTCAGGATAAATACTGACCTATCCTGTTTCCTCAGATGATCAAGGTATGACCCCAAAGACTCAGTACAAAGCAATTACTCTTCAACCAAGAATCTTGTTCAGTGAGCACCACATTTTTTTAACCTGTCCATGCTCTGATGTGGAAGCTTGGGTCACCAAGTGGCTCCACATGCCTTCAGATTTGAAAGTACTACTCAAACAACTGGATAACCATGAGAACATATGATGTCAATCTCCTATGAACAACACACATTCTAACCTGTATACGCACAAGAAAGACATGTTCTACTCTTTCAGAAAGGCAGGTTTTTGCTGAAATAAATTATGAAGTATACTAAGATTTTGTAGCTTCTCACAGCTAATATATCCATCAAAAGTGATGTCAACCAAAACAAAATTCAGTCAGTGTATAATTTCTGTATTATGTTTCTAAAAGCAAATCACAATCCATGCTAAATTAATTAATGTTGCAGGCAGAATCACTGCACTATAATCCTACTCCCTGAAAAACATCCCAGAGCTGGTGTACACTGACTATAACAGATAATAAATTAGATAAGAGGCATGTATCTACACTGAATTAACCATGTATTTAAACACTGATTCAACTCTCACAGAACATACCCACCTCAGTTAAACTACATGTTCTGATTCTACTTTGTTATGTAAAGTATCTTGTTTGGTCATAACGTGATAAAAAGAAAAATACAGAGACTCGCCTGATAGAGTATTAAATGCTTTTGGGTACATACATTCTGGGTTAAGTCTTCCACTGCAGTTCATAATTGCTTGGCACATCAGGAAAAAGAAGGGCATCTGAGTGCTTTTATCTCCACACTGATCCCATGTTGGAGTAACCTAAGATCTGTTTTAATACATCTCAGCTGGTATTTCATCCCAAAATACCAAGTACTAGTTGGAGATAGATGCTACGCACCATAGTCAACCATCTATTCTATGTTAGGCTCATGGAATATGAGGAACACTGGTGAAAACCCTAGCTGGAGAAATGCATGCAGTTTCTTTTCTTGATGGGGTAGGGAATCTGACTGTTACTGGTCCTAGTCTGCCTATTTTCATGTAGATTTTAAAATATGTACAGTGCTTTATATAATTAGAAGTAGGTTCTCATGCTCCATACAGGATTAGAGTTAAGACTGATGTTTTTATTTGAAGGCAAACTTACTGACAAATTATTCTCTAACAATTCTTGGGATTTGCAGGGGAGAGAAAATAAATAAAATAAAGAATTAAAAAATTAAAAAATAAATACAGAATTAAAAAAACCCACCACAGAACTGCTGGAGTGATTGTTTTCTGTTTATGATTGCTTGATTGGTGACAGGCCTGTTCTAGAGAACTCTCCTTTCCCTAAATATATAGTGCAGCCAATATAAGTTAATTACCTCATCTATGGTGTCTAAGACATCAGAATACGATATTGAGAATAATGACTTTCAGCTATGGGAAACTACAGTATAACCTTGTGACAGTAATTAACTTGTGTAACCATTTTCCTGACAAGAGTTGGGGTATAATACATAAAAAACAATCAGCCCCTGAAGAAATTATGAAATTGAGACCTTATCTTTTCAAAGGAACCTAGATGAAGTTCATAGTCTGTGGTGCAAAGGGCTGATTAGATTACCAAGTCTTATAACTTCCTCATTTTTCTGTCTTTGCTACAGAATGATCACTAGCGTCCAGGGGATCAAAGTGAGAACCTATAAGCCTCGGTTTAATGGAAGAAATTTTTCACTTTGCAAGAGGGTTCATTTGCTACATCCCGAGACAACTGATTCTCAATTTAATGATCCCACTAAGAACTTTTTGCTAAGGCTGGCTGCTACAAAATATAACTGTAACCTCACTTGCTTTTAATTTGCTTAAGAAGACATAACACGATTGCAAAAGCTAAAAAGGAGAGCAGTAGTGTGGGTGGGAAGATACAGGATGATTTAGTTGTTAAAAAGAAGCACTGGGGCTAAGTACAGACATTCAAAAGCCCGAGCCTGAATCAATTCAATCTTTGCAGGCTACTCTAACCTGTGTAGATTAAACCAGCAAGCAAGTGAGTAGACATTCACTTTTGATTCTGGAAATACAGCCACATGCCTGTAGTGGCTCAGGCTAGGAAACAGGAGGCACTACACTGAGGGCCCCCTCCCCGCCCCCCCCCCCCCCCGCCCTTCTGCAGTGGCTGAAAGGCTGAGGAAAGCTGAGCTGAGGGTGGGGTGGGCATGGCCAGGCCCTGGCAGGCTGATTGGGGAGGGGTTGCATGGTCCCCATTTGGGGTGTACCTGGAGAGGGAAGGGGGAAGCAGACCCTGCTAGGCATTTCCCACCCTATACCTCATTGCTGGAGTGGCAGGAGGTGCAGCCAGCCCTGGCAGCAATCTCAAGTGAATGGGGGATGGATGGATGGGGGTTGAATTCTCCCCCTCCTGCCCTGTCCCACCAGGACAGATCCCAGCCAGGGTTTGCCAGGCAGGGGCACAGCATCCCCTGTCAGGCATTTCACCCTGCTTGCTGCTGGAGTGGCAGGGGGTATGGCTAGCCCTGGCAGCAGCTCAGGCAAATGGGGGGATGGACGTGGATTTAATTCACACCCTCCCTTCCCTGTCCCACTGCCATAGACCCCAGCTGGGATCTGTCAGGTAGGGGCACAGCAGCCCATCAAGCATTTTGCTCAACTCACCGCTGGAGCGGGGGGGTGTGGTCAGCCCCAGCAGCAACTGCAAGCAAATAGGGGCCTCCCCCCATTTGCTTGAGGCTGCTGCCACGGCTGGCCACTTCCCCTTCTCCCCCCACTCCAGCAGCGAGAGTGGGGGGATGCCTGACACTGAAGTAATGGATGCAGTGAAGTCAAGGGATGTGGTTGTCATGGGTGACCTAAACTACCCAAACATCTTCTGGGAGGAGCAATCAGTCAGGTCTGACTGCTCGCATAGGTTCCTAGCCGAGATACAGGACCTCTACCTAAACCAAGAGATGCAAAGTCCCACCAGGGGAAATGTCTTGCTGGACTTGGTCCTTGCCACAGGCGGTGACCTGGTGAGGGGTCTGTGGGTACTAGACCACCTGGGTGACAGTGGTCATCGCCTGCTGGAATTTACTATCTAGCACAAGGTGGTGATAGCAAGTAGCAAGGCAGAGGTCCTCGACTTCAGGAAGGCCAACTTCTGTAAATGAAGAAGGTTAGTAGGAGAGGCATTGGGGTCTCCGAGCTTCAATGAGATGGGAGTCCAAGATGGGTGGTTGTTCATCAAGGAGATGATCCTCCATGCTCAAAGGGAGTCAGTCCCAATGTGCACCAAGGGAAACAAAAGTGCTAAGAAGCCCCCATGGCTCAGCAAAGGCATCCACGGATGCCTGAGGGCAAAAAAGGAGGCATACAAACAGTGGAAGCAAGGGGCTATCACCAAAGAGAATTACACTTCCATTGCTCAGGACTGCAGGGAAGCTGTTATGAAGGCCAAGGCAGACATGGAGCTAGGGCTAGCAACCACAATTAAGCATAATAAAAAGTTATTTTTCAAATACATAGGAAGTAAAAAGAAGGCACCAGGTAACATGGGGCCCCTACAGGACAGGCTTGGCAATCTGGTGATTGCAACAAACAAAAAAACTGACCTCTTTAACAAATTATTTGCCTCCATATTCCTGAACACAGACTGGAACATCTCCCGTACTAGAACTGTGGACAGACCCAGGAGAGGCACCACCATGCCTGGGGTCAGAAACAACCTAGTTAGGGAAATTTTGGAGGGGCTGGATGTGTTTAAATCAGTAGGTTCAGATGCCCTTCACCTGAGGGTGCTGAGGAAATTGGTGGAGGTCATAGCAGGGCCCCTGGCACAGCTCTATGAGGATCTTGGAGTCATTGTTGACTCCTGGATGAACATCAGCCACCAATGTGAGGAAGAGGTCAGTAAGGCTAACCACACCTTGTCGTACATCTACAGATGCATCACAAACAGGTCCAGGGAGGTGATCCTTCCCCTCTATGCAGCATTGGTCAGGCCACATTTGGAGTACTGCATCCAGTTCTGGGCGCCGCACTGGAAGGATGAAAGGGTCCAGAGGAGGGCCACTTGCATGGTCAAGGGGCAGCAGGGTAGGCCCAATGAAGAGAGGCTAAAGGGCCTGAACCTATTCAGCCTCCAGAAGAGAAGGCTAAAGGGGATCTGGTGGCCATTTACAAACTCATCAGGGGGGCCAGTGGGAATTGGGGGGAAGCTCTGTTCTCCCAGGCACCACCAGGGGTTACTAGGAATAACATCCACAGATTGTTAGAGAGCAGGTTCAGGCTGGACATCAGAAGACATTACTTTACAGTTAGGGTTGCCAGGCTCTGGAATGGGCTCCCAAGGAGGTGGTACTCTCTCCTGCCTTGGGGGTCTTCAACAGGAGGTTGGACAGATATTTGGCTAGGGTGATATGATCCCAGCACCCGTTCCTGCCTGGGGCAGGGGATCAGACCTGATGATCTGTTTAGGTCCCTTCTGACCCTAAGTACTATGATACTATGATAGGGGCTGCTGTGCCCCAGCCAGGTAGGCCCTGCCTGGGGTGCCCCAGAGGAAGAGGGTAGGGAGTGGGGCATAAACCAGCTCCCTGTCCCCTTTGCCTCATGGGGCCATGATGGCCAGTATCTAGCCACACCTTCTCCCCTGACACTGGAACGGCCAGGGTGAAGGGACCTGACAGAGGCTGCTATGTCCTGGCAGGCCAGGCAGACCCCAGCTGGGGTGGGTGGGGAAGATGGGAGGCAGGGGAGAATAAATCCCCTCCCTGTCCCCTTTGTCAGGGGCCAGGCTGGGCCGACATCTAGCCATGCCCCCACCTCTGTTCTAGCTGGAGAACAGAGGGGCAGGGCCAAGCCTGCTCTCTGGAACAGACAGCCCAGCCCAGCCCAAGACTGCAAAGCATGCTAGGATGCTGGGGGACTCAGATGTAACTTAAACCAGGACAGGGTCTGGGACAGAAGTTTCATACACTGGTTTGACCTCAATCAGTTAAATCTGATATTACATTCAACCAGGTTTATCTTAAACCAGTTTCAACCATTTTGAAACTGGTTTATGTGCATTCATCTTCTGTTCTATGACAGGTTTAAACCAGTTTCTGATTACTTAAACTGGTTTATGTGTAACTTTTGTCCCTAGCCTGGGAGTCAGACTGCCTGATTCTCCTCCCTAGGCTGATGTCAATTTCCTGTATGACCTTAGGCAAATCACCTATTTTCATTAGGGTACAATAGTCCAATTTAAAAAGTGGGGATGCTATTTCTATGTTAGAGAAGGGTGCTGTAATGAGCTAAGCTTTAATGGTTGTGTGGCAGGCTCACTGCTTTTGCCTGGCAAGCTTGGCTTGGAGAAGGACACTTTAGATTGGTGGAACATTTCTACCAATCAGGTACCAGCTGGGAGGGGCTTGCCCTGCCCCTGTTCATGGTGGGTGAGGCAAGGAGCCTCTGGACCTGATTGAAGACTGCACTTTCCAAGTTGGCAGGCTTCAGAAGCGGGGCCTCCGGTGTAAATAAAGCCCAGCATGTTCAGCATGCTGGGCAGACACAATGAAGGATGTCGGAGAGGGAACAGACTCCACAGGATCCCTTCTTTGCCCTAGTGGTGCGCAGGCTGGCACATGGGGCTCAGGCTCTGGGAGCCACATTGAGGCAACTCAAGCCTGCATCCTCAGCAAGGGGCTGGATGGAGCGGTGTGCAGACTGGCACACAGAGAGCCGGCTGCTTGGGCCCCACATGGTATGCAAGCCAGCACATGGAGAGCCGGCCCTGGGAGCAGCTCGGGGCTGCTTGGGTACACACGATGTGCAATTTGGCAGATGGAGAACCTGCCCTGGGTGCAGCTTGAGGCTACTCAGGTTGGCCTCGGCGTAAGCCAGATAACCGGATCCTTACAGTGTGGCCTGGCCAAAGAACTAAGAGCCCTGGAGCCTAGAGCAGGGCCCAGGAAAGGGGAGGCCTAGGTACAAGGCTAGGTTCTCCTTCCCCCACGAGAGCTGGAAGAACCCTCAATGCCCAAAGTGGGCCACAGGGCCAGGAGGGGAGATCTTGGAGAGACACAGACAACGCTGGTGGGGCCTCTGATTGAGTAAAGGTTTCTGAGGCCTGGTTGATGGCTTCTCGAAGAAAACTGTAAGTTGCTGGTAGAGTCAGGTCCTGCAAGGGAGGCATTCCTGAAATAAGGCAACCCCCACCCAGAAGGAAGCCCTGCGTGAAAGTTGCCCTCCCAGCTAGACCCATAGAAGTGGAAGCACCCCTTGCTAGCTTGGATCCAGGGGTAAACGTGGCTTATATCATATAAGTCTGTGCCTTATATTTTGTATAACTGTTATCATAATTATGAATATGTTGTACAAAATGTTATGGAATTGGGTTAGTTTGGTATAATGGGTTTTTGGCTTATCATATTGTAAATATTCATCTGTATACATTTGGTGTTGTTAAAAGATATTGCAAAGACTATTTTCAGAAAGTTTTCCTTTGTTACCTATTATAATATTTACCTATATATTGAATAAGAAATAATATGTATATTATAATTCAATAAACTGTAAAGAGTTAAGAGCATGGCCATGGAGTTGACTCTATAGAGGAAAGAGGGACCTGCATTTAGATCACCGGTGTCCCTTTCACAGCACTGTTGCCTGCCTCATCTATCCCTTCCAATTGAGGGCGGGCGCACCCTTGGGTGTTCCCAGGTTTCAACTGACTTGAAAGATCCTTCGATGAAAAATGCTATGCAAAGTCTTATAATTATTTTATTATAATAAGCAAGGAGACAGGTACATTGGACACTTTCTACGGACTTACTGGCAGTAAATTGTGACTGGAAATTTAATTATTGTTGGGACTGTGAACCAAAAAAGTACACCTATAAAAACAGTATCCAGTATTATGGCCATAACAGAGACCACGCGTTTGTCCTAATGGTGGCAAGTAGTACATAACAAATTGGTTTCAGGAGCTCTAAATGGCCCACCATGCTTTGAAGTACTGTTTCACCAGAAGCATAACTATCTTATTAAAAGTGTACTTTAGGTATTCAAGAACAGGATAATACACTCACCAGCCCAATACTGGAAATAAAGCTCCATTAGTGCCACTAAATGTTTTGTAAAAAGACATTTTTTTCTCTAATCTCTGCACCCTTCATTGCTTCTAATGTTCATTTTGAATCTGAGATGTAAGTTTTACTCATATCAAGCTACACTTGGTTTTCATGCTCTTATCCTCAACATTTTTAATTTGTCGAACAAGTTTTAAGGTGCCATTATCTTATGTGATCTAAAATGTGCTAGTTATGCTCTTCAGTAATGATATTTTTAATTCAGTGTGATTTAAAAATGGGTAAAGAGCCTCCAACACAGTACCCAGAAATTTTCAGAATGCATTTTCCAAATGGCTCTTTTGTGCCTTCATGGTACCAACCATTTAATGAGATATTTAGAAAGTTGCATCACTTGGGGGATGGGGGGAAGGCACTCTGCCAGGCAGAATGAGTATGCTGGCTACTACACTCTTTTATAGTGCCTTGGATGTTGAAGTTTGGAGTAAGCTCATAGAAACATTTCCTTTAGGTCTCTGAAGAGGCCTTCTTTATCTAGAGGGCATTGTCAAGCAGTGCCTTCGACCTTAAAGGTTTTGAGAAGAAATCAATCTGCCCTCTCAGTTAATGGGATGAAATAAACTTCTTTCAGCACTGACGGTAGAACACATCTTTGGACTTAACGGAATAACAATCCTATTACAAAGTCATACCATAGCCCAGCTTTATCAGATCAGACATATAGCTGAAAATTGTGGTCCTTGAGTGGCAGGCAGGAAAAGCGCTGGGTACTTGGGAAAGGTATGGAGGCAAGAGTACAAAATACCGGAGAATGTTATTTCCCCACACACAAGCTAACACTTTAGTACAGTGTCTCACAGGACCTACCATTTTGGCAGTTCCTCTGAATCTGTGTGCCCAGGGCTCTTGCCCTCTTTGCCCACCCCAGTTACACTATAAAACTATGTCAGTCCATTGCTTTCATCAGGAAAGGCCTTTTGCACAGATGCAATAGGTCAATTTCATTTCCTTACTTATCTGCAAAGAAAGCTATTATAACTGATGAGCATATACAAATTCATCATTTAAGAAACACTTGTACTTCTACTCTAACATGTTCATGTAGTATCTTATTGTCAGTAGTACCTTTTCTAGGTTCAATGACTTTCAATTCAGTGAGACTGCTCAGGAAGTATGTTACTACTCAGGGTACCAAGAAGTTAAAAAACAATAACAACTTTTAAGAAGTTAGTTGTGTGTAAAGCGTTTTAATTATATTTTTGGAGAAGGAGAAAAAAAGTAAAGAAAATGTTCTTATGTATTGCAGAGCAGCATAAGTAGGGCCCTACTGAATTCCCAGAGGAAGTCAGGTGTGCTGTGGCTCTTTTAATCTTTCAAATCTCCCAGGTTGGTCCCGCCCCTGCCCCCCACTGCTGGTGACTGACGGAGGGACCCCACTTGAGCCACACTCCTGACAGGTGGGGAGGCAAAAAACACAAGTTAAGTATGGGGTTTTTTTTGCCTCCTGCCACTGATTGGCTAAGGGGCCCAGCAGTCCCACTGCTTGCTGCTGACTGGTGGGGAGGCAAAGACAGCACCATATTAATATTGTGGTTTTCACTTTCCTGCCAATCTCCTGTGTGCCACCCCCCTGTACTGCTGTGTGCCACCCCCCGCCTTTCCTTCCCTCCACCAGTTGCGGAGGGAAGGAAAGGGGTGGGTGGCAAACAGGAGTACCTGAAAGATTCAAGGAGCTGTAGCACACCCAGCTTCTGCCATGAATTTGGTAGGGTCCTAAGCCTAAGGGGTAGAA
The DNA here is from genome assembly GCF_052110815.1 of Crocodylus siamensis. Classification (NCBI taxonomy): domain Eukaryota; kingdom Metazoa; phylum Chordata; order Crocodylia; family Crocodylidae; genus Crocodylus; species Crocodylus siamensis. The sequence goes on along the minus strand of NC_143400.1, from coordinate 55,710,220 downwards.
AGAATAAAAGGCATGAGTATTTGTTTGGCTGGCTGTTTATTTTTTCCTTGTTTTTCAAGCTTTCATTAAAATATGGCAAATAAGATATTTGTCAATTCTGTCTACCATTTTCAGAATCACCAACAGAAATGTGAAACTAACTTATTTTCATAAATTCTTGCTCCAAACCCCCAAAAGGATTAAAAGTTCCATGTAGCTCTGTAGAAACCAGATCACACCCTATTAAAAACGGAGCTAAATTTGTCCGAATCTCCAAATGGCTGCATCAAGATTTTGCCTTTTTTAAAGCTGATTATATCAATCTTCTATGATTGAATCCTGCTAAAAAGTGTACATTCCAAACTAGACATGAATAGACTGACATAAAAAGTACCTCATTGCCAATGTGCTCAGAAGCTAAATACATGGCTGATGTACATTGCAAGAATTGGTTCCTGAAGAAGTAATATGGAAGGGAACTACAGAAAATAAATATCAGTGAGCTCTACATTAGATGTAGGGTCTTAAATCTCTAAAATTACTTACAATCTTGAAATGCAAAATGAAAAAGCCTTTCTGATAAAAGCAGAGGATATAGTAGCATATGCTTAAGTTCTATGGATGTTTTGGGGGCAATTCTCATTGCCCACAACAGTTTTGGTGAAATCATTTATTTCTGCAAATCTTCTGTAAAATGAGGATCAGAATTAGGCTCTCTGGGCCTGGGATATTCATGACAAGAAAAAAAAAGTGACAGATTTATATAGGCAATCCAAGGTTTCTAACCTCATGCAGGTGTATGGGAAGAAAAATTCCAGAAATTTAATCTAAAGCAAGTTAGCTGACACAGATAGGACCCTGGGTATGTCAAAGACTAAAGCTAAAATTTATCACACAAGAGGTGTGAGAGAGCATTCATTATGAAGATCTATAGTTAATTCTGAACTCAAGAGAAGACCAGAATGGAACCTGGCACTTCCTGTATTTCACTGGAACAGCTGAAGGGAGAAATAAGATTTTGTGAGTGACTAAAAAGACAGATAACTCCCCTAACTCTTCAGAATGGACATGATAAACAAGGCTATAAAAAGGGAGGAAAGAATTACTATGGAACTGAAATGTTATTAACAGGAAATATTTATGATAAAGAGAAATTTTTGTTTCTTTCTGAGTCCCCTACATGATGTGCCTCTAGATCAGGGTAGGAGGCACATGTGTGATACTATTTTACGTAAGCACGGTCAGAATGCCAAAGTAGATGATGCAAAAGTCCATTCTGAAAGAGACTCCCCTCCCCCTTAACCTGAAACAGGTTCATAATCCTATAGAGGGAATATGAGAGAGTAGAATAGCTAGGGCCATCCCTAGTTGGTGGGGGGGGAAGCGAATCAGGGTGATCTCCCTGGGCCCCACACTTTGAGGGGCCCCACAGACAGTGCTGCATAGGCCCCACCATGGCTGCCATGCATTGCCAGCTCTGGGCTCCAGGCTGCTTGCCACCCCCCTGGCCCTGCACGGGCTATGCCCTGAGCCCCACACATGCCTACGGACAGCTCTGAAAATAGATTGCATTTTCCATGCAAGAAATGAACTTTGTTTTATCTAAAATGTTAGATTTTTTATAGCAGAAACAGGTGTTCTACTTAGTATTTGCTAACAAGTACATTAAGAACTTTAGTCCTTGATTTCATTGTATACTTCTACTCCCCCCCCACACACACACATGCACGCACATGTGTGTACATGTTATACTGTCACCTAATGACTACAGTCTCTTATTTCTTCTGGTTTCTGGGTCTGGATAGCTTTTAAAACAGTTTGACTTTGGTAGATGCCATCCATGCACAGTTACAAGAAGACCACAGTTAAAAACAGCGAAAAAGAAAATGATTGGTTTTTTTGAGGCAAGAGATTAACATCGAGTTCTGACAATATTAGAGATTCTGATAAAAAGGAGAAAAGACTCTGTTTTGATCCTTGAATAAAGTAAATTTCATAGTAAATGAAACAGAAGCATGTTTATTCATCCAAGAGACCAGAATCAGAAATGTGTGTTTCCTGTTCCTTGCACTGACACAGGAGTCCCATCTGTGGGTTTCAGCAAGTCAACTCCGTCATTTCCCAAATCTGCTTACATACACTACATATTACTATGAGGATATGTTTCTCAATCACTTTGAATATGTAAAGATTAAGTATTTTTATTGGCAGAGATTATTTTTTCCTCAGTAAGCCTGTTAAAGTTTTAAGTCAAACAATTTATATCCATGAAATGCTGAATATAAATGTGGCGACACCATTTCTTTCATGAATTGTACCTCTTTTGGTGACAAATTTTCAGTTGGACATTTTTTTTAATGACATGTTCTGCTTTTTTCCCCCCCTAAAAGAAAGATTTCAATATTTCATTTCAAATTTGACTTACTTTGAACAAAGCATTTTAAAACTGTCAAAATGCAAATGAACATTTTGAATTTAACAGAATATTTCTATTGATTACAAATAAAACATTTTGAAATTTTGCTTCATGTGAAATTTCAAAGGGCTTTATTTTTGTCCTGATTCAAGGTAATATATAATTCTCCCCTTGACATTTTTTAACCATTTTAAGAACTGCTCTAAGCCATGTCTCATTAAAGGCTTTATATTACAGTGGAATTACCATAAGCACTATTATAGAGTGACCTTTGATTATTTAGTATCATATGTTTAACTGGACACAAGTATGACTGTTTTGGGAGTAGGGAATTAACTAACTTGTCTACTGAAGCATCAAATCCTACAGGCCACTGGATAATAACCAGATGGGGGTTATTAGGGAAGGGGTACATGGGGGTCCATGTACACTCCCTGAGAGTGCTGGTGCACCCCTTGACAGGCAGTGTTCCCTGCTTAGGCAATGGGCAGGAGGGGCAGATGGGAGCACTGTTCCACCTGAGAGCATCAGCTGTGGAGTGGGGACACCAAGAGAAGCTCTGCTCGCACTTCTGGGCACACGCCTGGCACTTCTGGATTGGTGCAATTGGTCGTGGGGGGACCACCGCCCTGGTCGCTGACTGGCCGCTGGAGGGGCAAGTGCCCCCTGATTCAGGAGGCACCAGTAGCCCATGAAGCAGACTAAGCCAGAAAGAACTGAAAACTGTTACCGGTTGCTGTCTTTTGATGGCCCAATGTAATACTTTTGAATACAGCTGTTTGTGGGTTTATATCATAAACTCAGCATCACAATTGGCTTTAATTCTTATCCTTTCTTGAAATTTCAGAAAAGAGGCCATGATGAGAAGCTGAGAAACCTATTCTCTTTGCTTTAGGTGACTGTATTAAAACTAGAGTAAGGCACATGGAAATAGTTGTGTAGGAAGATGTGCACAGCTGTTGCTCATGCAGCATCTGCTCTCTGGATAAAAGTAGAATTGTATTCCTCACAGGCATCAAAATTTGGCCTTTTTAGTAAACACTAAGTTAATGGAGAGGATTTTCCTCAGTTTCAAAAGATGAAATTTCAGGGAAAACATGTTAGTATTAGAAAGTGATGAAAATAAGTAAATAAAAAAAGATAGAAGTAATTAACAGGACCCAAATTAAAAGGACCTAAATCTTAATAGAACTCAGGACTAGTTATGAATGGTGGGATAAAAATGAAGTTTCCTTAGCAAGGAAATTCGGAGAATATGGAAACACATATTCATATACACTTATTCAGTATGGCTAATTCTTCAAATCCTTAAACATATTGGTTCTTATTAGATTCCACAGATCCAGGTAAAATATGGAATGCAGTTGAGCTTGTTTTCCCACAGTAGCAGTAAATGAATGTGTTGATGCTTGCATTGTTGCTTCATAGATATTGTGCAAAGTCTAAATAAGAAACAGAGACTATCAAATTAAAAGAAACCTTGGTTAAATTAAACCAACTGTCCTACCAAACCACAAGGTAAATTAAACTTCTAATTCTAAAAGGTTGATTTTTTTTCATTTATAGAATAAATAAAATAGAATATTTTTCTAATACTTAAATTATTAAGCTTAATCCTGTGTGTATACACTTGGTTATGAAATAGTTCTTTCTTTCCAGGGTCAGGAGTGCAAAGATTGGCTCCATGATAATTATCTCATTATCATAAATTTTATCTGACTTATCAAAATCTAATATGCATCAGATCTTATTCTTATAGACAACACAAACTGTGTTATTAGATAATGAAAATACAGGCTCTGGCCAATTTTAGTCTGAAAAATCGCACTATCTTCTGTGAAGATCCTCCCATGAAACTGAAAGGAAAATTAGGTTCATTAACCATTCCACTCATTAATAACAGTAAATTTGGTGTACTTCACATTAGAGGCAGACAAGAAAAACCCTCTTTGGATCAGATTTAAAAACTTTATATCTACTTTATGCACTTTATGTAGTGTTACCTTGCCAACAAGCACCAACAGTTAGCTGCATAGCTATGTGTGATGGATGAATGGGCCAATCATTCGTCACAAGGTAAGGTTCATATGTTGCACCATCCATATATAAGGTAACCACAGGAAATTCAACATTGACGACGTAGTAATGCCACTCTTTATCACAAATCTGAATAAAAAAAGAAAAAAAAACCCTTTAGCACCATTTATCCTACTACTGTTTTATATATTATATGTTATTTCACTTGTATTACTTCCATGTCCTGGAATTCTAGTAATAGAAGATAATAGTTACTGCATTTTAGACTTTAAAGAAGCATTGCTGTTATCATTAGGGGTTATGATAGGTTATATATTTGTGGTTGCATTTTTGCACACATAACTCAGAGAAATTACTTTCCATTGATAAGTAAATAAATATGGCATATACCTCTGACATACATAATCAATTTTATGAATAAATTTATCTTAAAAAACACGCAGTCTTTTTGAAGGAGTGGAATTAATGCTTTGATTGAATTCTCTTATTAGTTAAATCAGATTAATTTGCTCATCAATTAGTTTGTTTAGATTTTCAAGAATATAAACTTTATAAAGGACCTAAATTTATATTTTAAATAACTCAAAAGGTTACTCTAGGCCACTGGTTCTCAAGCTTTTTCATCCTGGGACACATTTGCAAAGATTAATGGCTTGTCCTGACCCACACCTCCTGGCCTTGCTGGTGCCTGGCCCAAAGCCCCCCAGCCCTCCTGCCCTGCTGCAGGCTCAGCGCCTGGCCACCCAGCCACCTTCCCCAAGTTCCAACAAGCACCTTCCTCCCCTGCATCCATCCCCTCCACACACACATACACACACTGCCCCCCTACCACTCCAACAGTCCTCAAGCCCTGACCCTCTAACCTCTGCTCCCCTTATACTTACCTTCATCCAGCCTGTAAGGGGAAGCCTGTGTTTGTCTGGCACTTATTTGTGACCCTTTTAAATATTCTTGTGACCCATTTTTGGGTCATGACCCATGGGTTGAGAAATGCTGCTCTAGACCAGTGATTTTCAACCAGAGTGCCACAGCACTGCTCAGCATGGAAAAAATGATTCACAAGATAAACCCAAAGGCTGTCTGTAGATGTGCTTGTTCACGTTCTAATTAGAATGCTCCAGCGTCTCCCCACGATCACATGTATTAAGCCCACCCACATTTCAAAATGGTAGTGGGGGCACTTTAACTAAAACTCATTTGCTGAGGTTTAGTTAAAGTACCCCCCACAGCCATTTTGAAATGTGGGGGGAAAGAGAGGGTAGATTTAATACATAGAACTGTGAGTTTTTTTAATCTGAGCAGTTGTCAGGGAACTGCTCTAATTAAAGCTTCCCCTACCAACTCTGAGCATGTGTATAGGCAGCTAAAGATTTCAAACAAGAATCCATAGTGTTAAAAATATTCTGTCCTACTGTGGGCTTTCTGAGTTCTTTGCAACAGAAAAACTGCTCTATTATTTTTTTCTGTAGTCAAGAAATGATTGAAAACAGAGGTGGCATTTTTTCATGGGGTGCCTTGAGTCTAACCAGGGTGCCAGAAGCCTAACAAGGGAATGCCTTGAATCTAAAATGGTTGAGAAACACTGTACTAAACTTTCCTATTTACTTTAAATCATGAAGACCTTATTGTCAGGGACCTGTTGAATTAGTATAATGATTAGCATTTACTTTGATCCAAAAATCATCACTACAATCATCATTCTTAGTAGTATTATTATGAGTATTGCACTATTACGAGGCGCCATAGTATTGCAGTAGTACCAGGGCACCATTGTGCTAGGAGCTGTATAAACAGAAAAAAAAAAACTTTGTCCCAATGAGCTGAGTTATTGTAATGTAGGTAACAGGCAAACTCTTTCACTGAAATCTACCAATACACCCCACTGTTCACATTTTGCCTTCTGTTTCAAATATGAGGCTATACTCTATTCTGTCAACGTACTTCAGCCTTGAATGACAGTGTCCTCAATTCCTATATATTTGGGCTTCTTTTAAAGAGAGAATATCAGTCACACCAGACCTCATAATAATTTGTGAAGCAAACAAAATGGGGATTAATGTGAGAGCATTACATTTATTTTTACTTGTGGCATGTAAAGAGATTTGGATTGATGCCTCCAGAGATGAAAGGCTAGCATGCAAGCCCTAGTGCAGTCATACCCCTTACCAGTACCTTCATTGAATTTTTGGGATTCTGAAATACAAAAGCATAACTCTCAGTAAATTGACAGTGTAATAGGGTGTTTTTAAAGATCTCACAGTATTTCCAGTCATCCACTGAACTGTACAAAGTTTCTACAGATAATTATTTTTTTGAAAGTTTAGAACCCAAAACACTTGAATGCAGATATCCTGGCTGCTTCACAGACATGAGAAGAAAGGTAAATGCTGTTTAAGTATAACACTTTGTCCTTGGCTAGATTAAATGCTATCTGTAGCAATATCTGCCCTTTTAAAGAAAAGCTAATGCTTTGTTCTAGAAGACATTTCAGAAGGAACTTAATCACTTCTATTTCAAATGGATACATTTATTATTACAGACATCATAGCCAAACAGTAAGAGAAAAATGCAACGATATGCTGCTGGAGCTTTCCCTCTCTCAGCAATAGACAGCACAAATATTTTTCTGAAGGTTAAATGAACCAAAACCAAAATGAAATGAATAAATGGGAAAACTGAAAAATTTATTGAACAAACAGCAACAACAAATAGGATTAAACAGTCTTTCCTTGCAAGGAAAACTCACTCTTCAAGTTTCCTGAACTGACTATTAGACTGTGAAGCATGAACCCTATCATGTGTCAATCGTTTTACATAAAACAAAATGACTGATGTGGCTGCATTTCGGAATGGGAGGGGTGAAAGAGGGCAGAGGGAGCTCATTTGATTTAAACCTTAGAGGTTAGTGTTTTATACATCTGAGTTCCTCAGATAGAGCCTCTCTTGCAATACTGCTCCAAAGATCTTAAGTACTACTAACTGCAAGTGAACAATGCTTGATATAACCCACAAAAAACAAGTGCACTTCAATATAACAAAGAAAAACATTCTGGAGAGATCCTATATATAAACAGCCTGTGAATGTGTGGCTAATGCAATTGTCTGAACAATCAACTATTATTATCTAGAAGTGCAAAATTATATAAATCACCCTACAGACACTAAGAAAAAAGTCTACCTAGCTTAATATAAAATTTCCCCGACAATGACCTATATTTTTTAGAGAAAACTGTAAATGACCACAGTGATTAAAGCATTTATAAACTAGTCTGTAGGTAAGTTTATGGACTCCATGATGTACAGGTAGAACTGACCTACATTCAGAATTTAATGTATTTGAACTTTTCTTAAAACAAAAAAAAACAAAAAAAAAAAGAAAGAAAACGAAAGAAAAAAAGGAAAAAAGAAAAAGAAAACAGAACACTTTAAAATGTGTTAACCCTATTTCTAAAATGAAAACTATTTCTTGTAAATCAATTGCTACTGACTAGGTTGAGCAACCCAGGAGTCTGAAAGCTCTGCTGTCCCTAAGCCCCATATAGACTGTATAGAAAGGCTACCCCAGGGCACAGACCTTGAAGCCTGTGCCAGGAATTCTAGGCTTCTAGCTTTGTGCAAGAAACTTGTTAACCTGGATTCCTCAGAGACTAGACGCACTGTGGGGTCTTATAGCTTTCAGGCCCCTGCCTGCTTTTTCCAGGAGCACAGATGGTACAGACATAGCTATGCTGCTGTGGAGCAGGCCCATGCTTATCTGCTTGTACTATGCCGGCTCTCCCAGCAGCAGGAGGCTAGCAGAGCCAGTGCTGTGCTCTGATCAAAGCACAGCCTGGTGGCAGGAGGTGGGCAGAGCTGGCGCTCTGCCTCCCACCGCCAGGCTGAGCTCCATGAGGCTGGCGGAGCCAATCAGTACGCAGTGCCGGCTCTGCTCACCTCTCGCTGCTGGGCTGTGCTCTGTGGGGCTGACAGAGCCAATCAGAGCATAGCCCGCTGACAGGAGGTGGGCAGAGCCAGCACTGCCCTCCAATTGGCTCCGTCAGCCCCACAGAGTGCAGCCCGGAGGCAGGAGAGCCTGGGCTGCGCTCCCTGATGGGCTGAGCTACGTGGGGTGGTGGAGCTGCTCAGAGACAACCCTGGCTCTCTCCTGCCTCCCACCACTGGGCTGCTTTGAAACACAAAACATTTTGAAACCTGGACATAGTTGAGTCAGTGAAAAGTTTATTTAACTTGAGATTCTTTAAAAATATATATATTTAAAATTGACTCAGGGGGGTTTCTGAGAGACGATTCATTCTTCAGCAATATGTACTACCCCAAATACCCCTTAATTTTTTAAAAGTAATAATTAAATAGAACACTCTCAACCATATTCTGCTTTGATTTAGTTCATTAAGCTGCTGCTTGCTTTCTGTTCTCAAACAAGATAAATTGTGAGTAGGGGTGCAGACAGAAATGCAGCTCCCCCCTGTAACTGAGAATGCATTGCAAATGTTCCGAGTTACAAGGATCCCCTGAAACAAACAGAGGTTCATAGGTGGTTCCAGGCGGGAGGGGAATCTATTTGCTGGCTGCAGCCTGTATTCTGCTTTCCCTAGCAATGGCCCTGCCTCCCTGCAAGGCTGCAAAATTTTCAGAATGGGAGGGGAGAAAGGGAGCAGAGGGAGCTCATTCTAGGGGTTCCCCAGCCCACACTGTGGGGGTGAGGTAGGGAGTCTCCAATATATCCTCCCCACCCTCCATTGGGGGCTGAAACCCCCCCAGATTAAACTCCCTTGATTCCCTTTACCCCCCTCAAATTCTGAAAACAGTGACAGGCTAGCAGGCAGGCAGGCAGGCACAAATTACAGAAGATGCTGTGTTTTAAAATATCTCCATCTGACCCCTCATGCAATGAGGGTTCAAACTTTCACCCAATTGGTCATTTTTTAACCTGTCTGTAGCTGTGCACTTGTGTTCGGTCATGGCTATAGACTGCTTTTTGAGGCCAGATTGGGTGAAAATTGTTACTTTTATCTATGCCCTAAATTCCATGGAAGTAGTACACTAGCATAATGCCCTTTCAAGTGTGCCTCACAGGCACACTAGCAACAGCATACTTGGTTGTTCTATCTGAAGTAGGAAATAGGTTAAAACTTGACCTGTGTTAGCTAGAGGTAGATTATATAGAAAGCTCTCTAGTCAGCTAGAATTTCACCAAAATAATTTTATACCCATTTAACATAACAGATACTTTTTATGTTTCCAGGCAAACTAAACAAAAACACATTTTTTTAGCATGAACACTTGCTAGACTCTTGCATACATTATTAAATTCCATTTCTGCTGCATACTTGTGGGGATCTACAACTGCTTACAAAACCTGCATAATGACAAAATGCCTGCAGAGAATGCAAAACCTATTTCTTTTTCCTTTGCTTCACTGAAATGCTGCTACCTTGGCAAGTACCGCCCACTTACATTTCAGTATCTCTGATAGCATAAACTTATAACAGCTGAAAAAGTCTCATCACCACTGCATACACCCAGTTCTTTCTATTCACAAGTGGCTACATTTTCAGGAGTATTTAGACACCTATATATATAGGTGGGTACCTACTGAGACTTTTCAAAGCACCTGAACTGGGTAGGCTCCTAACTTATATGATTTCAATGCAGGTTAAGCACCGAAGGCATGTTTACTCATGCTCTGGGGATGGGGGGGGGGATGGTCTAATTAAAGCACTGCAGCATCTTGTGTATCAGTGTCCCTGCACTTCAAAATGACAGTGGAGATGCTTGAACTAAAGCTTGTCAAACAAGCTTTAATTCAAACAACTCCACCGCCATTTTGAAGCATGGGGACGCTGATGCCCAAGAGGCGGGAGGCTCCTGGAGAGCAGTAATTACCATATTCCAGCAGACTTGATTAATTAAGTCCCCTCTGATGTGCTGTAATTACAGCGCATGGGAACAGCCTCTGCACTTGTGTACAGACAACCCTAAGGATTATCCTTTGTACCTAAATGCCTTTGGAAACCTAGCCCTAAGTTCTTTGCAAGAGCAAATACCTTAGAAGAGGCTAATGGAATTATCCATGAGCACTGGATTTTATCCCAATCACTCAGAGAGCAGCAGGCAGCGAGTATTTCATGCCTGGCCACTTCTCAAAAAACAGCATAATGAAATAAATAATTGCAGTGTGTAATTTGTTATGCTGTCATTTCTGACACCTTTTTGACCCTACTGACCATAGGGAGCCAATATTTTCCCTGCATGCATTCCGTTGTTGCACTGGAACATAATAAAACCACTGCAGTAAGGCTGTGAACGTAAAATGATAAAATATACTGGTTTGGCAAATCAAGAAGTTTTAATCGTCTCTTGTAAGAGCTTTGAAAAAAAAGGTTCTAATTTATAAAGTTATCTTAATGAGATAAAATTACAGATGAGCAAGCCTGGCTTTAAAAGACCACTGGGTGGCTAGGTTGGTCTAATCACTTTATCATGTCAGCCTACCCCTTAAATTTATTAATCAAATGACAGCTAAATAAGCAGGTTGGAATCTCAATGGTATTTATAGCCATCAGGATGCATTTTATATAATAGATGAAAGTAATGTAATATATTTTAATAGACTAATACATATATTCACACACAGCACTTAAAGCAATAAAAGCACTAACCATCTTCTGATGTAGTTGCAGAATGTATGGTTGCTTGGAGATGTTTAAAAAAAAAAAAATTTTACCGGAAGAAGCAGCACATTACTTAAACCCAGCTCTACAATGTCTGTATAGATCCAGTACTTCAATGGGTTTTTTGGCACTTTTATCTAATAGCTGATTCAATCAGATATTAGATAAAAGCACCAAACCCCTTTCCCACTAAAGCAGCCTATCTATACAGACAGTGAGCAAACTGGGTCTAACTAATGCAATGCCTCTTCTGGGCATGTGCTGGGCTCACCACGGGAGTGCGCTGAGTTTAAATGAAAGCACCAGTTTTTGAGGGTTTTTTAAATGTCTGCAAGCAACCCATGAGATTTTCATGTTTGATAAGGATATAATTATAATGAAACTGAAGTCATGATATATTTACCTTGTCCCAAGGTCTGATCTACAGTCACATCTTTAGTTACAAAATACATGGAGATAGCCCAACTTTAGTGGGTACCCACTGCATGATCAAACATAACTTGCTGTGGAGCAAAAGAGGTTAGGATTTTACTGCATGTCAGCTGCTCTACGGTAACTACCTGTGAACAGGCCATTACCCTATAGTGAGTGGAAGGTAACCCATGATAACTTACTCCCCTTTCAATGGAAGCTAAACTACATCATTCTAACTTCCACTTATCACAGGATAGGGGTCAATATTTGAATATTGACACAAAACAGAACAATTTCCACAGGTGAAATTGGAAGTGACCCACCCTAAAATACCCTGCAGTCCAATAGTCAAGCCATTCTTTTGGGAGATGTGGATTCAAATCCCATTAGGAAGAGAGCCTAAGTGTCTCACTTAGAACACAAAGCTGGGAGGAGGAGAGTTAATGGATGGGGCTGGGTAATGAAATGGGATGTGGAAAGGAAATGGGAGTGTGGGTAGGGTGGTGAATGAAGGATGTCAGCCACTGAAGGATAAAATAAAAAGTAAAAAAAGAATTAAATAAAAGAGGAAGTAAATTGAAGGAGGTCTCAGATTTTAATAAATTGGGATTTGTGATTGGGGTTTGAGGGGTGCTCATCATGCTTCCTGGGGTGTCTTGGAGGTGGGAATGGTGACACAGAAAAGGAAGGTGGGGAAGGAAACACTGTGTCCTGAGATGCTGGAGGACTGCAAGTTGGGCTGCTCATCTCTGAGGAGAGACCACACATTAATGGAACATGAGCTGGATAACACAGATCAGACATAAACCTGCCATGGCATGGCGTAACTTTAAGACACAAAGTGTGTTTAAAACTAATTTCAGGTGTTAATATGTGGACAGTACAGTGGTTAAAGGCTCCAGGATACACCCAGAATTAATGTATAATAAGGTCATTAAGTGCCTAAATCCTTGAGAGGGGAGCTATTACTTCCTACTGGCTAGTAAGAGTAGATGGTTCCTTGCTAAAGAATAAGTTTTCATAGGGTGTGTGTAGACAAAACAGGGGCCCTAATTTGAAGTGGTGGGTTTCTAAAAACACCATTTCAATTTAGGGCCCTTTAAAACCCCTGTGTCGTGCACACACCCTGCTGACTTACCTGCCTTACCAAAGGAGGGGATGGGAAGTTGAGCTGCTGGCGGGCGCAGTGATCCTTGGGCTGTGGTGGGGGCTGGTGCTTCCCCCTGCAGCAGTGGTGGCACCCACCTAGGCAGCACCTGCCCACAGGCAGCCAGCTCAAGTGGTCCTGGGGAGCACCACAGCCACAGAGGGAAGCAATGGACCCCAATGCAGCTCAGGCAGGCAGGCTCTGGGGGGAGGGGGAAGATCAGGCTCACCACTTTTCTTGGTTGGAGCTGCTTTCCCAGGCTGCCTGCAGGGCTTCATGCAGAACCGCTGAGCTGCACAGAGCCCACTGCTTCACTCTGTGGCTGTAGGGGCAGCAAGCTAAAATTGCTTGGAGGAGTTTTAGTTTGCTGCGCCCCAAGTCATTTAATGTGCATTACGTCACCGAATTTCCTACAGTGGCTGGAATTAATGCGCAATATGCCATCAACGTGTGTAAACACTGAAACCATTAAAGTGGTGCATAAGCATTTTGCCCACTTTAAAGTGTCATGCACACATGCCCCTTGTTTCATCTACACATGGCCTTAGGCACCTTAATGCCTCCACGAATTTTAAAAGTGAAATCCATTAGACAAATGAGCATCTGAGTTCCCCTTGTGAGTAAAGCCATTTATAAAGGTTTGTAGAACTGGAATTGACAGATGCCATTGGTGGCACAACAAGGCAAAATATGAGCATAATTTTCCTGTTGCTCTAGTATAACACCATTCACATCAGAATTAGGCCTATGGTGAGTGTGTGTGGGAGGGGGAGGGGGTCATGGCATCTCTGATTCACAAGCTTTTGTGAAATTTCTCAAAAATGAAAACTTCTCTTTAAAACATAAATTCCTCTCATAACAGGGATAACAGATATTATGTGTTCTCATGCCTGCTTTCTCTTTTTGCTTTTTTATATCATAATGTCACAATTCTCAACATGTACCTTAATGACCCTACTATGTTTTAGTTTGAGCAGAGTAGTATAAGCTCTTCTGACCCACTCCACAGAATATAGTATAAAAATATATTTTTTTGATCTCTTTGAGGTGGTGGGCAAAAGAATTGGGAGGAAATGGTATGGCTATTCCATCTGTAGATGAATGTACTGTGAAGTTTAGATAGAGAAAAAAGTTGCATCACTTTAATATAGATTACACTTATTTTTTAAGCTACATGCCATATATTCTCTAGTATCAGCACAAGACTGATTTACACAAAACAGGCAGGGTTCTATCATCAGCTACAACTGTATACATTTCAAATACCCCCACAGAAATCAAGAAAGTAACATTGCTATAAAACAAGTCATAGAACAGAATTTAACTTATACACTTGAAATTCATATTTTACTTTTTCATTCAGTAAAAGCTATGCGGGTCCTCTTCATTAGCAAGTGCTGCATTCACTGTTCTTGAAATGTAACTATCTTCTTCAAATATGAACACACAGATACAGGACAGTCAGGTTGGAAAAGCAGGAATGTTGGCTGCACTATCCTATTTTTAAAAATACATTTGTTTTAATTTTTCACCTACTACTGCTAGAAGTAACAGCAAAAATTAGTAGTAATTAAGCACAGCCACTTCTCTTCCTTGATACTTGGGGAATCTCTCACAAGTAGCACAAAACCAGTGCAATGAGAAACAGGCTCTGACCCCAAGATGCGCTAAATGTGAATTGTGTACTGATTGTATAAACTAGCATTGTATGCACTGGTTGTATTCACTAACATTCATAAAGGCCATAGTCTACTGGTCTCCGTACTGAATTATAATTGGTGAAAGGCAGATTATACTAATCTATACTTTATACATGGAAATTATTAAGTAATTCATACATATTGTACATAACTTGAGTTACAATTATTCAAATACTATGGGCATTTGTAGTACTAATTGAAGCAAATAATTGGAGAGGTCAAACCATTCAAAATTTATTCTCACTACACTGACATATCCTATGATGTTGGACAAGTTACTCACTCTCTAAATGCTTTAATTTGTGCATTTAAAAATGAATATAAAAATATCTACTGCCATTACAAAGGTCTTGGGAGTTTAAATAACTAGTATTTCAAATGCATGTCCTTTAAGCTGTTTGGATAGAAATTTCTCTATAAAATATTACTATTAACCACTAAACTTTTAATGGAACAACTTATGCATGGACATTGATAACAGCAGGTCTGTTTAGCTCAGAAAAGCCTGGGTGCTTCTAACATGATGGCTCTGACTAACAGTACAGAATGTAGGTCAGCTCTCCCAGCTGATGTACAACATGGTCCAGAATGTCACTCCAAGGTGTATTAGCCTTTAGAGTACCACATCTGTATACAAAATCATGCAGTACTCCACTGGCACTTTTTTTCATCATTGTTATTTTCTTATGCATCTTTTCAAACTGCCTATTTTATACCACTCAATACTATTTCAAATGGCAAAACGTTTATATTTTGACCACACTTATTTTCAAGACTATAAAGGAAAAGACTAATATCGTTCATTTGCAACAGGCAGGATCACTAATGAAGAAACAATCAGAAACAACCATTAACAGGTAAACATTTGTATTGTTCACAGTATCTAAATCCTAGGCCACATCAATGCATGACACTTAAAGTGTGACTAAACAGGCAATCTCACCTTAAATCAGGGGTGGACAATTATTTAGGCCCAAATGCCACTAAGTCAATTTTGGTGAGCTGTCAAGGGCTGGGTCAGCACTCCCCCGCTTATGCCCCTACAATAACCACTTACTAGGATAAGTATTAAATTTATTAACAGCTATGTGTTCTCTTAACTCAGTAAATTTACTGTATTTACTAATCAGCAGGTCATAACTTGAACAATATTTTTATCTTGAATCCCCATAGATTGCGCTATATAGTATGTTTGCTGCTTATACATAAATCTTAACAGTTGCACAGTTTTCCAATTTGTAAACATGTCTCTATAGAGCTTACAGAGGTCATCACTGGGAAAAGATGGTAAACATGGAGAGACAATTCAGGCTCAGAATTTTTATTTAACTTCACTAGAGAGGATAACAAATGCAGCTATGGGAATTTCCCTTTCATCCTTTGCTTAAGGGCATTAGCATTATCCAGTCAGCCACAGGCACCAGATCAAACATTCTGCTCTGCTATGAAAGAGGCCACGTCTTTTGCAAATTTTTTTCAGAGCTTGACACCCATTACCCTTGTATAGAATATAAAATGTTGGGGTGGGGTGTTAATCAGAACTTTAAAAAACTCACTTTTTAAAATCTATGAAATAATCCTTTTTGAATGAGTTTTTTAAAAATTTACAAATTCTGGCATTATCCTTTTATGCCGATGACAGCAAACAGACAGTTAAATGGATCTGATATATTTTAATGGAAAAACATGCCATTGTTAAAACATCCAGCTCAAAGTACAATCATCACGATATTGGATATAAACTGTGGCTCCCAAGGCAATAGACTTGAATATTCCAAAAGACAGCTTCATTTGAACCTTCTATGGGTGGTTTATGCTTAAAGAAGACAACCAGTGTTTGAAAAGAAATCAAAAGGAGGAAATACATGTCATTAATTCAGGAATTCCTTTGGTTCTGGGTTTAAATGGAATTTTAAAGCCTGAAAATATATATTTTTCTACATATGCCATATAAATCACATGTGAGAAGAACTGTAGGTATTCTATTTGGAAATGATTCATTGTGCACAAGACTGATGAGTCTTGCATCAAGGTGATGCAAAGGTGAACATATAAAGGCTCTACTGTGAATTAAACATGCTGTTCCTCATGAATAGAGAAGAAATCAAATGAGCTTTTAACTTTCATTTAAAAATATAATGTATTTGTCTTAACTGGGTTTTTTTCCTGTTGTCCAGTCTCACCTCTTGGAAAGCTATCCCTGTAAAAGCACATTAGAGTAAAGCAAGCAGATAAATATCTTAAGCAAAAAGGGGTTTAGTTATACACTTATCTAGAGGATTTATGTTAATTGTAAACTGTTTGCTATACTTTCACTATGCTGTCCCTCTTTTTAAATTTCATTTCTGCTAATGTCATTAGCAGAGGTTTATTGCAAAATTGAATTACTTGCTCTGCATAAGCCAGTCAGTTACTTTAGGCCTGTTTTCTTTCCCTGTAAGGCATATGATTACAAAAGGCATATTATTTTTCAGCTGGGTTGTTTTGGAAATTATTTGCCAAAAAACTGAACAAATACATCTTAATCCATGGATTGAATGTGAATAATTCAGTATAACTATTCGGTATCTTAGGTGACTTGTTTAGCTGTTGCTGAAGACTTGTAGCACACAGTATATTTATGTTTTCTAATAGGATAAGCAAAACCATGACAATCAAATGCCAAGTATGGGTACATAGGTTTATACATTCAAAGTTCACTTATTGGGAAAATTATCCAGTATACACTTAAAATTGGCTAGTTCTATAAACAATCCTACTAGAAAATTTTTTTCTAGAAGTAACTGAAAATTAGGATAGGACTAATGTGCACACAGTTCAATCAAATTCATCTAACAAATAGAATGGTCCCAGAATTAGTTATGGTTTGTTGAATATTTGTCCTATGCTAGTAATGGGCTCTGTGCATTCCAAACTCACCTGTCTGATCTCCTTCTGCCTTCATCTTTTAACATGCAAATATTTGTTGCATGTGTTACCTTCATTTAATTTAAGCATTACTGCCTTGAAAAGGATTTAAACTGAGAGTTGAGGCAAAGGGTTAGCATACTATTCACCATCATGCAGAGCTGCTCAGATTGCTGAAGTCAAGTAGCTAATAACTCCATATCTTCCTCATAAAATTTATAATAAAATTGTAAAATATTCATATTATGTTTATATATTTAATTTTGGTTTTTGTTTTCCCTTTTTGACATTTATCTTCTGGCAGTTCCCTAACAGGACATCTTGGTTATGGATCTGTGAAGACAATATGCTCACCACCCAGCTGGTAATAGAGAAAAGTGTGTAGACAGATGTTAAGACAGGAAGGAAGAAAAATATACTGTATAGAGGAAAAGAAAGAATCAATATATCCAAACTAGTTAAATTAATAGACTTTGGACTAAAAAAGTAGCATCATATTCTGCAAGTTCAATGGTTTTCCATAATAAAGGATACTGTTGCATGCTTATATTCTACATCGACTATACAGTTACAATTTTAGCTTTTATAGCCCTGGTTATATTTGATCACCCAATCTGTTTCAGCAAATTTGTGAATTTTGACAGCTGGAGGCAGGCAGGAAAGAGAAAAGCCAGACTGCTTTGCTCTGGACCAATGCTTCTTTGCTAATGAGACTGCAGGCTGGCCAGTGGGCTCACTAGCAGCCTTGATTGTCAGCTTGAGCCCAGATGGCTCAGGCCACTTGATGGGGCATTTCCCTTCTCCATCAATCACGAGAAGGCAGAAGGCTGGCTTGCCTCACCCTGCCCCAATGGCAAGGTGAAGAAGAGGACCTGAGGCGGAACTAACCCTTCGGGCCCTCCCATTGGTCAATATTCAATCTGGGGGTGGAGCCTCTGGAAAAGATCAAAGCCCGTGTGTCCAGCACAAAGGTGGCTTCAACAAGGGGTGATGAAGATGTCTGCAGAAGGGGCTGGTGGAGCAGTTGCCCCAGAAGTGCCCTGAAGATGCACCTGCTGAGGAGGTGGCAGCAAGTGGCTGCAACTAGCTCCCCGTGGTGCAGAGAGCTATGGTGTCAGTGGATAGAGTGGTGCACGAGGTCCAGAGGGAGCTGCCCGAGGCAGTGCAGGTCCCCAACCCTGAGAGAAGCAGAAGCCCCATGGTGCACAGAGCGGTGCATGTGGCCTGGAAGGAGCTGAAGGGACCCTGCAGCTGCACAAGGCAGCATGGGTCCCCATCCCTGTGACAGGCAGAAACCACATAGTGCATAAAGCAGTACATGGGGCCTAGAAGGAGCTGAAGGGGACCCCGCAGCTGAATGAGGAAGCATGGATCCCCGTGCCTGCAAGCAACAGAAACCCCATCACAGTACACAGAGTGGTCCACAGGGCCTGGGAGGGTTGATAGGGCCAGTTAGCTGCACGAGGCAGCATGGGTCTTCCTATTACAAAGCAACGGCAGGACTGAGTTGCAGTCCCAGTGAGGGGGAAGCCCCGGCAGCAAAACCCATGGAGAGAGAGAGAGAGAGAGAGAGAGATGAGCCAAGCCCACTGGAGCTGCTGAGGAGTTGTGAGTTGCACAGGTAGAGAACTGAAGTTCCAAGGTGGAGACAAGATGAAGGTTTCCACAGGGGAGGAGGGCCCACCCTTTTGGTGATCAGCAGGAAGCCCCACAATGGAAGTAAGGACCCCCCTGTGGCAGGAGAATTTACTTAGGCAAGGAACGGTCTTGATTGTGAGCCACAAGTTGATGTGATCCTGAAGTCCCTTGGAGAGAGAAAGAGAGAAACTCCCAGGGACTAAAGATGGGTGCCTACAGAGCCTAATGAGAGGCCCCATTCACCGGGGGAGGCTTTGTGGTTACTGAGCCATTCTAGTCACATAGACCAGTTGTGGCTGACGGAGTTTCTTTATAGTAACCTGTTTCTCACCTTGTATTATTCCTTCCTTTGGCTTAAATTGCTGTACAATTGTTTAATTCATTATGTAACTGTTTAAGATGGGCCTCATTCCTTATTCTGTTGAATAGCCTGTAAGTTGTATCCTTTGCTGTAAACTTGCATACTTCACTGTTGTATTACGAAATGCCTATGAACTACCTTGTGTTGCCTGCTAGTGGTTCAGTTGCTTAAGCACCCTTTACTAGAGCATTCGTAGTCTATTATTTTGATTTTATGTGTTTGTTATCTTTATGTGTTGAATTTTATTGATGTAGACTCATTTATGTATGCTCAGACTATTGTTTTTATCCCTGCCTTGGTTCCATTTGCTGACATATTGTTTAACCTGTGTTTTGCTGTTGCCTGTTTCCTAACAAGAAGACCACTGAGGCTCAAGGTATATGCTGATAAAGTGTCTTTGTCTGCCATACCCATTTTTTATTGCCTGCATATATGTAAAGTAAATCTGTATATAGATATAGATATATATCTATTTACATAGATATACATATATGTTCAATATGTTTTACTGACACTGCAAAATTAAATCTGGAAATAGTTAAACCCTACTGGGTGTTCATGGTCTCGTCTCTGTTCTGCTCTGCTCTGTAGGGGAGGGAAGTAAGCTGGCTTAGGCTAGGCAGTCGCACTCCCTCAGCACACACACCTGCTGGCATCCCTTTAATTGAAGAGGGGGTACCAGCCGTGTACCATCTGGGTTACAACTGCAATACCAAAACTCTTCCAAACATCAGCAGTAGAGATTATTAGGTGGTCTATGTTGTACCCTTCTAGGAACAGACTTAATTTACTAGGAAAATATATAATGGTTTTGCATCTGACATCTGCTTTTGGTAGAGGCCTGTACAATATGCTGGCACTACATCAATTTCATAATGGGCAGTCAATTTGTAAAATACCAGAAATGTCTGCTTTAGTTCAATAGTTGGGCTTTTATACACTTCAAGGTAACATGGATATTCTTGCCTTTTCTGCAGATACCTGTGGTCAATCATGACACCACTGTTGCCCTTCTGCAAAGGAATATATACCACTCCTGAAACAGAGGTGGTTTAACAGCATGCCAGGCAATCCCTTCTTTCAGGAATCTCAATCCATCACCAATGGCATGTTTTCACAGAGCATCTCTAATAAGAGACCAAGGCTGCAAACAATTTCTTCTGCTGCTTTCATAGCTCCCATTTCAAAGACCACTGCCTCTTCAAAGCATTTTCTGTAATACAACTAAAAACACAGCATGTCTTCTTAACCTAAGACTGTACAGTTGCTTGTATGCTAAAAATAGTACTTTAAAAATGATGTGCCAATCGCCACCCGGTGACAGCTGACATAACAAGATCTTAAAAGTTCCTCACTTTATACAATATTATGATTCCCTGTAACATCACTGAAATAAGCTGATTTAGAAATGTATGTAAACCAAAAGCATTTAGAAGAGTCTCACATCATGGAGGTGAAGGAAAATGAAGTGGGGGGAAGTACTTTGTTGCCATCTTGATTACACGAAGTTTAATTGAAAAATGTAGTGCAGATTTATATTAAATTTTCTGAACTATAATTTGAATAATTCATAAAATAGAGTTATTCCACATAAAGTATAAAAGTGTAAAGGATTTTCTTGTTAACAGGTTAAGGTAAGTTCTACAAACAAATATATATTATTTCCACTTATCTCTGCCTCAAAGAATCTGTTCTGCATTAATCAGTTTTCAACTACAGTTAGCTTACTCAGTGGGGTTTTAAATATGACCTTTCTACATTGCTTTTCATATTTATACAATCTAGGCATTTAATTTACCATATTTACTCAAATACAAGTTGAGATTTTTTTGCCTCAGCCAGCACAGGGGGAAAAGCCCCTCATCTTATATTTGCATACAATACATTGCCTCATTAAATACACTGTCTTTCTTTAAATTGCTGCCAAAAGCAGCATGTGCTCAGGAAACCAATTATGAAGTTAATTAAACACGGCTATCACTGAATATGACTAAAACACATAGCCCATATTGGACCAACATTTTTTTTAAAGAAATTTTTCATGTTCCAAGCAAAATCAGCCAAATCAAGTCCAAATCCATGAGTCAGTCCAGAACCTTAAATGGCCCTACAACCAGTAAACGTCCTCTACCCCGACCAGGAGCTTCAGATGTTTCCAACATCTATTGGCAGGGATGCTATGTGCAGGCCCAAGCCTGGGGGCTTAGAGTTCAGATGCCCACAAGTTTCACTTGCCCTCAGCCCTATGGCCAGAAAAGCAAGCTAGGGAGAAGCTTCCCATTTCCATAAAGTGGGCTTAAAGACCCAACACCTCCGCAGGTACTAAACCATGCCAGAAAAACAGTTATCCCCTGGGTGCTGAAGGAAAACCACCTTCATGGACCCAGATACATGGTGTTTCCCCTGCCAGGTAAATACTAGGCCAACACACTGATGGAAACATACCACAAAAATAGAGTAAAACAGCCCATTTTTAAGAAATGTATGGCAGGTCCCATATACAAACTTTCTGTATGTAGAAGCGTGCTCAATGAAACTTCCAAGAAAAGAAGGAAGGAAAGGCTATACCAAAATATAGTCCCAAGGATAGAAGAGGAAGTTGGCTCTTCAGATACATATTTATTTTATATCTATAGTATGTTTGCCCATTAGACTGAGAATATTTTCTTCTTTCTATTCTTATAAGAGACATGTGGTTAATTCTTGGAATACTCCACAATTGCTAAATATCTTTCTCTAGATGCATGCAGGCATTCGAATGAACCAGGAGAAGTTTAGCAGATTGGTTTAAGTGGTTGGAAAGCCTACTGGGAGAAAACTGTATAAGCCTTCAACAGGCTGGCTGGGTGCTCTGCAGACAGCCTGTGCTGCAGATGGCACCCAGACATGGTAACTCAGAGCATGCATAGCAGCATACCATGCTGGCTCCCCAGTCTGCCTGGAGACATCTGACAGAACCTGAGGACAAAGGTCAGGGATGACTGGCTGGATGCCCAGGGTATGCTGCCCTCCTTCTTCACAAGCTCCCATCCTCCCTTTCAGCTGTCAGGCTCTGGGGCTACTGTCTTTTCAAGCCTGGCAATTTAATTTCCAGGAGCACACAATGGATCCCTACCTCTCTGGCACCAGTCAACAGACCCAGTTCCAGTGTAGGTCAGGTATTGGTGGGTTATGTGCTGCCATGTGGAGGGCTGGGGGCTTTGTTCCTGTTGGGGGGCAGATTGGGCCGTTCTGTGTCAGGGGGGAAAGGAGACTGTGGTGGGGCTCTGGCAATAGTACCACGACAGCTGCAAGCACCCTGGCTCTCACTGGGGTATGGACTTCCAGCACGGGAAGTCCTGCCACTGCAACCAGAGTCCTATGGGGATGCAGGTAAAGGGCTCTAAACTAGGTTTACCAGGGGATAGAGACCAAAGCCTGCAGGTAAGTTGGGAAATACATGACCTGGAGGAAGCACAGGAAGGAGGGAGCAATCAGCTAGTTATCTCAGGTGTCTGTACACAAATGCATGGAGCCTGGGAAACAAGCATGAAGAACTGGATGTCCTCACAGTAACAGAACTATGATGTGACTGGAATAACAGAAACTTGATGAGATATCTTGCATGGCTGAAGCACTGTCATAGATGTGTATAAACATCTATGTATGTAATAGTTGTGTCAGGAAAGACAGGCAGGGGAGGAAAGAAGGAGGAGTTACACCTTATGTTAAAAAGCTGTATGATTGCTCAGAACATCAGTATGCAACTGGACAGAGGCCTGTTGAAAGTCTCTAGTTTAGGGTCAGAGGGGAGAGCAACATGGGTGATGTAGTGGTGTGGGCTGCTGTAGACCAACAAACCAGGAGCATGAAGTGGATGAGACTTTCTTCAAACAGCTAGCAGAAGTTCCCTGATCACAGTTCCTGGTTCTCATGAAGGATTTCAATTACCCTGACATCTGCTGGGAGGGCAATACAGCAGTGCACAGGCAAGCCAGGAAGTTTCTGGAGAGTGTCAGAGACAACACCCTGGTGCAAGTGTTGGAGAGGCTGACTAGGGGCCATGGTCCTCTTGACTTACTGCTCACAAACAGGAAAGAATTCGAGGGGAATACTGTAGTGGATGGCAACTTGAGCAACAGTGACCATGAGATGATTGAGTTCATGATCCTGAGGAAAGGAAGGAAGGAGAAAAGCATAGTAAGAACTTCAGAAAAGCAGACTTTGACTTACCAAGGGAATTGATGGACAACCCCCCTGAGAGGCCAGTCTGAAAGGGGAAGGAGTCCAGAAAAGCTGGATGTATTTTATAGAACCTTACAGAGAGCACAGGAACCAACCATCATGATGCACAGGAAGACTAGCAAGTATGGCAGTAGACCAGCTTGGCTTAGCAGGGAACTCTTCAATGAGCTAAAACATAAGAAGAAAGCCTACAAGAAGTGAAAACTTGGACAAACAACTAGGGAGGATTATAAGAGTAATGCTGGGACATGCAGGGCTGAAATTAGGTTACCCAAAGTGCAACTGGAATTGTAGTTAGCAAATGATGTGAAGGGTAACAAGAAGGTCAGGATGTGAAGGAAGGAGGTGAAGGGTAACAAATATGTCAGCAACAAGCAGATGATCAGTAGGCTGGTGAGAGTAGGCAGCTATTCTATCCAGCTTTGGATCTGGCCACTTTGGATGCCAGCAATCTGATTCAGAGCTGCGGACTGGGTTCCCGCTTCGACCCAGCCAAAGCAGCTCCGAAGCTTCAGAGCTGCCTCGGAGATCCGATCATAGGGTATAATGAGGCATCAATTAAGTATCTATAACTTTGTTGTTTTTTGTCTGATTTCGATGAAACTTGCATGAAGCCTGCCAAGTTTCAAGAAGATCAGTGTAGGGTTTGGGGTGGAACGGCACCTCAAGCTGCTGATGGACAAAACTTCTGACATAGATGACCCTGTGTGTGTTAAGGCTCAGCGGGCTGAAAACTCCAGGGGTGGTTGCCCCTGCTGAGACCACAAAGCCTACCAAGTTTCAAGGAAACAAGTACACAGGTTTGGGGGAAACTGCACCTCAAGCTGCAGACAAGCAAAACTTGTGACATGGTTGACACTGTGTGTGTTAAGGTGTAGCAGGGTGAAAGCTGGAGGGATGGTAGCCCCTGCTGAGGCCACGAAGCCTGCTAGCAGTCAAGGAGATCAGTGCAGGGGGGACACATTTCCCAGCCATGCGGGGATGGGAACTTGGGGCTGGCACCCAGGACTACCCCGGCTGCTGCAATGGGGCAGAGCAGGGCAGGGGGGCAAAAACATCTCTGCTGTCACCTGTTCTGGTTGGAAGCACATTTGCTTGAAAGCCACCACATGTGTAGACCCTTTCCCGGGGCAATTTACTGTTTCTTCTTTAAGGTACAGTAACCTTACTGTGTATTAATACCATATGTAGACATGCCCAAGGAGACCAAAGATAAACCAAAATTCATGAATAGCAATAGCAATAGAAGCAGCATCAAACACAGAGGAAAAAATAGAAGAAAATAAAGTACAATTCATATCTATATATTTTGCTCATGTATTATATCTTATACCACATTATCAAAAATCCTTCCACGAAGGACCACTCTACTTTGACATGGAACAAGTAACTCATTCTAGAAAAGATTCCCAGCTTTTCTTGCTAGACTATCACACCTCACCAAAAAACATAGTACCTAAGGACTAGGATTAATTTGTTTGTAAGTATCTGTGTGACTAGAAGAAAACGCTGATGAAAAAATTTAAATGAACAAATCTGCAATTCCCAGCTGTTCCTCTTTCTTTAAATTTATTTTGATGCATTTTTATTGCAACACAGTCAATACATCTAAAACCAGGTTTGTATTTGCATTACAATCCTTCTTTTAGTACTTTTTCTCACAGCATCAAAGAAGAAAGAAAAGTATTGATTAATTTTCTTTCTTATTTTTTTCTAATAAAATAAAATGGACAATATTGTCAAACTGCTGCAGCCAGCTTCTTTCCTGTTTTAGAGAAAGGGAAACTAAGAAGACTGATAGAAGACCTGAACAAGCTCAGGGTTTAAATTGTATACGAATCTAGATCTTTAAGGGCCCATTTAGACATTCGAGTAAAAGTGTGATAGGATCTGGTGCACAATTCATACATTCAGGCCTCCTGCGATAGTTTCTGTTGGTTACTGTTAGTTAATAAAAGTAACTACTGAACTACCTTCCGTGACATGAAAACAAAGACCAGGCAACTAATAAATGCTAAATATACTATATTCACTCAAATTTAAATAACACTTGAATTTAAGATGACCTTTCAGTAATTATATTCTATATATGGAGAATTTATCAATTTGTTATAATTTTCCATGTATAGAAACTCATTATTGATGGGTTGTCCCTGTCCCACTGCCACTTTCTCAACACCAACACATTTCTTAAGTGGCTTGTAGATATATCTAATATACATATTAAATGTATATCAACATTTACTACCAGAAGTGTACTACCAGAAGTTGTTAACTGTGTGCTGGGCTCCATATTTTTAAAAGAATGTGGAGAAGTTAGAGAAGGTGCAGAGATTGGCAACAAAGATGATCAATGGCTTGGAAAGGAAGTCATATGAAAAGAAGCTGAGTGACCTATGCATATTCAGCTTGCAGAAAAAGTACTTGAGGGGACATGATAGCAGTCTTCAAATACTTGAAAGGCTGCCATAAAGAAGAGGGAAAGAACTTTTTCTCTCTTGCTGCAGAGAGAGAGACAGACCAATGGCTGAAATTGCAGCAAAATTTAGATTGAATATCCAGAAAAAAATTTCAGTGTTAGAACAGTGAGGCAGTAGAATAGATTGCTGAGGGAAGCTGTGGACTCTCCATCACTGGAGGTATTCAAGAAGAGGCTGAATAGCCACTGATTGGGGATGACATATGTGTACGTATGCCTATGTTCTGCTATGGTTATTTCCCATGCTTCTGGACTTTGCCCCTGCCCCCTACCCAGCTTTCTGCTATGTGTGTCAGGGTGTTTTTATGTCTCTCTCAGAGGCATTGGGTATTGGCTACACCTAAGGTGGGGCTTTCCCTGGGGTATGCCAGTGCTCTTGCTGGGACCAAATTTGGAGGTTCCTGGCTAATGGATCTTGCCCCTCCACTCAGGGTCAGACTGGTACCCAGATTTGGGGTCAGAAAGGAATTTTACTACACGGTCAGATTGGTATGCACTGTGGGGGTTTTTTGCCATTCTCTATAGTGGGGGTGTGGCCCTTAACCAGGGATCTCTTGAAAATATACTGACAACATTAAGCATTTAGAATCTATAAAATTAGAATATCTTATTGACAAACTGATATTAGTAGGAGATTTTAATGCTAGAATAGGAGGGCTGAATGGGAAGATGAAGATTATTTGCTACTTAATGAGATATGGGTAACTGATGTTCCATCATTCAATGACAAAGATTAATAATGCAAGTCTAAGATTACAGAAGCTATTGTTAACCCTGAAGTTAAGATTAATAAATGGATCATATCCTATTATTACCTCAAAGATTTCAAACTACATCTCTGTTAAAGGATCAAATACCATGAATTATATGTTGATTTAACCTTCTATGTGGTAGGATATATAGGGCTGTGTGAAGCTTCGGTCACTGATTCTATTCAGAGGAGATTTGGCCCAATTCAGCGGCCAAATCTCTGAATCCAAATTGAATCAGAAGACCCATTAATTTCTCCAAATTGAATTGAAAGTCTCTGATTTAATTCAGAGAGATTCGATGATTTGGCCATAGATACAGCTTTATATGTTTTTTCTACATACCTTAAGGTATCAGGCAGCTTGTGAATGCTGAGATTGTGGGGCAAATGGAGCGCCCCATGGGAGCGTGGGGGGGGGGTCCCCAGTGCACTCGGCAGCAGACCTGGAAGTAGTACTTCTGGTCCACTTTTGGGTCTGGCACAGAGTGTGCAGAGGACTCCCCTTCTGTCCCCTGGCTCAGCAACTTGTGCCTCCTGGGTCTGGGGGGGGGCACCTGGAGTCCCCCCACAGCTGATTGCTGAGCCAGAGGGACATAAGAGGGTCCCCCACACACTCAGCAGTGGACCCTAAGTGGACCAGAAGTACTTCTGGCCCACTTCAGGGTCTGCTGCTGAGCATGCAGGGGGCCCCTGTGTTCCTGTGGCATGCCCCATCCACCCCACCATCTCAGCATTTACGAGCCATGCCTGGTACCTCAAGGTATGTAGATAAAAACATATAAAGCTGTGTCTGTGGCTGAATTTCTGAGTCTTTGAATCAGAACTGAATCTTCAGATTCAGATTCGGCAGCATAGAACTGGGACAGTGATCCACATCAGCACATTGAATCACTGTCCCCTGAATCTGGCCAAATCCAAATCAAATACAGTCCACTTTGCACACCCTTTGGGATATAGCCGATTTTGAGATACAGTTTTGCTTAAAAAGTGACCACCTCCCTTTAGTCCTCACTTTAAGAAAGCTCTTGATACCCCGTCAGTTATTATCAGAGATAGGACACCTATATTTGTCAATAGAAAATTGAAATGGGACATCTATCTAGCTGAAAAGGTGACCAATATTTACCTAAGTATTTTAAGAAATTTGGTAATAGTAGCACAAATACCAGAGGAGATTTTAAAGCATTGCCAGCAAATTAAAGATCTTCTGTACTAACTCCTCTCGGTACCTGTAATCTCCCATGCCATACAGACATTTAAAGAATGAGGTGCTTCCTGGTTCAATAAAGAATATGTAGAACAGAAAATAATATTAAATAGGAAAACCAGAGAATTAAGGAAAAACGGGGTACACTGGAGCAAACCTATTGGAGCAAGTTTCAAAAGTGAAAGAAAACATATAAACTGCTCCTCCAGAATAAGAAAAAAGAATATTACAACCGCAATAGGACAACTTGAGGTTGGCAATTATTGCCAAAGATAGTGAAACCTTTTGGCTACTTCCATCAAAGGGAACAGATAACTATAATTATAGCATCAAAAATAACACTACCACAGATAGTTGGGTAGAATATTTTTCCAATCAGTTTACTTCTTCCATGGAGCAAATAAATAGTAATCAAGGGGGTAACACACCCATTATTGATATAACTAAGTATCAGGTAACAAATGATCAAATAGAACATCTCCTCAAAATACAATGGAAGAATAAAGCCCCAGGCCCAGACAGAATACTGGTGGAAGTTTATATTGATAATATCAAATGGACTCCAGTCTTGGAAAAACTGGTATAACTCTATAACTGAGCTGGGCCAAATCCCAGATTCCTGGAAAGGGAGTAACATCATACCTATTTTCAAGAAAGGTCTAAAAGATAAGCCAGAATTTTATCATCCCAGAAGTTTAATAGCCATCTCCACTAAAATCTTTGGGTGCCACATGTTATATCATCTCATAGCATGGGTAAAAAGAGAAAACATTATATGAACATCAGACTGGATTTAGGGGTGGATAGTCCACTATTGATAACACACTTGTCCTTCAGTTTTTTCTAACAAATATACAATGTTGATTTGTGCATTTGTGTATGTTGCATTTGTTCATCTGTCAAGAGCTTTTGACAGTATAAATAGATGTAAACTTTGGGAGACATTGTTAAATTATGGGACTGGTCCTTCTCTTTTGCATCTGCTTATAGAATATCACAAAGATACATGGGCCCAAGTTAGGTGGGGTGTGAGGGGCAAACTTACACAGAAATTTCAGACACAAAAAGGGGTTAGAAAAGGATGTATTTTGGTCCCCTTGCTATTTAAGCTCTATATGAATGATAATATCGGAAACATGCATGATGCTCCATTGCATTCCCCAAAATGACTAGCAGTCCTGATCCCTATTTTAATGTATGCAGATGACACCATCATACGATCAAAAACCCCACTGGATTACAGAAAGCAGTTACAACTTTTGGGCATCCTTGTGGGCAAAATAACTTAAAGATAAATTATGATAAATCCAAAATAATATTTTGGGGAAGCTGTTTGACAAAATACCCATGGAACATGGGGGGAAATCAAACTTGAAATCGTTAAAACCTATAGGTACTTGGGTGTGATGTTTACAGCTTTCCCATCATGGAAACACCACATTCAGTTGGCTAAAACTAAGGCAGCCCAATGGGCAGTGGTTATAAAGAAATTTTATGAGACCACAGCAAGACAATCTCTCCAAGCTCCCATATTAGCATATTCAGCCAAAGCTGTGTCTCAGATCCTATATGGTGCTGAAGCATGGGGCTATGCCACCACTAATGATGTAGACTGTCACAGGGACACAGGGTCAGACCAGGGGGAAGCCTCAGGAAGAGGCAGACCCCTGGTCAAAGGAAAAGAAAAAAAAAAAAAACCCGCTGCAAAAGCCCTGGGGAGCAAAGAGGCGTGCCGTGGAAAACCGCCGGAGTGGTTTATCAGCCACACCCATCTCCAGCTGGGGCTGAGTGACACAATAAGAAGGCATTACCCGCTGAAGATAAAATTCAGCCCAGAAAGCACGGGAATGGGAATGGGAACACTGAGGGCCGGAGGACCGGCGGGGAACCGCTGCACAGAGAGCGTCCCACTGCTGCAGTCAGCAGTGGTGGCAGCAGTGGCGGTGGAGGCAGAAAGAGTTGCAAAGGATCCTCATGCCAGAGGAGACTGGCGGGGATTGAAGACATCAGCAGGGAAGCTGGCAGCAGCAGGAGAAGTGGGGAATCCCCATGCTGAAGAAGCCTGGTGGGAATCAAAAGAGCCAACAGGGAGAACTGGTGTGGGAGCACGAATAAGAGGCAACGGGGTCACGGCCACAGGGTGGAGGCAGGTCCCAGAGGAGAAGGAGACCTCGGCTGGGGTGAAGGCATAGGCCCCGACCCTGATGGCGTGCTTGCTTAGGGGCAGTAGGGGACCAAGGGAGTACAAGACGCTTCTCGTGATTTCCCTTTGTCTGTTTTGCCCTTCCCTGTCTCATTGTTCTAGTAGTCGGGGTATCAGTTTTGTTTTTCATGTTGGGTTGCTTCTGAGGCCTGGAGCTTTATGTTGGTGAAGATATTTTTGATTGTGTTTCCCTTTCCGGGCTGTTCTATTTTGGTTCCCTGTCTAGCATAGGTTAGCATAGCCCTCTGTCCCAGGCCAGGGTAGCAGTGACCCCAGTAGAAGGTGGAAAAGAGACCACGAGAGTGTGCAAAGAGGAACAGCAACAGCTCCCGTAGGTAGAGCTGGGTGTCAGAAGGGACATCTCCAAGGGCAGCGAGTCACCAGGCCCTTTGGGTATAGTCAGAGCCCTAGGTGCTCATTGGCAAGGAAGGACATGGGGACCAGGAAGATATCAACGGGGAGTAGCCACTAAAGATTTGGAGGCTTGTCCACAAGGTTGGCGTATGGCTGGGGTGTAGGGAGGGTTGGAGCCCTGGAGACATCTGCCAGGATGCGTGTCCACTCTGAAGGCACCCTCAAAGGGGGCCCCATTCACTGAGAGATCATCCAAAGTCATGGCAAGTGAATGTGGGGGACACCCCAAAAGTTATCGAGATACCCTTTAGGGTCTACATTATATTCCCTGGCAAACAAGGTCAGCTGCTCAGGCCAAGGCAGCCCGGGAGAAAAACTTCGAGCGAAGACGGCCACATAGACATACCTCAGAATGGAGCTTTTCTGGGCCTTCATCCTTCAACTCTCGCATCCTTCTTGAGATTACAAACAAGATTAGATTCTACTTTAACTAAAATTATTATTAGAATGGTGGGATTCTGGTTTAAAATCCTGCCTCTTCTACCATCTCACTTGCTCAAATTGTGCTATATAGAAGACATCAATAATCCCCCTTCTCTTCAGTCTCCATGCCTAGCTTTTCTTTCTCACACTTTTGCATTTTCCAGGATGGGACATTATGTCAATGACAATTAAAGACACTTCTCCCCCATAGAAAAGGTCAGAGTTTTGCAGAGGTTCTGAGATGTTGTCAGTCAGAATTATTTTGCAGGGGCCATGGCTATGTGCATCTCCCCCGCATATATTCTTTGGAAATTAAACTGGGTGGGAGAAAGATATTTACAGCTGGATCTCAACAATAAATGGTGAGCCTCTTTGACTAGGTTCAGGACTGAACAGATGCCCACAGCTCTTTTGGCTGGACACAGACTTTCCATTCCAAGGGCTAAAAGATGTTGCCCAGCCTGTCTAGGAGGTTTGGAAGACACTATTCATTATGTCTTAGAATGATCTCTATATAACGATGTAAGGAGAACGTATTTATCACTGTTGTTGCAGAAATTGACATACTTCTCAAAGAGAGGGAAATTAATATGACTTCTACAACAAACAGTTCTATATTTAGTAGACCGTCTTGCAATTTTGCTTACAAGGCTTAAGGAATCAGAGCTAAACTTCCTTTACTGTTGATATGACCAATAAACTTTATCACTATATTTTTCATAGACTTCACAGATTTCATAGACATTAGGGCTGGAAGGGACCTCGGGAGATCGAGTCCAGCCCCCTGCCCAAAGGGCAGGAAGTCAGCTGGGGTCATAGGATCCCAGCAAGATAAGCATCCAATTTACTCTTGAAGGTGTTCAAAGTAGGTGCTTGAACCACCTCTGCTGGCAGACTGTTCCAGACCTTGGGGGGCTCGGACAGTAAAGAAATTCTTCCTTATGTCCAGCCTGAAACGGTCTTGCAGGAGTTTGTGACCGTTCGACCTCGTCATCCCTTGGGGCGCTCTGGTGAACAGACGTTCCCCCAGATCCTGATGGTCACCCCTGATAAACTTATAGGTGGCCATCAGATCACCCCTGAGCCTACGCTTTTCCAGGCTAAAGAGTCCCATGGCTCTCAGCCTGTCATCGTAAGATCTGTTTTCCTGACCTCTGATCATGCGCGTGGCTCTCCTCTGGACTCTCTCAAGCTTCTCCACATCCTTTTTGAATTGTGGAGCCCAAAACTGGACGCAGTACTCCAGCTGCGGCCTCACCAAGGCCGAGTACAAGGGGAGAATGACGTCCCGGGATTTGCTCGAGAAGCATCTATGGATGCAAGCCAGCGTTTTGGTCGCTTTACTAGCCGCAGCATCGCATTGCAGGCTCATGTTCATCTTGTGGTCAATGATGACCCCCAAGTCTCTTTTTTCTGTAGTGCTAGCCAGCGTAGCACTGCTCAGCCTATAAGGATGCTGCAGGTTCTTCCTCCCAAGGTGGAGAACCTTGCATTTTTTGGTGTTAAACACCATCAGGTTCTTGTCCGCCCATTTGCTGAGCTTGTCCAGGTCAGCCTGGATCACCTGCCTATCTTCTGGCGTGGATGCTTTGCCCCAAAGTTTGGTGTCATCGGCGACCTTGGCTAGTCCACTCTTGACTCCAATGTCCACATCATTAATGAGATGTTGAACAGTATGGGTCCCAGGACAGAGCCTTGAGGGACCCCACTGGTCACAGGGCACCACGATGAGTGACTGCCATCGATTACAACCCTCTGGGTCCGACCACGGAGCCAATTTCCCAGCCAGCAGATCGTGGTGGAGCCAAGGCCACAACTGGCCAGTTTGGCCAAGAGGTGATCATGGGATACCACATCAAAAGCTTTTTTGAAGTCAAGATATATGACATCAATCTCTTCTCCCTCATCCAGGTGATAGGTCACCTGGTCGTAGAAAGAAATGAGATTGGTCAAACAAGACCTACCCGCAACAAACCCATGCTGGCTATCCCTTAGAATGTTAGCCTGGGCCAGTCCATCAAGGATGGCCTCCTTAATAAACTTTTCTAAGATCTTCCCCAGGATAGAAGTCAGGCTAATGGGCCTGTAGTTAGCCGGATCCACTCTCCTCCCTTTCTTGAAGATCGGCACCACATTGGCCTTCTTCCAGTCTTCGGGCACTACATCAGAGCACCAGGAGTTTTCAAAGATCCATGCCAGGGGCTGGGCTATGACGCTCATCAGCTCCTTGAGTACCCCGGGATGCAGATTGTCAGGGCCGGCTGACTTGAAGGTATCCAGCTTCTCAAGGTGTTCCTTCACGAGGTCAGCATTTATGGGGGGTAGGGGATTACAGTTTATTACTGTGTTAATTGTGGACCTATGCACATTTTTATAGATCCATAATCTGATTTATCACCATATTTGTACCTGATTATGTTAATTTCAGGAGTAATAATAATGGTTTTATAATGGTTGGCACAGTTGTATTATTATATTTACATTTCTGTTATTTTTGGTTGAATTTATATTATGGTTGTATGTCTGTTACATTGGTTTTGGGAGCACGGCTTTCACCCAGAATTCTAATATTCTAAAAGCCTAAGTCTTTCTGTCTGTCTTTGTAATGCTTTATTTGCACTCTGGTTGGCTGACAAACAACCAACAGAGTGTGGACAGGGGCTGGTGGCTGGCAGACAGGTGCCATGATGGTGGGGACACAGGAGACAGAGGTGGTGGGAGAGGCCAGCACAGCAGCAGCACGGGGGGAGCAGCAGGGTCGGGATGCTGCAGGGGGGTAAGGCCACTGGCTTTGGCCTTGGCCCGCCCCTCCCCCCTTCTGTCATCGCCATATGCAGGGCCCGACACAGGACAATGCAGCAGCGGGGGGGGGGGGCAGAAGTGGGCCTGATGTGGGTTGGTGGAATAGCAGGTATGCTGCAGTGGTGGTAGCAGCAGTGGTGGGAAGGGAGGAGTGGGCCTGGTTCCCACACAGGGAAGAGCAGGACTGGACCCAAGCCAGGGGAGAAGCCAGGCCACTGCGGCAGGGGATGGAAGGAGTGTGCTTGGAGCCAACAGGGAGGAGGATGGGGGGGTGGGGAAGGAGTGGGCTTGGGCCTGAGGGCGGGGAGGAGGCTGTCTCCTCCCCTCCCCCAGCCATTGCCACATCAAGGTGGGCCCCCTGCTCCCACCATCACAGTACACCAGCTTCTCCCCCAGCCTCGACTTGGGCCTTCTCTCCCTCTCGGGCCCAGGCCCACTGCTCCCCCACCCCTGCCGTTGGCTCCGAGCCTCCTCCTCGCATTCCACCTCTGCCACCAGGTCAGCCCTGGTTCACTGCTGCCCCTGCCACAGCAGTCCAGCTTCTTCCCACCCTTGGGCCTGGTCCTCCCCCACTCTGGGCCCAGGCCCACTCCTCACCTCCCTCCCTGCTGCCATGGTGGGGAGTGGGGGGAAATGGGCCCGGATCACAAGCAGCAGGAGGTAAAGGGAGAGCAGGCCCAGATGGCGGGGGGGCACAGGGCTCCCCGCACACTCCCCCCCATCATTCTTGACGGGCAATTTGGCTAGTCCTTAGATGACCTCTGGAGGTCCTTTCCAGCCCTAGTTCTCTGATGCTATGATTTTAGAAATGCAGGGCCTTTCTCAATCCTTATCTTTGTCTTAATTTTACAGTTAAACCTGTTCTATTATGCCCATTAAACTTATAAATTATCATTATATTGAATCTTAATGTAACACCCTTGCAAAAATTATGGTAAACACAGCAAAATAAGTCTAGAAGGGCCCTCAAAAAGTCATTGTCTAACTTCCTGCTTAAGGCAGAATTACCACAGTCTAAATCATCCTAGACAAAAGTTTGTCCAACGTGCACTTAAAAATTTCCAGTGACAAAAATCCTACACCTTCCCTCGTAATCCATTCCAATGTTGACCACCCTCCTAGTTTGAAATGTCTACCTAAAATTTAAGTTTACTTTGTTGCAATTTAAATCCATTACTTCCCCCATCCCTTGAAATACACAAGGAACAATTGATCACTATCCTCCTTTTCCATTAGAAGACTTTTAACAAATTCCTACTCCATTTGTCTTCTCTAGCCTAACTTATCTTAATTTCTGCAATGTATTTACATATGTCATATTTTCAGACCTCTAATCATTTTTGCTATTCTCCTCTGGGCCCCTTTCAGGTTTTTCACATTTTTTTTCAAACTGTGTAGAAAGAAATTAAGTTGGTTGACATGATCTCTTTTTGTTAAAATTATGTTGACTGTTACTAAACATTGTGTCATCATCTAGATGCTTAGAAATTGATTGTTTGAGGATATGCTTTTGAGACATTGAAATTAGACTGGCCAATCCATAATTCTCTGGGGCTTTCTCCTCCAACTTAAAAAAAAAAAAGATAGGTACTACTATATTTGCCCTTTTTCAGTCTTCGAAGACCTCACCTAAAATCCATCCAAATAAAATTACATCAGCTAATCCCTTGTGTACTCCAGAATGAATTTCAGCAAAACCTCCTGACCTGAAAACATTTCATTTATATAAGTAATCTCTAACATTTTTCCTTACTGCAGGCTGAATAACTACTTCCACATCTTTGACAATAGTTATATTTGTATCTGATATCTGACCTTTTTTGTGAAGACCTTTTTGTGTGAACACCTTTTTTGCGTTTCATCCTAGTCCACAATATCTATTATTAGCTTTTCTTCTCTATTGAGTAAGGACCCTATATTTTCCTTGGCTGTCCTTTTAATTCTAATGTTTTATAGATTTTCTTTCTTTGTTTTTGACTTGAGGTCAATCCATTTTTTAATTTTTTATTTTTTTGAGTTGAGGCTGTCTGAAATTTCATCTCCAGACAGTCAGATATACTCCCACCCTGGTAATTAAATGAAGATACGTAATTGTGGCTTACAAGTTCCAGAAACAATTAACCAAGTAAAAATCAATGATCCTATATAAAATTTAGAAGAGGGGAAGTAACAGAAATCAACCATTCCCACTAAATTTATAATGTTTATAAACAGTTTTTGATTCTACATAGTATAAGGTTACAGGTAGAATAAGTTAAATCTGAAAATGAAAACCATTTTATATTTAATAAATGCAATATTTTTATTCTACTCAAGTAATTTTGCACTGGTTTATTTGAGATGATAAGAATTCATATAGTATTATCCACAAATATACATATTGGTATATACTTATTTTCTTCAGTATTCTAAGATACTCCTGCTTTCTCCTGACTAGTCTATATTATTACACTGACTTAGAAATAAAATCTTATTTAGGGCAGCTGTCAAATTTTACTATAAATATAATATTAAAATATGCTTATTTCATGCCAAATCTGGAATAAGGATTGCCAATGTCACACATTTTTCAAATATACCATTGATTCTCCCATTTACTTGTTTTCTTAGTCATTAAATATTTTTAATATACTTGGTCAAATTGATATTGGCTTAAGAAGGATACACTATTTTTCAAATGACAGCAGACCACTATAAACTATTGTTATCATCAATGTTTGAATTGATGCTGAAAAAGTAATTTCTTCCCTGTTATTAAAGTATAACATTGGTAGGATGGGTTTTTCATGTATTCATCATTATTTATGATTTAAATAATCATACAAATAACTTTGTTCTACCAATGTGGGATGTTGCATTTTACCAGTAGTGCTCAACCTTTTGGCTCTACAGGCTAGATAAGTGGTGTGGAACATATCTGCTGGCCAGATTAGGCCATGGGGTCTGGCACCATCCCCCTCCCCCCCTTTTGCCAAGATTGGGTTCCAGGGGGCCAGCACCACCTGCCTTGCACGTACTGGGATTAGGTACTGGGGGGCCAGAATCACCCCTGTCTAGTCCCCTTACAGCAAGATTGGGCTCTGGGGCCCATGCTACCCTTGCCCTGCCCTGCACTCTGGGATTGGGAGCCAGATCCAGTGCACAAGACCCAGGACTCCCTATGGGTCTGGAGATTTGGCAACAAAGGAGTAATACCACCACATTTCCAGACCCAAAGGGAGCCCCACAGGCCAGATGACAGCACTGACGGATGGATCTGGCCTGCAGGAGGTCGTGCACCCCTGCATTATATCATTTACTTGTGATGCATTGTTAAAATATATAAACAATGGTCCAATTTACTCATGCCTTTTCAAATGACTCAATAAACCTGGTCATATCAAATACAGACACCCTATTTCATAGTTTTCCCATTTTCAAAATGGAGATAATTATACTAAGTGTCTTTTCAAAGTGTTTTGATGAAAAGCCAAATATTTTTGGTTTCCAAACCATTCCAACTCCCTGCCAGTGAATTACTTATATAATTGGCAAATTTAGAAAGCTATTTGAAATAACAGAAACCATTCTCTTGAACTGTGGGGATTTTAATGTGGATTTTGCACTTTAAAAGCTATTTCTTTGGGGATGGTTGGGAGTGAGGAGAAGAAATTCATCTGCCAGTCCATATATGATTGCACCATTCATCAAATAAAATAAAATATTTTGTTAGTCTTGTCTGAGTTGAACACTGTTACTTTCTAAATGAAATGAATGGTCAATAGTGTGAAACAAATGTTTGAGCTGCTTATTACTTAATCTTGACAACATTTTTTATCCAACTGACCCAAATCATCTCTAAACACAATAAAGAAGAAAAATGGCCATTAGTAAATACTTAAATTTTGACTTTGTCTCTGTGTTTAAAAGCTCTTTAGCCTCTTGAGGCTTTTCATTTCATACTCCAGATACTTGCAAGCAATTTGTTAATAAAGTCCTCTTGTCAAATTCCTCCTATATCTAAATTTTGAAGACTGATGGAATATATGTATATTTTACTGCTTATTCAGGAACTGACAGAGATACAAGATCTTAGGATTCAATAAGGTAGCATCTCTGAGAATTACTCCACATCTGAACAGAAACAACATGGTTTGGCTCTTAACAAATAAAAATAGTGCAGGGTAAATAAACCAATTCAGTAATTAAAACTGTTAAATGGTCCCTGACTAACTGAAATCTATAAGGTATTTGATCCAGATGAAATACTGGGATCTTAAATTAAACCCAATATTACTTAAACATGCCATTTTCCCTATTTTTATTATAGTCTCTTCAGACAAATATTTAGCATTTATAGGGTACTTTTCACAATATGTTGATAAACAAAAGTGACCAAATGGTTTATGAATAGTTTATTAATGTGAATCATATGAAAAATTAGGCTAGACATACATTCTTTTACTATTAATATATATCCTAAATTTGATCTACAAACAAAATGGAACATCTTCTTGACTTTTGACCCAACCCTTCTTGAAGATGACTGGAAGAAGTCTTTGTCCACCAATTCATTGTCCTTAACAGTAAGCTAATAAAGAAGTCCATTTTATTTCACATATAGGCTATTTCATTTATCTTTGAAATCCTGTGGCATTTTGTGGCAGAGCACACCTGGGATGCTTGTCATGTGACAGGGGCTACAGTAGACTGGGACAAAGCCAGCAAAGAAGGCAACCAAGTGAAGCCCCTGAATGTCATGATAAAGGGGGGAGGTGTGTTGCAGAGCACCTTTGGGGGCTGCTTCCCACTCAAGTGCTTTCACAGGCTCTGAGGGGAACCTGCTTTGGTGGAGCAGCAGGGGGAACCTCTCCCAGGAACTATTCTAA
Organism: Crocodylus siamensis; assembly: GCF_052110815.1. Lineage (NCBI taxonomy): Eukaryota > Metazoa > Chordata > Crocodylia > Crocodylidae > Crocodylus > Crocodylus siamensis. Next base: position 55,671,576 of record NC_143400.1, on the reverse strand, counting down.
ATGGGGAAAGTGTGTGGCAGAGCACCTCTGGTGTCTGACACTTTAAGAGCCTGAAGAGGCGACTGGCAGGTGCAGCCCAGCTCTGATGAGAGGCCATTTTAAGATTCAGGCCATAGATGGAGGCAGCAATCTGTTGCCTGGCATTGAGGAAACAACATCTCCTGATGGAGCTGCTGCTCCGGTAACACTAGAAGGTAAGGACAAGAGCACGTGGGGATGGTTAGGAGGCTCTTGGTCCTGAGCATGACCTAAAACTGCACCCTACTGGGGATGGGTGGCCTGGTAGGGCTGTTTGTGACAGAACTGTGGGAAAAGCGGGGGGGCTGAAAACCGTTTGCTTTTACGAGAACTCAGGAAGCATCTACATGCAGCTTGTTTCCCGCTCTGTTGTGCAAACATGCAAACCGCAGACTTGCAGTTGGAAAGTCCTTAGCTTCGCAACTATGCTACTTTGAAATGTGATTGCGCTAATGGAATTTTCCTAATACCTTGTAATCAAGTATATAAGCAATGGAGAAAAGGCGCTTGGGGTCGGCTTTGATCTGAGTCTCGTGACTCCAGGCTGACCTGCTTGCAAGCAATAAAGGCTTTGTCTGTGTGGCTTGTGGTGTGACTCACTTCTGGGACCAAATTGGAACTTAGCCTCCAGGAGCTCGAACGGCCCCTTGTGCAACAGAACAGCCCCCCAGAAATGCCAGGCCAGTTACCACCCCAGTGAAGGGCAAGGAGGGGCACCTAAACCCCAGCCCGCACCTTCAGGTGGGTCATTTAACATTGGAGGCAGTTGAGGGCCTGGCATGTCTGTGGCCACCTGAGCCCGTGTGGGGTGCAAGACCCCAGAAAGTAAGAATGGTGGGCCAGGCACACTGGTAAGTGGCACCCAAGCCTGCAGGGTGTGTGTTTGACCACAGTCCCCCCCATAGGGGGAAGACTATGTTCCTCAGTGGAGGTGTAGAGTGGGGTACAGTGGGGCACCTAATGGCCTGGCACCAGAATGGCAACTGGGAAGCCTGGAGAGAGGGGCAAGTAGTAAGGCCCTGTGAACAGGGGGCCTGAGATGAGGCACTGTGAGAAAAGGGTTCAAAATGTGTCCCGGTGAGAAGGGCACTTGAGGATAGGCCCTGCTAACATGAGGGCTGAGTTTAGGTCCAAGAAAGCCTTAGGGATCCTGAGGCCACAGATGGGCCAGAGGCCAATTGAGTGGGGAGGCTGAGGTAGTGCTGCAAGTAAACACTGGAGTGAGTCAGGTGCCCCTAACTTAAAGCAGATGGGGGAGTGACCTGGCAAGAGACCAGAGGCAGAGTCACTTCAGTGTTCTGCAAACTACCTAGTGCTCACTTGGATGAGGGCCGTAGGAAAGGCCCAAGAGGCTTGCTGGCCAGGAAGTGCAGGGAAACAAGTGCCAGGACCCGCCGGGTGAGGGCAGGGTGAGCGTGGCCCCAGGAAAAGGGGGAATGGTATGAGGGTGGCCCTGCAAAGGGGAAGTATGAGAGAGACCATGTGAGAGGTGGTGGAGTGGGAGAGGCCTCAGTGATAGATCTGGGCCACTCTTGGTGACAAACAGGCCACAATAACCAAAATTTATTAGGCAAAAAAAAATTTCTTTGTAAAAAGGACTCATTTTCCTTTCATTAATTACAGCTTTCCAGCAATTGAATGTGAAAAGACAATAAGCACAAGGAATGCTAAGCACCCAAGTTTATTCACAAACCAGAGGAAGAGAACTCTTATCTATGGAAATTCATGTCTGTCCCCCCGTCCTACTCTGTTCTACAGAAAATCTAAACCTTGTCTGTGCAGAATAAACACTTCTAAATAGAGTGCTAGTGCTATGCATTGCAGCTTCCTTATTTAAGGTTCTGTGGAGCTTACCACCTCCTTATTAAACAGAGATTACTGAGATAAAATAAGTACTCCATAGATGTAGTCTAAGGTATTTTTATTTTGCCTGTATATTATATAAACACCTACCTGTATATAAATATACTATTAGAAACAAATTGTAAGAGTTTTCTTAGCTCTTATGAAAAAAACAGTGTTCCAAATCCAGATCTGAGTACTACAATTATAAATTAGCTAGCAAATCACACATTGTTGTACCTATATAAGCTTCTCATGAATAATTCAAATGATAAATTTTGTCCCCTCTGGAAAATGGATGTCATTCCACTGAAGATGTTAAGTGTTTTCATTTCTGTAGCCATGTGCTTGGAAATAATTCTGTAAAATTTAGATCTTGCTATAATCTCTTCAGATGTTAGTTACGCATATTCTTAGAGAAAAGAGGTTTAGCAAGACCTTTCAGTTGATTGGTTCATACAGGCTTCAAAATTTTCTAGAAAACATTTCAGAAACAAAAGTTTAGAATTTTATTCTGAGATTTAGCTACTTTTCTTGAAACAGAAAAATGTGGCTTGACTTGGAGGCTTTGAAGCCAAAATCTTTATTTAAGAGACTGCGTGTTCGTGGCCTAAGATCTCCTTTAGCATAAACTGACATCTGCCAAAAAAGGCTTGATGTCAATGCTGCATAACAAATATAAACACAGACATCTTGATCTCCATTGTTCTCAGAAACCCTGATCCCAGTCAATAAAAGACTTAACTAAAGTTTTCCTCTTTGAGATCACAGAAATGGTGCTATTGAAACTATACTCCTAAGGAAGTAATTTGTTACAACTCTGAAGAGAATTCAGTGTGCTGATCATCTGGTTGTAGGCACATGAGAAAGGGAGGTCTTTAGTTTCATTTACTCATTTTAAGCAAATCTATACAACTTCTAAATTTTACATAAGTACAGTCATTTGCTGGGTCAGACCATAGGCCTGGGGTGGGAAAAACAGCAGATCTAGCCAGCAGCTGGACCACATTTCCCAGCACCCCACCCACATAGGTGGGGCCAGTCTCCATGGAGACCCCAGCCACTGGGCTGTGATACTACAAGGTTGCAGCTCCCATGGAGACCAGCCCCAGCCACACTGGCAGGACATGTGACAGGGCAGGGGGCTGCTCCAGAACCACCGGGATCTTGTGATGGGGGCAGCTTGGTCCAGGGCCAGGACAGAGTTGCAATCTGCTGCCTGCAGGCTCCAGGCAGTGGATTGCAGCTCTGGCCTGGGTCAGGACCACACTGTCACCACTGCAAAAAGCCAGGGCAGAGCCACAATCCACTTCCTGAACACCCCTGCCTGGAGCATGTAGGCTGCAGATCATAGGTCTTCTCTGGCCCTGGACCAAGTTGCCCCTACCACAAGATTCCAGCAGCTCCAGAGCAGCCCCCTGCCCTGCCACACACCCTGCCAGCATGGCTGGGGCCAGCCTCTATGGCAACCCCAGCCTTGAGCTATCACAGCACAGTGGCTGGCGTCTCCATGAAGACCAGCCCCAGCCATGTGAGCAGGGGCTGCTGGGAAATGGAGTCCGCTGCTGACTGGATCTGGCCTGTGGGCCACATTTTGCCTGCCCCTGCCATAGGTCTATCTAGCCCAGTATCCTGTGTCATGCAGTGACAGAGTGGACACTGAAAAGAAGACTGAACTGGGTATGACTGTCAAGTAGCTCCTTAACTTGCAGGCCTGTAAGACATGCCTGCCGGCCGACTTGAAGGATGAATTCTAATTAGAGATCCACACACCCATGTTCTTTCCTGCCACGACTTGGTGTTTAAGGGAGTTGATTCAGTATCTGGATGTGTAGGTTCAGTCATCCCACGAGGTCCTACGTTCCTGAGGGCTCCTCCACCCTTGCCCATTCCACCAGTGTCTGATCGGCCATTTGTCCATCCAAAGAAGAAGGAACAAAAAAATACAAAACCAAGCACTCCTGACCTGGATTATTGTTCTGACTCCTTTTGGCAGGAAACAAACAAAATTGATGTCTATAACCTCTTTTTTTTCCACCACCATCTCTATGGTGGCCCTCCATGAGCCTCTTATTGGGGTTGTCATGATTCCCCTCATCCCACAAGGTCCATCCGTGACACAAATTTTGCTTGCATCCCTTTTAGGGTCTTTAAGGTACCAGTTTTTTAGAGTGCCCGTCTATTACAGACTTTATGGTACCTGTCTCAGCCGGCTCCGCTGGCTCCTAGCATGGTAACAAGCAGTTCCAAGTACTGCTGGTTCAACAGTCCTCTCTCTAAGTTCCCTCTGGGGAGCTCACTCTCCAGAGGAGTCTCCTACCAGCTCTCAACTTGCTCTCAGGGTTCTCTGCAGCGTGGCTCAGCTCGATCCTCCTCCTTCCGATTCCACGCTCCCCGCATCTTGCCTGTTCCGAGGTCTTCTTTATACCGGAGTTGGAGTTCCCAGCCCCTCCCCTCCAGAAACACCTGGGCAAGGAGGGTTTCTGCCAGGTCCTTTGGGGCTGTGGGTCTGGGGCCACTGACCCTATGTTTAGCCCTTGCGCTTTTGAGCCCTGTGACTCTCTTTCTCTCAATGACCACAGGCTTTTTTTTATACTGTTCCTCTTTCACTTGCAGCCTCCAGCATTTAAGGTCTAGGAAGTTCTTATTTGGAGGCTGTATTCCTAACTCCCAGGCTCCTTTGATGCTCCTTTCTGCCAAGAATTTGTCCTATCCTTTTTTAATATAGCTAAACTGTCAGTTTCCAGAACATATAGTGGCAACGAGTTCCACACCCTAATTACACACTGTGTGAAAAAGAACTTCATTTTGTTTCATAGATTCATAGAAGTAGGGTCAGAAGGCACCTTGTAGATCATCAGGTCTGAGCCCCTGCCCTGGGCAGAAGCATTTTAACCTTACTACCTACTAGTTCCATTTTGTGACCCCTAGTTCTTATATTGTGAGAGAGTAAATGATAAATCCCTACTGACTTTCTCTTTACCATTTATAGTATTTTGTGAACCCTTACTCCGTCCTCCCTCAATCGCCTCTTTTCTAAACTGAATAGGCCCAGTCTCTTTAGCCTCTCCTCATATGGAAGCCTCTCAATTCCATTAATCATCCTTGTTGCCCTTCTCTGTACCTTCTCTTATCCCCTTTTTGGGATAAGGGGATAAGAACTGGGCACAGTATTCAAGGTGTGGATGCAACATGGATTTATAGAGGCACAATGATACTTTCTACTTTGTTTACAGTTCCCTTGTTAATAATCCCTAACATTTTGTTTGCCATTACTCTGTGCTCAGCAGCCACCATAATATTTTTAGAGAGATGTCCATAGATCTCTTTCCTGTGTGGTAACAGCTAATGTAGAGCACATCATAATATAGGTATAGAGTGGGTTACTTTTTGCCCAAGTGCATCACTTTATGCTTATTTACCTTGAATTGCATCAGCCATGTAGTTGCTCATTCACTCAATATTTCCAGATCCTTCTGTAGTTCCTTCTAGATTTCCTAACAGTCCACTTTGGTCATTACCACTTTGAATAATTTTGTCATCTGCAAATGCACATCACTGAAGTAGTTTGCACACCACTAAAGTAGAACCTAAAGACAAAGCAAGGAACTGGGGTACAGCTTTTCATCTCTTGACAGCTCCCAAAGTTGAGGTCCCAGCATCCTACCCTTGCTGGAAAGGAATAGACAGCTTCTCCCTCTCCTCTTAATCCATACTTCATGATTAAATGAGGGAGAACACAGTTTTGCCCTATATTTTCCAAAACCCCACAGGAAACAGTATATGCTTTTTCATTTCTACTTTGAAAATGTAGTTTTTATTTCTTAGTTCTTAACTGAGAATCTGAAAATATTGAATAGACACTTTGGTAACTTGCACACAGAAAAAATATTCATGAGTAATATTCCACAGAGATAATGACCTCTTTCATCCCCCCCCATGCACACTAAATTCTATTAGCTACCTCTTTGAAGACTGAATCATTTGGCAGGTCCATCATCAAAGGTTTGTTTCTTTTATCTTTTAGGAGAATGTTGTCATGGCCCAGAAGGGTTGTTTTTTAAAATATACTCACCAAAGGAATATGGAGACTTGCGATGTATATACACTGTTTTACAAATTTAATGGTTTTCTGGTAAGGCAATTTACTTGCAAGACTTTTTTCTCTGTTCAAGGGATTCAGCACATATCAGAGATACAAAAGATACTACTTTCTACACAGTTTCATGTCATGTTAAGAAAACGTCCTTTGAGAAACATTATTGTTATTCAAATAGACACTTCCCATTATAACTCTAGATGATATGCAATGGTAAGAGCTATATCTTCAGAAAGGCACACACAAAAAATACACCCCCCCCAAAAAAAAATACCATGTGCTCCTCAGCTGGGTCTGGTAATTATGGCAGAGAAAGAAAGTATATTTTTTTCTTCTTTGCCCAATGTGTTAACTGCAGATGGAAGGTGACACAGATTCATATTTTGCCCCCATTTTAATTTTCTGTAAAAGGAAAACTGCTTACATTTTTAGCCTCCTATGTTTATGCTATGCATGACCTCTTTACTTAAATGGTAAATGTTAGCTATATAATTACATAGTTGACACGATGTAGACAGACTGATTAAATGTTAGGTACTATTGAGAGGTAATTAAGTATCTCTTCTTTTCTTGAGATGGCCAGGGAATGTTGGTATTTAGTCAGTAGATGGCATACTTTCAGTATTAACTACAGCCAGGCTAGTTATGCATTTGTAGGGAAGCAAGACAACGATAAAGGTCAGATTCTGGTCTCACTGGCATAACTCTGGTTTTACGTCCTTTTTAAAAGACTTTTTTTTTTACTAGCACATAGTAACATCAGTGACATACAAGCCCTACAAAAGTTATGGGATCTAGTTAGGTAAGTTATCTAAAAGTTCAAGGGTCCGTCTCCACAGCTAGCTGAGCTATAATTTTTTTTCATGAAAATACTGTTTTATTAGAGACTGGGTATTTGACAAAACAGAATTATGAAATACATTTTTTATTTTTGTTTAAAATGTTGAGGTTTTATCAAAAATAATTTTAAACAGAGATTTACTTTTTGTTTCCCAAACGGAAAAAATAGGAGATATTTGACTAAAAGATTGAAATAAAGGCAAAAAGTGTAAGGTAATTAAAAATAAAGAAAAGAAATACACAAAAATCTTTTCTCTGACCAATTCTATTAAACAGTATTCAAATTTATACAACTGCTTTTGATCTGGAAATCTTACAAGACTGAAAAGTTCTCTTTCAATATTTCCAGAACCTCTGATCACATAAAAGGAAAGTTAACATGAAAACTTTATTTTTCAAAATAGAAAGTCACAGGTGAAGTATGAAAATTAAAACAATCCATCATATTCCAATGTTTTTTCCTATCAAAGAACTTTGGTTTGTTTGCTTGAAGGACTGATGTTTCATATTTTCTTATGGTACTGCTGGTCACACAACTGCATGTCTCTGACAATTTCTGTTTTTTCACTGAATGATTCAACTTATTTTTTCTGTCTGAATAAAGTGTGTTGTCACTAAATTTACATAATATATAAGTAAGGACTTAATTTTCTGAAGGTTTTCAGCTACACCTGTTACTTCATGTTAATTACAATGTGCCTTATGAAACTTTTGTGATTATCCTTTTTTCAAATGTTATGTTTTTCTAGCCTTTCTAATGAACAAAATGGCTTAGCCACATTTTCTGTTTGAAACTCTCAGTTTAAACAATGTTGCTGTGACCTTCAGAGGTAATATTACCAACCACCAGTCTCCTCCAGTTACATGTGCATGTTTTAGATCTGTTCATGGAAATAAAACAGTAGAATGAGGGACAAGGTTTCACTGGAAGATTATTTGGTGTTTCATGCAAATGGGAGAACACCAAATTAGCAACGTGTGTAAACTGGAGCTGCCACATCAAATCTCTTTTCAGCTACAAGCTTGTCTCAGTGGTGTTCCATCAGATGTTTCCATCTTCCCCAGGGGCAGTATTAAGAAGGTACACATAGATAATAGGCCAGTTGCTATGACAAGGCTTTGTAACCCTCCATACTCTCCTACTGTGTGCCCAAATAACAGCTGTTTGATTCTGCAAGTTCTTGTTAGGAGATTGATTCTTTACCACTTCCTATTCTGCTGCTGGCATACTCTGCTCTAGACACTAGCAGCAGCATCTTGTTTTCCTCCCTCTGTTTTCAGATATCTCCCACAGGAAGTGCCAACAACTCACCTTCCCTCTTATCTTCTGCTCCCCTCCTCTTCCCTTTCATTTCAGCAGTGTCTTCCTCTCTGGGTGTCCTCAACCCCACTTTCCTCTACAGCTTCCAGCAGCTAATTTTCCTTCCCAGCTATGGCAAACAAGGAAGGTAAAAGGCCCCTTCTCTATCAATCTCTTATTTAGCACCTTTCTCAGAGATCCTAATACTCCCCCAACCCCATTCTGACCCTCAAGTCAGCCATGCCTTCCCAAAAATAGTCTCTTCTTCACAAAAATAATTAGATTGTAACAGAAATGAAGATTTGCCACTCGGATGTCTCTCTTTCCATGAGAGGTAAACTCTCTTTCCAAAGCTTAGCTACTGGTTAATTTTTTTCTACTACATCTCATTCTCTGAGTCGATACCAATTGTGTATCCTATTAAATACAGTTGATAGCCCTGAAAAGACATTGATTAAAACCTATCCAATGAACATAACAATAAGGAATAGAAGAGGTTATGAAGTGTGCATGTATATTGCCCAAGTAAGCATTCATCAGGTTAGGTGATAAAATGTAGTTATGATGACCATATACTCACAGGTCAAGTTGTTTGTAAGATTAACCCTAACCAATAATCTTCCTATACACCATTAAGCACATGAACATCATACACATCAAAAGACCCCAATAACATGCAGACCAAGTACTTCCCTAGCCATCAATAATGGGCATCTTGTAAATCATGATAAATGTGTATAACCCTAAAGCTTAAAGCCCTTGGAGTCCAATTCTAATTTGGGCGAGGACTTGCAAGCATATATACTCTACCTTATCAGACATTGTGTGGATGAAATACAGTTGTTTAGTTATCTGACCTTTCTCTCCATCCTATCCATACAACTAAGATCAGATAATCATTCCAAGAAGTGCATCTGATCAATGGTCTCAAACCCTTATACCGTGTCACGAAAAATAACTGGTCTTTACAGATTCTACTTACCTTTTGGCCTTTGTCAGGGCATATGGTTTCTGTTTATAGAATAAAAGGTAGGATTCAGTAAAGTGCTATATTTAAATGGATGCATTTTGGGCAGTTTTCTGTCATCATAGTACAATTATGTAACTGGCTTTTGGTTTATACATCTCCTACTGAGATTTTTCTCAAAGTAATTGCTTCTGAAACATGACAGTCTGTTCTGAAATGTGACTGTAAATTAGTATTTTTATTTTATTTTCCACTTTTTACCCTCTTGTATAAAAGCAGATGCATCCGATTTATAGAAAAGATTTTGAAGTTCCTGAAAGGGTTGGTGTATCAAGTGTTTCCTCATACACTTTTCCTGATGATGACTAAAAGTGTCTGAAGAGTGTGAAGACAGGATGCACTCAGTGTGAGAAATCACTTTTACACTACATCTGTCATACCAAAAACCACAGCTGAGGACATAGCTAATTTATTATCAGAGAAAAAAGCAATTCTCTAGGGCATCCAACTATCAAAATGAATCTAAAATAGCATCAAATACTGCAGGACTCTGCTATCCCCTCAAGTGCACAGCAACCTTATTGCAATTCATTAGTATATAGGAATTATTCACTTTCATATCATACTTTCATCTTCATTTAGGTTCCATTAAGAAAATGGCAGAATTAGGGAAGTAATTTACTTTGAATTTAGACTAGAATACATATTCCACAACTTAAAAAGGCTTTAGTTTATGAGGAATTACAAATTACTGGCCAGGGGTTAAGATAGCAATAATATGTTTTTAAATTAGAGGATTTAAAATGTTAGGCTACTCTAAAAATAATCTTTATTTTCAGTATGTATGGATGCATTTCATACATTAGTAGACAGCTGGGGAATGGAATGCAATCAAGATTTCATTAACTTTTCTGAACTGATAACTAAATTGATCAGATATACTATAACAGTAAATGATGGACCATAACATAAACATTCCTTTTATGATAGCTAATCTGCTACATTTTATAATAGAATATTTTTGTGAAAAATATTTTTAAAGTTTTCATTGTGAGATAGATATTATACAGATCCTAACTAAAACCTGCAAAACATTTGCAATTAAATTTTTATTGCAAAAGTTTTCTTTTTTTAAAAAAAAATCAGGATTTTAGTTTTTCTTTGACCAAATACTTCAACGGAATCAAAACTTCTCATTATCTAAAAGGCTACATAAAGCTGTCCACGTGTAAAGACAAGCTTAGGAATATAAATACATATTTTGTCAAAAGTCTGACTGTGACTTGTTTATAGTCATAGAAAAATAGGGGTCTGGTACATGTGACTAAGGACCCTTGTACATGTGAGGAAATTGTTCCTTTTAGTGGCTTAATTGCCCTTTTTAACAATTTAATTGCGTCACAGTGTACATATTCAGCAGCATGTTACAATTATATTTTGTAACAGCATACACATTAATCATTATATTTTGATTTAAATGACATGTTTTTATGTAGCAAACTAAAATGCATCCTGTGTAGTTTAATTTGCTATATAAATAACAAATTACAGCGATACTCCTCATGTGTACAAGGCAGCAGGGACAGTACAAAGGATTCTGGAAACCTGGGTGTGTTTAGGGAAGCTCGGGCTTGGCAGGCTGCCAGTGCCGTGCGTACCATCCCCACCACCTCCTCCGGCTGCCAGCCCACCCAGTCACCCTTCTGCCGCCTTCCCAGGGCAGCCAGCCCATTCCCAGGTAGTGATGCACAGGATACCAGAAGCCTGCCAAACCTGAGCTTCCCTGAGCACACCTAGGCATCCAGCAACCTATGCACCATTGGATCCAGCAGGTATTGCCTGTGAGTTGGGGCTGCACTCATGCAGCTAGCACCCTGCCTGGGTGGCCCCAGGGGGCACCAGCACTGCAGAGGGAAGCACCAGGCCCTACACAGCCCAGGGGCTGCATGACCCAGCAGAAGCTCTCACTGGCAGGCTCTGTCAAGGAAGGGAAGCAGTGAGGAGCCTGATCTTTTTTTTTTCCCCCCCCTCTTTTTTCCCCCCACAGAGCCTGGCTGTGTCTCCCGCAACTGGGGAGCAAGCTACTGGCAGGCTGCACAGCCCCTGATCTGTGAGGGACCTTGGTGCTTCCCCTCCATGGCAGCAACACCCCCCCAGGCAGCATCTACTTGTTGGCACCCCACCCAAGTGGTCCCATGAGGTGCTGCCACTGTGGAGGGAAGCACCATGGGCCCCACATCTCAGGGTCCACTGGCAGCTCATCCCTCCCCCTCCCCCCTCACTGCCCTGGCCATGGGAGAGGTGGGCAGGCTCTGGGGGCGGGGGGGGGGGGAAGGATCAGGCCACTTACCGCTTTTTTTTTCCCTTTAGCAGAGTCTGTCAACTGAACAGCAGGGAGCCCTGGTGCTTCACTCTAGCTCTGGCTTGCTTGCATATCTGTTTGAAATGCCTCAGGATCTATAATAATAACACACTTATTCTGTCTGTCCAGAGCACTCTTATTGGTTGTTTCAGTAAGCATTGTGATTGGCTGCCAAGACAACCAATTGTGCTCCAGACAGACAGAATAAGCCTATTACAGTAAAAGCTCACCAGTGAGAGTGGGGAGGTGGAGAATAAGGCAGAGGGAATCCAGGCAGACCCTGCTGTGTCTGCAGTCTCTGCCAGAGCTCCAGCCAGGGAGCAGAGGGCAGGGGCCAGCCCTGCTGTGGAGCAGAGAGCCCTGCCCAGCCCAGAGAGCATGCCAGGGGGGAGGTTGGGGAAGCCTGATTTATTTTAAACCAGCAAGGGGTTTAGGACAGACATTGCATAAATTGGTTTGAGCCAAATCAGTTAAGCCTGATACTACATTCAACCAGGTTTATCTCATACTGGTTTCAGTCATTTTCAAACTGTTTTATATGCACTGAACATCTGTTATAGGTTTAAACCAGTTTCTGATCATTTAAACCACTTAATGTGTAATGTCTGTCCCTAGCCCTAGTGGTAAGTCTGAGCAATGTACATTAGAAAAGGTATTAACACTCAATGTATGACCGATCACTAGCACTAGTTAACCTTAACACAGACTAATATTGTTAGAATTAAGTACCTGCTAAACGGAAGGTTCAATCGCACCCTGAGAGAAATAATCACTGAGAATTAGTATTTTACATGGATAATAGCATGTGAACCAGGCCATTTCAGAATAACACCTTGAAGACACTATATAGGAAAGGACATTTCTCACAGATGGGGAAATTAACTGAGAAGCAATATCTTTAGGATACTGGATTATTAGTCTTTATGTCTAAAAGGATGTAAAAATTCTCCTGCTCATAATTAGATTAAAAACACTTCTGGTCTGGTGCACATACATGCCCTTGGAGGAAAAGAAGTTATAAGTATAATATGGGCTCCCCAATAATCTAATATGTAATTTATAATATAAACTATACTTAAGCTTTGCCATGGGAACAAATGTTTGCCTTTAGGTTCTACTTAGTTGTTCTTCTGCTCTCTTTCATTCCTCTCCTTAGGATCTTGAATTCTATCTATTTGTGGTCACTGTCACCAATGTTACCATCCACCTTCACATACATTCTCAACCAATTCCTCTCTGTTTATGAGCAGTAACTTGAGAAGAATTCCCACCCCCACTTTGTTACCCTCTCTACCATCTGAATCAAAAAGTTATCCCCAGCACTTTCCAGGCTTGACCCTCTCTGCCACTGGATTGGGCTTCTTCTCATCCATTGCAAGGGGTTCATACCTGTTCTCTATCACATCAGGAAACCTATGTAAAAAGACTGACTGCAAGTTTAATAGAAATGCCTGAACTATGTAACATTTTATATATTTTTGTGGGAGCTATCTAATATAAGTTCTAATATAGGATCTAGATTCACGAGGGGATGGGGATGCAGAGGAACATGAGGACATTTTACCATCAAGCCAGGTGACGTGCACAAGTAGTATCCTATTAAGTGACGGAGCCAGGGCAGGCTTAGGAACAAGGGGGCAGCACATGCACCTACCAGAGGCCTCAAATACCTCTACACAAATGCTTGAAGTATGGGAAATAAGCAGGAGGAACTCGCCCTCCTGCTAGCTGGCAAAAACCCAGACCTAGCGGGGCTCACAGAAACCTGGTGAGATTCTACCTATAACTGGGTAGTGAACATTGAGGGCTACAGGCTGTGTACAGGTGGGACAGAGCAGGGGAAAAAAGGAGTATAGCGCTTTATGTCAAAGAGCAATACACATCGTCAATGATCAGGATGGGTTCAGAAGAGAGGCTAGTTGAGGGGCTCTGGGTTAGAATGCAAAGGGGTCATGGGGAAAGGGACTGATAGTGGGAGTCTACCACAGACCACCTCACCAGGGGGAGAAGCAGGACCTGGAAATCTCAGGTCAGCTCATGGAGGCTGTAAAGTCAAGGGATGTGGTTGTCATAGGTGACCTAAACTACCCAGACATCTCCTGGGAGGAGCAGTCAGCCAGGTCCCACCACTCATGTACATTCCTAGCCAAGATACAGGACCTCCACCTAACCAGGAGGTACATAGTCCCACCAGGGGAAATGCTTTGCTGGACTTGGTCCTTGCCACAGGCGACAACATGGTGAGGGGTCTGCGGGTACTCAACCACCTGGGCAACAGTGATCATCACCTGCTGGAATTTACTATCTAGCGCAGGGTGATGAAAGCAAGCAGTAAGGCAAGTGTCTTCAACTTCAGGATGGCTGACTTCAATGAGCTAAAAAGATTAGTAGGAGAGACATTTGGGTCTTGGAGCTTCAATGAGACGGGAGTCCAAGGCGGGTGGTTGTTCCTCAAGGAGACGATTCTCCAAGTTAAAAGGGAGTTGGTCCCAATGGGCACCAAGGGGGCCAAGAGTGCTAAAATGCCCCCATGGCTTGGCAAAGGCATCCAGGGATGCCCAAGGGCAAAAAAGGAGGTGTACAAACAGTGGAAGCAAGGGGCTATCACCAAGGAGGAGTACATCTCCATTGCTCATGACTGCAGGGAGACTGTTAGGAAGGCCAAGGCAGACATGGAGCTAGAGCATTTATGACTATTTAACAGTGCTCTTTAGTTGACAGCTGCCATGCTACTACCCTGACAGTTCATCTCTTCAGTGCATACATTCATTTGGGGAGGTTAGGGCATTGGCAATGCATAGGGGGTGCATGCAGGTGAATGTGCACCCCTGAGATTGGCTTTGCACCCCCTGGAAGCACCAGCCATGAAACCCAATGTGGCAGTGCACTTCCAGTTTTGCTGCTGGCTTGGTCACCGGCCACTAGGGAACCCGACCCTCCTCCACCCCTTCCCCCCAGTCAGCGATCAGCTGCGATTTGTTGCCCCCTCAGACTGGGAGGCACCAGTCACTCATGGGTTAGGGAGAAGTTAGCTTGCATTTGACATACTAATTTAGATTGGGAGAATATTTTTAAGTATGGACCTTGCACTTAGATCCCTCATTAGGGTAATCTAAGTGTGAACTGTACAGAAGTTCAGGACAGTTTAAATCAGTCTAAAAATGGCTGACTCTAATCCAAGTTAAGTGTGCATCTGAGGTAGTCTAACTTAGATAAGGTCTGGCCAGACTGATTTTGCTGAATTTCTCTACTCTTCCCAGCACAGCCCCAGTGTTGGGAAAGCCTAACCACTGGCCCCACTCCTGGAGCTACATTTTTCCTTCCTGCCTCCAGGCTATTTTTAGTCTCAGAAGCCCCTCCCTGACTCCCAGATGGACAACCACCCCAGCCCAGCCAGTCCCCCTAAGCCCAGCAAATTCCCCATCCTGCAAACTGCTCCCAGTGCCTGTTTTACCGGTGTTCACTGATGCTGGGAACTGAGGAAGTCAGGGTGTAGGAGGGGCAGGAGGAATGTGGGAGTTGTTTCACTTGTAAGAGAGGGAACATTGTCTGGGGGTCAGGGGGCTAAAAACTGCTCCAGTTCGTGGGGGTGGGGGAGAGAGAGCCCCCATTCCCTCAAATCCTCCTAGGGACCCTGTGAGTTCTCCAATGCCAAAAACTCCCCTGGACCTCACCAAGCTCCTCTGGACTCTGCTAGCCCGATTCCCCCCACAGATGATGCCTGGCATCTTGACCCTTCCTGCCCCTCCCCCATCGATGCTACTTGGCTTCCCTTCCTGCCAATCCATCCCCATGAACTCCACTTGCTTCCCATTCTCCCTGATCCCTCTTGGGGACTTTTTGCTCCCCTCCTGCATACTGCCTGCCTTTCCTGATCCCCTTGCAGACCCTGACTGCCCCCTGATCCCCCCACCCCAAGTCTGCTTGCTCCCCCAATCCCTCAAAGACCTCCTCAGCCAGCCTTCCCCATCCCAACTTACCTTAAATTGAGTGGCCATTTTTAATTCAGTCTAATCTCCCCAAACAGCTATACATGGCCCAGAATTTGAAACTGTTTGGAAAAAGAGGAACATTATATACAGAAGATAACCAGTATCCAAAACACAAAATCAATGGAAAAAGTAAACACTTGAATAGAGCTTTGAAGGAGAGCTTATAAAGAGCTAAGAGAAAGCTTGAACACCCCCCCCGCCAGATTTCCTACCAAATGTGAGGCTTCAATATCATGAAATAATGGAAGAGTCACCAGCTGACATGTAAGAGGGATGGATACAGATAGGTCAGTCTAAAATAGAAAGAGTACAATACAAAGCATACAGAGACAAATGCCATTATGCCAAGAATCTGCAGTTTAAATGTGGCTTACTTGTATGTGTTTAAGATCATAGTATCCTACAAATAGCCGGATCTAAGCTCTTCATACATCTCCAGGTTGCTGAGAAAAACATCTATCTGTAACGTATAAGATGCACCTTACACCTACAACCCATTCACTATGGAATGCTACTCATTTCACATGTATTTATAAAAGGCAAAACTAACATGCTTCATATTATGCATCTGTAACTGATGACTTCATTTTATCTTCTCCAGCAAGACACCTGAAAGGGGATTGTGTGTGACCAATATCCTTTCAACTCAGATGTCTACCTGCATGAAATAGAGACCCTGTTATATAAACCAGAGGTTCCCAAACACCAGGCCGTGGCCCAGTACCAGGCTGTAAAAATGTTGGCTGCTGTGTTGTGGCATAAGCCCCCCACTTGGATCCCTGTCTGTCTGCCCGGGTGAGCAGCTTCCAATGCCAGCAGTCACGTGCAGGTGTAAAGCTGAGTGGTGGGGCAGCACCAGAAGGGAGGCATCTGGCTCTGTGGACCTCATCCTGCTCCCATACCAGTCCACAGGTTGGGAACCACTGATACTTACTGTGAGGGAGCGGGGCCTAGGAGCAGCCGTGTACTCCCTAGCGCCCCCTACTGTCATGTAAGGTGGACTCAGCACCCTCAGATTCTCACCCGCCACGTCTTTGATGATAAATAGGTTTAGATGGGAGGCTGCCTTTATCCCCCTGGTGAACGGTGTGAATGTCCCTGCCCCTACTCCGTATGGGGTACCTCTGTGCACCCCTTGCCTTAAGGGCTATGCGTGCCTCCTACCTCCCCTTTAGCATGCCCCAAGCCTCACAGTTGTCCCTGGATGTTTATTCTGTCCTGGCCCCTCCAACCAGCCCTCCCTAGCACCCCTGGGGCTCACCACGCCCCGACACCCGTCTCCAATCTTCCCGAGGCTATCACGCCGCCTGGGCCGTCTTCCTAAACCTTTACTAGTCACTCTAATGTCCGAATACTGGTGGATACCGGATTGGGCTCAGGCGGCCAGAGCCTTACCTGGCCTCTCCGACCCTACTGGGTTCTTGTCAATGTTATAAGTCCGCTTCGGCTCAGGTGGCCTGAGCCTTACCTGGCCTACCTGACCCCTTGGGGGGCTGTCAGTCATTGATGTCAACTTAGGCTCAGGCGGCCGAAGCCTTACCTGGCCCTTTAGGCCCTTCGGGGTCCCCAACACTGAGGAACCCCTCTAGGGTCCTTTTTAGTCTCACGGTTGCTGGGTTCCTAATAACCAGACCATGCCCCACCTATTCCTGGGGGGGGCCTCTCTTGATACCCGCACCTGCTCCCGGGGCAACTCTCCCCCTCTGGGGCCTGTGCCGCACCTCTCGCACCCGCTGCCCCACTCTGGGGCCTGTGCTGCGCCTCTCGCACCCACTGCCCCACTCTGGGGCCTGCGCCCCTACTGGGCACCAGGAACCCCCAAGCTACTGGGGAGTCCCCGTGAGGCCTCCTCTCACCCCTACAGCCTCACCCGGTCCTCCGGTGTAACTATAACCGAAACCTGAGCCAACTGGCTACAACACAAACAATACAGAGCCTCCCTGCTCATAAAGTAAACTCCAAGCCCCTCTAGGGCTTGCAACCCTACCTCCCTTTAGGGTGTTCTCATCCCTAGCATCATCGCAGCCAGTCAGCACGGTAAGGCTGCAACCACCAACTCAAGCCGCTCAGCTCTGCCGCAGAGCTTGAGCTCCTGCTCCTGCGGCCACCAGAAGGGAACTGCTCTCCAGCTCAGGCCTGGGCAGTTTATAAAGGCCCGACCCTGCCCCCTTCTGGTCACCTGACCTATCTGATTGCTGCGGCAACCGGCACCTGAGCTGCCCCTGGTGATTGGCAGCTCCTCAACCCTACATTAGTCACAGGACATCTCCTTGATCCTGTGACACATACTATGAAAAATGGATTTTAGTCTCTAGCCATAAGTGCAGTACAACCTCAACATAACAAAATCCAAAGGGGACCACGAGCAATTGTGTAATATAGTAAATTTGCTTCTGGGATTATTAAAAGGGGCAGAGGAATTGTTCTAAACAGGGTCTGTTCTTGTTTTCTAATTACACATATAATTACTTGTCCCTAACTACTTATTATTAAGTTATTTTTAGAGCTATCCCATTAAAGGAGAAACATATTGTGGTGGTACTGAAATAATAGTAGAATATCTCTAATATACCCTGATATATTTTGAGCCTTACGCATTACCAGAACTGTGTTGTGGTATGAGTCCCTGTCTTTGTTTCAGACAGGGTTGTGTAAAGTAATTTGCCTGCTGTTCCTTCTCTCAGTCCCTAACATACCTACTGCCATCCATGCCTTTGCAAATCTTTGTAGTCAGTAACTATATTGTTTGAAGAAGCCCCATAATGTAAGAAAAACTGAGAATTACTCAATTTTATCATCCTGATGCTATTGAAGGTCTTTAGTGCTAGTGGATACAATTTACAGGAAGATAAGGTTTCAGGCTTCTTTGTGACAGAATGCCTACCCAGGATTCAACACAGATCTAGAGTATGTGCCTTCAAGAAAACCTGCAGTGAATGTTCCTACCATATAAGCTATATTTTTTCCCTAAAACCCTTAGAGGCAAGTAATTACAGGTTTCACAAAGAAACTGTACTGTAAAAATATATTTCCATAAATCCAGATTGTTGTTATATGCAATCTGAAACTGACATCTGGATGAGAAATCCAATTTTCTTATTAGAGTCACACTTCGATTAACTTAGATTCAATGTTATTTATATACAGATTGCTGACACATGCTCAAACTTACAGAAAAGTCCCAAACAAAAACAAACTTTGTAACTAAGGCCCCTAACCAACAAATCTCTTATGCAAGTTCCTATATTTAAGTAGGAAAGTACTCTAATGCTTCAAATTTAAACTGAAACCTTATGGAATTATTCAGGTATTTAGGCATATGGGTAAATGGTTTGCTGGACTAGTCAGAAAACAGGGTAGAGATGCACCTGATGCATTAACTAAATCAGAGGTGCATAAATTTTTGTGAGCCTAAGTTCACTTCATAAGATGCTGCAAAAGGATATGCACAGAATAGAGTAATTTGAAAAAAAAAATACAGCGAAGGGAGGGAAGGAGATTGTGGGGGTGACAGTGCTGGGAGAGGCATACAAGTAATAAACCCATAGGAACAGAGGGGTCACAGAAGTAAGCTAATCCAGGGAATGGCACAGAAATCCCTGTTAAAACCATACTTAACATAATCCAGTTCCTGGGTGATTTCTTGTTGCACAATTTCACACGCTTAGGGGTTTTTGTCGTTTTTAAAATTAATATCAGAAAGACTACTTCTGACATTGATATGGTTGCTAAATGAAAGAATTAGATCATTCCTGTTTTGTCTACATGTGATGCAAAATGATGCTTTGCTGAATGCCTATTAGAGTTGGCAAATAAAACAATAAATTTTCTGTTTGACTTATAAATGTTTTAACCATGCTTGTACCTCTTTCATGTTTTCCTTTCGGTGAACGGTAGGAGATACATTTATTACCAGGAACATTCACTGAATTAGCAAAATTTAAGCAGATGCACAGCCTACTTACTGGAGAAAAATGTGTGAAATAACAGATATCTATGTAACATGTCTATTTCTAAGAGCTAAACTTCTCAGGGTCCTGACCTAACCCTCACTAAATTCAGTGAAAATTTAGTCATTTATTTTAATAGGAGACAGACTGAACCTCTCAAGCAAAGTTTAGAAAATTAACACAGGACCTATGTGCCCAATCAAAATATTTTGAATTCCAAATAACAAATAAATACTCCTCAGCATGCTGCAGTGAAAAAAAAAAATTGCAAAAACGAAATGAGAGCAAATTGTGATCTGTTTTTGGAAAAAATATTACCAGAAAAAGTGGCCTTTGTAGAATAAACTGCTATGAATTTTGCCCAGGTATCACAATAAAATACTACATTTACTGGCATATAAGATAACCTCTAGTAATTGGGTTCTATATATGGAAAATGTATATACTTGTTACATATAACAATTTGTTACATACAAGCACTTTTGTAGCTATTTATATGTAGTAGAAGCTATGCAATATATTAGTTCAAAGCGAAGAGGCTCAGGATTTATCACAGTATTCATTATGCTAGACCCCAGAAGAATCAACAGGGTCAAGCCATAGTGACTCTACAGATCAGTAGTGCTTAATATATGTATGTGCCCCTGACACTTCCACAAAGGATCCATTAGATAATTAGCCCTCCACATGAACAGAACCAACTATTCTTGTCATAAGTCTTTCATAGATTTCATAGGCATTAGGGCTGGAAGGGACCTCAGAAAATCATTGAGTCCAGCCCCCCCCACCCAAAGGGCAGGAAGTCGGCTGGGGTCATAGAATCCCAGCAAGATAAGCATCCAATTTGTTTTTGAAGGTGTTCAGTGTAGGTGCTTGAACCACCTCTGATGGCAGGCTGTTCCAGACCTTGGGGGCTCGGACGATAAAGGAATTGTTCCTTATTTCTAGCCTAAAATGGTCTTGTAGTAGTTTATGACTGTTTGACCTCATCATCCCTTGGGGTGCTCTGGCGAACAAACGTTTCCCCAGATCCTGGTGGTCACCCCTGATAAACTTATAGGTGGCCATCAGATCACCCCTGAGCCTGCGCTTTTCCAGGCTAAAGAGCCCCATGGCTCTCAGCCTGCCATCATAAGGTCTGCTTTCCTGACTTCTGATCATGCGCGTGGCTCTGCTCTGGACTCTCTCAAGCTTCTCCACATCCTTTTTGAATTGTGGAGCCCAAAACTGGATGCAATACTCCAGCTGCGGCCTCACCAAGGCTGAGTACAGGGGGAGAAGGACATCCTGGGGTTTGCAATGGATGCAAGCCAGCATTTTGGTCGCTGCTGGGACCCTCCAAAAGTTTTTATGCAGATGAGGCACAGGGCTACTGGGTCTGGCCCCACCTCATGAAGTGTTTGGCCACACTAATTATATACAACAGGCTGAGAGAGGGGGGTGACAGAGGGATACTGGGTGAACTGCTTGGGGATATTTGCCAGACATTTAAGCATGGTAAAGAAACAGGAATGATTGGACATGGGAAAGAAAGGTGCAGCTCAATGGTGGAAATGAAAAGGAAGTTAAAATGTATTAAATATAGTTGGTCACCATGATGTGAAAAAGAGAGTCAGCACTGAGGGAGATGTGTGCAGTGAGTATTGTCATATATCTTATTCAGATGAGCTGCACTAACTGACCCTTGTGATAAGTGATATGCTGATGAGAACCTATCAGCCTGTTATCAGTGTAAATGTAAGAAGTTTACTGACAATGAAGAAGCTTGCTGACCAGCAAGGAATGGCAGCAACTTTAAGGTCTATTGAGGTGGATGTAATATGTCTACAAGAGTTTTGAGTACAGTGGGGAGATGAATACAAATAACTGAAGAAGAGATGGGGTGCGGGACGGTGGTGGGGACAAATGCTAACAAGGTGGGAGGGGTGGCCGTGTTAATTAAAAACCTGGGGGGTTAAAGTCAAGCAAGTGTAAGTGTTAGTAGAAGAAAGAAGGAAGAGGGTGTTGCTGGTAGACTTGTTTAACATATAACTCACTTTTGGAAGGGATGGGAAGGTAGCTTTATTCTGGAAGTTGAAAATGTACATGGTGGTGGGGGAGACACAGAGTCACAGTTAGTGACTTGAACTACATAGTTGAGAAAGGGGATGGGGGCAGGGATGAGGAGTTAGACAGTTCCTTGAAGGTGTTAAAGAAAATCATCAAGGAAGAAGGTTTCAAGGATGTGTGGGCAGGAAAGTACAGATGAGAGTGGAGTCAGGAGGAAGGATAACTTCAAGAATCAACTTCCTTTTAGTTTTGGAAGGAGTGGTGGTGCACAAGAAAGAGATACAAGATGTGGGTTTTAGTGACGATTGAGTGTCATGGGTGGAGACAGGAACAAGGAGACAGAATGGGAAAGGGAAAGGCCTCTGGAAATTGAATGTTAGGCTGCTTCATGATGAAAAAGTGTATAAGGAGTTTATGGAGGAGTATGAGGAATGGACAGCACAGCAGTGGAAAGGGATTTTGGAGTCACTGTTGATTCCAAGATGAACATGAGTTGTCAATGTGATGAAGCGATCAGTAAAGCTAACTGCACTTTATCATGCTTTAGCAGGTGCATGATGAACAGGTCCAGGGAGGTGATACTTCCCCTCTATGCGGCATTGGTCAGGCTGCAGTTGGCAGGCTGCATCCAGTTTTGGGTGTTGCACTTCAAAAAGGATGTGGACAACCTTGAGAGGGTTCAGAGGAGGGCCACTTGTATGGTTAGGGGCCTGCAGGCAAAGCTTTACATGGAGAGATTGAGGCACCTGGATCTCTTCAGCCTTCACAAAAAAAAGGCTAAGAGGTGATTTTGTGGCCACCTACAAATTCTTTGGGGGAATGGGGAGAGGGCAGCAAGGAATAGGAGATGCTCTATTTACTAGGGCACCCCTTGGAGTAACTAGGAACAATGGCCACAAACTGACGGAAAGCAGATTTAGGTTAGACATTAGGAAGAACTTATTTACAGTAAGGGTTGCCAGAATACAGAATGGGATTCCAAGGGTGGTGGTGCTCTCCCCTACCTTGGGGGTCTTTAAGAGGAGGCTAGACTTGCACGTGGCTGGGGTTACCTAACACCAGCGCTCTTTCCTGCCTAGGGCAGGGGGTCAGACTCGATCTACTGAAGTCCCTTCTGACCCAAACATCTATGAAACTATGAATATAAGCAACATAGATACATCTCTAGTGAAATTTCTGTTTCGGCATTTTTTTTTTGTTAGTCAAAATAAGAATTTTATACTCTTTGAACTAATTATTATTACTACCATTAATAATAACAATAATAAGAGGTGACCAGGAATTATTCACTGAACCGGTCATTCTTTGAACTCATGCAAATCATATATTTCTACCTTGACCTACTACAGTTTTCACAAAATACTCCAATAGCTCTTCTGGTAGGTATTATGGTAAGTATAGTAGGTAGGCTTTGGGGATTGTTTTAAATGGGAAAGACATTTTCAGTGACAATTGGGAGACACACATGAATGGTAAGAGGGTAAAATCATAATATAATAGGAAGTATCTTAAATATGACGTTACACATTAATATGGAGGCAGCATAGTTTAGTAGTTCAAGCACAGAAATGGGGAATCATAAAACTCAAATTATTTTCCAGCTTTAATGCACACTTCTGTGACTACTTGCAACTTCACTCCAGTGCATTTCTGTGTCTTGGTCTTTAAAATGAATGTGAAAAAATTGATAATTGTGTCAGCTGTAGATGTGATATGGATTCAGGCCCTCTCCTCAGGGATCGCCAACCTACTGGTGTTGACAGGGTGGGAGCTAGGTTAGGCCATCAGTCCACCTATGGAGTGCTGTATTCTTCGCCCACCACAACTTTGATATAGTTTTTGGGAGGCAGTTCCCTGCAGATGACCTTCAAGATCCCTTACCCTGTTCTCTTTGTGGGACTCCAAACCTCCCCTTTACCCCACCCTAACCACATCCTATTTCTCATGAGGATGTATACTGTTGGGACTTTCTGATGATGCTAGTGATGCATACTCCCTTCAGCAGCCATTATGGTCGGGGATCCACTTAGCTGACCCCTTTTTGGTCTTAATTATTCCCTCTGACTAGCTAACAATTCATAGCTGCTTGATCAAATTAATTTTGCAGTCAAAGGTACAAACCTATGTCTACCTGAGTCCAAAAGTCCATACATGGGTGGCTTATTTCATTGACATAAAAACATGTCCTTCCCCAACAGGGGTCCCTTTTAGGGCTGTGGCCTTCACATGCCGTGGTCCTGCTGCTCGAGGCTTCTTCAACAGTTTAGCTAAGCCCCAGCAACCTTCAGTCCTTAGTCAGGGATCTAATTAACTACTCTGGGGCTTCCAGCTGCCCCTCCCCTTTTAGTGTGTATAGGGCTGGGGTGTAGGGACCTGTTCCAGACTGGCCTCTGACTTCTGGGTCTGATCCCAATGCTCAGGAGGTGAGTAGTGTCCCAGCACCTGGGTCTTCCACCTGATCTGCCTCCCCCTGAGGTCCCCCTGACCTGAAAGCTGCTGTGGCTCTACCCATCTACCTGAAGTCACTGGTTGCTGCTCCAATGTCTGCAAGCTGCCGGATTCTATGATTGGTACTCTTCCAAGCACCATACCCTTTGGGCTGGGCTGGCTTCTCTGCTTCAACAGCTGGCTTCTCCCTGTCTGGGAACAGCTCAGCCTGCCCACTCTGCTGCATGCAGCCAGCTCTGTGTCCCTCATTGGGACTGGAAGTACTTTCTTCAGCATTCTCTCTGCCAATCCAGAACCTCACACTCTCTCGCATGCCAGTTCTGGGTGTTGCCTGTGGTGTGGTAAGTCCAGGGTGCTGGCCGTACCACTTTCTCTCTCTTCTCTTCTCTCACAGTAATGTAGAAGAATGATGTAGAGGTCGTACTCTAAGTACTCAAAGTTGTCTAAGTTTGTGTTCATTCATTGTTTCAGATTGAGCTATTTTAATTCATTGGAACTTACTATTCTAATCGGAACTTCATTGGCTCAGGCCCTTAATATTGTTTGGCACAGGTCTCTTCATTTAGAGGTGCTTCACCATTATATTGCTGCAATCACCTCTCTCATCTTACGATGCAGGATTGTCATACATCCCCTCACTTCTAAAGTGGCCTCCTGCTACCATTAATTCAACTTTGGAAATTAGCCAGTAGGAGCTTCACAATTAGATCGTACCTATACTTACCACCTATCAGTCTCTCTGCGATGATCTGAGGCTTCATTGACCTTAGAGGAATATATTCCCTGAGGTCTCTTTTAAATGGTAACATAACCTGTCAAGCCTCAGGCTGAATGAATGTCAATAATTGAGCAAAGCTTATGGAACTCATGGCTATGTCTGCTATCTAGCACTCCTAGAGCACAGTGAGGAAGCACTGACATGAGACAAATGGTTGCCTGCTACCAGAAAATAATTGCAAACATTATAAAATAATGTATATTGCTGTTAATAATATACCATTTGTATACATATGTAATTATATTACAATAATGTAATGTGACGGTACAGCAGTGAAGTACAAAAATTTGCAAACTGTTATCTCCAGGTGAATTGTAAGTCATTTGTGTAAGACTCAAGAATTGTAATATGCAAGTATCATAGCACCTATTGTTTCCATTCCTTTTAACAAATATAGATGGTTTAATTACAGCTTTAAATAATTAAACTGCTTTATCTTCTTGACAGTCAAAGTACCTGAAAGCCTTGATTATGTGCTATAACTGCAACATGTCTATGTGCTGTCATACTATAACTTTAATATGTCCTAGCAAATTAGGTACATAGCTCACATATGAAGAAATAACATTACTGTTATTCACTTTTCTTGCCACTAAATTGCAAAAAGAAAGCACTGTAGATCACTAATATCTGATTAACACATATAGACAGGGCACTATGTATTTTGCAATTCTGGAGCTACAAAGCTTATCATCACATACCCTCTTGCCAGAGAACTGCATGCCAGGGGCCTCAAAAATTACATTTTTAATCCTTACTATTACCAAGAAGACCTTTTAGACCTGAAAGGTAAGAAAGCAAGCAACTGGTAAAAAGTTTTCTTCTTGAATCTGCAGACATCCAGAAACAGAAGCTTCGTCTAGTTGGGATAACTTACAGTAACTGGTGCTCACTTAAAGGTTGACATTGTTAATCATTTCATGGTACAAACCCTCATATCTTTTACGCCCAAACTGCATTTAAAGTCACGTCTACCCTTACCCACCAGCAGGCCAAAAAAAAATTATCAATTGTTCATTTATTAAAAAAATTCAAATGGCTCAATGCTCAAAGTCAAGCTGTGGTCTTAGTTCCCAGAAAGACAGATGTTACCCAGACTGCTACTCCTGGCAGCAGTCTGCTTCTGCACTAGCCCCTTGTAGCAGATAAGGGGAGCTCTAGGCAGGGAGCATGAGGCCAGGGAGCCCTGGCAAGGAACATGGGACAAGGAGACAGCTGTCTTCTGGAGAATGTTGGGAGATTGCCCTCTACCCCTAGGACCTGCTTGCTGCCAGAACAGGCTCCAGTAGCAGAGCCTGGGAGTGGACAATATCCCCCTACCTGGGCAGCAGGGAACCCCTGGCCCTTCCTCCCCCTTTGAAGGAAGTGGGCTTGGACAGAGTTGCAGGGGAGGGGCAGGTCTCAGCCCCCTGTTGTGATCTATCAGTGGGGCAGGTAGCAATGAGCCCCCAGCTGGGCACAGATTCCCCACCCAGCCATGGGCTCACTGCTAGCTGCCCCACCAGTGGATTGGGGCAGGGGGATGGGGCCTGCTCCTATGGAGGAGCTCTTTTTAAGCCCTGTGCCTTGATCACCCAATTGAGGCATGGGGTTGGGAAAAGTCTGTGGGGCTGGCTGAAGTGAGAAAATCCCCAGCCACCTCCTGGTTTCACATGTAGACATTCCCACATGGCCCAGAGCTGACTGGGAACTGTCCGTGTCAGGGGCAGGTCCCAGCCAGCGTCAGGCTGGGTGGGGAACAAGCTGCTTGGGTGTAGAACAAGCTCCCAACCTCCACTCTACTATCCCAGAGCGAGGGCTAGAAGCTCCTTACTGCCAGGGCAGGGGGACACTGTCCCCACCCAGGATCTGGTGGCAGAGCCTGTCCTGGCAGCAGGAAGCTCCTGGGGGCAGGGAGCAATCTCCCACCCACTGCTGCCCAGCTGACCAGGAGCAAATTTTCTCCTCATCAGCCATCCACACATGCCATACTGCACAGTAATTACTCAGCAGTTAATCTGCAACTTGCATTTACTGGTAGCAAATTAACTGCCAAGTAGATGAAATTACTGTGCAGTAAGGCTTAGCAGACGTAGACAGTGACACTTATTACACAGTGGGCATATCTACATGAAAAGCTTGACTTTGCATTAGCATAGTTAACTGCAAAGCAAGTATTTGCATCTACAGGTACACATGCTTACTCTGCAGTAAACTTTCCTAATCCTGAATAAATTTGCTACCTGCAAATGCAAGCAACAAATTTACTCAGGATTTAGTAACGGTGATGTAGTGTTCACGTAGATGCCTGACCAGGAGCAAAATCTGCTCCCCATGAGCCATCCACTGGGGGGCAGGAAATAGCTAACTGCCCCAGGAGCTGCCTGCAGTCAGGGCAGTCTGCTACATGAGCCTGGGCAGGGACTATTAGGGCTATGGGAAATTTCACCGGCTGGTTCATTTCAACACTGTTTCAACTCATTCTGAGCTTGAAACAATGAAATTAAAACAAAATGAAGGGCTTCAAAATAGCCTCAAAATGAAACAAGGACAGCTGAAATGCTGGGGAGGGGAACTGGTGATTGAGGCATAGAGATTTGAAAGAGCTACAGGGGTGGGGTAGGTCCCAGGCCCCTGCCCTGATCTGCTGGTGGGGCTAGCTTCTAGCTGCCTGTAGCAGGGCACTGAGGTGCCTGCTACTTGTGGAGCAATAAGTAAGGAACCCAGCTGTGGGTTGCCAGGGTAACTGGTGGGAGTCAGCTGACTGGAAGGGGCAGGGCCTGGCTCCCATATAACCCCAGGCTGAGGCCAGGCAGGCACTTCCCCACCAGCAGCTAAGGTAGGAGGTGTTCTGCTAGAGCAAACAGAGGGGAGAAGCCTGATTGCATGAGCAGCTTCTGATTGTTATGGGTGGGGGGAGAATTCCCTGGTAGGGATTGAATGTTGTTTAGCTGGATGGCTTAGATTTTATGTTATAGCCCAGGGGCTTGTATTTTGCATTTGCTGTTTAGATGGATAGTTTGGGTGAGGCTATTAGGGGTTGGAGGAGGCCTCATAGGGGACCCCGGCACCTGGGAGGGTGCAGCATTTTTGGGTGCATTGACCCCGGCGCCTGCAAGGGCACAGCATTTTTGGGTGTACTGACCCCAGCCCCAGAGAAGGGGTATAGAGTTGGAGGCCATGTAACGTTGACGCCGCTCGAGCCAGGCAGGGGCTCAAGACCCTGAGGAGGAGAGTTAGGGCCAGGCACGGCTACAGCCACCTGCGTGAGAGAAGCCCCGGGGCCATGGGAGAAGCCCAGAGCCAAGGGGGCAGTGAGAAGCCCTGGAGAGGGGGAGGCAGCATTGACAAAACCCAGTGAGGTGCCCAGCAGAGCAGGGCCACGGAGAGCCCAGGGAGGACAAAGGGGGCCAGAATATAGTAAGGCCTAGACTAACTGATGTGAGTACCATCTGTGAGGCTTGGGCTGCAGTGTAAGGGGAGGAAAAGAGCCACAGATAGTGCCCCCTGGCATTGGGGCAGAAAATGGGCAGCCTCCCACTTAATTAACATCCTATAATTAAACAATTAAGAAGGTATGGCAGGAAAGAAGGCAGGCAGTTGGCCCATAACAGGTGGATGGGGTCACTAGTGGGCAGACCCCGAAGAGGCACACCTGTCACATTGCCCCACCAGTGGATCAGGACAGGGAGCTGGGACTTACCCTCCCCTGCAGCCCTTCTGATCCTGGAGCTCCCCCATCTGGAGGCAGGGACTCATTGCAGAACTGAAGGGAACTGGGTGCAAATTTCCTCCTTAATTCCCGCATGTGTCAATGCCTGCCCAAAGCCGTTTACTCTGGAGTAGCGTGCACCAGAGTAAATTTGGGCTGAAGAAAATGCATGTGTAAAAGCACCCAGTAATTAACTCTACTGCGTAGTAAAGCATCTCCTGTAGATGTGTCCCTTGTGTACCTCCTTCACTGCTTCCTGATGTTGTAAACAACTTTAAATAATATTTAATGTCAATACACATTCCCTTCCCCACTTTTTTCTCCTCTATTGCTTGATTTATACTCAGCAGTGGTTTCCATGGACCTGATTCTAAAATGGTTTAATGAGAGTAAAGGCTGTGTGCATGGTATTTTAAAAAGCACTGACCTAACTCATCTCCGTTTTTGGAGTCTGTGCATGCATCTACATGTTGCTGTACAGTGATGCTGCTACAGCACCATGCTTTAGTACTTCCAGGTACTAAAACACAGTGCAGCATGGGTGTACTAAAGCATTGTGCAGTATAGGTGCTTGCTGCACTGAGAATGCATCACATGGTTAGATTTCACCACTACATTGCTGTAATGATGTACAATACTGAAGAAGTGCACCTCTCTGGCAATGTAGTTGACAATTATATGTAGACCCACAGCCATCTTTGAGGCAGCGGAAGATGCACTTGACGAGGGCATGGGTCCAGCTGAGGCACTAATTAAAATGGGCACCTTGACTCCTGCCAGGTCCAATGTAGGGCCTCGTCAGATACAAGAGGAGCAGGTACGCTGGGTCCCTGATGAGCAGGGGTGGGATGACAACAGCGTCCAGCTGCAGGTCCTCCACTCAGAGCACCCACTCTCCATGAGTCCAGAGTCTGCACCCAGTCCAGAGATCCTGAATATGTGCACATTGTGCACACTGCCCATCCAGGCAGCAGCGATGTGGGTGAAGGTGCCCTGGTGATAAACAACCACCAAGCAGAACCCCCTTGTGGCTATAGTAGGGCATGTCTGCATGAGATGGACAAGTGGCTTGGAAGTGCATCCCTCCTAGGGCTCTGATATATTGGAGGAACCCTGGTGCATGGAACCCTATGACCCTCACCTGGGGGGTCACGAATGCAAAGGACAGTGTCTGCCAGCACATCCTGGAGGGCACTGCACACCTCCAAGATGGCCTCCCCACCAGTGGCCTTGTCCACCCTGAACAGGTGCCCCACATATCACAGGCTGACAGGTGTGACCAGCTTGACTAGCATAAGGGACAGGTGGGTGTCAGAAGGGATTGTCAGGTGCATGCCAGTGTCCTGGCACTCCAGGTGAGGCTAGAGCTGGCAAAGAAGCCTAGGTGGCCCAGATCATCCTGAAGGTGTTGACACACTGCTTGTCATCCCCGTTGCACTACACCAGGCACTGCCACCAGTTCTGGTTGGCACTGCAGGCCCAGTGGTGACAGGGCTGGAGGGCCCAGAGCACAATGGCAGCCATGAAGGTGGCCTCCTGGAATCCCTCATCATTGTGGCTGGTGGCAGCAGCTGTGCAGCAGCAGGGGCCCTGGGAGGGCATGTGGCATTTGGCTAGGTGGTGACTGTGTGTGGGGGAGCTGGGTGGAGTGAGATGGCCATGAGCCAGAAAACAGTGACCATGGCAGGTCCTGGTCCTTTTTCAAATACATAGGGAGGGTGAAGAAAGCATGGGGAAATGTGGGACCCCTGCAAGATCCTCTGGGCAGTCTGGTTGTTGCGCCAGAGGAGAAAGCAGACCTCTTTAACCAATTCTTCACCTCTGTTTTCTTGGGCAGGGACCAGGACTTCCCCACTGTGATGCAAGACAGACTCGAGAGGAATGCTTCCAGACCTCAGGCTGGGGAGGACCAGGTTAGAGAGCTTCTGGAGGGGCTGGACATGTTCAAATCAGCGGGTCCAAAGGCTCTGCACCCCAGGGTGTTGAGGGAGTTAGCAGGGATTATTGCAGGGCCCTTGGCACGGCTTTATGAGTGCTTGTGGTGCTCAGGCCAGGTGCCAGATGACTGGAATATGGCCAACATGGTCCCCATCTTTAAAAAAGGGAGGAGGGAGGACCCGGGCAACTATAGGCCTGTTAGAGTTTCCCTAGATTGAGGTAAGACTTTGAGAAGATCGTCATGGAGCACATCTGCAATGGGCCGGCCTCAGAGATGATGCTCAAGGGCAACCAGCACGGTTTCATTAGGGACAGGTCATGTCAGACCAACCTGATTGCCTTTTATGATCAGGTCACAAAAGCCTTGGATGCAGGTGTTGCCATGGATGTAGTCTTTCTGGACTTCAGCAAGGCCTTTGACACCACCTCCCACCCCATGCTCATTAAAAAACTATGCGACTGGCACTGATGCCTACACAGTAGGGTGAATTGCAGATTGGCTGAAGGGTCACACTCAGAGGGTGGTGGTGGATGGGTCATATTTGACCTGGGGAGAAGTGAGCAGTGGAGTCCCCCCAGGGCTCGGTCCTTGGGCCCGCGCTGTTCCAATTTCTTTATCAGTGATTTGGACGACAAGGTAAAAAGCAACCTGTTTAAATTTACTGATGATACCAAAATTTGGGGTGAGGTGAGCACACTAGTAGGGAGGGAAAGACTGCAGCAAGACTTGGATAGGTTACAGGGGTAGAATAACAAAAACAGGATGAGTTTCAATACTGACAAGTACAGGGTGCTGCACTTGGGCAGTAGTAACCAGCAGCACATTTATAAGATGGGAAACTCCCCTCTTGAGAGCACAGAGGCAGAAAGAGATCTTGGAGTCTCCAAGATGAACATGGGCCGACAATGCGAGGTCACGGTTGGCAGGGATAACCGGACCTTGTCGTGCATCTCTAGCAGGGACAAGGAGGTGATCCTCCCCCTCTATGCAACACTGGTCAGGCCACAGCTGGAGTACTGTGTCCAGTTCTGTGCGCCCCACTTCAGGAGGGATGTGGACAACATTGAGAGGGTCCAGAGGAGGGCCACCCATATGAACCGGGGACAACAGGGCAGACCCTACAATGAGAGACTGCGGGACCTGAACCTGTTCAGCCTTCACAAGAGAAGGCTGAGGGGGGACCTGGTGACCATCTATAAAGTCACTAGGGGGGATAAGAAGGGTTTGGGAGAGACCTTGTTTCCCCTAGCGCTCCCTGGCATAACAAGGAATAATGGCCACAAGTTGTTGGAGAGTAGGTTTAGATTAGACATCCCTAAGAACTACTTCAGTCAGGGTGGCTAGGATCTGGAACCAACTTCCAAGGGAAGTAATGCTGGCTCCTACCCTGGGGGTCTTCAAGAGGAGGCTTGATGCCTACCTAGCTGGGATCGTTTGAGCCCAGTTTTTTCTCCTGTCCAGGCAGGGGGTCAGACTTGAAGATCTACAATGTCCCTTCCAACCCTGCTTCTATGATTATATGGTCAGCAGGACAATTGAGGATGCAAGAAGGATTGGGGGACCCTGTTCCTGGCTGCCAGAGCCAGGGGCTGGGGCAGCCATAGCTGAGGACTGAAGATGTGGCAGGGGCAGAGCTTCCAAGTGCTGCCTATGTCCATGCCACACTGCTCATCTACATACTGGAACTGGCTGCCCAGACAGAACAGAACAGGTGTGTTTTAAAGATGGCTGTCAAATGTTGGCAGTTGGTTCTGGGTACAAATATGGCTACCAAGTGCTGGCAGCTGGTGCCAGAAGCTAAACTTGAGGCTTGTGGCTCAGTGGCCACAAGGGCACATGGCAGGGCTGGAATGACCTAAATGTAGTGCCAGATCTCTGCACGTGTAGCCACTTCCAAAAATCAGCTTGATGCACAGTAAATCTAGTTGTGACTAATTGCATGTGTAGACATGCCCACCGTGTGGCAGAGGCATAACAGGGCAGCAGCAGCGCATGGGACAGAATCAGCTGCTGCTGCCCCTGTCACTTCCCACCTTCAATTATACTACTGCTGTGTGGTGTTATAGAAATAAAAAATGTACAGAGCTTGGCATACTTGCAGGCCATATTTCAGAGTTGCTATCAAAGCAAGTTTCAGGACCATATAATACTGCTGGCCCTTGCACCACACAATATGCACTTCCTTTGTCAAGGTGTGTGATTAATTAAGGTATTACAACATTTAAAAAAAGAAGCAGCAAAACTTAAATTGGGATTCTCACAGAACATTTTCAGAATTTATTCGACTCATGAAATATCCTTGAGCTACCAAAAGTTGCTTTGAAACAAGATACTACATAAAATGGATCAAAACAGCAAAGACAGAAAATGGTAAATAAACTGTGCCAGATAAGACATTACAGTGTTGAAATGTAATAGACTTGGGATGCTTTGGATACTGCAGAGACTGTTTAAGCCCTGGAATTATTTCTTTTCAGTTACAGGATTAGCATGATTCATCTATCATTTATCTCTTACTAGCTGTGCAGGATGTAAGGTATTTTGTAATTTTCAGTTTGCAGGACTCTTATTAGAGCTGCACAGT
Organism: Crocodylus siamensis; assembly: GCF_052110815.1. Taxonomy (NCBI): domain Eukaryota; kingdom Metazoa; phylum Chordata; order Crocodylia; family Crocodylidae; genus Crocodylus; species Crocodylus siamensis. The sequence continues at coordinate 55,638,717 of NC_143400.1, read as the reverse complement.
GCCCTACAGGTCTGCATACCAATTTGTGGGGAAGTGGTTATGAGTTTAAGAAACTCTTTTCAACTCCAAATAGAATAAGCAATTAAAGTCACCATTTTTTGTTAGCTGTCCATGACCAGCATTGGATTGGTAAACCAGGAGTACTTTAATTATCCATAGACAAAGGTAAAGTACAATGTACAAGAACAATGCAAGTTTATGCCTCACTGTCCTACCAAAATAACTTACTCAACTAGCATTCAGAGATTACTTTAGTCTCTCAAACCACTCACTCATCATCCTCTCTGCTGAATAGATCAGCAAGAATATTATTTACGGTTTCTGTAATCTGGACACTTGTCCTCTAGGAAAGGGTAAGACTGCTAGCTAATTTCATACAAGATAAACAAACATTGCATAGTAACAGCTTTCAGATACTACTGACACAAACCTAATTAAAAAAAACTAGTCTATGAAAGCTCCATCTAAATACCAACCCCTTCAGTTTTACCCTCTTCTAACACAGTTTCATATCTTCGAAAAGCAGTTACTGCACTACCCCACCTGTGTACAAGTTGCTTATTTTCCAAAATGAATGGGAGTGTAGTGTATCAGAAGACATGACTGTCTACTAACAACTGTAAGATCTCATTATACATAGTCAATGAATCATTCAATTAGAAAAAGGCCACAATAAGTACTTTCTTTCCCTCTCCAGCCCATACCAATCCATTTCTTCCTGCATGTGTATGTATGTGTGCATGTGTATGTAGAAAGAGACAGAAAACTGATTTATCTAAATAATTTACTTTCCCTGTCTAATTATGTCAAATCATTGTTTTATGTATGATAAAACAAGACTTGAGGCTGTTCCACTACCCAGGACTTTGGGTTCATTTAGGATTATTCGGAGTAGTTCATTTGTCTTACAAAAGGAATGATAATTTTCAGCATCTTTATCTATTTTTGCCAGTTTAGAATGACTCCACAATGTTCCTAATCCTGCAGTGCAGTCACTTTTGCAGTGGATCAATGATAATTTTGCCAATGGGCTTCAGGACTGTGCTCAAAATGAGCAAGTGGATAAGCAACAGGAACAATTCCGCACTGTGACTAAAACAATTAATATATTTCCGGCTCAGATATTGCCCAAAGAAGCGTTCTTATTCCGTTGATTTAAGGAAAAAATATCTTGTCTCTGATTGTCTTGAATATTAGCTGGAAAAATGTAATATTCATGGTACACAGAGTGTGAAATATACTGTGCACTGACCTATTTAATATTGTGATCACTTATTGAAAGGCTTGAAAACTATGGCTAATTATTCAGACTATTACTAGGACTTGGTCCATGCAGGACTATAGAGAGCTGTGACAGAAAGATGAGTTAAAGGAGGTTCAGAAAGAGAAAGGAGAACTTTCCCTATGCTAGTTAGGATGAGGCATTCTGTACTCCTATTATAACAGTGGAGGCAGAGGGAGAACCTGTCACTCTGCTGGAGAAGGAGCCAACCTTGGGCGTTTTGGGTAAACTTATATTTTTACCCTACTTCCAGAGATAACCAGAGAACAGTCCTATACTGACTCAGCAGTAGCTGCCTAAGATGAAGAAGAAAAGTGTTCCCAAGAGAAGATTTTTATAAACCTCATTTTCTTCTTTTCATGGGCTAATGGTAACCAATCAAATCCATATTTTAAACCCAGCTGCCAATTGTAGACAGCAAGGTGCTGATTTACGTCTTAGTATGTTGATGAATCAACTCAAAATTGGGATACATAATTAGAAGAAAATATATTATTACAAATGTCTCCTTTTAACTTTTAACCCTTTACACAAGAAACCCAGAGAAATTAAGGAGGCTATGATTTTATCAGGTAAAATAAGAGGCATCTCTGTGCTTAATATTAAGCTACAATTACAAGAAGGATAGAGGAGCCACTTCTAACTGGGTATCTATGATGGAATTGTTTGGGAAAACACTGTAGTTATAGAAACAGAGAATGCATAAGGGAGACCACTGATTTTGTTGAAATGTATCTGCACCTTGTCTTCCGGGTTATTACTACTGGGCTCACTCAGAAGCTGAAATGACAGCTGCAGTCAATTTCGGAGATGATAAAAGAGGAGTGGAAAGAAAAAAAAAATCAGTTTTAGTCCCTATTAGTTTTTTTGTTTCTTACCAGTAAACAAATGCACCTTCAGTTCAAAGCCCTAAAGAAACAATTATTATCCATATTTTTTGCAAATATGCACCCTTAACCTTTTAACAATCCAGTAGTTATGAGGCATATACCCAGGGTCATAATATTTTCAGATCAAGGGAGAAGGAGAGCTAAATGCACACTGAAAATAAACTCATCAGCCAAAGAACAGATTTAAAAGCCTAACTCTATCACTGAGAAGAGGAAAAGCATTTAATCTGGAGCAGCTGTATACAAGTTCAGGCTGCTCCCCATGCTGTGCCTTTACTTGAGAAGGAGGTCTGGGACTCAAGTATCTTTCTCTTCTGCAACATAAACAAAATCAAGGAAAGTATATTTGCATGATAACAAGCTGAGTCCCATGGTCTGTGCCTTGAAAAGTCCAACATCTTGAATTCGGCGTAGGGCCTTGAGCAGCTGGTATCATAAATTCTACTATTCTGCAGCACTAGTGAAAAATATTGCACAAGTCTATGCTCTACATTCATTGATGTTTCATGGATTCTTCCCAGCCTAGCCTGGATAAGATTATTGACATAATCATGTACTGGTCTCTGATGAGGAACACATTCTCTTACTCTTTACATTTAATTGTAAGTAGTGCTAGAAGCTGGGAAAAATAGCAGGGTGTAGATTTACTATCTGTGAGAAGTGATGTTTACCATATCCCTTTCCTAGATGTTAAAGCTACCTAGAATACTGTTCGGACAGTAATAAGTAAAGTGACAGAAATCTGGCCACACTTATTAAAACAAAACTATTCGCAATTAGGCTCACATGCATCTCAGCTGGGAACAGTGCTAAAAAGGTATTGTAGGAAGCACCCAACACTGAGAGGAAATAATCAAAGTCACATACTGAGTCTTTCTACCTTTGATTTCTTTCAATAGCTTTTAAGCAAAAATGTAAGGAAGGGTGGCGTTCCTAAGAGTATTTATCCCCATTTTTATGTTTGTATGGTAGTTGGAATGGAAAGTATATTTTAAGGTATAAAGTAGTTTTGGTTTGAGACTGAAAAAGAACTACTTTGGACTGCTAAAGGTACCTGGCCCCACTGAGTTTCCTTGGTCTTAATGTTGCTCTTGAGATGTCTCCAGACCATAACACAAGAGTAAAACTAATTTAATCTCAAACTATCCCTAAGAATTTATTCAGTCATCTCTACAAGAAATAGTCATTACAAAGAACATGCATGTTCAGCCAAGTATTTGAAGCTATGTTTAAACTTCAGTTAAAGAACTTGAAACAAATTGCTGGTATAATTGTCATAATTTCATTGATTTCAATGAAAAATTTCCCCACAGCCACAGGCCGAAGTCATTCGCCTTTCTTTGTTGGACATTAGATGCCACATCAGTAATTTACTAAGCGTTGACATAGGCACTCAAATTTAGCTCCACTTATACATAGCATCAAATATAAACAGTATATATAATGGCTAATTCTCATCCACACCATGAGTGCAAATGGAGAAGGCTAGTCACAAGCAAGAATGTGGTTTGATAAGAAAAATGGAAATTCAGAGCCCAGATGAAGAAATACAGTATTTTTTTATTTTTATTTTTTTTTAATATAAATGGGAAGAAATGTAATTCAAAAGCTGTTGCCATGTCTATGTTTTCAGGTATGTTTCATTTTTTTAATATTAGAAACAATATGCAAGTGGCATGAAGACTGAATCAAATAATCATAAATTATAATAGAGATGAAAAAGCTTGTAACACAAATGAAAAAGTTCTATTAGATGATTCTATCCATCCCCTCTAAAGGAAGATTATCCCTGACAGTATATTTTCCAGTCCTTTGTTGTAGCTAAGTTACTAGGGTTTTATTCAAATTTCACTTATTCAAAGAATTTGGTCCTCTTTCTTCCTAAAGTTTGAAAAAATATCTACCACAAGAGAATCTGATTTAATTTGGCCTTCCATATCAACATGGGTCATGTAAGTTCTGTATAAGCAATCAGGATTTTAGATGTTTATTCAAATTTGTAGTTTTACATGATAGATTCATTTTAAGTGCCCTGATTTATAAGTCTTTTTATGGTAGTCAAAACTATAGTAATTGAAAGTAAATCATATCGTCAAGACTTTAGACTATTCTTAGTATAAGTTCAGCTTTTTAAGAAATATTAAGAAATGTTCATTTCAGGAACAACAGCTTTGACTCTAACCCAGACACTATGAACAAGAAACAAGTGCTATGTATAAACATTATATATAGGTTTATTATCATTATCACTATCACATTTGATATTCAGGAAACTTAGAAAGCTAGAATAATTACTATGAAGAAATATAAAAATATGGACTGAGCAAATATTAGTTAATTTAATTCGGTCAGTGTTTGTCCAGAGGACCCTTTTCCCGACTAGAATTTAAAATTCTCCAGAAAGTGACTTTCACCTAATTAATAGTATTTTCTCTGTGATGCTTTCTTCATAATCAAAAGAAATTAAATATAACTATGTAACTGCAATTTGGTGGAAACGTCAGCATACACTATTAAACACCATTCTCTCGATCTGCTGTGGCAGTTATTGAAAAAGCATATATCAGTTCTGCTGTACTGATGAATTAGAACTTTAATGATAAATGGAAGAGTTTATAGGAATCAACGCAACATGATGACCTTACGTACATTACTGGCAGCAAAACTGAACCAAGGTTCTCTGGATCTCAACACACATCATTCTGCCTGAGGAAGAGGACCCCGCTAAGAGGCCCACTTTATTAACTCAAAGCCAGCAGCAAATTAATGATCCTCTGTGGTCCAGCCTCCAGAGAAGAATAGAAAGCCAAACTGTACGAGTGGGACACATAATGAAAAGAGCTCAAGTACCTGATCCAGCTTCCAATGGAATTCTGCAGGGCGAAATGTATCTGCCTGGTCAAAATCTTTGCGCAACAGGAACACCAGCCGACAGTTGTGCACATAAAGGGCGTAATGGTGTCGATTCATTTCTAAAAACAGGTACAAATAAAGAGGCTTTGAGGAGCAATGATTGACAATTACTTGGGTTGAACTGATTTTGTCTCAGAGGAAATTCTACCTAAATATGCAATATCCAATTCAAACGCACTAAAATGCATGCCATATCTCAGACTCAGCTCATAACAGGCCTGGTAGAGACTGCATGTGCTTAGCACCTTCCTGAATCAGACCCTATAAATTTAGTTGGTGAGATAATTATGTCAGCACAGTTTTCAAATCAATATTTAATCCAATTGGTTTAATTTAATACTTGGAATTAATTTCCCAAATAAAACAAGAAAAAATAACAAATCTCTCCTTTTTGATAGTCATTCCACAGATGTAATTTGAGAAATTATTCAAAAACAGAAGTCCTGCTGGAAATTTGCACTGAGTGCTCAGAGAGTATTCAATTCTATTAACTGATGAGGGGGAAAGGAAAAACAAAACCTGATGTAAAGAAAAAAGCATTTCATTAACTTCACTAGGATCTTTGCCAGAAAGATTTTAAACATACAGACTCACCTGTCTTGTCTGAGTTACAGAGAATAGTTTCTTTCTCTGCTCTTAATCCTGGACTGGGTCCATGCTTCATCCACATTGTGATAGTGAACTGATCAGTTAAATTCTTTGGTACTATTCCATCAGGAATTTTGGCTCCTTGTTTGCCATCAAATTTAAAAATCATGTCATTGTTGTCCATCAGAAGCCCTGCTGTCCAGTTTGTTACTGCACTAGGTGTGGGTAATAAATCAATGGCACCTGAAGATGCTCCTGAAGATGATATACAATGAACAGAGCAATGACATATTAATGAGAAAGCTGTTCAGTTAAACTCACTCTAGGGCAGATTCTATCTTACACTGTATTAATAAGCAATATTTTATTACATAAATGGTACCCCCCGACTTCAATGGCAGAGGCAAAAAATTTTTTATATGATATTAACTAAAACAAACCAGCAGGTTCTGTAAATTATACAATTTATACATAAATGGGTTTTAGAAAATGTTTTAGAGAGATTATTTCTTTTCTCTTCCTTTCTTTGACATTATAAATGAAGTCCCCAAGTACCTTTGTTTACCTCAAGCCCTATTTTACTTGCTTTGGTGAAAGATGAATATGTTTTATAATGATTTAAAATAGCATTAATGTTAGTGTTTTCTAAGTCTGGTAGTTTTGGAACAGAGAGAGGTAGTTAGCCTGAAATCAGGCAGAAGGCAGGGTAGATTTGCACTTTATAGGCTAACTAAATTAGATGCAATAGCTTTCATAAGCAACAGCTCACTTCATCAGATACTAATTTTTAGAACTACTAACACGCGAAGGAACTGTTTTTTGTCCACTTGGAGTATTTAAAATCTCCCTTCCCTGGTGATGTAAGTGTTGATAATAGTTGGCAATGTGAGGTCATCAAAAGTTTTATAGTCATGTGTTTTGAACATCTTCTACAATTTCCATCCTAAGCCATGGAAATTCAAAATAAAGGAAAATTATTAGCATGTTAATAGTAGTAGAAATTAAGTAATCTCTCTGACATTACTGTTTTTAGTAATTACATGGCAGCACCATTACATCATGCTAATAAATCACTAGCCCAACTATATTCCTTGATAGTTGTTACTCCATTTGTCCTTGTATAATGATTACTAAGAGACATTTAAGTGGTAACTTATGACTGAGATCAGCCATCGAAAAATGAATGATTAATGAAACTGCCGTCAGCTATTCAGAATTTCTTTGATGGAATTAATTTGAAAAACAAAAAAAGGAAAAATTATGGTACGCTAAAACTAATAGGACAGAAAAATGCTTTAGAACTAAGTGACTAGGAAGCACAGTGTATTTCCTAAAACCTACAATTTTCAGGCTTTTTTTAAATAGCTAATGGCCTGTGCTCTTGCAGTCAGTTTATTAAGGTTACTGAACACGATTTAGCATAAGTTACATCTGTGACAGTGACAAGTATAAAGTAGAATTTGTTTATGGTTGATGTTCCTTGTTACTGACAAATCTCGAAAGGTAACAGAACATCTCAAAAAATGAGATACCATTACCTAGAAGAAAAGCACTCTTATGTCTAGCGTTGCGTTCTATAAGGGCTGTATATGGGATTATGTCCTAGGCAAAAATGCCTTCCCTCCCTCTTAAGTACCATATATTGTAGTAATCAACATTCAGCTTTATAAAAGCATCTGATAGCATTTAAGGACTCTGAAATTTTTATACATTTCCATGACCTTTATAACAGTTGGAAAAGTTGTTTTTATTATTATTACTATTGTCATTTAAATGTAATTTTAAGTAACAGCTTTATCAGGCATAAAAATATACATTTGCAAACTGTGCATAAGGAGAAACTGTGTTTGTTTTATAAGTGCTAATTGTGGTAACACACCAGGCTGCATTGCCTAATACACAGATGTTATCTATTGGAAAACATCAAACTCAATTTATCCAGATGGCTCAATCTATAATACATTTTATTTCTAGGGGTTTTTTTTCTATATTATACAAGTCACTAAAGAAATCCTTTACTTATACACAGCACAAGTAGCACCATATTTTTATAAGATTCAGACTTTGTTTTATGGACATTTTTATAAGTTTTTCCATGTAATTTTCAATGTATATGCACCACCAGAGAGGAAGGGAAGAAATGCGCCATTTAGAAAGCTATCTGCTTACATGATTGAAGGCACATAATAGCAGGAGATATAAATTGTATAATGAAGGCCAATGACAGAACAGGGGAAGGAGCAAATGGAGCTGGTAACAAATAAAATTAAAGAAGAATTGCTAAGGGCAGGGGTAAAAGTTTTCACTAGAATAGGCCACAATGGAAAGAAACAATCAAGAATTGACTTTGTGCTTGTATCAAAAGAAATAGGGATAAGGAAGAAAGAAACTATACATGTGCTTTTAGTTATCGCCAAATAATGAAGTGGAAAGAAGTCTAGGTAGGATCCCTATGAAGGGACTGTGAAAGTTAAGTGTGCACCAGTTAGAAGATGAAGAGATATGTCAAGCATATATTAGACAGTACGAGAGGTGGCAAACACCAAAGAAATATTTCAGGAATACAGGAGAATGGTGGATGATGGTGAAGAAGAGCATGAAGAGAACTCTTCAGGAAGAAAGACTGAAGATGCACAGGAAAAAGAATGAAAGAGCTAAGAAAGCTGCAAAGAAAGATGCAGGAGCTGCTAAATAAAGCCACAGGAGAAAGACCAGTGTGAGAAGAGCTATAAGGAACAAGGCAAAAGTTAGAAACCCGATTTAAAAACCAAACAACAAAGAAAAAGAAAAAAAATGTTCTTAGCACAAGCACCCTGGGTGAGAGAAAATGAAGAGTGGTTCAGATACTTTTCAGTCAGAGTAAAGTCAGCATAAGGAGAACTTAAAACATTGTGAGAAGATGGTGCCTGGATGAAAAAAGCAGGAGGTGGTGTTGGAAGCATTGAGGAGATTTTATGAAGAGCTATCTAAACCAGAAGAAGGAAACAGACAGAAAGAAGATGAAGGATTTCTTGGCAGAGATTGAAGAGAAAGTAGAGGAAGAGGCAAAGAAAATGGAAGAAGAGATAAGTCTGAAGGAAGTGGAGGAATGTTTAAAAACCTTAAAAAGAGGGAAATCACAAGGAGTAGATGGACTGCCTATAGAATTTTATGAGAAATTTAAGGCCTGGGTAGGGAGGGATATAGTGGAAGCTTTTGAGAAAACAGTGGAAACAGGAGAGGCAAATGTATTCAGCTCAAATAAGGAAAAAAGGAGGTGAATATTTGGCTCAGAAGACATTGCAAAAAAGTAAGGAAAGCAGAGGAAGTCCTAGACAATTTTGGGATATGGACTGGAGCCTAGAAAGCCAGGGTAATGCTGAAACGCTGGCCTGAGAATCCAGGTGAGGTACAGCACCTCCCCCCAACAATCTCCCTGGGCCCCCACTATCAAGGCAGCTCAATCTCTGCCACAAATGTGGGAAGCAGGGGCACTTGGTGACAGTGCACAACTAGAATTGTGTCAATAGGGCAGCAGGGGTTGCAATGCTCCTGAAAGGGACAGAGTGCAGCCCCTAAAGAAGATTAAATAATTACCAGCACGCTACTTCAAGCCACCTTTGAAACAGAGGAAAGGAAGTTTGACCTCCTAAATATAATAAAGAAGCAAGATGTGCCTTCCAGGAAAGTGACAGTGGCAGTGCATTGCACCCAGCCAGTGGTGATAGCAGGAGACTTCAACTGTGTCATTGATGAATAAGCAAAGGCCAAAAGAAAGGCCTGGGGGACTCTTCACCTAGGATCCCATGGGGCAGACAGTCATGTGTAGACTTTTTCTTAGTCCCTAAGGGATGGAAAGTAGTGAAGGCCAAATCCACAAATCCATACCTGTCTGCTTCTCAGACCACTACCTCCTAGCAGGAAAGACACAGATGGGAGGTGGGGGGCAACTCAAGAGGGGTAGAGGGGTGTGGAAAGCTGAATATCAGCCTCTTGGATGATGAAAAGACCCAGTGAGAGTTCAGACAGTACTACACAGGGTGGAAGACACTCAAACCCAGGTACTGGAACCACAGAGTGGTGGGCCTGTGTTAAATAGAGAACAAGGGCCTTCTTCTAACATGCCAGAAGAAGGTGAGCCTGGATACAGAGGAGGAGCCATGAACACCTGAACTGCAAGTTGCAGAGCCTGCATAAGCAGGCAGCTTGGGGCTGGGATGTGATGGAGGCCATGTGGGAGGTGAAGACCCAGACTGAGGCTAGAAAGAAGTTCTTCGTGGCCCAGGGCCTCATAACCCTTCTTTATAAGAAGGGGCAAGGGAGGAGTTGAAGAACTGGAGACGCATAACTCTTCTGAACCTCAACTATAAACTGATCGCTAAAGTCTTGGCTGAGTGTTTTAAGTCTGTTATAGGTGTGGTGATCTACAAGGATCTATATGCTGCCTACTAGAATAAAATACTAGAAAAAACTGTAAAGGTATAGGTGTGTATCTGCGTGTATTTCTTTAAATATGTATATATTACACATTTTTTCTGGTAGTTTCCCATCATCATGTTTGCCAATATGGGTCAAGTATTTTATAGTCACTCTCAGGGTTGGCTGCACTTAATTAACTTCATAGTTGGTTTCCATGACTAAATACATTTTCCCTGAGCCTGAAAGCTTGCAGAAAAAGATTTTTTTTTGTGATTTCTTAGTTGGTCTTATAAAAGGTATAATTTCTAAACCAAGAGTTCTAGAGTTTTGCATTTCTTTTTATCTCAGACCAGCATAGCTACCAAATACATCCCTGAAACATGGAAGATGCTGAATTTTAGCCTATTTTGGAGTTAAACTTCATTGCTGAACAACAAGAAAGACTTCTACACCTCCCTGCCTGTCTGCCATCTGACACCACCAGGGAAGGAATCCCGCCTTATTTGCACATCAAAGACCAACTCACAAAGACACTCTTATGGAACCAGAGGAACAGACTTCCACCTTCAGCTTCCTTTGTGCAAAAACAAAGTTTATTTCCTACCTATGGAGATTTTTTCTCTGAGCCTGAAGAAGGACATGTGAGCCTGAAAGTCTGCAGAAATATATATATTTGTGATTCCTTAGTTGGTCTAATAAAAGGTATCATCTCTGAACCAAGAGTTCTGGAGTTTTGCATTTATTTTTGTCTCAGACTAACACAGCTACCAAATACATCCCTGAGTGTAAGACAAGGGTTGCTTTTTTTTCCCCCCATGCTGACTGGAAAAAAAAAATCTTATATTTGGGTACATACGGTAAGTCACATTTTAAGTGCTTCATGAGGTCTGGCCTGAATCACTGCATCTTAGTTCCGCACCTCTAAAATTGGACTATTACATTACAGTATACAACAAATATAAAGGAAAGGGAAATATCATCATGGTCATCAGTCCCCTCTACCCCTGCCTTCTTAACTAATTTGTTTGTTTGTGACCAGACTCTGGGATAAACTGCCAGAGGGGATGATGCAGGCACCAACCCTGGAGATCTGCAAAAGGAGACGGGATGCATTTGCTGAGGTTATTTCATCCCAACAGTCTTTCCTGCCCAGAGCAGCGGGGGCTGGATCCAATGATCTCACAAGGTGCTTCCAGCCCTAAACTTCTGTGAATCTGTATCATTTTGGAGGGAGGGGTAGATTGTTTTTTAACTCCACTTTAGTTTTGAGTGACTGAAGATGGAAAGATTTTGACTAAAATGTCTACCATACTTCCATAAGGACAAGGTTCTTTGGGTGAATCTGATATCTTTTATTAGACCAACTTAAATAGTTGGAAAACAACCTACTCTTTTATGGAAATACAACACTTACAGATAAGATTTTTTTCCAATTCCTTAAATTTACACTGACTCAAAAAGCATAAATTACTTGTTTTAGCTGGAGGCTTGCTTTTAAGTTCCTGTCAAATGGCCTTTTTTTGGAAACTACATTACACACCTTGATTCTCAAAATGAGATTCAATCATTTGGTCTCTGAATAGCAGGTATAAATGAACAGAAATTCAAAAGACTATTTTAATGTGTTTTCCTTTCTTAGCATTTGAATTCCTTGGATTTCCAATACACAAGTTAAGTAGTGAACATGTGATGATTATGAATCAAGTCTTTAATTATAAAAGCTTGTAGCTTATGTGGCACAAGTAATTATTTTTCTAAAATCACTCAACACTGCTCTCTCTCTGCAATCACACATTTCACTGGAAAAAGTAATTCATAGTTTTTTTCCTTTTCAAAGAATTTATTCCGCAAGCCATTACATACAATAAAGGCACTTCTGGCTCAAAACTATTTTCCAGAAAAAAAATTAACCTGCTATCATAGAAGCTCTCCCTATAGCAATGATGAGCAGTAAATACTAAACACAGGAGTATAAACCAGCTCTGATGCAATTTTGATTTAAATTTTATTTTCTCCTATAAACTTTCCATCAAATTCCTTTATAAGTTTCTATCTTGCCCACATCTCACTTTAAAAACGGAATCCTAGTCATGGGACAATATCTTTGAATTTATTAGATTCCCCACCCTTCCCCAAAATAAATTTTGTATTTATTCTTTTCATTTCAGCTGTTTTCTCTTTAGTATTTAAGGTTATCTTCCTTTACAGATATACTTAGGGCAAACTTCCACAGGAGTTAGTCACAGTGTCTGTCTGTCTTCCCAAGTACTACTTTCTATAGGATACATTGACATTGTCAGATTTGCTGAATTGTTTGTTATTGAAAATCTCTATATCAGATTTATCTCCATCTCTATTGCAGATAGTCTTAATTAAAATAATAAGTAGTAAGAATGTATCTGCCTTTCAATTGCTTCTGGAAAACCTAGAGAGTATTAAAAAATAAACATTTTTTTCCCAAGTTAGGAGTTTGGGAAACACAACTTATGGGGAAAGGCTGAAAGAATTAGGAAGAGAGAACTTAGAGGGGGATCCAGTAAATCTTCAAATACTCATGGTGGGTTTAAAGAATATAGTGACAGCCACTGCCTATGCCTACCCCTGTGAGGTTTCTGTCCAGGCAAGACTGCTCACCATCAAGGCTTCCAACCTTTTCCAGGTTTGGTGCTGTAGGGACTGCGGCTTGCAGGTTCCTTCCAGTGATGGCCAGGTTGGGGACTGCCTGCAGTGTGAGCAGTGCCTCCCAGTGCCATTTCTCAGGAACAGGCAAGAGAGCTACAGAAGGAAGTGATAAGGCTCCAAAGCATCCTCTGCTACAAAGAGTTCATTGGTTTGATTCTGGAGAATGCCTCCAGGACTGTGGAGGAGGAGCTACCAGAGGCAGCAGTAGAGAAGGGAGAGGACATGACCTGTTATCTTGGGAAGTCTGCTGCTTGCTCAGAGCCCAGATCCAAGGTGTCATGGAAGTATTACCGAGACTCATCCAGCCCTCTGACTACTACCCCTTTCTGCTCATCCACGGGCACCGATGATCCTACCAGAGCAAACCCTGAGCAGATCAAAAGTGACTACAGGGCTCTGGGTGCAAGGATGAAGGAGACAGGGGCTCAGGTGTCTTCTTCAATCCTTCCAGTCAAGGAAAAGGACCTGGGCAGGAGCAGGTGCATCCTGCAGAGCAATGCCTGGCCGTGCAGGTGGTATCACCAGGGGGCCTTTGGCTTCTTTGACCACAGGATCATGTTCCAAGAAGAAGGATTGCTGGGAAGCAATGAGAACCACCTGACAAGAAGAGGGAAGAGTATCTTCACAGACAGGCTCACTAACCTAGTGAGAAAGGCTTTAAACTAGGTTTGCTGGGGGATGGAGACCAAAAACCTGAGGTAAGTGAGGAAGTTGATGACCTGGAAGAAGAGAAAGCAGGAGGAGCCAACAGGGAAGGTGTTCTCATTCTTCCTGAGAAATCAGGGCAATCAACTAGTTACCTTCAGGTGCCTGTACACAAATGCTGGGAAAAAAGCAGGAAGAATTGGCAGTCCTTGCACAGTCAAGGAACTATGACAATACTGGAATAACAGACACTTGGTGGGAACTTGCATGACTGGAGCACTGTCAGGCATAGGTATAAACTGTTCAGGAAGGACAGGCAGAGGAAAAGAGGAGGAGGAGTTGCACTTATAATTGCTCAGAGCTCCAGTATAAAACTGGAAATAGGCCTGTTGAACATCTCTGGGTTACCACCAGAGGAGAGAGCAGCAAGGGAGATGTTGTGGTGGGGATTTGCTGTAGACCACCAGATCAGGAGGAAGTGGTGGATGAGGCTTTCTTCAAACAGCTGGCAGAAGTTGTCTGATCATAGGTCCTTGTTCTCATGGGGGATTTCAAATCACCCTGACATCTGCTGGGAGGGCAATACAGGAGTTCACAGGCAATACAGGAAGTTTTTGGAGTGTTGGGGACAACTTCCTGGTGCAAGTCCTGGAGCACGTTCTTCTTAAATCTGCTGCTCACAAGGAAAGATCTGTGTGGAATGTATTAGTAGCTGGTAACTTGGGCAGCAGTGATCACAACATGACTGAGTTCAGGATCCTGAGGAAAGGAAGGATGGAGAGCAGCAGAGTAAGGATTTTAAACTTTAGAAAAGCAGACTTCACCTCACTCAGGTAACTCATTGCCAGGTTCTCCTGGGAAGCCAGTGCGAGGGGGAGAGAAGACCAGCAGAGCTGGCTTAGCTTTAAAGAAGCCTTATTGACAATGCTTTTATTGAAGAACTAACCATGCTAATGTGCAGAAAGACTAGCAAGTATGGCAGAAGACCAGCTTGGCTTAGCACAGATCTCTTTAGTAAACTAAATCACAAAAAGGAAGCTTATAAGAAGTGGAAACTTGGACAAACAACTAGGGAGAAGTATAAGACCACTGCTTGGGCATACAAGGATGAAGTCAGGAAGCCCAAAGAGCACCTGGAGTTGCAGCTAGTAAGGGACATGAAGAGTAACAAGAAGGGTTTCTACAAGTATGTAGGAAGATCAGGGAATGTGTGGGTCCCTTACTGAATGGGGGAGGCACTGTCACTCCTAGTGACAGAGGATGCAGAAAAGGCTGAAGTGCTCAATGCCTTTTTTACCTTAGACTTCATAGGCAAGGTTAGCTCCCAGAACCTGACAGCACAGTTTGGGGAGGAGGTGAGCAGCCAACAGTGGTAAAAAAACAGGTTAGGTACTAGTTAGAAAACCTGGGCTTGTACAAGTCCATGGGGCAGGATGGGATGCACCCCAGGGAGCTGAGGGAGTTGGCTAATGTGATTGCAGAGCTTCTGGCCATCATCTTTGAAAATTCATGGCTACCAGCAGAAGTCCTGGGTGATTGGAAAAGGGCAAACACAGTACCCATATCTAAGAAGGGAAAAAGGAGGAGCCAGAGAACTATAGACCAGTCAGCCTCACCTTAGTCCCTGGAAAAATCATGGAGCAGATCCTCAAGGAATCCATTTCTAAGCACTTGAAGGAGAAAAAAATGATAGGGAACAGTCAGCATGGATTCACCAGGGGAAAGTCATGACTGATCAACCTCATTGCCTTATATAATGAGTTGACTGGTTCTGTGGATGCGGGGAGACAAGTGGATGTGGTATACTTTGATTTTAGCAAGGCTTTTATAATACGGTCTCCCATAACATTCTTGCTGGCAAGCTAAGGAAGTATGGGCTGGATGAATGAACTGTACAGTGGACAGAAAACTGGATGGAGCATCAGGCTCAGAGGGTAGTATTCGATGACTTAATGTCTAGTTGGCAGCTCATATCAAGTGGAGTGCCCCAGGGGTCTTTCCTGGGGCAGGTTTTTCTAATGTCTTCATCATCGACTTGGAAGATGGCAGAGGGCATCCTCAGCACCCTGAAGCATTGAAGGTGTCAAATTTTAGCCCATTTTAGATTTTAAACTTCATTGCAAAACAACAAGAAAGATTTTTAAATCTCCCTGCTTGCCATCCGGGGAAGAAATCCTACCTGATCTACACAACAAAGTGCAACTCAGAATAACTCAGAGTCAGTTGCATGGAGACATTCTCATGGACCCAGAGGGACAGATTTTCCATCTCTAGCTCCGTCTGCAAAAATGAAGTTTTATTTCCTTCCTATGGGGAATTTTTACCATCTTTAAATTTTCCCAGAGCCAAATGAGGGCCTTTGAGCCCAAAAGCTTGCAGAAAGTAAGAATTTTCTTTTCCTAGTTTATCTGAACCAAGAGTTATGGATTTTTGTATTTGTCTCAGACCAACATGGCTACCAAATATACCCTTCAGCAAGCCTGCTGATGACACCAAGATGGGGGAAGTAGTAGATACACTGGAGGGTAAGGCTAGGATTTAGAGTGACCTAGACAAAGTGGAAGATTGGACCAAAAGGAATCTCATGAGGTTCAACAAGGACAAGTGCAAAATCCTGGACTAATGACTGAACAATCCCATGCACTGGTGCAGGCTGGGGGCTGACTGGCTGGGCAGCAGCTCTGCAGGAAAAGGACCTGGGGGTTACAGTAAGGACAATAAGCTCTATATGAGCCAACAGCGTGCTCTTATTGCCAAGAAGTCTAATGGCATACTGGGCTGCATTGGTAGGAGTGTTGCTAGCAAGCCAAGGGAAGTGATTATTCCCCTCTATACAGCAAGGGTGAGGCCACATCTGGAGTACTGTGTTCAGTTTTGAGCTCCCCTTTACAGAAAGGAGGTAGACAAAGTAGAGAATGTCCAGCAAAGGGCAATGGAAATGGTTAGGAGGCTGGGGCACATGACTTCTGAGGAGAGGCTGAGGGAACTGGCCTTATTTAGTCTAGTTAAGCGAAGACTGAGGGGATTTAATTACAGCCTTAAACTACGCAGACGGGTCTAAAAGAGGATGGAGTTAAACTGTTCTCAGTGGTGGGTGATGACAGAACAAGAAGCAGCAGTCTCAAGTTGCAGCAAAGAAAGTTTAGGTTAGATATTAGGAAGAATTTTCTCACTAGGAGGGTGGTAAAACACTGGAACAGGTTACCTAGAGGGGTTGTGGAATCTCCATCCTTAGACATTTTTAAAACCCTGGTAGACAAAGCCTTAGCTAGAATGATCTCTTTGGGGTTGGTCCTGCTTTGGGGGTTGGATTGGATGACCTCCTGAGGTCCCTGCCAACCCTAATATTCTATAATAATGTAAGGTGGACAAAGTCAGGCTTAGACTTCAGACGCTGGGTAAAAATCCAGTGCAAGACTTTAACTGCTATTCTGACAGCTCCAAGGCTCAGAAACTATACTAGGGATTATCCACCTACAAAATTAGCATTATGGGAACATGCATGAATCTTAAAGTATATATTTCCACCTATAACTAACTAAACACTTAGGCCTTTAATCTCCAAAGATAGGAAGAGGCACTCCATGTTAGTGACGCCTGTAAAACAGAACACATTTAAAACATTTTTGTCAAGCCATTTTTGGACTCTTGGAATTTGCCAGAAACATATGAACGCTTTCTTAAGTGAATTTTGATTTTTTTGGAATCCATCTGGCTGTAAAATATCAATTTTGTGCCCCAAATTTTCCAATTATTTTATCTGTGGCAAAGGACTCTGCATGTAATTTCTTACATGCATTAGTTAGTGCAAGAAAGTTAGAAAGGACCATTGGAGTGGAAAATGCAAATTCAGCTCCAAGGGTGAGCTTTAGAATGGGTTATCTGATAAATACAACACTTGTTGCAACAGAATCCTGACTCATGTTTGAGGTCACTGCAAGAGAGCACAATCAAAATAATCAATCATCAATATTTTTAAGTAACAGAAAGTGAAGAGGAAAAAGAGAAGGAAATAAGATTAAGGAACGGTGAAGAAGAAATGTAAAGCTTTTCCTAATTGCTAAAGAACAATTACTAAAGAAAAGAAGAGGTTTCTATTTTTGATGTCAGAATTACAACATTTTGTTCACTTGCATAGGTGCAAAATAATAGAGGACAACAGGAGGTTCAACTGCCACACACAGAGTTGGGTGTTAACTGAGTTAAACTGAACTATATGATTTGATGTATTTAACTATAAACACTTACCTGGAGACTTGGTGTATAGACAATGGTAACAACTGTAATTCTATGAAAAGGATATGGATGAAAACCATTACGACAGCGATTTTTTTTTTTTTTTTTGCATGATAGTTTGTGTAGGAACAGCTGAACAGTTAGACAAGCTTCAGATAGAGTTAGACAAGCTTGCAAATGCAAGGCATTTTCAAGTCGAAAGAAGAATGTCTTGTATTCACTTGTATTGCTGCAGGACTATGCAGATGTAAGAAGTACTGCATAACAGCTGCTGCATGCTCCTGAGCAGCAGCTGCCTTTTAAAAGCAGCTACAGATACGTTTATCCACATCCTTCTTCTGATAAAGGGCAAACAATAGATACAACTCAGTTAGTTTAAATGGGCACTGCAAACACACATGGTATTTTCTCACATGCTAATCCTTCTCAAATAAGACCCACACCGTATTTTTTGGAAGACAGAATATAGAAAGAAAGATTTTTCTAGTCATGGCTTAGAGCTGACTTTTTCATGGAAAATAGTTGCTGCAAAATAGTTGTTGCTGCTCTCTCAGCCAGCAAGCAACAGAGGCAAAGTCCTTTTCACAAACTGGCACAAGCTTTTGCCTGCTTGGCCAAAAGTTATTGCCAATTTAGAAGTAGCTGCGGAAGGGTTAACCCTGGACTCCACCCCTGCTGCTTTCTGGCTCAGAAAGAAGCAGCAGTCATTTTGTAGTACAGTCTTTCATGCTTGTATTCCAGCAAAGAAAATCAGCTTCCTTGCTTAAGACACTCACACCAATGTTGGAAACTGATTTGGGAGGGAAAGGTGCATGTGGTATGCAAGTGAGTGAGTGAGTGAGTGTGAGTGTGAGTGTAAGTGTTGTTGTTGATGTGCATCCACACATTCATGGTCGATTTAAAACCAGGTATATGATTGTATTCATAAAGCACATAGGGAAAAGTTGACTAATCTACATAAAAGGACTGATTAAAATTACAGAAAGCTGAGTGCTTACCACATAGTTTCTGCAGCGATTTCTCTGAGTATGTTTCCCGGTCACAGCCCTTTCCAATATAATTAGTCTGCAGTTCAATGGTGGTCTGGATTGAGGAAACTGGCCCATCACAGGTTTCCAGGTGAATGCTGGGAAACAAAGGTATGCTGCCAGAACCAGGCTTATACTCAATACGCTTGATCCAGTCTGAGAAATAAAAACGTACATCACAGAATGAGTAAGAAGAGAGACAGAGGACTATGGTGATTACAGTACGACTATTTCCTGTCCTGCATTAAATGATACAGGCCAGGACAGCAGACAGGAAAGACATCTGTAGAGCAGCGCTGGAGAAATGGTGCTTAGAAACAGCAGATGTGGAAGTTCTCTTCAGGTGCAATAGAAACTCAATGTACAAAATTCTTGCTGAGGTTAAAAATAAACCCATCAAGTTAATCTGGAATGTAAAGCAAGGGTTGTGATGAGGCAGCTGGCCCAGCAGCGAGCAAAAGCAGGTGTATTTGTTGTAGGGATATGAACAGTTAAATGATTAATCATTTAACCAATCAGTTCTAGCTTACCAGTTATCGTTTAGCCAGGTGCATCCTGGGAGGGGAAGGAAGCCCTGAGATGCCACAGCAAGAAGTGGAAGGCAGTAGGGAGGAAGGGAGAGAAGAGTGAGGAGGAAGGGAAAGAGGAGGGTGACTTAATAGCTAGACTACATGGAGCGAGGGAGAGAGGAGTGAGAAAGAGGAGAGGGCAGGGGTTGCTTGTTCCCTCCTTCACAGCACACCAGCGACTGGAGTGGGCTTGTACAGCCACCCACTGGCTGCTTCCTGCCTGGCAGGGCTGTGCTCCTTGCCTCTCCCCTCTCTCCTGCACTGCGGCAGCTGGCCCCAGGAAGCTGCACACTGGTGGCTGCAGCACCTTGCTGGCTGCTGCCACCTGGGGCTTCCTGTGTTGTGGCAGGTGGCACAGCCCAAGAAGCCCAGGTGGCGGCGGCCAGCAGCATGCAGCTTCCTGGGGCCGTCTGCAGTAGTGCAGGAAGGAGGGGAGAAGCAGGCAGCTCCCTTCTGCACTGCTGCAGCTGGCCCTGGGAAGCTGCATGCCAGTAGCTGCAGCCTCCTGGGACTTTCTGGCTTGTGCTGCCTGCCTAGCAGGGTTGCTTTAGCCTCCAGCTCCTTGTGCTGATCCAAGCGGGTGGGTGCAGCCCCTCTTCCATGACAGGGCAGGGCAGGGCAAGGTGGAGGTAACTGGGTGCAGGGAGACTCCCCTGGGCTTGTGGTTCAACTCCTACCTGCCCAGTCTGCACTCGGACCAGGCTCGGAGAGGACCCACCAGCCTGCCTGCAAGGTGCAACCCTGGGAAACTGCTGACTCCCCACTGCACCTTGCAGGGCTGGAAGTGCCACACTGGTGCCAGGCTGAGCAAGGGTGCCCTGCAGGCCAGGCTGGAGACTGCCATACTGATTAATCATTTAACCAGTTATGATCGAAACAGGTTAAACAAATATTAATTTAGTCAGTATTTACATCCCTAATTTGTTGCGTTAATTGAGTTATACTGAACAATGTGACAGATATAATTAGCTAACTAGAGACTTAGGCAGAAAATGGACAAACAGTTTGGCATTCAAATTAGAAATAAACAGGTTTATTAATTTTGACCAGATAGCCTTAATGGGCTTTAAAGGATGAATTCTGGTTTACTTATGAAGTTCTACTGTTCTGAAAGTACAGGACTCAGACAGAAGCTACCGAGACTGAACCCAGGCTTTAATGGGTTAATGACCCTAAAAATATTTTACCTCTTTTTCAGTAGAATGCCATGCTCAATAAAGCAAAGTAAAAATATCACTTCTACACTCAGACAAAGTGTACATTTCCTGACAAAAATTGCTAATATGTCTCAGTCCTGACCTGCAGTGACATTGCTCCTATCATAGTTCTGAGACTCTACTAACATGAGATTGTCAATCATGCCAAATTCTGGTGGATCCCTCTGGTTCTGTGATATGGATCAAATGTCTTCTAAGGACTAGGATATAACCATAAGTCTAGGTTGACTTGTGATCTAAAGCTTTTTAACTCCAGTCCCGAGACATGAAAGGCTAGTATAAAAGATCCACAGTGCCACCTCTTTCCCCTCCCACAATGTCCTTTTTAGTTCTGCGCACTGCCACTGACTACAAACTAGAAATGAAAGCTCTCTGTAAATTTACAACCAGATCTGGTTAATCCATGCCCTGTTATCCAGATGTCTCATGACCCAGAAGATTTAAGCAGTCACCAGTTTTGTAGCACAATGTACATGCCACTGACCTTTTCAGCTGAAGTGTTTAGTTTTTAAATCTGTATAAATATGGTGGTTTCTGAGATTAGTGAATTCAGATATACTGGTCCCTAAAAACCAATGCTGCATTAAAGTGATGAACAAATGAATGCATTGCAGCTATACTTCCTGTTCATATTTCAGCCAACTAAACTTTAATTACAGAACATATAATGAGTGCTGCATTAATGTTGAAACTTGATTAAATAGTCATTTTTTTTAAAGTCACAGGCCAGTTTAATCTGTGCTTCTCTAATCTGCACATCTGGGTATCTGGAAGATTTTTCAGACAGAGCGTTCTTGCCACATGTATAGTTTCAGTTTTGTCTGGAGTGTTTTAACCTCAATAAAAATGGGATTTAGCAAACAAAATAAATGTATTAAGTTGAAATGTTCAATGGCTTAACCTGCTTAAAGTTAATAAACATTCATGAGGGAGAGGAAACCAAAGACTCCAATTACTTTAGGCCAGTGGTGCTCCACTTCGTAGCCTGAACTATTTTGCCTATAATTATTAGCTCTAACAGATAACTATTTCCTTAAACTATATTACGTTATCTGCTATGGTGAATTAGTGCATCAACACATTTGAGTTCCCTACCCATAGCAGCAGCACAATACTTTGCACTGGAGAATGATTATGAAATATTGACCCTTGTCTCACATTTACTAGACTACTTCTACATACAAAATGCAAATTTGTGCTGGAGGTGCTTCAGCACATGTGCCTGCATACACTTTGTTGTGGGGCAAGTTGTGCCATTTGGGGCAAACTGACCCTGCCCAGCTCCTCCTGGATCTTCAGCCAGGGGGAGCTAGAGGCTGGGGCCAGCACCTGTGTCGGCCCCAGCAGTATAAAAAGTTGGCCTGGCAAGCAGCTCAGGGCTACTTGCCCTCAGAGAGCTTCTGAGGCCTGGCCAGTTGGTATCTGGGGACACTAGCCCATTGTGCCAGCTGGACTGCTGAAGCAGCCCTAACCTCAGAGTGGCCCTGCCCCGTCTACTACTGCAGCAGTTCTGGCAGTGGGGCTGCTGACCTGCTGCCACCTGCTGACAGCATTTGCATGCTTGGACTTGCAGCCCATGTCTGTGCACCTGCCAGACCCAGACAGGGACCACATGGCCACCTGGGCTGTGGTCATGGGCTGTGGCAGCAGATCCTGCACTCTGGGCCAGCTGTCAGTGGGCCATGGCTGCACAGTTTGCCTTCAGGTAGCACTGCTGTCATGTCTTCTAGTGCCCCCGCCCTGCCATCTGGGCAACTGATTGCCCAGAAGATGTGCTCATTGCTGGTGGCCCACTTTGAACTATAAAAGCATGTCCTCTTGGCCCCAAATGACCAAGTCAGCCACCTTGTCTGCCCTCCAACTGGGTCCCTGGTGCTAGCCCTGGGCAGGCTCCTCTGCCTGGGTCTCACTACTTGCTTCACCAGCAGAGATCCTGTTGTTCCCTGTTTAAAAATTGCAAATTTCTGATAAGAAACCCAAATTCTCTCATTAAAATACCCAAAAGCTGATGTTATTCTGCTATTAAAATGAAATGCACTATATGAGAGATCAGTTGGGCAATGTTTTATTTATATATTTACAATTTTAAAGTAATTTGGAAGCCTACCAGTGCATCTCTATCATCATCATCAAATTAATTCTAAACGTCTATATACTTTGGTGTTCGGTTTTGGTATTTTTATCGTAGAAAAATCAGAACTCTCCCTTGCCCCCTTCACTCACCCAGGATGTGGGCACTGAACAGCACTGATATGCCAGTGGCCGTGCCCCTACTCTTCCCCCTTGCTCCCAACTCACAGCCCACCTACATGCCCTTCACTCCTGACCCTCAGACTCCTGCCTGCCCCCCACTAGTTCCCTCCCGGCCACAGCTCTGTCCCAGCACCAGAACAAGAGTCCATCTGCAGCTGTATCACCCACTGCTTTGTGCCTCTGAGCAGTGCCAGCCCTTACTGTTCTGCTCCTTGCACATGTGCACAGGCCCCAGTGATTCCCCATGCCATTCCTGGAAACCCTCAACTGGGCCTCAGGGACTGGGCTAGGCAAGCCTCTTCCCTTCCAGGCGGGCCTCCCCCTGTACAGGCTGCCCCTGCAGAGCAGGGGGGCTCTAAACCTAGCTCTAGTGGCCTATCCGACCCAGAGTGCTGCCCATTCCAGACCCCCATCTACCTCTCTCTCACACACACCTCTGCTACCACCTCCACCCCTGCCCCTTGCCCATCACACAACCAAGTGGTTCCTGGGACCAGGAGCCCCCGCCCTCCCCTCTACGCTAGGGCCTCATGTCCCAGCACCAGTGTGGGCATAGGGCACAGCTGCCGTGTGACAGTTACCTCTGCAGCTGTGGCTCCCACCAGCAGATTCCTGTCCCATTCCATTTGGTGGCTGGGCATGCAGGGTGTGAGATGTGTGGGGAGATGTGGGGTTTGGGTGGGAAGGGGTCTGCGATTTGTGTTAGGAGTTGTGGATGTGTGTAGGGTCTGTGGAGGTGAGGTTTGTGGGGGAAGCTTGTGGGCGTGGTTTGAGGGTGAGGGGGGCTAGGAGGAAGAGCTTTGGAGGGGTGGGTCCTCCGCCTGACCCTCCCCACTCGCACAGCGCAAAGTCCACCCCACAGCAGCAGCCACTGGGGCTACTGGCAGAGCCCCGACCCAGTCCTGCACATGCCCATGGCCAGAACTGGGCCACTCGTGCTGTCCCTGGCATCCTGGCACTGCACTCAGGGGCCGCCGCATACCCTCACGCCAGGCCAGATCTGGCCTGCATGTGCCCTGTGCACCTTCAGACCAATCCACCTCCATGCAGGTAGGATCCAGCCCAGCACAAGGGTGCACAGCTCCTGCATGCAGTACCAGGACCCCTGGTTTTGACCAAGGGCATGCATGAGTGCGCTGGCCCCATGCAGCACCGTGTCCCTCAGGCAGCTCTGGGTCAGGGCTCTCCCAGTAGCCCCAATGGCAGCTGCTGCGGCATGATCTGAATGCCATGTAAAGGGGATGGCAGGGGACCCACACCTACCAAGCCATTGCCCCCATCCCCACACAGCCCTAGCACTCCCAATCCCCACTTACTTGGGACAGAGCCAGGGTCAGTCTACCACTGCAGCCTTTCCCCAGTCCTATTTGCCTCAGCATACTGAAGCAGGGTGCTGGGGCAGGATGGGCACAAGACAGCCATAGAGATACAGCCATAGAGATACTTTGGCCATGTGCCAGAGAGTTTCTCTGGAGGACTCAGCCTCTGGTTGCTTCAGGGCATACTCCAGAAACATGCCCTGTACCACTTTTTTCAGGGCTTTTTAAAAATTATTATTATTATTTTTATACTGGCATTTCCTGGTATCAAAATTAGAGTCAGTGCTGCAAATCTGCAGTGCAGGGAACATTTTTTTTGTTCCTAGTGTGCCTCTGGCAATATCTTAAACTGCTTTGAAACTTCACACCAGGCATGTACGTGCTCATCTGGACACACCCTTTGGGTACAGACACAAGTGACAATTTTTACCCCATCTGGCCACAGAAAGCAGCTTAAAGCTGTGACCAAACACAAGTGCACAGCTGCAGACAGCTTCAAAAGTAGATTTTCACTCAATTGGCTGGCCCCTCATTGCATGATGCATCAGATAAATACATTTCAAAATGTAGCGTCTTCTGTAATTTCTGGCTGCGGAGATCCCAGCCTGTCAGTTTTCAGAATGGGGGGTGGGGAAGGGAGTGGAGGGAGTTCCTGAAGTGGGGGTCTCCAATTCACTCACCCCACCCTTCAGCACCAGTTAGGAACCCCCACTTTCACTGCCTTTCCCCGCTTCCAGTCTGAAAACAGCAAGTACTGGCAGAGAGCTTTGGCCATTGCTATGGGAACCTGGCTGCAGGCTTCCAGCTGACAGCTAGATTCCCCTCCTTCTTGGAACCAACAGTGAACTTCTGTGGTCTGGGGTAACACTACAACTCAAAACACTTTGCAAAAAATCATTCTGAGTTACAGCTGGGAGCTGCACTTCTGTCTGCATGCTTTAGGTGTATACAGATATTATACTTAGAAGTTCAGGAGGTTAGCTATGGTAAAAAAATGGCTACCTGATGTAACTCAGTGATTAGATATGTGCTGAGAGCCCAGTCTAAGGTAAGTCAGGGTAGGGGGATTGGGCATGAGATCAGGAACTAGTGCAACCATGAGGGGTGTTGCCAGAATTGGAGGGTTAGCGGAGTCCGCAGGTAGGTTTGGGAGAGATTGTGGGCCAACAGTGGCTGCAGGGGTTGGTGGGGGTCTAATCCTACTGAACTGCCCCAATACTAGAAACCACTCTTTATGCCAGAAGCCCAACTGAAGTAAGTCAGGGTGCATGTGTATGTGTGTGTGTGGGGGGGGGGGGGAGGGTAGAGAGCCAGTAGACTGGAAGGCTAGTAGCTTCTTTTTTTTTTTGGGGGGGGGGGGAGGGAAGGTTAGCAGGATCTGGGGCCTATGGGAGTTTGGTAGGATTCTCTCCCCTCCCCCAACTGGAGGCTATTTTTAGCTCCTAACGTTCAATCCCATGAAAAAGAGTTTGCATGAGAACTGCTGTGTCCAATCCCATACATGTTAATCATCTCATTCAACTAGCCCTCTCTTGCCACCTCTGCTATTTAGCATCAGGAGGTAGTACTAGATAATATTAGAGATATTATTTAAAATGATGAGATACTTTCCTCATCCTTTATGCTTAATAGCAAATTATGTGGCTTTCTTCCCCTTTTACATTAGAAATAAATTGAAAAGCAATATAGAACAATTTCCTGTTTTTGCTGAAAGAGAAATTCTATCTTTCCAGCTGGAAGAAGTGGTGCCCTGAAAAATAAGCAGCACAGAGCTGACAGTGCAAGGGGACAATGCTCAGGCTTGTAGAGAATGTTTGTAGAGACTTCACAGCCTCTGTGTAGTGATGCACTTTGCTTTCAACACGGTTGTCTGCATGCAGAAGTGACTAAGAATATTGGGAGTTCTGTCAAGGGTTGGTGGGAATTTGTTCAATCTTCTTGCAAAAAAAAAAAAAGCATTGCCTTTTGAGGCCAGGAGGCCTTCTGCAACCCAAGGGCCTAAAAACAATTTATATGCATCTTTCCTACAACCGTGTCAGCTACTTGGGATATAGATCTGTCCTCGTTTGTTTTAAAATCATCAGCTTTGGATAAATATTTTCTTTGTATTAATTGTCAATCAAACAAAAAATTAGAACAAACAGAAAAGACAAATCCCCATACAGAGCTACAAATAACAGTTACAAACATCTCAACATTGAGCTAAGTGTCCTGGAAACATCACGATTTAGGTATAGCATGTAACTTGGTAGTAAAAGGGCCGAGAAAACATTGTTTCTGGATACCTGTCCCATTATATCTGGGATGAACAGTACTATACTCTCAGGAAAGGTAAAATCTGCATCATCATGATTCAGTTCCATTGACTGCAGAAATATCACCACATGCTGTTGCTTCTTGTGTTGAACATCATTTACTCATAGAGAATGTTTAAGTAGTTAAGAGCAGTAGGCATGGACACACTTTTGATTCCTGTGTTGCCTTTAAACATTTGGATATCACACCCACTACAATACCATTTTAAAGGTATGTCATCATCAGTAACTCATGACATGACAGTTTAAGTTAGCAGAAATTCCCATTTCTTCATTAGTTGTTCACTGAAATTTGTGCACCACAGCATGCTAAAGATGGAGAGAAAAATATTTTTATCTCTGCAGTAATTTTTGTTAGCAATGTACCTACCCTGAATTCTTAAAACAAGAAATTGGCTCTAATCTAGAAAGTCTAACTCATGCCTTTATTAGCATTCAAAGCCATTGCAGGTTCAATTAGTAGACCATATGTTTCTCTCAATAATGCCTTTAGGGTACTTGGTTTATGTGTGTGCCTATAATTCCTTTCTATGTGCATATATATGGTTTAATCATTTCCTCTACCAAAGTTTTTCATTTGTTTTATAATGCAATTCAGCTGTGTACTATTAATGCCATTTGGTAGAGAAAATTAAAACTGTAACAACATAATGAATTGAATGAAAAAAATGGCAATTTCCACAGTGACCGATATATGCATGACATGCATGTAACTACAGTATTTCAGACATATAGATTCCCTTGCAGAATCAGGGCCTAAACTTATACAGTGCAAGGAGTCAAACAAGAATTGATATAATCCAATATGGAAATGTATAAGACTTCACTGTAGGCACGGACCTACTTTATAAAGAATTTGAGTAACTAGTGTTTTCTTGTACTGACAGCAAAGAAAGTAGTTAGCAATGCTAATTCTTTCCATCCACTGGTAGTTTAGTTTGTTTCAGATTGTTTACTGTACAAATACTTGAAACGTAGGGGTTGTCAACTCAGGGCTTTCAACCCCAGGGGTACTTGGGAAAGCCCTAGGGGGTAAGCTCAGTCGGGCAGGGATGGAGCACTGCCACCCACCACCCCACACC
The DNA here is from genome assembly GCF_052110815.1 of Crocodylus siamensis. Lineage (NCBI taxonomy): Eukaryota > Metazoa > Chordata > Crocodylia > Crocodylidae > Crocodylus > Crocodylus siamensis. The sequence continues at coordinate 55,611,300 of NC_143400.1, read as the reverse complement.
ACCAGCTCCCAGGAGCAGGGCCAGGGGGGCCCCACTTCACGGCTGGCCACCAGGCTATACTCATTAAAAAAGGTTGAAAACCCCTGCTTAAATGTATGAAATATCTTCTGTTATTGGCTTTTTATGCTGACAGGTGGGTATTTGCTGAAGGCTAGAATGAGGAATAGTGATTACTTAGTTTAGAATGGAACATATGGGATCTGGACCATACTCTTCCAGAATGTCAACCCAATTTCATGGGGTCTTAGAGGATCTAGCCTCCAGGGAATGTTAACAATCAGCTTAGTATTTCTAACCGCTAATACTTGCTTTGTTACATTAACACCATCTCATCTATGGATACATGATACACATCTCTGCCTATACATTAACTGGTTGGCAAAGTATGTTTCCCCCAGATAGATTATCTTTTTCCACTAGATGCTTCCAACACTCTCACACAATTTTGAGCGGGTAGAATCTTGTGGAAAGATGAAAAATCCCCCTTTCAGTGATCTACTATGGACAACATAGTAACCCACCTGTTTTTCAAGTTCTGACAAATCCCTATAAAGAGCACAAAAATACCTGCTTAAGACATGCAACTAACTCAAAGCAATAAACTCTGGTGCATGTTGCGCAGGAGTCTATTGCTCCCGGGTGTACCATTTGAATGAGTGCCGGGGACCACAGCATGTTGAGCCAGGTCAGAGCAACCCAGCTGGAAGGGGGCCCAAGGGGTCAGCCTGCTAGCCCACTGCTGCTCCACTCTGGTTCAATGTGTTGTGGAGGGACTGACTGGGGCACAAGGGTGCTCCTGTGCAGGGCTACCCAGCAGACAACCCTCACACTGAAGTACCCTCATGCCCCAGGCAGCTGGGTCAGTATTTACAAATATAACCTGCTGCATATTTTATTAGTTTCCTGAGGCCTAATAGGGCTACATATGTAGGCACTGATACATTTACTGTAAAGCTAAGTAGGCAGCTCCATAGTAAATGTTTCATGTAGACATGCCCAATATGCTGCAACCTAAGATGTTAATGTACGTCGTCTTATCTCAAATCTGCACTGACTTCAATGGATTATCCAAATAGGAGTTTGTCAGACCCTTGCCTAGATGGCATTGCACTAAGAATACTACCTTGTCCTAAATAATGTACCATACACTCATTCAAGAAGCGTAATTAATTAAACACTGGTTGTCCTACTCAGGAACATTGATCACACTTCATAGCCTTCATCAATCAACACATCCCCATTATAGTATACAGGTGCACACAGCTTAGTGGTCCATCCAGTTTAACAGTTTCCAGTACAGAGAGCAAATTATTAATGCCAGTGTACAAAGTATGGAGAACTTATCAAGAATACTGTGTACGGTTCTGATCACTTATATTCAAGAAAGAATAATTCTAACTGGAACAGATATAGAAATGTTCTCCTAAAATGAGTAGAGAAATGAAGAGGTTATATTGTATCAAATGGTAAAAACCAGGAGGTAATAATTCAGCTGAGAGATACTGGTGGCACAAGAAAAAACAAATAGGCATAAACCAAATATGAATATATTTAGGCTGAAATTAGGAGGAGGTTTCTTATTATCAGAGCAGTCAAGTCTTGAAACAGCCTTCAGCAGTAGTGGGGCAAAAGAATGAACCAGCTTCAGATGGAAATGGATCAATTTATCATAGGGACTGTATAACATGGTTGCCTGCAGTAGCAGGGGATTGGACTTGATAAACAATGAGATCTCATCCAGTCTTAAGTTCCCACGTGCTTCACCCAAAGCCATTAGATCAGTCTTCAAGCATACCTTCAGTAGTCATTCAATACCTCACTTATTTGCAATTCAAATTCCTCACATAAAGCTATTAAAAACAAATAAAATGGTGACCAAATGACAACTCAGATTGCGCTGGCACTTGGAATAGTTGTTACCTATTTTGTTTCATCTTCCTCTAAATGGCTTTAATGCCAATTGAACTTTCCTAATAAATTAAAGCCTTATGTTAAAATGGTGCTACTCAAGCTAACAGTGAAGTCACTTTTATTACAAATTCCATTTTTCAAACCTTATGCATGAACAGCAAGTCAGACTGAATTGAACACAAATAGTTTCTGCTCCAAGCCAGTTATTTAAAAATATCAAGAAATAAAAAAACTGAACACATTTTAAGTGAAAAAGGAACAAAGTTATTCCAAACTGTGTAAGAAAGAGAGAGAGACAGAGAAGTCTCCTCCTTTCCAGGGCAGCATCCATATCATTGAATCCTCATCCATCTAGCCTGTTTTCCTCCCCCTGACCCCAGATGCCTTCCAATTATGGCTGTCCAGTTGGCCAGATGCAAGAAGAAAGAGCTCCAGGTAATACCTAGCCAATGCCACAGTGGTTAGAGTAATCTGCTGGGAAATGGGAGATATACCTCCAAACCCCTTCTGCATTAGTGGGACCGGGAACCTGGATCCCCAGGGTTGCTCTTTGGGCAAGTACCTAAGCCAATAGACTACAGGCAGTCCTTAAGACATTTAAAGTTACAATGAACAGGACTTAAAACGTTTATAAATTGACACCCTGCTTCAACTTTCTGAAGTTAGTTTTGACTTGACAACGCTTGATCTGATGCCATGCCATACCAGCAATCAAATTCACTGCACCACCCATTTTCTGTCCAAACTTCCTTGGACATTTTCTTTAAGAAAGCAGACAAGATTCTAGAAAACCCTGCAGCCAAGGTGCCCGAGAAGATTCCAGCCAAGAACCCTTCAAAAAGTCCAAAGTCACCTCAAAGAAGTACTTCCAAATCAGTATGATTCCTATTTACAATATAAATACATTAATGTAGCTATATGACTCATCTGTAATTGACTGAGTACAAAATTCTGGGTTATTTTTGGTGAAAATAGGGTATTGGGCCTTGGTTCAGGAACCAATCCCCCATTTATAGCATTGTTCCTATGGGAAAAATCGGTTCCAAGTTACAACGTTTTGATTTAAGATGCGATTTTCAGGAACCAGTTGTGTTGTAAATCCGAGGACTGCCTGTATTGCGCTAAATCATGGAAGGTTTTCCTTTCTTACTTATGAGATTTCCCTATTCTCGGGTCTTCTGAGGCTGAAGGTTTTTGGCCTTATTGGCCATGTCCAGACAAGTACGTACATGTGGTTTATGGTGCTGCAGGCATGCATGCATTCACTGCATTGCTAATTAGCATGGATTTAGGGTTTCTATTCACCACAGAAAAATGTGGATTTTGTGGGGGGGGGGGGGGATAGTTGAGCAGGGCTGGGGGCTCTTCACAGATGGTGCAGTGCATGGGGCCTGGGTCTTGGGGGCCAGGGCAGGAATATATAGCCATAGGGCCTGGACAGGGAGCGGGGTTGAGCCATGGGCGGCTCATCCAGGGGGCAGTGTGGGGTGGGCCTGTCTGCCTGCCACTATGTGCACACCCAGGGCAGATGTATGGGGGGCTTGTGCCCCCCAGATTTGTGCATGGGGCAGAGGCAGGCTGCCTGCTGTGGGCATGGGGCTCCCAGCCCTGCTGCCCTCACTCTGGGAGGCTCTATGTGGCAGGGCAGAGTGGGGCAGGGAGGCTCAGTGCTGCTGCCAGGAACCCTGCACCACCATAGTAAGGTATACCCTGCCTGTCCAGCAGCAGTGGGTGTGCTGGCATGGAGTTGGGCCCCCACTGCTGTTAGGTGGGTAGGGGGCACTTTGCCACAGTGATGCGGGGCTCCTGATGGCAGCATCAAGTCTTCTCACCCTGCTCTGCTCTGCTCTGCTCTACCACGCCAGGTCTCGCCTGCTGGGCCAGAGCTCCCTAGCAGGAAGGAAGCAGGGTGGGGAGCCTCAAGCCCTCAGAAGGCAGCCTGCATCCAGCCCCACCCCCAAACATGGGGTCCACTCTTGCCATGCCACCTGTTGGGGAGGGGGAGAGCTGAGCTCTGTGCTACACTTTGGCCACAGCAGATTCTGCCTCCCATGGCTAGGGTGCTGCTGAGGGGGCAAGGGATTGCAGCCCCAGGTCCCTGGCCTCATAAAGCTAGCAGCTAAGTGCCTCCCTCCTGCAGGGCTGTGGGGGCATGGGACTATGGGCCACAAGTGAGGGATACCACCAGGGGTGGAGGGGCTGTGAGTTGGGGAGTGAGTATCATGGAATGGCTGTGAGTTGGGAGTGAGGGACACCTGGGGAAAGTTGGGGGGATGTGGGGGCAGGGCTGTCAGTGGAGAGAGTGAAGGACAGCAGCAGGGCTGTGGGTCAGGAACAAGGGGCATGATCAGGCCAGGGGGCTGTAGGTTTGGAGTGAGGGGCAATGGCATGGGCAGGGCACCAGCATATGAGGGCTGCTCAGCACCTCAAAGCAGTGGAGGGGAGCAGCTGTACCCACATCTTGGTGAGTGAAGGGGACAGGGGAGCTATGGTTTTCCACGATAAAAACCCAAAACCAAATACCAAAATGTATAGGTATAGGTATTTACACACACACACACACACAAAATTGTGGGGAAACACAGGTTTGAGGGGAGTTAATCTGACAATGTGTGGATTTTTATCAGAGAATTTGCAATTTTTAAACAGAAAAGCAGGATCCCTGCTAATTAACAATGTGGCGGGGGGAGCAGAGGTTGACACTGACAGATCCTTGTGTCAAAAAAAAACCTGAGGCAGAAAAAAGCGGGGCACCAGTGTGTACACCCAAAACTGGAGCTTAACCAGCCAGATCTATGCTTCAGCTGCCAGCCAGGGTCCATGCATCTGGATCACTACCACTGAAGCTACAGGAGGTACCGAGGACCTCAGGTAGGGTTGCTAGAGCCAGCTCAGGTACTGGCTCCAACCTCCCCTACCCCACCCAGGGTAACTTGCTGCACACCAGAGCATATCATAGAATCAACAAGTCAGAAGGGACCTAGACAGATCATCTAGTCTGACCCCCTGCCATGGGCAGGAAGGAGCACTGGGGGGTGGTAGGGGTCATAAGACCCCAGCCAGGTGCTCATCCAGTCTCCTCTTGAAGATTTCCAGGGAAGGTGAGAGCACCACCTCTCTGGGAAGCCTATTCCAGGCTCTGGCCACCCTTACAGGGAAGTAGTTCTTCCTAATATCTAACCTAAACCTATCCTCCTTCAGCTTGTGGCCATTGTTCCTGGTGACTCCAAGGGGGGCCCTGGTGAACAGACTGTCCCTGAGTCCCTGCTGCTGGCCCCTGATAAGGTTGTAGGCAGCCACAAGATCCCCTCCTCAGTCTCCTCTTGTGGAGACTGAAGAGATTCAGGTCCCTCAGCCTCTCCTCATAGGGCTGGCCACGGAGGCCCTCAACCATATGAGTGGCCCTCCTCTGGATCTTCTCCAGGTTCTCCATGTCCTTCTTGAAGTGCGGCGTCCAGAACCGGACACAGTACTCCAGCTGCAGCCTGACCAGCACCGCATAGAGGGGGAGCAAGACCTCTCTGGACCTGTTAGTGATGCCCCTGTTGATGCAGGACAGGATGCAGTTGGCTCTGCCTATCGCTTCATTGCATTGGCGACTTATATTCATCCTGGAGTCAATTCTGACTCCAAGATCCCTCTCTGCCTCTGTGCTGCTGAGAAAGTCAGCCCCTAACCTATAACCAGAATGCTGGGTCCCTCTCCCCAGGTGCAGCACTCTGCACTTGTCCTTGTTGAATCACATCCTGTTCAGATCTGCCCACTTCTCTAACCTATCCAGGTCTGCCTGGATGCGGTCCCTGCCTGCCGGTGTATTCACTTTACCCCACAGCTTGCTGTCATCAGCGAACTTGAACAGGGTACTCTCCACACCCTCGTCCAGGTCGCTAATGAAAATGTTGAACAGCACCGGCCCAAGGACCGAGCCCTGGGGGACTCCGCTGCCCACATCCTCCCAGGTCGACATTGACTCATCCACCACCACCCCCTGGGTTCGACCCTGCAGCCAGTTTGCCACCCATGTGACTGTACATTCGTCAATGCTGCAGTCCCTCAGCTTGCCCACCAGAATTGGGTGGGACATTGTGTCAAAGGCCTTCTGGAAGTCCAAGAAGATGATATCAACATCCTCCTTCACATCTAAGCTCTTTGTTACTTGGTCATAGAAAGAGACCAAGTTAGTGAGGCACGATCAGCGTTGCACGAACCCATGCTAGTTACCCCTCAACATCACTTCTCCTGCAGGGCTCTCACCAATGTGGCCCTTGATAATTTTTTCAAAGACCTTCCCCAGGATAGAAGTGAGGCTGACTGGACTGTGGTTGCCAGGCTCTTTCTTCCTCCCCTTCTTGAAAATAGGGACCACATTGGCCCTTTTCCAGTCCTCAGGGACTTGGCCCGAGCACCAGGAGTCCTCGAACAGCCGTGCCAATGGCTCCATAATGACACCAGCCAATTCCCTCAGCACTCGCAGATGAAGGTCATCCGGGCCCGCTGACTTGGACACATCTAAGCCCTCCAGGTAGTCCTTAACTAGGTCTGAACTAACAGTCGGGGGACTCACATCCTTCCTGGGCCTCTCTACACTATCACCCAAGAGCACCCCATTGTCAGCGGACAGGAACACGGAAGCAAAGAACTTGTTGAAGAGTTCTGCCTTCTCTCGCGCATCCATCACCAACTGCCCTGCCCTGCCTCGTAGGGGTCCAATGTCACAGGCATTCCCCAGGGACAAGTAGCAGCAGCATAAACATGTGCCACTGCTAATTGTCCCCAGGGAAACCCATGTGCTCACTTGTCTGGACATCCCCATTCAGTGCTGTGCCTAAGAAATTCTATTCTACCTGGTCACCTATTCAACCAAAGTATAGTTTTCTGGTCCTTGACAGTAGAAAGACATAGGGCAAATGTAGTTACATGAATCATGGGGTGATTCAGGATAAGGGAACAGAGGGATACAGTCACATTCCCTTTTGGTTGTGCTGCACACGCACAGTGAACATTTTGTACTCACTGGTTCATCAATATGGCTTCTGTTAGAGCTGACCTCAACATGGGTCTGGGACCAAGGGGTAAATGCCACACTGCTCACCTCCCCCGATCTTGGACATTCCTTAAGGCAGAAAAAAAGATGAGGGGTGAGGGGAGGGGGCAAGTGGCAGCAGCAGCATTCATTCCTGGGGTCCTGGAGCCATACATTACCTTTGACTCTGGCAGAAGTCATAATTATGAGGTGGTGAATTTGGAGAGTTTAGTGCACATCTGCAACATGACTGAAAGAGGTGCAACTTCGCTTTCCCAGATCCACCTCTTCATGGAATCAAAACTGTGCATAAGCATTGAAAATTGAAGTTACATAGCTACTTAAATGCCAGACAAGTATGTAAAGGTAAAATTGGATTTATCCCTCAGTTTACTCCTGAAGATCAGGACTGCAGTGTTGTCTTATTCACTATAATCACAATACATCTTCTCAAAAAGCAAGCAAACAAAAAAAACCCAAGCCCTCCCCTCCCCTCACCCAAAAAATCAACTTAATGTAATTCTCCAAGTCATTTTTCCAGGACAAACCCAAGTGTAACTAAGGACAACAGGAATTACTTGGATAATATATCTGCCACATCTGTGCAACTCTTACTTTTTTACATTTACATACCGTAGAGAAGTTACAAATTCCAAGAGACTTAATTTAAACAAAATATCATTATTCCACAATAATTTTTTGGTATTCATACTCCCTTGGATAGAAATATTTCTAGTATACCATGAATATTACCTATCACTGAGACATTTTAAAGCATGTATTTTGCTCCTGAACAAGTGTACTTGTCAGATAATGATCCACTAAATGGCATGCTTGCATATGTAGATTTGCAGGACTTAGTGATAAAAAAAATTGTAAAGAAAAGGATACATTTTATATTAAAGTCTCAGTCATTTGTTATTTTCAGACTAAGTTATGAGTACAAATGTCAGGAGACAGCTGATAAGCTGGATGGGCAAAATGAACCACGAGTGAGTGAGGGATGACAAATTATATGGCAAAAAGTAGCATGCTGGAACCCTTAACTTCCCATATCCAGGCAATCCAATAGTTAGGTGCATGGCTTTTATATAGAAAGGATAGCGAGAGCTGGACATGCCTGAAAAAAATACTTATAACCTTAAGTTTTTTATTGTGTATTTTGGAAAGAGATGGTTAAATTACATGGTTCCCCTGAATTAGGACCGACTGATTTACAGCTTCTCACCATGTTAATGACTGTTACTTCTTTAAAATCAGTCTGTTTTTCTGAACTAAAATAAACATTTTACTTTTTGTTTAATTTATCAGTAACTGGTCAAACTTTTGGCAGGTTGAATGTATTAGATGATCTTTGTACCAGTTTCTTTCCCTTTTTCAAAATATAACAAACATTAAGGCTGTAAAAAACATATTTTTCCTGGTAGAAAGTGTTTTGTCTCATGATCCTGCAGACATATCAAGACCATGGTCCCACTTCAAACCCCACCCCAAAGAATGCAGGATAGAATGTGCAACATTGCAGTGCACATCTGTACTGTCACTCCCTAACTGGCCTGATTGTGTACTCTCATCAGCCACCTGCTGGTGGAGGAGCAGCAATGCAACTGGGAAGGACTGTATGTGCAAATGACTGTACTGCTCCTGTTTTAATTCAGGTCATGTGTGATATATTTACATCCTGATATGCTCCCTCAGGTCTTAATATTTTAGGACATCTACCAGAGGGCTTAGAATAGCAAGTTCTGCTTTCCCTTTTCTGTCTAAATTGCTAATTCCTCAAATTTTTTTTCATTAAAAAAAAAAAAAAAAGCAGCTGATTCCTCCAAACAAAGGTTTGGCGGGGTTTGTGAGAGAGAAACGGTCAATTTCAATTAGCATCTAGATTTGAACACTTTTCAAATAAGTTTTGAAATTGGGGTTTTTTTTGTTTTTGACTTTTTTTTTTTTTCCAATAAAATATTCTGGTTCTTTATTTTAAAACTATTTTTATTTTGAAATGTAAACTAATCACTGTAAAAAAATCAAAACACTATTTTTACTGACGTGCCCTGGGGTTTGGTACACTCATGCCTAAATTTTGATTAATTTTGTTCTGATTTGGGAGATTTTTTGGAGGGGGTTGTTGGAGATTTTGTTGGGGGGGATGGAGAAATTTTGTACCTTAAAGAAACAGCATTAAGGGCACAAAAGCATAGGATACCTACACACATGCCTGGGAATGCGGTGGAGGGGATTTTAATTAGAGTGGTTCCTCGACAACCACTTGAATTAAAATGCCTCACCATCATGTATATTAAGCCCCTGGACATTTGGAAAGGGCTGTGGGACACTATCTAAACTTCATTCAATGAGGTTTAGATAAATCTCCCCCATGGCCATTTTAAAATGCATGGGAACTTAATACACTTGATAGTGAGATGACCCTGGAGCATTCTAATTAGAATGTAAAACAGGCTTAATTCATCAAGTCTGCTCTGATGCATTCTAATTAGAATGTGAACAAGCATGTGCACAGATAGCCACAAGGTCCAGATGCAAAGGAAGGATAGAAAATGAAACAAGAGATTAGCTCCATTAAATATTAAAAAATAAATATCCCACAAAAAAAAAAACAAAACACTTAGCCTATTACTAGGGATCTAGTTAAATCTTTTTGCAGATTCCGTGGAAATCGTGAGGTTAGGTGATACCCATGAAATCCACGGGGGGGGGGGGGGAAGCCTACTAAAAATAGAATGCTGGCTCCCCAGTGGGAACCAGTAGTCCTCACAACCACTGCAATCTGGCAGGAAGTGGGGACAGTGGTTACCAGCATGAAGGGAAGCAGGCAACATGACTACTGCACCCCCCATCACTGATTGGGGGGTGGTCTGTTGTCTGGCCCCATCCTTCTCCCCTAATCATCAGTGAGGAGGTAGGGCCACATGACTGACAGCCCTTTTAGCCAATGAATGGCGAGAGGCAGGGCCATATGACAGACAGCTCTCTTACCCAATCAGTTGGGGGGGGGAGGGGCCACCCAGGGGTGGATTAAGATTTATTAGAGCCCTGGGCCCCAGCAAGAGGATGGGTCCCTTTCACCTTCTGGTGCTGCCACTGCCAAGGGTAAGGCAGGACTCAGTGCCTTGTGGGGGAAGCTGAATGGACCTAGCCAGGCTGGGGCGTGGTTTGGCACATGCCTGCTTCTCCTCCCTGCTCTTCACTCTCCTTTTCCCCTGCCATGACCTGAGCAGAGCAGAGGGCAGATGAGGGCTGCCCACTGAGACCTCGGGATTCTCCACCCTGTTCCCTTTGCCTCGAGAGCTCTGCATCAGAGGTGTGCCCTCTGCCCACCTGGCAGTAAGCAGCTGATGCAGGGCTCCTGAGGAAAAGGCAGCAGAGCAGAGAGCCCTGAGCGCAGAGTCAGCAGCCTGAATCTGTCCTTCGCACAAGTCTGAGGAGGGGTACATCCCCCCCATGCCTCCATTTGGGGGTATGCACAGCTTGCCTCCTGAATGATCTGCCTGTGGCTGTGTCCTGCTTCCTGCCCTGGCCCTATGCACTTCCCTGGCTGGGCAGCACCCCCAGCCCCTGCCCCAATCTCTCTCTCAATCTGCCCTCCCCATACCCCTTCCTTCTCCCAAACCTCTTTCCCCCATATACTTACCTGCAGAGAGCTGCTCTCCACACTGCATAGCTATGTTCCAGGCCATGTGTATGCATATGACTGTGCACATGCAGACAGCACCCCCTGCATCACACTCTCAGCAGGACCCCTTACAATCTACAGTGCTGCTTGCCCGCAAGGGGAAACGTGCCATTTCCCGAGGGAGCCCACGCATCCAGGGCCCCTGACTGGCAGGGGTCCCTCAGCCAATAAGATGTGTGGGGGGCCCTGTCACGATAAACCCACAAAAATGGCAGCCATCCCCACAATCTGCCCATGAAATTGGTCACCTGCCTTCTCGAATTATGTAGATCCCTACCTATTAGTAAGGATAAGTACAGGCATATAGCATAAAGATGATAGGAGCAAGTCAGGAAGGCCAAAACACAAACTGAGATACAACTGACAAGGGAAATAGTAGGCCCCAAAAAGAATTCCATAAGTATGCTCGAAATAAGAGAATGACCTAGGAACTTTCAAATCTCACTCAACAGGGAATAGAATGTAATACTGGATGATGCAGAAAATGCTGCAGTATCTAATGCTTTTATTACTTCAGTCTTCACAAAAGAAGGCCAACTATTAGCTGATAAGCACAGTTAACCACTGGGAAAATAGATAATCAGCCTGAAGTAGGAAGAGACATGTATAGAGATTACTTAATCAGTCTGGAGATTTTTAAATCAACGATGCCAGATGAGATTCAGCCTAAAGTACTCAAATAATTGGCTGAAATAATAGCACAGCCATTAGCTATTACCTTGAAGAACTAATTGAGATTAGGTGAAGTCCCAGATGACTGGAACTGGGTAAATACAGCACTCATTTGTAAACAAGGGGACAGAGGCAACTCAACGAATTACAGACCAGTCAGCCTTGCTTTGATATCCAAAAAGATACTGGTACATATACTCAAGGAATCTATTTCTAAGTACCTAGAGTATAACAAATGAAGTAGGTTACAGTCTCCATGCTTCCTCTTCATTCCAGTGTAGAAAAATCAGCTTCTTCACTATCCATCCCAATTACTGGAAGGCTGACTTTTGGGGAAAGGATGCAAGTAAATATGGTAATATCCTAATTAATCACTTGGGAGATGGAACAGAGTCCACACTTGGTAAATTTGCAAATGGTACCAAAATGTGTGAGGGAGCAGACACTTTTGAAGACCAGATTTGGCTTCAAAATGACCTCGCTAACCTGGAGAAAGGGCATGATATAAATCAAATGAAATACAATGAAGACAAGTGCTAAGCACTGCATATAAGATGGACTGATCAAGGCCACAAATACAAACTGGGGAATGCCTGACCAGGCTGCAGTACTGCACAGCGAGATTATAGTGCAGGGAGAAGCATTATAGTGGACTGCAAACTGAATACAAGTCAACAATGAAGCAATGTTAGGAAAAAAAGCCTACAGTATACTGAAACAGGCACTTGAGCTTGGGACTTCTCAGGGGAGTACCCTAGTTCTACTCAATTAGTGCTGTCTTCAAAGACACTTTAACTTGTTATTATTAAGCTGCTGATTAGCATAGAATCTAAAAATACTCTGTTATACAAACAATGCTGTGGAGCTGAAGACAGGAATGAGTTTAAAAGTTTACATTCCAGCTATAGCTAGTCAGTCAAGGGCATGAAAAATAGAAGAGCAGTCGTCAAGCAATAAAAAAGCTGTCATTCTAATCTGATTTGGAGGAATAAATTTCATAGTAGATACTTTGCCAAGATACAAAACCATCTCTGCTTTCAAGAGTTCAATGCTTTCAGAACTGTAGGGCAGGTCAAGAATGAAGACAATGTTTCACATTTTTTTCCTCCACTTTTATCACTTCTACTTTTTGCCTCTATATTTCTATAACTGTTTTGGAAAAACTACAATTATATGTAATAACCTTCATCCTTAAGAGAATCTTTTTCATAATCTGTTTTCTATTAAACCAGATTCTCCTCTAATTGACATAAATCAGCAGCAACTCTATACAGATCAATATTTATGTGGATATGGAACCAATGCAGCCAAAAAAAATTGGGCCCGTGATTTGTCTTGTTGCATACAAAGCAAACAAAACTGTACAGGGCTACAGGTAGGTGCATCATTAGGAATGAATTCTAGGCCAGTATAAATCATAATAGCTTCATTAAAGTCAACGTCTATATAAATTTTCACTGACATAATCCTGAATCACTTACCTCTATGAATAATTGCACCTTTAAGGGGAATTTTACTTGGAAGAAGAAAGGAGGATTGAGCTTTACCTTTTTTTAGTTGATTATCAAAAACTTGTTCTACAGATATGTAGAATAACTTAATTTTAAAACAATTATTAGGTGTCCGTATCTAAATATTAGGTTTAAATTGTACATGTTAATTAAAATACAATTACCTGGTCCAAAAGAATGAGTCTGAATCTGCTCTCAGTGATATGAATCAGGAACAAATTCTACACAGGTTAATATTTACACGGCTAGGGAACCAAATTAGTGATGGGTATTAGGCTGCGATATTTCTACATTATGTGCTGGCCAAACAAAGACTGGAATATGGCAACCAAAAACAAAACAGGCCAAAATGTCCATGGAAAATTAGCAAAGGCAAAAATACTACTGTAGACAAATAGATATGATGGCGACAGTGATAGTTTGTAACTATCTTTTCCTGCTCTCTCTTTTGTTTTTGTTTTTTTTTACTAAAATAAATGTCCATAACAGCAAAGCGCCTAAACTTTTGATTTAAATTCATTCAACTTGAATAACAAGAAGAGAATAAACACTACATTGTTTGAAACTAATGGAACTGAGAACACAAGCATATGGAGACAAAGCTGTAGCTTGTTGTAAAGTTACTGGACCAATATTGTGCCTGGTTAATGCTAGTGAATACAATACAGTAACTGACTAGACATTAATTTGATTCATTAATTTCTATTTCTAAGTGTATGAAAGTAAACGAATTTTCACCTACTTAGACCCGTTTAATAACAGTTTGGCTCAAGTTTGCATTTCTAGGCAAAGTATAGAGGTTCAAAAAGTCCAAGGCAGAATTTCAGAGATTTCATAGACATTTGGGCTGGAAAGGACCTCGGAAGACCTTCGAGTCCAGCCCCCTGCCCCAGGGGCAGGAAGTCAGCTGGGGTCATAGGATCCCACAAGATAAACATCCAAATTTCTCTTCAAGGTGTTCAAAGTAGGTGCCTGAACTACCTCTGGTGGCAGGCCATTCCAGACCTTGGGGGGTCAGACAGAAAAGAAGCCTGAAACGGTCATGAAGGAGTTTGTGACCATTTGATCTTGTCATCCCTCAGGGCAGTCTGGTAAACAGATGTTCCCCCAGATCCTGGTGAGCACCCCTTATAAACTTATACGTGCCCACCAGATCACCCCTGGGCCTACGCTTTTCCAGGCTGAAGAGTGCCATAGCTCTCAGCATCTCATCATAGGGTCTGTGTCGCAGTGCACTCAGGTGTCCTGCGCCTGAGAGCGGAGACTGCTCTGGGGAGACCCCTAGTGGCAGAAAGGGGGAGGCTCAGCTGCCAGTCACCAGGGCTGCACAGGTGCTGGTTGCTGGGACAACTGGTGAAACCAGCTGACTAGGACGGGGCAGGGCTTATCCCTTCTTAAGCCCAGGTAGGAGGCCAGGAAGGCAGTCCCTCTCCAGCAGCCGTGGGAGTAGGGACTCAGCTCAGACAGAGGGGAGGACTCTGGTCATGAGAGCATCTCCTGGTCACTGCTGAGGTTGGCGGAGCCCTTCTTCCCCAGCTCCCTCACTCTCTAGTAGGGAGCAGATTTTTGTTTGACCGGACAGTCTAGTTTATTATGTTGTAGCCCAGGGGCTTTATGTTTACTGTTTTGACCGGAGGACTGGCCGAGGCTATTAGGGGTAGAGGAGGCCTCATAGGAGCTCCACGGTAGCGTGGGGCCTCCTGGCACTGGAGAGGGCGCAGCACTCTTAGGGGGCGCATTGGCCCCAGCCCAGAAACACCGGAGCGAGACGGGGGGCAGTAGGGAGTTGCCCCAGAGCGAGGGGGGGGGCAGTAGGGAGCTGCCCCGGGAGTAAAGAGGAGGGCTAGAAAACAACAAGGCCCAGGAAACCACGTCAACTCCATCTGCGAGGCTTGGGCTGTGGTGTAGGGGAGGAAAAGGAGCTGCAGGTGGTGCCCCCTGTCACTGGGACGCTGATTACAACCATCTTCTAATCAAATAAGATCAAAGCGTGGCAGGCAAGTAAGCAGGCAGTTGGCCCATTACAGGAGGGCAGATCCACTCCCAGGAAGGCTCCAGTATTGATACCCCTCTCACAGTCTGCTTTCCTGACCTCTGATCATGCACATGGCTCTTCTCTGCACCCTCTCAAGCTTCTCCACATCCTTTTTGAATTGTGGAGCCCAAAACTGGATGCAGTACTCCAGCTGCAGCCTCACCAAGCCAAGTAAAATTGGAGAATGATGTCCTGCAGTTTCCTTAAGAAGCACCTAAGGATGCAAGCCAGCATTTTGCTAGCTTTACTAGCCACAGCATCACATTGATGTCTCATGTTCATCTTGTGGTCAATCATGACCCCCAAGTCCCTTTCTTCCATAGTGCTAGCCAGTGTAGCACTGACAAGCCTATAAGCATGCTGTGAGTTTTTCTTCCCAATGTGGAAAACCTTGCATTTTTTTGGTGTTAAACACCATCAGGTTCTCATCCGGCCATTTCCTGGGCCTGTCAAGGTCAGCCTGGATTGCCTTCCTGTCCTCAGGTGTGAACGCTTTACCTTAAAGTTTGGTGTCATTGGTGAACTTGGCCAGTCCACTTCTGATACCAATGTCCACATCATTAATGAAGATGTTGAATAGTGTTGGCTCAAGGACAGAGCCTTGAGGGACCCCACTGGTCACAGTGCACCATGACAATTTGACTTCTGTCAACCACCACCCTCTGAGTCCAACCACAGAGTCAGTTCCTCAGCCAGCGGATCATGGTAAAGCAGAGGCTGCGGTCGGCCCGTTTTGCTAAGAGGTGATCATGGGATACCAGATCAAAGGCTTCTTTAAGGTCAAGATATATGACATCAATCTCTTCTCCCTTATCCAGGTGATAGGTCACTTGGTTGTAAAAGGAAATAAAATTGGTCAAACAAGACCTACCCGCAACAAACCCATGCTAGCTATCCCTCAGGACATTGCCAACGATTAAAGCTTTCCAGGTTTTTCTATGCTGTGTAGATTGAGCCAATAACAAACCAAACTGTTCAGTGTTCCAGAACAGGAGCCTCCATGGGGGGGGGAGGATTTTCCCCTGCCTGCAGCCCAGTGAGCTCCCCCACTACCAGGACAGATGGTGCATTCCCCCTCCCAAAATATCCCACCTCTCAGAGGCCAGTGAGGGGACAGGTTTGGGGTGATCCCAGCCCAGCTCACTGGACTGCAAGGGAGAGTAGGAACCCCCACCATGGGGGCTTTCCTACCCTCCCACCCATGTTGTACAGATCTGGGCAAGGGTAGTCTGTGGGGTGGGTCTGTTCCCCTGCCCCTACCCCATCCTGCCAGGCTGATAGGCACAGGCAGGAAGCAGGCTAGGCAGAGCAGTAAACAGAGACTTTACTGCCTCAGCTCTGTGACAGCTGGGAGCAGGACCAGCCCTGCTTCAGTGGAGCAGATACCACATCCCAGGGCTGCAAAGCATCATGCTGGGGGATTGCAAGGTAAATTGAGTTGGTAGGGGATCTGGGACAGAAGTTCCATAAACTAGTTTAACCTAAGCCAGTTAAATCTGATGCTACATCCTCCATCCCAGTTTATCCTAAACTGCATTTGGCCATTTTGAAAGTGGTTTATGTGCATTAAGTTTCTGTTCTGTTACAAGTTTAAACCGGTTTTCAATCACTTAAACAAATATGTGCGTGACTTCTGTCCCTAGGCCTAAGAAGGCTTCTCAATAAAACAGTTTTATCCTCTCCTGAAGAGCTCGTACATTTTGTTTGTAGGTTTGCTGTAAGCACTATAGTATTACATGAGACTAAAGTTGCTGCTAAGTTTGATGGAGACCTTTAACTATACTAGAATTATTTTCTGCCTAAGGGAAAATTGTTTAAAGAGTAGGACTAAAGTCTGTTGAATTTTGTTTGCTCTGTTATATATATTAGTCATGTGGAGTTAGCCTCAAGAAACAGGAATCAATTTGTACTTGAATTGCACTTTGTATATGCCAATTCTTTGCTGCCTTACCCCTGAGCGATTTGGGTTATTTGAAGGACATCTGTTACCTCACTGAAATTTTTAACATTAGGTTTATGTTAGGCTAACTGCTGTCCCAGTTAATGAAGATCACAAAGAGCTGAATGTTACTAGCAAAATGTTGATATCCAAATTCAGAGCATTTAGATAATAACATTTTGAAAACAAGCAAGACAAACAAATTACAAACTGAAATTAAAACAAAAACAAATTCAAGTTGGGTAGATTTTTTTCTGGTAAAAAAAACCCAGTGAGGCTAACACTACAGGCCACTTCAAATGTCATATTATAAGATATTTCTCTATTTTTTCTAGTATGGTCACAGGATCCAAGGAATGGTCTTTAGGCACCATTAAGAATATTTTACTGCTCCAAGATTACTAAAATTGATCACTGTTGTCAAAGAACATAGGAGCTATGTGACTGTGTGACAGAAAAAAGAATTGTCATCCTACATATATGTGGTTTACACATCAAATACTTTAATATAGGAATCCAATATTTTTTAAGTACCAGAAATATTCTGCATTTCCCTTTTCTCTAGCAATGAACAAAAAGGTTTACAGACTAGATACAACTTAGAAGGGAAGATATAAATAATATGCTGAGACTAAGTGGCCACTGTCTTAAATTTCTTCTTGTCCATGGAAATATAGAATTGGTAAACATTAAGTATCTCACTTGTAAAATATTATTTATCTTTGCTAAGTATCATGATCCAGTTTGGTGCTGCTAAGCACACAGAAAATGGCATGTAAGGATCTTAAAATACAGGCAGAAACATGTAATGCAGTCAGGCTAAGTGACCTGAAGAAAAATATACATAGTGAGAGATTCTGCCTTTTGTCTCACTAATGTAAAAGCAGAGTAATTCCAATGCCATGAGCTAATATGGAAGTACCTGGTGTAACTGACAGCAGAATTTAGCTCAGAGTTAACTAACAAAATTTTTCTCCATTACCTACACTGAAGACTCCGCATATAATCTTGAACTATAGCTCCTCTAAGGAACAAAGAACACAATTGTGCAAAATAGCTTACAGTAACAATATCCAACATTACAACCAATCATAATGAGGCCTAAAACTCTGTGATCACATTACTGCATACATCTTAGAGAAGTCTTGGATGTGCTGTTTTTTTTCTGGTACCCCATACTGTATATTTTTAAAGCCAATGTTTTCTCTACTAATTTTAAATAGGTATTTCCTCAGTTTAATGCATTTTCTTTTACAATCCAAAGATTGTAAAAGGATCCAGTCCATTCTCTCAATGTTATTACATTAAAATAACAGGCTGGTATCCCAATCTTCTTCGACAGTCAACACAAGTCACATACTGCTTTGATGTCTAGAACAGAGAAATATAAATTCTATATGTGAAAAGAACTAGAGTCCAACCTTTTGCTAAGACCATAAAGAGGTTAAATACATTTCATATACTATTAAGGAGGAACTTCCCCCCCACCCCAGAAACAGAGGTTACGTAAGGTTTTGTGTAATATTTTGTAGACTTCCTTTAAAATAAATTTGCTCTTAAAAATAAATTTATTTTTAAAAGCAACATAATTGTGCTATTAACATGCTGTGTATGGAGTACTGGTTGTTTTGTTTGTTTGGTTTTGAATACTTATTCAATAAAATCTGTATGTGGAATGAAGAAGTTACCAACCACCAATTGCATTATTTAGTACTTGTTTCTGAGTTTAAATTTTAGTGTAATTGCAAATAAAATCCTAGTTTAAAAGCTCTCATTTGTCTTGTATATGAAACAGAATTTTTCCTCAAGAAAACCACCTATAAAAATACCGTATTTACCCAAATCCAAGATGACCCTGAAGTTAAGCTGACCCCCAAAATAATTAGATTCCATACATGAAGAAAAATGTATAAAATTGTTATAATTTTCCATGTACAGAATCTAATTATTGGAGGTTTGCCTTAAATTTGTCCCCCTCACCACTGCAGTGGGAAAATCAATGGTAGTGGGATAGGCAGTGCAGGACAGACAGTAGGGCAGCAGACCCTTACCACCTGTCCCTCACTTGTGCCTGCCCTCTCCTGCAGTTTCTGCTCCTATCCCCCTCCTCCAGCCCCACATAGCTTCGCCACCCCCTCCAACTTCTTACCCTTACCCTGGCACCCTCCCCACTCCAGCCTGGGGCACAGGGCACAGCCTCAGCCAGCACTGCTGCTACCGGGCTGGGCTGAGACCATCTTCCATACTCCAAGCTGAAGCAGGGATGGTGCCTACTGTGGTGGAGCTAGGATAAGCAATTGTGGGGAGGGGGTCTGTAGTAGTGCAAGAGGCTATGGGGTTGGAGAGAAGATGCATGAGGGAAAAGGGGAGTACAGAGGGAGAATAGGGTATGAGGAGCAGGGCCTTAAGGCTACAGGAGGAGAGGCAGGGATTGCAAAGGTGGCATGGAGGGCACTCAACAGCTATGCATTTGGCCCTGATACAGGGTTGGGGTGAGAGCTGGAGTTGCAGCAGCTGCCTGTTCTCCAGGCACCCACCTTATAATAGCTTCTAAGACAAGGGACTCACCACCATACACACATTTGATGGGGAAAAAAAACATTTTACTTGATTCCAAGATGAGGATATGCCATATTGCTTTCTTTTGGATACTTGCTTATCTTTAGAAAAGATGTCCTTCATTTGCTCTGGACACATGTACAATAGAAGTGTACAATTCCTAATCATGAAAGTGTGGTTCTGTTCTAAATAATCACTCCAAAAACCAAATAATCATTTATGGATGTATTGTATCCAATGACTTCCTGACCCAGTGTACTCAGCTTCCAAGGAAAAAGTTGTTTCTCATAATTGTTATCTCTATGACACTCAAGATGGCTTCTCTCTTTTCTCATGTATCCTTACTAATAATTAAGATTGGGAAGGCTAAATTTAGACCCTACTTATACCTGCAGATTCTGTTTACATTGGTTACTTATATAATCCTCATGAACAGGAGCTAAGCTGTCTTTTTTTGCAATTCTTTATCCTCAAGACAACCAAGGGAATAGTTATTACCCCTATTTTATAGACAGGGAGCCATGGTATAGGGATTAATACAAGGATTCACAATTTATGTTTCTTAATTGGTGTTTGGTTTTTTACTTCCTTTGTGGATTGGGTGCCGATTTGACCCATAGTCACACAGGACATCCATTGCCAAGTATGAAATTGAACCTGTATCTCCCAAGGTTCAAGACATAACCCAAACATCACCCCATCCTTCCACCTCATTTCCTGTAGAACATGCCCTTATTGATGTGCCTGTAGAAATACAGCAATGGGGCCAATTGGTTAATACTAACTGGAAGAAACTGATATGAATAGTTCTGTTGACACTGCACTAACTTAAATCAGCCTTGCTTGTTCTATCCTAGCCTTATGGGCTTTAGATAGTCTTATACAAAAATGAAAAGAAAAGTTATTTTTGAACCTCAAAATAGATCTTGGATTACATTTCAGGAGAGGGTTTAAAATTAGGATTTTATGTAACCTGAGTCTTTTGATCCAACTAGTGGAGAATCACTTATTTCTGAGTCATGTGGCCATATAAACCAGGTTGGAGTGACAACCCAAGCATTTGCCTGGTGTTGTATTCAGTAAAAAATATAAACATCTAATAATTTTCCTTATCAGTGCAAAGGATATAAGACACTATCTATTGTACAAAGGCAAATGGGAAGAAATCCAGTGATAGAAATTATCAAACCCTACCTTGCCACCCTGGTTTACAAACTGGTTTGACGTCCACTCGTACTAACACATCTTCTGTTGCACGTTTCTGCCCACAGTCAAAAGCAGTTACCATTATCTCATACAGGTGCTGTTTATCATAGCTCAGCTTCTCAGTGGTTCTGATATTACCTGGAAAAAAGAAAGGACCCAGAAATTACTAATTGGTGAAGTTTATATAATCTCCCAACAATTAAAGCCTAGTAAAGTGGGCCTTTGGTAAGAATGTCATTGGAATCAACAAGCGTTCTATATGCAAGAAAATTATAAGAAATGGCTCTGAATATTCTTCTAAGATATACTCAAAATAAAAGGAAATATATCAGAGTTATGTATAATTGTTATTTGTGTTGGGTATTTATACATTTCTATAAAAACAACCCCCCCCCCAAAACAACAACAACAAAAACATATATGCAAAGGCACTTTTTAAAAGTAAGATTCAAGATATAAACAGAGCTAACAACTTTATATGTGGTTTTATATTAGTAGGTGAAACTTCAGTCCTCTCATGAGCACTGATTAGTATCTATTTCACACCACATATCTCAAATTCTATGCATGGATGCTCATGGGTGTACATGTGAGAAGGGAGCTGAAATTGGGTAGTCAGGGCGGGGAGACAATTCAAGCTATTTGTCTACTACTGTGCAGAGATGACAGGGAAAAGACATTACAGCCTATCTTAAAAAATTCTTTCTGCTCAGCTGCTTTTACATATAGGAACCTCTTTAAATATAGGACTTCTATTTCTACAGGGATTAGGAGGTCTAGCATTATCATCATCATGTACATAACAAAGCTCATCTGCTACTTAAATAAGTGCTTTGCTACTAGAAAGAATAAGTCAACAAAAAAGCCATCTGCCAAATCTGACTGACACAGAAAGGTGAAAAATTTCCAGTTAACAAGAAATGATATACTGTGCATGAAAATGGCAACATCTTTCTTAGTCACTACTAGAGAACTGCCATTCTAAAGATGAAGCTAATTAATGAGGTCAACATTTCACTTCAGTTCATTTATGCTAAAAAGCAGTCTTCATTCAAATTGCAACTTGGAAATGTTTAATATATATTTCACATGTTTCGTCTAACATGTTCCTTAACCAAGAATATGCTAATTAAAAATAAATAAATAAATCACACTCGCATCCTAAATTTAAACTTACTGTAAATGGAAATAGATATACACATAATATCATCACATCATAAATGTTTGTAACCATTGATATGAAATAATGTACTACAGAATCAAGTACTCTGATCAAAATTTTAAAACCTGGACACCAGAATTCATGCAACTTTTAAGACATAAACAAACAGTATGATTGTCAAATACACTGACCAGGAGTCACATATTTGAACATGCTGGCCTTTGCTGGCTTTTCAGTAAAATTACAGGGGGGAACAAACCCTAAAAATTAACCATAGGTGAAAAGCTCAGTTTTAAAATCTGGCCCCTCTATTTTTCATTGCAATAGTATGAATTTTGCAAGTAACTGCCATTTTGGTATGAAGATTTAGTCATTTTTGAGCACAAATGACACCAATAGTGTGTGGGGGGGAGGTGGGACTATGTATGCAGAATTGGAGATCTAGCATGTAAGAGGAAGCAGGCATAGGATTGGTGAAGTGTGCTTCTTTTGCATTATCCCCTAAAATACAAGGAAACCTCTGAACTGTAATCTGGATCTTGAGCCAGACCACACTGACCCTTTGGTTTTTAGCTATCACTTCATATTTCCTTAGTGATGTACATTAATAAAACTCTCACAAAAGCCATAGGATAGGGAAGCACAATGTGGTCTGCCATTCATTCATTCTTATTCCATGAACATCAACAATGTAAAAAGATTTGAAAAGAAAAACTGAGAATCAAATTATTCTTCATCACAAATTGCATCCTCAGTGAGCAGCAATTCATTGATCTCTGCACACACTGTCCATTTCGCAGCTGGCAGATATGCTTCAAGATCAATTCCCACTAGTGATACCCTCCACTGGAATGTGGCTCAATATAGTTTGAGTTGTACACTCCTGGTTTAGAGGGTCTGTAGGAAAAGGCTGTCATCCTGGTCAGGGAGCAAAATGGACTCTTCCTGGACACTTTGAACCAAATCTCTCTACGTTTAATTTTCCCCCACCTCAGGCTGTAACAGAAATATTTTATGGATACTAGGCAGAGGTGATCCCAGCAGGGTGAAGGGCCCGGGGCAAAGCAGTCTGTGCAGGCCCCCATCCCCATGCCATGGCACACTTATGCAGGGGAGTGAAAGCCCTGGCACACCAGACACAGTGGGACGGGTGGAAGCCAGAACAAGCAAAGACTGCCCAACCCGCCAAGCAGGCAGGAGGCCTCTGTTTCAAAAGTTGCAGCTGTAGCCTCTCTACCCAGCTCTGTGGGGCCCCTCAAAGCATGGGTCCCAGGGCGGTTGCCCCAATTCGCACCCCCCAGGGATGGTTCTGATACTAAGGGCGGTGTTAGACATTACCTTTCCCATGTGTTAAATACTCTTAAGATAGGAGGGTTTACAGGTTAAGGCCAGGAAAAAAAGAAATAAGTACCTTCTGAGCATTTCAAAGTTATGCCTCTTTGGGAAAGGACTATCTCCACCCGGTATAAGGCAGCTCATGTTGCAATAACATCAGTCTGCTCCATAGGGCCAATATCCACACCTTGTAGTCCTCCAGTATCCCAGGATGCACTTCTCTTAGCCCTCCCTCACATGTGGATGAACTATCTTTCATAACTGTACTGCCCTGGGCTGACAGGCTCAGAGAATGCCAGACAGTTGTGGGTGAGAAGCAAGCTGAGGAAAGGGGCTAGGAGGAGGGGGAGGCAGGTAAGAAGGGAGTCTCTGGAGAGCCAGATAGCTATGGGGAAGACTTGGCAGCTCTTAACTACGACCCTGCTTGCCAGCCATTTAACAGCAAATCAAAGCTGGGCATGTTAAAGAGGGTATTAACCCTTAATGTGCAACTGCTCAGTCATAGTATGTGGTAACTTTACTACCTAATATTCTTTAGCATATGAAAACTGTAAAGTGTAACAACACCTTAATCCAATTTCTTTAGAATTCTTCCAAATGTTAACTACCTGACTTTTTCCAGCTCAACCAATCAATAAGCCTCAGGAAGGGGTTACCTCAGGTCATCCTTTTCTATATCCAGAGTTTGATCTTTGAAAAGTTTGCCAGAAGTCCATTGAAGCCAGTGGACAACTTTCACATTAGGTCTTAAGAGGGCTTCTGCCCTCCGATCTAGCTATTGCCATCTTTTGGTACAAATCTTTAATAGGTTCCTTATAGTCGTACTAGGTAGTTTCTTGGGCTGTTAGTGAGAACTGCCCTCTACCCACACATTGATATTTTCAATTTTATGTGATAAAAGTAGACATACTTTTGTCTGGTATCTATAGCAATAAGCTGGAGAACAAGGGTGTGTCTCCTGTCCTCCTCCTTCCTTAACCTCTTCCCTGTCAAACTATGAAGATATACACACTCCATTACAATCCCTATGTTACAAAGAGGGAAATAAAATGTTTGAATGATTGACCGCATAGGTTTCAGATATTACTTGCTCCGAGTCCACTTTACTAAAATCGCCATGGATAGGAATGTATTCAGCTTAGTAGGTTCTTCTTTCCACCATGAATGAGACAACATACACTTCTCAGTTATGTTCTAATGTTAATGTCAAATATGGCATTAACTATGAATATAAGGCACAAGCAATATATTTCTTCAGTTGCGTGATTAGTTCTTGGCGAGGGGGATTTTGGTGGAATGCTGTCATTTTATTCACGCATTTAGTATCTGTTCCTTTTTACCCCTTTCCGGCTACATTTTATTAACATTTCTTCTATGCATATTCTTTTGCCCCTGCTCCTTTTGTTCTCTTTACTATTGTTTTACTCTGCAACCTGTGGTGCTAATCCTCAAGATGCCAAAGTTCGGTAAATTAACATTAGCAGCCAGCTGGAATTTGCTTGGCACATTAACTGTCTTCTAAGATTTATAAATCATTAAAATGTATTTGTATTTCATTAAAGCTATCTTCCAAGATTTGTATTTCATTACACTCTTTTAAGATTTGCATTTCAAGGATCGTGAATATTTAGTTTTTATTCTTAGAAGGTCATTTGAATGTCTTCTAAATGATTCTAGGTAGTTTATTGATTTTCTAATTATTCTTTGTTTCTGGTACCTCTGATAGCTATAGCTTTGTTACTTTGTTATTTGACAATTTAAATCAATAAGATTTTTTAACATAAACAAAGGAGGGAAGATTATAAAAACAGATTGATGAGTGCTCTAGAAAAGGTATGTTGGGAATTTCTGTTTATTACACTTCATATAAGAGCACAGGAAATGAAATTGAAAGGTCAAAGGCCAACCTAAGTCAAGCAACTCATACACAGGATGATTGTGGTATGTCAGGTTTTGTAGCCAATGGCACAAGGAGTGATGTGGGTCACAATACACCCAGTTGCCTTTGATATCTAGTTGATTTGAGCTGGGGCAATCAACTAACAAGTAGGTTAACTGGGACCAGAGGGACCAAACTTTGGTATAAATCCAGAGCAAGGCTTGAATTTGCATCTGTGGAGAAGTAGCAAAGACATCTTAATGTTTCTGCCTCCACACTTCACTGATGAAAGAAGGGACATTTACTTCTGGTAGAAGCAAGCAATTAATCATATGATTCATATATAGCTCACAGAACTGGGGGCTGTCCAATGATATGACCAAGTCTGAAAATTCACAATACTCAAACTCTCCCCACCCCCGCCAGAAAGAGCTATCTATTTATATGGATAACAGTGTGTCCAGAATTATAACAGTAAACATTTTTAAAAAGACACAGAACTACCAAACCAGGGACAAGAAGTTCATAAATCTCTTGTTTCCCAGGACAAAACGTATTCTAACTGTCAGGAGTCAACTACTAGGGACAAGCCCCACACAGCCCATAAATTCCCATAACAGGGTTCCACATAACTTTTTGTGAAGCAGTCCATACAAATCTCACTTGATGACAGCACAGCAAACAAACTAGCCACCTGATCTGATCTACTCTGGCAGTTTCTATGCTCCCATACCCAGTACATCAGAGTTGTTCCTTACATTTCATTTGTGTCTACTGTTTAAACAGATATAAAATAGGAGATTTCACAACTGCTGCAAGACAGTGAAGGATTTTTTCTGCTGCACTAGTGCCCATTAGCATCAACCATTACTTTTGGGGAGCAGCAGCTGAATATGAAATTGAGGTCTATTTGATTTTCAGAACAGTGTTGGAGGTTGTCACAGAGCAGGATCCCTCAGGGTAGCCGTAATGCCCCTGGTGGCTCTGCGACCATAACAGTTCCACACCAAGGATGCCGTCTCATCTTTCCTGCCATGTCTTGCTGGTAAAATAAATCAGGAGTCTGCCCACGGGCCTTCAGTTGGCCTCACTAGAACTCACTGGTCCTTGAGCCCCTTACTGGACCTCTCTTCAATACCATGCCGCATTGGACACCTCAAGCCTTATGGGCTAATTGCATGACTCCAAACCTCCCTTTTACCATACCATATGCCCTGCAGCTATTATAACTGTTGTCACCTCTGTTGGGTCCTCAGCCATTGCCCCTTTAATCTGGCTAGCCTAGGCCCACTGGGTTGGATCTGGCTTTAGCTCCACTCACTCTCTTCCGATCCTTGGGCTCCTGGCCCCATGTGAGGACACCCCTCTGGTACCAGGCTCCCTGACCCTGTCTGCTGTGCCCCTCTGGCACTGGGATTACTGGCCCCTGTGTAGCTATGCCCCTTTGGTGCTGGGCCCATGGCCCCTGTCTGGCTGCTCCCTTCTGGCACCAGGCCTGCTGGCCCTGTGCCTTGCACCCTCTGCCTGTTGCAGACTTTTCTAACTGCTTGAGCCCTGCACCCACTTCTGGCAGCGCTCAAAAGGATTCCATGCTGCACTCTGGGCACTAATGAGGCCACTGTACCTCCTCTTACAGCCTCATCCCAAACCTCCAGTACAAACAATAACACAAACATAAGTCCCAGGGCTATAACATAACATTAACAATGAAGGCAGTTCTCTGCCTCCTTAAGAAAGTAAATTTCCACCCCTGAGATAGCATGCCCCCTAGCCCTGGGTACCTTGTGAGCTCTTGGAGGTTTACTGCACTCAGAGGTAGCAAAATGTCACAGGGGAGCTCTTGTGCAAGACCTCCTTCCCCTGGTAGTTGCCAGAGAAAGTGAACTCTGCCAGTCCCAGCCCTGAGCTTATATGCTCTGAGGGCCCTGCCTCCTTCCAGTCACCTGACCACCTGCAGGTGCCAGCTATTTACCTCATTAGCCTGTTATTCAGGTAACCTACAGCTGTAGAGCTCTGCCTAACCTGCAGGGCCCCTTTGCTAGGCTGCTTCTGGAGCAAGCACACCTTAGTGCCTTGTGACAGAGGGTCTGCTGTGAAGGTACAAGTAAAATGATTTCCCTAAGTCATATAGCAAGGCACAGCCATGAACAGAATGTATGACTAGAAATAGATGTCACCAAACAAGATGGATCAGCATGCTGTGATATGTCCAAGGACAGCGGATCTGCTAGATTGGGTGAAACGCATATCATCTTTTATCCCACTGCTTCCTTGTACTTAATACATGCAAAAATGGTAGGAAAAGTAGTAAAGATAGCAATTTTTTGTAGTACAATGTTATTACAACAGATCTATGAGTTACACTTTAATTTTCAGTTTAATATTGATTTGGTTCCTTTTTTTTTCTTGTTGGGGTTTTTTTTTTTTTTTTTTTTTGGAGAGAGAGAGAAAAGAGCTATCAAATTGGTCATCACATTTTTCTGCTAAGAGGAAAACATACAAGCCAGCCAGCCAGCTTGTTAAAAATGTCATATCTTGCAACTTCAGCCACAGTTCTTCATGCAGCAATGCATGAATTTGCTTACTATAAAATTATTTTATTTTATGGCCAATAGTTCATTACCTACAAAACTAAGTTCATCATACAAAAAGTATCTCCCTTTTATTGTTAAATAAAATTTCCCTTTTATTCATATTATGGTTTCATCACATGGATGTAATTTTGTTCAGCAGGAAATTACAGACCCACAATCAAAGGCATTTTATGTAAATGAGCTATAGGGACAGATTCTTAGTTGGTATAAATTCATATAACTTCACTGACTTCTAATGAAGCTACAGAACTGATTTATACCAATCTGGCTTATATTGTTCTGCCATTTTCATAACTTGAATTTCACATGGCAAATAGCATCTAGTTCTCCCCTAAATTTGATTGCACTGCTCATTTCACAGATGGTTAAAAAAAAAGAATCTAATGATTAGTAACATCATTACTAAAAAAAAGTCAATTGCCTTCTGAGTAAACATGGATATGAAGCAGCATCTCAAACACAGAATACATTCCACAATCCTGAGATATAATATAATACAGTTTAGA
Source organism: Crocodylus siamensis (assembly GCF_052110815.1). NCBI lineage: Eukaryota > Metazoa > Chordata > Crocodylia > Crocodylidae > Crocodylus > Crocodylus siamensis. The sequence continues at coordinate 55,583,277 of NC_143400.1, read as the reverse complement.
GATGTGATGCATGTCTCTAAGGTATATCTACAAGTTGCAAAGATTCAGATTCAAAGGAAATCCTGATTATCAGACAGACATTTTCCCAACCTACCTTTCAGATCGAATGCATGTAACATTATTTCATATCTGCTTAGGACAAAAGATTCACTTTTCAAATACACAATGGCATCCAGGGTTTCTTTAATGTGAATTGCACCCCACATCCTGTTACTGAAATCTAAATACAAAGAAAGATTGTATCCACTGGATACCTTTGCACCTCTCCTGTGTCAGACATCGTAATCCGAGTAGGACAGATATTCTAAACATTGCAATGACTCATGGCTCATATAAACTCTCCCTCCCTTTCATTGTTCTACCAGTAGAGTAAGAACTATCAGCTCTTTCAATTCAATCAACCCTATAACTCTTAAATAATGGACAGAATGTTGCCTATTTTTAATTGAAGTACATTTCTAGCCCTATTGATTGTACAGAACAACTTGAAAACATGAGCCCTAAGAGTTTGTAAGCCAGAGGAGAAATAAAATATGTATTATTTTTGTAAAACTACATGATTTCTTTTTTCAACCTGACACATGCTTGAATGCTTGTGGTTGATGGCAATTAGTAAAAGTATGTGAGATGTGCGTGCCCTAAGATAACCCATAATGGGTTACTAAATAAAATGAAAGGAGGAATGAATGGAAGGAAAAACATCATAGGAAAGTAGAACTGGAGGTCATCTGGTCCAACTTACTGCTCAAAGCCCGTTCATCCCTGACTAAACCAACTCAATCAAGTCTGTCTAACCTACTCTTGAAAAAGTTTCCAGGGATATGCATGGCTGACTTACTGTTCTTTGTTGGTGTTTGTTTTGCAACATTTTTTTCAGGAGTCTTACTTCACTGTTATCTTTGTGACTGAGTTTCATCTCACTCCCTTAGCCTACCAGGCTCCCGGGCATTTGCACGGTCTCCCAGACATCCCCTGTAGTCTCCAAATGCCCCTATTGCCATACCCAATCCTCTAGTCCTGCAATTCTCACTCTCTCCTGAGCATGCAGTCTTGATCTAGCCCAAGCAGAGCCCAGCCTCAGTATACAGAACCTCTTCACTCAGCATTCAGAGTCAAGCTGGCTCCCTGGCTTGAGAACCAAGGTTACACCTCCTGAGCTCCACCCCTTCCAGTCACATGTTCTTCTGACAAGTCAAAGGTGTGTCCCCTTAGCTTAGTGAACAGCCTGCTCCCATCTCCTGCAGTTTGCTCAGCTTAGCTGCAGTCATTGTCCTTAGGCCTGCCCATAGCTCTGCAAGTGCCTTGAGATCCTTTCAATGGTGCTGAAGGTTGGCAAACAATGTTAGCACTGTTTGGTGTGCAGACATGATTCACAAGCCAAGATTTCAAATAGGAATCCATGGTGTTAAAATATTTTGACCTGCTATAGAGTGAGTTCTTGATAGCAGAAGAATTTCTACGACTTTCCTGTATTCAAGAATTGAGAAAAAATTAATAGTAGACATTTTCTGAGGGATGTTTTGAGTCTATTGAAGGGAGCCTTGAGCCTGAGAAAGTTGAGAACTACTGGCTTAACCTTTGTTCAACACTAGCCAAAGTACCCGGCTTCGTCTGGGTTGCAGTAATCAGATGTTCATGTTTTATAAATAAAATATTTGAATTCTATTTTCCCCCTAGTAATAAGCTGTGTGTATGTGTTTAGTTTTATATCCTATTTTACTTGTGTGATATGGCTTAATACTGTGGCTTTCGGTTATACCAAAAATCTATAACAGTTGAACATTTAAATATATTAAACAACTGAATTGTGAGGCAGAATTATTTATTTACTTTTTTAAGACTTTAGCAGAGCACTGAGGATTTCACATCACATTTTTCTATCCCAGTTTTTGATACCAGGTGTTTGATACTTTTTTATTTGTGTAGAGCTACAAGATAGACAATGTTGCATGTTTTGCCATCTGGTGCCAAGACCAAAAGGTTTTTGCCATTGCCAACTCTGGAACAACCAACATAGAGTTGGCCATGAGAAAAGCATGGGCTTCACAGGTTGGGGCCAACAACTTTGAGTGATTGTCCCTGAGCCTTGTTGATGCTCATAGCAAAACTGAGGCAGATCAGGAACTGGAGCCATTTAAATTGAAATGGCAGGTGAGAGGGAATGACTGGAATGCGTGGAATGAAGACATCCTGTCCCGCTGCATGGCCAGTTATGGTGGCTTCAATGACACATGTGGCATGAGCTTTTTGACAGCCAATCATGTTCCATTGCGGAGTGCTGGTGGGTCCAGATTCCTGAGAAGAATGTTGGGTGCACCAATCTTGAGCTCCAGATTGTATGAAGGCACACCTGGTGGTTCGAGAGAGTTCAGAAATTCTGTTGGGTAGTTGACTGCCTCATCGGTGTCCACTGACTTGCATTTTTGCACAGTGCCAGGCAATTGACTGAATCATCTGTTTATGGTATTGACCGAATCATTTTTTGGTGCCAGGATGACTCTTTGGCATAGGCACTTGCAGTCATGAAAGTGATGTGCAACATTTGGAAAAACTGCCTCTTTCAGTTCTTGAAGTGTTGTAACTGTTTTCCCAATGTTGTTCATTGAGATGGTATCTGAGAATCAAGACGGAACTATGGCCCCATTTCCCAGTTTGAGGAGGCTTGCAGCAAACTCTCCAGCAAATGCATCACTCATTAGATGCACTTGTATGTTGGACATGAGGCTGAGCCGCTTAATGGCTTTCCAAACGTATGAAGCTTTGAGGCAGGCCTGTAGTTCATCAGCTTTGGTTCCACATGGAATGACTGTCAGTGTCTTCGAAAATCCGCAGCCAACACCAGAGTCACTCTTCCCATTGTTTTGTCATTATGTCAAAGATCTTAGAGGCTCTTGATCATACCTTCCAAGGCAGCTTTGTGAGACATTGTACACTCATCCCAGACAATGAGATGCCGATACTCCTGTAGGACCTTTGCTTTGCCAGTACCCCTGGCAATGTTGCAGGTTGGTGCCTTTGCACTTGCCAGATTTAAGGGAAACTTGAAGGCTGAGCTGTTCTGTAAACAGTGTGGCAGCAATGCATGATGATGTCACAGCAAGGGCAGAAGCATAATCCAAGGCTGGATTGTAGACGAATGTAGAGTTTCTTTTTCCCTCCAGGGCTGGTTTCTGGCTGCAGCCATTGCTGCTTTGTTTGCAACTCTCTGTGCAGGAGTTTCAGTTGCTCTGGATGCAGCCATTGCTGCTCTGTTTGTTTGCATCTTGTAACTTGCCACTCTGGAGTCTCAGCTGCTCTGACTGCAGCTTTTGCAAGTCAATTTTTGGCAAGTTTGCTTCTTGTAGACTGCCTTTCAGGCAATGCCTCTCACAACCCCCTAATCAGTCCCTGAGAAGGCCCAGTACGGTTTTTTCCCTGGACCTTCCTTAAGTCCCCACTCCACCTGTGGGTGCTTCCAGGTCCTGTTAGCCAGTCCCAACCACAGCCCTTAGGCAGGGAATACTCCAAAATAGGGAGCCTTCTCCAGCTGTACCAGTTTACCTTGGCCAGGAGCTTTGAGCTTTGCTAAAGAATGTTTTGCACATGCAAATTTATTCTGCTTCCTGGGGCTGACCTGTCACAGGGGGTTATGCAGTATAGATCAAGCCCTGCCCCCAGCAAACAAAAACACAAACAGGGAAAAAATTTTGAAGCCAAATAAAAAAAAATAGTACCCAGATGCATGCCCCCGGGGTACGCATGCAAGGTTTCAGGTCTCTAGGGATCGTGGTCTTGGAGCTATGGTGCTCATGCTCACACACACACATGCACACACACACACACACACACGCCCATTTATTAATATAGATGTGCCTGATCCTCCTGCTCTTAACATAAAAGGCAACTTTGTTACTAATTTTACTCAAAGAAGGCAAAGACTTTGCTCTAAGGCAGCAAAGACTTTGTTCACATGAGTACCAGGATAACTATGGTGGACCAACATTGGCATTCCTCCTCTTTTGTACCATGTTCTTCAAGCAACTTACAGTTCCTTTCTTGCCAGTCAGTCTATCTGATATGAGCTGCCAAGGCATGTATGACAACAGAAGTTGCTCTAGCATATCTTGCTAATCCCTTTGTGTAGTTTGTATATAATAACTATTATATGTCCATTGTTAAACTACCTATAAATCTGGACAGATAATGGATGCAAATGAAAGCACAGTACTTGCTCCTAGCATGAACTGGGAAATTTCATATTAAAATAATGAAATAATTTGTTAAAATGACTGAGTTGGAGAGCATTACAAGCAAATGCCTAGCTTACCATATAGCATTCCTCCCCTCCTCCCCACTGAATACTCTCTTCTAAAATATTACTGTATCAATTGACTCCTATTACTGCTATTTTAATTATAATTATTAAACCTCTATATAATATCCAAAATGCCTGTCTTCTTTTGATGGCATTATAATTAAGGGGGATTTTTTGACTCAATGTCATTTACCTTTATTTGTTCTGGCTTAATATAATAATAATAAGAATAATAATAAAGTAGTTAGCAGCATAAATTAAAGACAAATCCTTCTCGAGCAGGATAAAGGTTTTCTAAAAAGCATTTCAGCTTAAAAATGGCTGTTGGGAGAAAACAGCAGCTCCATGCTTGCTTTAAATTTGTAATTTTGACAGAAATCAGGTTCAACTTCAGAAAAGGTGCTCTTCTCCTAAATACAGCATGGATTAAATTATTCTGTTGGGAGACATAAGTCAGAGCCTTCTCAATCATACACAAAAAGCACTTACTTGTAGAGTGTCATATGAGCACAAAAATTAACATTTTGTGAAAGATCAATAAAGTGTATATAAAATATAAATAGATAACCTTGGATTTTTCTTGTGCAATCTCAGAATGCAGTGTCTGATGAATTTACAGTAAAGTAATTGCTCAACTTCTCATCACACAAGAAGCAGTGCTCTCGATCCAAAAGGTGATGCTACTATAAACAGAGCCACAGTTTTGTATTATATGCAGGAATAAAATAAAATCTTCCAAACCTTTTTAATGTGATCTTGCCACTGCCACAATTGCTGATAAGTCGCTTACTGCTTACTAATGTCAAAATGACTGGAAGCTGTGAGAAGCTGACAAGGAGGGCAGTAAAGGCCAGGAGCTACTACATATGGAAAATATAAGGTGTTTTTCAAACAGAAACTTTTCATATATCAACAAACGTTTACCATGAAATGCACTTAACCCCAAGGCCAGAAAGCAAATTACTACATGAGCTGAGTATTTGCGTTCTTTACTACTGTGGAAGGGAGTAGGTTCTCAGTAGTGACCGCAACCAGATAACTGTATTGGCCATTTTTCCTGCTGATCCATTTCATGAAAACACAGTGAGGAGGTGCCACCATCACTTCATTCAGAAAGGTACAGAATCATAGGCTAATTTACACTAATTAATATTGCCCTTGGCTTTTGTGCTTAAATTTATATATGCAGTCAAGTAACTTTCTTGAACGAGGTGTTTAGATAAGGCCACAGGTAGACAATATTTTGAAAGGCTCAGAAGTCACTTAGGAACCATGATTCTCAGTGGGACTTAGACATATTTGAAAACAGAATTTAGGAGACTAAATTGATAGCCAACATTTTTTTTAAAGTAACCCCCAGCAAACAACATGTATTAGAAACTAAATATGGGGGAGACCAAGAAAGATAGCATTTTTTAACAAAGAAATAAATTTTCTCTAAAACAGGAACTTTCAGATCCCAGGGTAAACAATTCTTGCACTTACAACCCAAATGCAGCAGAACCACTCAGATTTCTACTATATCTGATGCTTCAGATATAAAGATATGGACAGAATTTGTCCACCAGCATGTATGTTTCAGAGAATTTTAAAATCCACATATAGAGCACAGAATGATAATATTACTTTGAACAGGCTCTAAGTAGTCCCTTTTTCATTTTCAAAGGGCCTTTTACAGCCCTAGCTAATGAATTTCCACCATGCTTGAGAGATAAGCAAGCACTAACATCCAGCTTGGGAAAACAAAACAAAGAGATCAAATATGGCTTTCTTTTTTTTTTAAAGAACATTTAGCTTGGTGTCAAAGCAGGTATACTGCAGTGCTATAAAATGAATTATGAACTGCAAGTGTATTGAATCCAGAGACACTGGAAATACTTAATGCAGAGACAGGGATGACAAGATTAAATATAGTTTAAGTTTTAAATGGAAAAAATCAGATTCTCCACTGGTGTAAATCAGTGTAGCTCCATTGTCTATAGCGGTGCATCTCAACAGAAGGTGCCATGGGTGGACTGCAAGAGCAGATAGAGGCAGGGGAAGGTTGGCCTGAACATTCTTGTGGCACCAGGCAGCACTGTACTTGTCCTCAATATGCTATTTACTGAACAGGAAGCAGCAGGACTTCTTTAATACAGCACTGGAGGCAGGCTAATTAGCTCTGCAGAGAAGGAAGGCTACATTGTCTAGGAATAACATCACACAAATGTGGCTACGCTGCTTCTATTCAAGGGCTGGTACACACAGTTGTAGGGCAAGTATCCCTGCAGCATACCTGTTCATAAAATGAGGGTGGTAGGCCATGTATGGCATTGAGCAGATGGACTGGCTCTGGGATGGCTGTGGGGGTCGAGTAGGTAGCTTCTTAGGCGACAAGGGTGAGTATACTCTGAACCACAATTAAAAAAAACCCTGAGAATCTCTGAGGTACAGGAGCCACTACTATACAAAAATTATTTGAACACCACTAATTTTCACCAACTAAAGATCTGGCCTACAGGCTGTAATTGTATCCTTCCAATACTCACCGTTTCTGTCAATGGCAAAAGGAACTTCTGTAGTGACAATTTCATAATTGCATATCTGGCTGTATTGTGGTGAACAGTCTTCATCTATGGCTTCCACTTGCAATATACTGTCATAGATCTTTCCTTCTGTTACTGTGGCCTTATATGAGCTCTCCTTGAAAGCTGGTGCAAACTCATTAACATCCTTTACCTGGATATGGACCACTGCCCTAAAAAAGATTCAAATGAAGAATGTGGAGATAGGAAGACTTTTATCTTGACTTCAAAGAAGATAGCATCAATATCTAGTCATTTTCAAAACACATGAAAGGTTGCTAGGAAAGATGGCTAGGAAAATAAATATCTACTGTAAATAAAGCATCTGCACAATTCAACTACTTTTTTCTGTATTTCATTTCTATTTTAATATGCATACTTTTATATTTGCATATGGTATTTCATCTGCTAAGCAAAAAATTGTGCCACAAAGTTATCAAAGGGAAAGCCTGACTCTGCTTTCATACATCATGGATACAAATACAAAGTCAGTCCATGGAAGTCCCCTTTGCAAGTAAGCATCTTCCTCCCCTCTCATGGCAGACCTTGACTGTTTAACCCAGAGTTGGGCACTTATTTGGACCCAGAGGCCACATAGGAAGTTTGGATGAGCTGTCGGGGGCTGGGTCAGTACCTCCTACCTCCCCAGCCCCGTGCACAACAACCCATTTACTAGAACTCCCTACAGGGCTGTGGGCAGGTCAGGGGCAGTGTTCAGTAGTTGGGGGTAGGCGAGGCCAGGATCATGGGGCTGAGTTGCAGGGTGGTGACAGCTCAGGGCTGGGAACTGGGCTAATCTGTGATCGGCTCTCTGTATGCCCTGCCTGGTGGGGGGGAGAGGTGTGGGGGGAGTATGTGTGCATGTGTGGGGGGAGGCTGCCTGGGCACAAGGTCTGGGGAGCCAGCAAGGGGTAAGAGGACCGAGGGGGAGGCAGGGGATGTGTGCAGCAGAACTGGCCTAGGTGGTGTGGTCTGCAGCTGCTCCCATGGTACTCTTCACAGGGTTGAGCCTCACCAGGGGCAGCCCATGTGGCACTCCAGCACACCCCCACTGACCTAGCCCCAGCCCCGGCCCCAGCCAGCATGCTGCAGCTGCACCCGGCTGGGTGCTGCTCTGCTTCCCTCGCCTCCAGTGGGAGAAACCCTGTTGAAGCTTCCCCACCTACCCGGAGTGGTGCAGCAGGGACACGAGAGGTAGGAGGAGCCAACAGTGGAGACATGGGGAACAGAATAGCACCAAGCTGGCTACAGCCACATCAGGAAAAGCCCTGCCAGAATCTGAATGTGCTGGAGCCCAGGCTGGCAGGGCTGTTCTGCTCCTCTCACCACCAGCACCCACTCCTCCTCCCTGCCCCTGCTATGCCACCCCAAGTGGGAAGGGAAAAGCAAAGCCCCACATGGTGAGGCATGAGCCACCTGGCTGAGTCCCCTCCACACTGGGAGTAGTGCAACAAGGACAGGAGCAAGAAGAGTTGTTGCTGCTGGAGGTGTGGAGAGTAGAACAGCTCTGCCAGCCTGGGGCCACAGCCCCAGCCAGCACGTAGCTGCTGGCAGGGCTGTTCCCAGTGCAACTGCAATCAGCCAGGTGCTGCTTTGTTCCCCTCACCTCTGGTGGGATCCACCCTGCTGAAGCTACCCCTCCCCGCCTGCCTAGAGTGATGCAGCAGGGGCAGGAGTGAGAAGAATAGCCACTGCTAGAGGTGTGGGGATCAGAGCAGCACCTGGCTGGCAATAGCCACATCAGGAACAGCCCCCCAGAAGTTGCATCTGCTGGCTGGGCCCAGGCCAGCAGGGCTGTTCTGCACCCCCTGCCTCCAGTGGTGACTCCTCTTCCTGCCACTGATGCCCACTGGGAGGGTGAGCAGAGGGGAAACTTCAATTGGGTGGCTCCCGTTGGAGGTGAGGAGAGCAGAGCAGCACTGGGAACAGTCCCACCAGAAGCTGCATGTGCTTGTCCCAGCCCAGGCTGGCAGACGCAGGCCAGAGTATGGTGCGGGTTCCCCCAGCAAAAGAAGGTAGGGCTGGGGCTCAGCCCCAGGCAGAGCACCACCGGGCAATCAATGGGCTGGATCCAGTCAGTTGGCAGGCCAGATCTAGCTTGCAGGCCACATTTTGCCCACCCTGTTCTAGATTTTAGCTTAAAATGTCCATTACTTTTTAAAAATAAACAACAGTGCAGGCCAGGATATATTCTGTAATATAAGAAATTACTGAGCAGCCTATATAAACAAAAACTTGCAATAACTGGCTTAATTAAATGGATCAGACATCAGGCTGAACACTTGATATGACAGTTTTCCTCTCTCCTCTCAGGTATACTTCATCTTTAAGGATAAGTATCAGACAAAAAAAAAAACCCAAAAAAACCCCCCAGCATTGTGTCCTTAACTGCATGCTGAGACACTGGCTCCATATTAATTCATTCAAGAGAGCTACTTGCTGACCCTCAACACCACCTCCAGCAGCATCTGAATTTGTGGAGATTTCCTATCCAAGTGCTGACCTAGTCAGGCTTGGACCTAACAAAATCCTAGTGCAAAGGAAGAATTGCAGCAGACACAGGAAAAGAAGCAAAAAAACCCAACAGTGATAGCTATTTTCCCCTCCTGAAAAAGATTTTTTTTCACCATTTGAAACGAGCAGAAGCAAGAGACAACATATTTTGGTTTCACAGTTAAAAAAAGAAATGCTATAGTCCATTTAATCACCAATCCTATTGCAAATATTTAAAAGCTCAGCTTAATCCACAGTCAAGTACAGCAAACTGATGCTGGAGAGAGTAACATATGTTTATAAAGAAAAGGTACCAAAAATGGGCATTCAATTCTGGTGATAGTATTTTGTTTTCATTTGCTTCTTATTGATAACATCAAAATAAGCTCTTCAACCTGATCTGCACCATAAGGTAAATATATGCCACAGTCAATCTTTTCTTTCCTCATTGTCACTCACTTATGAGATTTCTTCCAGTTTGTTCCGCTAGGTCCTGCTCCACAGTCGTAAGCCTGGATGATGAATGTGTACTCCTTCTGCAGTTCACAGTCAATTGGACTTTTTGCTCGAAGACGACCTTCTCCAGATGTCTTGTTTAGCACAACAGCTTCAAAGGGCATTTCCTGCCCATGAATTTTAAAAGCGCAGATTTCACCTGTAAAGAATAACATGAGAATATAGTTAGAAAGAACTGATTCATGCACATTTAAGTGACAACACACATACTGGCAACTACTTGTTTTTCAAACATGAACTATTCTCTGAACATAATAACAACCCATATTTCCAGCTGAAATAAGAGGAACCTCATCTAAAGAAACCTGTATCATCATCCTGATTTAGCAGAACACAGTTCTTCAGAAAAAAGTTTATATAGTCATCCTCTGTGGGTGCGTCTACACAAGATGCTTACTGCATATTAGCCTAATAACGCTGTGTAGTAGCATGGCAGTTAAAAACCATGCTAACAGCCTACTGTGTAGTGTTATTAGGATAATGTGCAGTAAGTGTCACAAAAAAACTGCGCTGATGCTACTACACAGTAAATCTAGTTACTGTGCATTTAGTCAGTACTTCATTAAACAAGTACTAAACTAAATGTGCTGTAATTAGGGTGCATTAATAAACATGTAGACTCACCCTGTCTTTACAAAATGCCACAGCTACAGAGTACAAATCATCAGACTTCTCCATTATGTGCAGGAAAAAAAGTATGTAACATTTCTTGTGAGAGAACATATATATTTGATAAAGTTACAGTGGTAGGAGAGCAGACTCTGGCCTCGTAAATTTGCCAAAGGACAAGTACAAAGTTATTTTGTACAGGTGTTTTACAAGTATAACAATGAGAAAATACATATGGCCCATCCCTACTTAGATTTGGCTCCATCACCCCTCCAAATGGCCAGATAGCAAAAACTGAAGGCATGGTGATATTTTAAAAATCCAGTCTCTCCTCACTCTGTCTGGAAAATGCCTGAATGCTAGAGCTTTATCGAGATGGAGTGGATTTCACCTTCAGTCAGGTTCTGATAGGGCTAAGATCCTGTGATTTGGTTAGCTGTAATGGGAGGTCTGGGTACTCAGCATCCAGGATCAGGCTTGGATAGCTATTTATGAACTTTAAGGGTGCATCCACACATGCAAGCAGGTGTGCTTGCAGCAGCTCAGATAGAAGCAGTCCAGATTTGTGCTAGGCTTTTTGCCTCAACGCACATGCTCAGACATACACTTTGGTGTGGAGCAAATTGTACCACTTGGGGCAAAATAACCCTGCCTGGCTCCTCCCAGATTTGCAGCCAGGGGGAGCTAGAGGTGAGGGCCAGCACCTGTGCTGTCCCCAGCAGCATAAAAAGCTGCCATGTCCTGGCCCCATCCATACAAAAAGCTGCCCTGGCAAGCAGCTCAGGGCTACTCGCTCTCTGGAGCTTCTGGGGCCCAGTCAATTGATACCTGGGGACACTACCCCTTGTGCCAGCTGGACTGCTGCAGCAGCATCCCAAATCCATTTTTTAAAATACCCCAAAATCCATGTTCTTCCACATTTAAAACAAAAAACCCACTCTATACACACACATTGAGAGAGAGACAGACAGACAGACAGACAGACAGACAGAGACAGTGATAAGTTGGGTAATGTTTTATTGGTATATTTACAAATGTTAAAGCAATTTGGAAGCCACCCAGTATCTATCATAATGAAAAAATAAATTCTAAATACCTATGTGTTGATATGTGCTTTTGGTTTTCTTCATACATGATGGGTATGTGATGGGGGGGATGTGGTGTTTGTAGAAAGGGATAAGGGGTGTGGGGGAAGGCAGGTGGATGGATGTGGAGGGATGTGGGTTGGTCTGTGGGTAGGAGTGGGGCAATTGCAGGGGGCACAGTGGGTGTGGGGGACCTTGTGTGGGGGCTTCTCAGGAGGGGTGGGTCCCCTGGCTCCCACAGGGTGCAGGCCCCCCAGCACATGGAATTCCCCTGCCCACCCAGGTTCCCAGCTCCACCCTGGAGGGCCACAGCCCCTATCCCCCACAGGGTCCCACCCCCCTGCCCGGGGTCCCAGGCACCCTGGAGGCCCCCTGCCCAGGGTTCCAGCTCCACCCTAGTGGGCCACAGCCCTTATCCCCAACAAGGCCCCAGCCCCCTATCCAGGGCCCATAACTAACCTTTAACAGCAGCAGCAGGGGGACCATGTGCTGAGCCCAGCCTGGTTCTGCTGGCCCTGGGGCTGCTCTTGCTGCCCAGCCAGGCTGGTCTTGTGGCAGCAGGACCCAGTGCAGCAAGCGGGGACCGCATGCCAGGCCCAGCCAGGTCCTGGGCCCATGGTGATAGGACCCAGCGCGGCATGTGGGGACCATGTGCCAGGCCCAGCCAGGTCCTGTGCAGCCCAGATCCCTGAGGCTCACCAGTCCGGGTTTGCACCAGACTGGGTCACACAGCTCCAGGAGGCATGCACAGGAGCCACAGGAGCCTCCCGGAGCCCTGTGATCCACTCCAGTGCAAGGCTGGACTAGTGAGCCACATGGGGCTGCATCTGGTCCTCACCCCCCATCAGGCACAGGGGGCAGAGGCAGGAGCCGGCCTTGGGGCCCAGCCCATGCTGACAGGAGCTGGCGCAGCATGCGGTTCCCATGTGCTGCACCAGGTCCTGGTACACGGGCACAAGTAGCCCCAAGGCCAGGAGGGCCTGGCTCAGCTCTGCGTGGTCCCCATGTTCCGGGCCAGGCCAGGGAACATGAGCCACCTGGGGCTGACGGGATGCAGCTCGGCTCCCCACGGCCCCTGAGCGCTGGGCTGGACCAGGCAGCATGAACTGCCCAGGGACCTTGCAGCTCGTGCTTCACGGCCCAGCCTAGCACGCTGGGACTGCACAGAGCCGAGGCGGGTCCTGCTAGCCTTGGGGCTGCTCGTGCCGCCTGGCTGCCAGGAGGCACAAGGAGCCCCAGGGCCGGTAGGACCTGGCTCAGCTATGCAGGGCCCCTGCTCCAGTGCAAAGCCAGACTAGCAAGCCTCAGGGATCTGGGCCAGGTCCTCACCCCCATAGCCCCAGGGACATCCCCCCTGCCACTCTCCAACCCCCCCCCCCCACATTCCCCTGCCACCCCTCACCCCCACCACTTACATTGGACAGTGCCAAGGGCAGCAGGAACACCAAAGAGATGCTCTGGCAAAAACCAGAGCATCTCTTTTGGAGGACTGGCTCTGGGTACAGTCTTGAACCATGCCTTGCTCCGCTCTATTGTGGAGCGATTTTTTTAGACCCCTGGATATCCAGGAGTCTAATTTTCTCCCCACACTAGAAGTTTGCAGTGCAGGGAACATTTTTTCATTCCCACACATACCTGTTGTGCCGCCTCAAAAGGGTTTGAGGCAGTGCAACAGGCACATGCCCAATCATCTGGACACGCCCTAAAGGTCTAAACAAAGGGATGAAGAAGCTAAGACAGAAAGAGCTTGCTGAGTGCACAGCTAGGCTGTTGACTACTGATCATTATAGTCATCCCCAAGCAAAATATTATTCTTTCTAATCTGCAGCTGCAAAACAAAAACATATTCATTCATAATAATATTGCAGATTTCACTTTGATTTAAATTAAATAGAATTTCTTCTACATCTAATACTGGCCGTGTCTATACAAGTGGTGGACTATACAGCTGTTACTGGGCAGTAATTTAGTACTTGCATAACCAAGTACTAAATAACTGTGCAGTAACCGGCACTACTGCACAGCAGTGTCTCTACATAGTTTTTTCCTGATGCTACTGTACAGTAGCAACAGGCTTGTTACTATTGCACAGTAGCATTGCATCAAGGTTAGTACCCTCTAATACTACTGTGCAATAGCATCTCAAACAGATGTGGTCACTGTTATGTAACAACTAGAAACTGAAATGAGAAATACTATTCACTGCATCCTGTAACAATGGCCTTTTCATGTTTTGTAATAATGAAGCTTCTCCCCCAGTTATACAATCTGTCAGGATAAATCCTTACTTTAGGTTTTAGGTTTTTGCTTTTATTATTTTATTGATCCAAAGTTTGATTATGAACAATACAATATTTTCAAAATCACAATCTGACATCATTTTTAGGATAAAAATAGCTTATGCCAAGAAAAAAGAAAAAAAGAAAAGAAAGACTAAACTGAACCTTAAAGGTCTTCTTCAAATTAAGGCCTTACATCAATTTCCCTTCTCTACACAACATAAAAATTGTATGTAGAGGCAACATAGATTCTGATTACCTCTTGGCTAATATTTTACAAATCTACGAAACAATGCATGTTCCACTACTGTGCTAGATACTCAAGACTTATGTAGTTTAATTACAACTTTTATATCCCTAAATGCTAAAGACAACATTCTGCAGGCACAGTGGACACAGAAGGCATTTGTAAAAATAAAGCAAAGGAAACATGTACATTTCTGATTTGGCCAAAGTAGCACAATTATACTAAAAGAAAATATTTGAATAATGGATAAAAATGTTCTTTAAAAGGAATATTTCACAATTCTTTGCCAATAAAGTGCATGTTAATGAGAAAATCAAATTAAATGAATATCCTAAAAATTATTAAGATATAATGGCACCTTAGGTATTTAAAAAATAGAACCAATGACATGGCTTATGTTAGCCTTAGTGGCTCAGAAGATGAAGTCAATTTTAACTGTGTTTGCAGTGTTAGTGCAGTAGTAGGTATGTTTCTAGTGCAATGTTTACAAACATATCAAACGAGCGTTGTCCCTGACTGATATATTCCTAAAATATTACAAATGCAATTATAACATGAAACGCTTAACTGTTGCTCCTTAAAAATAGGGGATCAAATTTAGGCACAACTGAAGTCAATACAGGCTGGAACTAGTTGCATATAGGATCTACATTACTCACTTGGTACTTTCATTATTATTATGAAATATCCTATTCAGGAACAGGAACTAAGTTTTTGTATTTTTATGATCTAACATCAATTTAATTTGTCCTAAGAAGCCACTTTTGGCTGCAACAGTACAACACTAACTAATTGACTTGCAATTCCAAAATCAAAATCAGTTAGTGTATATTGCTAATTAATGAGGATTTCCAGGGAACTGCTCATTGTTACCCAATATAATACCAGTTTATTTGTGCTTAGCCTTTCCGCCCTCTCATTGGTTTTGAGCAGTTGATTCTCTACAATGAAGAAGTTTGCTTTGGTGCCAATGTTGGCCTTCCAGTGAGTTAAGGAAGGGTTGCAGGCATAACAACAGCTCATTGTACACAGATTCACTTAAGTTATCCACATGGTAAATAAATACTACTAACACTCTCATCAGAGACCAGTGATGAATGCAGTTGTCATTCCTGCTCCCACACTGGTCATTTTGCATTTCCTCCTACATTGCCTGAGAAATAACTTTGGTCTGCTTTAACACAAGCAAAAGATAACAACTTTCACAACTACAACCCAAAACAATCCTTATGCACTGATCTAGTTTTCCGCACTGCATAAGGTAAGTGAAGGTACTACTAGGTTTGGGTTTGGGTTTTAAATCGAGCCTTTTTGCCTTCCCTTAAAATTTTCTATAGGAATGATCTGAAGGGAACTGAGGGGTGAAACGCTGGTTCCCAAAATGACTGTAGAGAGGGCTGCGCTAGTTTTAGAAAGAAACATTGAGGGCATTTGTTCTATTAAGGATAAGACCCTTATCCTGTTATCTTTGAATAAGAAAGCCTGAGCCAAATGCTGTTAACTTGCAGTCTCAAGTCTCCAGTAGTGGAGGTTAGTTGTAATGATTTATTTTACTTTACAGTTTGGGAACTGATATCCTAAAAATGTTGTTCAGAGAGAGTGGTCCTGGATACTGCGAATGAACAAAGGTGTTACTATCATGTGGTGATATAGGGTCACTCTGTTCTTCCTTTGAATTGCTATGACTTGTGTCAGTACATTGGGAATGATCCAGGGAGACCAGGGTGCATCTATTATTTTCCAGTCTTATAATAGCTAATTCCTATAGTATTAACTATTGACTGAAGCATTACATTGTGGTTTGAGATACTGTATTTTAATCTATGTTTCTCTCCATATTGTCCCTACTGGCATCAAATATATTATGCACTTACTAATTTAGAGACCCAAATTATCTAAAACTGTACACTCAGGTAGAGAACTGTAAACTACTGGCATGGAGTAATTTTGAGGAATTATACAATTTTCCATTATTGAAATGTAATTAACAATCTTCTTTGACATGCATTCTTAAAAACAAAATTTAATATTTCATTATTTCCATGTGGAGGTTTTAGGTTTCTAATTAGAAATAACAGTTAACCAGACTGTGCTAATTACTCACATTTAAGTGAATGGCAAAACTCTCATTGACTTCAATGGCAGCAAATTGGGTTCCTAACATTTCTGCTACTACTTCAATAGTTATACAGAGGAAACCACTGAAATTTATAAGAGATATGTAATACTGTTTATTAAATGAATTTAAGGAGGCTTCATAGGACCATAGGAAAGTAATTTTTGAAAGGGACCTCACAAGGTCATACAGTCCAGTCACCTACTGAAGGTAAGATCATCCACAACTAACCTATCCCAATCAAGTATTTGTCTAACCTGTTTGTGAAAACTTTGAAGGATGGAGATTCCATGATTTCTCTAGGTAGCCAGCTGCAGTGCTCGACTAGCCTCATAGTCAGAAAGTTCCTCATAATCTCCAGCCTAAATTTCCTCGGATTAAATGTGAGGCCATTAATCTTAGTCTTGTCCTCTATGGCTGCAGAGAATAGTCTACCTCTGCCTTCTCTATAATCCCCTGTCAGGTAATCTCTATCATATCTCCCCCTCAGTCTTCTGTTCTCCAGACTAAAAAACACTAGTTCTTTCAGCCTTTCCTCATAAGTAATGCCTCTGTGGCCTCTAATAATTTTTTTCTCTGTGTTGGACTCTTTCCAAACTGTTCATATCCTTTTTGAAGTATGGGGCCCAAAACTGGACATAGTACTCCAGATGACACAGTACTCCATTAGTGCTGAATAGAGCAGAAAAATCACTTCCCTTAATTTGTCTGTGACACTCCTGTGAATACAACCCAGGATGCTGTCGGCTTTTGTTGCAACAAGAGCACACTGTTGGCTCACATTTATCTTACTGTCCATCATAACCCCCATCACAGGCCGCGGAATGGGGTGAGCCACTGGGGTCATGCCCTACCAACTTTTACCATGTTCATTTATATAATCCACAAATGTGCAATTGTCATTCCAGTTAAAACTGTATAGCTATTTTTTTAAAATTACATAGCTAGCTAAATGAATGTGCTAAAAGTTGGTCGGGCCATGGCCTGGGTGGCCCACCCCATTCTACAGCCTATGACCCCCAGGTCTCTTTCTGCAGTACTACATCTTAACTAATAAGCCCTGGTCTATATTTGTGCAAGCAGACATTCAATCCTAAAGGCAGGACTTTGCACTTGTCCTTATTGAACCTCATCTTATTGATTGTGGACCATTTCTTCAGTCTATCCAGGTTAGTCTGGAACCTAGCCCTACCCTGTGCAGTATCTGCAACTCCACCCAACTGGGTGTCATCTGCACATTTGCTAAGTGTGAATTCAATCCCATCTTCCAAATAATTAATGAAGATATTAAACAAAGTCAGCCCAGTAGAGACCACTGGGGAACCCTGCTTGATACCTCTTCCCCCATGGATTTTGAACCATTGCTAACTACACTGAGTATGATGATCCAATCAGTTATCTATCCACCTTACAGTACTTTCATCTATTCTGTGTTACCTTAGCTTGTTAATAAGAAGGTCTTGGGAGACAACGTCAAAAACACTGGTAAAGTCAAGGTATAACATTGCTCTCCCTCATCCAGACACCTGTTACCTTATTATAGGTGGAAATCAAGTTGGTCAGGCATGATTTGCTCTTGATGCATCTGTGGTGGGTATTCCTCCAGGTGCTTCACACCAGATTCCTTGAGGACCTGCTAAATGTTTCCAAGTATCAAGGTCAGGCTGACTGATCTGAAATTCCCTAGATCCTCCTTCCTTTTCTTAAAGTTGGGCACTATAGTTGCCCTTTTCCAATCATTCAGGAACCTGCTTGACCTTTACAAGCACTCAAAAAAATAGTTAATGGCTCTGAAATTACTTCAGCCAATTCGCTCAGTACCCTTGGGTATATTCCATCTGACTCTGCTGACATGAAATCATCTAGTTTCTCTAAGTATTCTTCTTCTATTCTAAGCCAAAGGTGCTCAACTTGCAGCTTGCAGAGTACGTGGGGATCCCCACAAACCATGTCTCTACATGCTAAATCATGTGTGCAGGACAACATGGGGCCCAAGCCCAGTGCACTGTTCTGGGTGGAGATGGCATAGTGCCCTGGAGCCTGATCCAGCATGCAGGGCTGGGCAGAGGCAGCGTGAGTCCCCCCCAGAGGGCTGGTGCAAAGTAGAGGCAGTGTGAAGCCCGGGGGTCTGATCTCACCATGCAGGTGCAGCATTGGGCCCAATCCCAACATGCGTGCTCCAATCTAGCTCGCATACCCACCCCATGCTATTCACCTGGCCCGTGGAGTCGAAATATTGAGCACCACTGCCCTAGATTATTTATCTCCTTCCCATCTTTGTTACCAACTTCATTTGTCATCTGGTAGCTGTCCCTATTTGTGAAGACTGAAGTAAAAAAAGGCATCAAATATGTCAGTCTTCTCTGCATTATCTGTAACTAGATTGCCTTCTGCATTGCATAAAGGATATATGGTTTTTCTGGTCTTCCTCTTATTTTTTACATATTTGTATAATCTCTTTTTATTGCCTTTCATGTCCCTTGCCAGCTGCATTTCAAATTGTGTCTTGGTTTTTCTAATTTATTCCCTGCATATCTACATGATACTCTTATACTGTTCTCTAATACTATGACCAAGTTTTCACTTTCTAGAGGATTCCTTTTTGAGTTTCAATTCAATAAAAGAGATTGCCATCTATAAAAATATACTATAGAAGTTTATTCTGTTTTGTTTTTCCTTATAACTGACCTTTGAGTCTACCTTTCCTTATCTGTCAACATACAGAGCATTTAAAAGACACAAGGCTTCTGTGGAGATGCTCACACTTCTCAGCGTTTGATAACTCATCAACATTTAGCATTAACTGACACTTGGGCCTGAATACACAGTTCCTAATAAGCAACTTATACTGACTCAAATTGGAACCACATACAGGGTTTACAGCTGAACCCAGACATTTTTAAATTAAAGTTACTAGATTTCAGAGTAATTCTTATTGCATTTCTAGGTATATATACTTAGATGAGAAAACTCCATACTTGTGTATTGGATCATTTATTTAGAATATCATCATTACAGATTTTTGTTGGCTTGCTTGTTAAAGGTAAATATTATACTCATGAAAGATCCCAAATTGCCTGTTTTTAAAGGCAGAAGCTTTCTGTTCATTCACAAATCTGGTTAACACCTTAGTGAAGTTCAATCTCTATCCTCTCTCAAAGGAGTCTAGGTAGGAATGGGAAGTTCAGTCACCATGCCCATTCAGCTGTTGGTTTCTACCTACCAATACATTCTTGCTTATGTGAAGCTTTTAGAAACTAGACTGAACAGATGGATTTAAATCAGTCACTTAACAACAAGGCCAAGGTTAGCAACCTACGGCCCATGGGCCAGAAATGGCCTGCAGAGCCCCTGGACCCAACCTTCAAAGATGGGGCTTTCACAGTGTTCAACAGAAAAAGGCTTTGGGTAGGACATCTCACCATGCTGCTGAGAGGAGATGTGGTGGCCACGGGCAGGTCCTAACACATACCTGCCTGCCTCTGCCCCAAGGTGGGCCAGACAGTGCGCCTTGAGATAGGCTTCTGTATGCCCCAGCACAGGAGCGCTGCAGGAGAGCCCATGCTAAGGCACGTAGAGACAGGGTAGCATCCAGCCAGGGAGTTGCCTGGTCCCCTTCCCAAGACACACTGTGCCCCAGCCAGTCCTCAAGTGCCTGGCTGAGGTGCAGGGTGCCTCAGTGTGGGGGCTCTACAGCGCACAGAGACAGCTACCTGCTCTCCCATCTCTGCATTTGTCCCAGCACATAGCATTTTCTCATGCTTTCTGCTGCTTTTCTTTTTCCCCCAGGGGGAGGGGTTCCTACCAGGAAATCCTGGGAGCAAATTGTGCCCAAGAGTTGCTAATTAGTAATGCCACACAGTTTAACATGCAACACATGTGGTTTGTAGCACCACAAACCTGCATGTCTGGATCTGGCCTTTGTGTCCTTCAGCACATATAATCACTATTTTATGAACATTTGTCTGTTAAGAATATCTAACGTGTGTGTGTGGGTGTGCGTGTAATCATTTAATATATACTATAGAACTGTGCAACAAATGTACGCATTTATCTTAAAAGTCCAACTTGTAGTCACTTTATACAAATAATTTTTTTCTTTTTATTTTAAACCTTCCAATATAATGATTTTTGGCAGGTGTGCAAGCTAAGATCATACAAATATTTCACACAGTCACTATTGTATCCTCTTAGAGTTTTTCAGTGGCACAAGAAAGCTTGCTGCCTTCATGTGGGGTTTTTTGTCACTTCCCCTGACTGTGCACTGTAACTATCACTTAAATAATTAGGACAAGCATTTTTCCCAAAGAAAAAAGGCAAAATAATAGTTATTATTCCCAAATTGGAATATGTAAGATAATATTAAGTTCTAAACAAAACATTATTGCTAGCATGAGTACGGTTTTACTTCTACTGCATATACTTTTCCAGCTCAATGAAGTTGATGTTATTAAACTTAGTGAACTACTAAAATCTAGAAAGCTGTACTAGAATCATAAAACGGAGGGAGAAGTAGGTATCTTAATAAAAGAGTAATTATTTTTTTGATCATGTCTAATTATATGAGCAATGGACTTAATCAACCGGAGTGCAAAACCATGGCTATACTCTCCGCTCTATTCCTGTGGTCTTCAAAGTTGAAAAACTGAGAAAATTATTCTTGGACTTTAAGTGTTTAATTATTGTCATTAAGTCTCTTGTTTCACCTAACTTCATTCTGCTGGTAAAAAGGAAAATCATTTACTTTGGGAGGAAAGGTGATCATGTGAGGGTAGGGCAGTGTTTTTCAACCTTTTCCAGCTCAAGGCACACTTACATTAATAACAATTTTCTACGCCACACTTGTTAAGACATTCCTCATCCTGATACCTATTGTAGCGCATTGCCATGGCAAAATTCTGTGGCACACCTGTTCATTTCTAATGACACACTTTTGTGCCATGGCACACCAGTTAGGAAACACCGGGGTAGGGTACAAGGCTGAAGTCAGATCTAAGCTATCTTCCTGGTCCCAGCACAAGAAAGTCACTTAAGTCACACAGCACACCAGGCTTTTCAAATGTTTGAAAAGTTTACTCTAACTGCATAAACAAGCCATGTAATAAGTATTTTATCAGAGCTGCTAAGAACCTCTGAACACCTTGAGCAAAACAGAAATGTGAGTGTACAGCTCAGCTGAATATCAGATTGCACAGTCAAAGGCTTAAGAGCTCATGTCCTGCAGTCGTATCTTTGCAAAGACAACCTTACACTCTGAATGAATTTTACTGCACAAACTTCAGGTTCATAAAAGTCTCTTCCCCTAAATTTAATTGCTGGATTGGAGCTCATGGTAAATATTGACTTGGGTAGCTAAATTTTAGGCAACTAGTAAATGTTCTCTTTTAATCTTCTGTGTGGCTACAGCTTTACATAAAAAGGAAATAATACTTCCTTCTCCCAAAGAGATACTATTTTAATTTTAAAATATTTAAAAGTGGTTTGAGATCCTTAGTTCTAAAGCATTATTAAAATACATAGTATGTTAATTCATTTCTCTCATCAATCAATCCTTACCATATTAAGTGTTTCATTTGTTTATTGTGACTAGCGTTTAAGTAAGCCTGAATATTTAACAATTCTTTTTGTTTCCTCACTTCTTCAGCATTAAGAAAAGGAACAAAGGAAGAGTTTTTAGATATTAGGAACAGTGACAGGGATTTACAGTGTGCAATCTGTAGAAGGGCTGTTCATGTCCAGCCACCAGTGGTACAAATGTCTTCATAACTATATTCAGATTGTCCCAGCCACAGCATATGAACTGTCTACCATTTGGTAGTTCCTTGTTTACATGTATTCATCAGTATCCCTATATATTGTATACAGTGGCAAATCCAGGGGGGTACAGTGGCACAGATACACCCACTTTTGGGAGTGGCAGAAGGGATTTTTTTTGAGTGCACAAATCAGATAAAAATCTCATCTCTGTCCCCCTGCTCTTAGCACCCCTCCCTTTCTCCCACCCTCAGCCGCAAGGGTGCCTGCTGCTGCCACTGGTGGTGTTCCTGATGTTCCCATTGTCCCTGGCTAAGGGAGAGAGGGAGGGCTCCAGAACCACTACTACCTGAAAGTGGCAGGAGCAGCTCCAGAAACAGCAGGTTTGTTCCTCCTCTCTGCTAGTTCCTGCCAGCTGAGAAACAAGCACCATGTCACTACCATCCTCTGCTGAGCACATCGCAATGCTCTAGAGCCACTCCCTACCATGAAATGAACTGAAAGAGCTGTGATTTTGGAGGGTTGTTGGCAGAGGGCTCCAGAGCCTGTGCAACCAGGCCCAGCAGGAAACACCCAGGAGGACTAGGCAAACAGGAGAATCCCACACTGCTGCCGCTGTCCCCTGCTAAGCCTAGCTGGAATGGGGCACAAATGGCTCTGGAGCACACACACCTTCCCTCCTCCCCCCGCTGAGGACAGAGGGGCAGAAGGGGATACAGAGAATAGGGATCATGGATGGTGGGGAACAGGATTCTTAACTGCTTTGGGGACTTTAAAAAGTCCTTGCTCCTAATCCTGCAACATGATCTGTCTGCCTGAGAGCAAGGGTGCAGTTTCTGTGCACCCCATTCACAAAATGCTGGGTCCACGCCTGATTGTATTAACATGGGGTCAGAGATACTATTTACCAGTAGAGTGAGCTATGCCAGTGAGGTCACCTGTGAAAAGCTTGGACTCCACCCCTGTGCTCTTACTTTTCCATAGTTACCAAATATTTTGACTTTATCTTTTTTTCATACAATCTCTAGTGTCACTCATGATGTTATGAGAATTTTGGTCTTTTTTTTTTTTGAGAAACTGTTTCTAGGCCTAGTAGTCACACTGGTAAATTTCCTGATTTTGATTGTGTAATCCTGACATTTCATTAGCAGTTTACTTTTTTGAGTGAGTGCATGTACAGGACAAAGAATTCAATCATTCTAATATTATAAAAGCCTTAGTTTGTCTGTCTGTCCGTCCATAAAGCTTTATTTGCTTCTAATTGGGTGTCTCAGCCCCACCCCAAAGTGGCAGGAGGGAAGGCAGGGAGCAGCCCTGGCCCAAGTGGTGGGGGGAAGGTGGGGAATAGCTCAGGCCCCAGCCCTGGCCTGAAGCTGGGGGGGGGAAGGGGGGGGAAGGAGGGGAGGGGAAGGGGCAGGGAACAGCCCTGGCCCAAAGCAGCAGAGGGGAGGTGGAAAGCAGCCTTGGCCCCAGTCCAAAGCTGTAGGGGAAGGCAGGGTGCGGCCCTGGCTCCTGCCCAAAGTGGCAGAAGGAGGGGTGGAATGGCCCATGCCCCAGCCCCAGCCATGGCCCAAAGTGGTGCGGGGTGGGGAGCAGTCCCAGCTCCAGCCCTGGCCCAAGGCGGGGGAGAGTGGGGGGAGGGGAACAGGATGCAGGCCTGTCTCCCCTCCCCACGTCATTCTTGACAGGCAATTTGCTAGTAATGCTTAGAAAAGACATAGCATAGTCCCAATAACAGGTGCATAATTATTAAATATATTGGCTTAATCATGTTCTGAAGCCTTCAAAGTAATAAAATACTTAGAAAATAATCTTACAATTATAAAATTTAAAACTGCAAACATATTAACCAGAAACACTATCCTCTATAGACTAATTGGGACATAATTAATCTGTTTCCAATTGTTTAATTTCCTTATCTATGTTTAATGAACATCAACAGTAGTTGTAACTATACAGAGTAATGCCTTTTGCTTTAACACACAGCTCTATTTGGTTATTGTGTAGTCTAAGTACATAATGTAGCTTCCACCTTTATGATCAATGATTGCATATTTTCTATTTGCATATCATAAATCTGTAGTAGTAGTAGATGGAACATCAATTCATGTCAGTCAGTCAGCTCTCAGTAAACAGTGGAGCCCAGATGCTGCAAATGCCCTAATTCCATGTCTGTCTGAAAGATGGATCATGCCACAATTTCTCATTCAGATTAGTAAGGTCCACTGTGATGAAAATAGGAGATAATTTGCTCTGTGAGGCACTGACCCATTTTAGTGTGCATATCCTTTGAAAAAGGTGAAACTATTATTATAATAAAGACCTAGAGGACTTTGTGTGTAAGATTAAAAAGGGTATTATAATGGATGCAGTAATTTGTTATCACTTTAAGCATTGCTGAGTTGTTAAAGGACAAATGCTAATAGAATATATGAAAGTAGCTTATCATATTAAGAAGTTAATGATACATAATGTGACTGGAATTTCAAATTAAACAGAGATCTAGGATCAAGAACATTTGTTGGCAAACATCTACTGCTTGCAGAATCACCACTCCCTGATAGTCAATTAAACTCAACAAAAACTACAGTGCAGCTGGATGGACACACCAACATGATCTGTTCCACTCAGTTTACTTGTGAGACATACATAATCACTCCTCTAGGGCACAGAGAATAAAAGAAAAAAAATGGTGGCATCTCATGTTTGGATTAGAAAACTAGCGGCTGTTAGTCTTTGGAGGACTCAGCAGTGACAGAAAAAGGTAATTTTTAATTAAACTGCCTTCCCCAAGGCCTTACAGCATGATATAAAATTTCTTTGAGCAGGAAGTTTGCAACACTGTATTTCTTTAAATTATTTTTCTAAATACTTTTAAATGTATTATTTTACGGTATAACTAGATTATTAGGTGAGGCAGAGGTGGTAACTGTGCTCCATCTCTTAGTCTTTTATTTCTCAGAGTTTGAAGGTAGCATGTATAATATCCCATATAAGGAACTTTGGACCATATTTAGACAAAGCGTAAGCAGCTGACTGCACTATCATTTGCTCTGAACTGTTCTGTGGTAATTCAATTTTAATGTATAATGTACATCAGAGCTGTCCGACTTCTGGACTGCAAGCGGGGAAGGCATGTGACCCTGAGGCTGTATACTGCATGAGGCCCCCACCATGCAAGTAGCCTAGATCTCCTCCCTCTTCCACCTTCTCTACTATGCAGGCAGAGTGGGCAGCCTAGCTCTTCACTCTGCTTGCTGAACATGCAAAGGGAATAGTGCAAGTCTCTCAGCTGCACACACACTGCACAGGCACTATAGCCTTGTTCTTGGTGGTGCAGCTTGAGCAACCTGGCCCATCTATTGCCACATGGGCAGCTTGGCTCTCTCATGCCACGCACAACCAGAAGCCAAGGGAGCCTGGAAACCCCTTCCACCATAGCAGAAGGAGCTATAGGGAGTGCAGTGGCTGGGTCGAACCTTGGGAGGTCCCAACTTAACCCACTGTGGGCCACGTCACTCATGGGCCACCATTTGGACAGCCTTTGTGGTACATGATATATTCTGATTTTCATAGATAAGCAGTTTTAGTTTTGTAGTATTGCAGTGTCAATGTAAGCATATTGCTGATTTGTTATATATGCTCTCACTTCAATAAGTTTTAAAATGTCTGGCTTTCTTAGGATTAGTTTGCACATATAAAACCTTCTTTAATTAGAATTCACTCCATTAGTGTTCAAGATGAGAAGGTGTTAAGTAATGATCTTATTAGTAATTTATTGCTTCACTCCTGAGCTCTGACAAGGAAGCTCATGACAAAAATCTAACAAGATAACTTACATGGTGTATACAGTACAAGGCACTGAGAGTTGTTTGGGAGAGAAATATTTGTGGGCTGCAAAGGCTTATTCAGAAAACCAAATAAAACCAATT
This sequence comes from Crocodylus siamensis, assembly GCF_052110815.1. Lineage (NCBI taxonomy): Eukaryota > Metazoa > Chordata > Crocodylia > Crocodylidae > Crocodylus > Crocodylus siamensis. Next base: position 55,557,388 of record NC_143400.1, on the reverse strand, counting down.
GAAGAGCCATGACTCTGGTGTAATATATCTTAGCTAAACCAAGACAACACAGGTAAGTTTGGGATTTGAGTTTTCTTATTGTGTACACATCTATAATTTACTTAGGCCCCTCATGCACGTTACACTTAAGATGTGAATAACTAGTTAATCATGTCTTAGGTAGTGACCTGGCCTGACATTAACTCAATTAATGGCATGCTAAAATGAGGAATAAGCTACAAAATTATTACACAAAATATATGTAAAAAAAACTTTGTGGCTGGTTCTTACCATGACTTTAATTGAATGCGTGGCCAATGCTCCCAGCCTCTGGAGCCTTTCAATGGCTCCCAAAAAAAGGTGGGGGAGGGGACACTATATGCTCTCACAACTAAGAGCCTGGTCAGCTGATCAGAGCTCCTAGTAGCATGCAGTCTCACAGCTGGGAGCTCTGATCAGTTGATCAGGGCTCCCTAGTGAGGGAGTGCAGGGAACCAAGCTTACTACTTGCCAGCTCATCAGCAATATGGAACAACGGGATCTGATACTGTGTTCTACAATTATGCTTCCCACCATGCCCTTACAAAAACTATTCTTAGAATTTATTTCCAGACATTGCATTTTGCCCAAGCACTGTTTTTTCTGCTGGAGTAAAATCTGAGAGATCAACTGAACAAAAGCTAAAGTGGTAATACATTCGGTCCACTAAAAAAAATCCAAAACATTGATTTTGGGAGCTTGAACCGACACATCACGGGTTGGATATGTCAAGGTCATGCAACCCAGTGCCTAAGGTAATTAGATCCAAATTGCATCAAGCTTCAAGATAAGACACACCCATAGCATTACAGACCCACAGCTCTTCGCTCACTGAGCTCTGGAGTTAGATTCCAGAAGTGTCCCCATGCACCCAGGTTACCCGACACATGTTCTAGTCTCACATCTGAGCTCATCTTTTCTGTCAGTCCTATACCAGTATCACCTCATCCCTACCCTGCCTCTCCAGGTTCTGTGCTTGAGAAATCTGCTAGGATTTCATAGACATTAGGGCTGGAAGGGACCTCGGGAGATCATCGAGTCCAGCCCCCTGCCCAAAGGGCAGGAAGTCAGCTGGGGTCATAGGATCCCAGCAAGATAAGCATCCAATTTACTCTTGAAGGTGTTCAATGTAGATGCTTGAACCACCTCCGCTGGCAGACTGTTCCAGACCTTGGGGGCTCGGACAGTAAAGAAATTCTTCCTTATGTCCAGCCTGAAACGGTCTTGCAGGAGTTTGTGACCGTTCAACCTCGTCATCCCTTGGGGCGCTCTGGTGAACAGACGTTCCCCCAGATCCTGGTGGTCACCCCTGATAAACTTATAGGTGGCCATCAGATCACCCCTGAGCCTGCGCTTTTCCAGGCTAAAGAGTCCCATGGCTCTCAGCCTATCATCGTAAGATCTGTTTTCCTGACCTCTGATCATGCGCGTGGCTCTCCTCTGGACTCTCTCAAGCTTCTCCACATCCTTTTTGAATTGTGGAGCCCAAAACTGGACGCACTACTCCAGCTGCGGCCTCACCAAGGCCGAGTACAAGGGGAGAATGATGTCCCGGGATTTGCTCGAGAAGCATCTATGGATGCACGCCAGCATTTTGGTCACTTTACTAGCCACAGCATCGCATTGCAGGCTCATGTTCATCTTGTGGTCAATGATGACCCCCAAGTCTCTTCCGTCTGTAGTGCTAGCCAACGTAGCACTGCCGAGCCTATAAGGGTGCTGCAGGTTTTTCCTCCCAAGGTGGAGAACCTTGCATTTTTCGGTGTTAAACACCATCAGGTTCTCGTCTGCCCATTTGCTGAGCTTGTCCAGGTCAGCCTGGATCACCCGCCTATCTTCTGGCGTGGATGCTTTGCCCCAAAGTTTGGTGTCATCGGCGAACTTGGCCAGTCCACTCCTGATTCCGATGTCCACATAATTAATGAAGATGTTGAACAGTATGGGTCCCAGGACAGAGCCTTGAGGGACCCCACTGGTCACAGGGCACCACGATGAGTGACTGCCATCAATCACAACCCTCTGGGTCCGACCACGAAGCCAATTTCCCAGCCAGCGGATCATGGTGAAGCCAAGGCCACAACCAGCCAGTTTGGCCAAGAGGTGATCATGGGATACCACATCAAAAGCTTTTTTGAAGTCAAGATATATGACATCAATCTCTTCTCCCTTGTCCAGGTGATAGGTCACCTGGTCAAAGAAGGAAATGAGATTGGTCAAACAAGACCTACCTGCAACAAACCTGTGCTGGCTGTCCCTTAGAATGTTAGCCTGGGCCAGTCCCTCAAGGACGGCCTCCTTAATAAACTTTTCTAAGATCTTCCCCAGGATAGAAGTCAGGCTAATGGGCCTGTAGTTAGCCGGATCCACTCTCCTCCCTTTCTTGAAGATCGGCACCACATTGGCCTTCTTCCAGTCTTCGGGCACTACACCAGAGCGCCAGGAGTTTTCAAAGATCCGTGCCAGGGGCTGGGCTATGACGCTCGCCAGCTCCTTGAGTACCCTGGGGTGCAGATTGTCAGGACCAGCTGACTTGAAGGTATCCATCTTCTCAAGGTGTTCCTTCACGAGGTCAACATTGATGGAGGGTAGGGGATCCCCCTCACCCAGATTTCCTTGTCCCATAGCAGGCATGGGCATCCCGTGGGACTGATGAAAGACTGATGCAAAGTACCTATTTAATAGGTTGGCTTTTTCCTGGGCGTCAGTTGTCAGTTGCCCCATCTTGTTTAGCAGGGGTTCAACATTGCCCTTGCTTTTCCTCCAGCTCCCCACATATCTGATAAAGGACTTTTTGTTGTCCTTGATGCCTGAAGCTAGTTGGAACCAAAAGCCATCTTATTATTCCTATGCCTTACTGAGGGTGCATGAACAAACCATCCCTGCGTGCAGAGAGAATAGCAATAGGGCAGGCAAACATCCTGGCTTAGCAGAGAACTCTTCAGAGAGCTTAAAGGCAAAAAGGAAGTTTACAAGAAGTGGAAGCTTGGAGAGGTGACCAGGGAGAAGTATAAGAACATTGCTTGGGCATGCAGGGATGAAATCAGGAATGTCAAAGCGCAATTGGAGTTGCAGCTAAAAAGGATTGTGAAGGGTAACAAGAAGGGTTTCTACATGCATGTCAGTAATAAGAGCAAAGTCAGGGAAAATGTGGGTTCCTTACTGAATGGGGGAGGCAACCTAGTGATAGATTAGGAGGAAAAGTCTGAAGTACTCAATGCGTTTTTTACCTTGGCCTTCACAGGCAAGGTCAGCTCCCAAACTACTGCACCAGCAGAACAGTTTGGGGAGAAGGTGAGCAAGGGGAAAAGGCTTGGACCCAACAGGCTAAGCAGCAGCTCTGCAGAAAAGAACCTGGGGGTTACAGTGGACAATAAGCTGGGTATGATTCAACAGCGTACCCTTGTTGCAAGAAGACTAACAGCATACTTGGCTGTATTAGTAGGAACATGTCCAGCAGATTAAGGGAAGTAATTATCCCCCTCTATTCTGCACTGGTGATAGGGAATACTGTGTCCAGTTTTGCCACATCCCTCTCCCCTATAGAAAGTATGTCGACAAACTGAAGAGAGTCCAGCAGAAGGCAACAAAAATGGTTAGGGGGCTGAGGCACATGACTTTTGAGGAGAGGTTGGAGGGAACTGGGCTTATTTAGTTTGCAGACTAAATAAAGCCATGCAGAACTTCTACCTCTCCTCCCACCACCAAATTTCCTAATTTGTGAAAATCCCCACAGGCCACATGGCATAGCTCTGTGGGATAGTTTTGGCCTGAGGGCCTAGGGCTGAGCACACCTGCATTACTGTATTAGAATACAAGAGAAATGATGGGGTTTTGAACTTCTCACCAATTGTCACACATAATTCCCTTATTAAATACATACTTATTTGTATAATCTGCAATATGGAGAAATATGCATATATAATAGATCTTAAAATAATGTATACTTTAGGTTTATCCGAGTTATTTGATTTGATATCCATGAAAATGTAAGAGACAAATAAATACTATAGAAAAGTGGGAAAGGATATGAAATACTAATAGCTCACCGAGTTTTCCAATCAACTGACTTACTTCGGTGCGTCATTTCTAAAAGCAGCAGCTTAAAATAAAAAGCTTAGGAACACTAATTTGATCTTGGCATGGAGCCTGAGTCCATGGCTTTAATCTCTGAATCCAGCAGACAAACAGTACAGTAAAGCAGGACACCAAGTATAATTGTCAAGGGCCATATGGACCCTCCTGATCGTGAGATTTCTTTCCTACTTCCTCCAACTTGAACATGTTTTTTTTAAAGAATATAGAGGAAAAAAAAAAGAAAAAAAAAATCAGCTGTAGGTATAGACTTATGTTTTGAATTGTATCTCTAGACATAATTACTTACTTTGCAGTACAGATTCACTATCCAACGCATCATCACAAAGTCCTAAACCATAAGTAATTTACATAGATATCAAACTACCAAAGATCCTGAACACAAAAAAGATTATTTTTTCTTCCTCGGATGGTATTTCCTCCTCCCCTCCATTTTAGATAGCCAATAACAAAAGTAAAATTACTGGTATCTGTAAATAGAAGCTAGTTCTACAGAATGGAAATCAATTAGTAAAAGATTATAAATGTATAAGTAAAAATGAATAGAAACATGGACCTTCCAAAGCTTAGGAACTAAAAGGTGTTCCGCCAAGATTGCAGCCACCTCCACCCCCTTAATGACTGGATGAGAAGGCTGCCTGTTGCACTGTCCCACCCCTTTCTGCCAATCAGTAGTGAGGGATGGGGCCACATGGCAGACAGCTCTCAGTCAATCAGTGGCGAGGCGTAGGACCACCAGGGTTCCTTGACCAATGGCAAGGAGTAGGCAGGCCACAAAAAGGCTGCAAAATCATTTCTGCACACCATGAGTGAACCACAAAAATCCTTTTTGCTTACCATGGCTTAGGTAGGTGCTTATCAAATGCATATGTATCAAGAACCAGGGGAAGTTAATGTATCAGCCAGTATTAGCTGATGTACTAGCCAACCTGGGCCTAAGAGAGGTATATATGGGGGCAATCCCAGTGACCAGGGGAACATAGAACAGAGAGAAACAAACAGGATAGTTTGCAAGCTGTTTGCTGGGAGCAAGAGGACAAAAGGGGGAAAGGAACCAGACACCAGATCAGGGGTGGGCAAAATACAGCCCGTGGGCCAGAATGTCCTCATGGGCCACATCTATCTGGGCCATGGGGCCCCTAAAAAAAATTTAGAAAAAAATTAAAATGCATCTGTCCTTTGTTCCTGTCATCTCTGACAGGACCCAAGGGCAGTAGGACCCATGGGAAGCCCTAGAGAGCTCCTGCAAGGCAGGGCCTGCCCAGCCTTGCCCCCACAGCTGGAAGTCCCAGCAAGGTCTTCTGGCCTGGGACCATGTGGCTGCCCTACCATAGGAAACTCAGGTAAGGGGTGGGGTATGGGGAAGGGCAGGGGACTAGCTGGTGCTAAGCATGGGGGAAAAGCAGCCCTTCCTCCACCCCATGGCTTGCACTCCCTGCTGCAGCTGCTCGCAGCCCATGTCCTAAGCAGGCACAGGTGGCTACAGGGGCTGCAAGCAGGGTGCCAGCCATGGGGTAGGGGAGGGGCCACTTTTCCCCCCCAACTCAGCACCAGCTTGTAACCCACCCCTGCTGTCAGCCTAGGCCCCAAGCTGGCTCCAAGGTCATCCATCAGAGCTGTGCTGAGGTGGCAGCAGCTGTAGGCCCCTCCCACTTGCCATGCCAGGCAATGTTTGCTGCTGCTGCTGCTGCTGCACAGTGTGTGAACTCCGGGTGGGCAGCAGCAGCAAACGCTGCCTGGAGCAGCAAGCGGGAGGGGCTGTAGCTGCTGCTGCCACAGTGCAACCCTGACAGGCAAGGCCAGAGCCAGCTCTAGGTATAGACTTATGTTTATAAGCAGCAGCTCCTGCCCTGCTAGTGAGCAGGGGGTCGGGGCTGCACGCTGCCCCCAGCCTGTACCATGAGGCTAGGGGACACTGGGAGTGAGTGGGTACAGGAGCAGGGCCCATGCCTATGTCCCAGGGCCAGCACCAGCAGGGGTACAGGGTCCCAGCTCGCAGGGGCTCTATGGAGCCAGGCCAGCTCCCCCCTCTCCCTCTTGGTGCAGCCCAGCTCGGCTCCACAGACCCCTGCCAGCCTGCATCCTGCTCTGGGCCCCACTAGTGCTGGCCCTGGGACATTGGTCCCAAGATGGTGACTAGGGGGCAGGGCACCTGTCAAGGGGCAGGGCTACCCATGCAGCCCTTGACAGCTTGCCACAACTTGGTAAGCAGCCCTCCACCCAAAATAATTTCCCACCCCTGCACCAGATCCTGTTCTGGGAAGGTAACTAAGCCAGGACTGCCTGTGTGCTTGGCTTGCTAAGGGCTGTTTGGTGGGTTTGTGTGCTTGGGTGTGTGCTATGAGCTGCTGAGAGGACTGATTGCTGATTGACTGCTGCCTGGGTGTGATAAAGGGACCTAGCCAGTTCAGACCCAAAAGAGGTATAGAAGGAGACAGTCCAAGGGACCAGGGGAGCAGCAAACAGGACAGTTTGCTAGTCAGTTTGGCTCCTCTCTCTTTGAAAGAGATCCTGAAAGGTAAGATTTTTTTTTAATATGTAATTAGGACCGACTAACCAACATAGTTTTATTTTGGCAGATAAAACTGAGCAGCTAGGCCAAGACTTAAACCCCTTGGTTAACTAGAAACCAGAGCAAGGGGGAGTTTGCTTGGAAATGCTTTCTCTCAGTCCTTCACTGTAAGCTTGCTGAGAGGAAAGAGGTTGCAGGGAAAAGGGAACTCCTTAGATTAAGGAACTGCAAACAGGCCAGCTACAGAGGAGTTTGCTAGGGAATGTCTGCTTGGAAAGAGAGGCATGAAATGAGAGGCAGCAGATTAGAAGACCCAGAGACATGGCTGGAGGATGTCTCAATCCCAGAGCCACTGCCGCTTCCAGATCTTCCTCCGCTTTCACCTGTGAGGTGTCTGTTCAGGCAGGAGCACACACCGTTGAGGCTTCCAACCAGGTCCTGGTTTGGTGCTGTGCAGACCGTGGCTTGCAGGCTCCTTCCCACATCAGCCAGTTGGAGGAGTTCCTGTATGGTGAGCAGTGCCATCCCTCATGGAGACCTTGGTGTCCCTCAAGGAGAAGGCAAGAGAGCTACCGGAGGAGGTAGCAAGGCTCTGAAGCATCCTCTGGCATGAAGACTTCATTGATTCCATGCTGAAGGAAACTTCTGGACTGTGGAGGAAGAACTGCCAGAGGTGGTGCTGGAAAAAGGAAGAGGGTGTGGACTCCCAGGAAGGTGGAAACTAGAAGATTGTATCTTCTGGCAGCAAGAAGTTGTTGTCCCCATATGCAATGGTTTGCCTGGAGAACAGATATGGAATGCTGGCAACAGAGGAGGAGGAGAACATTTCATTAGTAGAAGAGGCCAGGCTAGGAATCCCCAAGGGGGGAGCATTGAGACCACTGCCACAAAAAGGAAGTGATGGGTGGTGGTGGTTGGAGACTCCCTTCTGTGGGGGAAGGAGGATCCCTCTGCTGACCTGAACTGTTATCCCAGGAGGCTGCTTGCCTGGAGTCCAGATCGAAGGTGTCAAGAAAGATTAGAGACTTGTCTGACCCTCTGACTACTATCCTATGCTGCTCATCAATGTGGACACCAGTGATACTGCTGGGGTGAACCTGATCAGATCAAGAGTGACTGCAGGGCTACCTGGGTATAAGGGTGAAGGGGACAGGGACACAGGTGGTGTTTTCCTTGATCCTTCCGGCCAAGGGGAAGGGCTCTGGCAGGAGTGGATGCATCCTGAAGATAAATGCCTGGCAGTACACATGGTGCCAGCAGGGATTTGGCTTCTTCAACCATAGGATGTTGTTCCGAGAAAAAAGATTGCTAGCAAGAGACTGGATTCACCTGGGGAAGAGAGGAAAGAGCATCTTTGCAGACAGGCTTGCTAACCTAGTGAGGAGGGCTAAACTAGGTAAACTAGGAGAACAGAGCCCTGAGGTAAGTGGGGAAGTGGGGCACCTGGAGGTAGCAGAAGCAGGAGGGGGGGCAGCAGGGGAGGCCTCATTCTTCCTGAGAAAGTAAGGCAAATCAGGAAAACACCCAAGGTGTCTGTACACGAATGTATGGAGCCTGGGAAACAAGCAGGAAGAATTGAAAGTCCCCAAAGAATTGAAAGAATTGATATGACTGAGACAACAGACTTGGTGGGAGCTCACATGACTGGAACACTGTCATGGATGGGTACAAACTGTTCAAGAGGGACAGACAGGGAAGAAGAGGAGGAGGAGTTGTGCTGTATTTAAGATTTCTGTATGATTGTTCAGAGATCCAGTATGAAACTGGAGATAGTCCTGTTGAAAGTCTCCATGTTGAGGATAGAGGGGACAGCAACAAGTGTGATGTTGTGGAGGCTGCACGCTATAAACTGCCAGACCAGGAGAATGGGGTAAATGAGACTTTCTTCAGACAGTTAGTGAAAGTTTCCAGATCACAGGCCCTGGTTCTCATTGGGGACTTCAAAAATCACCCTGATATCTGCTGGGACGGGAAATATAGCATTGCACATGGAATCCGGGAAGTTTCTGGAGAGCATTGGAGACAACTTCTTGATGCAAGTGTTGGGAGAGACTGACTAGGGGCTGTGATCAACTACTCACAAGAAGGGAAGAATTGACTGGGGAGGGATGTAGAAGCAAATGGCAAGTTGGGCAGAAGTGACCACAAGATGATTGAGTTCAAGATCCTGACAAACGGAAGAAAGGAGAGCAGCGGAGTATGGGCTCTGGACTTCAGAGGAGCAAACTTAGACTCCCTCAGGGAACTCATGGACAGGATTTCCTGTGAGGCCAGTATGATTAGGAAAGGAGTCCAAGAAAGCTGACTGTATTTTCAAGAAACCTTACTGAGGGTGCAGGAACAAACCATCCCATGCACAAATATGACAGGCAACCAGCTTGGCTTAGCAAAGAGCTCTTCAGTGAGCTTAAACACAAAAAGGAAGCTTACAAGAAGTGGAAGCCTGGACAGATAACAAGGGAGGAGTATAATAATATTGCTCAGGCATTCAGGGATGAAATCAGGAAGGACAAAGCACAATTGGAGTTGCAGCTAGAAAGGTTTGTGAAGGGTAACAGGAAGGGTTTTTACAAGCTTGTTAGCAGCAGGAGGAAGGTTAGGGAAAGTATGGGTCCCTTATTGAATGGGGGAGGCATCCTAGTGACAGGCGATGAGGAAGAGCCTAAAGTATTGAATGCCTTTTTTACCTCGGTCTTCACAGGCAAGGTCAGCTCCCAAACTAACGCACCAGGCAGAACAATTTGAGGAGAAGGTGAGCAGTTCCGGTGAAAGAGCAGGTTAGGAACTATTTAAAAAAGCTGGACATGTACAAGTCCCTGGGGCTGGAAGCAATGCTACCAAGGGTGCTGAGGGAGTTGGCTGATGTGATTGCAGAGCCACTCGGCATTATCTCTGAACACCTGTGGCGATTGGGGGAGGTCCAAAACAACTGGAAAAGGGAAAAAATATAGTGCCTGTTTTTAAGAAAGGCAAGAAGAAGGATTTAGGGAACTAAAGACCAGTCAACCTCACCTCAGTCCCACGAAAAATCATGGAGCAGGTCCTCAAAGAATCTGTTTCTAAGCACTTGGAGAAGAAGGTAATTAGCAGGGATGAAGGTTTTCCATTTCCCATAGAAAAAATGGAATAAACTGCGGATTGTTCATTTTACCAGAGGCAAACAGATTTCTCCTTTTACTGGAGAAACCTGCAAATTTTGCAATGAGCTCCCCAAAGGCTGGCAGATTTCCAGTCCGCAATAGGTTGGGAGGGAGTGGAAGAAGGGCGGTAAGGCAGGTGGAGCCATGTTCACATATATGAGCAGCTTCTGCAGGTAAACGGCGGGGGTGGGGACTGAGGCCCCCATAAGGAGGGAGGGAGGGAGTTGGGTAGGGCTGGAACTGCTGCCCAGCCGAGCAGTGCTTGGGGCCCAGGGCCACAATACGCAGCTGCAGGGCCCCAGCGGGGAGTGGGACGGGGCACTGCAGACAGATGTGGGGGGCATAGGTTCCCCTGTCCCCCAGGACTGTGCGCTGCAGCAGTGAGCAATTCCCCCCCACCCCAAGCCTGCAGGAAGCAGGAAGCAGGGGGGAGATCTGGGCTTCACTGCTGCAGCAGCAGTCACCTCCTGCCAGGGACAAGGGGCTGCAGACCCATGTCCCTGGCCCCATAGCCCTGGTAGCTGGGAGCCCCCACCAGCAGGGCTGGGGGAGCAGAAGGTGTGGGTGGGGGGCATCAGCAGGACCAGGGGGGTTGTAGGGTGGGGGGAGGGGCCTTTAATTTTAAATAATGAATTTGGGGGTTTTAATCAGAGAATTTGCTAATTTTTTTTTTAGCAGGGAAAACTAGGATCACTGGTGATTAGGAACAGTCAGCATAGATTCACCAAGGGCAAGTCATTCTTGACCAACCTGACTGCCTTCTATGAAGAGAAAACTGGGTCTGTGACTGAGGGGAAAACAGTTGGTGTAATTACTGTGACTTTACCAAGGCTTTTGATACCGTCTTCCACAGCATTCTTGCAAGCAAGCTGAGAAAGAATGGGTTAGATTGTAAGGTAGACAGAACGCTGGCTGGATTGTCAGGCTCAACGATGGTAATCAGTGGCTCAGCATCTAGCTGGCAGCCAGTACAAGTGGAGTACACCAGGGGTCAGTCCTGGGTCTGCTTTTGTTCAACATTGTCCTTAATGGAGATAGGATGGGGTGGAATGCACCCTCAGTAAGTTCGTGGATGACACCAAGCAAGGGGCTACAGCAGATGCACCGAAAGGTGGGGCTTGCATTCCAAGTCACTTTGACCAATTGGAGGACTGGGCCAAAACAAATCATGAACTTTAACAAAGATAAGTGCAAAGCCCTGCACTTAGGATGGAACAATCCCATGCACCGCCTGGGGAGTGACTGGCTAAGCAGTGACTCTGCAGAAACGGATCTGGGGGTTACAGTGGACAATAAAATGGATGAGTCAGCAGTGTGCTTTTGTTGCCAAGAAGGCTAACAGTATACTGGGCTGCATTGATAGGAGGGTTATTAATAGACTGAAGGGTGTAATTATTCCATTCGATTCTGAACTGGTGAGGGCACACCTGCAGTACTGTATCCAGTACTATAGAAAGGATGTGGACAAGTTGGAGAAAGTAAAGCAGAGAGCAACAAAAATGGTTCAAGGGCTGGGGCATGTGACCTATGAGAGACTGAGAGCTGGGTTTATTTAGTTTGCAGAAGAGAAGACTGAGGGGGGGATTTGGTAGCAGCATTTAACTATCTAAAGGGTTGTTTCAAAGAGGATGGAGCTAGACTGTTCTCAGTGGTGGCAGATGACAGAACAAGGAGCAATGGTCTCAAGTTGCAGCCAGGGAGGTTCCATCGTCTCTGGAATGAGCTAGTTTGAGCTGGTCCTGCTTTGAGCAGGGAGTTGAATTAGATGACCTCCTGAGGTCCCTTTCAACCCTAATTTTCTATGATTTTGTGATTCTATGATTTTTGTGATTTGGATGCTATATTCATGTTGTATCCACCCCAGGATTTCAGTCACTGGTACAGCTACACAAGTGCACACATTTCATGTATGAACACTATTTGAAGTGAAGGTTATTTTGGTTGTAAAATTATGCTACAGTGATTTAAACAGTATCTACATTACCAGGTGATACCTGTATAGGTTCACTACTGAATGAAAGCCCAATGAAGAAACTAACAATCTGTTTCCATTAAAAAAATACCAAGTAGCACACCCACTACTGAAATAATTCTATGTGGGTAAGCCAGACTTACATTATTGAGGAAATAATAATTAACTAAAAGATTATCTAGGAGATAAATACCACCTTTGGCCACATACCTCCTTCTCTGACCAGCAGGAGGTGTGCTATGTACACAAATAGAGTCCAAAATAATATCCTCTGACCCACAGGCATTAACTGAAAATGGAATTCTACTTTCATTGCAAAGTCCATAAATTTGGTGCAAAAATACGTTGTTTATTTTTTTAAACAGTGAGAAAATTAACACATTTTGTTATATCACTGAAAAATCCTAGTTGAAATGTAGTACCTGCAATTTTTACTAATAATATTATCAGACAGCAGGTTTAAAACAAAGGGAAGTGTTTTCTCATACAATGCATAACTAATGTTTTTAACCCATTGATAAAGGATGTTTTTCATTGTACCCTGTTTCTTATGCTCTTACTCAAAAATATCCACTCTACGAAACAGCAGTGTAGGGACACAGCTAGATGCTGGGGATACAGCAGCAGCACTGACTTTTGGTTGTTGCATCATCACAGTCATAGCTGCAGTTACATGGCTGTCAAGAACAGCTGCTTTTTTCCATCCTCCTGCACCCAGTTCAGTACCCAGGTTGGTTGTCGTGTTCACTCTGCCCTCATTATGCCACTGCTATGGGAGACAGGATGCTTGACTAGACAGATTTCTGGTTTGACCCAGTATTATAATTTTAGGGTCTTATCTAGTGGTAGCTTGGTGAGGTCAAGTGATCCTCAAGTAATTTACCTAATTTACAGGTGCCTTTTAGGGCCTTATGGTGGGATATACAATATGCATTAACAGGATACTGTTGTTCAAAAATATCTTTTCATTAAGCAGAAAAAAACCAAAAGGACCTTGGCATAGAGGGTCCTTAACTCCCCATATATACTTATAAATTCTATTTACTCTCCATTATATCCTTCATGTGGTAGTACCCACTTTGTTTTTTGTTGCTTGTATTTTTTCCCTACAAGCTAGAACGAGCCAGATGACACCAAACTTGTTTTGTCATCAATTAAAAAAATTATTGAACATTGGTACAAAATTATTTTAATGTTTTCCCATGACTGAATTCTTTTGAAATATAAATTTTCAGATAAAAGATCAGGCTATTAATTCATCTGCCCCTGCTACATGAGCACTCCCTCTCTCTTGATCTTAGAAATCTCTCTCTCAAAATCCCAACAAAATTTTTACATCTTCAAATGTTCCAGTTATGGTGATAAAGTATATTATTGTAAAAAAATATTCTGATCAGGTCTACTCCAAGTCTTTAATATTTTTTTTTATTTTACAGTATGTTCTTCCTTTGCTTTTCTCATGCCAATCTGCTTTTGGTAGGTTGTTTAACTTACTGAGACACTGAGTTGTCAGCCCTTTTGGTGATATGGTACATTAGTCGCTTCTCGTTCCTTGCATTTTGCCTTTCAGAACAAATGTTGCCATTACAAATATTTACATTTCTCAGTTGCCTTCTGCACAGATGTGGGGAAATCCTGATACTATGAAAATGTGGGACCTCCAGCTGAACTTTCTAATTATCTGGTGATATGGCTGGACTCCTTTTCCTCTCCCCCCACAAATGTTCAATATGAGAATAAATCACTTGTTTTCGAAGGCCCCTAAGGCATCAGCAACCTGCCCAGGGAATAATGACAGCCTTCACACCTCACTGAATTCAACAAAAGAGCTCTTATTGACTTCAATCTAATTATGAATCAGAGCCTCATCACCAATTTGTCCTGTTAACATTTAAGTATTCTTAGATTTATTAGCTCTTCCTCTAAAACTTTACACTTGTTCTTCATTGCCCTTTGTGCTTTATGCTTTCAAGATTTAAGATTTCAGTGGGAGTACCTACAGGTTTAAGTTTGCTAATGTGCAAAAACATTTGCAAAATCAACCCTTTAAAAGTTAAATGTCAAACCGGCATTCTGATCTTCTTGTATCCAGACCTCAAGAAAATGATATGATGTATCATGTAAAAGAAGAACAAGCACCTAAAAACAAGAGTTTGTAACCAAAAAACTGGACAGAACCTTAATGATAATGTTTGAAGCCGTTAGGCAGCAAGATAGGTTAGTTAGACTTTCAACCTAAATTGGAGGAGAAACTAGAATCAGAAATCAAAGGGTATAAAGGCAGGAACCACACTGGAGGCTGGGATCCTGGAATCATGACCAGGACTGTGCCAGACACCAGGAGCTAGGAAATCCAAGATACTTAAGGCAGCTTTGCAGGAACAGAAATCAGGCCAGCTCAGGAGTGGAGAACAAGGCTGAGCACCAGGATCCAGGGCAGGAACTGAAGATCAGATAGGAAGCAGGAATAAGGCTGAAGCAAGGACTGGTGACAAGGCTAAGGAAAGATCCAGGGTAGAACTAGAACTAGAAACAGGGCAAGATCCAGGAACTAAGGTCATAGATAAGTAGGGTCAGGAAGCTCCTTCAGGAGTGAGGTATACTGTGCAACTGCTTGGGCTGTTTTTAAGTCTGAGGCCAGAGACATTAAAGTAAGTTAACTAAACAGTCAATGTCCCCCATCCTAGCTATGGCTGACTAAAATAGCTAGTCAGGATCATTAGGATGCCTAGACCTGTGGTGGCTGTTATTCGCTCCAACTGGGGCGACTTTGGACCAGGCTTCGTTCTACCTATTAGGCATCTAAGTACACCTGCACACCTACATGCGATTTTATTCTAACCTGTCCCAGTCCTGAATTGTAATACATGATCCTCTTACCCTTAAGACTGGGTCACCAAAAAAAAACAGCAAGGAGGAGAAGGAATTGAACACCTTTCCCATTAATGAAATCTTCATATTCTCCCCAAGCAGGAAGCAACTGTGACCACTTGAAACCTGAAACCCTGCTCCTGCCTTTGTTTCAAAGTAACCTGCATCATCACAGGTCCTCACAGGAGGTGAGAGGTCCCATACCAGCTATGAACTGGCTGTGCAAAGGAGTTTTTCATCTACTGACTCCTCTGTGAAATCCTATGAAATATGAACTTGCATTTCTACCCAAGAGAACTTTTACAATCTTTTCTCCAATGCCTGATGAAGGGTGTTTGCACCCAAAAGTTGCAATGAAAGAATTTTTTTTGCAAAAATCTTGTTGGTCTAATAAAAGATATCAGCTCTGTTACGAGTCCTGATGGCCTTTTCCTCTAGACCAATACATTTACAACCTGGATTCCCCATTAACTTTCTTTCATGGACTCAAGTAGGGTGGCTTATCAGATTTAGGCACTTTTTTATACACCCGATTGGTGGAATAGAATCTGAAATAACAGCTCCCATTGACTTCAGTAGGAAGACAACTCCTTTCTGGCCTCATCCCCATGAGCATGGGTGCATGTTTGCAGTAGCAGAAATAGTAACAGCACAAACTGATGCCACTATTTTGTGCAGCAGTGCTCACCCCTCCCCATGCACTTCACAGCAAGACACGAGGTGGCAGGGGGAGGCTGGAGCATAGAGTGACTTAGCGTAAGGCAGCAAGCAAGCAACCCCCACACTGAGGCACCCAGTGCTCAGTCAGCCGGGGAACAGCTGGCTGGGGTGCAGTTTGCCTTGAGATAGGCTCTGCGGTGCACCCCTGTGCTAAAGCATGCAGAGACAGGGGAGCAGCCTGCGAAGGGCTGCCTGCTCCCCAATCTCGAGGCACACTGTGCCCCAGTCAGCTGGGGAGTGGCTGGCTAGGGTGCAGGATACTCCAGTGTGGGGACTGCACAGCATGCAGAGACAGGGGAGAAGGCAGCTCTAGGGCTCTGCTCCTTTGTCTCTGCATTTATCCCAGCCACTTTGGCATGCTTTGCACCGCTTTTTTTGTTTTTGTTTTTTTTTCCCAGGGTATTTATTTACTATTGGGAAATGCCAGTAGCAATTTTTGCCCTGGCACTACACATTAGCAATACTGTGTATGGTTTAACACGCAACACGTGAGTTTGTGGCACAGCAAAAACAAAAACAAACAAACAAACAAACAAACAAATCAAGCTGCACATCTGGATCTGGCCTCTGAGTGCTAGTAAAATGCAGAAATATATATAAGTGGACCCTATTAAACCAATTCCTATAACATAAATTTACATAGTTCTCAAATGCCCAAAGATCTTGAACAGAAAATATATTTTTTTTCTTCCTTAGACTGTGTCCCCTCATCACTTTCATTTTAGGATGTTAAGCCAAAGCTTATTTTTTACGCTTTAGAAGCTATGACTAAATTGCAATGAAAGTTCAATATTTAATTTGAAATTAATGAATGAAGGATGAAAATATTAAAGCTCAACATGTGTAGTATAAAGCAATAAAAATGTAACGCTATAAAAATACCATGGTAATAAATTGTTTCAGCAATTTAGGATGAAAATAAATATCTCCATAGCTTTTAATTAACCACTTCTCAATAATGTAAAAAAACCCATTAGATTTACAATTTCTGAAGTAAATTACAACTGTAATTTGGATATTTCTAGAAATAAAAATAAAGCATATTAGCAATTCATGCAAAACAATTTATCTGAGTAACAAAAAACAATATTAAGTGCTATGTGATATTTGCATTTGATCATCCAAGCTGGACAAACAACATTTGCACTGATGCGTGTAAAGGAGAAAAAAAAGGCAAGGAAATGGCTTTCCTGCAGGGAAAATCATTCTTCCCTGCGCTTACTCCAGGAAACCAGGAGATGGGGGGAAGCAAGAGGCTTTTCCAGAGCGAGCGCCAGCTCTGGATGAGCCAACAGAGCTTGGGGATGGGAAGTTCCAGTCCCAGGGACGGTGAGCGGGATGCAGAGAGAAGCAGCGCAGAAGGGAATGCCCAGGGCGTGGAAAGAAGCAGTGTGAGAGGGAATGCCCAGAGTGGAGAAAAACAGCCTGGAAGAGGGCTCTTGGAGAGTTCCCAGGAGCAGGGGAATGAAGACAAGGACAGTTTCCCAACGGAGGCTGTAGCCAGATGCCAAGAGGAACTCCCAGGATGGGTAAGACACACTGGAGGCTAGCCAGGAAGAATAGCTAGCCACACCAGAGGCAGTCAGGCAAAGATGATTGGGAGCTGGATAATAAATAGTGGCATTGTTTTTGAGTATACTAAGAGTTGCAGGAAGCACTGAAGACAGACTTTATTCTTTGTTTGTTTTTCCATAGATTTTTTTTTTTTTTAAAACACCCTGAAAGGAATCCTGGGTGTCAGGTGGTATGAGGCTGAGGTGCAAGGGATAGTGGAGTCTCTTTTTTTTCTGGGATTTTTGTTTTTTGAGTCAGTAGACATCTTTCTTCTGCCTTGTTTCTTGGCAAACACCCTCCTGTTGGGAAAAGTATACCTTATCCTTATAATAAAAAGAAAATATATATACTTATTATCAAAGTCATGGCAGGTGAGATTTGTATAGGGGCTAAGGGTGCTATAGGATCCCCTACC
Organism: Crocodylus siamensis; assembly: GCF_052110815.1. Classification (NCBI taxonomy): domain Eukaryota; kingdom Metazoa; phylum Chordata; order Crocodylia; family Crocodylidae; genus Crocodylus; species Crocodylus siamensis. The sequence continues at coordinate 55,540,094 of NC_143400.1, read as the reverse complement.
CTACATAGAAAAGAAGACATCATCCAGTAAAGGACCCAAGCCCTATAGCACCTACGGTCAACAGTGTGACAATAGTATTTTGCCAATGTTTCAACTGATTCAATTCAGCATCCTTCATCTGCTTCAAGAGAGCAGATATTTGAGAGACTTGCAAAACTTGAAAGTTGGGGGGAAATTTACTTGCTAATAATGGCACTTATTAAAAATAGCTATTCCGTTGTCTTCATTGTTTATCCAACTTTTACAGAGGTACACATTGTACAAACAAGGCTGCTTGGAGCAGACTGGCATCTCACAGCAAGCCATACGTAGAGTTGACATAGGCTCCTCCAAACAGGGCACTAAAGATGACTGTGCCTTTTGTATTAGCCATTAGAGTGTAGCAGAATGGAGCTTCCTTCAGCTTAGAAACCCCTCTTGCAAAAGAAGCAGAAGGCAGGATTGTTCATTGAAGTCCACTGAGCATGGGAAGAAGAGAGGGTGCCTATACATGTTACAGTTTTCACCATTTAAAGTGTTGTAAAGCCATCACTTAATATATATAGGTGACTTTAATTAAGTCACCTTAATTAAACCACACTGTATGCGTTTTAAATGCAAGGCAAACTCCGATAGTGTGTCTCAGCCTACCTAGTTCACCTTTATTGCACTCATATTTAACTAGGGCTTCCCCGTGATCTCAGGCTGCATTGTGCCGTGTCTGGCACGCCCTGCCTCCTACTCCACAGAGTTACAGCAAGGCAAGAAACTCACACCAAGCTGGGGAATGTCTAGTAAGTTTTAAGGTACACTTTAAGTAAAGTGAAAAAGTTAAAGCACCTTTGGAAATGCCTGTCCTTCACTTGTATAGGCACTCAGGGATAGTAATTATGATTACTGTCTACACAGCTGCTAAAATGGGGACCTTCTTATTTTTCTCCCTGTGATCAAATAGGGACCATGTACAATTTGAGTCCCTATATCCATCATGTTTACTGAACATGGGCTTAAGGGGAAAGGGATTAGAATTAGAAAAAAAGACAGAGGGCAAGAGAAGAGGTAGCACCTATGAAACAGGGGAAAACGGGAAAAGAAAGGAAGTGTTTGTCATAATTTTCTGCTTCAGTAGTTCCAGGAGGGCAGATTCCTACACCAGATGATAAAGGGAAGCCTAACACCTTGCAAATCCAAGCCTGTTCTTAGAGTCACTCTAATGAAACCACCTAGCTCTACTTGCAAGAATTATATAATTTTTTAAAGAATTTTGAAATGATTAACTGCTCACTCAAAGATGGGAGCAAGTGCAGTAATTTGTTTCAGTACCAAATCTATGCAAGTTGTCTAATGTGGCAATTAAGCACTTCTTCATAGGCAAAGAAATATTGTTGTCTAAACATATAGCAAGTTATTTTTATTTTTAAATGATGTTTTCTATGAATATACTTCAGACATTTAAATTTGTAGTTGTTCTCTGGAAAAAAAAACAGACCAACAATGACAGCTTCTTGCATGCTGTACAAGTTTGCTTTGTGTATTCAGAGCCAGACCTTCTACTCTTAAGGCAAAAAAATTGTGGCTGCTTTGTACTCCTTTTAGTCCAACATAGCTGAGAGTGAACTGGATCACATTCCAGACTTGTTTTCTAAAGCCTGATTTTCAGAATCTGCTGGTCCCATGGACTTCATTTGCAGCTGTTGGTACTTAGCACCTTTAAAGGCAAAGCCATTTAGATATATCTCTATAAAGTCCTTGACAGTAACAGAATTGCAGAAGTGTCTCTCCAGACACAATATGAAGAGTGGGATCAAATAATTATCACTGAGGGCACGATTCTGGAAATAAAGTCACTGTGTGTTTCAGACACCAGGATGGATTTACAGACTTTGTTAGTTAAAAACTTTTTTTTCTCATTTGCAAACTGAGTATACATGAAAATAACTGGGATGGTAAACAGATAATGTTCCTACCTTACTGTAAGTACAACATGCATAACTTTGTGCATACTTTAAACTTACCCAATTCTAGGATGTGGCTTCATTTGTTGCTTAACATCCCTAAGCAAATAGAAACTTTAGTTTATTTTTTCCCCAATCTAAGCTGTCCCAAGGATTTCCCTATGGAAGCTCCTCTCAGTGTCTATTTTTATTTCTCCTTCAACAGATAACTCCAGAATCTGTACACCAAAATGGGGCATGGTAGTTTGTTTAGCACTTTATCCTAAGATGGCTGCAAACCTGCCTGAGGGGGAGGGGCGGGGGTCTTCCAGAGCCCCAGTTTGCCACCCTGCTATGTCACAGAAGAATATTTTTAGGTCCCCCTCTTCATGGAGGGGCTAGCCTACAATATCACTTGCTACAAGTTACTCTTTCCACTGGCAGTCTGTAAGAAGCCAAACAACAAAAAGGTTTATTACATAGAATAAAAGGATACAAGCCAACACAACTGATAAGATATTTCGGCACCGAAAAACAAAAAGTTCCTTTCCCCTACATCTAGCTACACCTTTGACTTCCTCAGCCTACTTGTCAGCATCAGCAGAAATCAGTCTCCCTTGCTGATTTCTGCCAGCCCTGATCACTGGGGTCTCCCTGACCCTACCTAACCCACAGCTAACTACCTATCTCCTCTCAACCAGCCCCGCCACCCCAGGATTCTCAACACATGAGAACTCTGCAAAAGGTTCTGCGCTGTCTGAGGTGCCTGGCATACATTTGGCTGGATGGGCCATTCCTAACCATACACCAAACAAGAAAGATGTATAAAGACAGTACGACACAATCCACACAGATTAAAAAAGCAACACAAACGGATGCAGAGAAACACTGGCTTCCCAGTGAGACCATAGACGCCACACCAGCACAGCAAAACAAGAAAATATCCATGTCATGAACCTCCAAAACACCACAGGATTCATGCCAGGCTCCACCTATACAGGGACCTGGAAACTACCACTCAGAGAGAAGGAGGTGACAAAAAGGAAAACCCGCATTTCTAGGATAAAACCATTCTTTAACTTCTAAATGTAATTAAAAACAATTTTGATATTTTAAACTGTGGCAAGGAAATCAACTCCCTTTTACTGCACCTATGTAATCCACACAAAATAGAAGTGTTTGGATTAGTAGTTTAAACTAGGACACGCGTACAGGTGTAAACACACAACACATTTATATAGTGTAAAATGTTAAATGGACACAACATTGGTGAGAGCCACATGACTCTAGAGTTACCCCCTAGAAAGTCAGAAGTAATACATACCGAGTGTGTCTGCATAAGATGCTTTACTGCACAGCCAACTAAATTACTGTGCAGTAAAGCATCAGTGTCTACATGTATGCACCATTTACCATGCTGTAAATTAGTCTACTGAGCAATTAGCTACTATCTGTAAATACAAGTAGTAAACTAACCAACCAGTACATGTGTAGATGCTGACCAGGAATAAATTTGCTCCTGGTCAACCCCAACACTAGGAGGTCATAGGGAACAGGGAACTCTCCCAGTCCTAGTACTACTCACCTCCCAGCTCCCCCCAGTGCCCAGCTCTCTGCCCCACCCTGTCCCAGGACTGCTCAGCTCCTGGCTCCCCAGAGGACCTGGGAGTCCTGTGGGGAGTCCATGCAGTACCAGGACTCAGAACCTCCTGGCTTCCCTGTGCAACCCAGGGCTGGCCAGATACCGTCCCTTTTGGGGCAGCTCCCAGCCAGTTCTGGCTTCTGCAGTGATTTCCCTGAACAGCCTGGGGCTGGCCAGAAATTGTCCTGGGACACAAGGAAGACACAGATCCGCATGGGCAGACATACCATGTAGCTGGGAGTCTCAGTGCTGTTGTGGAAAGGCCCTGCCTGATCCCTGTGGGGGGGAAGGGGCTGGTACCTCTCTCCCCCCATCCCTCACCATGGCAGCAGGATAGGAATCCAGGCACAAGAGAGGTTTATAGCCCCAGCCCATGCAGGGGAAACCACAGCTCCACATCTGGGTAGTGCCCCCTAGTGGCTTGGCCATGCCCACCCACCACCTCCTGCCTGCAGCTTCCTCCCCACCAGCAGTTTCCTGCTGCAAAGGGTTAATCTGGGTTTTTCTCCTTGAAAGTGAAATGCATGCAATTTTCTCCTTGAAAGAAGAAAAATACGTGTTTTTTTCTATATTTTTCCACATGAAGCAGAAAAGCACAAATTTGTTCCCAGTTGGCTGTCTACAAGTGCCTTACTGCACAGTAATTACTCAGCAATTAACTTGCTACTTGCAGTTGCAGATAGCAAATTAACTGCCCAGTAGAATGAATTACTGTGCAGTTAGGGTCTGCATGTGTAGATGGTGATGCTTACTATGCAGTAATTTGCTTTACTGCATAGTAAAGCATCTCATGCCTATTAACTCAAGCTGAGCTCTGATTTCATTGAATATAATTCATAGTTTTCTAATTCACCTCCATTGACTTTTTCCTAGATGGCGTTAATTTCTATATAAATGATTACTTTAAAAAAATACAATCATTGGCACAGGATAATGAACTTGAGAAAAAAAAAAAAAGGTTTTTTTGGGTGATTCTCTTCTATTGGACCCACTGCATAGTTGAGATAGTTAGACAAGCTTTTGAATGCAAGACCTGAAGAAGAATATCTTGCATTCAAAAGCTTGTCTAATGCTATCTTAACTATGCAGTTGATCCAATAAAAGATATCACCCAAAGAAATCCTAGCCTCTCACATAATTACTCGACTATCATGGCAATATTATTACTACCATAAGAAAAAAAAAAAAAGAACTTTCTGGAGAAGAGTTCAAGAATTATAGGTTCAGCATACCAAATTTGAATGCTTATCCTGATTTCTATTAAATAAGCTGAGTGAACAACCAGCCACTTCTATGAACCTACTCCTACTCCTTCCTTCTTCCCATGTGACTCTTTCACCTGCCTAGTACTATCTGGCCAACCTTGCCTATCTATTCCTGTCTGTGGACCTCTTTTCCCTTGAACTGTAATGAAGACATTTATGGCCACTGCTAGTCAAGTCACTGGGGATCTGAGAAGTCCTCTTCTTCTGCTGTCCTAGTTATATATTACTTACATAACTATTACATATCCATTAAGTCATCTCTTTGCAGCTCATCATTTTAGTGCTCACCACAGATATTCCCCCTATGGAATCCCAAATTGCCACTAAAACAAACTTTGCTTTTCTCCACTAATACATACTTTCTCCCAACACAACCCTCTTCTCTCTCTAGATTTTTAAGAGTGAGTCACAAATTGTATCCTTCAGATGTGTAGCACTTCCCCTCTCCCCCACCATTTAGTCACATGCTTAAGGGGGAAAAGAAAAAAAAAAAATCAAGATATGGAGTCTAAAAACAGAAAAAGAAAAAAGTAAATGTAAAACTTGTTTTTTTCCAAAGTGATAGGAAATGAGAAGGGAAAGAACTTGCTCGTAGAACAATACAACTCTACCAGGCTAAACAGCCTTTTCTCCCTTCCATAACAAACATCTGAGATTCTACTCTGAAAAGTGACTGCCGTCACAACAAAAATAACAAATTTCTTCAGTCTTGGTAAAAAACATAACTTAGCTTGGGAAAAAAAGGTTTCTTTGCAAACTGAACCTGGGAACTGGAGGACAAGCTACGTTCACGCACCAGACCAATTAAAGTTATACTTTTATTCTGACTCCAGTGCAGTCCAAATTTTATCAGGAAGTTCACACACAAAAGATGACTGAAAACAAAATTTGTCCCCCAAAATTGGAAAAGTTAAGCTTGCTGTTGAAAGAGTACAAAGCCAGACTAGAATTCACTTTACCAAACATAGGTTTGCAGTAGATGTGCTAATAGCAATAAACATTAATTTAAAAAAACCCCTATTTTTACTCTAAAATACCTAGATATGACTATGTGCATAAAACAAATCAATTAGGTGACACCAAAGGAAAACCTGCGCATACCATCAGTTGGTTGCTACAATATAGACATGCCTGATACTAAAAGTTCATTTGTAATAAGAAAAAGGATGAAAAAATGTTTCCTCTCTTCCCCTGTGTTGGACGTAATTGCAGGCACCTGAATTGTGAATCCGGACACTTTAAAGAACTGCTGATTCATTTCTGCATGTATTTAAATTCAGGAAGGGGAGAGTAAAATCCATTTCCTGTACAAGGAAATTGAAAGCAAAGGTAATCCAATCAATAATACAGTTGTATATGGACTCTTTTACTGTTCTACTGATGGCTTTACACAGTCAATTGCTATTTCATGGGATCATTTTACAGGGATACTTTACTGGTTCTGAGGATATTCTCTCTTGTTTTGCTTTAATTAAGTAAAATTAAAAGTTAATTTTTACTTATTTAAAATAACAGGTTTTCTGCTTCACATTTTTCAGCTGAAGACTTGCAAGAGACAGGGCCTGACAGGTTTTCTGCTGTGGTACAAACTGCAGTCATTCACCATCAGCCATTTCTAACCTCTTCCTGAAGAGCACTGTGCTGTGCCGATCTGCAAGAACATGTAAGAGTTCATTTTCAGTGGAGGAAGGAACAGTGTGTTTTCTCACCCTCTTATGTAGCAGCAAAATGAAGCGGCAGGCAGGAACTGCCCCTACCTTCCCCTCTACCCATCCATGAGCAGTTTAGGAGCAAGCTGACTTTCCTCAAAACCAGGAGGTTCTGAGACACATTTGGCTTCTGTTGCTTTGTTAGGAGGGGCAGCTGAAGATCATCAACATCACAGGCCAGTGTTTTAAAGACTCAACTAATGACATATAAGAAAAAGAGACAGTGCATAATATTCATCTGGCAACAGCTGCATCTTTTATTCCCCACTTTGTCATCCTCTCTTAAATAAAGCAAACAGGCAAATGTGGATTAAAATATTAATTCTGGCACAGAACCAACATTTTAGTATCATTTTCTAACAGGTGAAAACAGAAGATCACTGAGATTAATAATTTAAACTCAGGCATCCTTTGATATATTTTGTACCAATTAATAGTTCAATAACTTATTGTGCAATCTACAAAATGATAACTTTCAAAGAATTGGTCTGTGTTCCATTTCAGCTGTTTAAAAAGGCATTTGCTGACAACATAAACCCTGCTGTGCAAAAATGGTCAGCCTATTGGCTCTAAATAATTTTTCAATTTACTTTTCATGTTCAGTTTCAACTAGCAACAGAAAGGCAATGAAAAGATATATGGTTTGCATCAGTGAAGCTTATTATAAATAACTTGGAAGAGATGTAAATTATTATTTTGATGGAGCTGCATATCAAGAGTTAATGAATTTTAAATGCAAAATATTCTCCCTTTAGACAGAATGGTTTGTTGACATTTCTGTTTCAACAATGATATACATTTTTATTATCAAGGCATTGAATAATCACTAATTTGGCTATTGTTATTAAGACAGCCCAGCAGTATTAGGATAAAGCCTCATTTCCCACACAGTATTATGAATGACAAATTCTCTCTTAATGATGCATTTCAGCATACAGTAAATATAGCTGATTCTTCAAGCTTTAAAAAATAAATTAGACTTCAATGTGATTCACGATGTAGGACCTACTGTGAGGAAAATAGAATTTCTACTCCAAGGGGTAGATGGTCTATGTAGTAGCATGGGGATAATCAGCTAGCTTCCAACAAAATTAACAAAAACATGATTACATCCCTCAACAAGGTTAAAATGTAGTGCTCAATCCTCACTGAAGCCCTACTAACATTCCAAAAGTGATACCAGATGGACAGTTATGATGAAACGTTTCTAGCCTTCACTGTGCCAATATTAAACACACCGTCATTTTCACTTATCATAGAGATTCAGAGTGGCTTTTCCCCCATTTTCTGCTTGTAAATAAAACAAAGTTGTGTACTCCAGTGTGCAGATTTATGAACAGGGGAAGAGGAAAAATTAACTATAAATCTTTTCCCATTTTTATTTTGAGCTTCTTTATTCAAGAAACGTGAGCTCAGTGCCAGAAGAAATTGACTCAAGCTGACGAGGAATACCAACTTCCATCAGCAGGGAAGAGAAAGGACAAATTTTATCTTTTCTATACTATCATTTTGTACCATTCCTCATTTCATTTTATAACCCCACCAAGATCAGCTATGTGGGCTAATGAAGATAAACAACTAATGTTAGTTGAGGAAGACACAGAAGATCAGAGCATGGCTTGATTAGTATCATTCCCCATTCCTTTATGGGAGTCTCAGCCCTGGGACTCTGCAGAGACTGAATTCTGCAAGAATGAGGAACTGGAAGTAGACAGGGTTAGAGTTTGAGCTTGCAATTCAGACCATCACTGTGTATTTACTGTTTGAGGAAACAATTGTCACGTATTAGAATGTAATAGGATTCCCTTGACAGCAATGTAGAACCAACCCAACCTCAGCCTCAAAGGGTCCCAACTTTGGTGCCAAGGCAGTTTTGGGGGTGAAGTGCTTACCTCCTCTCACAAGCTGTGGAGGCAGCACAGTTTGCTGCTTCCTGATCTTACACTCATCCAACAGTCTACAACAGTCACTGCAGCTGTCATTCTGGTGCCCCCTTTGAATTAGCACCCAGTGCTGGTGCCCTAGTCATCCTTTCATATTACATCACTTCCCTAAAGTATAGAGGGGAGGAGAGAGACAGGAGTCAGTGCAAAAACACAGGGTTTCTGTGTCCCTATAGAGTCTCTGTGGCCCACACAGCTCTCAGAGATCCATCGTTTACAGAGCAGATCACTAAATTTAATATCTAGGTGTTTTCTCAAGTGTGGGAAGCAGATCCCAGCCTTAAATTCAGTGAAAATTCCATGGATGCAAGGCTGTTTCATCTATTTTTTCTTCATGTAAGAGTTATCCAGGTAGCAGATAACATTGCTTTAAGATACAGGGGATAGACTGAGCCTCTTCCTGGGAATATGTGTGCAAAGGGAGAGGACTAGACGCAAGGAGTTCTTTCTGCCAGTCAACACCTATGCTTCTACAGCACTGGCCCTTTCATTCCTCTGGGCATAGGATCGCTAAAATTACTGATTCCAGAAAGCACTTGTCCCTCCACCTCCACACTGGCCATATCTACACAAAATGATGACTGCATAGCTGTTCCTGCGCAGTCATTTAGTACTTGCATACACAAGAACTAAATGATTGCAGTGCGCAGTAGCGTCCCCAAATGGCTTTTTGGTGATGCTGACTGTGCAGTAACTTGTTACTGCTGCACAGTAGTGTCACATCATGCTTTATGCTATGTGGCGCTACTGCACAGTCAACATTTGTGTAGATGCAGCCACTGACAAGGGAAGCTAGTCTCATGTAGGGGAGATTGAACTCTGCATCCTCTCTCATGGGACGGAAGCACACTATTATGAGACAGCACCCATCTAGGTGGTGTTTCACTATACCTTGTTTCCTAAACATATGGTTCTTTTAACTTATAAGCACAACATAAGATAAGGAATGGATTTCACCCATACTATTATTATTCTCATATTTTTCTCATTATTTCTTTTAAACAGTGTTGCATCCTGCCTGTATATACTACACAAAATCAGGACTGCAATATCCCAAAATACCACTGTCCATAGCAAAATCTGTAGTCAACAAATGCTGAGTCACTTCATGCAACACAAGGCAATCTGAAATGATTATATACGTTCAAGGTTTAAAACTGGCAGCCTAACAGAAGAGAACACATAAAGCTCATTCTCTGCATACTAAAGTAGCCTGCCACATAAATGAACAAATTAATAACAACTAAAGCAGGCCTTGTCTGTTACTGGCAACATTAATTATTCCATTCATAACTACACGGATTAAATCTTATTTTAAAATCAAGTTTGGACAATACGAGTCATTAATTTCAGCTGAGATCTCAATTGTGTGTATGTGTGTGTGTGTTCATATTTAATCATGGCAGAATTTCCAATAATGTTTTCATTCTTTTCACTAATTATCTATCTTTCCTTTGAAATCAATAGGACTGGACACCAAAGTACATGTGCTGAAATATATAGAAATGAAAAAAAAAAAAATATTTCCAAACTGCAGTTTTACGAATCTGACAACTGTGTTTTTTAATGCACTGTGTATTTTATCTCAGTTCTCTTTATGAGGTAGCTAATTACATTTTTAATTAAAATGGGCCCCCTTAATTTTGAAATACAATACAGTTCTCCCTCCATATTTTGCATTTTCTTAAGTTCTTTAAAGGAAAAAAAAATATGTTTTTCCTGCTCTTTGAGATGCACCCCTCTATAATATAATGGAGAATCAGTCATTTTCATATTAGAAACTTAATCCTGTAGGTATTATTCTTGCACAATTATTTTTCCCTCAAGCTAGTGAATTACACTGTTGGGGCTAGAATTTCAGAATGGTTTAAGATTTCAATAAGAGAAAATGTTCTCCACAGTATCTTTACTTGAAAAGTGTCTTTCATTTTGGAAGATTCTACAGATTTGACAAATATTAAAATGTTCTTAAAATGTGGAATAGTGACAGGTTCCTCAAACTAGCAGAAACTTTTAAAGCGGAATCAGTGTAAAAGAGCATGTTCAGAGGAACATAACTTTTCTCAAGAGTACAATAGAGAAGCCCAATTCAACTGAAAATACTTTCTTAACATGCACTAAATCATATTTCTAAACTGAACAAACTACTGTTCGGTTTTCAATAAGTCAAAGGTGATACTGTTCTCCCAACTGCAGGCAGGACTGCTCTATCTTATGGTTTCCAGTATCCTGTAAGTAAAAATCCTTTAATCTGTAAAATGTTCAAGTAACAGTACGTTGTATCAGGGATGTTTTACGACTGTAGTAGGGGGCAAAATCTGCTGTTACATAAACTTGTCAGGACATGGGAATGGCTAGAACACAAGTTTTATCCAGCACATGCCACTCCTGTGAGTTTGCCAGAGCTCAGCATTATCACTAGCACTGGACGACTGCGTCACCAGCTCCAGGAGCCCTATGAGAAATGGTGCAAACGTACCAGTTGCTGCCACTGCTGGCTCAACTGCTGCAGTTGACATAGATGGCCCAACCCTTGCCGCCCAGGGTGCACACCTTGACTGATCTACTTTGTCGGAGCTACTGCATCTTTTTAATCCTTAGAGCCATATGGCTTTGCCCATGCTGAACCTTGCCATGCCCAGCAATGCAGCTGGCCTGGAGACTGCACAGCAGTGCTCAGAACATGTAGAATCCTGTGCAATCATCTCTGAGGGTACAAATAATCTGAAGGGCTTGCTTGCAAGGAGCTGCAGCAGGAAAATGAATTGCATATTATGTGACTAGCATCAAAAAGCTATTGTGTGCAAACAAAAACCCAACTTGTATAAACTAAGGAAAATAGTTGCACAAGAAATCTTAATACCAAAAGCAAATTAATTTAATATGTTAACTTATTTCTCTAGCTCTCTTTTAGCATTCACTGATCTTAGTCTCTGTTCATTATACTTTTCCCTGGAACACTTTCTCCTCCAAAGAGTTCAAAAATTAACTCTGCCTGTAAGCCCTATACAGTATATGATGACAACATATGAGATTTCTATATGGATTCAGCAGCCTTGCCATATTTGTTTAAACCATCAGCTATGAACACCCCAAACAAGCTTGTACCTCCAAATAGTAACCCTAAATAATAATCATTTTGAACAACAGTGATGATACTCCAAGGTAGAGTAGAAACTTCCAAATAGCTTTTAAACCAAAACTACAGTTAGCTTGCTTCTTGAACCATTCATGGTAAGTACAAAGTACCCCATGCTTTCAGCTTCTTTTTCTACCTCCAGGCTTATTACTAGTATCACATGCCATCCAATTAGGTTAGCAGTCTTTTCCCCCAACCCCGTATAAGATGAGTGCTCAGCTTGCATGCCTATGTAAGATTTTGAAGACCCAGGTTCAATATCCTGTTCCATTCCAAAAACTTGTGTGTGACATTGGACAAGTCTGTCAGTTTCTTTGTGTCTCACTTCTTCATCTGTGACATACAGCATGTAGCACTTCACTACTACACAGACAGTCAAAAAACCTGAGGCCGAATCAATTTATTCTTTACAGGTTAGTGTAAATTGCACAGATTAAATTGAAACAGAAGTGAGCAGACATTTACCTTTCATTCAGAAAATTCAGCCACATGCCTGCAGTGGTTCAGGCCAGAAGTCAGAGGGCTGCTAGAGCAGGGCTCTCTGGTTGCATTCACTTCTTCTTCCTACTGCTCCAGAGGTCTCTGGGATTTGCAGTCCTGAATCACAGCAGCAGGATTCTGCAGGGTTACTCATCACTTCCTCTTCCTGCTTCCAGGTGCCTCTGGGATTTGTAGTCCACAGTTGCAGCCAGCAGTAAATCTGAGTAAGGGGAGGAGGGTTTAACCCCCATCCCTATTACCAGACCCCAGCCAGGGTTTGACTGGGAGAGGGGCAGTCCCCCACTGTAGACTGGCTTTCCCATCTCCTTGTCAGCCAGTGCTCACTGCTCCAGCTAGGGAACAGAGGGGCGGGGCCATCCCTGGTCTCTGGAGCAGACAGCACAGCCCAGTCCAGGGCTGGAAAGCATGCTGGGATGCCAGAGGACCATGATTTAGCTTGAACCAGGAAGCGGTCTGGGACAGAAGTTTCATAAACTGGTTTGACCCAAATCATTTAAGTTTGATGCTAAATTCAACCAGGTTTTCCTTAAACCAGTTTCAACCATTTTGAACATGGTTTATGTGCATTGAGCTTCTGTTCTGTTACAGTTTAAACCAGTTTATGTATAACTTCTCCCCCTAGCCACAGGGATTTTCTGAGGATGACTCTCAAAGATTATGACATGCTAAGTTAGAAAGGTAAAGAGAAACAAAGAACTACTTTAGTCAGATGGAGAGCTACTTCAGAGCCTGCAAGGGGTAACTGTATTTGATGGAGGGAGAAACCTAGTCCTAAGTTATGTATGTAGAAAGCAAGTTATCAAGCCATTCTGGCATTATGAGATTTCTGAGATCTGACATACAGATCTTTAAGAGGGCATTACATTTGCCATGCAAGAGGCCTATAACTTGATATAAAAATGTGTGAAAGCAATTTATGGAGTCTCTGCCCCAAGTAGTTAGGACAATGAAATTTTTTTTTCACATCATGATTCTCTCAAGAGAATCTAAAAATGGTGCCTCCTGTATCTCATTGCTAAATATGTGAATAATATACAGAAAAAATACATGAACAAAATTTTGCTCACATTGCATCAACTCTCAATATAAAAACTATTTGGTTTTTTTAGATACATGAAAGTGGATTAAGCTAACCATGCTTCCCATAAAACAGTTTACTTGAATGGTGAAAATATACCCTTGTACCTCACATCTGAAAAATAAGGGAGGGAACAGTGGTCTTCTTGGTCACCTTTGGATTCTGTTATAAAAACATAACTTTTTGAAAAACAGATCAAAGTGTGATGTGTTTAGGTGCATTTTGTGAAACTCAGCAGTGGGCTATTAAGCACAAGGTACAAAACTGCACTGTTTTCATTCTGTCACAGCCAGTCCAAAGCAGTTGTTAAAACAAAACAAAACAAAACAAAAAAACCACATGCTGAGAGAAAGTTTCATATCACCTGTCATGGTTGGCAATTTGCTATCCATGGAAACATGTTTTAGCTACAAATGGGATGCATGTTTTAATTTTGTTTTCCTGTGGCCGTCACAGCATTAGTTAGAGAGGAAATTACATTTTCCCCCTATTTTCTGGGCTTTAATGCATACAAGTTCTCATTCTGATCAGGGTATACTTGCTGAAAAAGAAAATGAGTAATCTGTGTCTTTTAGCTGTGACTGCTTTATATCCCCTGTGTTTTTTCACCCATTTTTGCTTCTTTATTAGCAACTCTCACTCCTGTCAGGTAGGACTGATTGAAAACCAATGGTGAGGTCCAACTGCCAAGTTAATGCTGACAGTGAACAAAATCATTTCAGAGCAGGCAAGTAAATTTCTCTGTAATTTGATTCAATACTCTGGGTAAAAGGCACATTATTTCTATTCAACACAAGTAAGAACACAGTGGTTTGAATATGAAATACTCAAAAAAAGTCAAGCTCCAAAAAAAAAAAAACAACCAACCAAAAACAAAAAAACCCAACTAAATCTTCAATTAGGCTGTCCAGCCTATTATTTGTGTTTACTGTTTTGAAACTGCCGACCCTAGAATTGTGTTGGGAAAAAGCTTCACAGGTTATAAACAGCACAACAGAGACCTAAATAATTTAAGCCAGGTGTATGAAATAATTGGATGAAATGCACTGCTTATAATCAGCCACTCCAGCTCCATTCTCTCCTATACAGTTAAGTCTTTTGATCCTTTGTCTGATGTCAAAGGAGTGGTAGATCTGCAAAACCATACAGCAGCAATGGGAAGAAATGATCTAACAAATCAGTCACCATATGACACCCCCCCGCTAAAAAACAAAACAACAAACCAACCAGAATACAGGTGTGGTTATACAATTTATCATAAATACAATGCAGGAGACTGAGCACATCTACTGGGAATGATTCGATTGTTTTTGCTACTGTCTTTTTTCAGTTTCTACATTATACTTCTGGTCCCTTTTCCCTTTACTTATTAATGCCAAATGAGGTAGTCTGGTCAATGTGATTCTCCCCTCAACCAGCAGAGAGTTTCTTCTTAGTGAAAAGGAGACAGAGTTCTTTGCACTTCCCTGAACTCAGTTCCCCAAGTGACAAGCATATCCTTTTCTGGGATAGCAGCAACTAACACCAGTGCATCAAGAATTTAGGGATTAGTTCTGCTCCTTTAATCTCAGAGCCTTGGGGATTATTTGATGGACACCCTGATACAAACAGCAACAGAACATGTTGTCTTTTCCTGTAACAAAATGGAGACTGAAGACATGCTGCAAAATTCAGCAGCTAATATCTGTGTGCAGTGCCTTTATCTTAGACAACATAGATACACACACACAAAGTTAAAACAGCTTTAAGATTGCAAAATAAACATTCAAAAGTTACGAAATTCTTGACAGTAGAGATGCTATAAGAGGAAGCATTAATAATTCAGGAGAGATCTGCTTCCTTAACTCCTCTATCTAGTGCTACAGCAGCCCCAAAGCAACTGGGAGAAGCAATTGCTTAGATGTTACTGATTGATATATAGTACAATATTCTGCTGACGACAAGCAAAAAGTAATAGAATCCAATTCATACTTCTATGGAAATGTCAGGTCAAGTCAAAGTAGCATTACCACTTGATATGAGATACATACATACATAATACACCCCCCCACACACATATATTAAAAAGATGTTGACAAAGTTGCAAGGATTCTGAAAAGGGTGATAAGAATCATCCAAAGTTTAACCCCCCCCCCCACAGATACAAAGATATTAAAACATCTCAATCTATTTAGCATATCCAAGAGAGAGTTAAGAGGAAATTCAATAGCAGTTTAAGAGAAAATTTCTGTTAGCAGAGGACTGCTTAATTTAGTGCACAAAGGCATAATGGGATCCAGTGGTTGGAAGCTGCTATTACATATATTCAGAAAAGTAGTAATTCAAGTTTTAAACACTGAGGGTGATTAACCACTTGAATAAATTTACCTGAGATTAGGTAAATCTGTGTATTCTGTCACAATGTCTTTAAATCAAGACTTGATTTATTCTCAAATATATATTCCAGCTCAGCTAGTACTTTTTTGGTTGAAGGAACTGAGGAGATTCTATTAATTTGTGTTCAGCAGGGGTAATCATAATGACCTCTGCCACCAAGAGTTGCCCCTCTCCCCTCACACTGTATCTGTCCACACCAAATCCTCTCCACTATGGTGAGCTGAAAAAAAGCTTGTAAAGAATAAAAAATAACATTTACTTTCAGCTGCATATGTAATGGGGGCAGTTGATGCAATCAAAACCGTTTATAGAGATCCCTTTTCCAATTTTTGAGATTGGGAAAGGCTCTGAATCACTAAAGACAAGCTGTCAAAACAGAAAAAGAAACATGGATGATGCATTGGTTCTTAACTTTTTGGTACTGGGAAAGATTTAACAGGATCGCTATCTAAATAAGCTAAACAAAAGGTCGAGTATTGAAAGACAACGGAGAAGCAGAGGGTAAAGGGGAAAAATGTAGGCATACTAAACACAGAAATGAAATGAACAGTTACAGTTTTATTTGCCTGTTTTGTTTGCTTTCAGGAAAAAAAAGAGCACCTTATAAAATTCAGGAACACATTCTCAGCTGGCATAAATCACAATGGCTTCTACTAATGCTGTTCCAGTTTACACTAGATTAGGATCTGTCCTTCTCAATTCAACCCTTCCCCTACAGGATTATTGTTTTGCTAGATGTGTGCATTGTGTATGCAGGCTGTGGCATACTTAAAAAAAAATACATGTTTGGTTTAAAAGCCAATGAAAGTAGGATTTTTTTTCTTACTCTTCTCAAGAAATGAGAAAATAACTGTAAATTCTAATTCAAGAAATATTTCAGCAGGAATAATGGCAATGAGCCATGTGTTAATAGGAATAGAATACTGTGACAAGGCAGCCTGTGTAGGGCTCTAAAAAGGGTTGTTGCTGAATCAGATTGGTATTTGTTCATCCTATGCTGTTTGGCTCCAGAGGACCTGTGTTATTTAGTGTTACTTGTGTCAGCTACACAACAGTTTCCTTCAGCCCTGTAAACTTCAAGTGAACCTGAAACACTGTTTCTGATCTTTCCCTTCCTGTATTTTTCAGTTACAGTTATAGAACCAGTCTGAAGCTATCCCTGATTCAATAGAAAAGTTATGCAAGTGCATGCAAAGCCAAAGTGTGTTACATGAAGATGCAATTTTAATAAGAGCCATTCTGTAACGAAAATGTGACTTGGGGCTTTTCTAAGAGCCACGTGTTTATTTGATTTATAAAGGAAGCTAGGATAGTTTCTTGAAAGTATGCTATTAAAAAGCTTTACTGGGCTGTGATGATAGTGTACATAGTTCCTTCATCAGCTTTTATAGTAGCTGCCTCTAGCAGCCAGAGTAGTAGCCTCAGACTCATACCTCTTAACCTGCAAAGAAATGTGTATGGGCGCAATATGTAACAAAGGCCCATTAAGTGGAACACATACCCACACAAAACAATGCAGGAAACTTGGAAGACTGTGATTCAGTCCTTTGGTGTTTTAATTTTATGTCAGCTTCATAATGTTTTATTTCGGAAATAAATAGCTTTCAACTGTAGCAATATGGGCACACCAAGTTTGTGTAAATGACATGTAATTTTTTAAACCAATGAGTGGGAAGGGCTCATTGAGAGGCATGATCATAAAGGAATCCTTCTAACATAATTGGAAATTATTAAATATTTTATGAAATTGTGGGATATCTTATCCATGGAAAACAGTAAAAAATACTTAAAGAGGAACTCTATGACATCTATATGCAACTTCATTCGCATTATTGTATCTTTGAAATTAATCTTAAAGCTTCCTAAATTGTTTTTGCTTTTTATTAGTTCCTTCCTAATTTTAGCATTTTTATTGGCTAACATGAGACACAAGGGTCAGCAATAAAGCTTTTTAATTAGATAAATCATTTTACTTTACTTCAACACATGCACTGTAGTATTTTAGTTCTTCACAGTGATTATATCTCAAACTGCAAACTTGCAGTCCCAGACATGTATTCACTACCTTTACTCCCTCCTTAGAACCACATCCTAACTCTCTCAGTTTTCTTATGGTCAGATTGCAAAGACTTCTTCAAAGAGAAAACAGAATCCAAGTAAGTCTTCTATTCTTCTTCTCCCTCATCACTAACACAGAAATGTCACATTTGCTTTCTTTCTTCATCCCTTCTGCCTATCCAAATAAATCCATTCCATCCTCTTTTTATACCCCTTGCTCCAGCTTTTCTTCCCATGATGAGATTTCTTCTCCATCTCTAACTGACCTTAGGATTCTCTATTGGATGAAATAAGCTTCTTTTAGCCTAAATACAGACAGTCAAAAAGCTCAATGCTGAATCGATTCTATTTTCTCATGTTAGTGTAAGCTGAATGGATTGAACTGATAAGCAAGTGAACAGACATTCACTTTTGATTCTGGAAATGCAGCTGCACATCTGCAGTGGCTCAGGCCAGAAGCTGGGGGACACTAGAGCATGGCTGTCTTCTTGGCTGGAGCAGACAGCTTGGGCCAAGGCCAGCCCATTCAGCCTATGTGGAGGGGTTTACAGGGGAGGTGCAAAGCATCCTGTGATGTTGAAGGACTGTGAGTTAACTTGAATTTTGAGGGGATCTGGGACAGAAGTTCAACAAACTGATTGAACTATCATTCTCAACAATGAGGGACATTCAAAAATACTCTGGAATACAAGATTCTGTAGTTTACTGCTTAATTGCCTCTCAGACTTCACAGAGTAAGAGAGAGAAACTAACTTTTTTTATAGACTGTCTATTTCTCCAACAATGCTTATACAGGCATGAAAATGAAGACAGAGAGAAATATGAAGATATTTGGTGATCTACAATACAACTTTTGGATTTGATATTTCAGCTGGAGAGAGCACATTTATCTTGGAATACTCTCATCCAAATGGCATTTTGAAGTGGTATACCAAATTCAGACATGTAACTTGGTTACACAGTAACTGTTATTAAAATATCCAATAACAGTCTCATCCACACCTCAGGTAATGTTACAAAGCATGAGGTACTAAGGGAATTAAGTGGCTGAATAAATTACCTTTATATGTGCAGACCTAATTGATATCAGAGCTAAGTCAAAACTGAAAAGGAGCTTGTTGGTCCCCACACAGCTTAGGGTATGCATGTCATAATGCATTGATCTCGCTTCAAGAAATATAAAGTGTAAAATGACAACAGCACAAAAATTTAGGACTGAAGTGCATTGTTAGGAATACCACAGTGGGTGGGGGAAACACTTTCAGAATATCTGATCATGCTATTCCGGGTTCCGCCTATGGCCACCTTATTCTCAAGAAGCACAAAATAATCTATCTATGTATACCTTTCAAATAAGTTATTTTAATTTTTGTTGTTGTGTTAAGTGGTGGCAACATTTTTATGATATAAAATATGGCTTTAACATTAAACTGGAACTGTCTCCTGTACTGTATGCTGGGTTAATATATGAAAGGACTTCATAGTTGTAAACACAGGGTGTGTCTACACATCACCTTACAATGACGTAGCAATGCACTACATTGCTGTACAGTGTGCTACGGTGACATAGTAATCGTGTGTCTACACGTGATAGCCACCTACATCATCATATCAGCACATTCCCCGGGTATAGCATGCTGCTAGGGCAATGTAGAAGCAAAATTTACCAGTAACCTGCTTTACTGCACCATGCTTTAGTACTTCCACTGTCACCATACAGTGACTTGTAGATGTGCCCACATAGTGACTCCTTATTAAGAGAGGGTTTTTTTCCACAGATGTTGCAACTACAGTTAAGATGAGACCAATTCCCCATCAGTAATGATGAGGGGGGGAAGTGAGTGGGGATGGAGCCCTGTGCCCCCTCCTCAAGTCTGGGCCCACTCCCCCCTCCCTCTTGCTGCTTGGAGTCTGGCTCTGATCACCCCTCCCCACCACAGCAGCAGGGGGAGGGGAGGACTGGGTCCAGGCCCGATGCGGGGGGAGGACCAGGCCCAAGGGTGAGGAGAAGCCGGGCTCCCATGGCAGGGGTTGGGGAGCAGCAGGCCTGGGTCAACCCAAGGAGCAAGGGAGGGAAGGGTGAAGTCAGCAGGGAGAAGGGCCCCTCCATTCCATCTGCTCTTATGGTTCAATGAAGGTGGTAAAAAAAATTCCAGAAGCCAAATAATGCATTTCAAAGGGAGGTGGGGAACTTCTAATCTTCATGTTCCCTACAGGAAACGAGCACAAGCACTGAAGAATGAGATTACAGTATAATATAATACAACTCAAGAGAAGGGAGAATGAACAAGGAAAGAAAAACTAATCCAGAAAGGATCATCAAAATTACTCAAACCTGTTTTGGTCTTCATTACTTGCACATGAAAATAAATCATGGGATTATCTGCAGTGTAAACTAAAGCATGTCTTCAGTCTCACTCCAGGAGAATACAAGCCTAACATCCCAATGCAAAAAATGCTTTGAAGTTCAATATCCACCCCAGGAAGCCCACCTCATCATGAGTCTACTTTCAGTAGCTTCAGCCTTGGCCACCCAATCCAATCCTGCCCTTACCTACTGTGACATCAAAAAGACCTGTACCACCAGATATTTCCCTTATATCTTAACTAAATCCTAAACCACTTCAACTTGAAAATGATAATACATTACAAATTAACTTTATTTTAACTAATTTAATAACTCTTCATATATTTCAGGGGCACAGTTTTCAACAAAAAATATTTTATTCACTTTATGCAAGAGAGAGAGTATTAAAATGTTGGAGAGTGAAAAGCAATTAAAGATTCAAAAAAAGAAACAGAAAGCAAGTCAAAAAAGAACATATCAACAAATTATTATATTAGAGAATTTGTACTGTTTGGAAGACATCCGTTTGTGTTTCAAGGTTCTTCTACCCTTAACAGAAAATAAAATTGTCTGCTTTAAAATGTTATCAACTCAAGATAGTTTTGCCAGCTCTATTTTTTTTTACTTTCCCCATCCCAAAAACCTACAAACTAGGAAAATCTTGCTTATGTCTTGTATATAAGAATATGCAAATGTTAAGAAAATATAAATGAAAATTTAACATATCCCTTCTAACTTCCTATAATGCTGGTACATCATTTTAAACAACTTTGCACATGGAATAGCTTATGAAATACATCTTTAAAACAAAAAGAATATTTTTGGCACGGAAGAAAAAAATAAATGTAATTTTATAATTCCATTTAGACCAGGGGCAGGCAAAATATGGCCTGCACACCAAATCTGGCCTGCCAGGCGATTCCATCTGTCCCATGGGACCCCTCCATGAGCCCTCTGTAATCCCTGGCCCTCAATGTCCCTTTGCAAGCCAACACCTCCATGCAGAAGGCGTGGCTCTGGTTGCTAAGCAACCACCCCTTCACCCCAGGCTGGCTTGACCCACCCCAGCCCTGAGCTAGGGGACGCTAGACATGAGGCCTCTGCTTGACAGAGCTTGTGCCTGCCCCTCAGGGGCTATTCCCAGTCTCCTGCCTGCAAGAGCAGGAATTCAGGTAAGGGCCATACTGGGCTGGGCTTCGGGACTCCCGCTCGGGGAAAGGGGCAAGAGTGTGGGGAGCTGTGCACTCTGGGGTCCGGATGGGCTCACCCCACTCACTGCTACCACATGCAGCCAGGAACTCAGGTGGGAGTGCAAAAGCTGCGTGTTATAGGGCCGGCTGGCCTCACACCCTGCCATCACCTAAGGCTGTAAACTCAGGCAGCAGCATTATTGGGCTCACTGGCCCCCTATGCTGCTGCCATAGGTGGGAGCTGCATGTTATGGGGCAGGCCCCACATTCTGCAACTACTGTAGCCAGGGACTGGGGTAGGAGTGTAGAGAACTGCACTATGGGCAAGGCTGGCCCCACTTACCACCACCACATGCGGATCCAGGGACTGGCACACTCCAGGGACTCTGAGGACTGCTCCCCCCCCCCGAGAAATGCACACCCTCCCACACACCACACCATAACCCCTCTCACCTTGTCACAGCCCCCACACACACTCCCACCACCCACCATTGACCTCTACACACCCACACCCTCCCAACCCCCCCAC
Source organism: Crocodylus siamensis (assembly GCF_052110815.1). NCBI lineage: Eukaryota > Metazoa > Chordata > Crocodylia > Crocodylidae > Crocodylus > Crocodylus siamensis. Next base: position 55,518,404 of record NC_143400.1, on the reverse strand, counting down.
CATAGCCCCAAGCCCTCCCACAGACCCCCCCACACACTCCCAACACCCACCATAATCCTACAGACACTCATATCCTGCCACAGCCCCCACACATACTCCCACCCCCTCGCCATAAACCTCTACACATCCTCCCACAGCCCCCACATACTCCCATCCCACACCATACCCCAAAACACATTCACACCATCCCACACACTCCCACCCCCCACCAAACCCACCCCCACACCCATACCCTCCCAGAGCCCCCACCTTAACTACATACCCCACACGCACACCACTCCACACCCATCCCGATTGCCCCCACATCCCACCCACCATACCCACACCCCACACACTTCCCACCAAACACACACATCAACTCCCCAACCACACTCCTACATATACCCCATTGCCCCCCCATACCCAATATACAGGAGTAAGACTGTATTTTGAGCTATTATGCAATCACCTTTAGCTACACTATGCAAACAAACATAAATCAGGAATTTTTTTCCAAATAAAATTAAAAAAAGTTATAGTAGATGTTTTATTTTTAGTATATAATTTTTTTTTTCTGGTTCCAAGATAGCAGCCCTCTCCCACCCTAAAGAAGTACTTCCAGGGCAATGGGAAGGATGTCTGGTGATAAAAGGTAAGGGATTAGGGGATGGGACTTCTTTATCCCAACATGGCAAACAGAGGGCGGAGCACCCATCAAGGGACAGGGACGCCTTTGCAGCCCTTGATAGCTCACCAAAACTCATGAAGCAGCCCTCCAGCTGAAATAATTGCCTGTCCCCGAGTTAGACACTAAGATTTAAGATGGCATATTTTCTAGGTCAATGAAGACATGTCTTGCAGGCATTGTGAGACTTACAACTGATATCTTATCAAATGCTTGTGTAATATTGGAGCAGATTCCAATTACAGCAAACATAGAATTAACAGGTCAGGTTTAATGGTCAAAAACAGATTCCCTAAGTCAATGAAATACATTTCTAAATTAACAGCAGTTTTTTCTGGGAGTACTTGTAGGGCTCGTCTATGTGTACAAATGCTCTAGCATAGGTTTACGCTAGAGTAATTTACCCCAGAGTAAACCCACCCTGGGCAGGCATCTACACATGCAGGGACGTGGGAGCAGATTTGGTGCTTATGGCAGCAGCCTGCTGCCACCCCTGCTGGACCTGCACCAGGGAGCTCTAGGCTGGCAGGGAGCATGAGAGCCAGGAGATAGCTGTCTCCTGGTGTGGGCTGGGACATTGCTCCTTGCCCCTGGGAGTTGCCTGCTGTTGGGTTGGACTCCACCACTGGAGCCTGGGTGGGGACATGCCATTTTTTGCATTTTGCTTGCTGAGAAAACCAGCCCAGGTGCAGTGATGTGGTTGCTGGATCACATCATTGATCCATTCAAATCTCCCTCTACTCTCAATCTCCCATATTCATCATGATCTAAAACACAAGGAACATATCCAGAATTCTGGATCACATGAGGGGGCTTGCCTGGAAGGGTCCAAGGCCTGCAAGTGACAAGGACTAAAGATACCACTGCCTGCTGCTGCTGCAGCTACTCTCCCTAGCTGACCTGTGGATGGGGAGAAGCATGGCTCCAAAATCACTCTTGCCTCACTCCAGCTGGGCTGCACATGGTGTTAGGCTTGCCTAGCGACAGCTGCAGTTTGCTTCCCTTCCTCTGTGCCTGCTCAAAGACTGACAAAGAATGTTAGGGGCACCAGCCAGGGAGGAAGGACTTACTCACTGCTGCCACTGTCCCTGGCTAAGCTTGACTCTAAGAGCCTGGCTGGAAGAGGCAGAAGTAGGATTTCTTCCCCATCTGCACTCTGAGGGCAGCTGGAGACAACAGCCTCAGTGGGCAGAAGGTGAAGGGGAAGGACATTTTTTTAACTTGTTTCAGGCACAAAAAAAAATGTCCCAAGCCACTGCCTTTGCAGTGTGGTTGATTGAAAAGGGAAGAAATGGACCCAGGATTTTATAAAAAGGGGTGTGGTTGCAAATGACCACTCCTGCAGGGATGACTTTACCCCTGGCTACTAACCTCCTCTTCCTGCTGTTCCCCTCACTGTAGGAGCAGCAGCCAAGGACTTAAGTCCTAGGGAAGGTAACCATGAGCCACAGTTCCCCTTCATGCTTGAAGGGTTTTCCCTGCCTCTCCCCTTCCCTGCACCTCCCCATCACTTCTCCTCCTATTCCTCTCCCTTGCCTCCCCGCCTACCCACCCCCAACCTCACCTCCAGTCCCCTTCCCCTGCCGGCTGCTCTTGGTGTCTGCACCATTCCAGGTGACAGAAGCTCCTTTCCCTCCCCACATGTGCTCCTTCGCTGGTGGGGAACACCTGGGGGGAGCAGACAGGGAGGGAGAATGCATCTGCCCACTCCTGCAGTCCCTGGTTCAGTGCAATTCCTACGCAGCCTAGCTGGAGTGGGCAGGAATAGGACAGCACAGACCCCTGGAGCAGCACAGACCCTGGCAGCACCAGGCAAAGGAGGGAGAGGTGAGGGGAGGGTGGAGTGCTTACCTTCTTTGAGGCTTAAGTCCATGGCTGCTGCTCTGGTGGCATGGTCAGAAAGGAGTGACATGGCCATACCACTGCATCCCCTCTGGATCCACCCCTGGAAAGAAGGGGTATGTCTATGCCACTGCACTCCCCTGGTTCCACCCCTGCCACCAATGGTATAAAACTTTCTAAATGTACATATATATGATAAAAAAAACAATGAACCAGATTCCTCAGCTGGTGCAAATTGGAATAGATCCTCTAACTGCAATGGAATTATGCCTATATATGCCAGAAGCAGATGTGGTCCAACTTCTATAATTTCTGTAAAATGCTGACTACAAAACAGTTGCTTCTTCAGGAACTTTCGCTGCTAGCAGGTTCATATTCTCCCTGTTGTTTTCAGTAGCAAAACTGTGAATATATATTTAAAATATATATTAATGTATAATACAAAATATATAATATAAAGTATATTCATAAAGTATAAATTTAAAATATATACTCAAAAGGCAGTCAACTGACCAGTCAAATCTTGTCAATTGATTGCATATTTTTTCACTGGTCAAAGACTATAGCAATTTTTAAAACAAACAAACAAAGAACCGTACATTTTTTCTAGTTTTCTTGACAGAAATAATTTTTTATTATTATTTTTTGACACAAATGTTAAGGAAAATTTTGTGGTTTTTCTGTGCAGTTTTTGGACCCATTGACTATTTTAAACAATTTTGACCACTATTTGATCAGTCAATTGACCAAACTTTATTTAACAGGTCATATATCCAACCCTAATTCAAATGCATTCACAGAAGTCATCATTTAATATTGGACAGCAGTGCAATATAGACAATGTGATTTGGAGAACAATCTCAGATCTCATTATTTCTAGGCACCAGAGGTGATGCATCATTTCTACCCAGTTACTGGGGAAAAATTTAGACCCTTGTATTTATGCTCATCTTCCTCTTCATGAGGTTGTCCTAGAAGGTGCTAATTCCACTTTTTCATCTAGCAAGGATATCTATATATATCTATAGATATATATATGAATCTGAAATGGGCACATAGACTGAATACTCCATTCCCATCTAGCTACACAGACCCCTAAAAATGGCCTAATTTTCGTAAGTGCAGAGCACTAACAAATCCTGTTGAAGTCAACTGATATGGCAGATGCACAGCAGTCTTACAAAACAGGTAATTTTTGCATTAATAATGTCCCGAGCTTTAGGCACTCAGATTTGAACAGTTTATTGAAAAACTCTTAACATCAGACAGTCCATTACCCACTACTATAATTGCAATATTACTGAAGCAGATATATCAAACTATCCAGCAGTATAGTAATAAAAGCCTTAATAAAGAAAGAAAAACCCTCAAAGCCAGCATGTAATAGATCAGGCTGCTGCCACAAAAATAGGAACTATAGCTGTAAGAAGAAAGGCTCCTGATGTGAAGTTGCTGACAACATGCCATTATTGGGCATATGGGATTAAAGACTGCCCCAGAATAAAAATGTTTTTTTTGTCCTCTAAATAAGTTACTTACAATTTTAGAATAATGTTTGAGCTCTGTGTTTGTACTATGCCGTAATGAAGTTAGATGGTTTATTTGATCAATCTGTTCCCTAGGCACTAATCCCATCCCCTGTCTCTCTTATGTTCCAATTTAGTTCTAGTATATGATAAATACAGTAATTAAGGTGATTACTTTAGACATGGTATTCATCCTAAACATTTTTTGTGACTGATTTGTTACATCACATAGAAGAGCAGCTCAGTTCTTGAAAGAAAGGTGATAGCAACACAGATATCTGAGGAGTAGTTGATGAGAATTAGTAAAAAAAGAAACAGCCTTAGATATTATTTTACCGCTCACCTAGGCACATGAATGGCTACCAAATACACAAGAGGAAAGAGCAAGAATAACAAATTAAAGCCAAACATTGCCTTTGCATTTTGGGAGCACAAATATTAGAGAGTTCCTCCCTAGTTGTGATGTTTATTTTTATTATTTATTAATTCTAGAAAAGTTGCCTAAGGAAGGTCCTGGCAAAAATAACTGGTACTGAGGGTTTAATAATTCTACTAACCCAATATGATAGTTTTATGTGGTCACACTCACCCCAGAAAAGTCATTCTGTGAAGTACAGTGCCGTAAGTCAGGAAGCCTTCTGCATTCAGAGTTGAATTACAGACACAAGAATTCACTGGCTATGTTGGATATGAACTGTAACTTGGCTGTATTACTAGGTCAGCAATTAGGTAACTATATAAAATATGGGAAAACAGACATGTTACTAATGTTACTGAACTCTGAAGAATGAATATAACCATCATAGCAAGCAACCATATATTAGAACATCACAACATTTTTAACTAAGAATAAAAAATAGGTATTTTAAATAGGGAGGACTTGCATAGTATTATGAAATGGTAAAGGAGCCTTTTTAATTTGAGAAAAGATACCGTATTTCATTATTTCCAACCCTTTTTCCAAAAGAAAATAGCCCATTCACTGTTCATTCCAAGTTGAGAGACAAAATGCAATTTTGTTTTTGATGTAAAATATTAAAAAGCTATTTTCTAGAATCTCATGGAAAACTAGAACTTAAGAGACAAAATTGCCTGAAATAGCAAACAATTTTGTGAAAAACTTCAAAGAAACATTTTCAGCAGTTTCCCACAGCTCTTCTGAATACAATAATAAAAGAAAATGAAGCTATACTCTACAGAATCAAGTTATCAAAAACCCAAATGAAAGCATAAATCATCTTTTTGTTACTGCTTGCTAAGAAAGCAGGAGATTCTTTTATTGCCTACCTAGAAGCATGGGTCCTAAAGATCCTGCAATTGGAGTCAGAAGTCACACCAGTCCATGCAGTAAGAGTACATAATCGAGACAAGAGATCAAATAAAGACACACAGCATACAGGCCATCAGAATGATGCATTTAAAAGCACTGCTTTAGAGGCACTGAACAACTGCCTACACGAAAGAATACATGTTCTACAATGTTTTTTTATGTCTTTCCTGTGGACTGGATCTCAGCATAACAGCTAAAAGGCAGACTTACTTAAACACACCTTCTGAAAGAGAAACGGTTGAAACAACCTTTACTCTTCCTGAAAATCTCTCTAATAAGTTTGTAAGACATATTCTAACAATAACATTTTGGAGAAACTATTGGATAAATTCAAAATATTTTGATCTGTGCAGTAATTCAGAGTATTGTTAAGAAAAAAATTACCACATTTGTTTGCACACTTACACATTCACCAGGAGAAGCTGATTTTCTTCCTAAAATAGAAGCATGGGGATGCTACAAGATGGCTGCTGCTTCTTTTCCTTTTCCTATTGCCCATAGCCTCATGGAAGAAGGGACAGAGACCAGATAAAGTGGGGGGAGAAAAATTGCAGTGGCAAAGTGATGCCCTGCCCCCTTTTATTTCCTGCTTCATCCAAAGTTTAAAGCTAGCTGCTCAGCAGCAGCAGCTTTTGTATTCAGGCAGTTCTGAGGGAGACAGTTGATCTAGTGGCTCATTTACCTGATTCCTGCTAATCATTCTTCCCTCCATAAGGGTTAATGGCTGCATATCCTTTCTAATGGTCTTCATGTTCCACTAATCAAGCTATCCTTTATTTGGCAATGTTGCTGTCTGTTAGCTACTCCTGGGTTCTCATTGCCTGTTTCACAGTCCTACCAACTGTTTTTCTCTCTTTTCAAAATCCTAGATCATCCTGTGGAGCCCAGTCTTCAGCAGCAGTTACAGGTTCAACTTTTGGCACATAGAGCACATAGAAGTTGCTGACAATTCCACCATGAAAGGGTTAAAGTTGTAGCTTTTGCCTGAACAGGAAAGGGAAGGTGAATGAATGAAGATAAGGCTCGGCTCCTGCTCTATGCAGCCATAACTCTGGAAAACTTGTTCCTCCAATCTGCCTTCCCAAAAATAAGGTAAATGTCTTATTTGGAGGTATGAAAGAAAGTATGGTATTCAGTTTAAATTTGGAATAAATCAGCAGCTGCCCCCATACTGTACCCAAAGCATATTTAGGTTTAGATCTGTAACCTACTTTCATATGAAATTTAAAAATAATAGATATATTTTTGTAAACTCCAGACTGTGATCTTCCTAGCTTTGGTGTCCAGTCTTTACATCCTTGACAGCTGTTTATGCCAGGACCCCCTCTAGACAAATTTTGTAGAACCTCTGCTATTAAATAATGAATACACAAATCACACACTACTGAATAAAAATGGCATTACTTCCCACACACTCCACTGACAAGTATATTTTAATAATTCTACTAACCCTATTGACTAGTTACATAACTATATTATATATTATATTTGTAATGGTTCATTGCTAGAGGATATAGGGAAATGAACCGACACTTGGAAAGCTCTGGTTTCTTATTCTGCAACTTTCCTCACTATGTATTCCCTTCAGTTAAACAAAGGCTGGAGCATTTGTATCCTTCTATGTCACAGGGCGTAGAGTCAACAGTGTTTGAACTACACCTTTTCCTTTAAAAACTACGAACTCTTTCACGTCAGTTTGTCTTCTTCCTGTTGTCTACATTTGCTCCTGGTGTCTTTATCTTTGTGTCTTCAGCAGGGAGACTAAGTTTTATCATCAACCAAGGAGCCAGATTGTATATATGATTTGCTGTTCCTAGCTTTTCTTTGGTTATTTTACATATCACTTTGCTTTGCCATTCGTAGTAATTGTGCTTCTTTGGGGGTGTGATATTTCAGACAGAATCAGTAGCAGGCAAGGGATATATAACAAAGGAAATTTAGACAAAAAACTAAAAAAAACCCATTTTTTCCATTTCTGTAGGACATTTTTCCTGCATGATTATTCGCTGAACAAAGATTGATTAGTTAATAATATACTTTTGGCATGCTACTTTCCCTGCTTTAGTGAGGCTAGAGCTCTGCCACTGACCTCCACATCCTGAGATCACCTGTACAGAAAACCATTTTAAGTTAGAATATTTTCAATTAAACCAGTTGATCTCAACTGGGATGCCAGAATCCTAGGTGCCATGAGGGGGTGCCATGGTATAGTGGCCACTGAAGCAGGCAGACATACCTACCCTACACCTGATTGGAATGGTTCCCTATGAATGCAGTGGCAGTAGTGGAAGTATGCCAGTTGAGAATCAAAGAGGTAAGCTGAAGCAGCACAAAAGTGGTTCTACCAAATTAAAAATACCTATGTAAGAGTGCCCTATGTCTAAAAAGATTGAGAACTGCTGAGTTAAAGTCTTGTTGACTTGAACTTCACTCAGCAATGCAAGTATTTCAGTATTGTCTTGAATATGTCCCAAAGTGTTTGGCTCATTAAGGATAAAAGTAGTGCATCTTTAAATGCTTTGCTAAACTGAGGATGAAGTGAAAGTAAGAGTTTAATGTAAACTATTTCATAGTCTGCATGCAAAGCTTTACTATGCCCACTAAAATCTATGAAGTTATTGGGTAAATGTATTTACATTCCATATGGAAAACCTATGTTAGAAGCTGATCATTTAACCAGCTTCAGATGAGGGTTGAACAAATGCACATAGATCTTTTAGTGAATATTAACCATTATAATTAGGGGTACAACATAGAAATCAGGGCTTCCTAGACCTCTAAATACAAAATGCTGTAAGACAAGAAGGGCTAGGGCCAGATTGGACAGGCTCTGCATGTATACATTAGCATTACTCTTTGTCATTGTGAGATATAGGCCACTGTAGGCTATGTGGACTTGTCCAACCAACTATGCAGAAACTGGCACAAGCAGCAAGAGGGAGTTCCCACTTTTATACAGAAAATTATAGGGGCTACAGTCACAAGCCAATGGGTCAAAGGGAGGGAATAGGGAAAAGGTAAAGAAACATCAACACTGTGGTAACATATACTCAGCACATAATTCCCTGCCCCACCTCACCACATACACACACCTCTAGAGATGTCCCCAAACAAGTCTACAGTCCCTAGAGCACTCAAACAGCATCCTGCACCATTGTCTGAGTCTAGCAAAAGTCTGAGCCCACAGTCCTGGCTGACTGAGCCAGTGAGATCTCCAGCTCCACTGTACACTTCTCTACATAGGACTGACCAGTAGGCCTGTGTGAAGCAGCTAGTGTTTGCTTCGGATTCAGATTTGGCCAAGTCAGGGGACAGTGATTTGATTTGGTGATTCGAATCACTGTCCTGAATCGATTTGGTTGAATCACCCCCACTCTCCCAACCCGGCAATGGATGCCCTACCCACCCCAGCTCCTGGCTATTTCAGAAAAAAAAAGCCCTGGCTCACTGGGTGCTGCCAGGTGGGGAGAGGGGGCAATCCCTGCTGCCCCCCCCACTGTTCCACGTTGCATGGGGAGCTCGGCCACCGAATCAGGCCAAATCTCCTCTGAATCGAATCGCCACCTGAAACTTTGTACAGCCCTACTGACCAGGTTCCATATGCACAATGCTTTCTTTTCTCCTTACTCCAGCCTCAAGCGTCCTCTTCCTTTTTCCCTTGCCCCCCATCCCATGGAGGTTTTTGGGAGTTGCAATCCAATTTAACACACATCATAGCTCTGCAGTCTGCCCCCTAGTTCTACCTGCTGCTACACACATTACATTCATAGTTCACAAGGTGCTTATTACACAAGGTGCCATATTACACAAGGTGCTTCTTAGCATCTTATTAAAAGAATACAATGAGTTGCAAAGTTAGGCAGTCAAAAAATAAGAAATACCAAAAATAAAGTTCCTTTTTAATCTGAACACAGCCCTCATGTATATATGCCTATAACAGGGAACCTAGCCTTGTTATCAGGAAGCAGGGCAGCCCCTTTAAATCCAGAACTTTTTGGTGCAGTTGTCCAGTTGAGCAGGGGTTAAGGATTGAGCCCTGCTGGCTGGTCAGGTGACCGGAAGAGAAAGGCCAGAACCATACATACCTCAGGCAGAGAAGGCCAGGGGGGCAGCAGGGAGGGGGCTCCTGATGACTACAAAGAATCTGTGGCAGCCTCCTCAGGAAGAATGTGACAAGCTGGGAGACAGAAGCCCAATTGCATGTAAGCAGTCAGTTTGCCTCTCCTACCTTTATTTTTTTTATATGGCCACGGGGGCCTATTGTTCATGTTTAATGTTAAAGCTGGTGATATGTGGCTGAGGCTATAGGGGAGGAGGAGACCTCATTAGTGCCAAGGAACACCGTGATAGAGGGCTCAGGAAGCCTTGATGCCCTAGAGGTGCAGCACTAGGGCCACAAAACCAGAGTCACTTGAAGGGAAGCTAGGAGCCTTGAAGCCAGGTCCTAGTGGGTGGACTTAGGTGAACAGCCCTAAGTACAGAAACAGGGGCAAAGCCAGAGGGGGCTGAGGCCCCAACAGCCTGGTGCCAAAGGGGTGAAGTGTAGAAGGGCCAGTAGGCCTGGTGTTGTGGAAAGTATGAAACGGGAGGCTGGGAGCTCGAGTGAGTTAGAGATCTAGAGCACAGAAGTGAAGCTCTGCTTAGTGGGTTTTGACTGACAGGCCTAGCTAGGGAGAGAGGGGGTAAGCCCACAGTGGTTGAGACCCCAACATAAGGAGAAAGTTATAAACAACTGTGAGGCATGGGGAGTCAAGGGGAGGTCAGAGCATGCATTTTGCCCTTAAGGCAACATCTCATTATCCTACAGGTGATGAGTCTTAGAGTCCATCTGGAAACCTTTGGGTCAGCCTCCCTCTTTAAGAGCCAAGTGACATCAAATCATGGCAGGTGAGCAAAGGGGGGAAGTTGGTCCCCAGAGGAGGAGGAAAATATAGCCAGACTTGAAGGGTGTCCTACTCACCGGCCTTGAAAAATGCCGCTGGAGACGGCACCCTGTTACAATGCCCCAAGCCTTATTAGGCTATTTTTAGTCCCCCAACTACTCCCCCACACACCAGATGACCTCACCCGTGCAGACCTACCAGGGGCTAAAAGATGCTTAAATAGAGAAACACACATGAATTACCCTGACAAGCCTTATAAAGTTATGTAGATCACCAGTGCCACCTAGAGAACTGCAGATAAGAAATATGGTCCAAATGATGAATAATTTACTCATTGCAAAGCTTGCTTGTCTTTGCTAAGTTAACTAAGAGAAGAAGTTGAGTGCTTCCTCTAATTCAGCTCCTGGGTGCACACAAGGTATGTCTGTAGGGTGGAAAGCAATACCTTGCTAGATAATCCTTACTAGTTCAGTATATGCTAACTGTGACATTCATAGATATATAGCCACATTTGTGTAATGATGCTTGTAGGCTAACAGACTCTTGTTTGAGAAAACTATACCGGGGTGGGCAAAATACAGCCTACCAGTCAGATCTTGCCCATGGAGGGGCTTTGTCCAGGCAAGGGCAGGTCCCTTGGTCCTACCTGCCAGAGGGGCTGCCCAGCTGTGACATGTCCTGCTGCCCCCTGGGCACCCAGTGGGGTTGGGGTGGCTCCGCAGTTGGACCGCCTTTCTAGGCAGCCCAGGTGGCAGCAGCTCCTTCCAGTTGCCACTGTTGTTACCCCCACACAATAACGATGGAGACCAAGATGTGCAGCTCTGACCCCACACGCATCATGCTGACTTCAGACTTGCCCATCCAGGTTAAGCATCAGCAGCATGGGACAGAAACTGCTGCTCATGCAGAGCAAAACTGATCCCTCCCCCTTACTGCCACTGGCGATTCCACGTGCAGCCACCTGGAGCCTGCATGGGGATGGCCTGCATCTACAACATGTCACTGCCACCTCTGGGCTGCCCATTGAGGTAGAAATGACAGTGCAGACCAGATGCAGGGCAGCCCTGCATGGGTTCTGGGAGGCTACACCTGAACTGGCAGTGGAAGGGGTAAGAGCTGTTTTTATCCCACACTGAGAAGCAGTTTCTCTCCTGCACTGCCACTGCTGAGCCTGGACCTCAGCACCAGCTGCTCATCCATGCAGGCTGAGCAGCAGCAGCAGCAGTAGCACCAGGCACAAACTGTTGTTTGGCACAAGGGGAAAACAGCCTCTCCTCCTTCTCACCACAGGGCAGTTTTTGGTGCAGCCACCTGGAGCCTGACCCAAGCTGGGCTGCCCAGCAGCTCCATCACTGCCACCTCTGGGTTGCCCTGTGTGGCAGCAGTGACAGTGTATAATAGCCACAGGGCAGCTTGGCACAGCATGGGCTCTGGGCAGGTGCACCAAAACTGCCTCGCAGTGGTGAGGGGGAGGGATCGCTTTCCCCCCATACTGAGCAACAGTTTCTACCTGGCTGCTGCTGCTGCTGCTTAGCCCAGATGGGAGAGCCCAGAGCTGGCATGGAGTGTGATGGGTCAAGGCTGTGTACACTGGTCCCCACCGCTACTTCAGGGTGGGAGCAGCAGCGGCAGCAGCTGGAAGGAGCCATCTTAGCCACGCTGCATGCTCAGGGGCAGCAGGATGCACTATGGCTGGGGGGTTCAGAGTTGGCATGGGTTGTGCTGGTGCTGCATACTATTGTCAGTGGTGGGGGAGGCACTGCAAGGCACCCAGGCTCTGGGCTGTTGCAGGGTGGGGGCAGGGGTGGGAGCTGACTGGCTCAGGGGGGCACGTATGAGCACTCCCATGCACAGCCCACATTCCCTCAAAACCTCCTCCCTGCAAACCCCACAACCACACTCTCCCCCCCACACATAATCATTCACCCCACAAACACCACACCCAACCACACCTTTTCCCACACTCCCCCCTAGCCCTCCACACACACACCTGTACGCCTCTAGTGTTACCTGTCAGCTCCATGTTCTTGGGGAACCCTGACACAGGACACAGACTGTCTGACTCACAAAGAACTGCCCCCCCTAAACAGAAGCTGATTCAGATGCAGTGAGAGACACACCTAAAACCCTCCAGATAAGGGTGACAAAAGTGAAACAACTGCCCTAGGTCTCATTTGTATCTGAGATGGGAACAGATGACCATTCATTTATATGAGAGATGGAGAACAGAAAGCCTGAAGCAGAGACTGCAGTGAATTCTGGGATCAGCAAAGCAGGGGAGCACTGCATGATGGGGAATCTGTGCTCCAAATGCTCATCAACCCACACACCCAGCTCAGCATTTATCAGACCAGTTCTAATCTGGATTTACAAAGGACTTTTCCTCCCCCCCCACACATACACACCTCTAAACAAGAGTAAGTTTACTAGGGATCTCGGGCCGTACATTCCCCAGTCCCACTATGGGAGGCCTATGTAAACTTAATTGGCTACAACTCCGTTGCTGGGTGAGGGAATGCTGAGGCAATAGATCGAGTCAGAGGGGGTATGGGCAACATTTGAACAATGGTACAGGGTTAATCACAGTGTCCAGCCTGTTGGAGTCCTGTCCACAAGTGTTGTCATATTTTTCCCGAGACGGCTGGTGGAAGTCCTCTCCACAACAGGTTATGAACACTCCAATAAGTGCCTTAAGTCTGTTAAAAGACTATACTAAGATCTGGAAACATCATGCTAAGCTGAGGCTTGTTCACAGCAAGTAAAAATCCAAAACCCTGATGCTGCAATCTATTGTTTCTAAAGACACCAGGAGATATCCCATCAAGTATATGTACTATCCATAGGAATGTCAAGCTGGCTCCTAAGTAGGTGTTTCCTGAGTATCAATCAAGTTCGTGAGATGTTCCAATCAGATAACCCCTTGTCAATAGAAAAGACAATTTGATTTACACTATTGAGAATGCTTGAAAGAAGCTGAACTGAGGGTATAAAAATCTGAAAAAGAAGCAGCAGTGTGTGTGCTGACACCACTCGCTTTCTTCTGGAGAGGCTGCAGGAGGAAGATCATCTCCCTTCAAGGATCGTGCTGAGAACTGTGACCTGTCAGCTTTGCAACCCGGCTGCCTTGGATTGGTGAGATCCCAGCTCTCTCTCTCTTTTCTCTTCTCTCTCTCTAAGCATAGATTCCTGAACTTGAACTGTATTAGTTAAGCTTGAGCTAAGTTTCCCCAAATACTTAGTGAAACCAGGGTATACTGTGACTGTTTGTGTTTGTTTTTCCTTTGCATGTCTATTACTACCAGTGTCAATATATATTTCTTCTACTTAGCAATAAATAACTTTTATAGTCAAACTGGTAGTAATTGGGTATATTTTGCCTTCTTTACTTCTCTTTCCCCCACTTGCTCTGCAGCAACACCCCTCTTACCTAAGCTAAAGATCCCTGTGAAGCCCAGAAATACTGTGGGGTCTGCTCATCAAGAGTTTAAAAGACTGGGACGTGCTGAGTTTGAAACACATAAGGGGATCAGCTTGTACAGGCTGATTGACCCAGTTTGGCTCAGACGTGCCCTAATGAACTGAGTGCTGGCCCGTGAGGGTGTCATCTGGACACCCAGCCATAGTTTCATAGTTTCTAGGGTCGGAAGGGACCCGAGTAGATCATCTAGTCCGAACCCCCGCCATGGCAGGAAAGAATACTGGGGTCAAATGACCCCAGCAAGATGTTCATCTAACCGCCTCTTAAAGACCTCCAGGGTAGAAGCCAGCACCACTTCTCTTGGAAGCTGGTTCCAGACCCTAGCTGCCCTGACCGTGAAGTAGCGCCTCCTGATATCTAACCTGAACCTACCCTCTGCCAGCTTGTGACCGTTATTCCTGGTCACTCCTGGCGGTGCTCGGGGAAACAGTGACTTCCCCAATGCCTGCTGATCCCCCCCTGACTAGTTTATAACAGGCCACAAGATCCCCCTCAGCCAGATTCAGAGGTATTCTGTTTAACTGTGTGCTTGTGTCTGGCTGTAGTTTATTGTTGCTCTGATGAACTGATTCTTGGCATATGAGGGTGTCAGCCTGTCCATGCTGATCAACCCGGCCAGGTCAGGCGTGTCACGGTAATCTGTGTGTGTGTGTGTATGACTGATCTGGGGACTGGAGGAACCCAGCCCCACTGAACTGAGTCCTGCAAGATAGCTCCATTGGGGGTGAGGGCTTGCAGAAGGGAGAGATACAGCTCCGTATAGAAACACAAGTAACACAAGCAGCACATTGATAGAATTACCAAGACCCTAGCCCTAATAAATGAGCACACCCCAAAGTAGCGGGCAAATCTGGTAACACTAGGGAAGCCCCACTCATGGCTACATGCACACACCACACCCCCCCCATACCTCCCAGCCAACCTCTCCCTCTACATACTCCATACACATACACGCACACACACATCCACATATACTCCCACGCCCCACATACATACACACCCGCACACACACCCACAGCTCCCTACAAACCCCATATACACCCACCCACACACCTCCTACAATAGACAACAATAAAACTTGTTTTTAGGTATTATGCAATCACTTGTTTATACAGCAGAAACATACATAGATCAGGACAAAAACAGTTTTTTAAAATAAAATTAAAATATATTGTTATGGATTTTTGATTTTTAGTATATAATTTTTTTTCCAGTTCCAGGATGGCAAAGGCTCTTCCAAAAGGAGCACTTCCAGGAGTAAAGGGAGGGACTTCCAGTGGCAAATGTGAGAGTTTAAGGAGGCAGGATTTCCGGTCCCAAAATGGCAACTAGGAAGTAGGGCCCTTGACAGCTCACCAAGCTTGTTAAGTGGCCCTTCAGCTGAAATATTTGCCCACCTTTGAGCTATAGGCTGCTTCTGGTTCTGCTGCTAGTGGGAGCAGAGCTAGCATTAAGTATCTCTGTGTGGTGCTCCCTTGTACTATATGGACATACCCAGAGAGTCTTGAGCTTGAATTAAGTGGTACTTTGAATTCAAGCTGACTGGCCCATCAGGGGGTATGGATCAAATGCTGTTCATAGTAAAGTAAGTAACAGTAATACCAGAGGACTCAGCTACTCCCTGATGAAACTGCAATACACTTAATGCTCCTGAGCCAGCCACAATGGTGTCAACTCTGAAAGCAAAAATTAACACACACACCTCAGAAACCACAAGGCAGCCCTCCTGATGTCATAAAAAATGCTACTAGATAATTTACTATTATATGTAGTAAACTAATACAAGATCCTTAACACATATATTAAGCATTAGAAACATGCCCTAAATGGACAACACTACAATAACTCTGCTGCTTCCCATGTTTTTTTGTTTATAAGTATTCATACTAGACTAACAAGGTATTAATTACAGAGGATAAGTCATTCGATCAAACACAATAGTAAAGACAAATCGTAAGTGAGCGGTCTCACAGAAGAATAATGGTCTTTTCCATACACTCCTACACAACAGTAGGATATTTGGAGCCATACCCTACAGCATGTATAACTTTCAACCCATTTTGGCACTCAGGCCATTTCACTTTGAGTCAACCCAGCATGATATGCTGCATGTACATGGACCATTTAAAAGAGACTAAAAGTTTATTCAAATTAGGTAAGAGGAAAAACATACCATGTCAAAAATCAAAACTAAAACCACAGAGGCAAGGCTGTCAATAATTACTAACTCTAGCTGCGCTTAACGTACGCATCTAGGAGAAGACAAACCATATCTTGTGAAGACACATTACACTCTCACTTAATTTAGTGCTAGAGTGTCCTTCGCAGTAAATGACAACATGAAAAATTGGGAAGGGAGTGAGACAATAAGATTGTTCAGTGCGTATATAAAGCAAACAACTCCCTGATTTAATTTACAAAAAACACCAGGAACCATAAATTCCAAATATGAAGCAATGAGCACAAGCCAGGATGTAATCTCTTACTACTGGGATTCCAGTCAGCACTACAAGAGCAGTTTCAAGTTAGATCCCTTGGCCACATTAATCTTTATGGACAACCGAATTTTCTCAGAGTCATAATGGTATGAAGAAAATATTGTTAGATTTCACTAACCATAGCTTGTATTATACAGGTAGGTTTCAAACTTAGATGGCAACTTCTTCACCATTTTTAGATGAGTAGAGATCTTATTTCTGGAAAATGTACGATGCAACTTTACAGATGGTCTTTTCCATACCATTCAATTCATCTTACAATCTAAAAATGTACAACCTTCAATTTCTAGTTAAAATGATGGCCCATCTTTCTAAAAATTTTTCTTGCATCTGTTTGCTTAATCTTGATAATAATGGCTTTTATAAAAGCTTTGTGCATGAACAACCTTAAAGTAAAGCAAGGTCAACCATATTAAGAGTTACAACAATTTTTTCAAGAGTTACAACATAAACTGTATCAAGCAAAGTGGTAGATGCTATGAAAGAGTGTAGCTATGTAATTAATAAATAATAAACTGGATTTAAAAACGTATTCATTCTGGAAGCGACTGACATCATGCTTTACCTCTTGAATAAGTCAGACAGATATGCAGTATAATATTTTACAAAAGTGCCAACTGGTCTTCAGTAAAAAAAATATTGGCCTTTTTGGCTAGACATCTGATTATTGCTTGTTGTGAGCAATAAAGTACTTGCCACCTCATGCCAACAAAACTTTAGCGTACACAATATGATGTTATTATTTTGTGTTATAATCTGGGATCAGATCCCCATTCTGTTTTACAAATTTAATGTAACAGTAACAATAGAATTGCACTGGCATAAAACTTAAGGGAGTGGAGTAGCAAGCCCTATTACCTACATACATACACATAACCATCCTAATATACAAAGACTAAATATGAGAGCAGTAGCAATTGAGTTAAAATAGTCTTTGGCTTAAAATTGAGTTGATTATATACCTTGAGTCTGGAAATATCCCAGTTTTTAGCTACTTTTTCCCCTTTGTGCAATTTTTCACAAGTGTTGTGCTAGAAGATCCTGAATATATAGGGTCCTGACCCTTAATGGGGATCTAGGATGGCACAGAAATATACTGCAACAAGCATTTGTGTTATACAAGAGCCTAATTTCAACACACAGATTTAAACAAGCACACATTTTTGTTTATCCCTTATTTCCAACTTCTTTTGTGAGTATGTTCAGTGACATTTTAGAATAAAGATGGACTTATTAAGGCCAAATTCTTTTCCAAGTAAAGTAACTTCACCCACCAAGTTGGGTGGCATTGCAAAAACCCTGGAGAGTAGGACTAGGTTCCAGAAGGACCTAAATAGACTGGAGAGATGGTCCAGAATCAAACAAATAAGGCTCAACAAGGACAAGTGCAAAAGTCCTGTACTTAGGACAGAATAATTGTATGCCCAAATATAGATTGGGAAATAATTGGCTAGGCTGCAGTACCATAGAGAAGGACCTGGGAGTTACAGTGGACCACAAGCTGAATATAATTCCACAGTGTACACTTGCTGAAAAAAGCCAACAGCATACTGAGTTGTATTAAAAAGAGTGACACTTGCAAATCAAGGGAAGTGATTCTTCCAATCCATTCAGCACTGATGAGGCCTCACGTGGAGAACTGTGTCCAGTTTTAGGCTACACATTTCAAGAAGGATGTGGACAGACTGGAAAGAGTCCAGTGGACACTGACAAAAACGATTAGAGGCCTGGGAAGAATGACTTATGCAAAAAGGCTGAAAGAACAAGGGTTAATCTGGAGAAAAGCAGACAGAAGGAGAGACTTGATAATAATCTTCAAACACCTGTAGGACAATTATAAAGGGGATGGAGATAGACTTTTCTCTATGGCTGATATGAACAGGACTAGAAGCAATGGCCCCAAACTGGAAATTTAGATTGGAGATTAGAAAATGCTATCTATGAGCGTAGCCAAACACTGGGACAGGCTCCTAAGGAAGTTGTGGAATCTCCATCTGTGGACATTTTCAGGGGCAGGTTAGACAGGCACTTAGCTGGGATGGTTTAGGGATGTTCCTGCCTGGAGCGCAGGGCTGGATTAGGTGACTTTGTAAGGTCCTTTCCAGCTTACTTTCCTATAAATGCGAGAAAGATTGAATCAAAAAACGAGAAGCTTAAAAGAACCTGGGAGAGAAAAACAACAGTGTTTGCTATGAAATTCTGTAGAGACAACGTTACATGGGTTTTTATCATCTTCAGAGCTTAGATACTCAGTGATAAACACAATTATTGTCAGACAGACAGACATATAGATCCAATTAATAATCTGAGAATTTGTGTGGGGGAGGCATCTGTCTCCTTCTAGGTAAAAACAGTCTATCAGAGGGAACAGCTTTTTTAAGATTAATACTTAGGAGGATAAAATACACAAGACAGACATTGTACATAAAATATAGTCTGAACAAGACAAATTATACAGACAAAAAGCACATCAAAAGCTATTACAATACCAAAAAAAAAGAGAAAGAAATCATTCTTTCCATGTTCTAAGAATTTCAAAGCCATTGGAAGCTCTCATAAAGTGAAAATGAAGCTTGCCGTATACAATTTCAGCATGGTATTTATTTTCTAAATCTGAATGAATGAGCTGTACCCATTGCTACTTGACTGGTGATAAATTAAGTTTACAAATATAATAAAAACATTTTTCATGTTGGAGGGGCAGCACAAGATACATTTAAAGCCAAAAGGTCTAAAATATATACAATTCCTATAGAATGGTGGTATAATGAATGTTGAATGCAGTGCAGAGAAACTTAGAGGACTCAGATTGTATTATGCCATAGCATTTCATCTAAGAACCAAAGATTAGACCCTGATCCAGGAAGACATGTAGCATGCACTTAACTTTGACTTCGCAGCATTCCCATTAAACAAAAATAAATTCTGTAGCAGCTTAATTTTCTTTCTTTGAAAACGTTTATTCTTTTGAACTTCAAATGGAGAGAAAAATCATCACATTTCTCTATCCAGACCAAATGTCTTCATGCAGTTAACAAGTATACATAAGTGTCTTCATGCACTTAATGTGTATGCTTTAAGTGCAGTATGCGGAGTCAATTCATCAAAATCTAACGTATAAAACAGGCCAACT
This sequence comes from Crocodylus siamensis, assembly GCF_052110815.1. Lineage (NCBI taxonomy): Eukaryota > Metazoa > Chordata > Crocodylia > Crocodylidae > Crocodylus > Crocodylus siamensis. The sequence continues at coordinate 55,499,050 of NC_143400.1, read as the reverse complement.
GACTTAAAATTTAAAGATGTAAAAACCTGACAGTGATGCTTCACAGTAATCATAGGTAAGGACCTAGTCAAATCATGATTTCATGAAAATCATGAAATTGGGTGATCTCTGGAAAATCTTGAGGAAAATAATAAAAAATCCCCCAAATTTACTAAAAATAAAATGCTAGCTCCCCAGTGCAAGCTAGCAGTCCTCCCAGCCATGCAGCCTGCCACGGGAAGAGGGACTTCTGGCATGAAGGTAAGCAGGCAAGATTGCTGCTGCACCTACTACTTGCTGCCTCTTGGCTGAGGGGGCTGCCTGTTGTGTGGCCCCACTCCTCTCCACTGATCAACAGAGTGGGCTTAGGGCCACATGACAGATAGCTCTCAGTCAACCAGTGACAAGGAGCAGGGACATATAACAGACAGACCTTTCCACCAATCAGCAGTGGGGCCACTAGCACCACTTGCCCAATCAGAAGTATAGGGAGGCCCCTCATGATAAGGCCACAAAAGTGGTGGATGGCCTCAAAATCTGTCTGCAAAATTGACCACCTGCCTCCTCAAGCTGGGTAGACTGCTAATCATAGGTATAAGAATAAAAAAGTTTCAATATTAACAAATACAGAAACTAAATGATTAAAATGCATGGTTTGAAGTGGCCCCATTTAAGGCACAGAACAACCTCTGTGTTGAGCTGGTATAAATTTTCTTCCTGTGCTAGTATTGGCTGGGTATTGTGATGGCCACAATACAAATTTGTGACTTTTCCTTCTCACCATGTCCTAAACTCTAAGCAGAATTCTCCCCATACCAAAGCTGTAAGTTAATTTTATCTTCTAAATTCATAATGGCAAAGTTTCTGTTAAAGAACAAGTAAAAGCAATAAGCGGGCTGGGGCATGTGATTTATGAGGAGAGGCTGAGGGAACTGGATTTATTTGATCTGAAGAAGAGAAGACTGAGGGGGGATTTAATAGCAGCGTTCAACTACCTGAAGGATTGTTTCAAAGAGGATGGAGCTAGACACTTCTCAGTGGTGGCAGATGACAGAACAAGGACCAATGGTCTCAAGTTGCAGTAAGGGACATTTAGGTTAGATATTAGGAAAAACTTTATCACTAGGAGGGTAGTGAAGCAGTGGAACAGGTTACCCAGAGAGGCTGTGGAATCTTCATCTGGAGGTTTTTAAGACCCAGGGAGACGAAGCCTTGGCTGGGATGATCTACTTTGGGCTGGTCCTGCTTTGAGCAGGAAGCTGGACTGATGACCTCCTGAGGTCCCTTCCAACCCTAATTTTCTATTATTCTATGACACTATCCTTGCCTATCCCCTGGGTTGCTTTTTGCAATTGAATACCACTACTTTGGTCTGGATTAAGTTACTTCTATTTTCAAAGTTCACAGAGAAACTGGGGGTACATCTACACAAGAGGGCTGCACAGTAGCATAGTTTGCTGCACAGTAAGCACACATCTACACAATGTGCATGCTTACTGAACAGTAAAAACCCCTAATTGTGAGTAAATTTGATACCTGCAAATACAGGTATCAAATTTACTCATGATTAGTTACTAGTAATGCAAACCAGGAGCAAATTTGCTCCCAGGTCAGCCCTACCACTTGGGGGCCAGCCTGAGGTTAGCCCCAGGGCTCCAGGCTGGGAACCTCTCCTGCCTCAGGGCTGGGCTACCTCTAAGGCAGCCCCTGCCTCGGGCCTTTAAAAGCCTGCAGGCATTTTGAGCCCTGGGGCACATCAGCAGGGAGTCAGAGGTGACTCCAGGTCCCTGAGCCCCTGAGCAGGCCACAGGCCAGCTGCCTCAGAATGCCTGCATCCCAGCACTGCTGCCTGGCACTGCACTGCAGCGTGACTGTCAGGCCTGGACAGTCCAGGCCTACAGGCTGATACAGCCCCCAGGCCCAGCTGCAGGCAGCTTTTGGCTGCCAGGGCCAGCTCCACATGCCCACAGCCCACCTCCAGCCAGCAGCCTGCCCTGACCCTGATGCTGCATTGTTTTGCCTCTGCAGCATGGCTATCAGTCCCTTGCCTGGTCCTTGTGCTGGACAATGTAGACAGCTGCCTAGGCCTGGCAGCACAGGGATAGTCACATGGAGGCCCAGAGAGCTGGCACATTATCACTGATGCCCACAACTGTGGCCACCACCTGGGGCCTGAACTGGTTACAGGAGGAGACTGGTGATCTCATGGTGCTGTGGGGCAAGGCAGAGGTGCAGCACCAGTTCGAGCAGATTGTGCACTCCAATGCCCACATCTATGAGGGGCTGTCAGGCCAGATGTGGGAGCGTGGGCACATCTGGTTGGTGCAGTAGTGCCACATAAATGTCAAGGCCTTGTGGACACAATGGGTTTCATAGTTTCACAGTTAGTAGGGTCAGAAGGGACCTGAGCAGATCATCAAGTCCGACCCCCTGCCATGGCAGGAAAGAGTACTGGGGTCAAAAAACCCCAGCAAGGTGATTGTCCAGCTTTGTCTTAAAGACCCCCAGGGTAGGAACCAGCACCACTTCGCTTGGAAGTTGGTTCCAGATCCTAGCCACCCTGACAGTAAAGTAACGCCTCCTGATGTCTAATCTGAATTTACCCTCTGCCAGCTTGTGACCGTTATTTCTAGTCTCCCCCAGTGCCTGCTGGTCCCTCTGACTAGTTTGTAACAGGCCACTAGATCCCCCCTCATCCTTCTCATATGGCGGCTGAACAGGTTCAGGTCCTGTAGCCTGTCCTCGTAGGGCCTGCCCTGCTGCCCCTTGATCATGCGAGTGGCCCTCCTCTGGACCCTCTCCATGTTACCCACATCCCTCTTGAAGTGTGGTGCCCAGAACTGGACGCAGTACTCCAGCTGCGGCCTTACCCGTGCTGCATAGAGGGGGAGTATCACCTCCCTGGACCTGCTTGAGATGCATCTGTGGATGCATGACAAGGTGCGGTTGGCCTTCGTGACTGCATTCCCACACTGCCTGCCCATGTTCATCTTGGCATCAGTGATGACTCCAAGATCCTTTTCTGCCTCTGCACTGACAAGAAGGGAGTTCCCCAGGTTGTAGGTATGGTGGTGGTTGTTCCTCCCCAGGTGCATCACCTTGCCATCACCAACCATAAATGTTGGTTGAGGAGTGCCCATAAGTCCATGGCCTTTATAACTGATGGACATCCTCATGCCCCAGAACCCACACTGCAGCCATGCTGTGTACAGCAGCATGGGTGGCCTGCCTGAGCACCTGCCCCAGCTTGGCACCCACAGTGACACATCACTGGAGGAGGGCCCCTTGGGTATCCAGCAGCCTAACCCATCAAGCTCTCTCGTTGCACCATCCATCAGCAGTTCAGGGAGCCAGCACCTGCCATGCCAGCTCCAGAGCCTCAGCCCTTGCCACAAGATACCACTGGCTATGACACTGCTATCTGCCAGCAGCACCAGTTCCTTCCCAGGGGGTCCCCACCTGGGTGCCTGCCCACAGTACTCCACACCCCAGACCCTGGCCCCTGGCCTGACCCCTACCCCACCTTCTCCTCACCCGGCTGCACTACTCCAGCTCTGGGTTCCTGCCCACAACAGACAGTGAGGTGGAAGACAATGCAAAAGTTTATTGAGCAGCCTGTGGGGTGAGGGAGGTAGGCTTCTTGCAGCCGACACCCAGCAGCCTACTGGCCACAGGGAAGCAAGCAGGGATGGGAGTTCAGCCAGTGGCTGCCTGGCCCCAAACCTGCCTACCCAACTTACCATGGTCCCTGGGCACCTTTGCATATCCAATGCCCAATCTGAGGCTGGGCACTGCACAGCCCATGGTGCAGAGCATCTAATCTCTGAATTGCTGTTAACTCACACAAACAGCTTCTTTCTCATGGCTCTACAGGGCCTGCAGCTGCAGGTGAGGGAAAGACTGCACTTGGCAGCCAGGATGCATCCTCAGGGTTGCCGACACCCACAGCTAGGGCCCTGTGGATTCACTGGCTTTGCCAGAGGGACCCTGAAGAGGACCCTCCTCCTGGACCACCTGGTCATGGCATCAAGGTACTGGCTGGTGGATGCTCAGGCAGAAGACATCACCTGCCAGCAGGTGCAGGACAAGCGCAAGGAGGCATGGGATCGCCGTGACGATGTGCAGGGCTGGGAAGACAGAGTTCTGAGCACAGCTCCTTGCCCTGGAGTGTGAGTGGGTGGAGGCACTTCAGGAGCATAGTGCCATGCTGGCCCAGGCAGTGCAGGCCACAGATAACAACTGCCAGGTGCTGGACACCGTTCTGGCCCTAGTAGTCACCTTTGTGCTGACCACTGTCTAGCCCCCAACCCTAGGCCCACATGCCCCTTGGCAGCCACCCTCCACCCAGCAGCAGGCCCCACCTGGGCCTGGGAGGAGGTCCTGTGCCACCTCCAGCACCCAGAAGCCCCTAGCCCACACCCTGCCCCAGGTCTGGCATCACCCAGACCTCTAGCTGTGCCCACTTCCACCACTCACCCCAGCATCAGGTGGATGCAGAGCCAGAGCTGCTTGCAGGTGGGCCAGGACTGCACACTGGTGCTGCTGGCCATGGACAAAGGGGGAGCTGCCCATGCCAGGGGAGCACTGGCCCCCGTTACCCCTGAGCAAGCCCCCTGCCTGCTGCATTTGCTGTGGCATGTGGACCCATGGAATGACCAGAGACAATATTACTGGCTGCCTGTCCCTGGGCTCTGCCCCCTAAGTGCCCCCACCCCATGTCCCCCCACCCCTGGATGGAACACAAAGGACATTGTACATAGTTTTCACAGGAAAGAAGGTTTTTTATTGTTGGTGGGTGGGGTGGGTGGTGAAAGGACTCTCTTTGTTGGGGAACGAAGGGGGAGGGGGGGCTTTGTTCATTAGGGAGAGAGGGGGACTCTGTTTGATGTGAGGGGAATAAAAACTTGTTCTTCTGAGATGCATCTGCAATGAGCATGGTGCCGAGGGTGGGTAGTCTATGGGAGTGGTGCAGATGGGTTAGAGTGGGGACTGCTAGAAGGGATTGTTGGCCAATGTCTCCTGCACCTCATAGGCAATGCATAGGGAGTGCACAGGCACCCCCTGAGAGTGCTGGTGCCCACCCTGAGAGTGAGCACCCTCAGCTTAAGTGATGGACAGGGAGACAGGCAGAGCGCTGATCCCCAACCCCTCTCCCCCGCTGGGACTTCCAGGCATGCCACTAGTACTTCCAGGCTTGGCATCTGGCTGTGGGGGGACCCCCCCACCACACCACTGGCACTGCCATGGCTGCCTGCGGGCAGTCCCCGCTCAGCCCACCCTCACTGCCAATGCCTGCGTCACTGCCTGCAGGCAGTTGCTGTGCCCTGCCAGCCTCAAGTCACACATTGCCTATGCTGTACCTGGTGCCCTGGCCCCCACTGGCTAGTGTACAGCTCTCCTGGGACCTCAGCAAGGGAACTGCTGCTGCTGCTGCCACCACAGGTAGTGCTCCTGCTCCCAGGTGTCCTCCGCATGTGACAACTCCTCCACCCAGGCCTTACAGAACAGCTCCCCCCGGGGCCTTGTGCATGTTATGCAGCATGCAGGCTGTGAGGATGACCCAGGGAAGGTTGTCCTCAGTAAACTTGAGGAGGGTAGTGAGGGCATGGAACCCTGCCCTCACTGCCAGCAAGTCATGAACATGGAGCACAGTGTGTCCCAGCATGTCCTGAAAGGCACCACACACCTTGAGGATGACCTCCCCTGCAGCAGCCTTGATCAGACCAAACAGGTGGCCAATGTACTGCAGGCTGGTGTGCGCAGCCAGCTTGAGCAGGGTGAGAACAGCTAGGTGTCCATGGGGAGGGGTGGCCACATAATAATATCCTACCACTCCAGGTGTGGCCAGAGCTGCTCCAGGAGATCCCAGAAGGTGGCCCAGGTCATCCTGAGGGCCTCCAGCCACTGCTTGTCATCGCAAGTGTGCTGGATGATGTGCTGCCACCAGTTGTAGGAGGACAATGGCGACCCCAGTAGTGGCATCCCAGTGGTGCCATCATCAGCATCCCTGCCTGCCAGGGTTTGGCCAGGTGGATGGGGTCAGGGTGGCAGGTATCCAGCAGCGGCCCTGGAACAGCATGCGGTGGGTGGGCAGGAGGTCATTGCACATGGGGGCGCCAGGGGGCCAAGACAGCTGTGGGTCAGCCAACGACCAGCATGGCAGGCCAACAGGGCCAGTGCAACAGCCAGCAGGAACAGGGGGTGCTGGTCGTCACTGCTAGGGCAGGGCCAGGAGCAGCCATGGTTCAGGGAGGCAGAGGTTGTGAAGAAAGTGCTACCACGTGCTATCCCTGTGCTCCACATGCTGCTCCTGGCTAGGGAAGTGGCTGGCCAGACAGCAGCAAGTGGGGCTGGCTTTTGGAGAGGGCACCTGGCTGCTGGCAGCTGCAGCCAGAGCCTGAAGCTCCCCCAGGTGGCAGCAGGGGTCCATTGCAGGGCCTTGGGAAGCAGAAAAAGATTGAAGCAAATCTGCTCCTGCTTCCCTCTGTAGATGCTGGCCTAGCACTATTTAGTCATGAGTAATTTACTTGACAGTAAACTGGTGCCACAGCAAATGCATGTGTAGACACACCCTAGATGACTGTATTCTATCAGGTAGAGGTAATGTGAAGGGAACATGAAGCTGAGAATCATCAGCCTACCGAATATAAAGGATACCATATTTTCTCAACCAAAGCCCAAAAACAAAGGCAAATTGAAGATAACGGCTCTCTTTCCATTGACTTCAATGGGTCTTGAATCACACCTGGTCTCTCCTATGTCTTTATATAGATATTGACATTTAATGGAAAATAAGGGATCTCTGAAAGGAGCACTTGCCCACTTCCAACATTTAGGGTATGGCAGCTAGAAATGAGTTACTACATGATAGGAATACTGTTCTATCCCAATGACCATATACAATTAAAATGTTAGGATCAATGGTATCAAAAGCAAGGAATGAAAATGCTAAGTCTGAAAAAACATGTTGCTCTCCTCTATTGTTAACAAAAGATATTTATGTCAATACATGAAGATATACTTCTGCATTAATTAGCTAACATAGCATGCAGCATGAATTGTGGCAACTATTTTTCCACTTTTCTTGCTTTTAAAGTGCAAATATGCTGAGTAAGTAACACATTTACATAGTTCAGCACTTTAAAAAGATTAGGGTTTTTTAATATATTATCTTTAAAGATTTTCAGAGGCTAGAAATGTAAGATTAATATTAAACAAATCTATTTAGGGATTAATACAGTTAGCTCATTAATAATTTAGTTCAACTTCTGCCCATGTCTGGGACTACACCTTCCCAATAAAAAGCCTACTTGTATGCATAGTTGCTAAATAACTTTGCATTTTATTAGGGAACAGAGGCAGATCTGTAACAATTTAACACTGCCATACTATTAAGACCTTTGGGGAAGACTTATAGAAATAATTACTGATATGTTGCATGAAGCAAGGAAGGCACAATACGTAAAAATGTAACCCACTAGTTTTCATGTGTTATGTCTTTTCTGTCTGACTTACTGAAGATATGATTATCACCATATATGTCACCTAGTTCATGATCTCAAGCAGCAGACACTTGCTGTTAACTCGATTTCCAATTCATTTCCCATGGGCAGCTAAAATGGGTTTCATTACATAAATATATAGTTAGATCAAATCAGTTCTCTCAATTGTAAATGAGACAGTTTTGCAGCCCAAGTTATTATCTGAGAGTTATTACCATCTGACAGCTGCTTGAAATACTATAGGATACTTCCCATCTATGCTCTAGGGCAGGACTGTCCAAATATAGGCATCCAGGGGCCGCACGCTGTGTTGGCCACAGGTGACATGGGCTGCAGACTGAGGCTCACTGGTCACATGGGTGATATGCCTTTGGGATCTCTCCTCCCATATGGGCAGCCTACTTTGCCTCCTCCTCACCACGTGGGAATCCAGGCTCTCTCCCCACCCTTTTCTCCATTATTAGTAAATAATTATCTCAGTGTTGAATGTGCAAAAATTACACTTACATCTACAGTTATTTCAAGATACAACTCTATGCAGTCATGCATGATAGATAAATGATAGCCAAGATTACTAGGCATAATTTTCATATCTCAAGATGAACAAAAAATCATAAGTAAAACTAGGGATGTATGCATACATTGTACACATTCATAATATACTCTTATTCTATGAATATAGTAAAATGCATAGCATGTTTTGGTGTATCACTGGTAAATCTTTTCTGAATGTCTTCTGCTTTTTACATCATAGATATTTACATCTGCAGAGCAAGACAAAAATGCACTCTTGTATTTCCTCCATCTCCACTCTTTCTATATTACTGTTACCCATCATCACTATAATTATCTTTTTGAAACAATATGTTTTCACAGACCAATTCACAGACACCCTGAAACTGTTAAATGATTTACACTGTCAAAGGTATGACCTTAAATTGGGTTCCCACTGTGAAACACGTTGGCATTTTATTAAGCTCCACGAAGTGTGAAAATCAGGACATGTGTAACAATTTAGAGAATTCAACTACCAAAAAAACAAAACAAAACAACTCCTCCCCCCCCAACCCTCCCTGTTCTACTTTACTGTCATGAAGTCTCTGATGGAACTTCCTAAATGCAAGATTCACAGTGAAGTCTGAATATCCTTTTTGTTGGGTTTTTTGTTTCTGTTTTTTTATTGGCACAAACCAGATAAAACTTATGGATCATGCTTGCATATCATGCAGGCATTTACTAACTGAACGCTAACTGGCATTGCATGAGAAGTCAGATGAAGATGTTTCATCACCCAGATTTTCAAATCATGAGTCTCTTTGCCTTTGGAGGCTTGAAGGCAGACTTAAAATGATGGCACCTGGAAGAAGTAATGCAGGCACTTACTAACTGCTACTAAAAGTTACCAAAGGGGTAATGTTCTTGAGCAGTCTGGAATCCATAAACTTTTTAGATGCCCTGAAAAACTAATCTGAGCAATTTCTTTGAGCTTTTACTGGTCTAATAAATCACATATAGGGCCAGACGTTTTTATAAAATCCTATAAAAAAACTCCATAAAAATATTTAGCACAATGTACTGTACTGCTAGCAATGCTTTTTAAGCTTATTGTACATATATAGTGCAGATTATAAACTTTCTGGAGCCTTGTAACAGCTCCCACCCTCTAGCTCATGTCTCTTATTAGATAATATAAAATACGAAAATGAGAGAGAGGTTCTATAGTCAGGATTCAGTACTGAATTTGTTTTTCTGACAGTTTTCTTGGCTATCCCAGCTTGATTCTTCAATAGCAACTAACCCCTGAAGTATCCTGACCTCCAAAGAGGCCACAAAGCAGCCCAACCATTATGGATTCACTATGCAACGTGTCAGCAAAAACAGAGATACCATTTAAGAATGGTATCTTGCGTACCGTGTCATGTGAAAAAACCCTAGAGGTAAATCTTCACAACTTCTTTATGATGGATATGGCAGACAAAAACATACGCGCTGTTCTGCATTGTGTGGACTATCTGGGTCAAACTATGCATAGGTTGGAAGATTAAACAGCACCCAGTAGTTCTCTCCTCATCTTAATTTAGCTTAGTAGCCATTTCACTTTTGGCTTCAGTTCATGACAAACCTCACATCGGTGTACATAGCTTTTGTTCTTTCCTTGGGAGCTGGCTAGACAAGCTTCACTAAGGAGGTTAAAGATCATAAAATGAAAGAAAATTAGAATTGGTCTTCTAGTCCAACCCCCTACTCAAAGCAGGACCATCCCCAAGTAGATCATCCCAACCAAGACACTGTCTACCTGGGCATTAAAACCTCCAGAGATGGAGATTCCACAACCTCTCTGGGTAACATGTTCTAGTGTTTTACTACCCTCCTAGTGAGGAAGTTTTTTCCTAATATCTAACCCAACTTCCCTTTCTGCAACTTGAGACCACTGCTTCTTGTTCAGTCATCTGCCAAAACTGAGAACGGTTTAGCTCTTTGAAACCACCCTTCAGGTAGCTGAAGGCTTTTATTAAAGCCCCTCTCAGTTTTCTCTTTTCCAAACTAAATAAGATCAGTCCTCTCAGCCTCTCATAAGTCATGTGGTCCAGTCCCCTACCAACTTCCATTGCCCTCTGTTCTCTCTCCAACTGGACACAGTACTACAGATGAGGCCTTACCAGTGCCAAACAGAGGGGAATAATCACTTCCCTCAATCTGCTGGCAACACTCCTACTAATGCAGCCTAATATGCCGTTAGCCTTCTCCACAGCAAGGGCACGCTGTTGGCTTATATTCAGCTTGCTCTCCGCTGTAACCCCAAGGTCCTTTTCTCCAGAGTTGCTGCTTAGCCCATTGGTCCCCGACCAGTACCAGTGCATGGGATTGTTTCATCCTAAGTGCAAGAATTTGCACATGTCCTTATTGAACCTCAGGAGATTTCTTTTGGTCCAATCCTCCAATTTGTCTAGGTCTCTCTGAATCCTAGCCCTACTACTTCCCTCAGCTTAGTGTCATCTGCAAACTTGCTGAGAGTACACTCCACCCAATCTTCTAGATCATTAAGATAATTGAACAAAAATGGCCCCAGAACCAACCACTGGGGTACTCCCCTTGATACCGGCTGCCGACAAGACATCGAGCCCATAAATCACTACCCTTTGAGCCTGACAATCCAGTCACTTTTCTATCTACCTTACAGACCATTCACCCAACCTGGACTTCCTTAGCTTGCTTGTGAGAATGTTACGGGGACTGTATCAAAAGCCTTGCTAAAGTCAAGTCATATCATGTCCATTGCTCTCCCCGCATCCACAGAGCCAGTCATCTCATCACAGAAGGGAATCGTGTTGTTCAGTAATGACCTACCCTAGGTAAATCCATGCTGTTCCTTATCACCTCCTTCTCCCCCAAGTGCTTAGAAATTAATTCCTTAAGAATCTGCTCCATGATTTTTCCAGGGACAAAGGTGAGGTTGAGCAGTCTCTGGTTCCCCAGATCCTCCTTTTTCCCTTTCTTAAAGATGGGCACTATATTTGCCCTTTTCCAGTTGTCTGGGACCTCACCTGACCACCACATGTTTTCAAAGAGAGAGCCAGCAGTTCTGCAATCACATCTGCCAACTTCCTCAGCACCCTCATGTGCATTATGTCCAGTATCATGGACTTGTACACGTCCAGCTTTTCTAAATAGTCCCTAACCTGTTCTTTTGCTACTGTTGGCTGCTTACCTCCTTCCCAAACTGTGCTGCCAGGAGAAGTAGTCTGGGAACTGACCATGCTTGTGAAGACTGAGGTAAAAAACATATTGAATACTTCAGCCTTTTCTACATCATCCATCAGGAGATTGCCTCCCCCATTCAGTAAGGGATGCATACTTTCTGTAATCTTCCTCTTGTTGATGACATACTTGTAGAAACCCTTCTTGTTACCCTTCAAGTCTCTTGCTAGCTGCAATTCAAATTAAATGGTCCTTTATTTACATCTGAAGTACTGCACAAATATAGTAACTGCAAATGCAAACTGCAATAGTGGAAAGCACAAACATGGGAGTCCATATGCTCTTTATGTCTTGTACTGTAAATATAACCCTAACTACCTTCTGTGACAATTTGGGGGTTCTCTCCAAACAACTTATGAATTTTGGTCGTTGTTATGACATTTTTATGAAATATCTTTATCACTGAATTCCTTTGGTTATATGCATCCACTGTGGGCTAGCAAGGTTGTGTCATGTACTACCACACTACAGGTCATAGTGGGCCATTATAATTCTATGACTCTAGTCAAGACAAAACATCTTAGGATAATAAGTTCGCCTAACCTGGGAGTAGATACATGCTTGTCTAAGTGGGAGAAAGAGCAGTAATAAAATGAAAAGGGTTGGCAGAAAAGGTTTTTTTTTAAAATGTGCATTATAGATTAATGCTGGAAAAGATACACAGGACACACTGGATAGGAGAGAAGAAAAATGTGTTTTTTTTCTAGCAGAGGGTCTTAGTTTAGCTGCAGGATTGATTAAGGTGGGGTCCCTCAAGGCTCTGTCCTGGGACCCATCCTGTTCAACATCTTCATTAATGATGTGGACATCGGAGTTAGGAGTGGACTGGCCAAGCTCGCCGATGACACCAAACTTTGGGGCAAAGCATCCACACCAGAAGATAGGCGGGTGATCCAGGCTGACCTGGACAAGCTCAGCAAATGGGCGGACGAGAACCTGATGGTGTTTAAGACCGAAAAATGCAAGGTTCTCCACCTTGGGAGGAAAAACCTGCAGCATCCTTATAGGCTCGGAAGTGCTACATTGGATAACACTACAAAAGAAAGAGACTTGGGGGTCATCATTGACCACAAGATGAACATAAGCCTGCAATGCGATGCTGTGGCTAGTAAAGCGACCAAAACGCTGGCTTGCATCCATAGATGCTTCTCAAGCAAATCCTGGGACGTCATTCTCCCCTGACCCCAGCTAGCCCCGCGCCAGCTCTGAACTCAGCCCAGCAGAGTGGACCAGCACAGAAACAGGAGGACTCTGCATGCATAGCCCCAACCCTGGCCCACTCTGAGCCTACTCCAGTCTTGCCTGCCCACAGAGCAGTGGCAGTGGCAGTAGTAGCAGTGGCTCAGCATTGGGAAAAGATTCCTCTCCCCCTCACCATACTGCTGGGCCCTTCCTGCTGCAGCCACCTAGAGTCTGTGCCCAGGCTGCCCTGTAGCTCCTCTGCATTGCCACTGCTACCTTGCTGGGTGGCCCGGAAGAGGCAGTGACAGCAGCAGAGAGGAATTACAGAAGAGCCGAGGCATGTGCACCAGGCAGCTGCAGCAAGAAGGGCCCAACAGCGGTGAGGGGGAAGGGCTGTTTTTCCCCCATGCCAAGCAGCAGCTTCTGCCCAGCTAGCGCCGGTGGTCAGCATGGGTGGGTGGCCTGGAGCTGATGCAAGGCGGGCTGGGGACTGGTCTGCGCATGCAGATTCTGGCTAGGGTGAGTCGGGGTCAGACTGGGACTGTGTGATGTTGGCAGTGGCGGGGAGGAGCCACAGGGCATAGAGGCTCTGGGCTATTGTGAGGGGAAGGGGGGTGCTGCACAGTTCAAGACAGCTCCCCAGAATTTCCTATGTGGCCTGCAGACCCAAATAATTACTTGCTCCTGTACTAGAGCATGTAATGTCTTCTATAGTCATGCCAAGGGCTCCTGAGGGAATTTCAATCTTAAAGTCCACTGAGCTGTAAATCTGTGGGAACTGCTTGTGACATTAGCAGATTGGAATGAGTACTGTAGAGAACCAGTAAGCGTGGTCTAAATCCTTATGAATTTTCAGTAGAAAAATACTCACTGAACAGAAAATCACCATAAAAATTAAGTTCTATTTTCTCTCAAATGACTGTAAAAACATCATTGTATGAGTATGTTTCTTTATCCTTGAAGGTCCCCATATGAAATGTGCTTAGCTGACACTCAATAAACACTTTAACTACCAAAGCATGTACATTGAACCTAGTATCTGAGTTAAACTTGATTTCATTACACCAGCATAGCTAATAACGTTTTTTATACGCCAAGTGACCCATTTCAGTAACACCACTGATACCACTGTCTTCAAATTAGTCTGAAGTAACACCCTGCAAACCTGTTAGTTTCAATGAGTTCACAGGCATACGTATAACTGCTTGGAGCTTTTACTGAAGTTCTGAGAGTCACGAGGAAGAATACAATTTTGCTGGCTCACTTGCAGTTGCCATGTTTTCTAATATTATCTTTAATAAAAACAGCAGAAACATGACTTGAAGTACACAATGCAAATTAGCAGACCACTATCTACCATCTGGTTTTCCAAACAGAACAGAAGCTGTGAGCAAGCCTATACCCTTTGAAGCATTGTGGGGAAGTTGAAAACTACATCCAGAAAAATAATTCAAAGCAGAGGCTCTGTGGGCATTAGGTATACTCCTTCCTCCTCCACCCTACACTGGGACTCTGCTGTATTTTAATCTTTTTTTTTAGTGCTTAGTTTAAGCCTAGTTTGGCACAGTTTTTGTAACAAAGCCAAGCAAAAAAGTTGGTAAGAAAACCAAATCTCATGCAAATTACATCTGATGGGTTTTGAACAGCTTAAGTATTGACATATACAAGAAGCAATTTGTCCACTTTTTTAGGAGCTTGCAGGAGGAAAGAGAAAAAGGGAGACTGAAATCCACAGAAACTACACACAGATGGAGATACAGAAGAACTGTTACCTTTACAATGTGTTTCAAAATCTATGTAATAGATGTTAATCCAGAGAAAAAATATCTGTAGTTTATAAGGGCACAATGATCACTTTGAAGGACCCTCAGTTAAATAATCTTGAATAGTGCCAGTATAATATATACGTAAAATTTAGATTTAGGAATAAAATTATCAGGGATCACAATAAAAACATTCAAAGAGGATTATATATTTTATTACATACATGTTTTTATGAATGAATTCTACTGCTCTTCAGTAGAGCAGTAGACAGACGACAAAGTAGAAACTCATTACTGAGATCAAGACTAAAATGAAATGCTGCTGCAGTAATTGCACATGACATTACTTACTAACTTTTTCTCTAGTTATTATTGTAATTATTGCATTGGTAATACCTGGTAAATAATAAAAATGATGGATAAATTGCTATTATTTTATAACACTTAATAAAAAGTGATTTTATGGTGCAGACAGAAACGACAACTTTCACCTGATCAGGCCACAGAAAGCAGTCTATAGCTATGACAAAAGAAGTGCACAGCTGAAGACTGCTTCAAAAATGGCTGTTTGGGTGAAAATCTGAAATCTCATTGCATGAGGCATCAGATGAAGACGTTTCAAACATAGTGTCTTTTGTAACTTCTGTCTGTGCTGCCTCCTAGCCTTGAGCTGTTTGCAGAATGGAAGAAGGAAAAGGAAGTGAAGGAAGTTCAGTCTGGGGTTCTTTCTGCCCCTGCTAGATGGTGGGGCCAATGGGTTGGAACCACCCAAAGATGGGAGGGCTCCAATTCACCTACTCCACCCTCCAGTGCTGGCTGGGGAACCCCTAGAATGAGCTCCCTCTCCTCCCTTTCCCTCTGCCACTGGAATGGGCTCCTTCTCATCCTGGTTGGGATATGGATGATTTTGCCTACCATTCTGAAACAGGGACAGGCTGGATGACAGGGGTGCTGTTGCTAGCAGAAACAGGCTGCAGGGTCGCAGCCAGCAGCTAGCTTCCCCTCCCCCTGAAACCAACGGTGAACTTCTGTTTGTTCTGGGGGATTGTTGTAACTCAGAATACTTCATGCAAAGCATTCTGAGTTACAGCGGGGAGCTGCACTTCTGTCTGTGCCCTTAGACTACAAAAGGCTTTGAGGAACGGTTCTAGGGCAAATCTTTGAAAAAGTTCAACACTGAAAATGAAATGATAGAATCATAGAAAAGCAGTGCTGGAAGGGACCCCTGTAAGGCATATAGACCAATGTCCTGCCAGAGGCAAAATCATCCATATCCCAACCAGGATGAGAAGGAGCCCATTCCAGTAGCAGGGGAGGCTGAGCCATGCACTGCTGGTGGAGGGAGGATCAAGACCAATGCTACCACAAGGAAGCAATGGCTATTAGTGGTTTGTGATGCCCTCCAGTGGAGCATGGAGGCATCCAGGCTGGCCTGACCTGTTGACTTGCAATATCTGCCATCTGCCAGTTACCATGTCCAAGATATCATGACCATCTGATGCCCCAACTACTATCCTATGCTGCTTATTCATGTGGGTACTAATGATACTGCTAGAAGAAGCAATCTTGAACAGATAAGAGCGACTAAGGGGAAGCAATACTGGATACCTGAAACATTTATACACTAAGAGAAGTATGGGGAACAAACAGGAAGAACTGGATGCCTAGTATAATCATAAAATGATGATATAATTGGGATTACAGAGACATGGTAGGTTAGTTCACATAGAGTATAGTCATAGATGGGTATAGCTCAAGGGTGGATAATTATTTGGGCCTGAGGGCCACATAGGGGGCTCTGGTGAGGTGCTGCAGGTAGGGTCAGCACCCCCCTCCTCCTTTCCCCGCACACATGGCTCACCACAAATCTCTAAGTGGCCCCATCTCATCATCCCCTCATTCACTGTGCATTATGGATTACACTACAAGAAAAATCTGTTCGGGGCATTTGGCATTACTTTTAACCTAAAAGGTCCTTAGTGGGTGTGTCTACATGTGCACATTAATGCATAATAGCCTATTCTACTGTGCATTAAAGCAATGCATAAAAAAATGGTAATACACTATAGCAGAGTAGAATAGGCTACTGCGCATTAAGTGCCACTGAAAAATCATGTGCTTATGCTATTGCACATTAGTACCACCTAATGCACATTTCTTTAGTACCTCATATTGGAGATACTGATCTAATGTATGTTAATAAAATGCATTAATCCAGGTGTAGACATGCCCAGTCTAACCAACCAAATATAAACAATTCACCTCTTCCGTGAGCCAGTCAAGTCACTTTGAAGAAATTAAGACTATATTGAGTCATATGTTCTATTTAGGACATTTTAATCAAGAAAATTGCGAGTGAGGACACTTCTGTCAAAAGGAAGGATCATATTTATGAACCAAAAAGCTTCACAAAAAAGAAAGCATGTCATTGGGCACTCTTCCACTTCTGAAGTGATTTGTATAAAGTATGTGCTCTTCTTAAGCATCCCATTTGTCTCTTAGCTTTTTGGAACAATTTGGCAACAGCAGAAATAGAGCAAATGACCTTTTAAGATAAAGGAGACTTTTCTTATTAGGAACAGCACTCTGCTAAAACTATTGGAAGCAGAGACAAACTCTCACCACATGCACTAGCACAATGAGATTCCAATTTCAGTCAGGGGCTCAAGGGCATTCAGTAATACAAATAATTAATGAAAAATAATCCAGCAGCAGGCAAAGAATCAAGATAAACTGGCCAGTTTAATGAAGTATTTGATAGAGTAGTCTTTGGATCATGCCACCCTAAAGCAAAGGGCCAAAAGGCATGCTTAATTGGCTACATACACATATACTTAGCATGGACCATGCTAAACCAATCTATGTTAAAGGACACATTAGAGGTTGATCCACAAAAGCAGAGCTATAGCTGGAGGGCTGGAGTATTTCTGAGTTGCTAGAATGTTGCATTAGTCATAATTGCAGTTGGATGCAATATAAAGCAATCCTGAAGCCTGAAAAAAAACTTTGTGCATTTCTTCAAGTTCTCAAATATTTATTTTTATTAATGTTTCACATATCAAAACATATGACCAGGGAAAAAAACAAAGTATAGATATGAAATATGCAAAACAAAAGAGAAAGGTAAAATGTATAAAGAAATTTCAGTATGTTATTAACTGGGGAAGAAAAGCACGACAACAGCTTTAGGTGTCAGTAGTCTATTAGCGACAGAGAAAGAGAATGGAAAGTTTTATGTAACAGTCTTCTCTAACTTACCACAAATGACAACAGATTTTATTGTATACATTTCTTTTAACCCCTCCAGATAAGAAGAGTTTCTCAAAGTGATGTTAACTAGCTCAGACAGCCATGCTTTATGAGTTAAACGGAGAGCAAGTCCATTTTTAAAAACAGCCTCCGATCATAGTTAAGGCCAAACGGACCTACTTAGAGGCAAAGAAGGTGGTGT
This sequence comes from Crocodylus siamensis, assembly GCF_052110815.1. Lineage (NCBI taxonomy): Eukaryota > Metazoa > Chordata > Crocodylia > Crocodylidae > Crocodylus > Crocodylus siamensis. The sequence goes on along the minus strand of NC_143400.1, from coordinate 55,481,414 downwards.
GCAAAGTCTCCTTCCAAAGGACAAGAATGCCAAATGTATCCATAATAGAAAAGGAATAACATCAAAAAATGTAGCCGTATCCTTGCAAATGTCAGGCTGGTATTTCTTTTCCTTCTGGCATAAGAAATAAATGGGCACTATATTCATAAACTTGAAAATGCCAACATTTCCTTCTAGAGAGACTACTTTTTCAAGGTCTGGTACTAAGAATTTTGTTTAGAAAGACTATGGAAAGCAGCAAATTAGATGTATTCTTAAAACAAGGTCAAATATTTCCTAGTTAGTGCTAAATGAACCAAAACATATATCATTCCCCTATCTAAAATTAACTCCTGCAGTAAAAGAATGTATAGTAGATGGCTTAGCCATATTCACTTTCCCTGCTGTGTTTTTCTGATGGCAAATTCTCCAAGAAATATTTCATGGCAACATTTCTGCCCTTTTTCAATCTCTACCATAACAACCATTGAATGCCACAGCTGTAATCTGTTATAAAGGACAGCAAGTATACTATATAGTTTGCAGGTACATTCTTTAGATTATTTTTGTTTGCTTATCAAACAAACAAGGAATGACTCAAGAAATACCCTTACATTAGAAGTACAGCTTTATGCACCTTTTTATTTCAGAGCAATAACAAGATTATTATAGGACTAAAATATTCTTTAAGTCTGTTAAGAGGGCCAAAAAAAAACCCACCTCAACATTTTTTCAAAGGACAAGAAACAGAGTTGACAAGGGGTCTTGCAAAACAAGATATTACCTGTTCTGAACACAGTGAGCTCCAAAGAGAAACAAAGAGAAAGGTCTCATCCTCTTCCATTATAAGGCAAGGGAGTATAATTTTAGCACATACAAATGAGAACCAGTTCAATGAAGGGCAAAATGAAAGTACAGGTTTAATAGTAAAGGAATAGAACAGACTTCCTAGATTCTACTTCCAGGTTGTACATCTTAAAAGATCTCTACCCCTTATATAATTCAGGATAGCTTTCTTCTTACTCTGAAGGATTTGATACTTTAAGGATAAATATGTTAAGAGACTGAGTTATTCTTAGGTCAATTTTCATTTCTACTCTGCATATCAAAAACTGCTATAAAAATATCTGGCAAAAAATGTTTCAGACTTTGTCTTGCATTACAATCCATGTTACAGCTTACAAGTTGACAGGTGCTGCCCTAACTTTAAGACAATGAGCTAAGTCCTTCCCAGAAGTACAATCACAACCAGCTTAGCTTAGAGGAATGGAGTGGGTTCAGAGGAGGGCCACCCGTTTGGTGAGAGGGCAGCAAGACAGGCCCTACGAGGAGAGACTGAGGGACCTGAACCTGTCAAGAGGAGGCTGAGGGGGAACCTGGTGGCTGCCTAGAAACTCATCAGGGGAGATCAACAGCAAATAGGTAGAGTTCTTTTTTCCCCAGCACCACCTGGGGTGACAAGGAACAATGGCAATAAGCTGATGGAGAATAGGTTTAGGTTAGAGATAAGAAGGCAATATTTTACAGTTAGGGTGGCCAAAATCTGGAACCAACTTCCCAGGGAAGTGATCCTCACCCCTACCTTGGGCAAATTCAAGAGAAGTTTGGATGACCACCTGTCTGGGGTCTTGTGAACCCAACATCATTCCTGCCTGTGGCAGGGGGTCAGGCTAGATGATCTGTTCAGATCCCTCCTGACACTAGCTACTATGAAACTATGAATGTAGTATAGATACAGAGAGGGGTCTTCCCTACCCAAATGTAGAGTTTAACAGTAGGCACAAGAGCTAATGGATAATGACCCCAGGCATGAAAAGGGGAATTAACCTTTTATAACCTCATATTATCAAGTAACAGGGCCTGGCAAACAAAAACAAAACAAAAATATTTTGTCCAGACACTCCTGTATGTCAAGTCTAACCTTTGTTATACTAGATAACAGTGGAGTAAGCTGCAGCTTCTACTCCAACGCAGAAACAGCCATAGCTCCAATACTTTGCCCTTTTGCAAAAACCAAAGGTTAGATAATCTGTAAAATAGTGGATCTACCAAGGATGCCTTGCACTAGACCTGACCTAAAGAGATACTGAATGTATACAAACATTCACTCTGTATGGGGAAACTCTCCTGGGGGTGATTTAACCTTGGTTGTTCCCAAGTTATTTTTCTCCCAGAGTGGCTATTTTTGCTCTTGGAATAAAATCCTGAACATCTGCACACTTGTGGTTTCTCATAGGAGAACAGCAACTCTTCCAGGAGAAACTGAATGTCTGTACATGGCCACAGACAAAAAAACAGAGCCAAAGCCAAAATATATGAGGTATAGCTGTCATATATCTGGTTCCTGAATTTCTGTATAACACCCACATGCCAGTTCCACTCTGTCCTAGGCCATCCATGACTGTAAAGAAAGAAGAAGGACTTACTTCCATTCATTTGTCAAAAAATAAAAAGATCCTTTGGTATTAAGTTGGAAATGACCAATGGTATTTTAAGCAATATCGAACGAGAAAAAGAGGGCTGTGTTCCCTCTATAGCTTTTTTAGCACTACACATATACATTTTTGCGTGATTAAACTTGCAATTTCTTCTCCAGCCTGTTAAGTTCTCAGCTGCCATTCCTTTTCTATAGAAAAGGTAACTGTTATCAATTTGTGAAAAAAAAAAGAAAAGGGGGACAATGGATCCAAGAATCATAGATTCAAAGATTGTTAGGGGCTGGAAGAGACCTTGCAGATCATCAGGTCCAGCCTCCCCCTCCCACTCTTGGCTCTAGGCAGGAAGACAACTGCGGTTAGGTAACTCTAGTGAGGTGACTGTCTAGTTTCCTCCTGAAAACCTCCAGGGTAGGTGATGGCACCACCTGTGGAGGGAGTTTATTCCATAGTCTGGACATCCTGACTGTTAAAGGATTTTTCCCAGTATTAAGCCTGAAATGTTCTTCCAGAAGTTTGTATCCATTGGTCCTGGTCTTCCCTGGGGGTGCCCTAGTGAACAGTTGTTCACCAAACTCCTGACACACTCCTCTGATATAGTGGTAAGCTGCTATTAAGTGCCCTCTCAACCTTCTTTTCTTTAGGCTGAAGAGGCCCAGGTCCCTCAGCCTTTCCTCTTATGGCTTGCCTTGCAAGTCCCTGATCATATGGGTGGCTCTTTTCTGGACCTTCTCAAGTTTTGCCATGTCCTTATTGAAGTGTGGCACCCAGAACTGGACACAGTACTCCAACTGCAGTCTCACCACTGCTGAGTACAGTGGGAGTATCATTTCCTTAGTTTTATATGAGAAGCATTGGTTGATACATGCCAGCATGTTGTTTGCCCTGCTGACCACTGCATTGCACTGAAGGCTGATGTTCATGCGATGGTTAATCATTACCCTTAGGTCCCTTTCAGCTGTGGTGCAAATCAAGCTGTCACCACTGAGCCTGTGGGTTGAGGGTTGTTTACCCCAGATGAAGCACCTTACACTTGGAAGTGTTAAACTTCATCTGGTTCTGTTCTGCCCAACTCTTGAGCCTGTCCAGGTCCACTTGTATCTGCAACCTAACTTCTGGTGTGACCACACTGCCTCATAACTTGGTGTCATCCACGAACTTGGCCAGCGAGCTTTTCACTTCCCCATCCAAATCATTGATAAAGATGGTGAAAAGCACTGGTTGAAGCACGGACCCCTGAGGAACACCACCGGCCACTTCACGCCAGGATGACACAGATCTGCTCATGAGAACTCTCTGGGTCCTATCCTGTAGCCAGTTTCCAACCCACTGAACCATTGAGCAGCTGAGCCCACAATCTTCCAGTTTTCCCACAAGGATATCATTGGAAACTAGATCAAAAGCCTTTTGGAAGTCTAGGGATATAATGTCTATCATGTCTCCCATGTGCAGATGGCGAAAAACCTGGTCATAGAAGGAGATAAGATTGGTAAGACAAGACCTACCTGTGACAAAGCAATGCTGGCTGTCATTCAAAATCTTACCTTCAGCGAGCATATCACACATAGATTCTTTAATGAGCTTTTCTAGGATTTTCCCTGGGATGGAGGTTAGGCTGATTGGCCTATAGTTGCTTGGGCCCTCCGTCTTCCCATTCTTGAAGATGATCACAATGTTGGCCTCTTCCAATCCTCAGGGATTTCCCCTGTATGCCACAAATCCTTTATCTAAAGTAAAGGGGAATCTGAAATAATAATCTTCATGGGGAGTCAAACTGGGATTCAACATTGTTTAGATGTTTACTTACTTTTTGGTAAGCAGTGGTATCTTTTGATTTTTTTTTTTGATTGACTAAAGAAAAAAAGTAAAATAATGGACAGCAAAAATATTTCCTTGCTCCTCTGGATTTCTCCCATAAAGGCCAATTAGTTAAGTATAGCCCATCATTCTGTAAAGGCAAGGGTGGTTTCAGCTTGTTCAAGTGACCCATCCTGTTTCATGTATTTGAGATGAAAGAGATATATTTTATCAAAGCATTGACAATAACAAAATAACTAAAATAGCATTTGGTCAGTTTGTTATACTTTTCAATGTATTGAGTAGCTCTGAATTTATTGTCCAGTTTGCATGCCAGATTGGCTCCAGCTGATCCATCATACCTCAGTTACCGATACATTTTCCTTTCTTCACATCAGAACTGTCTCTTTTTAAATGCAGCATATTTAGCAGCTATATTTAAATATGCAAAGCTGAATTTGCTAGTGCTAAGAACTTATTCTGTTTCCTGGTTTGAGGAACCACCTAGATTTATTGTCTATTCCCATGGAATCATATCAGTTGAAGACCACAGAATAATCACTTAGATTAGAGAAAGTTACAGTAAAAGCTTTGTTATCCAGCATCCCCTGGGAATGGGGGATGCTAGTTAATCAAAATTCTGGTTAATCAAATGTGCACTGTCTGGTGCACTCCCTGGTGTCAGTGTGCCGGGGGACAAGGAGGAGGGGCCCTGCACAGGCTGCTTTGCCCTGGGCTGTGGGCTGAAGAAGTGGCAAGAACTCTGCTCATGGTGGCTTCTGGTTTCACTTTTGCCGCGTCCCTTGGATGCTGGTTACTAGAGTTTTCCAGCTAATAAAGTGCCAGTTAACACAGCTTTTGCTGTATTACATTTTGAACATATATAAATAAATTACATACATACTGTATATGTGTACACACATACACACACCATTTTATATATCTGTTTTTATGGGATCTAATGGAAGCCAGCACAAAAATTGAATTTCATGCTATATATGACATTAAATTCAAGACACTGTAAATTACTAATTTTACACATTGTGTATATTACCTTTTTCTTATTCTTGGGTTAATTTTGGAGCCTCACTTTTGTCACTGATTTAAGATTTTATGTGGAAAGCAAATGTTAAGACAGGTGTTGCTGGAAGGTGTAGTACATTGTACATTTTAGCATTAATCTTTGAGGAAAGCCACCAAAATATTCACTGACAAAGAAAAATATGGTGCATTATTCCCTCTGGAATTTGTGCTTTGTTAATTGTTGGCAGGGCATCTGATTAATGCAGTGAAAAAAAGGCATGACATGGGAAAAACAGCCTGGGTCCATGAAATGCTGCCTAATTCATATATATCTTACATGAGCTGAGAAAATTCTTATATGCACAGAGTGTCTTTTATTGCTGGAAACCTGAAAGTCCAAATTCCATCCCCTATTCAAGTTCAGGGTACTTCTTAGCTCTATAAAATGCAAAAGAGTTGTTCAACAGCTGCATCAGATGTTAATGCTGCTTGCAGAAACACTAACTTTAATTTGTTCTCCAGGTTTGCATTGATTCTATGGCATATAACATAATATACTCACTGGTGGCAAATGTTAGTTTCTCTCTCCTTTCTGCAAGGCACCCAATTTGCCCACCAGATGCACTCCACTGGAATTTGCATGCTGTTGCTTCACTCATGCATATCTAAGACTGGAAGCATGCCATGTCGTTGGACTTTTCTCAGGCAGCATCATCTTGTAATAATTTACTAGAAATTGCTTACCTCCATGCTGTGTAGTGGTGAAGAGCATATGGGCCTATGCCTATTAACAAAGAATGTCTGACACTCCTCTTCCTACATATTATATCAATGAGATGCTGATTTAAATTTTGAAACAAGAAATGAAAGATTTAAAAAAAACTAAGGAGCATCTGAAGCTTGCCAAATCCTCTTGTTTAATTAACAGTACATTTAAGTACTTAAAAAAAGAGAAGAAACAAGCTTGGGCTGAGGCCAAGTTAAAAGGTATGACCAAAGGGACATTATAGAGGCCTTCACTCCTGTCTGGCACGTTATTTTTACTCATTATAGTAGTGTCTCATCAAACACTATACATTGCCTCAGGTTAGATAGTGGTCCTTTTAAGCACAAGTAACTTGAGTGACTGTGCTCCAGTACAATCTGATACTACTGCCACTGAAGTTGATAAGAGTTTTATAAATCATTTCCACTGTAGAAAGACCGGTCCTTAAATCAGTTAGCTCAAAAACTCATGCTGCATGTACCTTTAAATCATAAAAAACTTCAGCTCATATTTATTTCAAAATGGAGTAGCTATGGGAGCAATTCCAGCAGGCTGCATCACAAATGAGTTATGTGGGAATTAAATCATAACTATCAACAAGCAGGGTTACCAATCAACTCGAGAGAGAAAGCAGAACTTCTGGCAGTCTTTCAAGCTTACAAGAATGTTCAAATGAATATGCTTATAATTATAGTTGAATAATCTACTGTTAGAATACCAAAACATTCTCTTTCCATTTCCAGCTTGCTAGCAATTTCAAGGACAAAATCCTGGTCAGAGGAAATTAGAAGCTGTGTCCATTCTGTGACACAGTCTTTAACACAGCAAGGGACCCAGAACCTATCACGGAGGTCACAATTAGATACACAAATAAAAAAAAACAACTATCTCAAGACACAGAGAGAAGCTGGGCACTAAAATATATTTTGAATGCATGAATAACCTGAAATCATGTTAATTCATGTGTAAGGAACTGATTTTGATGCCCAGAAGTTGACCTTATCACCAAGGTGAAGTGCAAGTGGCATCCTTATGCTATTAGCTTCTGAAAAAAAAATCAAACAGGGATGAAGCACATATTCTTATGACAATGGTAAGCTCAGAAGGGAGGGAGAAAGAATTGCAAATGCACAAAGGAAATGTTCCTATAGAATCTTCCAATTACTGTCAACATTAAAACAGAACTTTTCAAAAGACAAGCTCAAATTTTCCACTGTAATCCAGTAAAAGAAAACAGCTGTAAACTACTTTTCCTGCATCCTGGTGGATTCCCCTCAAATAAGGAAGTACTTTGTTGCCACAATAGTGACTCCCATGTTGTTCCATGTCAATTAAATTGTGTAGAGACTCATGGAAGGGAAAGGAACCTCAGGTGGGCCTGGTACTGGGTACCACATTATCCCCAATATATCTCAGGACCTGACCTGTGAGGCTGGTTGCAGATCCCTACTAAAATATGTTTTTTCCCTCTTATGCAGTGCATCTTCCTTGATCAAAGCTAACATTGTTCTGATGCATTTCTAAAGTGCTAAGAATGCTCCTCTAACAGTTAACCAGAATGATGCTGATATAGAAAACATATGGAAGCATGCTTAAGTTCACTTCAGCATAAACAGGAGATGGGAGACATCCCAGCTTCTTTCCATTTTCTTCTGTGGCTGGTGTCTAAGACTGAGGGTTCAACAGTCTCTCTGATTTACCAAAAATTAAGTCACTGAAGTTCAGCCAGTTCTTTTGTCTGTCAGGGCTGTCCAACAGGCAGCCCATTGGCCACATGCAGCCTACAAGGTTTAATTTGCAGCCCGTGGGCTCCCACCCAGCTACTTCTTCCCCCATCACTCTGGATACAGTAGCAACCAGACTCTCCAATCTCTCCCTCCATCCCTCAGCTTCCATTTCCTATCCCTATCCCAGGGTACAGAGTGGTACAGCACAGTGCAGCTCATGGTGCTATGGGTTCCTCTAGCCCAGAATGCCCATGTGATATGGTACAGGCAGAGGAACCCACAGCTGAGAGCCTGAGGATGAGCTGGGGCAGTGTTTGGCCACCACCGGTGCAGCTCCTGGGACATGGAGCCCTGGAAAGCTAAGAAGTTGGACAGCTCTGGTCTACATCACCTGCTGCCCCAAGGCTAGCATGCTGCCCTTGTGTATTCATTTGTAGCACAGCTCTGCTGCCTGCCAAGGGGCTATTAATCAAGGAAGGTATTATTCAACAAGAGAAGGCATAGCAGACTCTGGCATCTATGATATGATTGCTGTCTCTTTAGCTGTCAGGAACTCTGTTTGCATCTGAAGTACAGCCAGAAATGCTATTTTCATTGCTTTCTTGTTGTTTCTCTGCATGGGGCATTTAACGGAATAAATAACCTATCAGATATATTAACTGTTTAAACTAAGTCTTCTCTGAGTTAAAGTCTAAAATGTGCTTTCTTTAAAAGCTTTCTTTTTCTTTCTAGTTTCTTTGGCATATTAGTTTCTCTGCTTTCAGAAGTCTTCTGTCTGAAGAGATCTTACATAACAACAAGGGTAGGATTTTCAAGGGTATTCAATATTTGCCTAAAAGTGCTCCACTTGAAGTCAGGGAGAATTTTACCCATTGATGATGAATATGTAAAAAGGGGCCACTCAGAAATATGTTTATTATTCTAGTAAATATTACACACACACAAACACACACACACAGAAGAGACAATCCAGTCCTTGCCCAAAGAATTTATGTTTAAATGGCCTGCTAATGTACTCAAGACTTCCGTAGGACCCCCCCCCAGCTAAATTACAGTAACAAGTATAACGCTATTTAAGAATGCATTTAATTATTAATGTAACAATATTATGCTTTTTGAGATGTTATAATAGGCATTTCTGTGCTTATTACTTATAGTCATTTATAGCATTCAGCCATTTCATTCTCTTCAAGGCACAAAAGTTTATATCCAAACCAGGATTTAGACCTGTTTTCAATAAGTGGGAAAAGCCAGATTTTTTGTGAATGTCCCACAAATATATTTTTCAGTCCTTGCATAACCATGCCATAGGTGTTATGGTAGGAAAACCTTAAGAAAAAGCCCATAATCCAGACTTCCTAAATGCATACTTTATAGCAACCACCACAGAATTCAACATGTAAAACCACAAGGTAAATAGCAGAATTGTTGAGCAAAACCTACCAGCATTCATAAGAACTTTTAATTAAAGCTCACTTAAGCTAAGTACAGACAGTTAAAACATCTGAAGTTGAATCGATTTAATCTTCACAGATTAGTCTAAATTGCATAGATTGAACTGATAATCAAGTAACAGACATTTACTTTTGATGCCAGAGATGCAGCCATATGCCTGCAGTGGCCTAGGCCAGAAGCCAGGGGAGCATTAGAGCACACCTTCTTGCTCTGCTCTACTGCAGCAGACAGGTTAGGCTAAGGTTAGCCTACCCACCTTGTGAGAGGGCATTTCCAAGGGAGGTGCAAAGCATCCTGGGATGCTGGAGGATTGCAAGTTAACTTGAATCTAGAGGGGATCTGGGACAGAAGTTCAATAAACCAATTTAACCTATCAATTAAGTCTGATACTACATCCATGCGGGTTTATCTTAAACAGGTTTTGGTCATTTTGAAAGCAGTTTATGTGCACTAAACTTCTTCTGTGTTACAGATTTGAACTGCTTTCTGATCACTTATACAGGCTTATGTGTAACTTCTGTCCTCAGCCTCTGTCTCATATCAAATCAGCCAAAAAGCAGAAGTTGCTTTTACATAACACATGGATATTTTGAGTACTATGATTTAAGTGTAGTGTCTATACCAATTAGTTAGCCCTTAATTGTCCTGGGAAGAAACAAGGTGAATTTGGGATTCACATCAAAATTTACATTCTTCCTTCCTCTTCTCTCAGGAAGACCAAGTGACTTGCTCTGTTTCATTCCACCCTTGGGAAGAGACCAGCACAAAAGAGGCAACTTCCACCATCATGAAGGATGGCTGGCTTAAGATCACATGAATGAAATAATATACCTGTTGTATCCTCAAGATGCAGGCAAGAAAGAGTAGTAAGTGTTCTGTTTCTAAAGGTAGAAGACACAATGGATGACATTCTCCAGAATTCTAAACTATTAAAAACAACACATTAGCAAGTCTGTGTAAATGAATAAATTAAGATAACTGAGAAAATGGGTGAGGTTTTTAGCAGAAAAGTTAACTAGAAGAAAAGCATGATAAATGTTTAATATGCACCATTTTTCATATTGCTTCTGAATCAGTCCAATGATTCATCATTTCACATAGTTACCTCAAGCAGGAATTATGCTCTATTCATTGGACCAAAATGAACTTTCAGGGCATTACACCTTTTGTACTAGATTTAATTGTCGCCAATGACTCGATGTTCAAATGTAATCATGGACCGATTAATAACCCTAAAAATACTTTTTCTATTAACCCTAGTCATGTCAATACACAATCACATTTCATAATTTCTTAGGAACCTTCTGATCTGGAACTACACCAAGTTTCTAAATCAACATATATTTCTTAGCCAAAAGCTAGACATCAGATCATGGAAAAAAGAAACTCATGAAATTCCCTACTTACAAAACAACAGCAACAACAACAGAAATAACACTGAACTGAAAATTAAAATAGCAGCATGTTTTAAACCAGTTAGGACTCCTTTTTGATAATATGCTGGAAAAAAAAGGATACCCAGCAGAATTGCAAGTACAGAAGGCTTACTGCATGAGCAAAGTTGTTCAGCAGACAGGCATGAGGAAATGACTAGCAGGGATCCAGGTTTTCCATTTCTCACAGAAAAATGGGGATTTTCCCTTTGAAAGGAGAATATCATGGATTTTCCCCTTCAAAGGAGAAAATTATGAATTTTCCCCATTTAAACGAGGAAATCATGGATTCTCCCCTTTCAAGAAGAAAATCACAGATTCTCCCCTTTCAAGGAGAAAGGCTCTGGAAACGGTGGGGTGGCATGGGGGGTGGGGGGTGAGAGGGCATAGGCAACATGTGGCAGGGTGGAGGACCATAAGTGATGTGTCAGAGGAGCATGGGGGGGATATGTGCCCCCTGAGATTTCTGTTTTCACAGCAAGGCACAGACTGCAGCAAGGCAAGGACAGGAGCTGCCTCTGAAGCCCAGTGGAAGGACCTGGTGTAGGATGGCAGAGCAGCACTGGTAGGCTTGGTGCTGCCACTGCCACTATTGGGAGCACCACACCTTGCTGCCAAAGTGAGGCACCTCCTGCCCACCCAGAAGCAGCAGGGGGGCACAGCTCTATGCCACCTCACCTTGACAGCCATGGCAGCACAGCAGAAGCAGGGCTGTCAGTGGTGGCAGTGGTGAAAAGAGTTGTGCCCCCGTACTGGTGCAGGGTGGACAGAGGGTACCTCACCTTGGCAGCTATGGCACTCCCTCCTACACTGGGTCCTGCCCACTGGGCCACAGAGACAGCTCCTACCTGGAACTGCTCCAGCCAGGCTGCAGCCCTATGCCCCACTGTACATGCAGAAATTGGTGGGGGGAGACACACCATGCTCCCTTGATGTGTCAGCTATGGCGTTGCCTATGGCCACATGCCTTCTGCCCCAGATACTTCCTGCCCTTTGGACGGGGGGCTGGACTTGATGATCTTCCAAGGTCCCTTCCAGCCCTAATGTCTACGAAATCTATGAATACACCCTCCCTTCCCCACACAGCCATGCTCTGCCCCATATACCCACCTCCTTCTCCACACACTCAGGGGCTGGGGCTTGGTGGCAGGAGGCTGTGGGTTGGAAGTGAGAGGCAACAGCATGGGCAGGCATAGGGCACTGACATAACTGGGCTGTTCAGCACCACAAAGCAGCAGGAAGCACAGCTGCAGCTGGACCTGTGTCCTAGTGAGCAAACAGGGCAGGGGAAGTTCTGATTTTCTCTGATAAAAAAAAACAAAATCAAAAGCCAAACTATGTAGGTATTTAGAATTTATTTTATTATAATGATTAAGGCACTGGTAAGCTCCCAAATTGATTTGAAATTGTAATAATTATGTTGTATATTCATAAAAAATTATGTGCCAGTAATACTTATATGTAAAGCGGCATTTCATTTTAGTTCTGGAAAAACATGGATTTGGGGGGTTTCAATTAAAGAATTTTGGATTTTTATCAGACAATGTTGCATTTTTTAACAGAGAAAACCAGGTTCCCTGGTGAGCAACATGGTAGTCAGCATGATAAGAACAACCCAAACCTCTACCTGAAAACAAGGGAAACATTCTGTGGGCTTGATTCTCATGGTAGAGGTGTTCAGTGTTATGCCTGTAAACTTCAGGTCAAAGTGATAAGCAAGACAAGGAGCATGCTTCTGTATTAATGAAATAGCAAGAGACCCATATTGCATGCATCCATGCCAAGGTTGCCAACCGCCATAGATTTCCAGACAGTCTGTAAAAAGCAGCCAGAAAATGCCTCTCCATGTAGTCCATAAGAAAAATGAATCCATCCATAAAAAATAGAAACAGTGAATTCATTTCTAGATCTATGTTAGATTGAACCTAACTACGAGAGTCAACACTGGACAGAGAGAACAGAGCAGCACCACCTGGTGTCTAAGTGGAAGCATTGATCAGATCCCTGTCAGGGCTTTCTGGCCCACTGGAGTGTATGTAGATCTTTCTACCCTACTGGCCTAGCAAGTGCTGCAGTGGAGCATCTAAGCTGTTGTTGAGCCTGACAGGATAGGCACAGAGCTATAGGCCTGGAAGGGAGGGAAGAGGTAGCAGGTGGGGGGTTGTGCTGGAATGGAGATTGAGTGGGGATGACAGAGGTCAGGCTAAGGAATGCAGCATGCTGTGGTGTACAATTTGGAGTATACAAGTGTGGGGTAATTAAGAGACCCCTGTGGTGTAAAAGACCCCACCAGTGTGTAAAAACATTGCTGCCTTCACACAGGGTTGACAACTCAAGAAATTTTAGTTTTACTGACAGTAAAAATATGCGCCAGTAAAAAAGTTCTGTTGTTGGTAAAACATCTGCAGTTTTTAAGTTGGAAAAAAAATTTGGGATGCCAACCCTGGTCCAAGCTTATCTTTCATCTACATTTGTTTCAAAGGTTGATCTGCTTGCCACATGAAGGAGCTAGGTCTATGTGTATGGATAGTTTATAGAAACTACAGAAATTTGAGAGCAGATTCTGTTTCCCCCACTGCACTAAAGCCTGTTGCAAAATTATACTCAGTGGCTTTTGAGTGTATACCATATTGTATTCTATTCTGTTCAGCTACATACAGACAGTCAAAAAGCCCAAGGCTGAATTCATTCAATCTGTGCAGGTTAGTTTAAACTGCATAGATTGAACAAATAAGCAAGTGAACAGACATGCATTTTTTATGCAAAAAATGCAGCCACATGCCTGCAGTGGTCCAGGTCAGAAGCCAGGGGGTGCAGGAGCACATTTCCCTGCTCTGCTGGAGCAGATAGCTTGAGCCAAAGCTAGCCCTCCTACCTTGCAAGAGGTGCAAAGCATCCTGGGATGCTGGGGGACTGTGAGTTAACTTGGAGGGGATCTAACCTAATTGATTTAACCTTAATTACTTAAGTCCGATATTGCATCCATCCAGGTTTATCTTAAATTGGTTTCAGCCATTTTGAAAGCAGTTTGTGTGCGCTGAACTTATTTTGTTACAGATTTGAACTAGTTTCTGATATACTGTAATTTCTGTGTCATTTCTGTACCTAGGCTTCAGGGTTCTTATACCCTGCTCACCACTGGGGCATATCAGTACCTAGTATCCAGTTTGTTTGTAATGATACAAAATGTACTTACTTCAGATATTCTAATCATCCTCTGATCTTCAGTATAATAGTGAATGTATAAACACATTTCTCAGTCAATAATATGAAATATATATCTGAATATATATGAAGACCTCTTCTAAACCATCAGAAGATATTATATTAGAATATACTTACAAGGCCCTTAGTGAATTGCTTCTTGATTTTCTTGTTTGGTAAATGATCTCATTCTTTCTGTATTATTAATTTTCTGTAGCCTGGCTTGCATATTTACAATTTTCTGATGACCTTTAAGAGGCAGGCCATGCTGCACTTATTGGCTTTATTGTACTTCATGAACACTCAGCTTTGAAGATACTGAATTTAAAAAATAAATTAAGTCAAAGATCTGCCTGAGCCAAACAGCCCATTGGCCTAGTGTGGCCAAGATAATCTAGCATTTATAGCCAGAACCACAGAAAGGAACAACATGGTTGAATGACCATTTAAAACTGAGGACAGTATAAATCCAAAATGAGATATAGCCTTATGGCTCTGAAGTCCTAATGAGATGATTTTTACAACACTGCCAGTAAACCCTGCTCATTTCTCCACAATATAATAGAGCATGCATAACAGCAGCAATTAGAACTGGTCAATATTTGTTTAAAACAAACAAGGTTTTTTTCCATCAATACAAAATCTTAGCAGAAATATTCAGGTATGGTTAAGGTGCATTTTTTAGTCTTTCTGGTGGAAAAAATAGGAGAAAAGATGCAAGAGGTAGTGTCTGAAAGGTAATTTATTTATTGATTTTACTGAAAAATGAAAACACTAGGACAAACATTGAATGACATTAAACTTTTTCATATTATTTGATTATTTTCCATAAAAAATCACTACATTTTCCATCCAGGTCTGTACATATCCAAGAAGCATTGCCTCATCATGAAAATAACAGCGTCCAACATTCTTGTAAAACGCAAAACATGCTTGTAAATTATAGAAGTATAGTCTAAGCAACCAGAACAAGGAAATGGTTTTTTTTTAGTGCCTGCATCACTCTCTTTGCCACATAATTTGTAACTAAAATAAAAATTAATCATTCCCACTTAGGTAAGAGTGAGTTGTTAGAAAAGTGCATCATCTGACTTTCATTCACATGCAATTCCCTACCTGCAGGTGCAGAGAACTTCAATTATCTTGAATGAAATCACTCTTCAAGTAATACCAGTGGAGTAAGCTGAGCTGCTGGGAATAACATGCTGTTCAACCAGCATTATCTGATGTGAATAAATTTACTTTCAAAAACATCACTTTAAGGAAAAGTATTTATTGGATTGACATTCTGAACCAGTTCAAGGTTGGGGGTTATGAGTTGGTTGGAAATGACCTTAAATTTCTAAACAAATCCACAGTTCTCTAAAGATATATACTTTTTTCCCAAACAAGCTCTATTAATCTCTGTGTTAAAACCGTAAGTTATAAGTTGCACATCTAAAATGGAAATGTCACTGAGTTTTAAATCCCTAAAAATAGGGGCTTACAAAGGAAACACTGACAGACCTTGAACAATAGCAACTCAAATCACCTCCACAATACAACCTGATTGCTATTGATTTAGAGCTATTATGTATTCTCCTTAGCTATGTGTCTTCTTTTGAGTTTCTTGCATTATCCTCATTAATGAAGCTGTTTTTGAGTTAGCTCAATGACAGCTGAGTTGCACCTCATGAATACTCAACACTACACCACTGCTACTGCTTTGTTTCCATGACTGTTAACAATCAAATCTTGTGCTAGTGTTCACTTTTGAATGCCAAAAGCATTGTGTATTACAAAGCCCTCCATCTTCATGTGTTTTTAGTGCAGATTGTCCATATGAATTTAATCTAAGATAAAATGGAGTTTACAAAGACACCTTTGTTGCTTTAACACTGAAAAAAGCTGTTTTAAAATATTAACAATAGGCTCTATTTACCCATCAGACATATAATAAGGATCTTATCCATGGTTCTGATGCACATGAACCTAATGAGCAAATAGGAAGTGATCACTGGTTGTTGTCTCCAGTAGAATTTAAGTAGAATACAGACCATTAAAAAATGCTGCTTCAACTGAGTAACTGATCTAGGTTTATAAGAGTAGCCTTCTTAACCCTCACCGTTTTGTTGGAGAATTTAATTCTGGATCTTAATAGCGAAGAGAACATTTAACCATTGTGACTCTCCCCAACCCCAGATGTGGCCAAGTGCACTTCTAAGACACGTTCCTGGGATGTTCTCATACCTTCAGCATTGCTCCTTTTGTTTCAAACTCCTCCCTGCTCTCTACTGGCTGACCACTGAGAACCAGCTGAGATGTAACATAGGCCAACTCCTTGGCTTGCAGTAATTTGCCCTTACAAATCTCACTTACATTTTCCTTGCTCTCAACAGAGGGGGAGTTTGTCAGCTGCAAGAATCACATGTCCAACAAAGATAGTTCTTCCCTTCTTTAAAAGAGGCTCACCCATATGGTGCAATGCTCTAGAATCAGTTATCACTGACAATAAGTGGGTTATAAAAGATGACAAAAAGAGGTATTATAAAAATGAGCGTAAGAAATCTTTAAACATATGCTGAGATACAGTGATATAAGAATAAATAAACATAAGAAAATATCCCAATAATGTATTCTTACCCTGCAACTTAAATCCTACCCAGCTCAACAGATTAGAAAACCATTTCTGTTTCTGACCCCTCCGCCAGGGCTTCCTGCAATTTCCCCTTCCAGCCTACTTTACTCAGCTTGTTTTACCCAGCCTGAGGGACTCCAGTGTTTCCCCATGCCCCAGGAAAATTAAAGACCCTATCCCACTCTCAAGAGAGCTTTAAGAACAACTTATCTGATTATTTACATACCTCACCCTTTGGATTTGTGGCATACAAGGGCACAATGCCTAAGTTCCTTTCCCCCAAAAGGTATGTTTACCAAACTAAGAGGTTTTCACAATCTAATTAAGATGAGAAGAATATGTGGGTCCTTTATGATAAGGATTCAGAGGATGTGTCTACATGCTCATGTAAATTGCTCATGAGTAAACACTCCCAGGTAGGTGTCTACACATGCAGGGTCTTGGGATCAGATTTTCTGATCATGGCAGCAATCTGCTCCTGCCCCCACTAGCCCTGAACTGGTCCCGTGAAGCATCCCCCTGGGAGATCTTTATCTTCCAGCCTGGGTCCCATGAACACAAGTCTCAGGTTGGGAAATAAGGACCTCCCAGTGCCAGCCCCATGGTCACAGAACTGGGAGATAAGGATCTCTCAGCCCCTGATCCACGATCACAGACCAGGGACTGGGTGGTCCTTGCTGGTGGGGGCTAGGGAGTCTGTTCTCTGCCCAGCTCTGTGATTGCAGATCTGAGCAGTGAACAGGCTCTCCAGCCCCCACCCTTCGATTGTGAACCAGGGGCTGGGAAATGTCTTGGTCAGGGGCAGGTCCCAACCCCATATCCTGATCAGGCAATAGAGGTGCAGGACATGTAAAGAACTGCAAGGGTGGAGCAATCTCCTGCCCCCTGCTGCCTGGCTGACTGGGAACACATTTGCTCTTGGTCACAGGTCTACACATGCACTGCTGCACAATTATTTATCTCGAGTGAATGTGCTTCTTGCATTTGCTGATACAAATTTACTTATGATGAGAGCCAACTACTCGGCAATAAGCATCTGCACATGTAGACAATTAGTTCTACTGTGCAGTAAAGCATTGCGTGTAGACACACACTGAGATTACTAATCCTAAAATGCCACTTCTCACTTAATTTCCTCAGTGAGAAATGCCATTCCTTTTCTCAGGTGTTATACATGTTAGAGCTATTCCTTTTCAAAGGTAAAGTTGTCTTTGTCTGGAAGGGCCTCGCTGTGAGTAAAGACACTCTTGTCAGATGTTAATTCTCAGCAATTTCCTCTTCCAAGGGGAAATAGGTGAGAACACTTAAGTTAATCACTGCCCCACTAAAACAGTCCTGACTGTAATATAAAGGTGGCATTTGATATAAGCATAAATTTGATATAAAATTCATGTAGACATAAGAAAGATAAGGCTGAATACAGCTTGATTCTATCTGTCCGTAGAAATTACACATGCTGTATCAGTAAAACATCTTCAAGAAACCATGCAAGATACTCCAGAAGCCCTTCAGGTTTGTGACACACCACTCTTCATGTTTAGTTTGAAGTCATGCCCATTATAAAGAAAATATGGAATATTCATCTCCATTTTAAGCCTCTCAGTGAGGCAGCTGCTTGAGTAAGGGCTATGTAGTCAAAAATAATAATGGAGACCAAGGCAATTTTTTCTGCCAATTAAATGTTCCAAACATCCTTGGACTTCCATCTTGATTAGAACTGTTCACCTAATGATTGGGCTAAGAGAAGCCATTTCAAATATTATGCGGTTGAAAGACGTCATAGTAAGTAGCTATCTATATTAAAAGATAGTATACATTTTAAAAACCAAACAGAAATACATCATTTGGAAAAAGAAAAATGTTGTAGGCCAAAGTCAAATTTAAATTGTATGCATGAATCCATGACGTGTTCAATCGCATGGAAAAAAAAAATGGATGCACCATTAAGTCCACCAGAAATTATTCCCATTGAGTTAAGAAATAATTAGCAGTACGGTACTCAAGAAAGAATTGGGGTGGGGTACTTATCTAATATCAGTTTGGGGGACTGGATAAAACACATGCTTTACTGTTTTCCTGAATCAGAGCATTTTTAACCACACATCTTGACTTTCATAGAAAAAACAATGGTCTCACTCTATGAGCAAAGATCTGATCAAACAGTGCTCTCACATTACGCAGATGTCATTACTTTAAAAGGACCATTAACATTTATCAAAATTCATCAACATTTTGGAATACAATATCTTTGCCCTTGTGTTGTGAGACAAATCTGGTTTTCAAAATGTTTGTTTGTCTATTGTATTTCCTAATGCAATAATTTGCACTATTGACTGGAATGGACAATTAGTGAAGCCTACTGTCATTCTTAATATTACCTGAACTTCCAGCTTTAGAAGACCATGGAATCTGTAGTTAGAGATGGAGAGGATCCATTTATATCTCAAAGTCCACTGTCCTTCGCAGCACAGGACACACATTGATGGATTTATTTTCTAGTGTATTGAAATAAAGCCTTTGCGGTGTTTGCACCCGCTTAAATGACATGTCTGACCTTTGGAATTTGAAAGATTGTAGAGTTGTTTGTTCCTTCCAGAAGTAAAGAAGCAGGGGTTGTGCAAATAGTTTGTGCCATGGTGACTCTCTCTCCAATCCTCACTCTTACCGCCTCATAAAGTCACAATTTCTGCCATAAAATCAGCAATGCTGATGCCATGTTATCATGTCTAAGTTCATAGTGATTCTGACTAACTCATAATCACGTGCAGCCTTATAAAATGTTGCCAATACTTAGAATTCTATTTGAGTCTTGTGATACTCCTGTTTTATTCTACAGCCCCTAATGGTTTAGTAAATTTTTCCCTAAACTTTTAAGAAATCACCAGAAAATTCCAGCTTTTATTTAAAAAAAAATAAGTAAGTTTCTAGTTCTTTTGAGGAACAGCTCAAAAATGTTACCCAAAAGAACCTGCAAAGAAGGTATATATAAATTAAAATACTGTCATGATCCATAAACTAATCATCATGATTTTTGAACATCAGTTTCTATTTTGCCAAGAAACGCTAGAACTAGAGCATACCAGAGCATACCAGCATCCCTGATTTATCAGACCTGCCATTATATTTCATATATGTGCTGAAATTCTTTTTAGATTCTGGGCTGCTTTTAAATCCTCAGGGAGGTGCTACAGCCAAAAACATTCTTAAAATTATTCTGTCTGGGGAAGCTACCTATTTCTCAACTCTCTGCTTCTCAAAACAGTGTGCATTGGTTTGGACATAGAGATTAAGACGAAGCTTACTAAATACCTGTAAGTGAGGAAGTAACTTTCCCCTCACAGATAATTCTCCAGTCCTTGTAAGCATTAGTACTCTGAACAAGGAAGAACTTGATCTTTTTCCTGTAATATCCCTGACCCAGAAACTTATTTTCTTCCTTACTCCAACAGAGCTTGGGTTTGGCTTTTGTTTTTTCTTGGGGTAATAACAGAGGCATATATTGCAATACTAAAATCACAAATACTGCACCTTTGTACTGTTGTGAGTTGAAGGGCGTCAGGCTGTTATTCCTGGTGGCTGATATTAATTATTACTCATTACTACCATTGCCACCCAAATGCATGCATATATTATTCTAGTCCAGGTGGTGCCATAGAGATAATTTGATGTATTTTCGTCCCACTCTCATCTGTGCATATTCTTGTGCATTTTCAATATCATACAAATATCTCAAGCTTTATACAAAATAAAAAATGCAAAATAAAAAATGCACGACACTTCATTTGTTATTATTTTAGGAAGATTTTGCCTCTGGTGACTTTTTATACTATATAGAAATGATGTAGGCTTACACTATTAATTAGAGACATGCTAACATTGTTAAAAGAAAAAAAAATGCTGTCCAATGTTAAAGAGATATTCCTTGTTTAGGCAATAGGGGCACCTTTTTTGTTTGTTTTACAGAGAACAATTTACAATCGTACTCCAAAGACAACAATAAAAGAACTGGTAAATATAGGTCATGAAGAACAGGGTAGACAATACCAGATGTCAACTAACAAAGTGTGTAATCTGAGAATTACTTGCAAAAGAGGAAGGTTTTCTTTATGCAGCTAACCAGCAAAGTATTCATCAAAAAGCAAGACATTATTACTTGATTATATTGTTACCTTATTGTACAGGGAGTTTTGTGAAGGGACAGTTCACCTATGTAGAGTTTACTATGGAACTGCAAGCACTGCAGGTCAGGGACTGCATCTTTTTGGCAGATGTTCAAGAAGCCCATGGAAGAAATGCTCTAACTTTCAAGCTTTACTTTAGGTGCCCAAGGTTAGGTCATAGGCAGACAAGGTTCTTTGGGTGAATATGATATTTGTTAGGTCAGGAGCAAGCAGAATACGTATTAGCCCTTGCGGGGTGAGGGGAGTGGAGGCTTGGAGCCTTCAAGTGCAGCCCAAGCCCAGCAGGTGGGGAAGGACCTCTAGCATACCTCCCAGTGTGCCCCATGGGCTTCCCAGGCTGCCAAAGACTCCTGAACAGAGCCAAATGGCCAAGCCACCCCTGACTGGCTGGCAGGGACATCACAGCTTCCCACCTGGACCTGAGGCAGCAGTGGCGTGTCATAGCATGTGCTCTCATGGCCATGAGTCACCAGCCAGCTGTCCTGCACGTGCCCATCCATCACACCCTACACCCACCATATGTGTGTGTGTGTGTGTGTGTGCGTGCGCGCGCGTGCATGCACATATGCATGTGCATTCAGTTTCCCCAGACAAGTTGGAAAGTAATGATGCTACATATTAGTATGTGTTTGGGCATGTACATTTGTTACTTCCATTAGGGAACTGGCCCATTGCCAGAAATTAGTGCAGATGAATCAACTTTTAAGACAGGTTAACTGTGAAAAGATGTATTCCTAGTTTCTTTCAGACTAAAATTGGAGCTGAAGCCCATTAATCACATGCTCATCAGCACCCGTGACAGTATGCAATAAGGAAAATTCAGCAAAAAGCAGTTTTCTGTGTGTGTATGGATCTATCCTAACTGTAGCAGTCAGAGGGGGGAGAAGTAAGCCCGAAGGGGATAATGGGCCTAGCATTTGCATGAGAGCAATAACCATCCTTACCAAGACCATAACCACATGATCAGTCAGCAAGGTCACATGGAAAGAAAGGAACAGAGCTGCATGAGATATCTACTACAAGTTGCCTAATTAGCTTCCTGGTAAAGTCGCAATGTCTACACATGCGGCCCTATTAAGTTTCAGAAAACTGATTAACTCTGCTGCAGGTTAGTACTTGTAAATACAATTACTATCCCGTGGTAGCATTTCTTAGTGCATAGCAATGCACATGTAAATGCTGACAGGGCTGGCTGGGGCATGACGGTGCTTTAGTGTGGGGCTGCCTGCTGGCTAGTTCCACACTAGAGTATCTTCATGCCCCAGCCAAACCCTCCACAGCATGCTGAACCAGATTGGGGCAGCTCTGGGCTGGCAGGCTGATCCCTGGGGCCCCCTGACAGCCAAGGGTGCTTCAACCTGGCTCAATCATAGAATCATAGAAAGTAACGGCTGGAAGGGACCTCGAAAGACCATCGAGTCCAAGCCCCCTTCTCTGGGCAGGAATACCGCTGAGATCAAATGATCCCAGTAAGGTGTCCGTCCAGTCTCCTTTTGAAGACTTCCAAGGTTGGGGACTGCACCACCTCCTTGGTAAGTCTATTCCAGATTCTGTTCACCCTTACCATAAAGAAGTTCTTCCTTGCATCCAACCTGAAACCATCCTCTAACATTTTGTGGTCATTGCTCCTTGTCCTCCCCTGGAGTGCCCTAGTGAACAGTTTTTCTCCCAGCTCCCAAAGTTCACCCCTTTCATACTTATAGATGGCCACCAAGTCCCCCCTCAGTCTTCTCTTCCCTGGGTTAAACAGTCTCAGATCACTTAGTCTTCTCTCAGGTTTGGCCTCCAGGCCTTTAAATCATTCTTGTGGCCTTTCTCCAGACCCTTTCAAGATTCTCCACATCTTTTATGAAGTGCAGTGCCCAGAACTGGACACAGTACTCCAGTAGGGGTCTCACCAATGCCGAGTAGAGAGGAAGTATCACTTCCTTAGCCCTGCCTGCAATGCATCATCTAATCCATCCCAGTATGCTATTAGCTCTGTTGACTACAGTATTTCCCTGGTATCTCATGCTTATCCTGTGATCAACCATAACCCCTTTTGGCCATTGTGTTGGCCAGGACATAATCTCCTAACCTATATTCATGTCGTTGGTTACTTCTCCCCAAATGAAGCACTCTGCATCTATCCTTCTAGAATGGCATCCAGTTCCACTTTGCTCACCCATCCAGCTGGTCCAGGTCTGCTGGGAACCACATCCTATCCCCTAACATGACTTTTCCCCGTAACTTAGTATTGTTCGTAAACTTGGCCAACATACTTTCCACATCCTCATCTAAATCATTGATAAAGATGTTGAATAGCACAGGGCCAAGTACTGAACATGGTGGGACACCACTGGCTAACTCCCACCTATCCACTAACACTCCCTGGGTTTGACCCCTTAGTCTGTTCCCAACTGTCACAGGGGCACTCTGGTGCCCTGCTCCTATGAAGAGATGCAGGTGTCGGTTGCCGGGGCAACCGCAGTTGGTCAGCTGACCAGAAGGGGGCAGGGCCTGACCTATAAAAAGGTGATCCAGGCTGAGGCCAGGGAAGCAGTTCCCCTCTGGCAGCCAAGGAAGGTAGAGCTCTGTGGAAGCAGGCAGAGTTGAGAAGCCTGAGGGCCTGAGCAGTTTATGGGCAAGGATACCAGTTAGAGGAACCCCTGGCAGGGATGGAAACAATGATTAGCCAGAAGGCTTAGGGTTTGAGTTTTACCCAGGAGGTTTGTTTTTTGTGTTATAGCCGTTTGGCTTATGATGACTTTGTTTGTTATTACACTGGAGGACCAGATGAGGCTGTAGGGGTTGGAGGAGGCCTCATAGGAGCTCCCCAGTAGGGTGGGGTTCCTGGCACTGGAGAGGGCGCTGTGTTTTGGGGTATATCGACCCCGGCCCCAGTGTGGGTAGTATTACGGGGAAAGCCCCAGTGGGGGTACAGGCAATAGGCCCCCAGTGGAGCGCTGGACCCAAGAAAGGGGTCTGGAGGCCAGGCACGGCTACGGCCACCTGAGCCTCAATTGTGGGAATCGCGAGGCGAGGCCCCAGTGAGGGTGCGAGCGTGAGCAGAGCCCCAGGGAGGGTGAGAATATCGCGTTGAGCCCCAGGGAGGGCATATGGGAATAAGAAGTCCCAGAGAGGGCACGCTAGTCAGATGCCAGAAAAGGCACAGCAGTCGGGATTAAGGGCCAGGTAAGGCCAATGCCGCCTGAGCCCAATTGTAACGAGTCCCAGTGTGGGCACCGGCGCAAAGCCCAAAGTGGGAGAGTGTTAAGCCCCAGGGCGGGCGCTCGAGAATAGAAGGCCCCGAGAGGGCGAGCACGCTGAGAGAAGGCCCCCAAGAGGGCGAGAGCTCGGAAGGGCGAGCATAACACTGATAGTTACACCTAACAACGTCCGGTATATCTGAGAGGTTTGGGGCATGGTATAAGGGGTGGTAGGAGCCACGCATAGATAAGGCTGGGGTGCACCAAGTCACTCCATACAGAACAGGGGCCAGGATAAACAAGAGCACCGTGTCCAAGGGGACAAAAGGCAGCCTCCATTATAAAATTAGATAACATCAAAGACATGGCGGGCGAGAACGAGGGTGCTTGATCGCCAACTTGGCACGGTAGGGGGTGCCAGGAGAGATCACGGCCGCTCCTAGGACCCCGTGCTGTGACACCAACCCACCTGGCCATGGACTTTGCTAGCCCATAATCCCCCAGTTTTTTTATAAAAGTGTCATGCAAAGCCATATCAAAGGCTTTTTAAAAATCCAAGTATATGACATCAACTGTGTCTCCCACATCTAAGCAGGCTGTGGTCCTGGGTGCACAACAAGACATGATGCCTTGGAGCAATAAACAGCGCAGCATGCACCAGAGTTTATTGCTTCACATTAATTTCATAGGTAGGCATGCAAAGCATGACTCAAAATATTACAATATGACTCCAAATTTACCACATCCATGATGCTGCATAGAGGCCGGACTAACTGCAGTTTTATTTTACAAGACATGAAGATATGAAGTTAGTTTACAAGATATGAATGGAATTGTGTTTGGTGCTAATGCTTTTCATTAAGTGATAAGATGTCAAGAAGTTGTGCAGGCTAGCTGAATTATGAGGTAGAATGCATAATACTAGCCAGAACTGATGACGATGAGCTACTGACAATGTGCTGCACTTTACTAGTTAGTTTACAAGTTCTTCTAATTGAATGTATCATTTGTTCAATGTGACACATTTAATATTCTTAATTCTTTCCTGACTCTCCCCTATTTCCAGTAAAACTTCCTTTAAAAAAGACCTAGGAAGCCAAAACCTTTTATAGAAATCACAAATCATGTAGCTGTATAATGTTTCTCAGCATAAAAGTATGTAAAGAATGTGAAAAAAAATTAGCCAAAATGCCCGGAAATTATTTTAATAATTAACTGATCTCTTAAAAGAGCCGTTTAATAATAGAAGCATTTTGCTGTAGGAAATGGGTCTCTCATTTCAAAGAATCATATTCCCTTAGAATCACTATAAAAACTGAGTTTAGTAAAACAACTACAAATTAAAGAACATAAAAAGAACATTTAAATTAAGATTAGTAATACAGTGCTAATTAGATAGAGCTAGCACATATCTAGTTGCAGAATTATGGCAAGATACATTCTATTTGCAACACGCCCACTGAAGTGTTATTTATTTCAATGAAGGCAGAATGCTCCACCCATGCAATCCTGCTTCCAAGGCAGGATTGAAAGATTCGTCATGTAACTTTAGAAAGAGTTCTGAGGTGAAGCAGACTGAGAATGTCTTGCCATACAGATATCTGTGTTTCATCATGAGATGGCATTAGAGCACTGCATAGACCGGTTTATAAAACCTTTAATTATTAACAATTGGCTCCACCACCATACATGTGTAAAAAGCTCTTCTGCATATCGGCAATGGATTATCAGCTAGGCATCCATCACATCTTGTACCAAACATTAGTATGAGAACAGAATCAGATCTTTTTTTCTCATCCACATCAGTTGGGATGGAATGGTAATTCAAAGTTAAAAGCTAATTTCCCCAAATGCTGAATTTAACATATTAGGTTAAGTTCAGACCTAGCCTGCAGTTTCAGATCCTAAAGATATTTCAACTAAAGTGATACTTTTATTTGAGGAGTATGTATCATGTTGCTTTTTAAATAGAATCTGGTCTACCAAATCCCCTAAGTGACTGGGGACTTACAAAGTGAAACTGGGAAATGTGTCAGGTAGAGGTAGCAAAAGAAGTGAACATGGGAAAATAGTGACAAGCTCAGGAAGGGGAGAGAAAAAAAAAAATCACTCCCTGAGACTCAGCCAATCAATGACCCTCCTTTGCTTACTCTGGCAGCCAGGAGAATTTGACAGAGACACAGAGGAGGGCTGGGTTGAGAAGGATAAGGGTAGAGTATAAAATATACTACTCTAACCAATGCTGTCCTGATAATCAGATGATCTGTTTAAACCTTGTGCAGGATGCATTGTGCTGCATATTCTCACCAAAAAAGCCTAACTGTGCTGCAGAGGGACTGCCAGTGTATCAATTTTAAATGGGCAATGCCATAAAACTGTGCGGATGTCTGACACTTATTTAAAAGAAGATGGGATTAAAGGAACTAATCATTAAGAAAAATGAACTGGGCAGAGTCAGGCATTGTCAGTGATGGCAGCTAAACACAGAGACAGCTTCTTATTTGGCCACTGATATTTAATATTTTATTTGGTTCCTCTGTGTGCCAGGGACTCCAACTGGGACTCTCTTTGACTTGAAAAGAATGTGCGGAGAATACATTATTATTCCGCAAATGTCCAAGACCAAAAATAAAAAGCAAGAAGACTCCCTAATACTACATGGCTTGGTTGTACAGAATGACTTACAAATGTTACTCAGTCATGACCCTGGAGTGTGGAGACCTCTTGATAGTTTTGAGATGAGACAGTTTAAGGGAGCTGAGAGAGCTTGTGGAGCCTCTGTCAGGTAAAACTATCAAATTATCCAGTATGGTTACAGAATGCTTAGACAGAAAGGAAATACAGGCAAAGGGGTGGAGGAGAAATGAATGTGTTTGCCTTAGACCTTGTCATAGTGTCTAGGAAAGAATACAATGTATCAAAAATAACAAAGAAAATTAAAGTTTAATTTATAAATGTGTTATCAAACAGATATAGTGAAGTGCTGAAAAATGGAAAAATGACTCTGTGCTCCATCTGGCATTCTGCTGGACAGGGAGAAACTTGGTGCCATGTCTTTTATGAAAAAAAAAAAGCTTTTATATAGGATTCTATCACTAGACTTTAAAGAACCTTCCACATTGACTGAAAATGCAGTCAGATCGTTATAATGTCATTGGTGCTGAGTAATAGAGCATGAGAAAGCAAGATTTTTGTTTCTCTTTCTTTACTAGCACCTCAAAACAAAGATAGAAGGATTTTATGCACTGGGGATAAATCTTGTGTGTGGCCTGTCTCCTGATTAAAGTTCCTTTTCCTTGAAAGCAATCAGTGCTGTAGCAACTAAGTTTGGCACCTGGGGCAAATCTCACAGCCACAGCCTGCCTTTGCCCCGCACACACATCCAGGGGGCACACGCCGCACCCCATGCTTGCCTGGGAGTGCAT
The DNA here is from genome assembly GCF_052110815.1 of Crocodylus siamensis. Taxonomy (NCBI): domain Eukaryota; kingdom Metazoa; phylum Chordata; order Crocodylia; family Crocodylidae; genus Crocodylus; species Crocodylus siamensis. Next base: position 55,454,184 of record NC_143400.1, on the reverse strand, counting down.
GCAGTGGCGTGAGCCGCCCTTCCCCTGTCCCCACATCCCCACAAATGAGCTGCTCACAGCTCTGTCCTGTGCCCCACCCCAGCTGGGCACTACCTGCTGGCACCCCTTTGTTTCGGCACCTGGGGTGGTCACCCCATTCGTCCCCTCCTTGCTACAGTACTGAAAGGAATAAATCCATTAAATTAAGTTAAAAAAAGACTCCTGAAGTCTGTGGATGAGACATACATATTTCCAGAGATACAAAATTCTGCCAGATGCATAAGAGTTAAGCAGCACTCCAAAAAGTGATGAGTGGGAGAATGAACTAATCGTTTAAATGCAGTCATGCTAGTCTCCTTACTCTTCATTTGCCCTAGTCAGAGAGTTCTTCTGGGATTTTCTGTTAATGTTGTTAAAGAAAGCAGACAACACAGGCACAGTGGATGATTCTTAGAAACAGTGTGCTAGTTATTGTTAGCCAATGGTCCATTTCATTCATTGTATACAAATACTGGACTTAATTTTTAGAAATACCTGGATAATGTGAGAACCATTGAGACATGCTGCCTTTTTAATGGCAACCACCATTTTCAGCCTAATTACAGGATTTGGGCCAAACTGTGGAGCTTGTATCACTATTACTAGCCATGTAAACATTGGCCCTGGTATATATTCTCCCTGTAAAGTATGGGGAAAATATGAATAAGAAATTCTAAGCAGCAACAAAACAGTAATTCTTAATATAACACTATAACCCCAGTAGACACACAAGTTGCATGAAGTGTGCTTTTGGAGTCACCAATTCCTTATACTTTTACAAAGCTGTCATGTTTGCTCTATTTGCTTGTAGCCTACATTTATGTTCGAGGACAGGAATCCCAAAAGCTCCATTCAAAAGCAATATGCCCATGAGCACATCTGAATATCTGAGCATTTATGCACCACTTTCATTTTTAGCCTGCCTTGCATCCTAACTAATAAAAAATGTACAGATGCTGTCTCTCTCTTTCAAATGTCATCACTAAACCAGTCTGCTTTTATAGGGAATTTCCCACTGTCTATATAATTCCAAGGCTTGGTTTTCATTTGTCAGAATGTGCATAATTAAAATGGTCAGAACCACCTCAGGAAAAATAAAAGGCTATACAGAACTATGTACATTTCTATGGAAGGTCTGTCTCACAACCACATTATGTTAGACTGCTGCCTGAACCAATATCACAATCAAACTTGGAAAAGTCTGTTGATTCAGTATAAGGTCACAAGAAAATAACCTTAGTGGGGGTTCAGAAGTTCATATTCAACCTGAATTTAGTTGTTGCAATGTGTCATTTGGTTGGCCACCAGAACAACAATTACTGTCATTCATGCCTCTGCCTCAAAGTATTATCTGCCTCAAAGTATTATTACCAAAAGACACATTTGTATTTGACCCTTTAAGTCAAATCAAAACTTGAAATCAGTTCAGCTACAGTAAAACATAAGGTATCTAACCCAGTGAGCAGAATTATCCTGGAAGGATGACCTGTAGGAGGTAGCACTGTTTTAACATGGTAGCTCACATTCTGTATTTCTTTATTTACTGAGTTCAGCCAGCCACAGGAAGAAGGGCAAAGTTTGTTGCAAGCAACATGGGAAAAAAGACGTGGGGAATGGTTGTAGAAAGTCAATACCAAAAGCAATTGGAAGGACATAACAGCTTTATAATTTTAATTTCTAAGTATTTTTGGTTAACAAGAAAAAAACCTGCAAATATTGTTAGTAGCTGGTAACACATGAACTTCGGTTGGAACATCTAGGTTTACAGAGCTGTAGGGTTCCCAGAGCTTCACTGAAAGATTCATAGAAGGAAAACTGAGGAACATGTAGCTAAAAGGAAGTTTAGAAGAACTTCATAATTCAGGGGGAAAAAAGGATAAACCTGGAAGAGTATTGGTATTCATGGGAGACCATCCATCTTGAGCAATCAAATAAAGTCAGCCCCATGCAATACAACTGCTACTGAAGGAAACAAATTGGATATTGCACCTTCATTACAAAGATTGACACAATGCCATCTAAGAAAGCACAGTATGGAAATACAAGGAGAAGATGAGAAATACAGGGGCAAGCAAGCTAAGCTTCATAGATAGTGAACTGCTCTTGATAGCAAAGCCATGCCACTAATATTCTGTGAATGATTACTTGCTGAATTATTTGAAATTTATATTATTGTTTGCATTTAAAAAGTAAAGTTTTATTTCCAATGAGTGGCATGCAACTGAATTAATAAAGATTAAGACAGGGAGCTGGATCATGCCAATGTTACAGATTGTTTATAGAGATATCACTCATTTATTAACTGTGTTTAAATTTCTGGTGGCAAAACAAAATTTCCAAGTAAACCCAACACCCTTACTTCAAAAGAGTTTATTATCCAAAACCTGAATTCTCCACAAACTTCTATATATATATATCTTGCCTCTTTGAAAAACTGCAACAAAAGTTAGAATTAAATAATCAGGTATAAAAAATGAAAGTAGCTATTTTATTAGTCACACAATGTAAACACTTATTTCATCAACAATTTTGGTGCAGACAGATCAGGAATGGGAGCCATGCCATGACACACATTCAGAGGACATAGCCCTGTACCCCCAGCAGTAGTAGTTATGATTATCATTGTTTAGGTCTGAGAAGATGCATGTTATTTTGGAAGGCTCTAGTGACTACAACTATAACTTGTCAATCCAATTCACTACGTCTGATTAACATTTGATCTCCAGAAATGTGCCAGCTTTTCACAAAGTGGATTAGGTACAGACTGCTCAAGAATATAAATTTTGATGTGCGCATTCGAAATGCACATGATGATTTGCCAATATTTCTAAAATATCCTTTCCATGCAAGATTCCCTATATAGAGGTTGATTGAGCTCATCAATTTCCCTTTCACGGGCTGATGCCTATGTCACATAAAAGAATTTACTCCTGAAACTACTCACTGAAGTCATTGATTTCTTGCATGAATATTGGCACAACATCCAGATCAATGTCAACAGCAGGATCTTCCCATTGAATCAAATGCATAGATGTTAGGCAGATCTTAATCCTTTATTTCTTCCAAAAAAAATCCATAAGCTATTGTGAGCAAAAGGCCCAAGCAGATGTCAAGCTCAGTTGTATATGTAATAAAAAGTAAATATCTATAAGGGCATATCAAGAACCTGATCCTACAGAGAATTAAATTGCCCATTAATGCTCAAGCCAATGAAAGTGATGTCTTCTATGAAGCTATGTTGCTGAATTATTTACTTGAAAATTAAACTACACATTTATCAAAAGTACACTTACATATATATGCACAATACTGAAAAGCTTCCACAATGTGTTGAATAGTTAAATGAGAAATAAGTTGACTGGCAAATAGATACGCATATAAGGGTGATATAAAACCTTACTACAGGTGGGGTAAATTCACAAAGGAGAATTAGATGCCTAAGTAACACTGAAACCTGCTAGTTAAGGGCCACACTGTTCCCACTTGGGCTACATGTAGCAATGGTAACTTGCATTAGCACAGTACAGAATCATCCGAGTACCGCTGCTATATCAGACCACAGGTGGTTTGACAAGAATGAAGGATGACACACAAGTGAATGGGATGTGTGTCCCATTCCAAGTTTTCGAAAGTTCCACAGTGTTTTGCAAAATAACTTCATGATTCATTTGTTCTCTTCCAAATGGGATGTTACTTGTTTCCATCTCTAAATTAAATATAAGGCTTTAAATGTACTAAATTGTAAAGTGTAAAGCAACACCAACGTGTCTGCTGTCCTGTAGTCTTATCTACTTCAATGAAATTCTGCAGATTTCCAGGCAGTGCAACAAATTGTGTACAACACAGAAGCCCAACAACATAATCCTAGACGTCAAAAGATGTTTTTTCAGGCATTTGCTTGAAATTGTATATGAGAAACATGCTTTTCTATGTTTAGGATCTATTATATGAAGATATGCATAATCATCTACAGGATGTGCTAAAGTGCAATTACACAGGTGTTTGTTGGCACATCTGAAGTGTGTTTTTTTGTAAGACTTTTTTTTAGGTAGCACTTCAATTCTGTTCTTTTGCCAAAACTAAAATAAGTAAAAATCTGCAAGAATGTTTACAGCTCCTGATTAGATTTTGCACCTTGTTTAATTCTTACTATCAAAACATTACAAACAACAAAGGACTAGATCGGGGCGCGCAAAATACAGCCCATGGGCCAGATGCAGCCCACCAAGCCATTCTATCTGGCCCACGGGGCCCCTAAAATATTTAGAAAATTAATATTAATCTGCCCTGGGCTGCCTGTCATGCGGCCCTCGATGGCTTGCCAAAACTCAGTAAGAGGTATTCCGTCCGAAATAATTGCCCACCCCTGGACTAAACTATGGCTTCCAGATACACAGGTTGGGAGTGAGAGTGCGAAGCTGCCATTGTACCTCTGCAACAGTTTCCAAGAACCATAATGTTTGTGGCAGAACCTATTATAGATGTTTATAAAGTCTCTACTGCGTGGATACCTTTAAGAGTGTTATGTATAAATTGCTACATTTGTCTGAGGATTGTGGAGGGAACAGCAGAACTGCAGGCAGGGTAGTGCTCTCTGAATAAAGAAGCTCTATCATTCTGTAAACTTACCTCCTTAGTTTTCTAAGAATTACACACCTATCATTTTTCATAGAATTCAAAAGTCCAAAGTCTGTTTCATTGGAAGAACAAGATCGTGTAACCTTTTACAGGATGCAGCATGCATTGTTCCTCTCATTCCTCCTATTGCCACAAGAACCCAAACACAGTAGCCAATCAGGATCAAGTTGTGATTGTTCTCAAAAACAGCATCAGGTGTTAGCGTCCACATCATGCTAAGAAAGCAAAAACTGAACTTGGTTTGGAAGCTGCACAAGGTTGGGGAGCATCTCTGTGCTCCTCTGGTTTCCTCCTTGTTTGTCAGTGAAAACCTGAATAGAATCTAGTCCATAATAAAGGTGGCACTGAAAATGAATTAATGAAGCTTGTAGTTTTATTGTTTAGTACTGAAGAATAAGAAAGCATGATAAACCAATAAGAAGTCAGTTTGCTGAAGAACAGGAACATGATGCACAGTACTCTAACGATAGCAAGCGTAACATTAAACAAATGCTAATGGTCCCCATCCATTACATGCTAGCTCACAGGATATTTATTATTTCCAAAGGATATTTAAACTTAAAATCTGACATTTTTTGCCTCTGGATAACTTGACATTTTTGTGGGCTTTCTTTTTAAAGATTTGTAATAAGACCAAATAGTTTGAAACATAAATGTGCAAGTCAGATCTGGCTAGTTATCACTAGTGGTGTGGTTTGTCATACTGCCTTTTTTGTGAAAGAGACCTCTGCTTTATGGTGACAGTTTCATAAATGGAATTCCCTACTTAAATGTATTCTTAGTGGTGATTACTGGATTAAGAGCCAATGCTGTTTATATGCACTTTCACATATTTAGCAATATTCCTCTTTTTTTGGTACACAAAGAGCAAGCATACATTCAGGCTGAGCCTTTCAAAGCAATTTGAAGGGATATAGATATTTAATTTTAATTAATTTAAGTAGAATGCTCTTTTCAAAATTGCTCCCTTAGACATTAAGGACAAGTCATGAGTACTCGTAACCAGAAACAGTAAAATACTGAAGCATGTGGTTAACTTTAAGAATATATAAAAATCACCTTATGGTATGAATATACAAAAAACCTTCCCACAAGGCAAATAATAGGGGACAGAAGGGACTTTATTGTATGTCAAATACTCTACAGTCACTGTTGTCTACACCAGTGGTGCTCCACCTTTTGGTCCTGTAGGCTGGTTGACCCCTCCCACTAGGATTGAGTCCCAGGGGCCTGAAACCATCTCCTCTAGCCCCAGAGTGCTGGGATTGGGTTCTGGGGGTCCAGTGACAACTCCCCATCCCAAAGTCCCTCATGTGCCAGGATTGGTCCCTGGGGCCTGGTGCAGTCCCGCCTGGCCCTATGTGCTGGGATCGGGTGCCCAACCCAACACATAGGGCCCAGGTCTCCCCATGGGTTTAGAAGTTTGTTTGTGGAGGAGTGATGCCACCACTCTGTTACTGTAGGTATGAATTTCCAGACCAATGGGGAGCACCATGGGCCAGATAACATGGGCTTCATCTGGCCCATGGATTGAGGGTTGAGCACTTCTCTTCTTACTCCAGTGTAAATGGGAGCTACATTGAGGCAACTTATTTTTTCTTATCTGGCAAAGGTCCTGTGATTCACCTTCTACTTACCATGGGATAAGACCAACTACAGTTACCACACAGCAGCTGTTGTGCAGCAAACCCCATCCCTTTTTTTCATCATGGTAATTTTTTCTCATATCCATACTCCTAGTTAATTCATGTCGTTTCTTTACACAAACCAGCCCTGAGACTTAGATTCTAATACCATTTAAGTATGAGTTTCACATTTGAAAGTTTTCAGGCCTCTGGGCAAGGTCTGCCATAACTTTATTCAAAAACATACTCTAAGACCTGAATATACTTGTATTTAAATATATTTAAAGTGAAATCTTTTAAAGCCATCAAACCAATCAGAAGTTGCTTCTGATGGCTCTTGTCCTGAGTGCCCTAGGTCCTGAATATGCAGAATATTTTAAATCCTGCCAGTGAGTTACAGATCCCCTGGGCTCCATGCCCACTGCATTTGTAACTGCCTTGAAACTTTTACTGATATCTGACTTCAAAACAGCAAATGGCAATCTTGCATTGTCCCTCACGATTCCTGCTGGGAATCTGCAGGCATAAATATTGTAGCCTTAGGCTTTATTAACCTTCTGTATCTTCTCCATTTCTCCTGTCAAAGTCCCTTTTATGAACTGAGACCAGCAAAAGGAGCCTTTACAGTTCCAAGCTATGGAAACGTTCTCCCACTCTGGCCATTTCCCAGAAGGGTTATTGGGCCCAATATACTCAATAAAGACAAAAAAGAATTTGCATGTGGCAAAGAGATGATATTTTGTACTGGGAGGTGTAAATGTTGCCAGAGTTAAGTTTAGTGGGGAAAAATTAACCAGCAATTCTGAATTTCTTCTGTATGGTATGTATTGTTGTAGTATAAATACACATGCATCTGCACAGGGACACACGCACACATACACTGCATTCATTTATTTATTTTAACTAGTTAAGGATCATATATTAAAATGAATTGATTTATTTCTTATTTTAACTATTTAAGGATCATATATTCTCAGTTTAAACTATCTACAAGCTTTATGTTTAGGAAAATTTGATTCATTTTGTATTTACTTCAAGCTATCAAATTCTTAATCAGTGCAGGAACCTATACTCCAAACAAGACTTTTGAAAATAGTAATAACACTTCAGCATCCTGAAGCAATTTTAAAAAAATAAATAAACTCGGACAGAAAAAAATTGACAAAGTGGCAGTTTGCCAACCTATTATACTTTAGAAGACACTTTCTGGTAGTAGTTGCTTCAGCATTCTCGTGAAACCAATGAGGTTACTAAACTTTGCTAACCTTTGGTCCTATTTTGTCTACACATATCAATCAGAATTATATCACTTGCTCTCACACATATTGGCCTTCTCAGTTGTTCAACTTTCTGCTCCTTCAGCAGGTAATACAACAATTTCATGCCTCTTCAGAATCCTTTTACAGATGGGAAATTATCCTTATTTTCTGTTTATGTCCCATGTTCAGTTCTCACTTTCTTGCCATACAGATTTATATGCCATAAGCATTTTTTCTGCTGCTCTTTCAGTTGTTAATAATTGTCTGTTTCTAATTGCTCATGCTAGGAAATATGCATAAAAATGCACTGTGCATTAATCTTTCAGCTAAGCCGGTAAAAAAGGCAAAGGCATGAACAGTCCATATCTAAGGCCCCTGAACTCACATAGTTACCTCAGTTTTCATTTTTTTTTTAAATCATAGGATCATGCTTGCAGAGAAAAGTATGAACCAAGTGTGATTGATTTAGTGATGTCTGAATCTAAGGTTAACTTGAAACTGTAGCTCTGAGTAATGGGAACTGCTTCACCTTGCATCCTGTACTATGGTGGCAGAAGACAACATGTGTAAAGTGCAACAGGTTGACTTAGTCAGCTGCTGGGGTAATTACTGTGAGACCTGTTGCTAGCATTCTGTCTTCGCCAGGTAGGGGAGACCATAGCTTCTCTTCTCGAAGAAGAAGGGGATGCAACACTCCCTTTCCTTTCTGAAATGAGAGGGAATTCTCCTACCAGAAGGCAAAGACCCCTGGCCACATATCGAGAGTTCAAGCTTCTATTACTTCACTCCTAATTCCCTAAGGAACTGGAAACAGAAGTGCCAAAATACCCATAAAACCCTAAAGTACCCATAAAACCCTTTTTCACTGGATATCCAGCCTATGTTGCAGAAGAGCATCACATGACATTATCCAGAATTTTAAGCACTTCTAAAACTCGCTTAAAGGTTAATCTCAGTACTCTGAGATCTGCTTACAATGCATTCTTTAATAGTGTACTGTATATTGTAAATAACCATATATGCCAAAATAGCATACAAATAATACTTTAATTTTGACTCTACAGTTTTTCTACTGTGGTTTAACACATCTGCAAGACAGTTCAGTGCAAGCTGTACTATCCTTGCTTTGTTGTACATAGGTCCATATGTTTCTGTGTACAGCACATTGCACAATTGCTATATTTAGTGGCAAGACCCATAAAGATACCAGTAAAACTGTTTATGGTTACAGTGCCACAGAAGCTTATAACATGGTTTATATCCACCTTGTAATTGTTATAATGAAGGATTCTGGTTTTCTCTACTTAAAAATGACAAATTCTCTGATAAACCACCCTCCAAATCTGGGTTTTCCATGATTAAAATGAAATGCCACTATATATAGTGGCATCAGTTGAACACAATATTTTATTGATATATTTACATTTTTAAAGAAATTTGGAAGCCTACCAGTGCCTCAATCATTATAATAAAATAAATTCTAAATATCTGTACATTTTGATGTTTGATTTGGGGTGGGGGGGGAGGGGGGCGGTTATCGTGGAAAATCAGAGCTTTCTCTACTCCCTTCACTCACCAGGACACAGATGTAGCTGTGGCTGTCCCTACTCCACTGTTTGGTGACGCTGAGCAGCCCTGATACGCTGGTGCCCTGCCCATGCCACTGTCCCTCACTCCCAAGTCAAAGCCCCTCCACAGCCCTTCTGGTGTCCCTCACTCCCCACCCACACCCCCCTGGCCCTGCTCGTACCCTTCACTCCCCACCCACAGCTTCCAGGCCCTGCTGCTGTCCCTCACTCCTCATGCACAGCTCCCTGGGCTCTGCCAGTGCCCCTCACTCCCAACCCCCCCACCCCTGCTGGTGCCCCTCACTTCCAACCTACAGTCCCCTTTCCCCCCAGACCTGATGGAGGGGGCCCCAACTGCCAGGACTACAGGTCTAGGGGACCGAGTTGGCAGCACCCTGCCCTTGCAGCAGCACCGAAGCCCTGGCTGTCACCCACAGGAGGCTGCAACTGCTGCCATGAAGTAGAGTGCGGAGCTTGGCTCCCCCTCCCCCATGGGCAACACAGCTGGAATAGAGCCCTTGGGTGTGCTGGATGCAGGCTGGCAGCTGTGGCCTCAAGGATCTCTGTCCTCCTGCCCTCCCTTGGGGTATCTGCAACCTAACAGGTATGACCTGGCACAGCAGACAGAGCAGTGTGGGGTGGGGAGGCTTAATACCATGATTGGGAGCCCTGCACTGCCACAGCAATGTGCCCCCTGCCCAGCTGGTAGCAGCAGGGTGCATAATTATGCACTGCTGCCCCTGCTGCTGCCAGGCAGGCATGGGGCACATCACCACACCAGGACCTACCTGTTGGGCCAGAGGGCCCAAGGGGGCAGGCGGCAGGGGAGGGAGCCCCGAGCCTGTAGCAGGCAGCCTGAACCTGCTCCTGCCCTCCACACAAATCTGGGGGGGCACATGCCCCCCATGCACCCCCAGGAGTGCATGCAATGGTGGAGAGCCGGACCCCCTACCACCCTACAAATGAACTTCCCATGGCTATGCCCCACTCCCTGCCTAGGCCCTGCAGCCACACATAGCCCTGGGCCCCAAACCCTATGCACTACCCTGACTGGGCAGCAGCCCCAGCACTGCCCAACTCCCTCCCTCACTATAGATAGAAGCCTCAATCCATCCCCCCAGATTTACCTACTCTCATGCTGTCTGCCATGTGCATGTGGGAGCACGCACATGCACATAGTTCCCCCTGCCTGACTGCCCTTCTCCCACATGACCACCTTCCTCCTGCCTGACCACCCTCCTCTTGGTCCCCCCGCCCCCCAGCCTCTTGCAGGCTGGAACTCTGCCAGCCTGCAAAGGGAAACCCACCTTTTTCTCCTTAAAAGGAGAAAATCCAAGTTTTTCACCTTTTCTGTTTTTCTCCTTAAAAAGAAAAAATCCAGGTTTTACCATGTTTTTCTGTGGTGATCCATATCCCTACTTATAACAAAGGGAGGCATACAGAGAAGTCTCCTTGAATAAGCTATGATGTGGGATTTCTACACCATAGCTGCTTGTTTTTATTGAACCTGACCTTTAAAAATATTTCCTTGTAAAGTTTCATCATACTTGGAAACTATGTAATTTTGGTCTGTGCTGATTAGTATGTAAAATAGATTTAAATACCATTATATTAACAAAAATGGACAAAGCTTCATTATTGGTCATGGAATTGTCCTTGCTGCAACAAGATGATAACATTTTAAAATTTTGTTTAATAATTTTCCCCCAGTTATAGATAAAAGTAACAGAAAGGAGGGGAAGGTGGGTTGAGAAGGATGAAGAGAGAAAGTCTTTAGCAATAAACATTTTTCCCAGCCATTATTCCAATAAAATTTGCCATGAACTGAACTATAATTTATCATTTCTCTTCAACACAATGAACCTGCTTGTTTATCTATCTATTTGTCTGTGTGTCTATCTATGCATTTTAACACAATTTAACGCCTAGCATTTAATAAACTAGTTTCCAAAATGAAAACAGTTTTTATGGACCTTTGACTAAAGTTTCTTTCATCAGAAATTTCCAAAATGTCTTGATCAGCTCTAAAGCTCATTCTTCCAGAATAGTCAAATAATTTAGCTTTCTGTCCTTAGGTTCAGATTGCACTTGCCTCTGAAAAACGGAAAATAAATGCTCTATCCCATGAGATTTGAGGTTACACATTACAATTAGACCACATTAAGGACACTTAAAAACCAAGGTCACTTTTACACATCTTCCAGGGGTTCGGTGGGGTAGGGGAGAGAGGGAATTGTGATGTTTTAATTAGAGTGGGCTCTAATTAAAGTACCAAAGTGTCTTATGTATCACCCTCTACCCTTAAAATGTTTATCTTTCACTGAAGCCAATAGAACAGCACTTGAAATCTGTGGTACGCATACCACCAGTGGTATGAAGACAACCTGTCAGTGGTAGGTAGCAGTATGAAAAATTTGCTGGTGGTAGTTAAGGTAGTATCATTTTGTCCGGGGAGTCAGGGTAATGAGAGGCACTTACTAGCAGCTCAGGACGGGACATGCATGGGGTGGAAGGAGAAATCTGAGTGGCTTGTTAGCTGCCTTTTTGTTCAATTACAGCCGGCTGATGATGTCAGCATTGGACGCTGGCCAGCAGCAATAAGAACAGCAGCTGCTGCCATGGAGCGGGCGGATAGCACGGGTGAGGAGCTGCAGCTGCCATCAGCAATGGGAGGAACCTTCACTATAATACCTGCGGAGCCAGAAAAGCCAGCAGGGACACAGGCAGAGTGAGGCCGAACCTCCCGACAGGAGCCCGCACCAGACAACATGGGAACTGCAGGCATGGCACCTGAAGATGCAGCTGGTGTAGCATCTGGGAGTGACAGGACCCACAGGTGGCATGCCAGGACGATGGGGCACGGAGAAGCCGTGCCAGGGAGGGAAGACCCCAGGAGAGCCCTGAGGGTGTGCAGTCGGGATGGGCATCGCTGCCAGTTCCCGATAGAGTGAGGGGCAGAAGAGAAGAACGCTGGAGGTGATTGGTCCGGGGCGGACCAGAAGGAAACCCAGAGAGTGTTCGGGGTATGATAGAATCATAGAAGTAGGGTTGGAAGGGACCTTGTAGATCTTCAAGTCCGACCCCCCCACTTGGCTGGGAGAAAAACTAGACTCAAATGAGTCCAGCCAGGTAGGCATCAAGCCTCTTCTTAAAGACCCCCAGGGTAGGAGCCAGCAACACTTCCCTTGGAAGTTGGTTCCAGATCCTAGCCACCCTAACTGTGAAGTAGTTTTTGCAGATGTCTAATCTAAACCTACTCTCCAATAACTTGTGTCCATTATTCCTTGTTATGCCAGGGGGCGCTAGGGGAAACAGTGTCTCCCCCAAACCCTTCTGGTCCCCCCTAGTGAGTTTATAGACGGTCACCAGGTCCCCCCTCAGCCTTCTCTTGTGAAGACTGAACAGGCTTAGGTCCCGCAGTCTCTCATTGTAGGGTCTGCCCTGTTGTCCCCGGATCATGTGGGTGGCCCTCTTCTGGACCCTTTCAATGTTGTCCACATCCCTCCTGAAATGGGGCGTACAGAACTGGATGCAGTACTCCAGCTGTGGCCTAACCAGCGTTGCATAGAGGGGGAGGATCACCTCCTTGGCTTTACTTAAGATGCACCCGTGGATGCATGACAAGGTCCGGTTAGCCCTGCCAACTGTGACCTCACATTGTCAGCCCATGTTCATCTTGGAGTCAATAATGACTCCAAGATCCCTTTCTGTCTCCGTGCTCTCAAGAAGGGAGTTTCCCATTCTATAAGTGTGCTTCTGGTTTCTACTGCCCAAGTGCAGCATCCTGCACTTGTCAGTATTGAAATGCATCCTGTTTATGTTAGCCCACCCCTGTAACCTATCCAGATCTTGCTGCAATCCTTCCCTCCCTACTAGTGTGCTCACCTCACCCCAAATTTTGGTATCATCAGCGAATTTAAACAGGTTGCTTTTTACCCCGTTGTCCAAATCGCTGATGAAGAAATTGAACAGCGCAGGCCCAAGAACCGAGCCCTGGGGGACTCTCCTGCCCACTTCCCCCCAGCTCGAATATGACCCATCCACCACCACCCTCTGTGTACGACCCTTGAGCCAATCTGCAATCCATCTGACTGTGTAGGCATCAATGCCACAGTCACCTAGTTTTTTAATGAGGATGGGGTGGGAGATGGTGTCAAAGGCCTTGCTGAAGTCTAGAAAGACTATATCCATGGCAACACCTGCATCCATTGCCTTTGTGACCTGATCATAAAAGGCAATCAGGTTGGTCTGACATGCTGGTTGCCCTTGAGCATCATCCCTGAAGCCAGCCCATCACAGATGTGCTCCTTGAGGATCTTCTCAAAGAGTTTCCCTAGGATTGAGGTAAGACTGATGGGCCTATAGTTGCCCGGGTCCTCTCTCTTCCCTTTTTTGAAGATGGGAACCACGTTAGCTTTTGTTAGGCCAATAGGGGTAGGCCAATAAGAGGGTAGGGAGAGACCTGGCATTTTGCATTTTGTTGTTCTGTTTATTTAGTCACCCCTGACAAAGGGGCAGAGAGCTAGAGCCGTGTACCCTGGGGACCGGGGCTGAAGAAAAGCCTCTGTAAGTTTACCTTTTTTTCTTTGTATACTATCCCCTGAAGGAAGGGGTGAAGGTGAGGAAGGCAGTTAGGCAGGTCCTTACAGTGGTCACAGTGGCTAGGGGCCGTGGACACTTAAAGGCAGGCCAGGAGGCGTTGCCCCACAGTAGGGGACAAGAACAACAAATGAGTGATGCACCGAAGGTGGTGTGAGGCCCAGGTGTAGGGGTGGTGGAGCCCCATGAGTGACCACCAGGTGAATCCCGGGCCACTGAGTATCCTGTCAACCAACCCCTCCTACTGAGGAACAGCAAGTCGTGGCAGGTGAGAGCAGGGTTGGTGACATGGGAAGAAGAGAGCTACTCTGGCACAGACACGATCCCGGCAGGTGTCTGACATCCATTCTCAGAGCAAAGATCGCTCAAGAGCGGTTATTTGAAGCCCGGCAGCCACACATTATAATTGGGGTGGTACTTAAGGTTGTATCATTTTAATTGGTAGTGGTACTTAAGGTTGTATCATTTTAAATTGGTGGCGCGCAATCTGTCAGAGTTTGGGAACCACTGCAATAGAAGTTAAGTGTCCTTAGTATTTTGCAGGATTAAGCCCTGAAAGTGAGGATGCTATTATCCTTAACATTAGAAAAGTTATCTAACAAAAAGTATGTTCCAAGGGTGAGGATAAAAAGCAGAAGGCCTTGATGTTACTTCATAAGTACCCACTCTCTTTCCTACATCTGGTATGGAAGCCAGTAACAGGAAGTCACTCACAGGGAAGTAATCTACACTTTCAACAGAAACTGGTTTCAAATATCAAAGGCTGTGTATAAGGCATATTGCTCAATTACTAGTCTTCCTGAAACAGCCACTGCACTATGCACTATACATCCTGCTACTGCAAATAACTTCAAGGCACCTTGAGGATAAAGGAAACTGTACAGAACCAAATTCTTTTCCATGCTACTGAATATGATCCATCATAAATTACTCAGTGCTTCCCCCTGGATCTCATCTAACTCAAATAGTTGTGCTTCACTTGGAATATCAGCATTCACAATATCTGGAAGCAGGATTGCCCTATGAACAGTCTCTCCATGTATCCAGCCACTTCTTCCAAAAGCTTCTTCTATTTCCAGTCAAGTTATATAAGAGTAATAGTTGACCCAGTTTTATTGTGTAATCTCAAAGGATAAAAAACTAAACTGTCATTTCAAGAAGAAGGATCTTCTATTTAAAGCCATTACTTATTTTCATTACAAACTACATTTTTGGAATGTGTTCTTTTATTACTGCAAAAAGGGCAGAGGCCAGGGAAATTGTTGAAAAATACAGCTGCTACTACTAAATAATGCCAGTTGTTAAAATCACATTACTGCAAAACAAAAAAGTTTGTTTCATCTAAATATCAGAGGACTTCATTGCTAATTCTAAAATATGTTAAAGGCGAAGAGGCAGACAGTGGGTATGTCTACATGAGATGGTTTATTGCACAGTAGACTAATCTATTGTTCAGTAAAGTATCACCATCTACATGTGTGAACCATTTACTGCACCGTAAACTAATTTACTGTACAGTTAGCTACCACCTGTAGTAAACTACCACAGGTAGTAAACTAACTGCAGTAGATACTGTGCAGTAGCACATGTGGAGAGACTGGCCAGGAACAAATCTGCTCCTGGTCAGCCATCAGCCTCAACACTAGGGGGCCACAGGAGACAGGGAAATCTCCCAGTTCTGGCACTGCTCAGGTCCTGGTTCCCCCCAGTGGGGTGGGGTAGCCTAGACAGGGTAGCTCTCTGCCCCCTCTGTCCCAGTGCTGCTCACCTCCCAGTTCCCCACAAGAAATCCCCACCCAACCTGGAGCTCACTGGGAGCTGCAGCTGTCTCCCAATCCCCTGCACATCAGGACCCCTCCCAAAGTGTATGGGGCAAGAAAACAGCTGCCACTGCAGCCAGCAGAGCTCTCCTTTCCCCATGTGCACGGGGACTGGCCCCACGCTCCCTGCCACCCCCCAGGATTGTGGGGAGGGGACCCTGGAACTTAATAATATTAAGCCTGTGACTTAAATATTGTAAGTATATAAATATTTGGAGAGCCAGGGAATCTTGTAGGAATAAGAGATAAAATATGTGTTCATCCTTGCATTTTCTTTCCAGACAAAGCTCACAATGATGTCAATCAGACCCTCATTCAGTAACGTATGCAAGCACATACTTAACTTCATGTAATTCTTAGATACTTTGCCAGTTCAAAATCTCTGTGTTTGGTCTGGAGAGATATCCATAAGAGCGGGGAGAAAATGAGAATACAATGACAGAAGATGTGAATAAATTCATCCAATCCCTGGAGTAGAGAAGACCCACAAAGTTGCTAGCAGTGTCAATATATTTTCAAATTCTGCAATTCTGCAGTGGTGAATTAACACTGTTTTTCACAAATTCATGGGAAACCACTGGTAGCTCAGTATTTTGGGAACTAGATCAGATAGAAAAGTTCTGGCTTTGGCTACTCAACCTCATTTCTATCAGCATCATCTGCTAGAACTGGAACACAACTCTGGCAGCCATCTCCTTCTGGCCAGCTCTAGGCTTACAGTTTCTTAGTGCCCAACATGTGGAAAGTCATGTGGGAAGTACCAGTAAGGCAACTCCTTTCAGTTTCATTCCACAGTTCCACAGGGTGCTGCTCTGAGAGATAAGGAAAGAGAAGCAACAAAGGACAGAAGAGGAGAATCACAGAAAAGTAGACCTGAAAAGGACCTCTGTAAATCATTTAGATCAATTCCCTGCTCAAAGCAGGATCATCCCTGACTATACCATCGCAGTCAAATGTTTGTCCAATCAGCTTTTAAAAATTTCCAGGATAGAGATATCACAGCCTCTCTGGGTAGCCCGTTCCAATGCTTGACTGTCCTCATAGTGAGAATATTTGAAGGAGTACTACACAAGAAGCCGTAATGTTGAATCTTCTTTTAAATTCCAAATCAAGACACACAGTTAAAAAAATCCTCCAAAACAAAATTCAAAATATTAATTTGGGGTAAGTTCAAATGGTCTTATTAAAGCAAACAACAAAAAGCAACAACAACCAAAACCTTTTGGTTTCATTAGAAAGGCATCTTCTGACTGAAAAAAATTCAAGTCGTAACCACAGTCACCCATTCTTTGTAGGACACCATCTCTTGTGAATTGATTTAACCCAAGCTAGAGCACAGACATTCCCTGCTTGGTGTCACAGTTCTGGTTCCTAGGAATACCACAGAGTATCAGAATCCCTGATTCAGCTTTAAAAATCAACAAACTTCACTCTGCTCTTCTTCATTTACTCTTCTTTACTTCTCATATGAAGGAAGGAACTGTGACCCAGGACTGAGTAGGGCCCAGGGACAGTATCATAAAAGAAAGGAAAAGAAGGAAATGGCCACAGTCTGGCACATTATCCAGGCAAAGGGATGTGTAGGAAAGGGACTTCGGGGTCATGACTGACTACAAGATGAACATCAGCCTTCAATGTGATGCTGCAGCTAGTAAAGCTAGCAAAATGCTGGCCTGCATCCATAGATGTTTCTCAAGCAAATCCTGGGGTGTCATTCTCCCATTGTACTCAGCCTTGGTGAGGACGCAGCTGGAGTACTGCGTCCAGTTTTGGGCTACAAAACTCAAAAAGGATGTGGAGAAGCTTGAGAGTCCAGAGGAGAGCCATGCGCATGATCAGAGGTCAGGAAAACAGACCTTATGATGAGAGGCTGAGAGCTATGGGGCTCTTCAGCCTAGAAAAGCGCAGACTCAGAGGTGATCTGGTGGCCACTTATAAATTTGTCAAGGGTGCTTATCAGGATCTGTGGGAACATCTGTTCACCAGAGCG
Organism: Crocodylus siamensis; assembly: GCF_052110815.1. Lineage (NCBI taxonomy): Eukaryota > Metazoa > Chordata > Crocodylia > Crocodylidae > Crocodylus > Crocodylus siamensis. The sequence goes on along the minus strand of NC_143400.1, from coordinate 55,436,667 downwards.
ACCCAGGGGATGACAATGTTGAACTGTTATCAACTCCAGCAGGACCATTTCAGGCTGGACATATGAAAGAACTTCTTTACTGTCCAAGCCCCCAAGGTTTGGAACAGACTGCCACTGGAGGCGATTCAAGCACCCACTTTGAATGCCTTCAAAACACATTTGGATGCTTATATTGCTGGGATCCTATGATCCCTGCTGACTTCCTGCCAATGGGGCAGGGGGCTAGACTCGATGATCCTCTGGGGTCCCTTCCAACCCAAATGTCTATGAAATCTAGGTCAAGGCTCAGGGGAGAGAACTGGGCAGTGCCAGTCTTTTGGTGAGCAAGGAGCAATATCTGGAGGAAGAGAAGAGGGTATGTATAGTCCCCAGAGGAAGACACACCACTTGTCACTGCAAAAAAAAGGGAGGTTCTAGGGCAGCCTGTCCCATGGGACACAGAAAGTGTTGAGGAACGATCCTTCTTGCTGTTAAGAAGTCAAAAGGCTCTTCTGCTTTTCTGCATGCATGCTGCATGATTCAGATCAAATACTCCTAAGCATACCCATGAGCACACATTATATTGGCCCTGTATTCAAGAGAGCTGCTGGAAAGAGTGTAAGCAAAGAGTTTCTACCATTTGGTCCCATTATGCAATAGTGACAGTTTGTGCTCCAGATTTTTTGTATTTGGTATTTAAGTTTATTTTTAAAGAACAGATTTTGATACCAATGAACTTTAACACCTTGAATTCCATAGGAATTTTTGCTTTAGTAAAAACTACTGGACTGAATGCCTCATTGGTAACTGTAGGTGAATCAAAGGAAGGCCATTATTTATTGTTTAATACAAGAACTTCACAGTGCAAGCATATAGACCACATTAATACTGCTGCAAATTCCTTTATTAAATGAATATTTCTTTTCCTGACATGTCAGTGATCAAATTTAGTAAAAAGTCAATCCCTAATCTGAGCTCTCATTTCTACTTTTTCTCCTTTTAACTTGGCCAAATAAAACCATTTCAGTGCTTACCAGAGGTACTATGATTTGAAAACAAAACAGAAAACAATTTTTATTAGTTTTCCGCAGCTTAATCAACTCCTCAATGGGCACATCTACACATGCAGTTAATGCATATGAATAAACTCTGGAGCTTATTGCTCTGGAATTTCTTGCCCCCAGGCATGCTGCTTGAATATGCACAGCATGTGGGAGCAAATAATTCTGGAGCAATTAGCCCTGGAGTTTATTCATGCACAGCATGTGGAGCCCAGTTGAAGCAGCCCCAGGTGGCAGGGGACCCCAAGGGTCAGCCTGCCAGCACTGGGCTGTTCCAACCACACTTAGTGTGCTAAGGAAGGATGGGCTGGGGCACAAGGGTGATTCAGTGTGGGAACTACCTAGCAGGCAGCTCCCTCATTGAAGCACCCTTGTGCCCCAGCCAGCTGGTCAGTGTCTACATATGCACTGCTGCATGCACACAAGAAAACTCCACAGCATGGTAGGATTTGTATTTATAAGTACTACTCTGCTGCAGAGTTTATTAGTTTCATGCATCCTAATAGGGTGCACATGTAGACACTGAGATGTTTACTGCACAGTTAAATAATAAACTGCACAGTAAACATCTTGTGTAGACATGCCCAATGAGAACCTGAAATCTGCCATACTCACAATTAACAGGACTTGCAGACACTGGCTTCAGGGGCATATTCCTTTCTAAGGAACACATAAATGAGAGAGATTTAAAAGGATTTTGTTCCTTAGAAAAATTATCATGATTTATAACACTTAGCTGAAGCTAGTGAAAGTTTGGGACAGTTACAAGCAACCAATAACAGAGTGTTCAAAGTGAAATCAATAACTGAAGTAATCTTAACTATGAATGGCCCATCTGTGCAACCATATTTTTAAATGAGGCATTTTAACACTCAGCCTTACATTCTTTGCTAAGGCAAAACGCTCTTCAAATTCAACCAGCTAAAGTTCAATTGGTATCAAAATCAGTTAAAACAACTGAAATTCAGTGATGAATACAAGAAACTGTCCCTACTGCTCGATAGGGCTCAGTGGCAGAAATTCTTTGCATGGGTTTAACTGTTTCCACTGACTTTCCATCACTGATAGTCACATTAAAATATCTTCATTTATAGGTTAAAACTTAGGGTGAAGTTACATGTTTACTCAGGAATCTATTTTGTAGCCGTGTTGGCCTGAGAAAAAGAGAAATACAAAACTCTTGGTTCACAGGTGATACCATTTACTAGCCCAACTAAAAAGTACCATACTAAAAACACACATTAAAGCTGCTTAACTCATTCTAAGTGCCATCAGGGCATCTGAAATTTATGAAGGTTTACTTTGGGCTAGGCTAGCTCATGTTAGGGTAACTTCAGTTTGCTCCACAAAGATAAAAAATCCATTTGTAGTCCTCCAGCAGCCTAGAATCAACCATTCCCAACATCCCTCACTAAAGCAGGGATAAAGTCCAGGTGTCCTGGCTTCCAGTCATGTCCCTGCTCACCAGCCCTCTGTTCAGAGGTGTGAAGGCAAGAAAAACTATTAATTGCTCACAGCACCTTCTAACTTTAACACAATTCAGTTCCATAGATTTACTATGGTCTAAGTGTAACATGTAACTTCACCCCTATTTTAAAACTGACAATACCAGGAATTCAAACTAGGACCTGAAATTCAATCTGTGTTCCCCTACCGTGTACTCTACTTCCACATGAATTCGGTAGGTCACTAATCACTGCCAGTGTAAAAAATATTATAACTGGAAATTAATTCTCTTTTGTGATGTTGGTTAAGAAAAGAGAAAAGAAACCAGTTCACTGTCTTACCATTGTATTAGTTGCACGGCTTTTTTATCTTTTCATAGGTCACTATTTGATCCTGAAACATGTTATATAAGCCTCACTGAAGTAATTGGAACTGTTCAAGAAACTACAGCGTTATTAGGGTTTTTTGCCAGTAATATAAGTAGATAAGAACTGAACACACTTGGGGAAAATATTTGCTAAAAAAGATGTGATATTTCCATATATTTTTCTCATGACATGCATACAGAAAACAAAATTATGTGTTTTTATTATTAATTTTTTCTGTTAGGAAATTACAGGGGTTTTTGATCAAGTACATGGGACTATTTTCATTAATTTATAAAACACTGAATACATAAAGTAATGAATTCCATTTTCATATGTTGTTTGCAAACACTTACTTCCTGAATTTACTGTGGTTTAGAGAACCATGACATATACCTGTTATGCAAAAGCACAGCCTACAATTACTTTATTTTCTTATCTGGGTAGAATATCCAAGCAGATAACATGTATACCTTTCCTTACCCATGAAAAAATATGAGGCTGACCCTGGATCATAGTTTAAAACTGGGAGGAGTCAGAGGAGGGAGGAAAAATCCCTTAGTAGGATGATTGAAACGGAAAAAGAATAAACGGCATATCCTTCAAAGCTTTTGTGGGGGAGTATTAGATAAGGTATTAGATGAAGTGAAAAGATACCTGAAAGTCAGAAATAAACTTGAATGCTCTGGTAAAGCTTCAGAATCTTAGTGCCAGATCCACAGCCGTTCAAAGAACTATACTGATTTCCATCAGTGGGGGGTGTGGCCATTAGAGCTATAAACAGTTGGCTATGGTGATAATTAATCAAAATATAATAATTTCCAACCCAGTGGAACAGTGATGGGGATTAGAATAAACAAACACTACATAAAGAGATTACTATTTTGTCCTCCCCAATAGGTTGCTTAGTTTTGTCACAATCCAGACTTTATCTGGTTTTACAAGAACCGTTACAATTTAATTAACAGTTATTGTAAAAGAACACTGAAAAAAGAGGAACTGTATTTAATATGAAGACACAGAATACAACATATCCTCTGGTAAAGTTTACTCTCTCTATAGTCTGAACTTCGCTTTGACATCCCTATGAGCAGCACATTTATCTATGGTTAATATGGCTAATGCCATTTGACCAGTAACAATGCCTCACTTCCAGCTTGACATTTCAAGTGCTTTATTCTCATGTGTAAAAGTACCATATCACTAGCGAGGACTTAAGTACCATAGTTACCCCACTGAAATAATATAACTTTCTTCTATTTCTGAGCGACGGGGCAACAACATATAGGAAGTACAGTGGTTGCCCAGTAATCTATTTCCTATAAACTTCGATACAACAGTCAGCCTCAGAACCAACTCCTTAACCCTCCCCTTCCCTTTTCATTTTCCTCATCTCTGTTCTTGAAACCATCTTTTAGAGCAAACAAAACAAGAAAAAGTTATTAAAAGCTGACAATTTGTTCAATTTAAAATAACTACTTTTCTGTTTCTAGAGAAATGTTTCCTAGCAGTATCATTGGAAATGAACAATATGTCCAGGAGCATCTGCTTCCGTACTGACATCTGAAGATAAATTGGTGAATCTCAGAACAGACTGTCATGTAAATTAATTGGGTGTTCTTGCTTTCTATGTGAACATGGTAAAAGCATCACTTAGATTTCTGTGTTGAACCTTTGGCAGGTGTAAATAAAGCTGCTCTGTTTGCTCTGTGAAATAAGAAAGGAGTCTTTTGAGTTCCTCCATTATTTCATTCTTTCAGTCATGGACTCACAAAAAAATAAATTATAGATGACTGGTAAGAAGTTACCCAATAAACTGTAATCTCCAAATTTCATAAACCTCTGATGTTTCCAAATTTATCTAGGGCCAAGTTATATCAACTACAGACCAACTTCTACCTATTCAATTTCTACTTTTGTTGTAGGCAATTAATGACATAGTATACTACTGAGAGGTAATCTAGAAAGGACCAAATTCACACTGAGGTAATCTCCTTGATGTCAGCATTTTGGTTTTGAAACTGATGGTTAGTTTTTCACAGACAAGTATTTCACCTGTAACCAGCATATCTCTTTACCTTTTTCCTACCATTCCTATAGTAACTAAATAAATACGGGCTATGCCCTCTCCTTTTGCAAGACAGCTGCAGTATATTTTTGTGTGCAGCCATTCAACATTCATTCCAATTGGATAAGCAAGCAAGTGTGGACAGGAGACTGTTTTTCAATCCAACAAAAATTTGAGATTTCGTTCTTTTTTAAAATCAGTTTTGCATTGGAACAAACTTAAGGCCTTTCTTACTTTTCTTGAGAGATGGGCAAGGAGAATCCACCATCCTGAAACAACCAGTACTGCTGTGGTTAGAGTATTCAGCTGGAATACAGGAAATCGGGATTCAAGTCACTAGAAAAATATTTGCCACACCCCATGTATGTACCCTAACCCCTTGGCTATTCCAGGGTATCTCTCCCTCTCATTGGCAAAATGGTACACTCCCACAAAAAGTTCTAGTCAATCTACACTTTCCAAAGAAAAACACCTTCAAAAAGAGTCTTGCTCAGCTCTGATACAGAGAAGACTAGAGTTTTCTCCAGAGAAAGCACTAAGACTTGGATAGTTCTGATTAATTTCAAATGGAGCTATGCTGATATATACAAGTTGAGTACCTGATGAATTAGTTTAATATTTACATTACCTGAATATTATTTTTGTGTATAAACCATAGCTTGTTTGCTTAACACATTTTTGTTGCATTCTTCTTAATTTCTCTGCATGTAATAATTCAGGAAACATTTTTTAAACTTAAATACTGAGCTATATATCCTAATTGGACTAATTGATTTTTAAAACTTTTAGAGAAAAAAGGTATACTATGAATTAATAATAGCACTATTTTATATTTTATTACCATCTAGCCATTGGAAAAAAGTGGGAAAATATCTAGTGCAAAAATCACCAAATATTAGGGAAGAATTAAAATAACTATTTTAAACTTTTTAATATATTCTGTGTAGTGCAAGCTTGTACAACATATGGCCCGTGGGCCGCCACATGGCCCACCAAGCCATTTTCTGAGGCCCGAGGTGCTGCAACAGGAGACAAAAGTAAACACTGTTTACTTTCATTTCCACCCCTTGTCCCTCCCCCAGCCCCTCAGCAACTTCCTAATTGCTGCTGAAGGGCTGGGGAAGGGACAAGGTTCCCACACGCACTGTGTCAGCTTGATGTTGCCAACGCGATGCGACTCCTCCCCACCCCCCTCATTTCACAGTATCCCTTCCTAGCCCCACCCCTTCCTCATTTGTATGCTGGCCCCACCCTGCACTGGTCCCCGCCAGCTGCATGGGCTGGGGCAGGTCACGGTGCAGTGGGCAGGCAGGCACAGGGCCGTAGATGCCGGTTCGGAGGGATGCTGTGGCCAGGCCCACGGGAGATGCTGCTGCTGCTGTGGCTGTGGCTGTCGGGTTGGGAAGCTGGCACCACTCCCACCTCCCCACATTGCCCCCCATGCCTGCAGACATTGTGCTGGGAGTGGTCATTTGCGGGCCCCGGGGAGGGAGGGAGTCCTGCCAGTTGGGCTCGGGCTGCCCCAGGGGCGAGGGAGCAGCGGGGTGTCCCTGCACGTCCTGCACCACCCCTGTAGGGTCCCTGCATGTCCCCCTGGCTGCTGAGCCCAGGCGCGCAGGTGTGGGAGCATCCTCAAGGCTGCCCAGGGAGGATAGGGTGGGGTCAGGTAGTGGCCCTTGACCCCTGTGCCCCAGGCTTCAGCTATACTGGACAGGCCATGAGAGTGCCTACTCCTGCTGGCCCACTGGGTGATAAAAAGTCCATGATCCGGTCCCACATTCAAAAAGGTTGGATACCTCTGGTTTAGTGGTACAGTTATACGTAGGTAAGGCTCTAGTAATTATTTAATTAGTGAAGACAATAAATTAAAATAGGATTAGAGTGATCAAGGATAACTATAGCAGAATTTCCACACATAGTAGGTGACAAGTTACTTTTATTATCACTACCTTTCAGCCAGCTGCAGAAATAGAAGATAACTTGGTTCAATTTGTATGCTATGATTTGCTTCCCTCTCCTCCCTACCCGTTTCTAAATTGTTTCTTCCATCCCTGCCCCACCTCTCAAAATACATCAGTGCAGAGGCTCCTCTGACAAACACAACAGATCAGAGAAAAACATTACAAATATTTATGGCTGTAATAACATCACACGGAAAGTAGGAGAATGGCTGAGACCATTAAATAAGGAAAATAAAAAGAGCAAGCTGGTGGAGGTTTAGTTTTATTTTCAATTTGTGGTTCAGCCTACATATTTTATTTATTTGAGGAAGACAAGAATATCACTTTGTATCAATGAAGAAAATTGTAATGTAAAAAATATCAGCCCAACCAGCAAATTCTTTCCAGCTCATCTTCAATAATTGCTGTTTGTAAGCAAGAGCTTTGATTTATTTTTTGATTCACCAGTTCCAACTGTGCTTTTAATTTGCTCTTTTTGAAGGTATCTTGATGATCTTTAAGAACTAATCCTCACAGCTGCATCTAGGCATACAATTAGCACATAGCTAAAAACTCTGGCACAATTCATGCTGGAGTTTATTGCTCCCAGGTTCAGAGTTTACACATGTTCCCAGAACCACAGCATGTTAAGCCATGGTACAGCAGCCCTGCACTGGCAGACTGATCCCTTGGAATCTATGCTGCTCTGCCCTGGCTCAACATGCTGTGGTGCACTAGCAGTTCCATTTAGTATGGACAAAGCTGGTGGCAACACAGTGCTGCAAGACCCAGGCTGGCTCCTTTCAGCATGTATAAAGCCTGGTCTTGCAGCACCGAAACACTGCCAGCTGTGGCTGCACCCAGGGCACAGTCACACTGCCTGATGCCACCGGTGCCACAGGGAGTGGGTGGGCGGGCGGGAGAAGGTGTGTGGCAGCTCCTGCTTGAACCCCTCTGCAAACTCACCCACAGACTACACATCCCACCTGCCACTCCCCATGGCCCCCTACATCCATAACCCCCCCCACGCCCCTACATCCCTATTTACCTGTAACAGCTCCCAGGTCCAGATCCTTGCAGCACTTCTGCTTGCCCCAGCATGGTAAGGGTTCATGTCCCATGTGCTGGGGCAGCAGAAGCACCATAGAGATACTGTGGCCAGAAACCAGAGCGTTTCTCTTAAATGACAGACTCCTGGATTACCTCAGGGGACAGTCCAGGACCATGCCCTGCCCTGCTTTTTTCACCTGGGGTATTTTTTGACCCCTGGATATCTAAGGTCTAATTTTGCATTGTGGGGAACATTTTTCTGGTCATGCATGTGCCTCTTCTGGACACGCCCACAATGGAGAAAAATATATTATTTCTTTTCAAATTTTGGAAGTAAAGATTACACATGCTAACAGCTCTTGTAAAACCTAGAAAAATCTTGATTCTGGGGTCTCATGTAAGGGCCTGGCAAGACATTAATTCTGAAGTTTTGTTCATATCAGTTTTAAAGCTTTGTGGAACAACAGTTTATAATAAAATGATGAATCTCAAATATATTACAGTCAACAGATATTGTAAATATCGTTCTCTAATCTGTATTTAAAGTTGCATCACATTTGTTCCAGGGAAAAAGCAAGAGTAGGAAGAAAGATGGGCTGTTACTAATATTTTCATAGTTTCTAGGGTCGGAAGGGACCTGAGTAGATCATCTAGTGCGACCCCCCGCCATAGCAGGAAATAATACTGGGGTCAAATGACCCCATCCAACCTCCTCTTAAAAACCCCCAGGGTGGGAGCCAGAACCACCTCTCTTGGAAGTTGGTTCCAGATCCTACCCACCCTGACCGTGAAGTAGCACTTCTTGATATCCAGCCTAAACCTGCCCTCTGCCAGCTTATGACCATTATTCCTGGTCACTCCTGGCAGTGCATGGGGGAACAGTGATTCCCCCAATGCACGCTGATCCCCCCTGACTAATTTATAACAGGCCACTAGATCCCCCCCTCAGCCTTCTCTTGTGGAGGCTGAACAGGTTCAGGTCCCGTAGCCTCTCCTCATAGGGCCTGCCCTGCTGTCCCCTAATCATACGAGTGGCCCTCCTCTGGACCCTCTCCATGCTGTCCACATCCCTCTTGAAGTGCGGTGCCCAGAACTGGACACGATACTCCAGTTGCGGTCTGACCAGTGCTGCATAGAGGGGGAGGATCACCTCTTTGTACCTGCTCAAGATGCATCTGTGGATGCATGACAAGGTACGGTTGGCCTTCCTGACTGCCTCCCCACACTGCCGGCCCATGTTCATCTTGGAGTCAATGATGACTCCAAGATCCTTTTCTGCCTCCGTGCTGACAAGAGGGGAGTTCCCCAACCTGTAGGTATGGTGCCGGTTGTTCCTCCCCAGGTGCATCACCTTGCACTTGTCCGTGTTGAATCCCATCCTATTCACATCCGTCCACCCTTGTAGCCTGTCTAGGTCTGATTGAAGCCTGATGGTTCCCTCTAGTGTGCCCACATCCCCCCACATCTTAGTGTCATCAGCAAATTTGAACAGGGTGCTTTTAACCCCCTCATCCAAATCACTGATGCATGGCAAATTGACCCAGGTAGGGAAGGGGAGGCTGGAGCCAACATCTGTGCTGGCCCCAGCAGTCTTACCTAGGGCAAGGCTCCATTTCTGGCAGTTCACACTACTGCTGTGTGGGCTGCATGTTTTTTTTTTTAGCAGAGTGGTTTTTTGTTTTGTTTTGTTTTTTACACCAGGATTTCCCAGCATCAAGTTTCGGTGCTGTGCTGCAAATTAGCAGCATGGCAAATGATTGCATATGCGCTGCATACAAACCGCACATACACTCTCATCTGGATGCACCAACCAAGGCTACTGTTGAAATCCTAACCACGGTGAAATAATTGACAAAACTCTTATGTACTTAAATTGAACCAGGATTTTACTTTTGGCATTTATTTGTAAAAAATTCAGCTCTGCTTTTTTCTTTTTTCCAAAGCAGAAAAACCCCCTCTGTAGGAACATACCTAGGGCAGTAACTTTCTTTTGTTAATATGCCATTCCTTGCACATACATACCAACACACACACACACACACACACACACACACACACACACTTATCCTAAATCTAACACTTTGGTCGACTTATATACCAAATCTTCACAGTTTATCTCAACCCACTCCTTTCAAAAGATTTGAACTGTGTTTTTATGAGCTGGAAATATGGAAATTCTCAAGAATCTTCAAGAATATTACTGATCAGAAACAGTTTTCTCAATTGTAAATAAAAATGGAAAAAGAAAGACATGGGAAGCCATATGTGGTGGACTACAGATTTTATTAATATTTCCATTTTAAATGTATTCATGTTGGGTGCCTTATTTTTTTCTGATGATCTTGCATACAGGGAAAGAAGGATTGGAGTCCTTGCTATGTCCTGGAGCTGTCTACTAGATGAACAACATAAGATGGACCTCCAGCATTGACAGAGAACTGAACAGCCTTCTTGACCCTTCAACCATGTGCAGGTCAGGGGTGGACAAAGTGGTGGATCTAGCCAGTGGCCGAACTCCATTTCCCAGCAGCCGCTGCCAGCATGGCTAGGGCCAGTTTCCATGGAGACCCCAGCACCAGCCATGCTGTGATAGCACAAGGCCAGAGTTTCTGTGGAACTGGCCCCAGCAGCACTGGCATGGCACACAGCAGCATGCAGAGCTGCTCCAGAGCCTGGCTGGGATTTTGCAGTGATGAAAACATGATCCAGAGCCATAATCTGCAGCCTGCATGCTCCAGGCAGGGACATGCAGGCAACAGATTGTGGCTCTGCCCTGGCTGTGGATCATGCTGTCACTGCCATAAGATCCCAGCTGGGCTCTGGAGCAGCTCCACATCCTGCCATATGCCCAGGAAGCAGGGGCGGTACTAGGGCATTTTGGGCGGGGTATAGCCAGCCCCAATTCCATGTAGCCCCCCGTAGCCACCCCTCCCAGTGGTGCTGCCACCACTGCTGCCTGCCCTTCACAGGTGGTGGCAACTGAGCCTACCCTGCTCCTGTCCACAGCACAGCCCCCCTCTCCACCCCTACTCAGGCCCCTCACCAGGAAGTGGCTGACACTGCTACTTCCTGCCAGAGCTACTGGCACCAATTTCCATGGAAATCCTGACCCCATGCTATCACAGTGTGGCTGCTGCTGGGATCTCCATGGAAACCAGCCTCCGATATATGAGCAGGACGGCTGGGAGATGGCATCCATTGACAACTGGATCTAGACTTTGTCCACCCCTGGTGTAACTGTAAGTAACAACCAGGTGACATCAAGAGAAACAGACTGAAATAAATATCACAATGAATGGAGAAGCTGAAAAGGAGGGTAGTGGGAGTAGCAGTCAAGGAGAGACTAAATAGGAGCAACAGTTGAGTTTACCTGTGCATAGTCAAGTGCTGTGCAAATTGAAAAGAGAAAAGTTGAGCTAAATCAGGAATACTGAGAGGTCTGTGGCCTGCACTGGGGCAAGAAGAACTGCTTAACTCTTTGGACGGACATAGGATCTTCTTGCTCTATGGCCTTTACCACCAACTAAATAACTTACCTGAAGAGAAACTACTTTGCTGCTTGGTATTTGGAGTATACTTTGTTTGCTGAAGTTAAACTGGAGTAGGGCTATGGAGAGCCAGGGAAGATCAAAGACTGAAATGCTGGGGTCTCAAAGTCAGAGTATGTTCAGGCTTCCCCCTACTCTATAAGCCACACTTGGGCTGGTTTAAACGGGTACTCAGAGAAACTAAGCAAAGCTGCTGGGGTCCAGTGGCACCACAGCACTATAATAAACCTCCAGTCATACCCTTAAAAAGAGAGCTTCATCTTAAAATCATACTCTAGAACCACAACTAAAAGAACATCTAAATATAAACACCCTTAAGCTCTTAACAGTTTCAAGCAAGATCAGCAGTCAACAAAACGGGCACACAAACTAATAAGAATCTAGTGTAGCATCACATTATAAATACATAACATGTTGTTATAGTTCTCTCAGGAGGGATATGGCCCAGAGTAATGTCTTCAGCATCTGATCTCATGCTAACAACAAGTTTAAATGACAGAAAGTCACAGAGAAAAAATAGACATGGTATTAATTTCTTAAGTCTTCATAGAAAATTATATGTAAAAAAAACTCTGTTTTAATAAAAGTTGCTAATTAATAGTAAGTACTTCTATTTTAAAATATATAAAACAGAAACATAATTTCAGTACATTAGATGCCAAAGGAGGGTAAAATTAGATCTGACCAGATTAATGAGATTTAAAAAAATCATAGATGTATCAGTGCAGTGAACATGATCCCATTATGCAAACTAATTAGATGTCAGCATGTATTTTGTCAGCTTAAATGCTTACTTTAATTGGTAGGGCAAACTTTATTATATATTGGGATGGTTGAATTGATACTGCTCTATTTAATAGTACACTGTCACCAGTATCAAGGCCTGAAAATTAGCCTTTCCTGACTGTTATAATTTTGAAGCATGTTCCTGAAAACATACATGAGTCGCTTCAGTCACATGAATAGTATCATTCATTTCAGCAGGACAGGAATTTTCAGGCCTGCTAGTAGTGACAGGCCTGCAGTGGTTGCTCTATTAAATAGAGCAACATCAATCCAGGCATCCCAATATCTAGTAATGTGTCCTACTAATTAAAGCAGGCATACGCACAGGGAAATTCATATTGAAATCTAATTATTTTGCACAATAGGATCATGTTCCACAGCACTGTTACCATTTGTTTATCTTTTATTTATCTTGTAAGGTGCTAAGAGGTTTAATTAATTTGTTTGTAGAAAGCATGGAGATGTAAAGTTAAAAGGCACTGCTGAAGTGCAAAGTGTTATTATTTAAGATTTCCTTAGCTGTTTATGTGACTTTTTAGCCATTTGCAGAAACAAATGCCAGCAAGAGAATTCAAGGAGTGTCTGTATTTTAAAATTAGCATACCAAATGAACACGGAAAAGATTTAACTAACTCAGAAAACTGAATGATTTGACAATTGACTACATACCTCACTTTGCCTTTTGTTAATAATGGGCAAACATTCATCTCCAGAAAGAATTTGTTCTCTATTTCAGAAAACATAAAAAGATAAGGTTTAAATTTCCTAATTTCATCATCTTGTTGCTATTAAGTCTTAACATGTGAAAAAAAGGCCGGGTATTACTGAAACAAGAGTATTTCCTTAAAATATATTTTGTCAGTTTTAGCTTGTCAAAATCAAAGTAATTGTCCTTCACTGAAACTGAATGCATTATTAAATCTTACATTTGTTTGAAACATTGCTTGTACTTTTCTCTATGAAAAAAATTGCACTTTAGGACATTCCATTATCATGGTGGGCAAGATTTTTTTTTAAATTAACTTCAGGGTTCAGCAACCTGTGACCCAGGGGCTGGATCCAGCATAAAAAGTCTGATCTGGCACAGCGAACTGACGGCACAGAGCTACACCCATCCCCTTTGCAGCACAGTCTACTGCTCCTCTGCATCTGTACATACCTTAGCTGCAGAGAAGGATGGGCATCAGCACTTTGGAAACATGGGCAGCTGGCTGCTTTGTGGGGAGACTTACAGCCTGTGGCCCTGGCTTGCAAAGGTTTCTGGTTCCTGGCAGATCCCACAGTATACCACATCTAATGTATGGTTTTTTAAACATAGTTTCCAGCTCCTGTTCTCAAATTGTTGTGAAAATGTTCCCATACAAATAAAAAAGCATTTCCAATATTTGCAGACCAGAAATTTGCTAAATTAGATGCTAAATTTAAATAAGAACTCAACTGTGTTTTAAGTGGATCTTTTTTTTTTTACTGCTTTTCCACTTAAATGATCTTTGTCCAGTACATACAACTACATACAACTGAACAGTTCCAAACACTTTACCAAAAAGACGAGGCAGAGCACACAAGACAGTAACAGTAATATCTGCTGGATATGTGAATCTTTTATACATTATTGTAGCACTGTCCTAAAAAGAGATTCAGAATAAGAAAAAGCTATATTTTTAATTAAGGTAATTGCTTTAGATCAGGGGTTGGCAACTCCTGGCCTGTGGGTAGGCTTCTGCCCCAGCTCAGTGGCTGGTGGGAGGGGCGTGCCCAGAGCTTGGGTTGTTTGCAGCAGGCAGCACAAGGCTGCAAGTGGCAGCACCAGGGTCCGGAGCCCTGGATTGGCTCATTGCTGGCAGCAGCTGGATGCACATCAGGGAGCATGGTGGGCCATGGCTGTGCTCCCACAACAAGGATTGGGTTCCTCACGGCTTCTTCCCCATCTGCTCCTGGCATGCCAACATCTTCCAAATTGAGGTTGGGGGGGTGGGGGTTGGCACTGAAACCAAAAACATTGCCAACCCCTGCTGTAGATTAAATTATTTTTGTACTGACAAGGGCCAGAATAATTATTAGTAGTATTTCCATACAAACTAGGAGCCTAAGAAAATGGGCATGGACAAACCAGCTGAATGTTGAACAATACTACTGAAAGACAGAGGAATGAGAACCTGAGATTGCCTGAAGCAAGTAATATCCTAATCAAAAGGAATGAAAAGAAAATTTAAGATCAGGCTACTGTTTCTGGATTACTTACACTTTTTTTTTTTATGTAGTTAGTTTTTTAATCACAAAGCAGCTCAGTGAGTTTTACTGTCTGTTTCTGACTGATTGTTGTTTTTTGCTCTATTTGTTAACAAGTAAACTGCTTTAGGACAGCCACGTCTTGGTTCTTTTTAAAGAACCAGACATTTTTAACAACAGAAAGAAAAGGAAGTGATAGGAATAGTTGATGCCCTCTTCCTTTGTAGGTTATATGACATGTAAACCAGCATTAGTATACAATGACCTACAGTGTATACAAATGTTCACCACACCAGGTCTATGATCACACTTAAATCTGTGTGATTATAGACAGGAAGCAGAGTGTACAGTTGTTTGCCAGTGCCAGAAGCTACACAGAGAACCTGATGTAAGTAACGGGGGGGGGATGGGTAAGGGGCAGATGGGATCAGAGGGGACTAGTGGGTCTGGGAGGGGCTGGCAGGTCTGTGGAGAGGGTTATCCATCAGAGGATGAGAGGCTCAAGGGACTAAAAGCCCAGACAGGGACAGAGGGACAGGGGGAAGGTGGGGAAAGGAAGAGTGCAGCCCCAGGGGGAGTGGTTGGGCATACCCAGCCCGCAGGCCATGCTCTAAATTCATGCAGATGTTTGCTGTATCAAGATAACCTGTTCCAGACCTAATTTAATTCAAATCCTCAGGTGAAAAAACTTGGATCAGACCCACCATTTTTGGCATGAATTAAGCCCCCAGAATGTCTGCAGGCATGGGCAATTAGATTGACCTATCCCTAGTTAGGTCAATCTAAAGGTAATGTCTGCACGCACCTCTAGTGTCTAGTTGGCAAATAAGACTATGGGTGTTGGTAACTCTGACTGATAAGACTGGGATCAAAACACTGGAATTTTTTGGAAAAAGTCAAAAGCAATTAAATGAAATTAAGCACTTAGAAATGTAGGGTTCATATCAAGAAGCATTTTCTATCAATAAATTATTTTAACCTCTGAACTAAATGCCCAGGAAAAAATAGCAGATTCAGCAGTAGCACTGTACGAAGCTTTGGTAGCCACTTTGATTCGGAGGAGATTTGGCCCAATTCGGCATTAAAATATTCAAATCCAAATCGAATTGGGAGACCCATTAAAAGGTTGAAATTGATTTGGAAGCCTCTGAATCGATTCAGAGAGATTTGGTGCCGATTCAGAGATTTGGCCATAAACTAAACAGGCATCAGTCCTCGACCATGCTGGACAGAGCTACCTTCAACTAGTAACTCTGTTATGGTGGGCAAAGGCAGGAGGGAAAGGGTATGGAGAGGCAAATTGACATGCCTACAACAAGTGAGGGATTGGGACTGGGACAAGCTGCCCAGCCAGAGTGGGGGGGCTCCTACTACTATGTGCTGCTGGTCTGGGAGCTGTTCTTCAGGTGGCTCCTACAGGCAGTAGTCCTCGACCACGCTGGACACAGCTGCCTCCAGGTGGTAAGTCTATTGTGGTGGGCAGACAGGGAAGGGAAAGGGAGTGGGGCTCAGACAAGCTGGAGGGCATGGAACTGGGTGGGGGGGAGGGCTCCCACCACTGCATGCTGCACTGCACTGCCAGTCTAGGAGCTGCTGCTCCATTAGCTTCTCTGGCAGCTCTCGCCACTGGTCCAGGACGGCATGGGAGCAGACGTGTGCTTCCGGATCTGTGCGGGGAGAGCTGGGCTGAGTGAGAAGGTTTTTCCTAATATCTAACCTAAACTTCCTTTGCTGCAACTTGACACCATCACTCCTTGTTCTGCCACCATTGAGAAGAGTCTAGCTCCATCCTCTCTGGAACCACCTTTCAGGTAGTTAAGGGCTCCTATCAAATCTCTACCTCAGTCTTCTCTACTCAAGACTAAATAAGCCCAGCTCTCTCAGCCTCTCCTCCTAAGTCCCTTAACCACTTTTGTTGCCCTCCACTGAACTCTCTTGAACTTGTCCACATGTCTTCTGTAGTGGAGGGGCCCAAAACCAGACACATTACTCCACATATGGCATCACCAGTGCTGAATAGAGGGGAATAATCACTTCCCTGGACCTACTGGCAATGCTCCCAGAACAGCTAACAGTCCGCTATACTGTTGACTCTCTTGGCAACAATGGCATATTGTTGACTCATATCCAGCTTATTGTCCATTGTAACCCCCACATCATTCTCTGCAAAGCTGCTGCTTAGCCAGTTTGTTCCAAGCCTGCAGCAGTCCATGGGACTGTTCCATCATAAGTGCAGCACTTTGCCTTTGTCCTTATTGAACCTCAGGAGATTTCTTGTGGCCCAATCCTCCAATTTGTATAGGTGACAATGAATCCTAGCCTGACCCTCCAGCATGTCTACTACACAGCCCAGCTTGGTATCATTTGCAAACTTGCTAAGGGTGTAACCCATCCTATCTTCCAGCTTGTTAATGAAGATAGTGAACAAAACCAGCTCCAGGACCAACCCCTGAGGCACTCTACTTAATACCAGCTGCCAAGTAGACCTCGAGCAACTGATCACTACCCGTGGAGCCCAACAATCCAGCCAGTTTTCTATCCATCTTACAGTCCATTCATCCAACCCATACTTCCTCAGCTTGCTTGCAAGAATGCTGTGGGAGACTATCAAAAACCTTGCCAAGGTTAATGTATATCACTGCTCTCTCTGCATCCACAGAGTCAGTCATCTCATTGTAGAAGGCAATCTGGTTGGTCAGACATGACTTACCCTTGATGAATCCATGCTGACTGTTTCTGATCACTTTCTTCTTCTCCAAGTGCTTAGAAATGGATTCCTTGAGGATCTGCTCCATGATTTTTCTGGGGCCTGAGTGAGGCTGACTGTTCTGTAGTTCTCTGGATCCTCCTTCTTTTCTTTCTTATCCAATCATCTGGGACCTACCCTGATCATGAGTTTTCAAAGATAATGGCCAGCAGCTCTGCAATCACAATCTGCATCTGGCCCTATGGAGTTGTACACATCCAGCTTTTCTAAATAGTCCCTAACCTGTTTTTTTACCACTGAGGGCTGCTCACCTTCTCCCAAAATTGCTTTGCCAAGTGCAGTATCCTGGGAGCTGACCTTGCCTGTTAAGGCCAAGGTAAAAAAGGCACTGAGTACTTCAGACTTTTCCTTATTATCTATCATTAGGTTGCCTCCCACATTAACATTTTTCCTGACCTTCATATTGTTGCTAACATACTTGTGGAAAACCTTTTTGTTACTCTTCATGTCCCTTGCTAGCTGCAACTCCAATTGCACTTTGGCTTTCTGGATTTTCAGAGATCTGAGTGTTCCAAATTTTTATCTTTTTAAGGGGCTGAAAAAAACATGAATGTATTTAAAGGGGAAAAACATGGATTTTTCTCCCTCAAAAGATAAAAATACGAGAAACAGTGGGTTTCTCTTTGCAGGCTAACGGAGTTCCAGCCTGCTAGGAGCTGGCAGAAGCAGGAGGAGGGCAATCAGGCAGAGGGCACTATGTGCATTTGTGCACACACACATGCATGTGGCCTCCAGGCAGCCTGGAAAGCAGCTCCCACAGCTCCCCCCAAGTAAGTCTCTGGTGGGGGTGGGGGTGGGGATTCAGTCCTCCACAGTGATGGAAGGAGGGAGGGAGGAAGGGAGACAGTTGGATAGAGCTAGGGGCACTACCCAGCTAGAGTGCTATGTGGGGCCTGAGGCTGGGGTGTTAATGCATGGCTGCAGGGCCCAAGTAGGAAGCAGGACAGAGGCACAGATTGGTCTTCTGGGGCACAGCAGGGGACTGATTCCCTGCTGCTGTGTGCATTCTGGGAGGGCCATATGCCACCCATACTTGTGCACTGGGTGAGGCTGATGTGGGCTGTCTGCTGCAAGTTTGGGGCTCCCTACACTGCCGTCCCTTCCCCCCCCCCGGGCTTCTTGAGCACTATTCTTATACTACTCTCTAGTCATCTGTCCAAGCTTCCACTTCTTGTAAGCTTTGTTTTTGTGTTTAAACTCACTGAAGAGTTTTCTGCTAAGCCAAGCTTGGCTACAAGGAAAGGCTGAGGAAGCTGGGACTCTTCAGCCTGAGGAAAAGAAGACTGAGAGGGGACCTGGTAACAGTTTACTGCTATACTAGGGGAGTAAATCAAGGGCTTGGTGAACAACTGTTCACCAGAGCACCCAAGGGGAAAACCAGGAGTAATGGCCACAAACTCCTGAAAGATTGATTCAGGCTCAACATTAGGAAAAACTTCTTCACAGTTAGGGTGTCCAGACTGTAGAATAAGCTCCCTCCAGAAGTGATGCAATTGCCTACCCTGGAAATCTTCAAGAGGAGACTAGACAGTCACCTTTCTGGGGTCACCTGACCCCCAATTATCTTTCCTGCTTGGTGCATGGAGCTGACTCAATGAACTTCTGAGGCCCCTTTCAGACTTACAATCTATGAATCTATGAAGCTGGTCGCCTGCCACATTTGCTGTTCTTCCTACACATTGGGATGGTTTGTTCCTGAGCCTTCAGTAAGGTTTCTTTAAAGTACAACCAGTTCTCCTGGACTCCCTTCCCCCTCAGACTGGCCTCCCAGGAGATCCTGCCCATCATGTGATCATAACCCATGGGGCTGTGAGGCTCCCAGAAAGGGAAGCACAGGAGAATGCTTCCACCACTACAAACCCAAGAATGCAGTAGAGGTACCGTTTTCCTCACTGCTGCACTGCTGCAGTGATGTCAGCTATGGTGCTCATAGAAGGGGGCAGCGCAAGGGAATGCTGCTGCTGCAGTGAGCCCCACTCCTTGTGAGGCTTGCAATGGAGGTAATGTTTTCCCTGCTGTCCCCACTGCAAGCCCTAGAGCTGAAGGTGCTGCCCCACTGCAAGTCTTGCAGCCAGGGAGGCTTGTAGGGGTGGCAGCATTTTCCCCACTGCAAGTTTCACAGCTGACAACACTTCCACTAGTGCAAACCTTGTCAGTGTTGGGGATGGCAGCATGTGGTGCAGCCCTGTGGCTGGAAGTCACTCAGTTAATGGGTGGTATGATTAAAACAAGCTACAAAGTGATTACACATTTTTTGTGGAATAACTTTGTGGCTTATTACTTGTTTTATCACACCAGTATTTGCTTGAACTTAAGGAGTGATTACCTGGTTTATCACACCTCTGGTATAACGTGTAGAGGGGGCCTTAGTAAATCATAGTGCATCCAGCATGATAACGAACCCATAAGAATGTCAAGATGCTTTAAGAGTAAGAGTAAGGAAGCAATATTTTAAAACTCCTATCAAGTAAGCATGCTGCATATAAGTATCCTGCCTTGTATTGAGTGTTTCCTGCTTCATATTGAAGCAAAAGTATATTTGCTTGAAAAATATTCCAAGTCACTGGCAACTCATTTAATTTATATGCATCTTCTTTTTACCATTAACTGTCTGCCTCTGTCTACTTTAAAGACCATTCAAAGGCATATGGTTTATTGATATCTGAATATGATATCAGTTGTCCTTCAATTCACCAGTGCAAGAAGGAAAATAATAATCAAGAAGGAAAATAATAATCAATAATAAACGTACATGTTGACCCACATGTATGCACACATACACGTCAGTGCAATAAGCTCAGAGTTGATGCTACATTACTGATTTGAAAATTAATTAGCACAGGGAAGGGGAGTGGGGTAGTGCAAGTGCTAAGGTACACAGTTGACAGCCCAGAAGTCACAAGTTTGAGGCCATAGCAGAAGTGCTTACACCATGACCTGTCAGATTTCAATGAATCAGTAAAGTCTGCTAAATACCTTGTTGTGAGGAAGAAAATATAGGAGAAAACCCTCAGAATTTAGGGTAATGAGCACCTGAACAATTAACATATTATAAATCATTCTTTGACTCCTGCTGCTGTTAGTAACCCTGTCATTTCTTTTAAACTGGTGGATCTGAGATGTAACTTTGAACTATAAGAACAGTGATTCAAAATGCAAGAAATTTCACATTACATGAGGGAAGAACATGAAGTAAAAAACCCAATTTATCTTTAAAAATCAGTTCTGTCTACTGTGGAAACACAAACATGAATATGCTTAAATCACAGGTTTATTGCATGGCATCCTACAGAATAGGGTTAACATTGCTGGAATATCTTAACACAGTGCTTTCTGTACCTCAATATGTTTGACAGTCTACTTCTCTCATACTTGCATGTTATTCTGTCTCTTCAGATTAAGGCTAAGTAATAATGGCAGGAGGATACTGGAAATCTAAAATGCTGCTATCTATCTTAAGATGTTTTAAATATAATTCATTTTTCATGTTCATCAGACTAACACTTTTCAGAGATCTTTAAGCATCAGAAGGATTTCTGTTGACTTCAAAGAATTTTGCATCTAGTGCTAACAAAACAAAATATATTTTTCAAGAGCCATTAATTAATTTATGCATTTTTGTGAAAATGTGGTTAGGCAAAGTCCTCATGATCAGTATTAAAGCAAAACTTCTTAATTTGATAGGACTAATCCTGCTCCTGTTTGCAGCTAACACAAACTTTCCAGTGGAAGTAAGAATAGGTACACTGAGTGCTTTGTTCCAGGAAGCATGAAGTCTGTGTTCATATATCACTTATTCTTCCATGAAACTTTACACTTGCACAGTCCCATTGAGTTCAATGTGACTACTCAAGTGACTGTTTTTATGCATGTTATGCATTTGCAGGATCAGAACACAAGCAACAACAGCAGACATTGGCTGCAGTAACTTGCACAGCATTATTCACAGATTTATCATTGCTTTGTTGGTTAGAAAAAAGAAACAATAATAGACAAACAAAACAGTCTCCATTAACTTCAGGGTTTTCATCTGAGCATTTCAAATTAGTTACTACCTAGTATGTTTGATTAACTGTCTCTGGATCACTATGGCTTATTTTACATGATACTGTGATATGTTGATGTTGTTGATTTATAGCAGCACACAATGGAAATACAGTCAAGAAGAGGATGTGATTATGAGGTGCATTTTAATTTCACATAAGAAAACAAATTCTGTGTTACGAGTGGAGGAAAATTAGACACTAGAAAATTATGATTATGCATGCCTAACAATACAGAGTATAAATTCATTCCCACTATGCATACATGAGCTCAAAAGAAACTAGTTTCTTAGGTGTACTCAAATGCATAACAGGATTGTTTTAAACATGAAGTTTTGAGAAGTCATAAGATATTGTTAACACACTTTAAAATATACATTGTGCATATTTTAACCTTGCTACAAATCTACTAAAACTAAAAGCTAATTTGTAATTTTAACTTGGAAATATGCTTGTTTAGATTATTAATAAATCTACTGCACAGTTACATAAACACCTTGATCCAAAACCCACGGACATCACTAGAAAGATTCCCATTAACTTCAATGAGAATTTGATCAGGTCCTTAAAGCATTAGCCATACAACAATCATAAATGTTTTTTACAACAGTAATATCATTAAAAAAAACTCATTAAAGTAAACCTGAAGCCAAATTCTCATATCAGAGTGTTATGAATGGCTACTAACCTGTTTCTCAGCTGAGGAAGGACTAACATCATACCACAGTCCTTTTAGGTTCTTCCCATGAGAGTATTATAAGGGGTATGACTCCTGTCAAAACTTAAGTCCTGCCCCTTGACAGGTGTCCTGCCCTTTTGTCCACCATCTTGGCTGCCATCCCTAACCCCTGACCCTTGCTACTAGAAGTTCTGCCTGTAGTCCTAGAAGCACTCCCTTTGGAAGGGATCACCATCTGTGACAGCTGTCTTGATCACCTGATCTCTAACCTTGGTAGTTCCACCCAAATGACCCCAAAACCCACCGCCCCTTGCCACCATCTTGTTCACCATCTTGGTCCCAGATGCCTCTGCCCTATCACATGGCTTGTGACTCTGGAAGCTCCACCCACATGACTTCTCACCACCGTGATGGTGGCCATCTTGAATGCCATATTAGTGCTAGAAGACCCTGTCATCATCACATGGTCCATGACATTTGAAGGTCCACCCCTTGACTGGGAGTAATCACCCTCTGGAGGGCCTACCCTCCTGACACATGGCCCATCCCAGGACCCCAGGAGTCCCCTTCTAGGCCATGAGACACAGGCATGACCTATCAGGTCATGGATGGTTGTCACGCTTGTAACAACCTGTCCCACTCTCCTTAGGCAATCAGCATTGGCGTCAGGGGCATCAGACCTCCTCATGAGTAACACTGAACCAATTGGAGCAAGTACAGTGGTGGAACCCAGACTGGAAGATCCAGACTATTTTACAACCCCTGTTGGGAACCCTCAAAGGCAGAGTGTCCAATACCACACAAACACAGACAGAGACCAATATGGATTCTCATGATACACCAGTAAGACCCTTCATTCCTGCTTGACCAACAAGACTTGCCATATGCCGGATGAGAAAATTCTATCATTTTTTAGGCAGTTCTGAGATGAAGAAGATTAATTAGATTAGCACAACTGTTGCTTGAACACCTGAGTCTTGCCTGCATACACATACAGCAAGCCAGGGAGTCTGATGCCCAGACTCCCAGAGCAGACCCTGAGGATTCAGGAGGAAAGGGGTGCCTTGTACGGGACCCCGAGTGGAAAGAAGATGTCTAGGGCTAGGGAAAGATATTCAAAAAGCCTCTGAGCAGGTTAGTCTAACCTGCAATGCTTGAAACAATTTGGAGGTGGATAGACATTCCCTCTTCATTTCAGAAATGCAGGCATATGCCTGCAGTGGCACAGGCTAGAAGCCAAGTGGTTCTAGAGCAGCCCTCCCTTCCCTTTTATAGTACTAAGCTGGGGTGGGGAGGGTGGGGGCTGTGGCCAGGCCCTGGAAGGATGCTCTGATTACCCCAGCAGGAAATTGATAACAGTGTTTATCACACCTAACACAGTGTTTATCACCCCATTAAGAAACAGAGAGACATTATCAGCTATGTAACACACAGATACCTCTCCACAAGGCAGAGGGGAGGGGAAAATTCCTGATTAGCAGGGTGCGATGAGGGGGAGAGAGGGGAGCAGTCTGCAAGTCTCTGCCAAAGCTGCAGCCAGGGAGCAGGAGGGCGGGGCCAGCCCTGCTGTGGAGCATGGAGCCCCACTCAGCCCAGAGAGCATGCCATGATGCTGGGGGTGTCTGTTTTATCTTAAACCAGCAAGGGGTCTGGGACAGACAAACATTGCATAAACCAGTTTGACCCATATAAGTCTGATACTACATTCAACCAGTTTTATCTCAAACTGGTTTTGGCCATTTTAAAACTGGTTTATGTGCACTGAACAACTGTTCTGTTACAGGTTTAAGCCATCTTCTAATCACTTAAACCGGTTTATGTGTCTGTCCCTAGCATAGGAGGGAGTAGAGTCATTGGTGAGAGGTTTGAGCCATGAATGTGGGCCCCTTAGGGAATTTGGTGGTGTAGGAATTGGCTATGGGCTGGTTAAAAGTTGCTAATTGGAGTTTTTCATTTGAAATACCTCTGCAGATAGAAGAAGCCTTTCTAATGACTCCAGATAGACAACACACCAGCAGTCCCGTAGTCCTGGAACTGGAGAAGAGAAGCTGTTTTTGTGAAAAACAGAGGCCCAGTGTTTCAGAAGTTGATGATGATACTGTGGCTTTTAGAAAATAGTTAGGAACAGAACTAACTGAGCCTGTCTTGCATCAAGAATATAAAAGACTCATGAAAGCTCTTGTGCATGGTTTTTTTAATGGCATATCATAAAATACTGCCTTAGAGATTTTTTGAAGACTGCATGGGTTGTCTGCTAGATGCACCAGGGCAAGGAAGTCATGACTGTGGGAACTGATCAAATGAGAATATAAACCATACAATTTGGGAGCTCTGTGCTGAATTGTGTATGTGTTTTAAATGTTGTTATTGCAATAGATTACTCATGAATTGTCTGTGTCTTGCAGCAGCTTTAAATACTGTTCATTTTGCTGAAGACCCTAATGCTGCTCTATATGGCATGATCATCAATAAGGAGGATAAGTCTCTGGTGCCCTATATTGAAACCTTAATTGGCACTAGAAATTATAACAACCTACTTAGGTGAAAAGTCTAGCTAGTACATAGTATAAGCTAGTATAAGACTGGAAAAAGAAGTACATTGTGTACAAATTTTGATGGAAATAAAAACTGTTTTAAAATGCATTCTCACTGGTGTCACATGCTACTCATTCAATCTCTTGAAGTGGATGGGGAGCAGGGGTGTGTGTGTGGATGAAGGGCAGGGTGAATCAAACCTGGGTAGGCAATATGAATAGGTGCAGGTTCTATTGATTTAAAACATTACAAAAGGTCTAGATGTGGCAGTGTATTGTCACCTATCCTTCATAATGAGAGTAAACAGGGTCCCCTCAAAAGGGCATGTTAGAACATGTCTGAGGAAAGATGAAAAGTCTGTGGAAAATGTTGATGGGCGGCCACCCCAATTAATCAGGCCTGTTGATCACAGCAGGGTAAAGTGTTTTCACCAAATAACATTATAGTAGGCCTACCTGCTGTGGTACACCAATGGCATTGTGTAGGTTAGACTCCACCAATACATCACAATGATCCTACAGGGATGAATAAAAGTCTGAAACCTACAACCTGTGCAAACTAGAATTACTGCACAAATCAGAGAGGTCTCATAAATATACAAAACGGAATCAAAGGCCTAGGCACCAGATGCAATCAAACTTGAAAAAAACCCTCCAACGAAGTGTGAAATCCCACCACACACACACACATTTTGAGTCAGAAAAATCCTTTTTTCTCCTTGGTGTATCTGCACAAGGACAAGTCTTGATATGTATTAATTATTGTAAGGCCTCTGCACTACAGCCAGACAATTAAACTGCCTCAGCCTACTGATTGTTTCTAGGGCTGCTTTTAAGGAGCTCTTCAGCACCTGACCCCTGCTGCTCAACAGACTGTGAGTAGCACTTACCTGGATGGTTTCCGTGGTGCCTGCTCCTGCATTCCTGCCAGTCCCCATGCTTTGGAACCCCAGTTTGACTTCGGCTCATTTCCTGACTTACGCTTCTGGTAGCACCCCTCTGGCTTGCCATGTGAACCCTGGTTTGACTTTGGCTTGTCCCCTCACTACAGGCGCTGGTGACACCACTGGCTCTAACCACTAGGAATAATGCCTCTGTGAACCCTAACAATTATTTCTACTACACATACACACACACCCCTACCCTTTTTCTGTTTCTGTATACTGTCTTTACTTACTGCGTCTTTTGGTCTTAATTATAGAGGGGTCTGTCCAATGGGAAAATAGGAAACAACACCAATTCTTCTCATGTAAACACTTTCTTCCTGATGGCAAATCTACTTTAGAACAAAGCCAGGTATATATTCACCATTTCTACTATAAATGTATATGTATATACATTCTTGGTTCTGTTTGAACATGCCATCCTTACTTACGGTGTCTTTTGGACTTCATTACAGAGGGCCTGTCCAACGGGAAAACAGCAGATACTGCATACAATTTTACCACAGCAAAGTAAAAATTCATTTAAACAATGAATACCTTTAATTTTATGCCTGTCTGTGGTTGCGTTAATATAAAGGCAGTACATTAAATCACAATGCTGAATATAGCTATGTTTGTCCTCCCAAACAAGAACCTCAACCTCAAAATGGAAAATCAGGACAAATGTATATCCCTGTGTCTTTACCTTGTGGTGAAAGGTACAGTGTGTGTGTGTGTGTGCGCACGCCTTTCAAACATGCACTCTTCCATGCTTGTGGAGGCTAGTATCTATCTGTTTACATCCAGTTTGGACTGTGTTGTGGTATTCTAATCTTTCTGAGGGCTTTTTTTTTGTTAAGTCTGGGGCCTTTTTTTCAGAATTGTAGCTCATATATGAAGTTAAGCCTTGTCATGAGTTTATGAAAAGAGGAAGTTTGATACTGAGCATATCTACACATGAATTTAAACATGCCTAAACTTAATGGACTTTAGCCAAAGACACATTAAGGTGATTTAGGTGCACATCTACACGTGCACACCTTAAGGTGCCTTAACGTGACTCGCTCAGCAAATGCATTTCAGCCTGCCCTGGGCAGCACCCTGAACAGTCCTCTATGTGCACAGCTGTGCCAGGGCCCAAGGGTGGCAGACAGGTGCCATGCTGGGAAAGTGACCAGGGGCTGAGCAAACAATGAGCACATTTCTGGCCAGGGAGCACAGAGAAAGGCGTGGGGCATGCCCAGAGGTCACGGGGTCTGTCAGTGGCACGTGTGAAGCCTGGGCTGCTGGACCACAGCCAGAGACGGGTTGGCTACGTGCAAGCAGAGGGTGCACAGACCATGTCTAGTGACTCAAGGCAGCTGCACCCAGTACTGGGCGTGGCCGTGAGATATTAAGCCATTCACTGGTGCCCCAAAGCCCACGGCAATGTAGTTGGGTACTGTAACCCAGCGCCAGCTGATAGGGTGGGAGCCTTCATTCCCCCCAGGTTTGATTGGCCCCGCATTGGTTCTGGCCCTCTAACCCCTTCCCCATGTTCCTGTCTCCCTAGCATTGGTCAAGAGCAGGCCAGAGCCCAGCACTCTGGGCCCCATGCTGCTGCTGGGTACTGCCAAGAAAAAGTGGCAGGTGCTGTTTTCCAAGGTGAAGACACTGGAGCTGGAGCAGCAGTTCTGACAGCAGCATCATCCCAAGTCAGTCTGCTCCAGAACCATCACTCCAGCTCCGGCATCTGTGCCTTGGAAAACAGCACCCACCACCTCTTCTTCCTGGTGGTGCTCAGCAGCACTACGGGGCTGGCGCATATCTACACATATTCATGTGTAGATATGTGTAGATATTCATGTGTAGACGGGTCTCAGGCCCGCTCAGTTGACATACACAATGTTAAGGCACCTTAAGGCATCCAAACATCCCTTATGGTGTTTTAACTATTCATGCCTAAATTTGATACCTGCTTTATGCAGGTATCAAATTTAGGCACAATTAACCTTAAGTTGCCCTTTTTAAGGTGCATTAAAGACATGCATGCGTAGACCCATACCCTCAATGTGCCCCAAAATGGCTATTTTAAGCTAACTGCACCTAAAAGAGGCATGTGCAGATGTGCCCACTGAGATGTAAATATTATATTTCCTGAGTGAGTTCACACAGTACCTCCAAAGAAGGAAACAGCGTTTCAGAGAAGCAATGCCTAGAAACCAAAAGGTTAAAAAAATGGACCAAAGGCCTCTAACAACACTAACACAAATCCACAGGATTGCTCAGTCTGAGGATCAGAATGGCTGCAGCAGGACAGTGCAGATGGACACAGTAAAAGAAAAAGGCCACATAGTCCATCAGGGGTAAAATCATCACCAAATCCTGAGAGAACCACGTGTAAAAATACTAGGATTCATAGTTCTAAAGCTTGTGTTTTATTAAAAAAAAAAAAAAAATCTAGGACTGAGTGCTCACCCACTTTAGGCCAAGAAGGAAGCAACTGTGACCACCTGAAACCTGAGATACTGCTCCTGCCTTTGTTCAAGCTAATTTGCATCATTACAGAACCTCACAAGAGAGTGACTAAAATCTATGAAGTCTGGCATTTTGCTGAGACAACTAACATAGTTGTTTTGTTTTGTTTTGTTTTTTTACACAGTATATAAAACTACACCTCCAAGAGAAACAGGAAGCCATGGGGTATCCCACCTGGTGTACTGACAAAGAAATACAAAATAGATATGAGAAAGAAGAATGCCTTTATGCCAAGAACAAACAAAATTGAACCCTGCAAAGTGCCAAATTGTAAAATTGTTTCTAAAATCTTTGTTGGGTAAATTCAGCCAGAGAACCAACCTCCCAAAATGAGAGACCCTGATGAACTCTTTGGCTTTCCCTTTTCTCCCTCTTATGAGAACTAATCTTGTGACTTTATTGATATGTATCTATGTATCTTGAAAGCACACCAAAGCATTACACACTCTCTGGTAACACAAACATCTCTATAGCCTATTTCACCACTTCTCATACATGTTTAAGACCAATGCCTGTAACATGACACTAACTCCGTATCATTTGTGACACACGAAGGAGACTGGAAGTCTCTGCTAGGTAATTATTTAGGCAAGCTCACAAGCAAAAACATTAAAAAGGGGTACTTCCAATGCATATTCAAAAGCCAAAAGGGAAGCTGGTTAAGTTTTCTGTGAGGGCCCTTGTCATACACAATTTCCTGCTAAACAACTTCCTGCATTTTCTTAAGGACCTTGGTCTCCTATCATCCATTCAGTCATTTTGTAGTAAATTACCAGAATACAATTTTAAAATCTGTTAGCCCCTTGTTATAGTGGTGCAGCAAAAACGCGCAATGGTATCTGCAGGCAACAGAGCCGGGATCTCGTAACTGTTTAGTCTGAAAAGCAGTGTAGATACCATTCTTGTTTAAAAATAACATAATACTGGGAGGAAAGGGAGCACTGTTTGGGGGGTGGCTGTACAAGTAAAAAACGTCCCCATGGTTCCAGTCAGTCAGGTACACTGCCAGCCAGTGTTCACCAGGCTGATTATATAACTGCATGCTGACCACTAAGCCTAAGGGTCTTCAAGACACCCAAGCCTCAGGGAGCCAGTTATAGAGGAACACATCTAAAAAAAGTCTCTTTTGTGTAAGCATCTGTTGATAAAACCCAGGAGAGCTGTTCAGTGCCCATCCTCACATGTAGTCAAGCACAATGTTTCTCCTCGGTTTTCTCTTTTTAATGTTGTCAAAGACGCCATATGCTGTCATGCTCACAGTGGTGTGTAAAGCCTAAGAAAAGCATCTTTCTGCTCTCAGGTTCCTGGTTTTAATCAGCAAATAATGGTCATTGCATTCCTGGCCTGGAGACAGGTCAAAGTCAAACAAGGCATACCTCTGGGCAAACTCATCATAACCGATTAACAGTAAAAGATTTTTCATATGTTTATTAGCTATCTGCACTAAGTACATGTGTTCTCTCATGCAATTACCACTCTTAAATTCCAGTGGTTTTGCTGGCGTTTGTTCTCCAGCAACATACAGGGCAACAAAATTAACATCATAATGTTTAAAATTGAATGGGGTTTATGGTTCCTGCTAAAAGCATCATTATCCATGAACCTGATGATGATGAGTTTGGCCAGCTGTTCCAAAAACAGACTATGTCCCAAAAAATAGCACCCCAACAGGTAGCTGAGTACTGACTCAGTTGTCTGTGGGAATGCTAAACTCTTTAATACCCATGTGATCTATGGAGTATTTAGCACTGGTCATAAGCAAGGCCTGCTCATGGCTGAGCTGGATGCCTGGCAGTACCTTCATTGTCTTCACAAAAAAGGAAGGTGGATGTGATTTGTAGTTTACACTGTCCAGACACTGAGGCACCCATCAAACAGAAGGCATCTTTATTGTGAGTCAGTTTAATTGTCATGTCCATGTCATTCAACCAAAGCTTTTCTAGAACATAGAAATTACTGTGAAGATGGCCTAGCAGCTCCATCTTCCTGCTGTGGATTGTTATTGATATATATGATGTTTGAGAGCAGGCCCAAAAGCCAACAAAGAAAAATACTGCTGAGAGGCCATAAACAGGATAATCATGAACTCTCTGTATGCAGGATGACATTTGGAATGTGAGCTGATAAATAGGGCTGGTACAAACTGAACCTACCTTGAACCCACTAGCATAAGTAACAGTGCTGAAAAGAAAGTTGCATATTTGATGATAAGGAAGATGCTTATGCGTAAGAACTGCTCAAAGCCTATTATTGTGTAGCTGTAGAAATTAACAACACCATAGATAAATCTACAAAGCAGACTCAGTGCTTCAAAGACACAGCTGAAACAATCAAAGATGCAATCCTCCTCCCTGATTTAGCATATCAAAACAAGTATGTAGCCAAGAGCCAGTTTGAACTAATTAGAAGTTTTCTCACACTAACCTGATATCTTGCTTTCTTTTACAGTGGGAAATTCCCACCTACGCGCATATTGTGTCATGTGCACTAGAAGTTTTTAACTAACCATAGAGGTTGAGTCAATTAAGTGTAGAATTTGTGACGCAAAACTGTCTATATAAACTTGCTTACTTATTATCAAGGGGGGCTGGTTCTTGGAGGAGAGGGCTGCTCTTTGTTGTTGTATGCATGCTTCAATAAAGAGCTTTGAGCTGGTGTTGCCTGTCTCTTGCAGTCAGACAATGGACCTGGGAAGTTGGGGTTCGAGTCCCTGACATTAAGTTCACCGGCATCTGAAACCCACAACTGTCACCATGCAGTGCAATGGCTTTGTGTTATCTGGGGGTGTCATTCTAAAACAGGCCAGTGAAAACTATGTGGCAAGGATGTCATAACTGTCATTGAGCACTGTGACAGGACGGGAACTTGGGGTCGCCATGCTCCCCCTTTGTTACCCTCTCTACCACACCAAACTGCCTATCTGCACCTCGAAACCTCGCCCGCCAAGTCTTTGGTCTTATGTGTATAATAGGGAGGCTACCTTTAGTCTTCTTGGCTACAGTTCTCCTGTGCTATACCAGTCCATCTTCTGGAATGGGGCTTAGGTGCACCCCAGACCCATGGGCTACGCGTGGCTCCAACCCCCCCTGTACCACGCTCCAAGCCTCGTGGATGTACCAGACGTTCTTCGGTCTTATTGGATGCCTTCTCACACTGCCCTCCCCACTCTCTCAGGGCTTCTCACCTATGAGGCCTCCTCCATCCCCTTATAGCCTCACCCAGTCCTCTGATCTTACAACAACAAAACAATAACACAAGCCCCTGGGCTATAACACAAAACAAAACCACTCGGCTAACCCCCTTTGAGTTGCCCTCTGCGGGTGCTCCATCCTTCATTAGCATAACCGACCGCTCGCATTCAGGCCTTTCCCCTTTGCTTAGTCAAGCAGCACTCCTTCTCCTCAGCTGCCAGCCGAGAAGCCCTCTCTCAGCCTCCAGCCTGTGCTTTATAGAAGTCAGCCCTGCCCCTTCCGGTCAGCTGACTCAACAGGTGTGGGCCCCTAGCTCCTTCTGGTTGCCCTGGCAACCGGCGCCTGGTGGCCATTCCTGCTGTTCAAGTAGCAGGCACCTTAGTGCCCTGCTACAAGCACCAATTCAGTGAAGGCCTGGTAAGGGTAACGGTTATTGCTCCGGCTTATGAGCAGGACCTACCTAAATTGTGGCAAGAAAAAGGGATTTTTGTGGGCCACTCTGGGTGTGTGGAACTGATTTTATGGTCTTTCACAGTAATCTCCCCCTTGCTGCTGATTGGCCAAGAGGCAAAAACCGTGTCATAATTAAATAGCAAAGTCTGCAGAAATATCAAATAAATTACCGCATTATTATAAATCTAAGTATCATGTTTAAATGTAAATTGAAATATATTATGAATATAATGGATCGACAATATGAATTTTAACTATCTTTATAATTTATTATTAGCATTCCACAAAAAGTTTAGTAATACTAAATCATGCTAATATTGGTAGAAACTACCACCAATTAATGTTAGATGTTAAATGCTAGCATGCAGCATCCATCAGCAGTTCCAGCTCACATCCTCTGTCTCTGTGGTACAAACACTTGTCCATACACTGAACTGGTTGGACTGGTAAGGCAGCATTTTGCAAAGTTGTAGAGATGTGGAAACTGATCAGAAACAGACTCCCAAAACACAGTCGCAATCAAAGGCATCTGTCACTCTTTGACAAAGTTCACATAAGCAGCACACTTCTTGTCATGCTCTTTCTGCCATCCAGGCTGGTTGCAGACATTTAAAAAAAAAAACCAACCCAAATCCCCTCAAAACATGCTTTACTGAAAGAAGCAGCATGTTACTTTGGCCAGGCTCTGAAGCATCTGTAGACATCAGGTGCTTCAGTGGGGCTTTTTGGTGCTTTTATTTAATAGCTGATTCAATCAGCTATTTGAGAAAAGCAACAAAAAAGCCTCAGTAAAGCACCTAATCTATACAGATATTGGCCGAGCCAGGTCCAGCTAATGCACTGCCTCTTCTCGGCTTGTGCCGGGCTTGTTGTAGAGGCATGCACAGTTTAAAGTTGAGCACCATTTTGTTTTGTTTTGTTTTTTAACATCTGCAAGCAGCCCCAGAGATTGATTTCAGTAGCTGAGAGTCAAAACTCAGAAAAGGCACCTACCCTTAGTCAAAAAATGAAAACGGCACTAAAATAGGAGGTAATCAGTTATTTAAACCTCAATAGTGGCTGATCATACTTGTATTACTGATTCAACTTTGCAGCTATTGCCTGGAACAGTTCTCATCTCCTCCGGTTTTACGTTGATAGTTTTCTTATTAAATCTATCATCTGATTGTCTGCTTGGTAGATCAAAGCCCGATGATCGTCAAACCATGTTAGAAGCCCCATGAACTGGATCGTATTTTCAGTCACAAACTTAACTTGATCTTCAATGCTGCCCTGTCTTAAGAGATTGCATAGTCTGAGCATGAACGGTGCGCTGGGTATGATTTCATTCTCTTTGCATATATATAGCCGGTAGTACTTCACAGTCTTTGCATGGCAACAAATTGCGTTAAACCAAACATTCCATGTTGCTGGCTCTGGTGGAAATGACACATTCCCATGTAGATCTCCACTTTGATTAGCAATGGGCTCCCTGTATCAAAGTTTATGGCCTGCACAATGTTTGAACACTTTTTTAAAAAGAGGAAGCCAAGCTATCTGCATCGGGAAAGCATACATGTCAGATGTCATTTACTAAGGAAAGGTTGTGTACATTGCAGGTGACATGAATTGCATTTGGCATCGCTTCATGGAGCACAAGGGAAAACTTTGCACATATACATTGCATTATCAGACATGCTGAGATCTTGTTAAATCCTATGCCATACTTTACAACATCCTTCACTACAGCTTGTGCCATGGTAGAAAAATTGGCAGATGCAAGGTGAATTGGCTCTGTCTGAAAACCAGGCACAGTTCTCAGGTACAAATAAACTATGTAGAACTGTTATCTTGGGCATCTGTTGCTTTGTCTTCTACAATTGAGATTGATTAATACTCTGCCAATTCAGATTTTGTGGCCTGAACATGCAAAGCAATTACTCCTTGCACATGGGACACTGCCAGCATTTGGAAGTGTTCGTTCATATAGTCCCTTAATTTAAAGTTATAAATTTTCTCCAGAGAAATGTTGGTGGCCATGAATGTCTCCACTAGCATAAATGTAGCTAGCCTCTCTTCTTGTCAAGCTACTTTCAGTGGTTCTTCTAAAGATTGAGTGCAAAGTCACTTGTTTCTTACTCTAATCTTCAGCCTCTGCTGCAGCCTTTTGCTATGCAATTCAGACTGTAAATGTTGATCAATGCTGTTTTTCCTTGACACATCCAGATTCATATTGCACTATGAAGAAAACAGTTTACTATCATCTGCATGCCATGTTCCTGCAAGGAACTGCCTTACATGATCCTGAGCTGAAATATATTTAGCTTTCTTGGATTTCTTTTTGCTTATCATCTTCAGAGTACAGCATTGCATCTGGCATCTTAAAAGGTGACACCAAAACCCTTTTGCTTTCCTGACTGGCACCTTTACAGAGTCTACATCACTTGTTCAGTCTTGCAGTAGCTCTTTCTCAAACCACGTGCTCTATGGCTGCAAGGATTGCTGCACTTTCTTTGTATTCTGGTAAGTTTTTATTTTTTATTTTTTGAGGAATTCCATGCAAAATCACAGGAAATGCTATTGTTCACAGTGATCATGGAAAATGTCATTTTTTTGCAGTCTCTAAGAAAATCGTGAAACTGTAATTTAAGTAGATCCCTACTTATGAGACAATCTCCCAGTGCAACATCCAGATGGCTGAAAATAGAGGCCAGTGGGTAATTCACCAGGCCTATAGTGGTCCTGGCATAAAGGTTGGTTCCGTTAACTTTTACAATCTTGAAAAAAGGTACAGCAACATATTGTTCAAATCAATATAGTCTACACTGTTCTCAGTGATGAAAAAGTTGGGTGGGAGGTGTGACTGGTTTTTCTTGATGCTGGTCTGTCTGTGGCTATTTGAAACAAATCCTGTTTGGATTTGGTACAATCTTCAGACCTGCAGTGAACAAAATCCATGGCAGTTAAAATATATTTATTTTTCCCAAAGAGAGTGCCCCATCTATCTACCTGGCTGCCGCTTCTTAGTCTTTCATGTATGCCTGAACCATCATCTTACCTTTCTTTTAATGGGTGATAGAGGACCTATACATTGGGGGTGTGACACATCTCTATTTTAAGGCTCCTTCTTTTGCTATACATGAGACCAGAATCCTCCTGCTTCTCTGACTTGCTCACCTTATCCATAACAGCTTAGGAGATCTGGCCAACCATGTCTTTGGCTATGCTTTGAGCCACATTTTTACATGAGGTTTAATAATACCCAGGCCCCTTCTCAGAAGTGGGGTGGCTTTTCTAAAGAGACTGTGAAATATGCCCCTTATGCAAGCTCTATACATCACAGGCACCCCCTTATGCATGGGGAGATGATGCCCTGCCTGGGACATGTAATGATTTCTATACAAGATAGAGTCTCCATAATTTAAGGTTATCATTGTGCTTTTACTTAGTTTTAAAATCCCAAAGTCCTCCAGGGGTGTAAGTGAAGCTGAACGATCACCTTGCCAAAATGAAATGAGTTGCATCTGTTCTGGTCTGTTTTTATTTCAATGGTGACTGTGCCAGTGTGATGCTGACTTACAGGAACATACTGTGGCAGGTGATGTAAAGATTGAATTGAATCCCCTGGTAATGGTAGAAAAAGCATAAGCGTTAATTAGCGACTCTAAGTCTCACTTTTCTACTCATGTGATTGTAGTCCATAACTAATTTGGGTGTGGTAAGGTGGCTGACAATAGCACTGGTCATATGATCTAGCAACTCTGAGATGAATTAATAATACCTCCAAGGCAGGAGGTAATCCCATCCCTTACTCCCAAAAATGATTTAGAAAGGAGTTTCTCTTTCTTGATGCTGTTTAATCTATGTAGGCATTGTATTTATGCTAATTCTACCTCTCCGCTCCCCAGGAGATCCAGTTGTTTAGCCAGCTGTATTGTGTATTGTAAAGTCTGAGCTGGTGTTATGTGGAAAAATTCTGGTGCAGGCACTATTAAGCAAAGTGATGTAAAAGCGGCTGTTATTCATCTTTTCCTGTCAGCACAGGTAATGATTTTTTTTTAAACCTAAACATTACAGACTTGGGAGGCTTCCACTCAGCTGTTAAATTTAGCTGGCCACCATAACCATTTTACCAGTAACTGCTTTTTCTCTCCCCTTTGTCAGCGTGTCTACACATGCACATTTACTGCACAGTAATTGAAATTGCTGTGTAATATGGGCATGCACCTACACGTGCATGCCTCTACTGTGCAGTAAATATGGGAACTTACTCCAACTTGAGTGTAAATTTGATACCTGCATCATGCAGATATCAAATTTACACCCAATTAGTTACTGTGTAGTAATGCATATGTAGACGCCTTACTATGCAGCAACACTGTGTATGTGGTCTGCCTTAGGACTAATTTTATTTACATGTAGACACTAGCCGATTCCTGCTTGCTATGCTGTAACTTACTGCTCAGTAAATTTACGCTGGTGTAAATGAACATGCAGACAAGCCCAGTTAGAACTTTTAAAATCTTGCAACCTATATCCTGTTTGGGGTTCACTTTTTGTAATTCTTCAGGGTAAAAAGAACCCATGATATGCTTGTCTTGGTAGTCTTTTAAATGGTATATAGGGGTCTGTACCCATCTAATAACTTTACCATCTATGAAAATTTCATCAGTGAACATTTTTCATAACCTCTTTCAAATTTCCCTTTAGTTCTAGACATCCTAACACAATATCCTTTTCTAAAAGGATATTATGCTGCTTGTTTTATTTTAAAAATAGTCCCCATACACTGTTTTTTGCATCATTACTGACTTTGAGAACTTTATGTTAACAGGTTGGACACACATGGTTCTGTGAAACTTATGGTTATAGCTCTTTATAAACTCTGATAATGCATCAGGGTAGCAAAAGGTGTAGTGCACTGTAAAATACCTCCACACCTTCAATTTTAACCACTCTACAACCACCACTTTGACTTCATACGTCATAACAAAGTAGTGGATATTATACAGCTTTAACAATTTGCTTAAAGGTTTATTTAAAGATTTGTTCTCCCAGTCAGTCTGTAATTTTTGAGGGACATGGCCTTTTCTGAAAATGGTTTTAATGGTGTCATTTACCTGCAAAGAACTTGTAATTAGCACTGGCCCCCATGGTTACAACAGAAAGCCACCCTCAAAAAAGTTTAAATTAGTTACCTCAGAACAGCCCCTACAGGCAAAATTATCCAACACCTCCATGGTCTCTGCCAGCATCTCTGATTCTGGCTGATGGGGTTCTATCATAGTCACATGTCCTATTTTGGGAGTCCAGGAATATGTCTCAACCATCCAAATCTCACACAGCGTTTCTGAGAGACCCCACCACAGTGCCTGTCACTTTCAGTCTAGCTCCCACCACTGTACGTCCTCTGATTGGTTCAGTGCTGCTCTCAGGGAGGTCCAACACCCCTGAAACCCATGCTGATTGGTCCAGGGTGGTGGGGTAAGTTGTTAGAGGGTCCACAAGCCCCCTCGTACCTGTGTCTTGTAGCCTAGGGGGAAGGACTTCTGGGATCCTTGGGCTGAGCCATGTGACATGAAGGTAGGTCCTCTTGTGGGGCAGTGCTTCTAGTCAGGGAGTGGACCCTCTGATATCATGGACCATGTGATGTCAGCAGGGGCTTCTGGGAACAACACGGCAGCCAACATAGTAGGTTTTGGGATCGCATGGTTGGAACTATCAGGGTCAGAGACCATATGACAGGGTAGGGTCTTCTGGGACCAAGATTGCCGCCAACATGGGAGCAAGTTGGGCAGGTTTTGAGGTCATGTGGGTAGAAATACTGGGGTCAAATACCAAGTGACAGGGTGGGACTCCCAGTTTCAAACTGGCGCTCAAGGTGGTGACCCCCTGCAATGGGAATGATTCTGGGGCAAGAGGCAAAACTTCTGGTGGCAAAGGTCAGGGGTTACGTGTTGAGTTTCTGGTATCAATATGATGGTCCTTGACACATAAAGGTACTGATCAGACTCTTAAAGAGGTACACTAACAAGCAAATATGGTCAGAAAGTGTCTGTAAATATTATCTAAAAATAATTTCGGGCCTAACCATTACAATTTGGTGCACACAGTAAGCACTATAATTTTCACTGATGTGAGAGTGACAGGTGCTGAGAACCTGTTAGTGCATGGCCCACTCCATATTTTCAAAGTTATATACAGTTGCATATGTTACAAAAATGCCTCTTAACTACCG
This sequence comes from Crocodylus siamensis, assembly GCF_052110815.1. Lineage (NCBI taxonomy): Eukaryota > Metazoa > Chordata > Crocodylia > Crocodylidae > Crocodylus > Crocodylus siamensis. The sequence goes on along the minus strand of NC_143400.1, from coordinate 55,398,871 downwards.
TTTACTTTGCTAGCTCTGCAAGGCCTAATTTCACTATGAGTGAACAAGCTGGATTCCATTCATGAATCACCAAATTAATCTTTGATTAACTACCGGGTGCCAAATTATTTTATTGGCAATGATACATGGCCAGAATGAACACAGTTTAATTTGCATCCTAAACTGAGTTTGTAGTATGGTACTGGCAGTCATATTAAAATACAAAAGTGCCTTACTTCAAATTAAAATATATTGTCCTTCTCAGACAACTAACGTAAGCCCTATGGTCCCTGAATCACTCTTCGTGGTATTTCATCTTTTACTGAAAAAAATATGTTCCTTATACAAGACATATAAATTGTAACAATTTGATATATGTGCTTCTAAAGGTAAACCAACACATAAACATCCCCCCTAATGTATGAAGGAACGAAGCAAGGAAGAAACAAGTTGGTCCAAAAAGAAGGAAAAATGTTCAACAGACAATATTGCTCCACTTTTTTCCTAGATTTTAAATCTCAGGATAAACTGTAAATGATAGCGAATTCTGGCTGGCAGCTCACAACTTATAATAAGCATGTTCTAAATGATATAAGTATGTTCTTAGTACTAGTTAAGAGCTATATAAAATATAGATGTTCATTTGCCTTCCTATACTTTACCCATATGCCAACACAAATAGATAGCAAAAGAAAAGACAGAAATAAATAAATATGTAAAATGGGTTAACTTTTAAAATTCCTATAAAAGGATTCACATTGGTTTCTATATTTTCTAAACTGTCCTATAGTATTTCCCTTCAGATATACAGGCAACCCTCGCTTAGTGCTCTTATTTGGTTCCTGAAAAACTGAACGGTAAATGAAATGAGCATTAAGTGAAACGAAAAGTATCTGATGACCCAAGATGGCAACTGCAATTGTTTTTTAATGACCCAAGATGGTGACTGTGAGCATTATAACAAAACTTGTTGAGCACTAATTGAAATCAGGTATCAAGCTCAAATGAGCGCTATGGTGAAACAGTGCTAAGTGAAACAGTGTTAAACGGGGGTTGCCTGTATATCCTTTCAATAAGATCAAGAACAGTGTGTTTAAAGTGTGTGGACCAGCAGAGAGATAAACACACTTTACTTTCTGTTCCAAATGTAACCATTTATTCCAATTCATGCAACAAGGAAATATAATTAGACCATACTTTTAACACGTAATAAAAGCATTGATTTTTTTTTTGGTTTTATTTCATGTTTGCTTTACAAGTTTAGGAAGTTGTCAGTCTAAGGCCGTACAAAGCACTAGTTCAATACATGCCTTTCCACCAGCTGGTTTCCAAAGAATGAAAACAATTTCAAAGACTAAGTTGTTATTCAGCAGGTGTTTCTCTGCCTCCAGCTATTAGCTAGTACTAGTAATTCCAGACAGGAACAGGGTTCTTACTTATTAGATTACCTGGTCTTTTTACTGAAGCAACTTCCTATTTGCAGTCTCTCCTTCCACCCTCTTTCCTCTTTACCATTTTTTAACTTATTTATTGGAGAATTTTTCCCCTTACATCATCTGAAAAACATGGTCCAGGTGAACTTCCCCCTGTTGTCCTATATTTGACCAAATTATTTTTGATCTATCCATGAGAGCCATCTAGCATTCAGGGTGTGAGGTGAAGTGAATATAGCTATAAGATCCTTCACTGACAGCAGTATTACAATTATCTCACCCACGCAGGATCATCCACAGTGATCCCTTTTTCACCTGACAAAACATCTGAAAAATCAGAAGGATGGATAGGAAAGTATATCAGAATATTTCAGAATCATGGGATAAGGAAAGTGTCAGAGAGAGAGGATGGGAAAAGGTCTCCCTTGGATCAAATGAACTAGCACTTCCTGTTGACACTGAATGCAAGCAAGTCTATATTCAAGTAACCCCAGACCACAAAGTACTGGTGAACTGAGTCATTCTTTTTCTCCCACATGTAGTGTAGGGAGGTGAATCTACTGAGACTATTTGTCTTAATATTTTGAAAACTAGGGAGTTACACTGCATCCAGGTATATTTGATGTTAAGACTTGGGAATACAATTTTTGAAGGACTCTGAGATTCTTGAAGGTGGAACCACAGGGAGTACCAATCCTGAGCATGGTTCTGAACAATGTAGGAACTCTAACCAGTTAGCCTCTACAGGCGGTATAGTAGTAATCCGATTTAGAGCCTATGCCAAGGCTAGAACTATGGTAGGGCCAGATATAGGGGGTGCACCCATGGAAAAACATTGCTAAGTTGACCAAAGTTGAAAGTATCAGTTACAAAAGTCATACAAAATCACTCAAAAACTGTGTGCACCTGAGAGATTGTTGAAGACAGGACACTGTTAGAGAACAGGATGGAGTTGATACAGGAAGTCTTTTTCACCCCACCTGGATGAAGCTGAAACTAGGGCTTTATGACATTTGACCGGAAACATAAAGCTACTCTGTCAAGGGGTTGGCAACCTTTTAGGAGCAGTGTACTAAATTAGTGTAGCTTGCCCCAAAGGCTGACTGCCTCTTCTGACCTAGGTGCTACTCCCCCCACCACTGAATTGCCATTGACATGATTCTGCCCGAGGCAGAAGAGCACTGGTGGATCCAAAGGATGAGGACATATCATTGGTACTGGGACATTTACAAATGTCATCAATAACTTCAGGAAGCAACCCTCTGGTATTGTAAAATAAAATGAGGTGGGAGGAAATAATAAATAAGGTCCATTTTATTATTTTTTGGAGTTATACAGAAATAATAAACAAAAAGTGTTTATAAAAGAAGGTTTGAAATGGTTTCTATTCCATAGGGGCAAAGTGATAGGAGTGTTCCATCTCTACCAAGGTGGTTGAGAGGAACTAAAGAACAGGAAATGCACACTGTCCGTAAGTAGTGGACATGTGGATAATCATTCTATAAAGAACAACATTTTTCATAGGAAGATATCACTTAAAATAAGCACAAAAGGTTTCTCAGGTGCAGGCTGGAATTCCTCGTCAAAACCAGATGCGCCAGTCCCAAATAGGCAGGAAGGTTCTGCCACTTGCCTTTGATGTGGGAAAGTGAGGTTTGAACCTATAGTTTAGAATGTTAATCAAGCAAGTAAGTGTCCTGCACCTGGCCTTCTCTTGGAACTTACTCTGTTTCTCATCTGAAATCCTACTGCAGTCTGTGCATTTTCTTCCCATCACTCTTCACCCAAGAGAGCTGTCAGGGTCTCACTTCCCTTTCCTGTTTCTGGTTAAACAGTAAATGTATTACTTCTATCCAAGCCCCATGTCTCCATTAAGATAGGCTTAAATCAGTGCTCATAAGAGGCACATATTCCCTCTTTTCTCTCACTTGAGAGAGGCGCATTTAACACCTTCACCAACTCTTGGATTTGTTATAAGTGAATCATAAGAATCTTATAATCCCTAAAGACAGAAGCAATATGGTGAACTAGACAGACTATTGCTTTGCTCTGGTATTGTAATCTCAGTGTTCCCGTGTAGCTCCTAGTTATAGACAGATTTTTCTGCTAAAGCATTCCTATGCATAAAGGTTTTGTGCAATGCCCATTTTAAATGGATCCATAGTGCTGTACCAAGGACAATAAAATACATATTAAAAATATGCCATAATAGATATGGTCTCAGTACACAACAATACTTAGAGAAAATAATTTTTATCTTTAGAAACTCTTTCTATTATATTATTAAGGGACTTATTTTTGTGCATTAATGCTTTACATTGAAAATTGAATCCATCAACATGTTTCTCTAGTGATCCTGACAGGAATCCTGATTTTGTGGATTGTAAGAATCCCAAGCAGTCTCAACTGAACAGCCAGAAATATTAAGAAGCTAAGCCAAAAATTGGGATGTCTATGATGGAAAACTCAAAAAAAGCTCATAAGCAATACTATGAGGTTATTCTAATCTCCCATAGAGTGAAAATGTACTCCCAGTTGGATAGATACTAGAAGAGCGCATAAACACATCACCCTATGGTCACGTAGCAATGCGCTATGTTGCTGTATAATGTGCTATGGCAATGTAGCGATCACATGGGTCTACACGTGATTGGCAGCTACATCACTGTAGCAGTGTGCTCCGTTGGTATAACGTGCTGCTGAGGCGATGTAGAGGCGAAATCTAATTGTGTGCCACACGTATGTTATAGTAACTGCTTGTTACCATGCAGTAACAGTGCAGTAACCGCCTGTTCCACCTGTCGCTTCCAAAATGAAGTACTAAAACACAGTTCTAGAACAACATCGCAATACAGCGATGTGTAGACACACCCAAAGGGAGTAAATATCAAGTAAATATTGACGGTGATCCATTAAATATCAGTGCTGTCACTGTTTCCTATGATATGAAACATCTTGACCCACTTGGGCGTTTCAGCATGGATTAGTGGTGGGGAATAATTGAAAGTGCTCAGATACTACAGCAATGGGTGACAACCAGTGATCTGGGTTTTCCATTTGCTAAGGAAAAATGCATATTTTTTTTCTTTTAAAGGAGAAAAAACTAGGAAACAACAGGTTTCCCCTTGTAGGCTGGCAGAGCTTTAGCCTACAAGAGGCTGCTTGGTGCTGGGGGAAGCAGGATGCAGGGGATGTCGAGTGCATGTGTGTGTGTACGCACATATGCACATGGCAGCCAGGCAGTTGTGGAGAGCAGGTAAGTCTATGGGGAGGGCATATGCCATGTGTTGGGAGGTGGGGGCAGGGAGGGCACAGGTAATGCATGGGAAGAATGGGGGGTACATGGCCTCCAGATGTCTTTGCTCACAGTGGGGTGCAGGTTGCAGGACTGCAGCTGGGCTGGACCAGCTCCAGGCAGGAGCTACCTCCACAACTAAGTATATAGGACCTGGTGCAAGAGGGAGCACTGCACTGCCATGGCCATCAAGGTAAGGCACAGTAGCAGCAGCAGCCTCACCCTGGCATCCATGACAGTGCCTCATCTTGGTGGCCACAGCGGCACAACAGTCCCTCATGAACAGGGTCCCACCCATTGGGCTACAGAGGTGGTGGCTCCTGCCCAGAGCTGGTGTGGTCCAGCTGCAGCCTCATGCCTCACTGTAGGTGCAGAAATCTAGGGGGCCACATGCCCCCTGCCCCCATGCATCACCTGTGCCCTCTCTGTCCCTCCATGTGTAGTGTGTGCCCACACCCCCTGCCTCACTGTCCCCACGTGAACCACTCCACTTTTTTCTGTGGGATTTTTTGACCCCTGGATATTCAGGGCTCAAAAAAACCCCAAACCCTGCACTGCTCCCTCGCAGCACGGAGAACAACTAAACATTTGGTATGTGGTGCAAAGAGATGCCCGCAGTGCCACATATCCCAGGGCCATGCTCATCTGAACACAGCCAGAGATTTCAAACAGGAAACCAGTGTCAAAAATATTCTCACCTATTGTGGTCTTTAAGAGTTCTTCACAACAAAAAAACTGCTCTATTGTTTTTCAACAATCAAAAAACAAGAACAGGCATTTTCCAAGGTGTGCCTTGAGTCTAGCAAGGAATTGCTTGAGTCTAAACAAGTCGAGAACCACTGTTTTAGTGCCTTTTTCTTAGCAGCCTAAAATGGAATCAGAATTAACTTAAGTAATAAACTGAGACAAAACACGCTTTTATATTTTACAACACTGTAAAACATTTAAAAAGCCTGCCTAGAAGAAAAATATGACATGATCACTAGCACATTGCTGGTTTGATTAGATTTTTAACAAGTAAAAGAACAGTACCCATGACTAACATAATAGAAAGTTTTAAACTACAATGTGATATATACGGAAACTATTTAATTTTGATACCAGCTGCTGTCATCTCTGCTGGCACAGTGGGCACATGCTTATGAGTTGCTTAATTGAATAAAGACTGGTTTATAAGAGCAAAAGAAATAGTGAATAACTGTGTTCATTTAATTCCCTTGGGATTCAGCTTGTTTTCTGCTTCCTTGATATTAATGAAAAGAAATATAATTTGTTCTACATGGCAAGATATGTAATTTAGATGCTTATTAATGCACAATTCTGGTAGCAGCTCCCTGAGAAATGCAGTCTTTAAAGTGTTTATTTTCTATGTCAAGAAAGCCTTGGCTGGAACAAAACAAAATATCTCGCACCAAGTGCAGTAATTTTGGATATCGTTTTCCATAGTGAATTTGTGTATTTCTTCATAATTGTGAACACAATGAACATAATGTTCTGTGTGCTCATCTATATGCTCTTTTATAGGACTGATTACATGATCATGTGTAAGTTTCATTATCAATTGTGTGACAAAAAAGAGTGATGTAACATGATATATTTTAAAATTATTTACCTATATGACGCTCTCAGATACAGTCTATTCTGATATGCACTAAACCTATTATGAACATTTTTATCAACAGCAATGTTAATTTTATTATAATTTCATTTGTTAAAGACACTTTTTTCTAGCACCTCACAATTGCTTACCAACATAACGGTATTTCTGTCCCTTTTAAATGTTGCACAGTAAGTTTCATGCAGAAAAGAATGCCGTACTCAGTGAGCACGTCTACACAAGACACTTTGCTGCACAGTAGAATTAATTACTGCATAGGCGACTGGTTCCACCTTAGTCGGGGAGGGCACATGTCCCCCACAGTGACCAGTCAGTGACCGGGGAGGGTTCCCCCTGTGACTAATCTCACTGACCTGGGAAGGGGGGGTCCCAGCATGGCCAATTTCACCAACCAGGAGGAGGGGTCCCCTGAAGCAAATATTATCAAGTCGTGAGTGGCCGTGCTGCTGCCTGCCCCCCCACCCTAAGTGGGGAGTGTAGCCAGTCAGGGAGTGCACCAGCCATCTCAGGAGGTGCACATGCACCCCCTACGCATTGCCACTGAAGTACTGCATAGTAAGCATCACCATCTACATATGCTGACCCATATTGTGCAGAAATTCGCTTTACTTGTCACTTAATTTACTAGCTGCAAATACAAATAGAAAATTAACTGCTGAGTAATTACTGTGCAGCATGGCACATGTAGATGGCTGACCAGGAGCAAATTCGCTCCTGGTCAGCACAGCAGCAGGGGTAGAAGATTGCTCCCTGCCCCTGGGAGGTGCCTCCTGGCAGGGCAGGCTCTGCCACCAGAACCCAGGCAGTAAGGAGCTCCCAGCCCCCACTCCAGGATGCAGAGAAGGGGATGGGAGATTGTTCTCCATCCCAGCTCCACCATCACTATCACAGAGATCAGGGGCTAGAAGACTGGGGGCTCACTGCTACCTACCCTATAGGTGGGTCAGGGCAGAGGCCTGGGACCTGCCCCTCCCCTGCAGCTCTTTCCAAGTCCCCTGCCTCTAATCAGGGAGCCAGGGCCAGGAGCTCCCTACTGTCAGAGCAGTTAAACATTGTCCCTACCCAGGCTCCTGTGGCAGAACCCACCCCAGAAGCATGCAGCCCCCGGGGAGACAGGGAACAATCTCCCAGCACCTACCAAGAGACAGTTTTCTCCTGGATCTCTGCTCCCTGCCAGCCCCTGGGCTAGCATCCAGGGGGAGCCTAGAGTTCCCCTGGACTGCTGCAGGGGGCTAGTACAGGGTCAAAGGGGGTGGAAGCATACTGCTGCCAGGAGTAGCAAATCTGTTATGCATCCCTGCATGTGTAGATGCCTGCCCAGGGTGGGCATACTCTAGAGTAATTTACTCTATAGTAAACCCACCTTGCAGCATTTGAACATGTAGACACACCCAAGGTACACAAAGTAACATGAAGAAAAGAATGGAGCGGCAAAGGAGTGCCTATGAACCTGCTTAACTCCTAGTTACCCAAAGGTAATGTTTTAACTTTTCTGAAGAATCATGCACTTAAGATGGTTTTATTTGACAATGATTATAACACAACTTTTTCAGTTTTCCTGACTGAAATTTACAGGTGAGCAAGTCTGTAAAGAGTCTCAGTGAAAAAGAAAAACAAAAAACCACGGACATGTGCAACTGAATTTCTATCTAAGGCAGATCACTTCAACAACCAAGTAGACAAGTAAGACATACAAGGTGCATCTATTTTATATTATTTTAAATGTAGACTATTTTACTGTGCATTAACACATCACATAAAAAACCATGACATGTCGCTAATGCGCAGTAAAATACTCTACTGCACATTAAGCATAACTAAAAAAGAAGCAAATGTGCTACTGAACATTAGTGCAGCTTAATGTGCATTAATTTATTACCTCACACTGGAGGTACTAAATTTAATGAGTATTAGAAAAGGCACATTAATGCACATGTCAACGCACCCACTGTGTTCTTAATATTTGCCATATAAGACAGTTATTTAGGAAGCCTGATTTTATACTGCCATGTGCCCTGCATGGTCAACGAGCTGTACACAGCAAATGTGAAATGTTACCATGTTTAATACAGAATTGTAACTTGGTTTAACTTCCTATAAATGTAAATGATGGCACAAGATGAATGGCAGTGGAAAGCCAGGTCCCTATAGTTCTGAGGCTTTTCCTTCTAAATAATATGAACATTTGATTAATGTCCAGAAAAAATGATGTAGATATAAAGTGAATGAACATAAACCTCATAAAAAACTCAAGTTGAATATTTTTTTCAGTTTGGAAGGAATTCAGAGATGATTGCCTTTACCACCTTTATTCCTTATGTTCCAAATAGATGGAAGGAAAATAAACAAACTACTGTGAGAAGACCCTGTTTCTGTGGTATTTTAAAAGTAGGTGGAAAAATCTAGAATAAAATCAACATGTTCATCACAGAAAACTAGGACTGTCAAAGCTGGAATTTGGCTACATTTTGGAATTCTCTCTCATCATAAAAAACAATATTTAAGATTTTCATGGATTTCATAGACATTAGGGCTCAAAGGGACCTCAGAAGATCATCAAGTCCAGCCCTCTGCCCCATTTTATTATAAGCTAACTAATTTCTGTACCCACCCGAGCCACTATAGTATTTCATTGGAGTTGTAGTTTTTGATTCCTCATGATCCCATTCTTTTTCTATGGGTCCTCCTCCCTGAGGAATCTACACATCTCATACAGCACTTTACTACCTCATTGTATCTCTCTGTGGGTGAGCTATAATGGTGCCCATGGAGAAGAGAGGGGACACAAGACAGTTGTGTTCAAGTGGATATAGAGATTGACAACTAGACAAATAGAGGGCATGGCCCCCTTTCTTGAACCTTTCGAGTATGTTTTAACAAGTTAGTTCCTGTCCTTGAAGGGCATCCCTGTACTTAACCTGTGGCAAATTAGGATGCTCTTGATGTTTTCAGGCACAGTGCCTCATTATGGTGCAGGATGATTGCTCATGCAGTTTTAAGACTAAGTTAGACAAACACTTCTGTAGAATGACATAAATAGGGATGATACTGCTTGGAGTAGGGTGTTGGACTAGTTGACTTCTCCTGAGGTTACCTGTACACAAAGGCATTGAATTTAATGTTTTCTTTTGGGAAAATGATTGAGAGAGGAAATTTTGAGATTTTGGAGTGCTAAAGCATTCCATTTTTAAATGAAAATATCAAGAAGATTAAAGTTTTCAGAACTCATTTCCAAAAAGCTTCACTGTTTTGGGATCCTGTCCCTATATGGGTTATAAAGAAATGTCAAAACACTGGAATTTCTGGCAGGAAGATGAAAATTCTGTTTTCCAATCACTAACACAAATCTCTCAATCAACCTTTGCAGACCTAAGTGTATATGCATACCGTGTAGAACAATATTTTGGTAAGTGGGGATTTTTGCAGCCCATGACAAGCAAAGGGCATTTTATAATCTTTCACTGATGGTGTTGTTACACATTCATTGTAGGCAGCTCCTGGAGCTCTTGTCCACACATTCCCACCTGAAGTGAGTTTTAGGCAGCTTGAGGTTATGTCACTCCAGGGCAGGTTTATTTCTAATTCATGTTACCCAGTTCATGTTCCAGTAACGTGTGACCAGTGACCACTTCCCACAGGCGAGCTACCCAAAACTGCAGTCCTCCAGGATGCAGACTCCCCTCCTCTCCCCTCCTGTTCTGTGTGGACAAACTTTCCATTCCCTGAACTCTACTGTCCAGAGGGCATGTCTGGCGCTGAGCCAACTCCCCCGCCCACTCCCCAGGGTGCGACCCTGTGAAACAGCCTGCAGAGCACATGCCAGCTAGGAAGTTGCAGGGCATGGATGGGTCCAAGAGTGGAGTCTACAGGGGGTGGGGAAGGCAAGGTAGTGGGCTGGATCAGATCCCCATGGGCTGTGGCTAACTTCTAGTAGCTCTCCCAAAAGAATTTTCTCTTACCACTCCCACCTCCCAAGCACCCAAGAAAGTACAACCAGCACCCTGACATCCCAATCCTAATCCCTGTTTATTAAAACAGGAGATCCTCTTGATCTCTTTTTTCTTTTTTTTTTTTTAAACTTTTTTATTTTATTCTTCAGTGGCTGACTTCCTTCATTTCACCACCCTTCACCACCCCCATTTCCTCTCCACCTCCCATTTCATTACATACCTCCATCCCATTAACTGTTTGCCTCCCACCTCCCCCAACCCATCTGTCACACAATCCACCTAGAATCACCAGCCCTGTATTGGCAACTCACAGCTGTAGTTTTTAGTCAGGCCCCTACTTGCTAGCCCTTTAGTGGCAAGTCACAGTTGTGCAGGTGGGGGACAGTCAGAGAAAGTTTTTAGCCTTAAAGTGTGACTGTTCCAAACTTTGAGATAACACTAACGCCATTCAACATTTGAGCAGCTCAAAATGCAACATGTAACAAGGCCCTGAGACTACAGTCACCTGTTTTGGATTTATTTTGACACACTTCCCACTCCTCTATAAAGAGTAGCATGTGACTCAATATTAGAGAAACTGGTTTTCTATATTATCTTTGCATTTCATTGATCCATTGGTCTTTTGCTGGCTTAATTTTCAATGTAGTTACAAGCCCTCTACATAGCTCAAAACCATAATGATTTGTCTCTGTAATGTATTTTCAATTTTGCTGTGGAAGAGAATTGCTTCTCTGAGGTTATTTTCCAGGAGAGTACATTAAGGCAATAAGTCCTCTCTTTTCCCAAGCATTTTTTGCTTACAAAGTTTTAGCTATGGAAGCAAAAGAACAAAGGTTATGATGAAGTATCTTTTTCACTATTCTTCCCAGGTTCCAAGTTTGCCTCCAATTTCAGACTGCTAAATTATCATTAATCCACAGGTGCTAGAGTTTCCAATCACTTAGCCCATTCCCCTGGAAATGGTAAATGAATTAACTCCTTGCATATTGTGTCACTTCCCATATATGACAGTAAGAATTAAGAATTTACTAGCAGATGTTAGGAGTTATGCCACCTCTCCCTAGAACATGAATAAAATCTTATTATATTATCTTAACTTGATTCCCCTCATGTCTTTAAATGAGTAAGAAACATTTTTGTTTCCATTATGATGATGATAGCAATGGATCCAATTTCCACGGCTTTAGTTTCTTGGTTTTGATTGAGCTGATTAAAACGTCCAATTATATGTGTTCCTCCTGAGCTCTTGAGCTTGAATGCAGAGCTTGTTCACAGCTTGCCAAGCACACTGTAGTCCCTGACATGTTCAGATTTTATTTTTATTACGTAAAAGGTTTGGATTCATCTCTTGGTTACAAAAGCATGATTCCAATTCAAAGCAGATAAAATACAAAATGCAGAGAGTATAAGGTCCAAAAGTTACAAGCTAATTCTGTTCAGGATTTGTAGGATTGATACACATGTGCATAACCAAATTAAGCCATTACAAATTGGAGAGGAGAAAAGAAGAACAACAAAATAATTAACAGCTGGGAAAAATAGGCCCTATAGTAAGACATTCCAGGAAGCTCACTCTATTTAGTTTAAAGACAAAATCCAGGGTGGCTCAATCTGTGAGCATAAGATGCATACAAACTGCATTCCTCTTACACGGTAGGAATAATGCAGATTAAGGACTGAATAGCTGGATGCCATTTCATTTTAAGTTACTTCTAACACACATTGCTTATGTAAACTGTATGAAATGCAGTGCACAATTGACTGGAGAATATAGGCTTTAAAAAACAATGAACTGAGCATGAATCAAAACCTGGTAAAATCAATAATAGCACTCTATTAAACAAGATACACTATTAAAGCAAATACAATTAAGAAGTGTGATGTTGGTGTTCCATATGGCACTCAAGAAACAAATTAGCAAAGCAACAAAAATAAATCTAAACTTTGCTCTTTTACATCTGTGCAATGAAGTACTTCCATTAAAATATGCCCATACAACTAAAACCTTTAGTGTGAAATATAAAAGCTCAAATTTTCATTAGTTTTTCTTACCTATACTTGTGATACTGAAGGAAGCATACTTATGAATCCCCCCCATAATGCATTTAAAGCCTTATATTGAGTGACCAACAGTATAGGTTTCCATGCAGAGCTGAAAAATAAATGTGGTTTCTTCCACTGGGAAAATATTAATGATTTTGATTAAACTGACTTTTTTTCTTGAATATTTGTGCTCTTGGTTTTGAAGTCTGTCTCTGCATTTCATCAATTTACATAGGTTTCTATGTAATATAATGGAGGTGCAAAGTAAAAAGAGATGATGATTCATATATATGATTAAACAAATTCGGTTCAGCAAGCTTTACTTTTCCATCAGAACACATCATAAGGAACATCCTACTTCCCCTCCTTCTCTTTTCTTTCTCTTGAACTTTAAACAGGGATATCTATTATGTTCTGATGGATGGGTCACACCAAGTATGACACACAGATGACTTCCCCTACAGCTATGTCATTGTATTTGGCAAGGATCTGGGTTTTCTTTATGCCTTGGAAAAACATGAAAAAACATGAATTTCCTCCTTTAAACATGGATTTTCTCCCTTAATTAAGAAAAACCCAGGAAACTGCAGGTTTCCCCTTGCAGGCTGGCAGAGTTCCAGCCTGCAAGGGACTACTTGGGGTTGGGAGGAGCAAGACACAGACAGCAGGGGGCACCAGGTGACATAGCCGGCAAACTAGCCCCAGGCACCGGTGGAGAGCAGTTACCCCAACCGCCTGCAGGTAAGTTTACTGAGGTGGAGGAAGGGGACATAAGCGACATTGAGTGGGGGACATAGGTGATGATGGGAAGGCAGATTGAGGTGACCATGGTGAGGTAAAAAGGCCTTCTGGCAGGGGACTTACCATGATCTCGCAAGTGGTTTTCCCCACATTGATCACTGGTTCCCATGGCAGTCAAGAACTTGTAGGTTCCCTCCTCTTCTATGAAGTCAGGTAGGAGGAGCTTGGACCCTGAGGCTTGCTGCTGCTGGACCCTGCACAGGAACTTACCAGCAAGATGGTGAGGCCTCCAGGATACTACCCTGTGAAGTTCAGGGTAAAAAAGAAATACCTGGAAAACCCAGGGAAGCCATGGCAAGGAAAGAGTTTAGGGAGAAAATCCTCCAAAAACTGCTAAAGGTAAACTATGCTGATATGCTGGGAGGGGTGGAGTGGGAGCTTTGCTTTAAAAATGCAAATTGCAGGGTGGAGTTCTGGGTGCAACTGTAGGCAGCCTTGAACAACCCCTTGGTGAAGTTTTTTTGAACTTGCTGTGGAAACCACAAGAAAAGAGGCTGGTGACAATTAAAATACATTTTGAACTAGGAGAGGAAGGGGACTTGAGTTTATGGCTCAAAAGGCAGTGTGTGAGAGTGGGAAAACTGGAGAAGGTGCTCAATGAGTTAGAACCATTGACTGGAGCCTACAGAACCAAAGCAGTGCTCAAAAGCAAACCTGGGAATCCAGAAGTACAGCACTTCCTCCCATCCATCTCTCTGGTTTCATAAGGGTTTCATCTTCTATCAGAGACAACTCAAGCTCAGCAGGAAAAGTGGGGAAGAGGGCCACCTGATTCCACAATGCACAAAGTTTGTGCTGTGTACAAGGAAAAGGGGCATAAAGCCAAGGAGTATACGAAGGAATGGAAGTGCAATTTGTGTGGCCCCAGAGCCCATGCTAATGTAGGTAAAAAGGAAAACAAGAGAAAGACTCCAGAAAGTGACCCTCCCCTACAATTCCCAACTGCAGCCAAGGAGGCAGAAAGTAGCCTCTTACCAGTGGCATACCATGGGTCTCCAGTGGAGCCAATAGCTACATTTTCACACCCCCACCCCATCCATGGCCGATCGCTGAGAGTGGGGGAGGTCCCTGAGCGGCCAATTGCCAAGCCCAGAAACACTGATGGTGAAACAGGAAGTGCTGGTGGTAAAACCAGAAGTACCACCAGAGGACCAGGTACCCCCAGAGGGGGTATGCCACTGCCCCCTACACAATGCCCCACTACAACCAAAGGGACAGAAACATAAAGGAAGAAGGTAGAAAAGTCCCCTAAAAGGGAGGAGGCAGAAGGGGAAAACCTCTCCAAAAAGGAAGACACCTGCACTCAGGAAAATATGCTACCCTTAAGAAGGATGGTTGAGGAACTTGGAAAACAGGAAGGCAAAGATTAAATTACTGAAGAAATGAGAAAGACAGAAAAGGAGGAGAGAGACGGGGAGACCCAAAACTCCCAAGCGGGGGTTCTGGAAAGAGCCCCATAAGAAGAGGAAGATAGTGAAGGTTCTGACATGGAAGTTCAGGCAGGAAAGGGGGAGATCCCAGAAACTCTAGAGGAAAATCAGCACTCCTGGGTAACCCCTCACTACCATAGCAGAAGGAGGTCCCCCTGAACATAGACCAGACAGCCAGAGGGGCCACAATCCCAGAAAGGGCCCTACAAAAAGATGGGTCAGTATAGGAGAGAGAGCCTGAAAATCCTTCAGTTTAAACAGGGAAAATGGGAAGGCTACAGACTCATCCCACCAGCACATACTCATGGAGATCTTTATAGCTTCAGTGAATATGAGAAGCCTGCTTATGAAGGAGAAATGGGACACCATTGAAATGGCCCTTGGGCATCTGCAGGCAGACATCCTTTGTCTTCAGGAATGTGCCCTGCACAGTTGTAAAGACAATACTTTGTTCAAGGAAAGTTGGGGACATGGCCATGCTTTCTGGTCAAGAGCCAATGACAATCAGGCAGCAGGTGTAGAGGTACTCCTGAAAGGAGATAGAGTGCACCCCCTGCAGCAGAGGGAAATCATTGTAGGCAGGTTACTGCAGGTCACCCTGCACTTGCACCAAGGAAAGCTTAGTGCTAATGCATCAAAGACCTGAAGAAAACAACAAAGCAACAGCTACTGCCCTAGAATTGCCTCTCTGCACCTTCATTCAACAAAAGCAAGAAAACAAAAGCAAGTTGATAACAGAGACACCGTACTGTCAGAGGGAAAGATAATTGCTTTATTCACAGTATTTGTCTTTAAAACTTCCTGAGTCATAGAATAAAAATGCAGCCTTCCCATCCACCTTCCCACTGGTCTTCACCAGCAAGTCATTAAAAGGACTGTTTTTCAGTGAGAGGTATAATCGCTGAAAAATCAAATCTCAAAAGTCCCCTTAAAATCAATTCGTTGAATGATCTGTGCTTTCTGATTTGTTTTTTCCCTTTAACCATGTACAATGTGAGTAAATGGAAAAGATTCATATATGGGTATATTAGAACCCTTGTACATGTGTTGGTAAAGGTGCAATGGGATCCAATGTGCCAGCCCCACGATCATACCGCCTGTCATGTCACATGTGCATGACAGGAGGTGGTATTGTGGGATTGTGAATCAGGTCCCATCCCACCTTATTGCCAGTGCAGGGAGATCCCAATTCCAGGCTTCCTCTGCACCAGTAAGAAGTAAGTTCCCATTACTGGGAACCCCCTCAGCTGACTGAAGTCCCAACCATGGAGGCAACACATACACCCATGTGACTGGGAGATGACAGATGCTGTGCTCTTTCATCCATGGTAGCACTCCATGCACCCCTGCATCTTTGAAGCTAGCTGCTGTGATCTCCCAGCATGGAGATATACCAAACACCCCTGCAGATGAGAGATTACAGCAGCTGTGGGTCTTGCAGTCACAGGGTGCATAAACACCGCATCACAGCAGTAGTGCTCTCCCAGCCATAGGGTACAAGGGGAATCCCCATGGGACCCCTGTAAACTGCAGGAGTATGTGCTCTCACAGCTGAGAGTCAGCATCAGCTGGAAGTTCCCAGGCTCAGGGGTACACATGGGCCTCCCTAGCTGGGAGTTCCAATCAGCTGTCAGTGCTCCCCACCATGAGGGCACAGGCTATACATGCAAATTAAAGCTGGAGAGAAAACAGCTATAAAGTTATTATACATTTTTCAGAAATAACTTTATAGCTTGTTGGATCTTTTTAAGGCGCCATAGTTAATTTGTACTTGTAGCCAAGTAAATTAATTATACAGTTAACCAGGTAATTCTGTAATACCTGTAACATGTAATGTGTATGTATACCCATAAACATGCATACATGCACACACACAGATGTATACAAAAATTCAAATCAGGCTGAAAATTAATATATTTCCTGAAATTGTAATTTACAATCTGAGCATGAATTTTAATGGCAGTGGTGATGCATAAGGAGTGCATGTGCACCCCCTGAGAGCACTGGTGTATCCCCTGACCGCCCGTGCTTGCCACTTAGTCGATAGTCAGGGGGGCAGGCGGGCCCACCGGTGCCCCCCCTGCAAGTGCCAGCTGATTGCTCTCATTGATACAGCTGCTTCTGGGAGTGGCTGCACCAATCATCCAGCACTTGCTCCCAGAAGCAGCCACAACCACTCCCGAAAGCAGCTACAGTGATCAGGATGATCGGCCACAGTGATCCGCTGTCATGGGATCACCCAAAAGGGGACTCTCCCCCCCTGCCATTGGCAGGACTGGTTGCAGGGGGCACATGCCCCCCCTGACTAAGGCAACACCAGTCACCCATGTTAATGGGAGACAGAGATTCCATTTAAATTTGATTTCCAAGACTTCATGCAGAAGTTTTTCTGCTGATTTACTAACAACTAATTGTCTGTAGGTCATTGAATTAAATTTCTATCAAATCTTAGGAATCAACATACACCGAAATGAAAATTCTTTGCCCCCCCACTAATCTTTCAAATTCAGCAAAATGTAATATTTTCCCCCCTATTTATTCCTATAACTTGGATCCATATGGGATTGAATTCTGTTCTCTCTCTCTCTCTCTCTCTCTATTTTGCCAATGTTATTGGTTCCTACAAGGATAATTTGCCAAAAGAAAATAGTAAATATCATCAATTAATTAACCATGTCTAATATGTTTTGATTAGCTTGGTTGCCCCCACTGTGTAACATTATTTATGTTTGGAACTAAATTTTTAGTTTCATAATATACTGGCTTTAAATATGCATTAAATAGAAAGCACGCAAAGTTATATTATTGTATAATTAGGAATAAAAAGATTGTGTTTTCCCTGTTTGTTTCTATGTTATTCTTTATGATTTGTTTTGTTCCTTTTACCAGTCACTTTATCTTCACCTGAAAAAAGGATCAACTATGTAGCCTCCTCAAGAATAAAATGTAAACTGAATACATTTTAAACCTGCAGACTAGGGACAGAAGTTACACATAAACATGTACAAGTGATCAGAAACTGGTTCAAATGTGTAACACAACAGAAGTTCAGTGCACATAAGCCACTTTCAAAATGGCTGGAACCTGTTTAAGATAAACTTCGATGAATGTATTATCAGACTTAACTGATTTAGGCTAAATCAGTTTACTGAATTTCTGCCCCAGATCCCTCTGTTGTTATAGCAACATCAGACTGATATAGTCACATTCCAGAACGATAGGAGTACAAATGCAATCAAATTTTTAAAAATGCAAGAAGTTTTGACAAAAGTATCAGCTCCAGTAGGTTGGTGTTGAACTGAGACACTTGGCATGCTGAAAACATATAAATATGAATTTACAATTAAAAAGAACACGTCAAGATTCCGATTTTCCTCATTATGCAAAAATGTCATTGTAATCTATTTATCTGGGAAATGAACAGATCACATTTTCTGATTTTTATTTTTTATTCTTAAGAGATATTGCAAATGTAGACAAGATAAAAAATGCATTTAAAATCAGTATCTCAAACCATCTACACACTGAAAACCTATTGCATCTCCTAGGACATTTTCTTTTTTAATGTCATTAGGCATTAAAAATATCCATCTTGTTGAGAAATACTATTATTTGGCTTTAGTTTTGGGTACTTCTATGAAAGGGGAGGAGGGTTCTGATTGTGCTATGGAATGATTACTATAGATTATAAGTCACTGCTCACAAGGAAAATGTTCTTAAATCATAAGCCAAGTAATTTATGCCTTCAGGGCAGACAGATACAGTAACTTCCAGGGTGGTGGCATTCTTTGTGTTAGACAAAGAAGAGTTCAGGTTACACATAGCTGGAGGAACTTAGGATATATGATAAGCTTGCTATATATTCTTCTAAATATTATTATGCTGTGAAAAAGAAAAAAAACAAAAACAAAAACATTGTCTTTTAATATTGCACTACTGTTTTAGGAGTGACCCTTCTGCAACTCAGATTAGAAACATTTTTTATTTGTAAGATCTTATACATACAGATACATTGAGAGACACATACACATCATAAGTATCCATACACAGTAAGCTGAAGAAGGTAGAGATCAAAAGGCCAGAGTCAAACAAAATTAATAAAAAGGTTTGGATGTAGATTTTATATTTGTATGCTACAAAATGAGTCATGCTAAATGCATAGAAAGCGTTTAGAGAAGTGCAGTAAACAAAATCAAGAGGAATGAGGGTGTGATTTATGATGGAACACTTGAAAAATAAAGACACAGTAATAAGTAAAATGGGTCCTGTAATGAAGAGAAAGAGCTAGAGCTGGATCTGGTTGTCAGGGATCATCGTCCCCAGTGGACCTAACAGACGACGCCTGCCACTTGCCTGGGGTGTCATCAGCTATAATTGGGGTCTCCCACACGTACGTTTCACCTGCCACAACTAGATATTAATGGAGTTGGTTCAGATGTCTCAGCGTGTAGTCCAATTATGAGTCTCCCCGGCGTCTCGCGAGGTCCCAAGTTCCTGAGGGCTCCGCCACCCCACACCTTCGCCCGTTCCACCGGCTGGTGGCCAACTGGTTGGTCCAGCCACGTATCCTCAGTTCCTCCCAGATAATCCACAAAAGAAAGGTCAATCAAAACAAACACAACAACCGAGAAGTTTCCTCTGATCTGTGTAGCTGCTCCGTCTGTCTGCAGCCGCCTTCCAACTCAAGCTTGACCTTCAAGGGCTCAAGCACCCCTTTGTTGGCTCTCGGAGAGCCCCTTTGTAGGGCTTGACGAGATTCCTTTTTAACAACTTAAGCTCACTACTGAACGGTACCCCTATTACAGGGACTACAGTACCCAAAGTCAATAGTGCCCCTCTATTAGGGTTATTATGGCACCCTTCTCCGCCAGGCTCAGCCAGCTCCCGGCCCCACAGGGGCCAGTAAACTGGGTTCCAAAACCCCGCTGGGGTTTTCCTCTCTGCCAGAGGCTCCCACCAGCGTTCAACGTCGCATTCAGCGTTCCCTTCAGTGTGCGCTGGCCTGCTCCTCCTCCTCTTTCCGGTTCTGCGTTGCTGCCGCTTTCCAGTCCTGGCCTCTTCTTTATACCCGCGGGGAAGATATCGGCCCCTCCCTTCCCAGCACACCTGGGTAAGGGGAATTTCTCCCAGGATCCTTGGGGCCGCAGACCTGGGGCCGCTGACCCTCTGCTTAGCCCAGGAGCCTGCAGGCTCTTTCTCTCACACTGGTGACGGTGATATATATGATGTTTGAGAGCAGGCCCAAAAGCCAACAAAGAAAAATACTGCTGAGAGGCCATAAACAGGATAATCATGAACTCTCTGTATGCAGGATGACATTTGGAATGTGAGCTGATAAATAGGGCTGGTACAAACTGAACCTACCTTGAACCCACTAGCATAAGTAACAGTGCTGAAAAGAAAGTTGCATATTTGATGATAAGGAAGATGCTTATGCGTAAGAACTGCTCAAAGCCTATTATTGTGTAGCTGTAGAAATTAACAACACCATAGATAAATCTACAAAGCAGACTCAGTGCTTCAAAGACACAGCTGAAACAATCAAAGATGCAATCCTCCTCCCTGATTTAGCATATCAAAACAAGTATGTAGCCAAAAGCCAGTTTGAACTAATTAGAAGTTCTCACACTAACCTGATATCTTGCTTTCTTTTACAGTGGGAAATTCCCACCTATGCGCATATCGTGTCAGGCACACTAGAAGTTTTTAACTAACCATAGAGGTTGAGTCAATTAAGTGTAGAATTTGTGACGCAAAACTGTCTATATAAACTTGCTTACTTATTATCAAGGGGGGTTGGTTCTTGGAGGAGACAGGCTGCTCTTTGTTGTTGTATGCTTGCTTCAATAAAGAGCTTTGAGATAAGACCTTGCTGATGTTGTTGTCTCTTGCGGTCAGACAACGGACCTGGGAAGTTGGGGTTTGAGTCCCTGACAACGGTATGAAGCAAACACCGCCAAGAACCAATTAGGGAGAAAAGGGACCCATGCTTCTGGAGGAGCTGCTCCATGAAGCTAGAGTGACTCCAGAGAGCGAGCAGGACAGCCCTGGATGAAGAGAGAGAGAGAGAGGGGCAGGACATGCTGGAATGAGCAGAGGGACTGACTGGACATGTGGGGGTGAAGGAGAATGGAACGACAGCCAGCTGGAGAACTCAGAGAGTGGCAGTGGAACTGAAGATGTGGATGTAGGACATTTCATTGGGAGTGTGATCCGGGAGCCAAAGCAACTTCAAGAGCCAGGAGAACCGACGGAGCCCAACAATGCAAAGTAAACTTTTCTTATATTTCTTTTTTTTTTTTTAAGTGAGTTGAGCTAGTGTAACATTATAAAGAAAAAAATCACAAAAAGAAATGATAAGGCCAACTTTCTGTAGAGTTGTAAAGGGAAAGGCAATTTTTTTTTGTATTAGTCTGATAAAAAAAAAAAAAAGAAAAGAAGAAAAAGAAGAAAAGTAGGCTCATTGAACCCAAGGGATGAGAGCTAGGGGTTTTTTTGTCTATCCCTGAGTCTATCGTGTGATGTTTAATGAAATAGCTGTAGACTGAATACTTACCTCCTCTGGAGAAGAAGTGGAACAGTTGCTAAATGAACTGAATCCTGTTACTTCTTTCAGCCCATGATACACTGGTACTTAAGAAACAAGAAAAAGTGAAGTACAAAGACAGATACCTAATAAAAGAACCTTATTATAAAGAACACCCTGTGAGTCCTTATCTTTTTGTCAGCTAGTTCATCTTTATAAAAAATCCAAAACATAAAGGAATTGATCGATAACCCCTTTTGTCTAGTTGTGTTTAAGTTGTACCCTCCTAGTATAAATCCGCTAACATCAAGATGTGGCAGGAAACATCTGGGGTCACCACTGAAGAAAAGAGAATGGGGGGAAAAATCAGGTAACTTTCCATAAATCTGAGCGACAGTGTTTTGATACAACAAGAAACTAGACTGAACACAGGTCCATACAATTATGTATAGTTCTCTGAGGCTCATAGGAAAAAAAACTAGAAGATAACACACAAGTTTTCCTGCTATGACATATACACATCATAAAATCAAGGACTGCTTGCAGATGTTAAAGAAAAAAAATTGGTGCTTTACTTTAACACACTAGTTTTTCCATTAAACCATGGTTGATTTTTTTTTTAAATGTCTGAAAGCAGTCAAAGAGTCTGAGAGAAGTGGTAAAAGCCTTGTTGACTGAATGATTTGAAACTTAAAATGAACAAAATGTAGATTATATGCAATAGAAAGGAAGGGTGGTCCAGTAATTGGGGACTACCTGAGACACTATGTTTCAGGGCTCCATAAATAACAGGGGCATAACAGAGTCCCTAGTGCCTGACAGGTTTCTTGTGGTAAATATATAAAGAAGTTGTGAGGCTCCAAGTAGTGAACACCCCTGAAACTGTTACAACTTTTCCCACCTATAGCTCCTATGATTCTATGACATTAGAAATATTCTAAAATAAAAGGCAGTGGGAAGCAATCATTTGACTCTTAATGATCAGACAAATTGGAAAAGACAAGTAAGAAGAAAATGAAGTCTAGAGGATGGGTAAATGAAACTGTGTAAAATACAATATATCAGTAAAGAGAAGCTTTCCATTAGAAGTGCTGTGTTAGTAGGGGGTATTAATATTAACCTGAAAGGGACTAATTATTCTGCCTCAAAGTCTTCTGAATACAAATTGTAAAATGTCTTTCTAAAATTAGAATACACATGACAGAACAAAAGGAAAAAAATATACGAAGCAGAGAAAAAGAACTGAAGACACATCCTTCTGTTTTTGACATCAAGCCTAAATATCTGGGACAGGAAAGGTATCCCTGGGATTCCAGGGTACTACTGCATAAAAACACTCAGTTATCTTGATGACATCTGTGGCTTTTAACATGAACACTGATGACAGATGGCATCCCAAAGATGGCTGATTGGGTTGCATAAGTGGTCTGACTGCTGTCCCCCCCTCCTCCCCCAAAAAAGGAAAAAAAACCCCTCCAAAAATGATGATTTTCATATCTATTGCAAATATCTTCAGAGTCTGCATATAATTGGCAAACATCAATTACTTTCACCTTGAAGAATCCCTGTAATGGATCCTTTTACCTGCTAATGGAATATATGCTGCTAATCATAATTTAGTTCTAGAAGAGGACAACATACCAAATCTGACTAAAACTGTAGAAAAAAAATTAAATAGCAATTACCTGAGTCAGAAGTTTGGCAAAACAGCAAAGTAATATTATCAGAATCTGCAAAATGTACAATGGGCTCTTTGATAATGAAAATGAACTGGACTGCCAGTTTTAGGTCTCATCTAACAGATGATACCTCTGGTATTACATGAGACTACCCTAATAATATTATAGATCAAAGGGTCAGAACCATGTATTAAATCATCATCACTTCCTGTAGCATCAGTGATTTCCTCCAAATACTGGCTTGGTTCAGTGAGTTCAAGATCTCATGAAAGCTGATAAGATCACAACACACAGTGACGTGATCAGAAAGAAGAAAACAGAGTGTTGGAAGCTGATGATGAAGTAACTTAAGGCAAAAAACCACAATATGAATGCACCTCTCGCTTTCCTCCATGGAACAGTCCCCATATTGGGATCCCATATTTGCTCCCTCATTACAACTGAATTCAAAGGAAAATGGAGCAATTTGTGTGTGTGTGTGTGTGTTGCTGGAGAAACTGATGATCCAATGTCCTGTCCTTTTGCAATTTCTTTGAAATTATCCTAGATGGAACTTCCTCCCTAGCTACTCTTGGAATGACCTAAGGAATACTAATTCCCTTTCCAGGAGTGTTCTCTACTAGGTTGTCTACTGAGAACCTAAAAAGCATTTTTCATTCAAATAGGGCTCATGTCTCTCCTTCCTCAGCTCACCTTCAAAAAGAGGATGTTTTATCTTTGGGGGAAGAATCTGCCCCCAGATAGTTTCTATGGCTCCCCAAAATGGCACTTTTTTGATCTTACCACCGTATTTGGAAAGAGGCAACTAGAACGCAACCAAAAGAGCCAGTAGTTGTATTCCACACTTGTACAATAAGGGCAGGTTTTCTCTGGAGACTCGTTACCACAGCTACATGACTTAAATTTGCAAACTTTCCAAGTGTACAAATCAATGAAGTTTGAGTAGCAACCCAGGGACAGCACACAATAGTGTAACAAGATGTGGGCAAGTAGAGCACTAGCCTCAGGTGCCAACTTAGAAGGAGTACCAGAATCAACCCCCCACCATAGCTTGATTTTGCACCCCAGCAACAAGAGCAGCCCCATGGCATTGCTCTTGCAGCAGTGGCTAGGTACATGAACACCCTGCTATTACAAGGGCAACAGCTAGGGTAAGCAGACTACACTGCAGTGGTGGCAGTAGCAGAAGTAGCTGTGGGCTGTTTCTGAGTCACCAGCATAGGTAAGACTCCTGTATTTCCCTACTCCCTACTCTCAGAAACTCTGCACCGCTGACACTGCCTCTACACAAACCCCTCCTATCCCTCTCAAGTCTTGGAACATACACCCACCCGATCCACTCCCTGCCTGTGCTCCCCTGCAGGGATTTGCACAGGGTGCAAACCCTGCTTATTACATCTCTGAGAACACAGACAACAGAAAAGAAATCATTTTGTTGGGGCCATAAAATATATCCAAGTGAAATATTAATGTAAAACTAATCCAAAAGTTATCTTTATATGTCTTCCCACTCCCACACTTGAATACTGCAGGTTTGGATGTCCACCATAGAGTTTTAAGACTCTTTTAGTTACTCTGGCCATCTTGTTTTTAGTGAGTTCCCCAAAATGATCTGAAAAATATTTACTTTTTTTAAATGGGCAAAGGATTGAAATGGGTAAAGAAAAGAAACAAAGGAACATCTATTTTCTCTGAACTAACTCTTCTATCCCCATTTTAAATCTAAAACTGGAAACCCTCCTAAACTCACCATACATATCTGCAGTGATTAAAGATGAAAATTCTGCATAGTGGCTGTAGTTACCATTACTTCCATCTATGTAACAGCCTTGCTGCTTCAACACATTAATCAAAAGGAACTCCGGAAGTTTTACTGTATCTGTCATTTCTCTGATGCCATTGTGTGAACATGCCCAAAACATATATATCCATAAGGCTCTGTTTAACAGCATTAACCTGGAAGCAGAATTTGTTGACTAATATTACAAACAGTTTTCATCAACCTATGTCAGCTAATATTAACCTACTTTGTATTGTGGTACCTGAGATAACGACTCAAGAAAACCTCAATACTTTAACAGTCTTTGATGCCATCATATGTTCTACTCCTAGGAACAGCTTCCTTGACACTTTCTTTCACTGTAGACATTGTAGGCTTCCCTGGGGCATTGATCAATATATGCTGCTCACACACAGGCTTTGCTAAAGCATTGGCCAGAGTAGGCCCAGCAAATCTGAGTGATGCATGAACTCATCACATAAACAAACCTTGGCATGTGAGCCAGATGTGCATTCCTACCAAGAGATGGGAAATAGGGCAGGATATTCCAGTACCAAGTTGTTAAGGCTGGACTGGGGATACCCAGGTCAAAATGTGAAACAAGCCCACAGTAGAAAATGGTTTGAGATGTTCAAGATACAGATGGAACGCAATACATAATTTGTTTTGATCATTGTATGAAAAGAGAATTGGAAAGCAGGGGAATTTTGTAGCAGCTGGGGGGAGCCTGCATAGTGTTGTACCAAGTACCTTGTAACAGGTACATATGCCTTAGCTCCTGGTCTGATGTACTTGTTAGGCTAAAACATGTTAGACAGAGCCTGTAGACAGTAAACCTGGCCAAATCTTTGCCACCAAATTGAGCCTGTGGTGGTTTTTTCAGACAAAATTGGTTTAGGGATTTCCTGGCTGTGACTTCAGTGGCACTGCAGGTCGTGAGACTTCAACACTGACAAATCAGTAAAACTGGAAGAGGACAACAATGATGACACTGATAAGCCCAAGTGACAGATGTTCCCGTTACACAAAGCAGTAAAGAAAAGGTGTACTTTGGTTTTCACTATCAAGAATGAAAAAAATCAATTTTAGTCTCCCAAAAGATGAAACTGTTGATACAGAAGGTCATTAAATGCTGTCTGCTTTTCCGTGACTCTGGATCTAGAATAATGGATCTTATAACATGGCAATCCATGAAGAAAAAGAAAAGATTCATCCATCTCTGGTGCAACATCAGAGTTATTAAAGGGGTATGAAAAGAGGGCTCAAAATATTAACAGCAAATAACATTTCCTCAAGTTAACCACAATTCAGATTTTTTTTTTTTTTTAATTAATTGGGTGCATGCTGCTCCATTGACTTCCTGGTTTTATAACCGGGCAGAACTGGGTCAGATAATCTTTGAATAGAAAAAGATAGTAAAATTCATCCTTACAACCATCATGCCTCTACCACCATCCTCATAAGACTAAAAAGCCTAAGTTTTTGTTATGCAGATGCCTGAGTTGCCCAACGTAGCAAAGCTCATGGTAAAATTGTTACATAAACTGTTTAGAAAAAGATAGATACAAAAGGGAAGTAGACTGAATTAATCCAAAAGTTTACTTTGTCATACAAGGGTAGCATTGAGAATTAGTGTTTGTATTACTGTAGCACTTAGGAGCTGAGGTTGCTATGCAAACACAGAACAAAAAATATAGCCTCTGCTGGTGAAAAAAGAGAATGGAGTCTAAAACTAACAAATCAAAACTGATATGTCAGAATTACCCTAATTGCTGGGTAAACTCATGACAGGATGGGCTATTACACCCATTACTACTTTATAAATTCCTTTAAAAATAAATAAAGTGCTTGTGGAGTAGGATCAAAGAGGTTAGAGAATGTGTGGTCTGAAACAAAAAGTTCTACCATCATCATGGCTGCCATCCCCACTCTGTCCTGTGACCTAGTATAATACACTAGGAGTCACTGGCCTTATGCCAAAAGATGTCTGAGCAGACTGGACCACAGGAAAAGAGAAAGAAGAATGTTTCTACTTTCATTGGCTCCAAGTCCAGACTTACTTCTGTAATGTCAGACTTGGGTACCTATTACCTCCCTTACCTGCATGTGTCCTTTTCTATCTAGACCCCATTCTTTCTCTTGCCTATTTCTCTCTATTTGCTTTATGTTCAGTAAGAATCCCTCTTACCCAGCCAAGACCATCTTTCACAATGTTACTGTGAGCCTGTGGCTAGTGTGGCAGTTAAAAGAAATGACCTAAACAGGTACTGTTTGCTACTGATACTAGTACTAGATACTACTACAAGTTTGCTAGGTCTTGAAGTAGCTAATAAGTGCTGTTCCCATGTTTCTGCAGCACTGAGGCTGCAAACAGGAGTAACTAACAGGGACAGAAGGTGCATTTTATGTCTTTAATGTTCTATCTTTAATGTTCTCATATCTCACCTGTTTTGACCATTTCTTGTTTTGTCAAAAAGTAAGGAGCTTTGGTCTCCAGCAAGAGCAATCCTAGCTCATCTCAAAAAACTCTTAACATTTTCCCCAAAGAACAGCTATTCTCATTTTTAATACCATTTAAAGACTGGCAGTTGTGTTGCGTCCCCTTAACACCTCTATACAGCTAAAGGAAAAGGACGGTTATTTAAATAAAATCTTTACTTCATCCTTTCCATTTCACATGCTTCAGTAGGTTTTGCTTCTTCTTTATGCACCTTTACAAATTGATTGAAAAGATGTGTAATTACATGGTTCACTTAAGACTAAGACCAAAGTGTCTGCACTCAAAACATTGAACCATGCTTAACTCTTTAACATTGCACAATGAACCAGCCATGTTGCAAACCTTGATTCTCCAGCCCCCTTTGACTCTCCCATGTATTATATCATAATTAACACAGTAATTTCCTAACAAAAGACTCAGTCAATTGAGTGACTAGTTCTTTTGATTTAATTTCCTCAAACTTTTGATTTTATAGCTTCACTTTGGAGATGGGAACTCTATCTGCTTGTGATTTCATGTAAGTGCTTGTAGCTGGCTCATTAGTCAGTATACACATCCATTTCCAAACAAGTTGCATGGAAATTGCTGTGTAAAAGCCTTGAAAGTGAATAAATTGATTCTCAGACGTGAAACTAATAAGAAAAGAGTATTACCCACACTGCAGTTGTTAACACTGTTGTAATTACGACTTTAACAATTACAGTTACTATCTAGGATTCTTTTACAGTTACATTAATTAGAGGGAGAACATTAGACAGTAAGAAGCACCATATGCTGCTTTCACTGAATAATCATTTCCTAAAGATATCTTCCCTTTGGTACATTAAATTGCAGAGAGAGAGCTAGCTTTAAAAAAAAAACAGCTAACTACCAAACTGGTAACAAATAACAAACACTTATTTGTGAGACATTTGGTAGAGCCCTCATTCATCAAATTATGAAAAAAACTCAGGATGTTGTATGTGAGGCATACAATCATTCCTTTATAAGCTCTTTTAATTTTTTTTCCTGCATTGCTAAATGCCTGCCCCATTTAAGACTTAAATTTAAGACATGTTCCTTATCTAAAAATTAAAACTGTGCAAATGTGGAACTGCTATAGAGATCCATCTTCACTTTTCTCATTTTGTGGAGCAATATAAAAATAGTGGGCATGAGAGCCTGTCTCTCTTGCATATGTCCTGTCTTTCTGCAAACTGTGAAATTAGCTGAAAAGGATGGGAAACATTATGTTCACCTGTAAGGGATGAATGACTATTTGACCTCACTCACCTTGATGTTTTCTGTAATAGTCTGCTACTTTTCAGTTATTATTTTAACAGATCAATAGATGCATCCGTTCTAAATGAAAACCCAGACTCTCTGCCCGAAGTTAAATTTGCCAGTTCTTCTTTAATTAGTTGGATTTTCCATTAAGGTTGATATTACCATAGGAGAATCAGACAGGAAACTAATTCACTTGAGAAAAAGCAGATCATGCAGAAAATGCCAATATCTATTTCCTAAACAAGTTATAACTTAAATGCCAAGAACGTTGTTTCTAGAACTAAACTTTAATAATATAAGTAATCCAAGGCACTGATCAAGAAGTATATTTTACTGATGATTTAACTTAAATGAACTTAAACAAATGACAGATAATAATGGGCAGTTTCTCTTGGTTTTAAATAAGTCATTCCTGTTTATATGCAGCTGCAAGCAGCTCATCTGGGGGGTGGCAGGGAGGGGGTGGCAGCTTCTGCCACTGAACACACCCCAGCATGACACAGGCTGGCATTTGCCCCTGGATCTGCACATGGGGCGAGGGCAAGCTGACAGTGTGCTGAGGTGGCACAAGACTCTTCCTAGTGGGGGGCTGGGCTGGGCTGGGCTGTGCTCAAGGTGGGCAGGAGTACAAGGGGGGATACTGCAAGAGGGGATATGGCATATTTTGGGGTGGCTGCAGCCCCCATAGCCCTCCTCCCAGTGCTGCCACCACCAGCCCCAAGTGCAGCCTGGCCCAACCTCTTGCGGGAAGAGCTCGGCGCCACCCTGGCCCCTGCCCACAGCAGCTGCTCGCCCTCGCTCTGTACACGTATCTGGGGGAACACACCCCGCATGCCCTCCTGGGGTATGTGCAGTGGCAGGAGCCACTGCCCCCACTCGTGCCTCCTGTACAAGCTGCTCATGGGTTGATCCCGTGCCCTGCCCCAGCTGTGCGACACCTGCCCCGGGCCCACATCCCTTCCCCCACAATGGGCTTACCAGTTGGACGCAGCTCTCCAAGGCACCCAGCTGCATATCAGCAACTGAATTGGTATCAGCCAGTATGGCTAATTAAAAATTGGCCATTGGTATCGGCCCCAAAATTCTCTATCAATAGACCCTTAGTATGCAGATGTGAAAAGGGTGGATTGGTGATACCACAAAAAACTAGGATGCTAGAATAAAACTAAAGACCACAGTGAACACATCTGCTCCCCAGTGCATAGGCTCAGAGCTCCACTCTCCAGTTTATTCTATCTACCCAGAACCTTGGTACAATGAAGCAGCCCATTGTTTTCCCACCCTAAGTGATTATCCTTGAAAGCTGTTATGTGATGATGCTGATCTATGTTCCTGACTGCCCCTGTCATGGTGAGTCATATCTTGAGCTAAGTCCCAGATGTATTATCATTTAATCAGCAAATTAATCAGTTTTTCTACAGCTGGGAGGTGGTTACCTTCTCTTTACAGATCATATGTGGAATATAACCAGATTTTTTTTCCCTTATCTGTGCATAGTTACAAACCATGAAGTCACATGCACTTCACTTGATCTGAGCCTTCAAGAGGCCAAGAAATGATCTAAATTAACAAAGAAACCAGAATATTCTCCCTGCCAGACATCAACTTTGAGCTAATTTTCCATAATGTAGCCATATAGGGTGTGTCCAGACGAGGTGTTTGCATAGTATGCAGTGCTGCAGTCTCACTTGTGGTGCCACACACCAAACACACTACATATGCAGGCATCCACTGTGCTGCTAATTTGCAGTACACAAGTTTAGCTGACACCGGGGCAGCTCAGTGCCAAAAAATAGAGCGGTGCATGTGGCAGCAATATGCACCACCCAAAACTAGAGCTTGGCCAGTCAGAGTCACACTCCAGCTGCCATACAGGCTCCCTGCTACTGTACCACCACTGCTGGAGCCCCAGGAAACACCCAGGACCCCAGGTAAGGCTTCTGGGGCTTCTGACTCCAGCCTCCCCTACCCCACCCAGGACAATCTGCCATGTGCCAGAGTATGCATGCACAGGCGTTCCACAACTACGTGCCACTGCTATTTATCCCTAGGGAAGCACACATGCCCACTTGGGCATACCCATAGGCCATGTCCAGAGAAACAAGGGCATGTGCCTGCAACAGCACAAATAGTAGTTGCACACATTTGTGCTGCTTTGTGCTGAACCACATGCCCCTGCTTGTGCGCTTTGTTGGGGGACACACTGTCCCCCTGTGGGCAAACTGCCCATGCCCAGCTCCACCCGGTTCCCAGAACGCTGCTCTGACCAGGCTCCATGTGCTGTGGTGGGGAGGGGCTGGCTGGGGCACAGGATGCTTCAGTGCTGGGCTAGCCAGGGGGCAGCTCCTGCACTGAGGCACTCTGTGCCCCAGCCAGCCAGGGAGTGAAACATGGAAACAGGGGAACAGGCCAGGGCTGCCTGCTCCCCCCCCATCTCAAGGCAAAATGTGCCTCAGCCAGCCATCCACAGCACATGCATATGGGAGAGCGGGCAGCCCTGGGCTGCCCGCTCTCCCATCTCCATGTTCGTCCAGGCACATGCTAGTTTGGCGTACTTTGCGCTGTTTTTTTCCCCAGGTTTTTTGCTACTGGGAAACCCTGGCAGCAAATTTTGCCCCCCGTGCTGCTGATTAGCAGTGCTGCACATTGTTTAACAAGAAACATGTGTGGCTTGTGGCAAAACACATGCAGTTTGAGTAGCAAAAAGCTTTCAATCTTGAGTCAATAACTAGAATTGTACATTATTATGAGATTTCAAGTAAAATTTTTGGATCTAAATTGGATTTTATTACTTCCCCCTGTTCCTATATCCAATTTTGAGTTCCAAGTCTCATAGTACTTAAAACCTCATAGTGGAGGTCAATGGCACCAAAACTCAATGTATTTTCTGTTTAAAGACATGCAAAGAAAACATGATTCATAGATTCACAGATTTTAGGGTTGGAAGGGACCTCAGTAGGTCATCAAGTCCGACCCCCTGCCATGGGCAGGAAAGAGCACTGGGTTCAGATGACCCCAGCTACATGTTTGTCCAGTCTCCTCTTGAAGACCCCCAGGGTAGCGGAGAGCACCACCTCCCTTGGAAGCCCATTCCAGAGTCTAGCAACGCTTACTGTGAAGAAACTCTTTCTAATGTCCAACCTAAATCTACTCTCTGTCAATTTGTGACAGAGAGCAGATTTAGGTTGGACATTAGAAAGTTACTTCAAGCAGTGCCCTAAGAGCATCTCCTATTCGCTGCTGCCTTCCCCTGATGAATTTATAGGCAGCTATAAGATCACCTCTCAGCCTTCCCTTGCAAAGGCTGAAGAGATCTAAGCCCCTCAGTCTCTCCTTGTAGGGCCTTGCCTGCAGGCCTCTGACCATATGAATAGCCTCCTCTGGACCCTCTCAAGATTCTTCACATCCCTCTTGAAGTGTGATGCCCAAAACTGGAGGCAGTACTCTAACTGCAGCCTGACCAGTGCCACATAGAGGGGAAGCATCACCTCCCCGACCTGTTCATCATGCATCTGATAATGCATGATAAAGAGCAATTAGCTTTACTGATCACTTTGGCACATTGACAACTCATGTTCATCTTGCAGTCAACTATGACTCCAAGATCCCTTCCCACTGCTGTGCTGCTGAGAAGGTCATCCTTCAGCCTGTAAGTGTGTTGGTTGTTCTTTTGGCCCAGGTGCAGCACTCTGCATTTGTCTTTGTTGAACTGCATCCTATTTCATTCTGCCCGTTTTTCCAACCTGTCCAGATCCACCTGGATCCGTTCCCTACCCTCTGGTGTGTTAATTTTGCCCATAATTTGGTATCATCTGCGAACTTAGACAGGGTGCTCTCCACACCCTCATCCAAGTCACTGATGAAAACTTGAATAACACCAGTCTAAGGACCGAGCCTTGCAGGACTCCCCTACCTACATCTTTCCAGGTTGATATCAACCCATTCACCACCACTCTCTAGGTGCGACTCCTAAGCCAATGTGCCACCCACTTCACCATGTAATCATCTACATCACAGCCTATCAGTTTATTTATGAGAATGGAATGCAATACTGTATTCAAGGCCGTCTAAAAGTGTAGGTAGATGACATCTACCTTGACTCCTGCATCTAAGCATTTTGTGATCTGGTCATAAAAAGAAACAAAGTTAGTCAGGCAGAATCTACCTGCAATGAACCTGTGCTGATTTCCTTTCAGCATTATTTCCCCTGCTGGGCTTTCACAAATGTGATCCTTAATGATTTTTTCCAGAGTTTTCGCAAGGATAGAGGTGAGACTAACTGGCCTATAGTTTCCCAGTTCCTCCCTCCTCCTCTTCTTGAAAATAGGGACCACAGTGGCCCTTTCCCTGCACCATGAGTGCTCGAACAGCCGTGCCAGTGGCTCTGCTATGACACTGGCCAATTCCTTCAGCACCCTTGGATGAAGTTTACCCGGACCCACTAATTTGAACATGTCCAGCCCCTCTAAGTGTCCCTTCACTAAGTCTATGCTAACAGTTGGTGGGCTGATGTCCCTTCTGTGTATATCTATGATCCAATTTGTCTTGGTCTGTGTCTAGGAACACAGATTCAAAGAACTTATTGAACAACTCAGCTTTGTCCCCTGTCTCTGTCACCAATTGCCCTAGTTTGTCCTGTAGGGGTCCTATGCTATCCTGAGCCTTCCTTTTGCTCCCTATATACCTGAAAAATGAGTTTTTCTTGTCCTCAATTTTTGTCACCAGCCTACATCTGAATCCTGCTTTGGAGTTCCTGATTCCCTGCAGGTGCGAGGCAGGGAAGTATACTCCTCCTTGGTAGCTACCCTGTGTTTTCACAGCCTGTATACCTCTTGCTTTGCCCTTAGGCTTCCATGGACTTGCCTGTTCAGCCAAGAGGGCTTCTTGGCCCTTTTGCCTGCTTTTATGTGCAATGAAATTGTATCCTTCTGTGCCCACAGGATTGCTCCCTTGAGGAACAACATTTTGAACATAACATTTATTATTACTCCAAGTTCTTTTAAAACTGGGTTTGAGTTCAAATCATTTGCACTGACAGCTAAATGTAGGAAGATTTACATTTTTGAAGAAACCCCAAACCAAGTAAGTTGCACACAGCTTCAAGTTAAACTCTCACTATTTCATACAGTACAAGACCTTAATCTGCTTAAGGTCTAATTAGTTTGAGCTGAATTTAATACTTTATTATATGGAGCTGAACTGAACATAGCTCGAGGTCAGTGCACAAGTTAAAGATGATCCTGAGCAACTGCTATGTGGTGAGTCAGAAAGAATACAAAACAAATGCAGTGACACCTTTTTAACGGCTGCTCGAGGAACCAGCAGATATCACTAACCAATTAGAGTGTCCAAAAATCAAGTTATACTGAAAACCATGGTGTTAATAGCAAGCGACTGCTATAGAATACATGCAGGAAATAGAAAGGAGATTGTAGTGCTAATGTATATATTTTTAGAAGTTTATACTTTACTTTAGAATTTAGAATGTCAAAATAAATCCTTACAGTCTGTACGTATTAATAGTATTTATTTTGCATTATACTATCCAGACACAAATTAATTATGATATAAAGGTATGTGATTGTGCTAAATATGTGAGAAAGTATAGAATTATCTATATGTATATACTGATATTTGTAGTTTAGACAAATATCAGAAAAGCATTGAGGAATACGCATTTGCCATGATTCTTCTGTTTTCACTGAAAGATATTCCCTTGTGTTTTGATGACAGATGGACAGCAACTCACACTTGGTTTAAACTAGAAGTACTTGTAAGAAGCAGCTCTACAGAAAAATGCTACAAATACTGTTGGTTTAAAAGACAGGCCAAATATGACTCAATCTTCCTCTTTCATTCAGGGATAAATGACAGACAACGAACAAAGAATTCAGCCACCTTGATCCTTTAGGCTCTTACTGAAGTCCAGACAAGATCAAAGGAACACCTGAAATGTCAAGTTTTGAGAAATGAATTTGGGATACTTCAGTTCTATAGAGTTGAATATTAAAAGACAGAAAGGACAAATCACGACTGTATGAATAGAGACTATTATATTTTTTGCTGCTATTGAAGTACCAGTGTAATTTCAGTCAGTATGCCAGATATAATGGACCTCTGATATAAAAAACAGTCTGTGAAGGACTGGAGGACCCAAATAAGCAGTAAGGACTTAAGATACCCATTTCTGTGTAGGGTTCTGCCTTTCCAAGGAAGTTAATTGGACTATTAACAAAGCGGGAAGTGAGAAGGCTTACAAAGAAATTAAGATAAACAAATGACTTTAAGTTACTAATAATATTATTCAAAGGAGACCACTCAGCCATCCTGATGACTTATTCAAAGGGGATCTTGCTGAGATAAGGTTTTACTAGATATGTTTTTGTACCTGAATTTCTCTCTCTCCCTGATCTCCAACTCCACTCTGCAACATCAAAATTAGTAGGATTTCACAGCATCCCCAAAGCTCATTTAACAACAATTATTCATTAAAGGTATTTACTCATGCATATCCAGTGATTAATCCTGACTGAAAATTAGCCCACTGGAAAATGTTAAAGATTAAAAAATATATCCCCATTGCCAGTAAAACAATAATGCCATTCACTTCTTGGTGAAGAGGGAACACAGAAGGTGAGAACTTGTCTGCATTAAAATCAGTACCAAATTCCCACTGACTTCACCGAAATCTGGGGTTTTTTTCCTATGGTGTTTTAGCACCCCAAAACTTTTTATATAAGTTATGAGCCACCATTTATATTGGAAGTGGTGTTGCCATCTAATTACAGTACCCAACTCAGGACAGCTCTATAATGAATATCAAATTAAACTAATTGCTTGTTAACTTCCATATGTGTCGAAAGTATTAGATACTCTTCGGCTAATAAAATGTTAGATCAATACAGTTTTAAATGAACTGTATTATGAGCAAACCAGTTTTTGATTAGCTACAGCACAGAACAAACCTGTT
Organism: Crocodylus siamensis; assembly: GCF_052110815.1. Classification (NCBI taxonomy): domain Eukaryota; kingdom Metazoa; phylum Chordata; order Crocodylia; family Crocodylidae; genus Crocodylus; species Crocodylus siamensis. The sequence continues at coordinate 55,363,601 of NC_143400.1, read as the reverse complement.
ATCTATGGCAATCAGGTAATACTTCTAATCATATATACACAGGTTGACTGTAAGTTCTTAAGTTCTTTGAAGAGTAATTGCCAGTATACTACACTGATATCCATCAAATCAAATGACAGAATCATCCATCATAAATTGTGTGGTATAATGGAAATAAAATTATTGGAATACAATGCTATTGCAGGATAAATGGTTTCCATTTTAAAAATAAATGCCTCAAGCTTCACCTCAATGTTTATTTCCAATAACTGTCTTGGCATCCCCTTGGCTTTTCTCTAGTAGTTGGAGGTCATTACTTTGTTGCAACATTCTTTTCTAACTAACTTTATCTTGTAAGTCATCCAAAGCCTATTTTGAATGTCTCCTGATTTAATTTACAGGATTCTTACACCCACAATCTAAAACGGGACCCCTGCTGGTATAACTCCATTAGTTAAGAAAACTTTCAGGTACCATAGGAGGAAAGTCCATGATTTCCTCAAAAATGCTGTACATTCTGCAGGACTAAAACACACCTTAGAGAAGAGACATATCGACATGTTGGGCTGATCCCGCAGGGTGCTGAGGATCTGTACATTGAACATGCTGAACAAAACCTCAAAAGGCACACAGAAACTCACAGCTCTGCTCTGATTCAGAAATGCACTGCCTTGGAAAGGAATACTTATTTGATGGCTTACATCACAGCTCTGGGATGTCATCAGGACTTCCAGGGACTTCAGTGGACTTTGCCTCCCCTATAGAGTTAATAACCTTTGTTTCACACAAGGGCAGTCACTAAGGTGTTGGCCATTTGAAAAGTTTGCTTTTTGCCTACTGGCAAGCCTGCTCTATTTTAAGCTTACGAACTTCAAAGACAATTGAAGTATTTCTTTCAGTGCAGCATTTGTTCACTATTGTATTTCAACTCAAAGTCATTCTCCAAACTAATAATGGCTTTCCCACCTGAAAATGGATGCCTGGGAAGATAACATTTGAGAAGGAAGTAAGCATTTAGCTTAGCTCTTTCCAGTTCCGTGCAATAGGCCTAAATGGGAGAATGCTTGATTCATCCTCAGCATGCAAAGTAACACAGACCTATTTGCAGTTCAAAAAGATCATGTTCTGGGAACGTAGTATTGATGTCTCACTTCCTTATCTTGGTAGCATGGAAGTTTCAAGTTCAGACTCAAATTAATAAAATTAAAAACAAACATCAATATAAATGTAACAATAACAACAGAAGTAAAAGAACTCCACAACAGTATAGAAGCCTTCCTACATGTTTTTTTGCCCTTATTACGCTGCACATATCAGCACCTTTTCTTTCTAAGGTTGACATTGGGTTCCTAGAAGAAGAAACACGCTGTCATCTGTTTTTGCTTTGATAATCCTCATTTATTGTTTAAACTTCTAGGGGGCAAAATCATGGTGTTAAAGTGATATGTACTGTAACTTGGTTCCCACTAGTATTGTTTTAATTAAGGTTGAATTAGTGTTCACAGCAGGCTCATACCAAACTGAATTACAGTTTTATGATAAATTTTCACTCTGGGATAAAACTTGGAAAACATTCAACCTGGAGTTAATTTCATTTTCAATTAAGAAAAGAGTAATCTCCAGAAGCATACAAAAGAACAAACATTAAGGGCAAGGTTCACAAAAGGACTTAAGAGGATGCTGAACATACCTAAAAGTTAGACACCCAGCTCTAGGAGTTCCCTATAGGGAATTCAGCTGCTTAGATGAGGAGACTTTAAATGGGGAGTCTTTGTGGTTAGACATGGGATTCACAATGCGCAGCAAACCAGCACAGAAACAGAGTTTTGTTTTGAATCTCACCTCTCTCCAAGACTTAGTCTCCAGGGGTGCTTATACATGTGATGAGGTTTAGTTTCCCTAAATTGAAAATGGTGGCTTTTTAATTGAGATGAATAAAAACCCACTGTTTCAATTTGGGAACTTCCAACATTTTTATGGAAGTGACAGCCCACCAGCATTGGGCATGCTCCACCAGGAAAACAAAAAAAAAATTGGCAAGGGGCCCGATCCTTTTTATATTTTTTCACATAGCGTGCCCTCTCCTGTGGCCAGGGGGTGAGCTGCTGACAGGCCCTGAGCTGCAAGGGGCCTATATCCTTCCCTCCATGGCAGCAGCGCCCCCACCCCCAGCAGCACCCACCTGCTAGCAGCCCTCCTGGGCAGCCCCAGGGGGCACTGCTGCAGAGGGGAAGGACCAGTCCTGCCTCCACCTCCCCCCCCCCGCAAGTTCAGGGGCTGCACAACCTGACAGCAGCTCAAGCAGGCAGGCTCCACCAAAAAAAGAAAGAAAGAAAGAAAAAAAAGCAGTGAGGGGCCTGATACTTTCTCTTGTGGAGCTTACCTGCACCTCCTATTGCTGGAGGTAAGCTTCCAACACCCCACGCACCATCCCCACCACCTTCTCCAGATGTATCATTGCAATTTGTTACATAAGAAACTAAAATACATCAGCTGTGATTTACTTTGCTACATAAAGTCACTTGAATGGAAATATGCCACGGCACATGTACAGTGTGATGAAACTGAATCGTAATATACAGTGTGATGAAATTAAACTGATAAAAAGGGCAATTAAACCACTAAAAAGGCCAATTTCATCTCATGTAGAAGTGCCCCACTTTGGTACCTCCATGTAGCCCTGAGTTACACACCTACATGAGACTAGAATTCACAGCCTGAATTGCCCATTCTTCACATGTGAACCTTAACTCCTCCTTCCTACCGCCCTTCCCCATCTTCCATCTCTGCAGAGAGTGTCTCAATTACTAGTTTTTAGGATATGCTAGGATGCTACTCTTCATTCCTCCAGTTAAAGCTGGGCCACTGGGCAAAGAATGGTTATGGGACCAGCAAGACTTTGAGCTGGAAGACTGCATAGACCAGTGGGAAGGAAAGAGGTGGAGGTTCTGGTCCCTGCAGGGGTTGCCACATGCCTGCCCCCTTGCCCGGCCCCTCTGATGCTGACATCAGCAGGCAGTGTGGCTATGACTCTGCTACAGGCATAGTAGGCAGTGACATGGCGCTGTGAGACCTGCCTGGGCTCTGTACATGCTGAATGGACCCAGCCAGGCCCACTAGTACATGGTCTTGTATGGTCTGGGCCAGATCCATTCAGCATGTACAAAGCCCAGGTCACACAGCGCCATGTTGCTGCCTGCTGTACTTGCAGCAGTCACAGCCCTCCACAGCCGCACTTGCCTGCTGCCACCGGATGGAGGGGCAGGCATGTGGCAGTCCCAGAGCTGTCCCCAGGGTGTGTGGGGCAAGGAAGTGACAAGTGGGGGACCAGGGGTGGCAAGTGGCCAGAGTGCAGAGTCAGAGCCATGCAGCGGCCATGGTGGAGCTGGCGGTGGGATACTACCTGGCTCAGCCCGGTGCGGCTTGCTAGCTCAGCTTTGCACTGGAGTGAGACGCATGGCTCTGGGAGGCGTGGCTCCTGTGCAAATACATGCTAGCTGCAGGGCATGGGCCAGATTGGGTCAATGGGGTGCATTTTTCATGAGGCTCAGGCACACCTGAGCCTCATGGGAAATGTGCCCTGCCAACCCGACCAGACCCAGGCCATATAGCTGGTGTGTGTTTGCACAGGAGCCACACCTCCCAAAGCCATGCATCCCACTCTGGTGGAAAACTAGGCTAGTGACCTGGGCTGAGCCAGATCCCACTGCATGCCTCCTCCCCACTGGCACCATGGGGCAAGCAGTACTGCCACTGGAGGCAGAACCAACACAGCACGCAGGGATAGCATGCTGAGCCAAGCTGGATCCTGCCAGCATTGGTGCAGCTCACACTGCCAGGTTGGGCCTGTTTCATGCTGGCAGGACCTGACATAGCACACAGGAACCATGTGAGCCGGGTCCTGCCCCCATGGAACCAGCCTGGCCTGGACGTGTGAGCAGCCCCAGTGCCGGCAGGGCCTGGCTTTGCTTGGCACACTATCCCTGCACACTGTGCTGGGTCCTACCACCTTGGAACTGGCCTGGCCTGGTGGTGTGAGCCACCCCACTGCTGGCAGGGCCCGGCTCAGCATGACACGTGGTCCCTGAAAGTGACATCAGCCCTCAGGGTGACACCAGTGAGTGGCACTGGTCCCCAGTGACTGGCACAGGCAACACCAGCTCTGAGCTGCTCAGGGCTCCACTGCGAGGGGGCTGGCAGCAGCAGGCTCTGAGCACCCTGCCCCTGCTGCTGCTGCAGGGGGTAAGTTGAGAGCCCTGTGCGGGGGGGGGGGGGGGGGGGGGGGGCTTTGGCCCTGAGGGTGCCTGGGAACATGGAAGCGGGGGGGCTGTGGCCCTGCCTGGGACCCTGTGGGGGGGCTGTGGCCCTGCAGGGTGTGTGGGATCCTGCAGGGTTGGGGGGAGGCTGTGGCCCTCCAGGGTGGAGCTGCGGCCCTGCAGGGGCAGTCCATGTGCTGGGGGGCGGGGTTCACCCTGTAGGGGCCGAAATTTGCACCACTTCTGTTTGAGCTGCTGCAAGCACACATGCTTGCGTGTATGGACACACCCACTGAAGTCAATGACAAGAAGCCCCTAAATTGTAAGGTATTTCAAACGCATGTTTTCCTTTTTGCGCGGAGGGCATGGCGGGGGATCTCAGTTCCATAGAAATAGGGGTTGGGCACGAACATATAACACTTTTCTATAGCACATTACTAGGGAACCCTGTACTAACACTGGGTTTTATCCTCACTGAAGTTCCCAGAGAACTTTATCCAAGAGTAATGGTATTACTTAAGCCTGTGGGGGAGCCAGAACTCCTTGTCTGAGGGCAAGGATCTTCCTTGTCCTAAATGTTTATGATTGTGAAAAAACAGCAATGGATTAGGCAATGAAATGTAAAGAGATCCCACAAAGTGCCAACATTCTGCTGAACTTCACATTCAACAAGTTAAATACATGGGACAGAAATGGGTGTACATTTTGTACCCTCAGCTCAAATATGAAGAACTGATACAGCTATTAAAAAGCTAATATACTGACCCTTTTTAAAAGAACTACTATGCACGTACTTCAATAACTTTTTATAACAATCTTTACAGCATATTCAGTCACATACTATTGATTTTTTCAGATTTTTTACTTGGCTTTATATATGCTGATAGACTTTACAGTGCTAGTATTCTATTCAGCATAGCATATGAGTACTTGGCATTCAAGTAAGGTTATACAGCAAAGATCTACAAGTAGCAAAGACATAAAAACTTCCTTGCTGGTATAAATTAATCTTATGGGTCAAAACATTTACTTTACTGTAAGAATGAGCGCAATCCAACTATGTTACAAATGTCAGACACGCTATTTATAAACCACTTTTATTCAATGCAAACTAATATGCACAAAATACACATTACTAGATTTGTTGACATAATGAAGCTATGAAAATTTTGCAGAAAACATAACTAAATGTTTTATGGTTCCATATTGTAAAGTATATTCATTAATGCATGTTTCAAGACATGCTCTACAACACTCTGAGAAGGAACAAAAAAATCAAGTTTATGTACAATTAATTTATTATATAAATTGCAATCACTCTATTGATTTAACACACTATTCCTCTCTTTTTTAGTTTCAGTTTTGACTCTCAACACTGTTTCAGTTTCAAATGTAAAGCATTCTGATTAAGATATGGAGAAAGAGCTGGAAATTACAATAATCCTTTTTTCTTATAGGGTGGTTATAACCAGAGACTTTCAAAACACTTTAATCAAATTATTTTGCCTCACCACTGAAATACAGCTACTTTGAGAACTGGATATGGCAATTTAGTGAGTCATAAGCACTCCACCCAAAAGTGCATCAGAATGTATGGAACTGCAACAGGAAAGATGTGGAGGCACACACACTAAGCTGAATTTAAGTAAAAAATCTACCCTTTTTCAAAATAGTGTACCAGTTAATGACATACAAGTTTAAATTCCATTTGTGCTCATTGGAAAAATTCCACCACATATTTGACTGGTCTACAAATAAATAACATGATATATCTGTCAGAAGGCAGGATAGATATGCACCTTACAAATTAACTAAATAACGTTACAGACAGACAGACCGAGTATATTATATCTGTATCACTGTCCATTTTAACACTGAGTTATATCATCCAACCAGCAATCATATATACCTTTGAATGGTCTGTACCTATCCGTTAACAGTACCAGTATCACTGTCAGCAGGCTTGGAAACATTTATAGTCAAGTTATTTCAGGTGAGGAGTACTGATTGAGCACATAACATGCTTCTTTCACGGTTGAGGGAATAGTAAGAGAATCTGACTAAAAAGAGTGGCAGTTCAAGGTCACATGTTCATCCTGCAGAGAGTGCTGATAAAAAATTATTGCAGTCTTTCTGCTACTATAATTGGAGGAGAGTTTAAAAAAACTAAAAGGCAACACCCTCACTGCCAGTTAGAGACACTATTCTATTGCCACCAGCATTTCAGAAAGAAATTGAAGGAATAACGACAGCTTTCTCAGAAAACTGGAACCAACTTTTGTTCTCAGTTACAGAAGCATATACTGGAGTAATTCAATTGAAGAGAATGAAGTTACTTTATGTTTAACACTGCTATTACAGATAAGAATTTGGCCCAGATACTACCAGAATATGGAAAACTTATCATTTTATTTCTATTTTAAAAAGTTCAACCACTACTACATTGTGGACTTTGAACTTCCTTAAGAGTCTTCCTCTAACATAAAAGGACTATTTTAAACTTCTTAGTTTTCCTTCTCTTGTTGTACTTTATCTTTCCTTTTTATTTTGATGCATGACTTCCAAACTTTTTCAGAGCATGCTATCCCTCAGACTAATTTTTTATGATCACAGTAGGAGGCTATTATCCTTCACGTGGATGATGCACCTTCTATGGCACATGGCATATTTTGCCACACTGTTAAACCACCTGTCCATTGTCTAAAGATTTTTAGGCAGTAAGGATTCAGATGCTGGTATAGGCCACCACTTACTGTACGAAAGGATGGAAATTTGATCCTTCTAATCTGGGCATAATTGATATTCATGCAACATTTTAAGACGCATCTCTCTCCAGTGTTGAAATAATACTTTTATGAAATAGTTATGCATTTAATAATATTTCAGAAATACTTAATGTGATCTCCTATAAGACTGCAAAAAAACCCCAATATGCAATAGACATGACTTGTACAAGGAGGCTAGAAGCGGAGATCACAAATAAACCACAAAAATCAGATGATGCAGAGGCCATACATTTACTACTGGACAGATAGGAGAGTGTAAACAAATGGTTATACAAATTGCATAGATCAAACAGACCACAACTTAAATTGGTCATACAGACATGCCTGTTTTTTATAATAGCAATGATAGGAAGGCTACAGTACTGCATGCATTATTTCAAAATTGGGGGGCTGACTATGTTCTTAATATTTAAATACTTTTCTAAGGAACCAGACTTCAGCCCCTAATCCCAATTTACAGGAAACAGCCCTTTCATATGTGACCAGCCTAAGAATACACAAAACAGGAAATACCTAGTTCCTGTACTTCCCCTTCTAATAGATTGAATGCAAATCCCAATGAAAAAAATACCACTTACTTCAATGAGCTTTGTATCAGGTCCCAAATGAGTGTGCCCCTTGAGCAATACTGGAAAGCAGCCAACCCCCAAAAACACTCCCCAGTATCATGTAAGGCTAGCAATTCATATATCATAAATAATCATATTAGTAATTCTATGAATGCAAATTGTTCCTAAGATGGTTTGTAAATGGTTTTCCCCTAATTTTAAAATACTGGGTAACTGTACTATGAATTATATTAGTAATTTTGTACTATACCTCAAGGATTACAGACAATGTGTTTGTATAACACAGTTCAGATCAATAAGCCTTGAATAATAAGTAGACAATAAAGATATAAAGAGCCTTCAGGGAGACCTCTCTTGACTATTAAGAACCTGCTTATTGAGCCTAATTTAAATATACAATAGAAAAGCCATTAAATTGCAAGGGCTTTTATTAAATGATATGTTATATATTTCCTACCTTTAATGACTCTCACAACTGCAAAATTAAGTACTGTCTGCCTGTTTGTAAATGCAGATTATTCAATCTTTAGAAAACAGTAATGTTGACTAAGAAATATAGCTTGTCCACATATATTTATTTCCCATTTAATGAAGCATTTTCTAACATGCCATGGAATCCCTTAATTTTCACTTGCATTATTTACAGTGTCTGTAAGGTGAATAATAAGGCATTAAAATCAATAGTAATGATGAAACCTCTCTAGAGAAATAATCTCTCTTACACTGTCTTCTGATATCATTCCACTTTATTAGGAACAGTGTATTATTAAAAAGTACACCGCAAACAAAATAATTAAAATTAAATTAACCATCAATAACTTTTGATTCCATAACCATTATGACTTCGTAAAATTTTGCTAAGTACACAGGAACTAACCAGAACTCTTGCTTCTGTGCCAACCTTGTGATTTTCCAAGGTGAGTTTTTTCCAGGATAGCCCTTCATATAAAAAAGACTTGGAGCTGTAGAGAGGGGCAGAGAGAAGTACCCAATACTACCCTCTAAAACTCAAGTTAAACATAACCAGTTCTGCCCCAGCCTGCATGGTCATGCAGGGAGAAAACCACTTATGGAGGTTTATTGTGTTCTATAAGTTATACACAAAGTTTCTGTTATTTTCTTTTTAAATCTATGTAACTTTCTCCAGCATTATTGCTTTTACCTCCTTGCCATTTCTGTGTCACACCACTTCACTTCCTCTCTTATCTTCCATATATAGATTGTGGTACATAGTTTATGAGGTCACCTTCAATGTTTCTTTCTTCCTTCTCTCCTTGCACTCTTGCCAATCTTCTTTTACAATACAGCGCCTTCCTTTTACCAACACTGGGCATGTCTACACCCTCAAAGGAGCACATTAAGGACCATTACACTGCAGCATAGTACAACTGCTACATGTATGCCATGTATTCTGAAAGGATATTACACAGCTACCCTGGTCACATGCCAATAGCTCTCTGTCTTGAGCGTGATGTTTTGCATACATTCAGCACTACATTAAAGTTAACTATACTAAAGCTTTCTGAGGCTTGCTATGTGCAGAGCCGGCATGCTGTGCTAGGCTGCTGCATTCCCTAGTACAGTCCTTTCATTCCATTTCTCCTTGTTATTTTCTCTCCTCTCATAGCTTGTGTCATTCAGCAGTTTTCCATCCATCCACCAATGGCCAACCACCAAGCTGGGGAAGCGTGGGGAAGGGCCCAACATGCTTAGCAGCAGACCCAGAAGTTGACTGGAAGTACTTCCGGGTTTATTGCCAAGCACATGTGCCCCCCCCACCGCGGGATGCTCCATCCACCCCAGCATTGCAGCATTCACGAGCCACCTAGTACCTTGGGGCATGTAGAAAAAACATTTAAAGCTGTATCTATGGCCAAATCGCTGGTTCTCTGAATCAGCACTGAATCTTCAGATTTGGATTCGGCTGAATCAAATTGGGACCATGATCTGAATCAACTAATTGAATCACTGTCTCTGATTTGAGCCAAATCCAAATCGAATATGGCCCATTTCGCACATCCCTACTAAACAACCCTCCTGTCTGAAATAACAGCTGTCTATGGCTTTTCCAAGCAACACTAGAATGAAACTAGGCTAAAGCTTGCCAAGTTCATGGGCTTCTTAACAGCAATAATGAACATCCAACAAACAATGCTGAGTTTAACTTTCCTGTACTTTGGCAACATCACAGGCAGCAAAAAATATAATTCTGTTGTTTAACTGCAAGTTGACAGTGGCACTCCACTGCAATGAGGGGTATTCTGTCCACAGATCACAGGCCTTATTGTTGCACTATAAACCTAAAACTTTTCATAACTAGATCTCAGCTTATGTCAATTTACATCATTTGAAAATATGGCTCCTGGATTGTAGAGACACTTCTTACAAACAATAACTTCTTACAAACAATAACTTGTGGTAAACACCTGCCTACATATTTCAGCAAAAAATTCCCCAGTAAAAACTAGACTGAAATTAATATTCTGAAGGAAAGAAAAATAATGCCAAAGGAACTGTGTCACAGTTCTGCGTCATTATTGAGACATACATGTAGAAGTCTAGAGTTTTCTCCAAAACTTTTTAGCCTAAAAAACAAGTATAAAATTAAACACTGAAAGCAGTCTATCTGGGTTAGTAGGCCTTTTAAGGCTGATCTTGGCCAAAGCCCATTAGTTATATAAGTACAGAAAAAAACCTACTTAAGGAAACAACTGTTCAAACTTTTTAAACACAAGAATTGAATAGTTCTGAATTTCAGCTGAGTTTTGGGAGTGCTATTATGAGGTTGTTTATTTTCTCCAAACATAGCTGTCCATCTTGAGTCAGAGTGGCAAGAGAACATTGCATCATCACTATAACTTTTGAAGGTGATGTAGCAGGAATAGAGAATATAAGTAAAATGATACTGTGAGTTAGTTTCAGAGTTCTTAACTAATAAATCATTTCAGTGCACCTGAAACTATAGATGGATGTTCACTATGTTCTTTGGAGTTACTAGGACATGATGCAGAGCATGTTTTCATCTATTAAAAGGTGATTATTTCTCTGCTATTGTTATTACTGTCTGTATTACAGGGGCACCCAAGAGCCTGAAGCTGGATTAGATCCCTGTGCAAATAAATAAATACATACATACATCTTCCAAAATGCATGTAAAAGTCAAAAACTACAGCCCCAGTAATTGATTCCTGCTTAAGAATTCCAGGGAAAACTTCACTCACATAGTGTTCCACATAGCTGAATCTACACTTTTGTAGTTGCTCAAACCAAAGTGCTAAATCAGTTGCAAATTAAATTATTTTTTTATGGCCATTTTAAACAATTCTACCTCCTCTTCATTTTATACATAAAAGCTTTTAAATTTCAACATACCACCTCCTCTCCTTAAAGTACATTCAACTATAAAGTAGGGCTGGCGGGAAGTAGAGAAGCTTGCAGAAAGTGCAAAGCAATGACACATTTCTCTCTGAAATCAATTTGAAGGTTCAAGCACAGTATTTTCTGCACTTTAATAACAGCTTTGGGAAATTGGTAGAAAAATGACTCTCAAAATCACAGGGAATAGTTAAATGTAAATTAAAAATTCTACCATCATACATTTGGGTATCTTTTCTGGTAACCCAAATAAGCATGGAATTACTTTAAAAAACAAACCCCCCCCCCAAAACTGACACATGAAGTTAGTGAGATAAAGCTACTGGGGCATATATAAAATGGCTATTTTGCCCTTTGATTAGATTCTCTTTACTATATTACTTCTGAAGCTTTCCTTGTTACTGAGTAAATGGTTGTCCTATTCATGCTCTAAAATACTTTTTTCAAATAAGAAATAAAACCCAAAATGACATCAGCAGTGGCCAGCCTTGCTCCCATAATCCCATGTGATTCTGTGTGGCACCTTGCAGAAGGACTAACCCAGGAGAGAGTACAAAGGTGGTGACTGGTTTTGGGTGGGGAGGTATTCAAGGATGAGTTGGTCTGACTAATGTAGTTAAGAAAGGCCAGTGCCTATAGTTGATCATATACAAGGGAGTGATGTGGCTATTGTCACATCTGGCTCTTTTGACACCCTGGTCTGGAGTTACTTAGCTGTATCAACTGGGGACAGAATATCAGCACAAGTTCAGAGGGAAGGCACTTTATCAGCTCTCCTACTGCACCTTATTTGGGGGCACTGCAGTCTCCCAAACCAGTTAGAGAAACTCCAGTAGGCTACTCTGGAAGCTGGAGTATCCTAGCTAATACCCTGCCCCAACCCCTGCAGCACAAAAAACATCTTGGATGCTCCCACCTTGTCATACCTCTACTGTAATTAAGAAAAAGGAAAAGTACAGGTCAGCTTACACCGTCTTTATGCAATACCTTAAATTGGGGTCTTCCTCCAGGGACATTTAAGCCAAACTTCTGCCATCTGAGCCACAAGAGCTGAGACAAAAGCAGTATCAAGAGTTGTACCTAGTGTGCCTACTCTTTTCTGGAGTTACCACATTTCCTACAGACAACCAATACCATCAACTGGGAAAGGCAGGACAGGGCTATTTCAATGAAGTAATATCATTGCATATGAGTAATGCTCCTATTTATCATTTTCTCAACGTCTGTTCAACTCTGTCTTGAATAAAAGTCACCACACTATCAGCCGGACCTTGCTGCCATTGAAGTAATGGGAGAACAAATTGAGATATTGGGATGCCCTTTTTCTAAACATGACACCAGGACATTATAGATCAAAAAGGCTGTGTGTCTAAATGTATAACAAATGTTAACACTGCAGCTAAAAGCCATGCCATTATTTATAGTGTACTGCTTCCTCTGCTACTCTGAAACAACACAAGAGAAAAACTATTTTTCATATGTATTTTTTACCTTAATGTGTTCTAATTAATGAGTCCTAAATCTTCTTCAACAACAAATATTAATTCTCATGGCACATACTCATTTCCACTGAGGTATGTCTGAGTGCCAGGATACTTAATATTAGTCAGTCCCAAAAGAAAGGTGAAATGAAACATTAGAGAAGGCCCTACTTTACGGTCAATATAATTAACATAAATGCTCTGTTTGGTTCATTTGGTACAGTAATGTGTTGCAATAAAGCTGCCAGTGACAAACACTTCTTTATTGTTTGCTTTATTGCCTCTGTTTCCACATCCTCCTCCCCCCGCCCCAGGACAACAATCTGTTTTTAACAGTACCTCTATTGATGGAAACTGGTTTAAACTTAATGGAGTTTGTTCAGCTCAGACTTCAGAATTTAATTCCTCCCTGCTTTGGGATGCCAATGTCATACTGCAGATAAAGTAAAAAAAAGGAGAATGAAGAACACATATAATCAACCCTTCCTCCTCGGCAATGTCAAAAGATCCCAAATTTGGATAACTATGAATGTATAGTCCTGAATACAGCACACATGTGAAGAGGGGCAAATTGGTAACATGGTGGGATGGAATTGTGACAAGTAGTCAAGGGAAAATTCCCCCAGCAAAACACATGACAAGGTCCCTATAAGTGATCATCCTCCACCCCTCCATCCCTATCTTGCAAATAGGCATGCTGGAGATGAGAGCAATCGTATTAGCGCACACTGGGCTACAGTGGACTGCAAAACATTTAATATATACACTTCGGAGGTATGCTGTAAGTTAGAGCACCTCTGAGGCTGCTCTTACATAAGTTCAGAAATGGTACTCCAGTTCCTAGAACAAGACAACATTTTGGAGGTACAAAGGTGCCTTAAAATACTTTTGCCTCCATCTGTGTCTGCACAGCATGTTTCCCAGATACACCATACAATCTAAACTGTAACATTTTACTTCTTCATAGCACTACTGCACAAGATGTTCAATACCTCTTATGACAAAGTCAACATCTTTGATTTCAGACTACTAGCTCACAAAACACAGCATCTTGAACCAGATGCTCAACACCTGGCAGATTCAGGCCCAGATGGAGCAACTCCAATTCTTACTATTAAAGTAACAATGCTAATCATTGTAACACTCCCTTACTCTGCAGGGGACAAAGATTTTTAACTGCCCCATTAATAGATTTAGGCTGGGATTTTGCAAAGAAACATTGAGGAATTAAACACATGAGTTCCACAAAATAAGAGGTGGCAACCTAACTACCACATTTACACAAACAGACAACAGGGCAAGCAGTGGCAGATGAGCAGGTTGTGGGAGAGCAGGCAGTGGGAGAGTTGAGTGGCCTGACACCTTTTATTGCCTGCCCCAACCACCACTGTCTTCACTTGGATGCCTACCACCTCCAGTGCCTGTGTACTCCATGCCTGCCCCTGCCACTTACCCCCTGTTAACACCCCTGCCACTCCCCGCAACCTATCTCCCCATGCCTGTACCTGCTGATGTCTGCTCCTCCTTGCAGTACCTGTGCCCCCTGGCACCTGCCCCACCAACCAGAAGCAACAGCAGTACAGGTGGATCTGGTGGTAGCACAGGGAAGTAGAGGCTGCAGGAGCAGGTGGCAGTAAGGGCAGCAGCTGCAGCTCCGGCTCCAACCCCAGGCTCGGGGTCAGAGTCAGAGCTACAGCTATGCCCCCCCACCCAGTCTCCCATTCCTCCAGTTGTACCTGAATCTAAGATGAGGGGTTTTTTTCCATGTTGACTGGGAGAAAAAAAACCCCTTGATTTGGATTCAAGTAAATATAGTATCTTAAGCACTTTTGAAAAATCCAACCCTCAATACATTGCTATCTATTGTTTTATTTTCTCTAAGTAGTTGTATTTCATTGGTGAGGGGGAAGAAAGGCAGTAGGTTCACAGCTGGATTGCATGTTATGCTGTCTAAGCAACATTTTGCCACACTGAATCAAAGCAGGTAGGCAATTGGGAATTTTTAAGGTGTGTTGGCTGGTTGGCCGGCCACGGCAGCTTACTACTATTAAAATGATCATGCAGGTAAATACAATTCTTTGTTAATTTCTGGTGCAATGTTTCATAGTTTCATAGTAGTTTGGGGTCAGAAGGGGCCTGAACAGATCATCTGGTCTGACCCCCACTACTGGTAGGAGTACACGCTGGGATCACATGACCCCAGACAGGTGTTTGTCCAACCTCTTTTTGAATTTACCCAAGGTAGGAGCTAGGAGCACTTCCCTAGGAAGTTGGTTCCAGATCCTACCTTCCCTTTACAGTGAAATAGTGCCTCCTAATCTGACTGACTGAGGCCGCTTGCTCCAGGACCTTGGTAGTCATGGGTAACTTCAATTACCCAGACATCTCGTGGGAAGATCACTCAGCTAAATCTGAGCGGGCGCAAAGCTTTCTCTCATGCGTGGATGACCTCTACCTGACTCAAGAAGTCTATGGGCCAACGAGAGGCAAAGCGCTGCTTGACCTGGTACTGGCTACGGGAGACGACCTAATCGGTGACCTAGTGATTGATGGGAAGTTGGGTGACAGTGACCACGAGCTGATCACCTTCACCATCCACCGTAAAGCTGGCAAGTCAGTCAGCAACACAGAAGTCCTTGACTTCAGAAAAGCCGACTTTGACAAGCTCAAGAGGCTTGTCGGTCAGCCCCTCAGGGACTGTGACCCCAGGGAGATAGGAGTTCAAGAAGAGTGGTTGCTTCTCAAGGAAGCGATCCTCAATGCACAAGCCAAATCTATTCCAACATGGAGGAAAGGCAGTAAGAAGGCACAGCAGCCCTCCTGGCTCTCCAGGGACCTAGCGGACCTACTGTGGCTAAAAAGGAAAGCCTACAAAGGATGGAGGATGGGATTCACCTCCAAGGAGGATTACTCCACGCTGGTCCGGTCCTGCAGGGAGCAAACCAGGAAAGCCAAGGCTGCAACTGAACTCCAACTAGCTTCAGGCATCAAGGACAACAAAAAGTCCTTTTTCAGATATGTGGGGAGCCGGAGGAAAAGCAAGGGCAATGTTGGACCCCTGCTAAACCAGATGGGGCAACTGACAACTGACGCCCAGGAAAAAGCCAACCTATTAAATAGGTACTTTGCGTCAGTCTTTCATCAGTCACACGGGATGCCCATGCCTGCTATGGGACAGGGAAATCTGGGTGAGGGGGATCCCCTACCCTCCATCAATGCTGACCTCGTGAAGGAACACCTTGAGAAGCTGGATACCTTCAAGTCAGCTGGTCCTGACAACCTGCACCCCAGGGTACTCAAGGAGCTGGCGAGCGTCATAGCCCAGCCCCTGGCACGGATCTTTGAAAACTCCTGGCGCTCTGGTGTAGTGCCCGAAGACTGGAAGAAGGCCAATGTGGTGCCGATCTTCAAGAAAGGGAGGACAGTGGATCCAGCTAACTACAGGCCCATTAGCCTTACTTCTATCCTGGGGAAGATCTTAGAAAAGTTTATTAAGGAGGCCATCCTTGAGGGACTGGCCCAGGCTAACATTCTAAGGGACAGCCAGCATGGGTTTGTTGCGGGTAGGTCTTGTTTGACCAATCTCATTTCCTTCTCTGACCAGGTGACCTATCACCTGGACAAGGGAGATGAGATTGATGTCATATATCTTGACTTCAAAAAAGCTTTTGATGTGGTATCCCATGATCACCTCCTGGCCAAACTGGCCGGTTGTGGCTTTGGCTCCACCACGATCCGCTGGCTGGGAAATTGGCTTCGTGGTCGGACCCAGAGGGTTGTGATTGATGTCAGTCACTCATCGTGGTGCCCTGTGACCAGTGGGGTCCCTCAAGGCTCTGTCCTGGGACCCATACTG
Organism: Crocodylus siamensis; assembly: GCF_052110815.1. NCBI lineage: Eukaryota > Metazoa > Chordata > Crocodylia > Crocodylidae > Crocodylus > Crocodylus siamensis. Next base: position 55,347,299 of record NC_143400.1, on the reverse strand, counting down.
TTCAACATCTTCATTAACGATGTGGACATTGGAGTCAGGAGTGGACTGGCCAAGTTCGCCAATGACACCAAACTTTGGGACAAAGCATCCACGCCAGAAGATAGGCGGGTGATCCAGGCTGACCTGGACAAGCTCAGCAAATGGGCAGACGAGAACCTCATGGTGTTTAACACTGAAAAATGCAAGGTTCTCCACCTTGGGAGGAAAAACCTGCAGCACCCTTATAGGCTCGGCAGTGCTACGTTGGTTAGCACTACAGAAGAAAAAGACTTGGGGGTCATCATTGACCACAAGATGAACATGAGCCTCCAATGCGATGCTGCGGCTAGTAAAGCCACCAAAATGCTGGCATGCATCCATAGATGCTTCTCGAGCAAATCCTGGGACGTCAGTCTCCCCTTGTACTCGGCCTTAATGAGGCCGCAGCTGGAGTACTGCGTCCAGTTTTGGGCTCCACAATTCAAAAAGGATGTGGAGAAGCTTGAGAGAGTCCAGAGGAGAGCCACGCGCATGATCAGAGGTCAGGAAAACAGATCTTACGATGACAGGCTGAGAGCCATGGGACTCTTTAGCCTGGAAAAGCGCAGGCTCAGGGGTGATCTGATGGCCACCTACAAGTTTATCAGGGGTGACCACCAGGATCTGGGGGAACATCTGTTCACCAGAGCGCCCCATGGGATGACGAGGTCGAACGGTCACAAACTCCTGCAAGACCGTTTCAGGCTGGACATAAGGAAGAATTTCTTTACTGTCCGAGCCCCCAAGGTCTGGAACAGTCTGCCAGCGAAGGTGGTTCAAGCGCCTACATTGAACACCTTCAAGAGTAAATTGGATGCTTATCTTGCTGGGATCCTATGACCCCAGCTGACTTCCTGCCCTTTGGGCAGGGGGCTGGACTCGATGATCTCCCGAGGTCCCTTCCAGCCCTAATGTCTATGAAATCTATGAAATCTAATCTCTAACCTGAACCTATTCTCCAGCAACTTCTGGCCATTGTTTCTCATCAACCCCGGTGCTACTGGCGGGAACACGGCCCTTCCTATTTGCTGTTGATCTCCCCTAATGAGTTTGTAGGCAGCCACCAAATGCCCTTCGACCAATGTCTTATGGGCATTGCCTTATATTTCCAATATAAGGGAAAGAACTTTTTTTTTCTGTTTGGGAATGTTTCAAGTTTAACCAATAATGAAAAAATACCACATCAGAGCCTAAAAGATTTTTTTTAATTTCCTTTACCTGCTGTCTTTTTTTGTGCCTCATACCTTGATCACTTTTGCTCTTCACATGCAGTAGAGCTTCACATATGCCCATTGGTCCTGCTGTCTGCCCCTTACTGAGGGCACATCAATCAACTTTAATCAAAGACATGGGAAATTCATGGCCTAAACATCGCTGCATATTCAGGTTAAGTTTAATTGTGATTTACCTAAAATAAAGAGTGCAGAATAGAACAGGCCTCTTAAATAGGGAGGCTGTCATGCTCTTCAGAGAATCACCCAAGCAGTATAGTAAAGGAGATGTGTTTGGTCAATAGCCCCTGCAGCGTACAGTACTAGGAAAGATAAGGGAGCATATCCCTGAGCTCTGGTGAAGTTCACTTTTCTTTCTGTGGACGGTTGAACTCACTTGACATGGATGATTTATCCCTTGTTTAGTGAGAAACAAACATGCCTTTGAGATGCACTGAAATGCATTTAAAAACCACCTTACTGAGGCTATATCCCTCAGCACAAGATCCTCCCATGTACTGATGCCACGGCAAAAACTTAATCTCTTTTCCATGCTCATCTTTCCAAATGTACAAAATTCAGACAACACAGATATTGCTGACATGACTGTGGCAAAGATATTTAAAATATTATTCATTACAGAATTGAACAGGGAATCTAGGCACCTGGAGTAAAAAGCAATATGCAAATCTTTTGCTATGAGAAGACCCCAGGGAGTAGGTGGAGATAGCTGTTTGTATCAGACAGTGTTGTTACACATTACCCTTCATATGGGTTAAGGGCTCTTAAAAGTCAAATATCCACACGCTAAGGCAGGAAAACATTAGCAAAGTACTCTCTGATAGCTAGTCCTTTTTAGATGAGGATGCAGATGATCTTGGTTGGTGTTAGGGGGCTTGTGTTGCAGTCACATTCGACTGCTCCACAGGATTAACTCATAGTGGGAAAACTCATCCAGCATCCCAGAAGGCACTACTCCCCATAGATATTCTGAGTGACAGCAGGGAGACCACCCACCCTGTGTGGCCACCCCTGCCACTCTTTAGGCAGATCTTACATGAGTAGGGAACTACTTACATGTGTAGGGAGCTACCTTACATGAGTAGGGAACTGCTAGGGAGTTATGGGGAAAACCAGGTCCTAATCTAGGCCAGAGGGGCTGGCAGGACCCTGATCCAGTCTCGGGGGGCCGGGTAGGATGGGGATCCAGGCTGGATCACCTTCCTCTCTCCATGGCTCCCTGGCAGCTTTCCACACAAGTTTGGGGGCTAGGCTCACCTCAGAGAGTGGTAACTATGGTTTCAGGCAAACAGGTTCCCCCTCCCTGCTCCCACATCAAAAGGAGCGTTAGAGGAGAGGCCAGGGGGATTAGGAAAGATGGGGAGAAGCCCCTGCAGGACTACTCTCCTAATGAAAGTTTTTTATAATATCTAACCTAAACTTCCTTTGCTGCAACTTGAGACAATTGTTCCTTGTTCTGTCATCTTCCACCAGTGAGAACAGTTTAGCTCCATCCTCTTTGGAACCACTTTTTAGGTAGTTGCTATTAAATCACCTCTCTGTTTGCTTTTCACCAGACAAAACAAGCCCAGTTTCCTCAGCCTCTCCTCAAAAGTCTATGCCAGGGGTGGGCAAGATATGGCCCACAGGGCAGATCCAGCCTGCCAGGCCATTCTATCTGGCCTGTGAGGCCTCTAAAAAATTTACTAAATATTTACCTGCTTCTGCTGCCTGTCAAAGATGACATAATTCCAGGAGCAGTAGGACCCAGGGGAAGCCTGCAGCAGGATGCAGCAGCCCAGCCCCACCCCACCACTAGCCATTTCCTTCTCTTCCTGCTCCTGTACTGCTCTAGCACCACATGGCTCCCAGCTGCATCACCAGACCATGGGAGCATGGAGTCACACCAGTACCCCGTGTGTGTGTGTGTGTGTGTGTGTGTGTAAAGAGGAAGTGTGTGTATGTGTGTTCATAGGGCAATTCCCACATGCACACCCCACCATACACATGTACCCACACCCTCCTTGCAGTCCCATACATGCAGACCCCTACACCCACACACCCTCACACACCCTAGCAACCTTCCCCCTCACACAATCCCCCCACAAACCCCACACCTACCCATATGCCACATATCCACACACTAACCCACACACTCCGTCACCCCACACCCACACCCCATCTATCCATTCCCCACACCCTCCCCTACACCCCACATACCCACAGCCCCCCACAAACTTATACCTACCCCCTCACAATAAAGATGAGTAAGACTTCATTTTAAGTGATTATACACAATCAACACTATGTACACCAAACAAACTCATGTAAACCAGGAGAAAAATATTTTTTGAAATCAAATTACTGAATGTTTTAGATGTTCACTTTTTAGAACATAATTTGGTATTTTTCTGGTTCCTAGATGGCAAAACCCCTTGCTGAGAGGAGTAATTCTAAGGGCAAGGGGAGGGAGTTCTTGTGGAAAAGGTCAGGGGCTAGGGGGCAGGACTTCTAGTCATGAAATGCCAACTCCACGAGATGAATGGGGCACCTATGAAGGTGGCATGGCTACCCATGCATCCCTCGACAGCTTGCCAAAACTCAGTAAGTGGCCCTCCACCCAAAATAATTGCTCACCCTTAGTCTATGCCCCAGACCAATTTGTATACATTTTTTCTGTAATGGGGGGCCCAAAACCAGATACAGTACTCCAGATGTGGCCTCACTAGTGCCCAATAGAGAAGAATAATAACTTCCCTCGATTTCCTTGCAACTCTCCTACAAATACAGCCCAGTATGCCATTAACCTTCTTGGCAAACCAGGGGCCACTGTTGGCTCATATTCAGCTTATTTTCCATTGTAATCCCCAGGTCCTTTTCTGCAAGGCTGCTCCTTAGCCAATCGGTCCCCAGCCTGTACCCATGCATGGTATTCTTCCATCCTAACTGCAGGACTTTGAACCTGTCCTTATTGAATGCCTCAGGAGATTTCTTTTGGTCCAATCTTCCCATGTATCCTCTCTGAATCCTAGTCCTATCCTCCAGTGTATCTACAACTCTTCCCAGCTTGGTGTCATCTGCAAACTTGCTGAGGGTGCACCCCATTCCATTTTCCAAGTTGCTGATGAAGATAATGAACAAAACTGGTCCCAGGACTGACCCCTGGGAGACTTCACTTGATCCTGACTGCCAACTGGACATCAAGCCCTTTAAAACTGAAAATCCATCCAGTTTTCTGCACATCTTCTGGTCCATTCATCCAACCTGTACTTCCTTAGCTTGCCTCGAGAACATTGCAAGAGACTGTATCAGAAGCCTTGCTAAAGTTCTCTGCTCTCCTCTCATCCACAGAGCTCATCATCTCATCATAGAAGGCAATCAGGTTGGTCAGGCATGATTTGCCCTTGGTGAATCCATGTTGACTGTTTCTAATCACCTTCTCCTCCAAATACTTAAAAATGGATTCTTTGAGGACCTGCTCCATGATTTTTCCAAGGACTGAAGTGTGCTAAAGATGAGCACTATATTTGCCCTTTTTCAATCATCCAGGACCTCTCCCAATCACCAAGAGTTCCAAAGATAATGGCCAGTGACTCTTCAATCACATCAGCCATCTCCCTCAGCACCCTTGGGTGCCTCACATCCAGCCCCATGGACTTGTACACTTTCAGTTTTACTGACTAGTCCCTGACCTGTTCTTTCACCACTGTTGGCTGCTTACCTCCCCACATTGTACTGCCAGATGCAGTAGCCTGGGGGCTGACCTTGCCTGTGAAGACTGAAGGGAACAAAGCACTGAAGTCTTCAGCCTTTCTACATCATCTGTCACTAGGTTGCCTACCCCATTCAGTAAGGAACACACTGGTTCTCTTGTCTTCTTCTTTAGTTTAGGAGTAACCAGACACACTTAAAACTAACCATATAATTTTTCAATTGACTTTTTTGCAATTTAACCTTGTTTTCTAACATTTAGAATAGTCCTTTTCTACCATCATTATTTCAATATATTTTAGATGTCACAGAGTTTAATATACTGCAGTTCTTAGAGCAAACAAAAATTGATGAGGACACTTTTCAGCAACAGAGTCTCAACTTAAAAGGTATTCAAAATGTTCCTTCCAGCAGGCACTGATGGCTCCCCTTTCCTTGATCAGGTCTCCTGTATACTTAGGTATCAAGGTGGTTAGTTCCCAAGTGCTTGGACCATAGATAGCTTTGGTGGCAGTGAAAAAACTATGCATGTCATGGATGTCAGCAAGATGTTGAATCTCCTTGGCCTTGTCTTCCCACCATCTGTTCATATCACCAGTCCTCTAGAATTCTGACACACTACAACATGCCAGACATCTGACTTCCCAAGTACCACTCCACTTTTACCTGCGCTTCTACATCCTCCTTCCCCCCCACCCTGCTCCAGCTGTTCCTCACCCCCTGATGCCTCCATTTCCCTTTTCACTGATTGACTTTCTTGCCTGTATTGCATGCCAGCCTCTGGCTTCTTTACTATTCCTTCCATCCAGGAACAGCACACACTCACACCAACTGCAGGAGCTTCTGCAGCCTGACAAAGGTTTTTCAACCCAAAAGCTGGCATCCCAGGCAGCTAAGTTGAGCTCACCTGGAGCCTCACAACTCCACTGCTACCAGCAAGCCTCAAGTCTGTCAAAAACATGACAGGTCTCGGTCTGCCCCAGCCAGGACTCTGTGCATGCGTGTGGTAGCTGGAGGTTATGGTGCCTCCTACCCACCTTTTACCAGGAAGATCCTCACTCCTGGCATTTTCTGGAGCTGCCCTGCCACCAGCAGTCCCACCAGGCCTCCCTGTCCCTGGCAGGGTGCAGTTTTAGTGGTCATGCCCAGAACCTGGGTCCTCCTCCTTCCCCATAGCCCCAGTCCATACCTCCAAATTTGTCCTGGCCTGGCAGCTCAGAAAGGACATATTCTCCTCTGCTGGCTGGTGATGCAGTGAATGCCCCCCTCCAGCTCTGAAAGCAGGGCATTAAATGGCTTTAAAGAAATGAAAAAAGTACATAGGTGTGGACAGAGCGAGGAGTGTGGTACTCACTCCATCTGTACCTGGAGCTTGGGGAAACCCAGCAGTGAGAAATTCACCTTCAGGAACACCAGCTGCTCCACCAAACCAGATCCAAGCACGTGTGGTGTCGTGTCACTGGTTGGTAGACAGAACAGGTGTTCCTGGGCAACCATGGCCAGATCCAGCCACATCTGGCTATGGCTTGCCCAGTAGGCCAACAGGATGCACACCAGCAGCTCCATGTTCTTGGTGAGATAGGCAATCACCAGGGCCTAAGTACTAACTGCCTGATGGTGGGGTCTGGTGCCTCTGGACCCCACCATGGAAGCCATGCCCTTGGACCACATTGGCAGCACCATGATGAAGAAGGAGACTGGCTGGTGGATGGCATGCTAGCATGGGACAGTGGATCCCCCTCTTCCACGTCCCCCCACCTCTGCCGTTCTGCCTCCTTGACTTCACTAGCAACTCCGCCCACTGATTCAGGCTTTGGCTGCTTCATAAATTGCCTTTCACCCTCGGGTCACATATGGCAGCCAACACATGAACTGTACTGGACTGCAAGGGATCAAGTCATTTCCTGATGTCCTCCTTCAGCCACCTCACTGGTGCCTGCATGTCTGGTGACAGCCGCTTGTCCCAGCCAGGAACACTGATCCCCTGGAAGCTCTCCATTTGGCTCTGAAGTTCTCTCACTGCAGAGATCACCTGGCTAAGGAGGGCATTGCCAGCACTGAGGATCTTGGTGGCCTCAAGGATGGGCTTGTGGACACCAAGATCTGGAAGATGGTAGCCCACTCAGCTCTGTTAAGGGGGCTGCTGATCCCAATCTTCCTGAGCAAGGCTATTTCATGGATGGCCTTCTGTTGCTCCACCAGCCTCTTAAGCATCAGGTATGTGGAGTTTCACCGAGTCTCCATATCCTGCATGATTTTGTGCTGCAGGATGTTCAACTCAGCTTGTTTGTCCCACAGAATCTTGCCCACCTTGATGCTCCAGTGGAAGTAGTCTGCCATGTTCCTGCATTTGGAAATGAGTTTGCTGATGGTGCTGGTGCCATCACTGGCAGCCCTGCCCCCCTCCAAGGCGTCCCTGACAATGAACGCTTGTGTGCCACACCACAGATGCCAACAAAGTGGGCATCATGGACCCACAGATGAACTCACTCTGCCCAATGAGCCACCCCTGCATCAAGTGGTCCATGGCCCCCATGATCTCTGTTGCTGTGTGGGACTCATCTGTCACCTCAGCTTGAAGGAGAGCCCACTGACAGCCTGGCTGGTTGCACCAGTGCTCTGTGAGGCAGAGGTAGGTGCAGCTGCTCCAGATGTCTAAGGTGAAGTTTAAGGCCACCTGTGGACGTGCCTTACACAGCTTCTCCCTCAAGTACTCCCTGCATGCCTCATGCAGGGAGGGCACTACCATCCTGTTTAATGAGCTACCTGAACCCTGGCTCAACTAATCTCCCCAATACTCTGGGTGATCTCACTTGCCCTTGCAATGCACCCGGCTTTCTGTCTGCCTTTCTCCTACTGTTCCAGGGTGCCCTGCCTCTGCTTTGGGGGGAAGAGCCTATGGAGCAAGAGGGGGACTTCCCTTTGGGCACACTCCCACTGGTGCCAGACTGAGGAAAAGCAAAGGAAAGGGGGATGCATCAGCATCTCTGTGGTGCTCATGTTTTTTGTTCCCTTGCCCTGGCTGGTTTTGGCTTGGCAGTGCAGACAGATAGCATACGTGGGATCATCTGCCAGCTCAAAATGATCCCAGACCACATTACCCACTCACTTCTGGGGTGCAGATGTATGGTGGATCCTGCAATTTCCCACTCCTCAGCAGGCAGAGGCACAGCAACAGGAAGAGCGGACTCAGCTGAGCCCCTTGCCTCTGCAACCTCTACCTCAACCTCTTCTGAAGTGCCTTATGAGGAAGGAGACCTGGCTCTAGGGGAAACTTGAGGGGTGTGGTGCATAACCTCAGCAGATTCTCCCTCCTTCCCATGTATTTCCCTTGCTAGGACACTCAGCTCTAGCTCCAGCTCCTCCTCTGGCACTGGAAGGCATGGGAAGTGAAGTGGGGATGGAGGAGGCTGTCATGCTGGTGCTGTTGCTGCTACTTGTTGTCATGGTGGTGGGGGGTTATGGCTCGTGGGGATGCAGTCTCAATCGCATGCAGTGGCACTGCTCCCCTCTTCTTGCTGCTTCTAGAAGCCTCATCCCTGCTAGTTGCAGCAAATGGCTGCATCTCAGTTTGGGGGGGGGGGGTGGAACTTACACCTCTCCCTCTATCCCAACTTCCGCCCCTCCCTGAAGACTTGCCAGTTGCCTTTCCAGCATGCTTCATGGTGTGTTTCATAGTGTCTTGTTTTTATACAACTATATAACTGTATCTGCATTCCTATATACATTCTATAATGTATGTAATATGCTTCAAGGGATAAATGTATAGAAATAAAATACAAAAGTATCATCCTTCCTAAATAAATGTTATAGTGTAATATCCAATATAATTATAAAACTGAAGAGAATGAATCAATGACTATAATAATAAAATAAAAGGATCTAGAAGAAAGCAAAAGGTATTGTGGAATCCCGCATGCTAGGCTAGCAAGTAGGAAATCATTCAAATCAATGCTAGTAGTAGCATTTGTTGTCTAATGCTCCTGAGCTGCTGGAAGATAGCTCAGTAACTATCAGACCCCAAGGCAGAAAGCATTTCAAACAATGCTGCCTTTTATTCTGTTTTTCCATCCCTCCCCCAGAGCACTGGGATTGGAAGAGACTTCAGGGCTTGCAGTCACTGGCCAGCTACACAGTCAATGTCAGAGCAGTCTTTCCCCCTCTTCCCCCTCCCCACCTTTCTGTTTCCCTGAAGGCAAGCCAAAGTTCTTTTCAACTTTCCCTTACGGTACTTGTTGACTATCGGTCTCGTGCCAGTACTTAGCCTTAGATGGAGTTTACCACCCGCTTTGGGCTGCATTCCCAAGCAACCTGACTCCAAGAAGACCCGGTCCCGGCATGCCGGGGGCCGCGACCGGCCTCACACCGTCCACGGGCTGTGCCTCGATCAGAAGGACTTGGGCCCCCCGAGAGCTTCAGCTTCGAAACTCCAACTGTTTCAAACGTTTTTAAACATTTTGAGTGCCCTCATTTCATTTCAAGGCTGTTTCAAAGACTTCGTTTTCTTTTGATTTCACTATTTTGAGCTCAAAATGAGTCAAAACAAAACAGCTGGTAAAATTTCACACAGCCCTACTGTTTACCCTTCCAAAAGGAGTTAAAATGGCCTCCTTGTTCTTTGATCTGCCCTCTTCTGCTCAGTAAGGTCTCACTCAGTGCTACAATGTCAATGTATCATTGCCCAAGTTCTTGAGCCATGACTACAGTAACATGATCTGGCCCCCTATTAGGACTGTCCATGAGGGTCCTGATATTTCAGGTCCCAAAATTGATTGTGCATCTTCATCGATTTTGACTGCAGTCAAAGTGATCCTACTGCACATGATTATCCAGTCAGGAAAAAGGTAGCCAGGTTATCTTTAGGGAACCTTTTCTAGCCCTCTCCCAATGTAGGGTGATCAGAGCGGATCTTGAAGAGAGCCTCCCAGTCACACTTACAGCTGCTGAATTGCACTTCTGGCTCCAAATGCTAGATGACCTTCTTGTAACTGCTGCCTTTATGCCAGTTCATGACTAGGAGCTTCCAGACCTCACAATCCTGCTCCTGTCATCACTAACTGGTCATCAAAGGATGTAAATAATGTTCTGGAAAATACATGTCCATGGAGGATGCCTGTGCTTGATTTCTTTTATTATGGAGAAACTGCTGCACATCAGCTTCCACATGGTTCTTGACAGAACAGGACCTTGATCCAAAAGCAAGGGGACCAAGACAGTTGGAAATCTCATTCCACTGCTGCCACTGACAGTCTACCATCTTCTTCTGCCTGCTCCACCATTAAAGACTTGGAGACCCACGGCTGAGGGCTGGGCAGGCTTATTATAATGGTAGCCTGTACTTGCTATGGCACAGCACCATCAAAGGATATATCTGGCTTTTCAGAACAGACAGCTTTGCCATGTGCTGTCCCACCACAACCAGCAGTGCTGCTGCTGCTTGTTCCACAACTGCTTATTTGTCAGAGTTACCCCTGCTTATTTTGCAGCTAACCTTCCCTGAAGGTCATTCCACTATCTGCCACAAGTGGATGCACTTGGTAACAGTACAGCTCTAATGACAGGCATATTCATAATATTGTGCTGTGTTACAGCATCGGTGCACATGTAAAAAAGGGGTTACAGTACTTATCTATCCCTATGAAACACTTATCCTACCACTGTAGTATGCTGTTCTTCGGCCTTTGTTGAGTGAGTAAGAAGGTTATAAGGTTGTTTCTTCTTCAGCTTCATGCTAGCACAGCTGTCTTCCTATGCCATTTAATAAGCAAGCATTTAAAAGTGTTTCTGTACTGCATCCCCACAGTTTTACATAATGTCCCAAATCAGTTGTAACCACAAAAATGTGACACCATAATATTTGTTCAATGGGATGCTGCACCTGCTAATAAACAGTGAATAAATTGTACTGCAAATCTGTTGCAGGTAGGTAATTAAAACAGTATGTGCTCTCCAGAATGAGTGCCAAATGCAGTCTAACTTTTCCACCAGATATTGTTCATGGAAATTGAGTCAATGTGTAAATAAAAAGAGTTTCAATTTATTATAGTACGGATCCTAATTTATGGCCCTACTTTACATGATTCTGTAGTTCTACAAAAATGTCATGCAGTTGGATGAATATCTGTGAAATTCCCTCAGTACCACAATTTCCAAGACATTGTCTGTATTCTACCTCCCTTAGAACAATTTTCCCCTCAGTATTCTGATACTTTGAATTTAATGAATGTAATGGTATCATATTGAGTAAGAACCATCTTACTGAATAAAATAAATAAATAAATCTCTAGCTCCTAGGCCATTAAACAAATGTAACATAATGCATTTCACAACTCTAACTAGAATGATATCAATGTTTTATTTTCCTCCATAATTTTCACTTTGTTATTGTATTGTGGCTTCCTATTTTCTGCTTATTTAATACATTTAAGTTTATTTTTATCTATTTTAACTTTCTCTAATGTCTATAATTTACAGTCTTTCATTCCAGTAGCAACACTCTTGCATCTCTGTTCTCTTCTGGTAAGTCTAATATTAGGGATCACAGGAAAAATGGTCACAGCATAAGGACACCACCAGGCAGGTAACTTAGCATGAAGATTATAGGCTGATGGTCCAAGTCAACATCAGTAAAAATATGTTACTTGTGGTCTTTGTGCTAGGATTTCCATGAGCTGCAAACATAGCAACAGAGAAGGCATGAATGATTGTTATTAATGGTATCAATATCACAATGTATGCAATTGGCAGTACAGTAAAAGTATTTTAAAATGTTATAAAATAGATACTGAATTTCATAAATGAAGGAAGTAGAGCTATTCTAACACCCTCAGCTCATACAGCAGAAATTACTGCAGCAACATTCACTACAATGTGGAGGGGCAGAAAGCATGCTGACATCCCAGCAGATAAGTTCATGCACTACCTTAAACCACTGCCCCCCTAATCACGTTAGAGAATTGAGGGGTGGCGTAGAGCAGCACACTCTAATCACAGCAGAGAATTGAGGGGTGATGGGGTAGTGTACAGCAGCACATTTTGCTCTTTATCCCATAAAGGCAAATGCAGTCCATCAGTGCAAGGTACCTTGACCCTGTTCACAGCATGAAAGAAAGACCCTGTGCTCTCTAGCCCCATCTTATTTCTTAAGGGCAATGCCTTCTTTACACAGGCTTTCCCAATGGCCTGAACTTAGCTCACGCTTAAACAACAGAAAGATGTTCAGGCCTCAGAAGTAAATTACCATTGCACAATGCATGGTCCCTTTCTGACCAAACAAGACCACATGTCATATTTCTCCAGAAAAATATATCTAGTCTTCCTAGTCTTTGAAATTTGATCCTTTATTCATTATTGATCCTCTCCCCTCCTCAACACAGAAGGAAGCAATCAAATACAGGCACTGTCAAAACAGCTATTGACAATATTTTTTAAAATCCAGGTGTTTACAATTGATTTTCACTGATAAACAAGGTGCGACTAACAGCTGAATTTTCATGGGCTTTTTGTACAAGAGGAGTACTCTGATTTTATCCTTTGGAAGTAACTGAGTCAGTATATTTGAGACTTATGTGACTGATTATAGCAGTACAGCTTTGATCTTCTGTGTTTATTGTCAGGTGTGTAGCTTCCAATAAGTGAGTTTGCTGGTAACACTTTACGAGGACTAGGAACATAACCAGGGTGGTACGAGGTGAGGCATCTGCCCCAGGTACCAACTATGAGGGGGCATCAGGACCTCCCACTCCTGGAAGCCGTTGCCATGGCAGGGGAAACTCTGTCTTGCCATATGAGGCAGGCAGGGCAGGGTAGTACCATATTAATTCAGTGTACCTTGGGAGTGGGAGCAGGAGGAAGTGATGGAGCAAGCAGAATGGTACTCCCCTTCTCCACCCCTTCTTGCCCTGATTTCTCTTCCCCCTCTCCTCCCAAGAACCTCTGGAGTGCAAGAGAAACGCTGCATGGCCTCTATTTGGTCACAGGAGCTGGGCAGTGCAGCACTGCACTAAACAAAGTATCTAGGGGAAAGCAAATTTATGCTCCCCCTCCTCTGCCCTGGGCACTCAATGAGCACCCTACACCACTGATGAGGATTCAACCACACTAACCAAAACTAACCATACTAACAGAGAACATGTGTGCAGCTACTAGCAAACCAGCCTTTCTCCACATGACTAAATTTCGGGGTTTGGCTTTATAAGTACACTTAGGTGTCAGTAACAGGTAGGGAAAATTCCGCTGGTGTTGTGACGTGCATTGTGGGTCATGTTCTGCTTTCTGCCTGAGGAGAGAAGAGACTTCCTTTGAATGAAGTGCAACTTGGTAACCCTGATGGAGGAAAAGGCATATTGTCTTGAGAAACTGCTGACTACCGTATAAAGCAACAAGAACATTGACTATTTCCCGAATGTCCATACCTGGTAAATCCAATTGGACACTTTGCAGAGAAAAGCATGGAAATCAACTGACAAGTAGAGACAAGTAAAACAAATGAGTTTGAATGTTTGTTACCATCAAAAGTAAGAGAACCCAAAACTTATCTTCACAGATGAAAGCACTGAATTGCTACCAACTGCCAGGTAAGATATATGAAGTGAACAACCTGCAGGAGCAAACCACTAGAAACAGCATATGGAAGAGATGTTGTAGAGACAATAACACAGTAAAGATGAAAAAAGGGGAAGTACATTTATTACTATTTAAGCTGCAATTTTAAACACACAAGCAACTGAGAAGGAACACTAAAGGGATGAATAAAATGTCAAAGGCTAAAAGGTATTTTTAAAACACAATCAAGAACAAAAGAAAATTCTAGGTCCATTATAGGCCTGTTGGTATGGTAACACTAATCACTAATGAAAGGAAGAGACATGTTCAATAGATGTTTGCATTTTGCATTTGGAATGAATCATGGGGATGTATCCATCCCAGAGGACAGTGCAGATAGAATAGAAAGTTTCCATCTGTAACAAAAAAGACATGAAGCAGCATTAGCTAAACTTAAGTATGTTCAAATCAGCAAGTCCAGAAAAGTTGCATCCAAGAGTGTTAAAGGAACTAGCTGAGACAGTCTCTTATTTAATAATGTTAATAAATCTTGGAAAACAGATAAAAAATACAAAGGAATGAAGTACTACTAGTATACCATGTTCACTCAAATCCAAGATGAGATCCCTGCTCCAATTCAACATATGGAAAAAATCCTCTCATCTTGAATGTGTGTGCAAGGTTGGGGGGGAGGGGCAGGCAGATGCTGCTGCTTCAACTCTTGTCCCTGAGCCCAGGTTGAAGCCAGAGTTGAAGCCACTGCAGCTACCTGCCCCCTGCCTCCATCTTCCCCCTGAAGCCTCTGGCCCCCTGGTGCCTGCCCCTCCTGCCTGGCCCCCCACAGCCTGCCCCCTGTAGCTGCAGCCCTACTCCTGCCTGGGGTATGAAGCACATGATAACTCCAGCCCCAGCCTGGCCAGGCCTCACAGCCATGTTTGCCATGGTAGCAGCTCCAACCCTTGGACACCTTGGAGGGTAGAGCATATGGGTGGGGCATATGTGGGGAGCAGGTGGAGAAATGGCCAGGCAGCAGAGGCAGGGCAGCTGCTGGAGGGTGCAAGCATGGGGGAAAGAAGTAGAGGTTGCTGGCACCATGGGGGGCAGGCATAGGGAAGGCAGGCACCAGAGGTGGTAGGAGGCAGGATGGACAAATGGGCAGGGACAAGGGGTAGGGGCCAGGCTGTTGCCCCCACCTAATGCCTGATCCCCCAGTGTTGCTTTTCCTGCTGTAGCAGTGGGGGGGGGGGACTTAGCCAAAGACAATCCTCCAATACTTACGTTCTACATATGAAAAATTTAAACAAATATGTACATTTTCCATGTACAGAATCTAATGGTTGGGGGATCATCTTAAATTCAAAGTCATCTTGGATTCAGGTTAATATGGTAGCACTGATATTTAAAAGAGATAAAATGGTACAGGTACTGGAAGTCACAATTTACAATGTGATGTTTAAGGGACTAAGAATATATTACATATTGAAGAAAAGGCTAACTTAATTACTACATATGGATATTTTTCATATGAAAATATATCTAATGCCAGGGGAATGCTCAATCTAGCTGACAAAAAATAATAAATTAAACTGACTAGGTGTTAGGAAATTTTAGCTCTAAAATAAGATGCAGTCTCCTATAAACTATAGTAATTAAATATTGAAACAGTTTATTGGGTAGGTGGTGAGCTTACTGTTCACTTGGCATCCTTAGATATCTTTCTAAAGATAATTATTCCAGCTTCAGGCTAGATGGTCACAATGGTCCCTTTTGGCCTTAGAATCTGTTGATCCAGAAATCCTTCTTCTCATCCCCCTTCCTTCGTGTGCCATGGGGAGAACAGGATTGATTGCATTAAACTCAGTATGCTCAAATTTGTGCAGTTTTATGTTAAAACTATAATCAAATCTCATGCTTCAGGATTTGAGCCAGTCCCCAGTAGGGTTCAGAAAGGATTCCGTCCCCAAAATATACAAGCCCATCTGGCTGGATATAGCTTGTCTTTTTTCTTTCCTTCTTCTGAAACAAAAACTGATAATAGCTAGAGATTAGCAACTGGATGATCTGAGGTAGTAGATGAAATTCTTTATCTTTTGTGCCTTGCTCACATGTTCACAGTCAAACTAGTTACACCAGGTTTGGCATGGTGACAAAATTTTATCCACAGTCAGATTGGTAGGAATGTTACAGAATGGTTTTGCTTTTCAAAGGATCACTTGCAAAGATCATCTAGGCTAGAGACAGACATTACACATGAACCAGTTTAAGTGATCAGAAACTGGTTGAAACCTGTAACAGAATATAAGTTCAGCCCACATAAACCAGTTTCAAAATGGCCGAAACTGGTTTATGATAAATCTGGTTGAATGTAATATCAAAATTAACTGATTTGGGTCAAACAGGTTTATGTGCCGTCTATCCCAGACCCCCTCCTGGTTTAACTGAAACCAGACTCCCTCAGCATCCTAGATGCTTTGCAGCCCTGGCCCCACCCCTCCGCTCTCTAGTCAGAACAGGGGCAGGGGCATGGCCAGATGCTGGCTTGCCATGGCTCCTGAATCTAAGGAGGCAGGGAGGTGAGTTATTCTCCCCTTCTTCCCTCTTCCCCCAGAGGACCTTAGCTAGTGTCTGCCTGGCCAGGGGTGTAGCAGGCCCTGTTAGGCAACACCCCCCCCGCCATTACCTGGAGCAGTGGGAGGGGGGGTCTAGTCAGCCACATCCAGCAAACAGGGACAGAGTGAGATTTAGTTTCTTCTCCCACCTTGTCCCATCCCCACTGAGCTAGCCAGGGGCAGAACCAGTTGAGGATGCAGCTGGGAGAGCAGCTTCTGCCCAATGGCCCCTTCACCTGCTGAACAGCATGGCCCATGCCAGCTCTGCCCCCATAGCTGTGCACAGCACTGGCTCAGCCCCAAGCCCTGTACCTACAGCCACTGGGCACTGAGCTAGACATGCCCTGCTTACTGTTTCCCTACCGATCAGTGGGGTTGCAGCACAGCCCCATGTACCAGGTGCCAGGTGCAAGGTGCTACACCTACAGCTTCCCCACCACTGGCACTGTCACCATGCCATCAAGGAAAGCCTGCCCTGGCATTACTGGTAGGCACCACATGTTCTGGGCAAGTGGACAGCACTGGCAGCAAAGCCATAGGGGTAGCACCCCACATCTGGTACATGGGGCTGTGCTGCACCTTCAGCTTCTTCCCCGCTCCCCCGCCTCGAGCATGGCCAAACGCCATCCCAACCTGGCCCTATTAAGGCAAAGGGGTCATGGTCAATTCTTCCCTCCATCCAATCTCCTGCCACAGACCGCAGCTGGGGTTTGCCAGCCCTGGCCATACCTGTGTGGCTTGCCCACAGACAAACAGGGAGGGAGTTAATTCCTCCCTCTGTCCCCTCTCTCTCCCTGGGGACCCCTGGGGTTGCTTCCAGCCAGGCAAGGAGGGGGACAATTCTGCAGTGGTCCTGGTCCTGGGGGAGGGGGCCAGGGAGAGGAGACAGAGGGAGGAATTAGCCCCCACTCTACCTGGCTGCAAGCAAGCTGCAGAGGTGGGGGTCGTACCTTCAGGGTTCCCAGGAGCAGAGCGGGAAATAAGGCCTCTCCCCACCCCCTGTGTAAGGGGTTCTGCCAGGCAGCATCTGGCCATGCCTGTTCCCTGCTGCTGGAGCCCCTATCACAATGTCCCAGAGCACAAGCCTCTTTCTGGTGATGGGGAGTCACGTTGTGGGGTGGAGAAAAGCTGCTGAAGACTGTGTGGGGCATATGGTAGCAGCACTGCAGGGCTACAGTCCCTTCTGAGTCCCAGTGCTGTCATGCATCTCACAGAGTACATGGCAGCTCTGACCCCTGCTCACAGCTCCTCTGCTGGGAAGAGGCTTGCACTCCAGGACACAATGGCAGGGGGGTCTGCCCCCATCAACAGTCCTTCCCTCTTGTCACTCCAGTGGTAGGGTGGGAGCAGCCAGAGGCTGGCCAGCAGGGCCCTTTAGGTGAGGGAGCAGGATGGGGCTTATTCCATCACTTGCCCAGCCCACAGAGCGAGTGGCAGTGGCGAACAGGGCTGACTGCCCCCGCTGCAGTCCCCCAGAGGCAGAGGAAGAATAACTCCCCTCCCTCTATCTCAGGAGGCCATGCCCTGCTGCTGCAGCAGTAAGGAGGGAGCCCCTAGTGGGCCCCAGATCAGATCTGTGCCAGTGCGTTAGGGAAGGGGGAATTAAACCCCCTCCCTGGCCAGTTCACACCAAGCTACTGCTGGGGCCTGGCCATGCCTCCTCCCTCCCCCAGCTTTCCCCTAATGCCACCAGGCTTCTGGCCTGAACCACTGCAGACACATGCCATCATGTGAATGTCTGTTAACTTGCAAATTGGTTTAGCCTTGCCACGTTAAACTAACCTGCAAAGATTGAATCAATACAGGCTCCAGCTTTTTGAATGTCTGCCCTAGTCTTTTCTGCCCTCTGTCTGTGATACTTAAGTTTATCACTATCCAGTTCAACACAGGAGTATTTGGTGATTATTAAATGAACCCTTCTAACCCTAAAATCTACACAACTATGAAATAGAGACTTTTGTTTGAAGTCCTGAAATACTTTTGAAAACTTTCCTCTAAATTTCATTTTTTGCAAATAGGAATGCTGAGATAAATGGTAGTGGGAAAACATAATGACACTGATTTGATATTTAATCTGATTTTTGCTGCCTTAGAAATAATTAACAGAAACAATAGGAAATTACATACCTACAAACAAGTTAAACAGCTTGTTCCTGAAACTCTAAAATGCCTCTGTTGGACAAAGTAAAGCAGATGTTTCAATAGCTCATACCATCACATTGTTGCAAAAAATTGCGGTTTGTTTCTTGGAGGCCACTAAAATCACAGACACACACTCCTTAGATGGCACAAAAGGTGTATTTGCAAATAGGGTCAGAGCAGAGTCAAAGACTAAGATTACTCTGAATCCACCAAGGAATTTTTGCAGGCTGTATTTATTTTTTTCCTCCTGGGCACGTGTGCAGAAACAGGAACAGAAACAGCTCATTTTTGTTTCATACAAACATATATGTGGTTACATCACTACATCCATCGCATGTACATTATAATTAACTACTTATGTATGCAGGGCGGGGAGGTAAATATGCATTAGCTAATTGAGCATGCTCAGAGACTACTATAGGTCACCAAGAGTTTAACCCCCGCCTCCTCTCAAGGACACAGTCAGTTGAATTCCAGCTTCTGTAATCTGCATGAGAAAGGCTAGGGGGAGGCTGGGGGAGAGTCTGTGATTTAGTATAAGAAGAGCTGTGGCAAGGCTGGGCAAGGAGAAAAGTCCTTGGCAGTGTTTTTTCCTTATCAGGCACTGGGGGAGAGTCTGTGATTTTTAACAATATTCCATTTCTAACAACATCCTTTTAGTAACTATAATTCCTATTGCTGAAATATCTGCATTCAATGTTCATCAACCTATTTAATGTAAAGTCATGAATTCAAGGAATAAAGCAGTACTCATCAATCTTCTTGTCTTGATTTTTCTAAGTTTGTGAATTTAAAGGGAGTGAACTTGTGATTCTATTAATTTTATAATCTCATAAAAGAGAATGTAATTCTTTTTCAAATTAATTAAAACTCTGCTAAACTCATCTGCTGCCACATCAGCAAGGCTTCAAGAGTTCATAAAATCAGCTGACACAGAGTCCTTGTAAACAATGACTGTTCATAATAAGAACACATTAAACTCTCCCTCCCAGTGAATTAAGCAGCATGAAGCCACTTTAATGACAAAAGTTAAAAGTTGAGCAAAATTATAATGCCAGCTCTTTCCACCAGTGATCTCTCTCACCTAGTTTGCATCATGCCTATTACCTACTGATCACACTGATCATAGTGCAACATGATGTTTAAATAAGATGTATGACATTATGATGCATGGTTTGGCAGACACGAAGAAAACACTAAAAAAGTCATATTAGATTACCATCATATTAGGCAAATTATGGAATAATGGAAAATAAAACTAGAATGGAACTAATATCTCTGAAATAAAAAGCAAATTAAATTAAAATTCTGTTTATTAGTGATTAATACAGCTTGAAGACCCTGGATAAACTAAAATAGGCAGACTGACAAAGGCTATTAAAATAGTGAATTTCAAATAGAATTCACAGGTTATTCTAATTAAATAAACCAGAATACCCTGTTAAAATAATATTTAGGAAGAAACAGTTGTTCTAATGGGTCTGTTGGTTGCATTGGGTGGCAAGACATAAGCAACTAGAATTCAGGAAGTTATTGATATTTCAGTGATATTTGGGCTGGTTATATAACTAAGGTCAAATGTACTTTCCTCTTTTGCAATGTCCTCCCAAATCGAAACATTATTTTATTTTGGTCCACACTCCTGTCATTCAATATTATTATTATTTACTCTTTATTCAGCACATAGAGGAACACAAATAAAAAGGCAATCCCTGTTCCCAGGGGCTAAAGACAGACAATAAACCTTATCCTTTGGCATGAAGAGTTATAAAACACCATTACTTCTATTTTAAGTACTAAGGGGCTTTCCATTTATGCTTCTTAACATGCTATGAATCTTGCAGCACTTAATGCCTTGGAAGCACTTATCATCAGGAGACTAGTAGTCATCAGAATATCATTACTTAAGCAGACAGAGACCTGATTACTATCATTCAACAATGTCCTAAATCAGATATGAACATTTAGCAAACCACTATCACAAGTGAAAACCCTCTGGAAAAATACCTACACTATTTATGGTATATGAAATGCATTTATGACATATTTCCCTTAAAGATCCAATGGCTTCAGTCAGGTGCTTCTACTGCATTATAATTCATAAGCAACGATCCAGCTGGTAGCTGCCAGCAGGATTTAACAGTACTATAACCTGAAGGAAGATCTAATCAACCCTACAGCTAATGTCAGTAAGGGAGGCCTAAGAATATATAAGGAACAGAAGATCAGAAATAGAACAATAAATACAGAATAAGGAATAATAGCAACACCTGTATTTAAGAAGTTTGTTTACAATAAATTCAATTACATGGTTTCAATTACCAGTAAATTGTACATGCAACTAAAATAAGTACATGCAAAGTCTTGCTAACTAAAGGCTAGAACATATATTTAGATGTTAACTAATGCAGTGGTTTACAACCTTTGTGAATTGAGTGGTACCTAATTTCAAAAAGCAGCTGATATATTACAGTGCTTACCTCACTGCAGAGGGGCCAGGCAGTGAGGATGGGCAGCAGGGACACCCTTAAGACTGTGCTTCACTCCTAACACTTCACTTATCTCCCATCCCCTGATTGAGAGTCACTGGCCTAATGCAATGGATAACTGAGTAACTTCAGAAGGAGCATCAGGGTGCCCCAGAGAATACCTTCCAGAGCTTCCTTATTGTAGGGGAACAATATATGAGCCTTTAACAGATGCATCATACCTAGGATGACCATATGTTCTGGGTTGGGACAGTCCCAGATTTTGATGGATGTCTCAACATCTCAGTCACTGAAGAAAAGTCCATGTATGTGTGTACGTGTGTATATATGCATGTATGCATGCACGCCTCATTATCCTGTCCAGCCCAGCCCCACACCCCTGGCCTGAATTTCCCTCAAATTATTATGGTCACCTTAATCAGACCCCCAATCCTGTGCTTTAATCGCAGTTTAGCAAGTTGGAGACAGTGGATTCGGTCTGCTAACACAGCACCTTCCATTTTAGATCCGAGACCATTTACAAAACAGGAAGAATCAGGAAAAAAGCTGAATGGAAATATTTTTAAAACAAGTTTTAAAAATATATTGCTACTGTTTTCTACATTATATACAAAGCAGTCAACACAAGTCAAAATACAGAATATTATTTTTGTAAAAGAAAAAAAAGAACAAAAAACAAACAAACAAAAAAACCATTATTTTTCCTCCTGTATTTTACCCAGCTGCAGTATGCCTGATGTGCTTGCAATATATAGTATAGAAAGCTTTTCAGTGCTCTGCTTCCTTGCAAGTTTCCTTCTGAATGATGACCAGTTACAGGGATTTAATTCTTTTCTTCATAGCACTTGCTTAAGGTACCAATTCTCCTTCCATCATCACCACATCCTAAGCCAACTACATAGCACTAAAAAAATGGACCTGTCATCCTCAAGGACAAAATGTATGTTCAGCCAGCAAATATGGATCTCAATCCTGGAAAAGTTCAGGGTGATCATAAACTTTCAGAGGAAAACACTGGATACCCCTTTTCGAACAAAAGTAGTTACATTACCTCCGTAAGAAAAAAGAATGGCAATAAATATCTTATACGTTCACTTCCTGGAAGCTGTTAAGGTACTATGATGACTGGCATCATGAAAAAGATATTTGATTACACTGTTTCATGACACAGCTTCTCTCAGAGCACTTAAAAGAACTCTGAATTTAGTAAATTGTTTAAGTGCATATAGAAAATAAACTTGACATTGGAAAAAAAAAATCAGCCAGGACTTAAAATTAGAGATATATGTTATCAAAGGCCACACTGTTTAAAATAGAGATGTTATCTTTCAAGTGATAAAGTTTGTTTGAATTATTCCTGGCAGCTTGCCCATCAAATCATCAGCTCTGTTGAAGGGAAGAAAACAGCTTGTCTGACTTGCAACAGAAAACCGACTAAAATAAATTAGCAGCTATACAAGAAAACAGGATTATACAGAAGAAGAACTGAAGATCTAAAAATCACAAGAAGATCTAAAGTTACAAGACCTGAAGATCTAAAATCACTCCAGGGACAAAACCCATCGCTTCAGGAACTACCTCAAATTATTATGCAAATTGGATCTCCAAAATGTAAATGAAATGAATTTCTCTTCTTTTTTCCTTATACGCAAACTTTATGAAACATGAACCTAAGGTAAACTTTGCAAATGGTATCTTACTCAAAAAATGGACCTGTTGTTGGATGGTGAAACAATCAGAAAGCCTTTTCTGAACATACCACATTCTCAGTACTGCATGTATGGGAAGCAGGTCACAGAACTCAGAGACAGAGATATTTAAGAGATTTGTGTGCATTTTCATAATATACTAACAATAATTTCAAATACAAACAAATGAAAGTAGAAAAGACAATGCCGAACTGCTGCTTCTGGCTTTCTATATACAAACAGGAGTAACTTTACTAAAATTACATGTGTGTAACATGATCATTCTCAAGTTCCTCAATACAACATATTGCATGTATGCATACATCTCATGACCATTAACACCCAAATTTCCATTTTAGAGACTAATATATAGCTCTAGCTCAATGGTTTTATATACGCAAGATAGAACTCTGCTTGCTCTACATGGTATCATTTTATGATACAGGTTTCCCTCCTGAAATACAAATAACCAAAACAGGATAGTAATTCACCATTTTTAACATATCCCTTCCTGCTCCATGTTATCTTCACTGTATATGCCCAGTACACTTAGGCCATGTATAGACCGTCTTGGATACAATCTACAATCATGCAACTTAGTTTAAGCAGCATGACTGAAGACCATGTGCCAGCTGTACAGGTATTCACTGGTGCTTGGAGCCCTATCTAGGTAAGTCAGGGTAGGGAAGGAAGGCTGGCAGGATCAAGAAGTAATGCATCTGTGGGCGGGGGGGGGGCCTTGATGGGGTCTATAGGTGGCTATCAGGTTCACAGTTTTCCTCAAGGGAAGAACAAATCATTTAGTAACTTGAATTTTAAAAATAAAATAAATTCCATCAGAGTTAGGCATCTCTGATATTATAGATTCATTAGCAAGCATGTAGTATAATTTCAGGGAAGAAGACTCTATCACATTAAAAAATAAGCAGAGATTTTAAAAATAAGAGTTAATAAGGGTTAAGGATCATAATGTTTTATCTACAATTACATGAAATAGTGTAATAGCTTTTAATTTATAGAGCTTTATCAGAAACCTGTGTACTTATACAATGGATATAGGGTATAATAGTTGTTATAAAGCCAAACTGTCACCTGTTAAAAGACAGGCACAACGTTTTTCATACTTTATCTTCCTTGGCAAATTATTTGGTGAACCTCAAAAGTGTGAGCACTTGATTTTAAAATCCCACGGGACGCCCATGCCTGCTATGGGACAGGGAGATCCGGGTGTTGGGGATCCCCTACCCTCCATAAATGCTGACCTCGTGAAGGAACATCTTGAGAAGCTGGATACCTTCAAGTCAGCCGGCCCTGACAATCTGCACCCCAGGGTACTCAAGGAGCTGGCGAGCCTCATAGCCCAGCCCCTGGCACAGATCTTTGAAAACTCCTGGCACTCTGGTGTAGTGCCCGAAGACTGGAAGAAGGCCAATGTGGTGCCGATCTTCAAGAAAGGGAGGAGAGTGGATCCGGCTAACTACAGGCCCATTAGCCTGACTTCTATCCTGGGGAAGACCTTAGAAAAGTTTATTAAGGAGGCCATCCTTGAGGGACTGGCCCAGGCTAACATCCTAAGAGATAGCCAGCACGGGTTTGTTGTGGGTGGGTCTTGTTTGAACAATTTCATTTCCTTCTATGACCAGGTGACCTATCACCTGGACAAGGGAGATGAGATTGATGTCATATATCTTGACTTCAAAAAAGCTTTTGATGTGGTATCCCATGATCACCTCTTGGCCAAACTGCCCAGTTGTGGCCTTGGCTCCACCACGATCCGCTGGCTGGGAAATTGGCTCCGTAGTCGGACCCAGAGGGTTGTAATTGATGTCAGTCACTCATCGTGGTGCCCTGTGACCAGTGGGGTCCCTCAAGGCTCTGTCCTGGGACCCATACTGTTCAACATCTTCATTAATGATGTTGACATCGGAGTCAGGAGTGGACTGGCCAAGTTCACCGATGACACCAAACTTTGGGGCAAAGCATCCACGCCAGAAGATAGGCGGGTGATCCAGGCTGACCTGGACAAGCTCAGCAAATGGGCAGATGAGAACCTCATGGTGTATAACACCGAAAAATGCAAGGTTCTCCACCTTGGGAGGAAAAACCTGCAGCATCCTTATAGGCTCGGCAGTGCTACGTTGGCTAGCACTACAGAAGAAAGAGACTTGGGGGTCATCATTGACCACAAGATGAACATGAGCCTGCAATGCGATGCTGCAGCTAGTAAAGCAACCAAAACGCTGGCTTGCATCCATAGATGCTTCTCGAGCAAATCCCGGGACGTCATTCTCCCCTTGTACTCGGCCTTGGTGAGGCCGCAGCTGGAGTACTGCATCCAGTTTTGGGCTCCACAATTCAAAAAGGATGTGGAGAAGCTTGAGAGAGTCCAGAGGAGAGCCACGCGCATGATCAGAGGTCAGGAAAACAGATCTTACGATGACAGGCGGAGAGCCATGGGACTCTTTAGCCTGGAAAAGCGTAGGCTCAGGGGTGATCTGATGGCCACCTATAAGTTTATCAGGGGTGACCATCAGGATCTGGGGGAACGTTTGTTCACCAGAGCGCCCCAAGGGATGACTAGGTGGAACGGTCACAAACTCCTGCAAGACCGTTTCAGGCTGGACATAAGGAAGAATTTCTTTACTGTCCGAGCCCCCAAGGTCTGGAACAGTCTGCCAGTGGAGGTGGTTCAAGCACCTACATTGAACACCTTCAAGAGTAAATTGGATGCTTATCTTGCTGGGATCCTATGACCCCAGCTGACTTCCTGCCCTTTGGGCAGGGGGCTGGACTCGATGATCTCCCGAGGTCCCTTCCAGCCCTAATGTCTATGAAATCTATGAAAGATGTTCTGAAAGGTATCAAATTGATTTTTGTCTAAGATGATCCAACAGTGGACATGGCTGGATGCAACTAAGTTCAAGCAATCAAGAACACCTAGTGCTGGAAGAATTGTGGGCTTAAGGAGACACAAAATAAGGGTTTGGTAATTTATTATTTTGAAATTGGATTTTATTGCTTAGTCATACACAGGTGGGTAACATCGGTATGACTGATATCAGCAGCCATATCTTTATGATCCAATTCTAAAGTGAATTTCAACAGATTATGATATAAAACACTAAAGTGCCTTTTTCATTCACTGTGAGTAGGACCCCATTTTCAGACCTAATGAAAGGATGCAATTAAATGAAGATGGTGGAATTATGGAACACTCTATGGTCAGCTATATTTGTCTAATTAAAAAAAACAGAAAAAGGAAAAAAAGAAAAGAAAAAAAAAAAGGTATCCTGAACCAGTTATGAGTTTGGTAGGCAATACCTTTTTTTTTTTTTTTTTAATTCCTATGCTATTTAGAACATGTGGTTAGAAAAACTATGCGTTGTAGGACTCTTTATTCATCTTAGTGAATATGTATCTGTAGAGCTCTAATGAAGTCAAAGGACTACTTGTCTAAGTATTAAACAATATGGGTAAAGGTTCTATAATCTGTCTCTTAGCATCTGCTGCATCAGTCTTCCTCAGGACCTTGATAGTATAGTCTAAAATATTCTTTTTCTGGAAAAAGAAAAGAAAAAGGTTAAGGAAGAGGAGGTGATAACTGAACCCAGAATTCAATGATTTCCACTGATTTCTCTTCGGAGTTCAGTCAGTCAAATAAGTCTTAATTTATGAATCTGTTACTGAAACAGGATTTAGTTCAGAAGATTTACATGTGGTCAGGAAAACCTATCAGCCCATGGTTTTGTTTCAACATACAAGCAGAAAACATTTATACTGATAATTTATAAGGTGTGAATAACTGATTCTTCTACATTCAGGGGCCAAGCCAAGCATTGTTCAAGCTAAAACATATGTGTGGCTTCTGCATTTTTCTTTAGGATAAATTTTACTTTTAAAGTTTTATTTGGGTCAAAATTTAACTTTGGGTCAAACAAACATTGTGTCTGACCCAACACAAAATATGTCTTTGTTGTTTTCTTTTACATTGTAATGTTTTAAATTACTTTTGGTAAAATTTGGGGGGAAAAATCATTTCAAAACAAATATCAATACTTTTAGGTTTATTGGGGTTCTTCAGGGCTTTTTGGATTAAACAATTAATTAAATTCACATATAATTTTAATCAACTCAAACATGCATTTTTTGGGCAAACAATTAACAACCTAAAATATTCTCAGTAGATCTCAGAGAAGAAAAATATATTGATATCAATGTTAGAGGTGGGTTGGCACTTCTTAGTTTGCAGTTTAATTAGACAACCTTAACTCACAGGCTAAGTACAGAGCATCAAAAGCCTGAGGCTGAATTGATTCAGTCTCTGCAGGTTAGTCTAAACTTTAGGGATGGAACCAATAAGCAAATAAACACACATTCATTTTCGATTCAAGACATGCAGCCACATGTCTGCAGTAGCTTAAGTCAGAAGCTGGGGGAAGCTAAAGCATTCCTGCCAGCCCCTGCCAAATGGAAGGGACTGAAGCGCCAAGGTTTTCCCCCTTCACTCCTCAGGCAGAGGGGGTGTGGCCAGGCCCCAGCCCCTGCTCTGCTTAGGGAAGCAAGGGGGGAGGGGTAGTGGCATAGAATCATAAATGCTTGAACAAAAATAGTTCTCTCTCTGAAAAACTATAAACTGAAACACAGCCTTGGCTCAATGCAGTCCACAACCACAGGAGCAGGACTCTCAGGGTTGCTTATCACTTCCTTTTCCTGCTTCCAGGTGCCTCTGGGATTTGTAGTCCACAATCACAGTGGGAACTAAGTTTTAGCATGGGAGTTCTGTACTTGGTGCAAGGGGAGTTTAACCCCCTCCCTGGCACCAGACCCCAGCTGGGGTTTGCCTGGGGTGGGGGGTGGGCATTGAGCCAGCCAGTAAGCCAGCTCTCATTGCTCCAGCTAGGGAGCAGAGGGGTGGGGCCAGTCCTGCTCTCTGGAGCAGACAGCACAGCCCAGTCCAACCCAGGGCTGCAAAGCATGCTGGGGGACTGTGATTGAACTTGAACCAGGAAGGGGTCTGGGACAGAAGTTTCATAAACCAGTTTAAACTAAATCAGTTAAAGCTGATATGACATTCAACCAGGTGTATCTTAAACCAGTTTCAGCCATTTTGAAATTGGTTTATGTGCACTGAACTTCTATTCTGTTACAGGTTTAAGCCAGTTTCTGAACACTTAAAATGGTTTATGTAGAGTATTGCATTCTGAAAATGGGATCCTAAGCCAATGAATGTGTGGTGACCCAATGCTCAGCATGCTGTATTGAATTGTGGTCATGTAAGTATTTGGAATTTGGTTATTTTGTATATCTGAAAAACACAAAGCTAAACTATTTACAAGTACAATGTTTTCCTGTTTTCCTGTGTTTTTTTCCTATTGAAAAAACATGGACAAAACAAGAACCATTTTTGTGGCATCACTATTCCAAAATTACCAAAGTCCTGGATATGTCAAAAAGTGTAGAGAAGTGCATTGGGAGAAGAGGGAGGACAGGGGCAAGAGAAAAGAAGCAAACTCTGAATAAAACCAGGAAATGGTGGCACATTTTGGCTTATTTTACTTTTTCTCAGTAGACTCAATTGTATGATATTTACTTTTATATTACAGTATTAGTACTGCCTATAATTAATAATTATGTTTATTTTATGAATGATCATCATGACACAACTGAATACATTTACTATGAGATACGTACATGTTTCAGATATATGTAATAGACTCTGCCCCCCCCCCAAAAATACTGAAAGCTGCACTTTGAATGATTAAGAACAGAAAACATGTTGAGAAAAACTAAATTTTGAAAGCTACTGCTTTGTCTTAAGGCTTCCATTGTGATTTTTTTAATACATCATTAACTTATTTCCAGAAGCAGCAAATACCTTAACAGAATTCATATCATATTCTGTATTTAAAAGAAGAGTTCTTAATCATTCTGAACGTTGATTAACATTTTTGAGTGTGCTCTGCTGATTATTATTTTCACATTGTGGTAATTTGCATAAATATTACAACGTATGTTTAAAGAGAAACAGTGATCTAATAGATTTTGCTTTCTTCTCAAGTAATAGTTTATATGTTTTCTCCTCAAAGCCTTGGCTATAAATGGAAATATTCCATTTATAAAATGAATTGGACAGCAGGAAATGTAAATTAAATATTTAGATATCTTCTAAAAAAACTGATTGGATTTTAACATTTATCTAATACAAGAGAAGATCTATTAAGAATTTATTTGATATTATAAATATTTTTCCCTCCCACCAAAAACTCTATTAGAAAAACAAATAGAGTTCATGAAATGACAGCTATGCATAATTTAGGAATCAAATTGAATTTTAATCATTTTACAATGTTTGGGGCAATATTTTATGTTTGTGAAAGCTAAGTTTGTTTTCAGGGAGCATTAGAAACAGAAATGGATGGCACGGTATAGTAGTTACTGTAGGAGCTAAACTTGGAATTGATAGTAAGTAGCTGATAGGCATCCCTGACATTGTAGCTCCACTGGCAAACCTGCAGGATAATTTCAGGGAAAAAAACACTATCAAATTAAGCAGTAAGTAGAAGAACCCAGATGGAAAAAGCTTGTTAGGAGAATCTATGGAATTCATCTCATCACAAAGGGAAGCAGAGAATCTTTTTAAAAATCTCTACTGTGGAAGAACTAAAAGAAACAACACAAAAATCAGTAGCGTTTTCCAACCCTTTTTTCGAATTATAATATTTAGTGGCCGTTTCAGATCGGCTCTGAAGGCTCCTTAATGTGTCTGTTCCATTTGCCTACTTTCACAAGTCACCTGTCTTTAATGCAACATATGAAACATTTATTTATCTCCTCACTTGTTTCCTAGTAACAAAGCTGTCTTGAGTTTGAAAGCCACAAAGAAGACTAATGCCACACACACAAGCACTACATTTCTGCTATGAGAATCACCATTCTCCTGTTAAGCATATAAGTGTTAAACAT
This sequence comes from Crocodylus siamensis, assembly GCF_052110815.1. NCBI lineage: Eukaryota > Metazoa > Chordata > Crocodylia > Crocodylidae > Crocodylus > Crocodylus siamensis. Next base: position 55,317,924 of record NC_143400.1, on the reverse strand, counting down.
GAGAAGCATGTAAGTATACAGGGAATTTCTACCAAGACAAAAATGTCCCTTCTTGGAGAAGATCATATAGGTATCAACTCATAAGATTTTTCTTGCAATAGTTTCTCTCACAAGGGTGAATGTTTGTGTGCTGCTGTCCAGGAGGGGACAACAGCAGCAACAGCTGCTTCCCAACTCTTCCCCAAACTGGAGACAGCCTGGTTTGGAGACGGGGCCGAGGGCTTTGCCCCATTGCTCCCTACCCCTCCCAGACAAGTCCAGAGGGAAGGGGAGCAGCAGCTGATACCCCTTAACTCTTTTCCAAAACATGCAGACCCCAGTTTTTGGAAGAGCCAGGGGCTTTGCCAGCCCCTCCTGGTTTCCCCTGCAAACCTCCAGAAATCAGGAACTGGTCTCAAAGAAGCTGTCCCCAAGCCTTAAATTCCACCTCTGCTACCCAGCTGGGCATCAGGGCTTGGGATTGCCAGGAACTGCTGCCAGGGAAGCTATTTCTACCCCAGTTCATGGCCCTGTGGCCTTAAAATGCTACATCTGCTGGTCAGCTGGGCAGAACATGCTGCAGTTTAAGACCCAGGGTCAGAGCGGCTATCCCCAGCACTGCTTCCCTGGGCCTCTAGATTTAAATCACCCCACATACAGCCCATCTGGATTGTACACAAAGGGTTCCTATTTACAGAGTACCCCCTTCTCAGGCAGGGGAAAAGACAGGCTGTCAGTAAAGGGCTCCCATAAGGGAAAGGGTGGCCCAGAGTGCCCCAGGCTGGGGATCTCACTTGTGTAGCTCTCCAGCCATGAGGCTACAACCCATGCATACTCCAGCTCCTGGGCTATTTTTCTACAGGTTTGAATTTCTTTGAAATTCTTACCCATAGAAATGAATGCTTTCAGGCAGCCTAAATATAAAAAATGTTGCCTGCAGCGTGAGTAGAAGAGCATATATAATAATTTAACTTTCTTGATTCTCTGGTGCCACCTACCCACTCACACATCCACACACGGTATTGTTGATTACACTGACTGCGTGTATAAAATATACACTCACAGTCTATCAAAAATACAGTCAATGTCAGAGCCCCGGAAAAGAATCTAGTCAATCAAAGCAACGAAAATTGACAATCCAATATGCAGTGTAGAAACTCTGGGCATTTCCTTGGATATGGAAATGTTTTCTTTCCAGACGCTGTTCCTATCAACATTTTTTTTTAGTTTGATGTTATAAACTTAACCAAAAAAATCGTAACTATGCCAAACAGATACTTGTCTGCATACACACCTTTCTACGCACCAAGATGCCAAGCTTGGTGGTGATTTGTGTTATTGTTTACAATATTAGATGAGCTTTGCATAAGTATATAGATGCCAGTGGAGTACTCACACATTTCCAAAGTAGAAGGATATGCATCCCTTGCACATGACCCCAAACTAAAGAGCATAGTAACAAGCCAATACTGTTATTATCCCAACAATAAGGAAGGGCGTGTGCAGATGTTCACTGCATCCAACTAGTGATCACATGGCTTAAACAGGAGTGGCTCCTCATGTTAGCTAAATTTCTATAAATATATTAAATAAAACATATAACTACTATGGGCTGCAACACTGCAAAATAATGTCAATATATATACAGAACCACACAGCTGTAATTTTAAATTGATACCTACTATTATTTTAACTGAGTTAAGGAAAAAAATTACTTTCATTAAAACTTTATTCCTGGGTATAACAAGTAGCCAAAGACTCTCAATTACTTTAAGAGTGGAACAGCTGCAAGGGTATCAGGTGAAGGGAACTGCCCACCAGGGCTGAAAAAGACAAAATCATGGAGGACTGATAGGTTGCAAATGCCTACTGCAGAGCATGTGGATCTTTAATAGGACGATAGGGCAGAGCCTGCCTGGACAACAGGGTATGTATTGCAGTGCTAGTGGCACAGCGGTAGTACAATATGCCAGAGCCCAGTTTTGGTAAGAAAGGTACAGCCACAGCATTTAGGTCATCCAGTAAACCTAATGGGAAACACCTACAGCTGACCTAGTCAGACCCATGACCCAAAGGGACAGGGCTTAGGGAGTATATTAGCTCAGGGAAACCCTGGGAGTTAGTTAGGCCATATGGGCTCTTTGGAAAGGAGCTTTATACTGAGAAGACTATGGTGGATGAACTGACTGGGATCTCAGAATTAGAAAGAATGAACTGAAGGCTGGTAAAGATCTCAGCTTTGGTATGTAGCTAGGGTGCTTACAGTCTGTGTTAAGCCAGTGGGCTTACTCTTTTGTTACAATTTAGACTGGAGGACCAAATGGGACTAGCAGGAAAGGCAGGAGGTCCCAGCTGTGCATAAAGGGCATCTGATTACCTGTAAACTCAGCATAGGGTTAGGCTCCAGGGCTAGCCTGGGGGATGCTGGGAAAGAGGAAGTCTGAGCCCAAGAGGGGTAAGACCACAGCCACTTGAGGGGTGAGATCAGAGCCCCGCCCCCCCCCCCCAAAGTACACTTCGATTTTCACAACATTAAGAGAATTAAAAGTGGGGTTTTTTTGCTTCATTCTTAAACTCTCACTTCCTGACACAGTGAATCTTTTAGGCTAGGAAGACACATGATGGACAAGGCTTACCTATGTTTGGAATTTGGAAATATTTCTGCTTTTTTCTTTTGGAAAAGAGAGAGTAATTAGCTGTGTTTGTCTACCGTCAGGCAGAAGGCAGGGTAGGGATGGACCTTACAGACTATATATAACATAAGCTGATCCTGCTTATAGCATCTGATGAAGTGAGCTATTGCTCACAAACTTCTGCCTCTGAGTCAGTTAGTCTATAAGGTGCATGTCTACCCTTTGTTCTGCTTGAAAAACAGAACTAAAGGTAGAGTCTACAGAACAGTGTTTGAAGTTCATATAAAAATAGCATTCATATTTTATAAACCTGGTAGGTGTTTTTCTTTGGAAGAAACTCTTTTCAGAAGTCCTTCCTACATGAGCACACATTGCTTATTTCACTAGAAACCCTGTTCACAAAGCATCAGCTGTGGTGTTATTATGTAACTATCATAGTAGTTGGCCAAGAATAGCTCTGCCTCTCTTTACCGTTCTTGTAGAACTTTCTTACAGATAGTTCTATGGTCTGGGGTGGTAAAGATTACAGTGGTATAGTAGCACGCAGCAGCAGCAACTTCTTTAGTCGGCTCAGCAATCTGCTGGATTTTTTTTCCATGTTATCCTGTGCTAGCCAAGTGCTGAGAGTCAGCAGATGGGAATCAGCACAGACAGCTGGGAGGATGGGCTGGGCTTCAGGTGAGAAGGTAAAGAGGATTGTCCATTTGGAGCAAGCTGACTTCCAAGCAGCTGGCTTTAAAGGTGAGATTAGGGATGTAAATGGGGCAATGCTATTTTTTTCTGTATTTTACCAGTATTAGTAACAGATAAATGCAAGGCTTGATCCATGAGGGTGCTGCAGAGTTAAAACAGCATTTTAACTTTCAGTTTTTTGGAAAGTAGGCAGCAGTGGCTTTTTTTTTTTTTTACTTTTAAGCAGAAATTAAGTGTTTAGTATGTACAGGAGCAGTAGTTATTGACCTGCTGTAAAAATCTTGCCATCATCATACAATAAGAGATTCAATGATCCTACAGACAGACAAGAATTTTCTGATTGTATTATTTTCCTTAGACTACAACTTTTAGATGCTTTTATCTTTCAGAAACTCCAGAGACTATCAGACTTCAGGAGACTACTCATTATTTTACCTTCTATCATAGTCTCTAGAAGTGCCTGTAATGAACATTCAGGGGTGTACTTGGTAGCCGTGTTGGTTTGAGACAAAAAACATACAAAAAAACTAGAACTCTTGGTTTCAAAATGATACATTTTATTAGACCAACTGGAAAACAGCAAGAACATTGTCCTCTTCTGCAAGCTTTTGGGACATTCACATTTATTTTTATAATTTATTATTTATAATGAACACTTACACTTATTATTTATAATGAACATTCACTATTACTATGAAACATTGGGTCTCTTTTATATACAACCAAGACAATTAATTCTCCCTGGAAAAAAGATCTGGACAGTGGAATACGCTAGATTTTAAAAAATGTTTTTTTAAAAGAAGTGCACATCCACTTTCTACCCTCCCTTTGAGGTCAGGATTCACTGAAATCACAGGTGACTGAATTAGTCTGCTCTATCAATTATGTAGCAACTTTTAATTTCATTATGTAATACAATTTCTGGTAACTGGAAAAAAAGTTAAGGGACTTTTAAAATGAAACTGTTTTCCTGAGCAGATAGGAAGCTCCTGACAAATGAATTCCATTACAGTTGAGCTATGCAACTTTATATAACTTGAAGATCTGATCCACTATTTTATACATACTGTATGTGTGCCCCTGTTACTAAACTGAACCTAAAAAGCCTGTAGAAGAAACAGAACCTAAGGATGACTATGGAGGTTTTTTCCACTTACTAGAGCTGAAATAATTTCTCTGCCTAGGGATTTTTCTTCCATTTAGGATTTGAAACATAATTGTTTTTCTTAGCTTACTCTTGAAGCTTGCATCTTCTCAGTAACTATACAGTATATTATGTCAGTACCCAGCAACAACACAACTTCGATAAGTAGAAAATGGCAACTTGGGCAGCAGTTACCACGAGATAGGAGTTCAGGATCCTGAGGAAAGGAAGGATGGAGAGCAGCAGAGTAAGGACCCTGAACTTCAGAAAAGAAGGATTCAAGTCACTCAGGGAACTCATAGGCGGGATCCCCTGGGAAGCAAGTCTAAGGGGAGAGGAGTCCAGGAAAGCTGGCTGTACTTTAAAGAAGCCTTACTGAGGGTGCAGGAACAAACCATCCCAAAGCGTAGTAAGATTACCAAGTATTGCAGAAGACCAGTTGGCTTAGCAGGGAACACTTAAGTAAACTAAATCACAAAAAGGAAGCCACAAGAAGTGGAAACTTGGATGAATAACTAGGAAGAATATGAGCATTGCTCGGGCATGCAGGGATGAAGTCAGGAAGGCCAAGTATGTTGGTAGCAGGAGGAGGATCAGAGAGAGAATGGGGGAGGCAAACTTGTGCCAGAGGATGCAGAAAAGGCTGAAGTACTCGATGCCTATTTCACCTTAGCCTTCACAGGCAAGGCCAGCTCCCAAACTGTTGCACTGGGCAGAACAGTTAGAGGAGGAGGTGAGCAGCCAAAAGTGTCAAAAGGACAGGTAATTTAGAAAAGCTGGACATACACAAGTCCATGGGGCTGGATGAGATGCACCTGAGGGTACTGAGGGAGTTAGTTGGCTATTGTGATTGCAGAGCCATTGGCCATCATCTTGGAAAACTCTTGGTAATCAAGAGAGGTCCTGGATGATTGGAAAATGGCAAACATAGTGCCCATTTTAAGAAAAAGGAAAAAGGAGCATCTAGGGAACTGCAAACCAGTCAGCCTCACCTCAGTCCTTGGAAAAATCATGGGGCATATCCTCAAGGCATCCATTTATAAGCACTTGGAGGGGAAGGTGATTAGGAACAGTCAGCATGGATTCACCAAGGGCAAGTCATGCCTGACCAACCTGATTGCCTTCTATGATGAGGTGACTGGCTCTGTGGATGCAGGGAGACCAGTGGATGTGGTGTACCTTGATTTTAGCAAGGCTTTTGATACAGTCTCCCACAACATACTCTTAGGCAAGCTTAGTGAGTATGAGCTGGAAGAATGGACTGTAAGGTGGACAGAAAACTGGCTAAAGCATCAGGCCCAGACTGTAGTAATCAATGGTTTGATGTCCAGTTGGCAGCTGGTATCGTGAAGTGCCCCAGGGGTTGGTCCTGAGGCTGGTTTTGTTCAATATCTTCATCAATGACCTGGAAGATGGCACAGAGTGCACCCTTGGCAAGTTTGCAAATGACACTAAGCTGGAGGGTAGGGCTAGGATTCAGAGTGACCTAGACAAATTGGAGGATTGGGCCCAAAGGGATCTTATGAGGTTCAACAATGACAAGGTGCAGCAAACTCTTTCACTTAGGATAGAACAATCCCATGTACTAATACAAGCTGGGGGCTAACTGGCTGGGCAGTAGCTCTGCAGAAGAGGACCTGGGGTTACAGTGGACAATAAGCTGCATGAACCAGCAGTGTGTCCTTGTAGCCAGGAAGGCTAATGGCATACTGGGCTGCATTGGTAGGTGTGTTGCCCGTGGGTCAAGGGAAGTGATTATTCTCCTCTATTCAGCACTGGTGAGACCACATCTGGAGTACTGTATTCAGGTTTGAGCCCCCCCCCTACAGAAAAGATGTGGACAAATTGGAGAGAATCCAGTGGAGGGTAACAAAAATGGTGAGGGGGCTGAAGAACATGACCAGACCTGGACACAGGCAAACCTGGCAGCTGCCCAGGGCCCAGACAGGTTGGCGGCCTGAAAATGAAAACAAAAAATTGCAGCTGCGAAAAAAAAGGTTTTAATATTATGCATATATGGGACTGGCAAGGTTAGCAACTGAGAATGAACTGTTTAAAGACATCAATATGACAGATGTGTAAAGACTTTTACAACAACAAACACTGCATAGAGAGTGGATTTTATATAAACATAATATAATAAAAAGATTTGATTTGAACATTTGATTTTCTTTTTTTTACATTACATCTTATATTCATTGTCTATTAAAATTTATAAAAATGGTAATTTTTTCCTGTTGTCAGATTATTATCATTATCTATGGGGTGCGGGGGGGCTGATACACATAAGTTTGCTTGGGGTCGGCAGGAGTCTAGGTACAGCATTGGACATGACTCTTCAGGACAGGCTGAGGGAACTGGATTTATTTAGTCTGGAGAAGAGAAGACTAAGGTGGTATTTAATAGGAACCTTCAACTACCTGAACCAGGGTTCAAAAGAGGATGGAACTAGATTGTTCTGAGTAGTGGCAGATGACAGAACAAGGAGCAACGGTCTTAAGTTGCAGCAAGAGAAGTTTAGGCTTGATACTAGGAAGAATTTTCTCAGGAGAAGGGTAGTAAAACACTGGAACAGGCTACCCAGAGAGGTTGTGGAATCTTCATCCTTGGAGACTTTTAAGTCTTGGTTAAACAAAGCTTTGGGTGGGATGACCTAGTTGAGGATGGTTCTGCTTTGAGCAGGGGGTTGGAGGATGGGATTCACCTCCAAGGAGGATTACTCCGCGCTGCAGGGACCAAACCAGGAAAGCCAAGGCTGCAACTGAACTCCAACTAGCTTCAGGCATCAAGGACAACAAAAAGTCCTTTTTCAGATATGTGGGGAGCCGGAGGAAAAGCAAGGGCAATGTTGGACCCCTGCTAAACCAGATGGGGCAACTGACAACTGACGCCCAGGAAAAAGCCAACCTATTAAATAGGTACTTTGCGTCAGTCTTTCATCAGTCACACGGGATGCCCATGCCTGCTATGGGACAGGGAAATCTGGGTGAGGGGGATCCCCTACCCTCCATCAATGCTGACCTCGTGAAGGAACACCTTGAGAAGCTGGATACCTTCAAGTCAGCTGGCCCTGAACAACCTGCACCCCAGGGTACTCAAGGAGCTGGCGAGCATCATAGCCCAGCCCCTGGCACGGATCTTTGAAAACTCCTGGCGCTCTGGTGTAGTGCCCGAAGACTGGAAGAAGGCCAATGTGGTGCCGATCTTCAAGAAAGGGAGGAGAGTGGCCAACTACAGGCCCATTAGCCTGACTTCTATCCTGGGGAAGATCTTAGAAAAGTTTATTAAGGAGGCCATCCTTGAGGGACTGGCCCAGGCTAACATCCTAAGGGACAGCCAGCATGGGTTTGTTGCGGGTAGGTCTTGTTTGACCAATCTCATTTCCTTCTATGACCGGGTGACCTATCACCTGGACAAGGGAGAAGAGATTGATGTCATATATCTTGACTTCAAAAAAGCTTTTGATGTGGTATCCCATGATCACCTCTTGGCCAAACTGCCCAGTTGTGGCCTTGGCTCCACCACGATCCGCTGGCTGGGAAATTGGCTCCGTGGTCGGACCCAGAGGGTTGTGATTGATGGCAGTCACTCATCATGGTGACCTGTAACCAGTGGGGTCCCTCAAGGCTCTGTCCTGGGACCCATACTGTTCAACATCTTCATTAACGATGTGGACATTGGAGTTAGGAGTGGACTGGCCAAGTTCGCTGATGACACCAAACTTTGGGGCAAAGCATCCACGCCAGAAGATAGGCGGGTGATCCAGGCTGACCTGGACAAGCTCAGCAAATGGGCAGACGAGAACCTCATGGTGTTTAACACCGAAAAATGCAAGGTTCTCCACCTTGGGAGGAAAAACCTGCAGCACCCTTATAGGCTCGGCAGTGCTACGTTGGTTAGCACTACAGACAAAAAAGACTTGGGGGTCATCATTGACCACAAGATGAACATGAGCCTCCAATGCGATGCTGCGGCTAGTAAAGCGACCAAAATGCTGGCGTGCATCCATAGATGCTTCTCGAGCAAATCCCGGGACGTCATTCTCCCCTTGTACTCGGCTTTGGTGAGGCCGCAGCTGGAGTACTGCGTCCAGTTTTGGGCTCCACAATTCAAAAAGGATGTGGAGAAGCTTGAGAGAGTCCAGAGGAGAGCCACGCGCATGATCAGAGGTCAGGAAAACAGATCTTACGATGACAGGCTGAGAGCCATGGGACTCTTTAGCCTGGAAAAGCGCAGGCTCAGGGGTGATCTGATGGCCACCTATAAGCTTATCAGGGGTGACCACCAGGATCTGGGGGAACTTTTGTTCACCAGAGCGCCCCAAGGGATGACGAGGTCGAACGGTCACAAACTCCTGCAAGACCGTTTCAGGCTGGACATAAGGAAGAATTTCTTTACTGTCCGAGCCCCCAAGGTCTGGAACAGTCTGCCAGCGGAGGTGGTTCAAGCACCTACATTGAACACCTTCAAGAGTAAATTGGATGCTTATCTTGCTGGGATCCTATGACCCCAGCTGACTTCCTGCCCTTTGGGCAGGGGGCTGGACTCGATGATCTCCTGAGGTCCCTTCCAGCCCTAATGTCTATGAAATCTATGAAATCTAGATGATCTCCTGAGGTCCCTTCCAGCCCTAATTTTCTATGATTCTATGAATGAGATGTGTCAGACATATCAGAAGAAGGTAAGTCCTGCTTACATCGTCACTATGCTCATTAACATTAGCAGTTAGCTTCATTACTTAGCCAGAAATGCTACGAATATTATACGTTACTGTATGGTAAGAAAGGAGATATGTAGTCAATCATTAGTGAAAGTCAATGAGCATTGTTTGAAAGTTTAAGATAAAAGTGCAATGGTAAATTGGGACATGAAAAATCAATAAGTCTTATGTTCCAAAGGAGAGGGGATACAATTATAATGAAAATTCACAAAGCACAGATACAAGCGCGCACGCACGCACACCCTTACCATTGTATAGTGTCAATAGACATCAAAGACTATCAAATTCTAGGGGAAAGTAAAAGGTGTTCAGATGTGTCATCGACATTACAATCTCATATTAACTACCCATATCAAGATGGATGATCCTGACGTATCAAAATGTATGTATATTTCACACACATGTAGCCTGGTGACCTTGACAGATTCTGTGATGGAATTTTACTCTGGTTCAGCATAAAGTGACTTGCATCCATTGATAAAAACACAACAGGACAAGATCTGACTAGTTCATGAAGCCTCAGTTCATCAGAGAACTTCCATCAACATCAATACTTTGCTGAATTGGGTGGATTAAAGCATGTACATAAAATTAAATGCCTGTTTTAAGTATTTTGATAAATTGATGCCTAAACTCTTCATTGATTAATGGATTTCAAGGCCTAAAGAAATCATTTTGATCATAATGTCTGACCTTGTGTATAACATAGACCATTGATCTAACCCTTCTGTAAAGTGAAATCAGGTACATCCATCAAATCTATACTAGTATAGCAAATTATAAATGAATACCAGAGAAATTTAGATGAACCAAGTACTTTCTGTTAGAGAAAAAAGGCAGATGGTTTATTGTAAAGTATTACAGAAACATGAATGGTCTTTTAATATGGTAGCTCTTGCACTGACAAGTATAATATTTACATTTCAGTCGTTACTTTGAGTAACAGTTAAATAAATTATAGGTCACATTTTAGGATGTTGGTTCCTAAATTTCAAATGCAAAAAACAATAGGAGGGGGAAGAGAGACATTGTATGCACAAACCCTGATTTTGATACAAAATTAGGTAATTGGCATTACTGCATAGTGTTATGTGGTAGCTATACGTAAATGCAAGCTCAGCAGACATACTTCTGATTTTTAAGGTAACTATTTGGCCTAAATTTTGCTTTAGAGTGATTTAGACTGACATCTAGCATTATAGACAAAATTGCTAAGAAAAATGCAGCTTGTAAAAATATCTATATAAATATATTTTTCCTGTTAAAAATAGCTGAGAAGAGAAACACTGGGCTATGCAATGCCTCCTACGTAAAGTTTACAGTCAGCATGGATCAGTACAGGTCCATGGGATGTGCATTAGCAACACATATGCTAGTGGTTTGCAGCCTACTCCCATCAGAAGTTTGGTGCTGGTCCTTGGGCCAGCGTTCCATGATTTTTTTTTTTTTGGGGGGGTGCAGTGTAGTTTGGAAAGAGGTGGGGGAAACGACAATGAATGCGAAGCACTATTTGACTCATGGGAGAACTAAAGAGACAGCGTGACTGACAATCCTACCAGGCTCCAATGTAAGATGCAGGTGGAATCTGACCTGCGCTGGTTTGCAATAAACGTTTGATTTTTTTTTTTCCCCATAGAATCAAAGCAGAAAATTTTACCTAAGAGTAGAAAAAAACTAATTATAATTTTTTTGTGGAGACTGGGAATCATAAATACATATGGACCTGAACTATGAAAATGTTTTGCTATGAGAAGAAAATGAAATGATAGCAATGCTAAGGCCCTCAGTGAGCAAAACATTTAAACATATGTTTAACTTTAAAAGGACATGGACACATACTGACTGGTGTGTTGAATTGGGATGGACTAAAGTATGTGCCTATATGCTTTGCTGAATCACTACTAAATTCTAAATTCCTAAATGATTTTAATGAACTAACTGTGTGAACCATTCTATAGACTTCAGTCAGAATGCTTATATGCTTAAAATTAAGTAGTAGTGCTTTCGGTCAAATTAATCATCATCTTTAAATATATGGATTATGTATACTTATGATTTTTCCACTCAGTTTACCAGAATGCTACCTGTGTGGGTTTTTTGTAAGTACCAAGAGAGGCCTTAGAGAATGGTCATATGGGCTTTTTTCATTTGTATTGTTCATGGAGCCCTTATAGATTTAGTTCTACCAAGGTAGTGCTTAAAAGAATTTTATGCCATGTATGAATCTACAGTTTTAATTAAAACTTGAACTCTTCAGAAAAACACCCTTCTAAGCAATATAACCAAAATATTCCAATAGGCAGGGGAAAACATTTATCCCTATGTTACAATTACAAAATTCCAGATTCCTGTTTTATTCCAGTTGTATGTGGCAAAAGGTTACTAGAAAATCAGATGTGATTGATACACTCAGAATAGTTTGATTAGCAAAATGACATGTAGTGAGTACAGTTGGGGCAAAACTTGTTTTGATGGTATAATAAAATAGCATCATAGAAAGTTAGGACTGGAAGGGACCTCAGGAGATCTAGTCCAAAACCCTGCTCAAAGCAGGACAAGTCCAAACTAGATCATCCCAGCCAATGCTTTGTCTAACTGGGTCTTAATGCCACAGCTTACGTTGAGATGTCAGTAAATACATTAGCAGTGGGAAGGAAAAATGCATCTGCTTGTAACTAAAGAAGAGATTATAAAGATTAAAGATCTCTGGCTGAAAGTTTGATATTCTTTAAGGATTTTTGGTGGCTTACCTCTCCCTCCACTTCCCAAAAAAATAAACCAAAAACCCCCCAATATTTTTGCCTTGTATATAAAATATGTCTGAGGTACCCCATTAACATTTCTAATTACAAAGTAAAGCAGTATTCCAGATAAGATTAGTAATACTGAATTCCAAGAAAATACTCACCTATTGGTAGGCAATTTACTTGGTATTTTGTTGGCTTGCAAGCTACCGGTCTTATGTTTGCAAGCTACCGGCATTTTTATGATAACAGAATTGTGATTTTCTTAATGATAGGTTCCTCATCACAAGATACTGAGCAAAATGCCTCTGCCAAGCCTCCTCCTTGACCAAGTCCCCACAAAAAGGGAAAAGTAGAACCTACTGGAAATTGAATTGCCCCAGTAGGCTATATCCAGCACTAAAATAGAACTGCTTTTCACCTCCACATTTTGTTATGACAGAACAGTCTTAGGTTACAAGAAAAAGAACAAACATGATTTAAATCTAAAATGTGCTGGTAAGATAGCTTTTATGAAACTAAAAATCTCTATGAAATATTAAAAAGGTTCCAGTGTTCCTGTGTATCCTTAAATGCTTACCAATTCAGAAGAGCTTTTTGCCACTCTTGTCAAGCATTTTGTCACTTATGACTCAAGACACAATGACAGACTCAGGGCCTGATCCCACAAGATTCTCAGTAAATGAAGCTAACAACAAATCAATAGGAGCTAAAAGTGCTCTGCATCTCAGCACCTTGCAGGGATCTGTCCCTCATTTGCCAGGAGGACTCTGAAGGCTTTTCACAAGGTCATGGTCCGATATGTTTCCAGGAGTGGGAAAACTTAAGTGAAAAAAGAAAATACCCAGTCAAAGGCTCTGGCCACTTTCCAAGACTATAAGCCCCTGAAGTCATCAAAAGTAACAGGAAAAGTTTATATGACAAAGAAGTCCAAGGCAAAAACTGATGTAATAGAGTCCTTTTTACTTGGGGGTCTATCATCATTAAAGGCACCTACTTTGGTGCCCAAACTAGTTCGGTGTCTCAACTGAAAATGTCATTCCCGTTAGCATGGTTTACTTGTTAGGGATGTCATGTACACAGAATTGGAGCGATCACCACACTGGAATGATTCCTTATTTCTTCGATCCTTTCTCTCATCTTACTATGAGGGTTAGAGAGGTAGGAATTTAAGAGGTGTGGGTAAGAGCCACCAGAGGAGACGTTAGTCTTTCCCCACAAGATGCTTTAAAGTTGCCTCTTCATTGGAGACTTTGTGCTGTCAGCTGCTTCACTTAGGAATAAAACAGTGTCGTGCCAAATACTTCAGTCCCTTGCAGCCAAAGTGCTGAGGTATAGGAAAGGCTGTGAATGTATCACATAATTATCATTTAAATGCAAAGGGGAAATTATGACCAGAGATCTGTTTTCTGGGAAGCAGAAATGGACTGAATGGAAGGTTTGCTTTTGATTCTCCTGCTGATAGACTGATTTAAATGAGAACAATGACTGAGAAAGTCAATAGAATGTGAGACTTGCATTGCAAATCTGTTTCTAGGGTGGAAAGAGATTAATAAAACATAATATGAGAAAGTTTTTAAAAATATGCTTCTCCCAGATTGAAGCAAGGGAGGTGCTTGCAGTAAGCACTCCAAAAATAAACGTGCTGTGATTAAGGTTTACTATACCTTTGTGAAGCTTCCACAATTAATGCTATAAAACAGGTAACTTAATGGACAATCAGGAGTTTATAACCCCCTTGATTTTATTGCAAGGTTTCCCTCTGTTAAACACCTGGGGATGAAAATTAAGAACTGTTAGATTTTCTAAAATGGCATCTTCCAGACCAAAGAATATATCTTATTTTACTTATGGTCAACCCACCCAGGAGGAAATATTTAAATGTAGAGCTCACAGTGAAACCCGCTTTTAGTAAAATCACCACATGCTGCTGGCTTAATGAAAGTGGTCTTCTAACAAAATTGTACTGTTTAGGGTATTCCCTCAAGGCAGGAGGTTATTTGATAAGGGTTGACTCATGTATAGATTTTCACTCTATTTAGACAGATACAAAATGAATGAATTCCCAAGTAGCAAGATATAGTTGGAAAGAGTCAGTCTGCCTTTTCAACAGGTTTCTTTAATAGGAGAAATTTGGCCAGAGGTCAGAACAAAGTATGCAAGTAGAACACAAGAAGGAAATCAAGTTGATTTATATTAACAGTGACAAAGATTAAGTAGGAAGTCAGGGAGCAGCACTCTAGGAAAGAAAGGTCACAAAACAGAGTGAACAGAATGTGTGTCAGAAGAGCTGACTTTAGTTTTCACATTCTTCTCAGAATGAACTAGTCTCTTTTCAATTTTCCTTCCAGATTTTGAAATATAATATTAATATTACTATGATGTGGTTAAAGATAGAATTGCATCTAACTTTTTATTTTGCTGCTTATGACACAATGTTGATGGCCTTAGGGAACCTTACCAAGATGACCAAGATGGATGTTTTAGATCATAATGAATATGTAAAGAGGTATGGCCAGTTTTAAAAACTGCCAGAACCCCTGCTATTTTCAACTCAATTTGCTGAATTCTGAGCATTATTAGAAAGTCTGACCAGTGGTTAAAGACGGGAGGAAAATTCCCAAGAGCATATTTGTAGCACTTAAACCTCCATGGAGGAGTGAAAAAATAGGGAGAATACAGAACTATTACCTAGGGAAAACACTGGGTCAGATCCTTACCCTGTATGAATTGGCAAAAGTTCCCCATGTGTCAGTGGAGTTGCACAAGATTGAATCTGACCACTGACTGCATTTTTCTCCCTCTAGAGATAGGGCAGTCATCTCCCACACAAACTGTAAGCTGTGACTAAAGACATGATAGTTTTAAAATGATAATTTAAAAAGAACAACTTTCTATTGCTTTTATGTTTTGTATCTAAGGACCTATGAAAGGAAGAAACATACCATTGTTTTTGCACTTATATACAATTCCTTTTTTACATATAAAATAAGTTGTGAAAGGTACTGTACAAATGTGCATGGCTTTCTAGATAATAGTTCATAATAAGTGTCCCTGTAAAATAACCTGAAGAGTACCAAGACTGAAGTGACTGATTTTTTTCAGAAATTGACGGAAAGTACTTTGCAAAAAATTACACCTACACAGAGGTCATGAAGACTGCAAATGCTGGATAAGACTGTGGAAGAAGGAATTAATTTTACAGTGAATTACTGTAAGCAGCAAGTACAATTACTACATGTACAAGCCCATACAGCCAGATAGGGTGACCCGAGGGTACTGAGGGAGTTAGCTTATATGATAGCAGAGCCTCTGGTCTTCATCTTTGAAAACTCATGATGATCACGATGATTGGAAGAGGACAAATATAATGCCTATCTTTAAGAAAGGGAAGGAGGATTCAGGGAACCACAGACCAGTCAGCCTCGCCTCAGTCCCTGTAAAAATCATGGAGCAGGTCCTCAAGGTGGCCATTCTAAGCATCTGGAGGAGATGGTGGTGATTAGGAATGATCAGCATGGATTCACCAAGGGCAAGTCATGCCTAACCAACCTGACTGCCTTCTATGAAGAGATGACTGGCTTTGAGAATGCAGGGAGAACAGTGAACATGACATGCCTTGACTTTAGCAAAACTTTTGATACTGTCTCCTACACGATTCTCACAAACAAGCTATGGAAGTAGGGGTTGGATGAAGGGACTGTAAAGTAGAGAGAAGAGAAAACTGGCTGGATCACTGGGCTTGGAGGGTAGTAGTCAATGACTCTGGTATCAAGTAGAGTGTCCAAGGGGTTCATCCTGCGGCTGGTTTGGTTCAATAGCTTCATCAAGAACCTTATAAGGATGGAATAGAATGCACCCTCAACAGGTTTACAGATGACACCAAGCTGGGGGGTGTAGTAGATACAATGGACGGCCTAGACAAATTGGAGGATTGGACCAAAAGAAATCTCATGAGGTTCAATAAAGACAGATGCAAAGCAGTGCACTTAAAATAGAACAATCCCATGACAGGTACAGGGTGGGGACTGACTGGCTAAGCAGCAGCTCTGCAGAAAAGGATCTGGGGGTTAGAGTAGACAATTAGCTGAATACGAGCCAACATGCTGTAAAGAAAATTAACAGTATACTGGGCTGCATTAGTAGGAGCTTTGCCAGCAGATCGAGGGAAGTGATTTTTCCTATTCATTTTGCACTGGTGAGGTCACATCTGGAATACCGTGTCCAAGTTTTTGTCCCCCCACTACAGAAAAATTGGAAACAGTCCAGTGGAGGTCAGTGAAAATGGTTAGGGGACTGGAGCATGTGACTGCTGAGGAGAGGCTCAGAGAACAGGCCTTATTTAGTCTGAAGAAGAGAAAACTGAGGGGGGATTTAATAGCAACTTCAACTACCTGAAGGGTAGTTCCAAAGAGTAATGGTCTTAAGTTGCAGCAAGGAAAGTTTAGGTTAGTGTAACAGGGCACCATCTCCAGGGTGTAACTGTCTTATAGTTTTTAGCAAAGACTTTATATTATTTTCTCTTTTCTGTATAACTGCCGCGTGGCACTCTCACATTTATGTAACCTTGAAGTCGACTGTTAATCAAAATGAATGCTTTGTACTTTTCTCCACTGGCATTAAGCTACACATGCACATTCTGTAAATTTCATTTCTTATCTAAAAGTGTCATTTCTACAGAAATGAAACTTATGTAGAAAATCTGCCTAGCAATAATTATGTAAAAGAAAATTATCCTATCTGTATACTATAGTTAGTGTCATCGAGGCAGTCCAACAAACATTTATAAAAGAGGCAAAAAAGCAGGAAGCAGCAGAGACGACAACTGGAAAACTCTGTGGGCCTGATCACCCCGCAGACCGGTTCTCAGCCTCCCCGTCTGGGCGTATCCCAGCGAAAGCAAAGGCCTCAGAAATCCGACAACTGACAACGATTCACTGTGTTACAGTATTGCTTTGTGTTTCCCAATTATGAGCCGTTGACCAGTTCTGGGACTTAAGGAGTCGGCAGCCGCACCTAGCTTTGGACTTGTTCCACTGTTGGAACGCAAGGGCTGGCTCTGGAACCTCGTGAACCAACGGACACCCTATAGAATATCCCACTCATGAGCTGTTGACCAGTTCTGGGACTACGGAGTCGGCAGCTGCTGGCTCTGGAACCCTGTGAACCAACAGACCCCTTTAGTATCTAGCATACTGTAACTGAAGAAACATCGGAGACTCCACTTCTCGACTGCCTCTCATCGTAGCTTAGACAGCATACCTACACTCGCTATACTTGTATTTACTGCAACTTCGTTCCAACCGGCCTCCCCTCTTACTTGTAAGAGGGTGAGGCCAGGTGAGTGGATAAATCTTTTTATTTTACTCTATATCTGCTCAGTAATAACTTTTATGACTAACATTCCATATCAATGAGCCGTTGACCAGTTCTGGGACTTAAGGAGTTGGCAGCCGCACCTAGCTTTGGACTAGTTCCACTGTTGGAGAGCAAGGGCTGGCTCTGGAACCTCGTGAACCAACGGACACCCTATAGATTAAGACACACTAACTACTTACTCTAAGTCGTCTACTTGTGCCAACTCGGCGAACCTCGAGGGCGGCTAAGAGCTACCTCAATCCCGCCCCACAAGCCGCGCGCTCGCACAACTCCGCAAAGCCCGTGGCTCCCCTAAGCGGTGCCGGAGCCGCTAGCCCGGCATTTCGCCACACAGAGGTGACTAAGAAGCTCCTGGAGGCTGAGCAAATTCTTTATACCCTGTTCTTGGGGCAGTCCAACCTTCTTTCACCCACCACACCTTGATGTAAATGGTTATTAAAGCACGGGAGGCTGTCCTGATCTTAAACTAATGATCCTCATATACCAGGGGTCCTTGCCTTAAGGGTTGAATTGTATGGCTCCATTCCTTCCCTACACTATGCCCCATGCCTTGCAGGTGTTTTTAGTCACCAACTGGGTGAGACACTTGTCTCTACTTCTCCAGACAACTTCAGACCTTCCTTCTTTTGTTGGGGTTTTAGCCTTCCCAGCTTCCATCCCTCTACTCTGGCTGGTTCCACAGCCAATTCCCACTGTTCTAAGCACAGCCTCTGGATCCCAGCCCTGATCTTGTCCCTTTCAGGTGCCAGGCCCCCAGTCCCTCTCTTCACCCTACTCTGGGCTCTGGGCTTCATGGCCCCACACTCCGCCCTGCTCCATACTCTGGATTTGCTCTGCCTTGAACCTGCCCCCAGCAGGGTTCAAGACAATTACATTCCCCAGGACAGTAATGGGACCTCCAAACCACCCCTTGAGTCTGTCACGGAGGTACTGGGGTGCTCCGTGCCTGAGAAGAAGATAAGGTGAGCTGCCAATCAACAGGGCAGTGCAGCTGCGGGTTGCTAGGGCAACCAGGCAGGTCATGTGGCCAGGAGGGGGCAGGGCCAGGCCCTTATAAACAGCTAGGCCAAAGCCCAGCTAGCAGTTCCCTTCTGGCAGCCGCAGGAGCAGGAGCTCTGTGGCTGAGCTGAGCAGCCTGAATTGGTAGTGGCAGCATTGGGGTGCTGACTGGCTGCAATGATGCCGGGGATGAGAACACCTTGATGAGAGGTATGGTTGGAGGCCCTGGGGGGGGCTCAGTGTTTATGTTATGAGCAGGAGGCTCTGTGTTTTATGTTGAAGCCAGGTGGCTGGTGTTTTGGTTATAGTTATACCGGAGGACCGGGTGAGGCTGTAGGGGAGTGAGGAGGCCTCAGGGGCCTCCCCAGCAGCCTGGGAGTTCCCAGTGCCCAGTAGGGGCACAGTGCCAGTGGGGCATTACAGTTTACGCCGGAGAGGCACGGTGTTTGTGCCAGAGAGAGGCACGGTGTTTGCCCAGTGGGGCAAAGGACCCAGAGAAGGGTCAAGGGGGCCAGGCATGGCTGCGGCCACCTGAGCCCCAAGCACGAGGAGTGCAGTATAGGCCCAGTAGGAGGGCAAGCGCCGTGGGGAGCATGGCGTGGGCCCTAGAAAGGGCAAGGCCCCAGAGGGGGACAGAGAGCGCGTGCAGAGAGCGCGGCACAGGCCCAGAGGCAGGGCAATGGCCGCAGAGAGAGGGCAAGGCTCCAGAGGGGCAGAGAGCGCGTGCGAGGAGCGCAGACGTGGGCCCAGAAGGGGGGCAACGGCCGCGGATAGGGCAGCAGAGAGCCGAGAGGGACGAGAGGCACCAGAGGTGCGGTAGAGGCCCTGAGAGAGGCGCAAAAGCCCAGAGGTGGGCGATTTAGGCCCCAGAGCGGGGCAGTAGGCGGAGAGCCAGGCCCAAGGGGCGCCGGTGACGGGGCGGCGGCAGAGAGCCAGGCCCAAGGGCGTCAGGCAGGTGATGAGCCCGGGGTGCTAGAGAGAGCAGCAGAGGGCAAGGAACCGCACAACGTCCCACGCATACCCCTTAAGGGAGGGGTGCACAGAGGCACCCCATATGGAGTAGGGGCAGGACCATTACGTACCATTCACCAGGGAGATAGAGGCAGCCTCCCATTTAAAACTCATTTAAGATCAAAGTCGTGGCGGGCGAGAATCTGAGGGTGCTGAGTACAGCCTTGAGTGACGGTAGGGGGCGCTAGGGAGTTCACGGCTGCTCCTAGGCCCCACTCCCTCACAGAGTCCCAACCCACACCACCAGTACAACTTACATTAAAACAGTTCAACCTTCTGTTAGGCATCCAAACCCTCGCCAGGCTTAACATAAAAGTTACTTTGCCTGTATAACAAGCATCCATTTCTGCCTCAGGTACCTCTTTCTTGTCCCAGGCCTGCAGACCTGCTTTTTTCCAAGACCACTGTAGATTCACAGGCTCCACCACGCTGCTGCCAGGAGCTCCGCACTTCACGACTCTCAGGGCTGGCTTCCTTGACTGGCATGTAGCTCTGAAGTGACACCTCTTCTGGTCATGTGATGCTCCCAGTCAGAGGACCTGACTACACGTCTAACCTTTGACCCTGGCTCTACAGGCTGTCTGTGCTATAAAGACTCTGCCCTTAAAGGGTCAACACTCTCCAGTAACAGGTTTAGGATTCCCTGTTACAGTTAGATATTAGGAAAAACTCTCTCACTAGGAGAGTAGTAAAGCACTGGAACAGGTTACCCAGAGAGGTTGTGAAATCTCTGTCCTTTAAGATTTTTAAGACACAGCTGGATAAAGCCTTGGGTGGGATGATCTAGATGGAGATGGTCCTGCTTTAAGCAATGGGTGGACTAGATGACCTCCTGAGGTCCCTTCCAGCCCTAATTTTCTATGATTCTATGAAAAGAGGGCATGAAAAGATATCAATAATATAAATAATGCTCATCTGCCCAGAGCTTTGTACTGTGTTCACTAAGGCAACATACAGACATTCAGCTTCCCTTGAGAGAGATGCTGCTCTTCCAGAGAAACCAAGATTTTACAGATATTCAGGATTTGTCTCCCAGAGCAAAAGTGGCCACTCCAGGAGAAAAGTAACTTGGAAACAACCAGGTTAAATCACTCCTGGGAGAGTTTCTCTTTTCTTCTGGGACAGCAAATGTCTGTACAGCTTACCCTTCTAAGAGAAGTAGGTATAGGATGTCCTCCAGCATCCAAGGGTGCTTTGCTCTTGTTTCTCCCAGGGAGACAGTATAGTGCTCAAACTGGACTCTTCTATGCCAGCCAAACAAGGAGAAGAACTTGCCTCCTTCACAATCCCATGATGTGCTGCAGGGAGCCAAAGGCTGACTGAGCAGTGGGGGTTAGCCAATCATGACAGCAATGCATAGGGCAGCCCTCTGTCACCAGACAGATTGAGGGAGAGCGCTGAGTATGCTGAACTGCATGCATAGGGGCCCCATGGTTTTGCAGAATCAACACTGACAGCTCCCTGCTTTCTAGGGCCCAGCACTTGAACGTGTGTTCAGGTGTGTCTGGGTCAGGTTTATTTTACAAGGAGAACAAACTCAGAAGAATTTCCCCAGGTCATCTGCATATGGTGTACACAGTCTACCTGAGAGTTTTACAATCTTTAATATTCTGATAGTAACAAGGCTGTTGCCCAATTTAAATATGGAGGAACAGTGGTAGAGAGAAAGTGATTGTCCAGCATCACCCCAAATCTATGGAAGAGTAAAGAAATGAACCCTGCATCACCAGAGTCCCATGCTTAACTCCTAATTGCTTGTCTATCATCCACCTCAAAGATATTTTAAAATAATCTCTTGCATATGTACACACACACATGCTGTCTGGAATAAAGACGAAAAGAATTTTAGCACTGACCCATTCTCAGATAGGTCTCAAATGAATGAAATAAAATAAGCATAAGAAAAAACTGGCTAACACAGGAGATGGAAAAAAACAGCAGAGTATCTCTTTCTTTAGACAAAACACACTGCTGTAAGTAATGAGAGAAAAAAGGAACATCTCTCTCCTACCACCATTCTCCCTTCACTGCCCTCACCTCACTTGAAGATAGTGCTTTGATGGTCATTGGCAAAAGAACATGTAATGGCTTTAGTGCAGAATAGTAAAATATTAATTCTTGTGCCCTAGTTTCATGTGCATGTGCAATATCCGTAAGTGTGAGTAGTTACTTCTTTTGGTTGCTTGATAAAAAATTGATCAGTCTGATCAGAAAGAACTTCTTAAAAAGCCTATTTTAACGAAGTGTAAAAACTAAAAAAAAATCAGCACAACAAAAGTACCTTTTGTCTGTATATAAAACCCCACAAGAACAGTTATGTGCAATAGCACTAATTATAGTTTTCATTCAATTCTGCTTTTACCAGTTCATTCTTCTAAATGTAAAGCTCTCTAAATTCTGACAATAGCACACCAAGTGCAGTCTAACTCAGAATAAATATAGCTAGTGCATTTCCTAATCTAAGTTTATCTGAAATATGAAACAGGTATTTTCCTTTGTCTAGGTAACCTATTTCATAAAGTTTTCTCAATGAATTATGAATTCTTAGTGCTGCTGCCTCTGTCTCTGCTTGAGCCTGGCTCCCTGCACAGCCTGGCTGGAGTGGGGCAAGATGGGCTCTGGAGCTTCCCACGCCCGGGACAGCTGGGGACAGAAGCAAGCGGGAGACGGGGGAAGGGAGGGGATGCTGAGAGCAGGAGAGGATTCTTGCCTATTTTGGGACTTGGAAGGAGTCCTTGCTGGTGCTTCTGTAGCATGGTTTGCCCACCCCAGTGGGAGGCAGTAGGGGGAGGCTAGGAACCAGGGCACAAACACCTCTGAAGCACTGGCTGCTGCTCCTGCATCCCCCTTTTGCAAAAAAGGTGTCTTGATGCCTACCTTGCTGGGGTCATCTTACCCCAGCACTCTTTCCTGCCCACATGCAGGAGGGATGGACCTGATGATCTGTAAGGTCCCTTCTAGACTCTAATATCTATGAAACTATAAACTATGAAACTATGAACTTAAAAAAATAATTAGAAAGTTAAAATCAATAAAGCTTAATCTTGCACTTTAAATTTCTTCCCAGTATTTTTAGCTGGCTTTCATTTCACATTCACAGTTTAACCTGCATCCTTAAATATACTTCCAGTTTCCTTGGTATGTCTGGATTTTTGCATTTTTAGTCATTATAAAGGCAGACCTCATTATCTCATTTTTCTATTAAAAAGAAGTGATCTTGATAACAGTTTGATAAGACCCTTGCTATAATCTCTATTTATTTCACTCTGGTATAGCCTTGCTTATTGCCAAGAGGAATATGAGATCTTCTGTGATTAAGAGTCCGTCTCAAGGCCAAGTATAAGAATTAACATCATTTTCAGTAAAACAGGTTCAAGGAATGTTTTAGGAGATTGTACATGCTCTTTAAAACTAAATAATGCTGTTGTTTGGCTTCTTATTTTGGTTCACTAATATTAATAAATGCAGTAGTGACAAGGGATCAGTCAGTCTAATAAAGGTAACATAAACAAAATATTAGCGCTAATGCATATGAAATTATATTATACAGTATGCTGAGCTATTAAAGTATACTTTCCTTTTACTTTAATAATGCAAGTCACTGTCCTTGCTATCTATTTAGAAATTATTTAAACTTCTAAAATGTATCTACCCTATGGCTTGAAAGTTAGTCAAAGTTAGGTATTTCATTCCAGGCTCACTTAACCATTTTTCAGTGTAGGGAACTTTTACATGGTGAGTCTGTCTAAAATACATAAAAGGAATTTAAAAGGTGCTGCATGAAGTTTTTTATGCTTTTGAGAGCTTTCGCCAAACCCTCTGGGAAAAGAAGGTTCAAAATCATTGCATAGCTTTCCTGTTCCTAAATGTCCTCTTAATAGTTTGAGAAATCTAGGTAATTTTGTTTAAAGTTTTAGCCTACACATCCACTTTAACTATACAGCAGGTATAGATAAAATGTTACAACCCCCTAGTGTGGATAAAGTTTCATCAGTATAAAAAGCATCTCTCTCACTACAGCTTATTTCTGCCTGAAAAGGGAAAAAACTATCCTGGTGTAAGTTACTTTTATACAGCAGTAATGACATTCAAAGTAGGACTTGTACCGATTGTTTGCTGAAGTTTGTTTGGTTGGGGAGGAAAGGGGCTCCTTTTGTTTTAAACATGAAACTTCATAGCATATTTTCTTACTATCAATAGGCCATGTTTGGCTACTTATTTTTTAGGTGGAATTTTAATGATGTTTGATTTTCAGTCCCACAGGACCAGCTTCTTCCATGTTGAACTCTGTCTTACTCTTTCCGTAAAAACATTTGTTTCATTTGAATGTCTTCCTTCTGAATAAGAGAATCTGACCCCAGAATTACTGGTTATTTCACCCTCATCCTGATTTACTCCATCTTCTCCTTAAACAAAGGGCAATACACAGAAAGATTAATTTCCGAAAAGTCATAGATGTCAGCATTAGTCTCTAGAATAAAACTGTGTATTCATGTCATATTTCTGTAACTCCCGACAACAGTTTCTGTAGAAGTATCTGGGAGTTGGAGAGTTGTGGGACATTATCATAGAATCACAGAAGTTGGGTCAGAAGGGACCTGGTAGATCTTCAAGTCCGACCCTCTGCCTGGGCAGGAGAAAAAAACTGGGCTCAAATGATCCCAGCTAGGTAGGCATCAAGCCTCCTCTTAAAGACCCCCAGGGTAGGAGCCAGCACCACTTCCCTTGGAAGTTGGTTCCAGATCCTAGCTGTCCTGACCGTGAAGTAGTTCTTACGGATGTCTAATCTAAACCTACTCTCCAACAACTTGTGGCCGTTATTCCTTGTTATGCCAGGGGGCGCTAGGGGAAACAAGGTCTCTCCCAAACCCTTCTGGTCCCCCCTAGAGAGTTTATAGACTGTCACCAGGTCCCCCCTCAGCCTTCTCTTGTGAAGGCTAAACAGGTTCTCTCATTGTAGAGTCTGCCCTGTTGTCCCCGGATCATGCAGGTGGCCCTCCTCTGGACCCTCTCAATGTTGTCCACATCCCTCCTGAAATGGGGCGCCCAGTACTGGACGCAGTACTCCAGCTGTGGCCTGACCAGCGTCACATAGAGGGGAAGGATCACCTCCCTGGCTCTACTTGAGATGCACCTGTGGATGCACGACAAGGTGTGGTTAGCCCTGCCAACCATGACCTCGCATTGTCGGCCCATGTTCATCTTGGAGTCAATAATTACTCCAAGATCCCTTTCTGCCTCCATGTTTTCAAGAAGGGAGTTCCCCATCTTTTTTAAGTGTGCTGCTGGTTACTACTGCCGAAGTGCAGCACCCTGTACATGTCAGTATTGAAACACATCCTATTTTTGTTAGCCCACCCCTGTAACCTATCCAGGTCTTGCTGCAGTCTTTCCCTCCCTACTAGTATGCTCACCTCACCCCAAATTTTGATATCATCAGCAAATTTAAACAGGTTGCTTTTTCACCCCGTTGTCCAAATTGCTGATAAAGAAATTGAACATACATAAGAACTGTGAAAAACAAAGGAGCAAGAGAGGCAAGGAAAGATTTTTCCAGTTAGTATCTAGGCAGATGCTTCTCCACACCTTTATCTCCCAAGAATCTCAAAGCTGGGACCACTGCTGGAAGCCATCTCCTGCCACCAACTCTTTTCTGGTATCAGCCTACCTTCCCTCACACACTCCTTCCTAGTTCACCTCTGCCCTGAGAATAATAAAAGAGTAGGTGAGGGAGAATACATATACTACACAGACAGAAAATAACAAAGCAAGAGTTCTTAATGCCTTTTAATCAGTAAACAGACCTTGGTCTTCAACAATCTGAAAAACAAAGGATAGTACATGCAGAATGCCACAAATATTAATTAATTCAGGATCTGCATCATTTTGATGTACAGAACATTATTTTATTCATGAATGGTCTCATTAGAAGCCAACAGGCTGAAAGCAATGGACAATTAATATGACTTAGGAACTATCCTTATGGAAGTGAAATATTGAATAATACTGAGCATATTTAAAACAGAAAAATGAAACCTCATGCACACATAAGTGTACATCTTTCTTTCTTTCAAACCAAAGTCTGAAAAACCATAGTTTTCTTGTGTATAAAATTAGGAATTTCATGGAAAAGTAACAACCATCAAATCAGACAGTAACAGAGTAAGCCACTCTAGGAAAAAGATCCAAATTGCTACTGTTCAAACTGGCAACGGATACCCCAGTTACAAAATGTTTTGGGCCAATAAATCCTAGTTTTAACCAATAACTTACTACTGGGTCGCAACCGACATCAGGTTACTATGGAGGATAAATACTCTATAACTAAGGAATCATGGATGTTTTGTGCCATCCATGGTAGTTGTGATTTTTTTTTTTAAGCAAGACAAAAAAGCTCCGTTTCTGCCTGGCAGATTTGGGGAACAATCAGATACATGTATCACCCAGGAGCTTCCAAAATGGCAACTTTAAACGATCAAGCTAATCTTTAGAAGGTAAAATATTTCCAAATGCAAAGTTGTATCTGTTTAATAAAAACAGAAAATAAGTGGTAATGTAACTTTAAGTCAGCTCTTAGCACAGAAGTTTGCAGAATTAATGTAGCCATGAAATAAACACCTGCTCTCTTGTCTTTTTTTAAAAAACAAGAAAAGGTACCTTGATAAAACAGGCCATTTATCAGTATGTGATTGCCTCCTTCAATGTGACACAAGTTTATTCTAAAGATCAGCCAATTTCCCTCTCACCACTTTGATTTTTACAATAAAACCTGTAGTACCTGAACTTAACTCACCCAAAAGCTTCTAATGGCAAGGAAAGGGATACTAATTTTATATAAACATTGCTGAGACAGTAAGACAGTGAGTTTGAATAAATTAGTAATGCTTCTCTAGGAATCAAACATGGCACCATGGCATCCCATCCTGGGATGATATATCAAGATATAGGACTTACATTGCTTCCCACAACATATAATTGAAATATATATATATATGGACCATAGACATCTCTATTACCATTAGTTCATAAGGATATTCAATGCTATATATGTGGTAGCTAACAATTAGCATGCCTGTCTTCCTCTAAAAGTCCTTGGAAAAGGGAAGTATTTTATTAGCCATCCACAAAATGGCATATTCCTCCACATACAGAAGTACTGCAAAACTTGGAGGAAATTAAATAGGTAAAATGTATACCCTATGATTCACAATCTTATAATCTAACTAGGGAACAGGCTGTCATTGTATTATGACAGGTAACATGAAAGACCATTTTTGAGACAGTTAAGATTAGTGCAGAAAGGACTGGAAATTGAGCATTACAAAACAGCTCCGTGCTAACAAAAAATAGAGGACTTCTTCAATTACCAAAGCAGGTCATCTTAAACTACTTTATGTTTCTTTGGTCCAGAATAAGGCCAATGATGCAGCCATATTTAGCCACAAAAGGCACCCATATATTTTGCTGTTACTTGTAAAAACATTAAGATTAGTGGTTTGCCTAAGTAATGAATAAATAAAGACTTTGGATCCTCACTTTAAGTGAATTTATGGTGAGATTTTTACAGGGAATTAAAGACTATAATACACTAAATTAGCACTGACTTTCAATAGCATTAGGGTACTTAAACTCTCTTAGGACCCTTCAAAGAGCCTACCTTTAGAGATTGAAACAATGCCATTTGTCATTTTGGACCCTCATAAAGCTCTCTTTTTATTCTGCAGGGATGTGCATCATAAGTGGCAAAAGTGCAGACATGCCTGAACAAACTGTCTCGATCCTGAAGCAAAGGGAATCATCCATAGAGATGAATTTATAACTTTAGCTTCCCTGCTGATTCAATTCTTGGCCTCTCTAGTGGCACTGTGAAAGTGCCAGGTGCAATGGCATATGGTGTGGTCACATATCCAAAAGTCTCGGTGCTCTTGGTTCAAATCCATCTCATAAAGGCCACCGAACAGCTGACAGATGATATCAACTGGGCTAGATTGATGTAAAAAACAGTCTTAATCAAAGGTTTATATGAAATTCAAGGCCTGGTTCTCTTTCATTATATCAGTTTACACTGACTTAAGTTGAGTTATTCCTGTTTACACCCATAAAAGTGTGTGTGAGGGGTTCGGGGAAGGAATTGGGCCAATGGAGTTCCTGTGGTGTGGTCAGTTTTCCGTGCACCCAGCCAATTCACTGGCAAAGTTGGGTAGAACACGGAGCTCAGTGAAGCATCAATAAATGCTGTTCTTTCGCCTGAACATGACAAAAAGATAGCTGTACGCAAGCAAAGGAAGAGAGCACCAGTCACAGACAGCAGAACAGCACATCCAGAGATACAAATCTACCCATGCTTTGGGAATATAACTTGAGCCTCTGTTCTCCTAAAGACAGCTTAATCCCCAAAGCATCCAGAAGTTGGTGTTAATTTGCTGTCATCTCTTCTACCCCAGTTTGCCAATTAACCACAATGTTACACTACATTTACTTTCTGTACTCCAGATTACATGTCAAATAAAACATCAGCTTTTGCTGTCTTTGTTCATAACTTTTCTTCATTAGCACATCTGGAACCTATCCAAGGCAAGCATCTTAGTAAGGAGCTGAAATCCTGTCAGAAAAGTCCATTAAAACTGTCAAGCTTACTAACAAATCAATTGTGTACCAAAGGACCCTTCTAAAGTTTATTCCTTGCATGTGGTTACTTCAAGTTTAGCACAAAGAAAAACATCCAGATTTAAAATATTAATGGTCTTTAGTTTTATATGTTGTACTGCATCCATCACCCATTTGGGTTTCTTTTTAGTCTGTCAGAAACTAGCTGCAGGCTCCCAGCAGCAGTTAGAACCAACAGTGAACTTCTGTTTGCTCCAGGAGATCACTGCAACTCAGAACACTTTCTGCAAACTCTTCTCAGTTACTGCAGGGAGCTGTACTTCCGTCTGCACCCAAAGTGAACATTATAAACAAGATAGTTTGATGCGAGCACCACATTTTATTAAAAAGATGACAGTGGTAAACATTCAAATTGTTCTAATTAACTTTCATCCATTGGTAAGGTTATCTCAATATTTACATTATTCTTAATTTTGGAAGTAAAGCTAAACCCATAATTTCATCCCTCCCTTGCATTATTTTGTTAGGTGGACAAGATTTTTTAAAAAAGACATTCAGGTTTATTTCTCTATTAGTACAGGATATTGAGAAGTTTGGGGTTTGCTTGGTTTTTTTTTTTACTTTCATTTACTTATCTCTTACATATCGTGGGGGCAGAGCATGCATGCAAACATACAACAATTTATAACCAACTTGCAGAAAGGGTCAGACTGTGGCTGTATCCAAAAATTCTGACAATGATAAATAGTAGTTTATGTTTGGGCATCACACCAATATGCAAGAAGACAGTCTCTGCTCTACAGAACTTACACTCTAATTTGAAACATAATAAGTGATTATACAAATGATTGGCAAGACAGCAAAAGGATGAGGGCAGCAATGAAATGGTTGTGGCTGTCTATGCTGCACAACCTAAAGGTTTCAATTTAATTTAAGAGATTTTTCCTTATTTATACAAAATATAAACTCTGACAGCAGCTGAATCTAGCCATCCTTATTTGGTGGATATCTTATTAATGTCACAACAGAAGCAGGTGTGGAAAAGAGATTTATTTATAGTACAGTTTGTAGTATAGCGCAGAGCAATGCAAGAGGAGAAATATGGATGGGAACACTAAGGAAGGCTCTTCCCCATAACCTTTCCCCAGAACTTGACTACCAACTTGTGTCTGTTGTGATATAAAGAGGGAAGATGAGCCTTAAGAATTCTGGGGAGGATTAGGACATGTATAAGAGCATTTCCTTTTAAAAAGAAGAGGACACTGAGAGGGAGTTGGGCATTCAACACATGCTTCCACCTCAGTAGGAGAAATGGAGCCTCAGTGATAGTGATAGGGTATATGTGCACTAGTCAACATTTCTGGAAGTTCTGTAGTGTGGAAAAATTTAAATAAAATGTATAACATAGTGGTCAAATCCAGTATCCATGACTGGAACCTGCAGCCCTTATGGGCCTCTACTGACACAACATGCTTGTGAAATAATTACTGCCCATTTTAGAGACAAAAGACTAAAACAAAGCAACAGATTTTTTTGCTAGCTTTAAGCAGAGTTGCATATTTAGGGTCTCAACGGTCTAAAGATTAGCAACACCCAAAATTATAGACCACTTCAAAAAATGATGACTTCATGTAAGCTACAGAGTGTCAGAATCAGGACTATCTTAATCTTGGCCACCTACCTAATCCAACTTGCTTAAACTGGAGGCACCTGACCGGCAGCTGTTAATACTATTAGTGCCATCCATGGTAGTTCCATCAGCACTGTCCTTTCACAAGGCTGCTCTGGAGAAGCCTACAGATATTCCATTACTGGCCCCAAAGAAAGACTGCTAATTTTCTTCTATTTAAACATCCACCCACCATGAAAAAAGCAAGAAAAAGTATTACCTGTAACACAAGCCAAAGCTTGCCTGTTACTATTAAGAAGCTAGTAATGAAGAGAACCCCGGGGTGGGGGCGGCCAAGGCCACTTGTACATGTGATGGGGGTTTAGTTCTCCCTAAATTGAAATGGTGGTTTTTTCATTGGTGGGATTTTTTAATTGTGTCAATTTCAAATTAGGGACTTCTGTCTTCGTGGAAAAGTGACAGGCCCCTGTCAGCTCACCACCCCCACCACAGGCAAGTTCCACCAGAAAAAAAACAAAAAAAGAAACAAACAATGAGGGGTCTGATCCCTCTCCCCCCACCACAAGCCTGCCTGCTTCTCCAGCTGCCAGGGACAAGCTGCCAGCAGGCCCTGAACTGCAGGGGAGCCTGGTCCTTCCCTCCACGGACAGAACTTTGGGCTGGAGCCACCCCCCCCCCACCTGCTGCCCCCATGGACACACAGACAGATGGGGGCATGGCTCCAGCCAGTGATTTGCATCCATGCACTGTTTTCAGCCATGCCACCCTGCCCACTCCGTGCCCGGGCACTGGCCCCCCCCCCGGTTCATGCCAGGGTGTTCGGCATCCCTGTTGCCCCCTCCGCCCCTGCTACACATTCGTCCAGTGTGCTGCAGGATGGAGAGGCCCAGCAAGTGTGCCACCAGAACAAAAAGGTTGGGAAATGCACTGTCCTAGAGAGCACCACTGTTGCAGAGGCAAGGACTGGGGCTCCCCGCAGCTCAAGGGCTGTGCGACCTGGTGGAGTCTCACTCAGACAGGCTCCACTAAGGAAAAAAAAAAAAGGAAAAAGCAGCAAGGGGCCTGATCTTTTTTTTTCTCCCCCCTCAAGGATCCTGCCCGCCTCTCCCACAGCCAGGGGCAAGCTGCCAGCAGGACAAGAGGCCCTGGAACTGCAGGGGCCCTCGTCCTTCCCTCCATGGTGGTGGTGCCCCCTGGAAACACCCAGATGGGCTGCTAGCATGTGGGTGCTGCCTGGAGTTCCCCCACAGCTCAGGGCCTGCTAGCAGCTCACCCTGTGGCCATGGGAGAGGAAAAATAAAGCAATCAGGCCACTCATCACTTTTTTCCTTTTTTTCCCCTCAACAGACCCTGCCCACATGAGGTGCCACTAGGTCATGCAGCCCCTGAGCTGCAAGGGGTTCCAGACCTTCCCTCTACAGCAGCAATACCCCCTGGACCACCCAGGCAAGATGCTAGCGGGTGGGTGCTACCCTGGGGGTACTGCTGCCACAGAGGGATGGTCTGGAGCAATATTCCTAAGCAATCCGTGAGTGTGCTGCTTCAGTTCGTGAGTGCGCCACTTCGGTCCATTCCCGAATTGGTCTCACCTCCCCCTTTAGGCATGCTGAACAAATTATTCTCACAACATTATTTGGGAGAAAAGATTTTGAAATACTAAACTATATATATTATATATTTTATTTTTTTTAAATTAAGGTATGCCTGGTCTGCCCTATCTGCAGTTTTCATCGCTCTTTCAAAAATGATCAACACTGCCTCCATGCTTCCGCAACCTTTGAAAGCAGCATGGGCAGACCAGGCAGCAAGGAGACACATAGCATCGGGACTCAGGGTGAAGCTCACCTAAAGGGGCTGGGAAGTAGAGCAGTTCCCTGGAGCCAGAGGAGCCCGTGAGATGCCTGGCTCAGCCCCAGCCCCTGTCCCCACCCCCACCTTGCCTCGGGAAGGAGTCACTGCCTGCACCATGCCACTCTCTCCCCACGAGGATGCTGGCATGGTGAGGAGTGGAACACAGCCAAGTGGTAACTTACCATCAGCCCCACTGCCTCTGCCGCACTCTGGGTTTCTAGGAAGCCACAGCCCAGCTTCTCTCTGGGTGAGTGCATGGCGTTACAAAGCTAATGCGCAGCAAGATTTTTTTTTTTTGTGCACAGCTGCACACACATGCACCTTAAAGGGAAACTTGGGCCCGGGCCCCACCACAGCTCAGAGGCTGGATGGCCTGCCAGCAGTTCACCCCACTCTGGGTGCATGAGAGGCAAGTAGGCTCCATGGGGGGGTGGGAAAGCAGGCCCCCCTCACTATTTCTTTACTTTTTTCCATAGCAGAGCCTGCCCAAATGAGCTGCAGGAGGCCCTGTGCTTCCCTCCATGGTGGCAGTGGCCCCTGGGGCCCCTCAGATAAGGTGCTAGCAGGCAGGTGCTGCCTCAGATGACAGGCAACACCCAGAGCAATCCAACAGCTTGTGGGATACTGGAAGCCCAGGCGTACTCAGGGAAGCTTGGGTTTGGCAAGCTTCCAACACCCCATGCACAGTTCCTGCTACCCTCCCGCTGCCTGGGACCTCTTTGGAATGGACTGGCTTGCCCTTGGGGCAGTGCAGAAAGGCAGCAAGAGGGTGGCTGAGTGTGTTGGCAGCTGGAGAAGGCAGTGAGGATGGGGCATGGGGTGCTGGAAGCCTGCCAAGCCTGAACGCTTTGGCTTTCAGCACTCTGTGCACCATCCCTGCCACTTTATCTAGATGTATTGCTGCAATTTGTTACATAGCAAACTAAAATACATCAGATGTGCTTTACTTTGCTACATAAAGTCATTTAAAGTGAAATATGCCACCGCACTTATACAGCATGAGGAAATTAAAACAAAATGCACCACTGCTGGTGTAAACAGTGACACCATTAAAGCAGTGTAAAAGAATAATTAAGCCACTTTAAAAGCCAATTTTATCATGTGTACAAGCACACAGAGTAGCAGGAGAACAGGCTACATGAGCACTTTAGGCTGGGACAGTGCTTACTGCAGAGCTAGTAGCACTGAAATAGTTAAATAGGGCAGAGACTACTATGTACGGTGGCCTGCCTACTGCAAAACTAGCTGCACCACAGTAGTGCCAGGGAGCAAAGCATTAGCTCCTACCCCAACAGCTGGAAGCGGCTCTGAAGACCAGCCAGTTAGTCTGAAGAGAAGTACCTGTGGTAGGTGGGAGGTCATAAAACCAGGGAAGGAGAGCTATAAACTCAGGGCTTGAGGCCAAGGGGTCTGTCTTGCAGGCTGCTAGGGAAGGAGCACTGTACTATGATGGCTAAGGCTGAAGGACTCCAGAGGATGGCTGAAGGCTGCAGGTAGCTGTAAGATGCTGAGTTACCAGAGCCACTGTGAGGATGAGAAGAAGGCCAGACATGTGGTCCCCTAGAATGCAGGACAGCCTCTCAACTCTTCTCTTAAAATAACATCAAAGGTGTGGCAGGAAAAGAAAAGGGAGATGCTCCAAATCCAGAGAGGTGGAGACAGAGGCCCCTAGGGTAAGATCTAGCCAGCTCTAGACCCAAGTCTAGCTACATACTCAAAATATTCGCTAATGCTCTAACTGTTCTCATTTATGTCACTACTAAAATTCCTTTTGTTTTCAATGGCAGTAGTACTAGGTCAAACATAGAACTTCTGAAAATCTTCCCATTAGTGCTGACTGTTCTGGTAACACCCCATCTGAAATACATGTTTATATTCTAAACACAACTACCTCATCTGTATTCAGCTTCCTTTTAACAATTCCTCATGGGACCTGAACCTGTTCAGCCTCCAAAAGAGAAGGCTGAGGGGGGATCTTGTGGCCTGTTATAAACTAGTCAGGGGGGATCAGCAGGCATTGGGGGAGTCCCTGTTCCCCCGAGGACTGCCAGGAGTGACCAGGAATAACGGTCACAAGCTGGCAGAGGGTAGGTTTAGGTTAGATATCAGGAGGCACTACTTCACAGTCAGGGCGGCTAGGATCTGGTACCATCTTCTAAGAGAAGTGGTGCTGGCTCCTACCCTGGGGATCTTTAAGAGGAGGCTAGATGTACACCTTGCTGGGGTCATTTGACCCCAGTACTCTTTCCTGCCATGGCAGGGGGTCAGACTCGATGATCTGCTCAGGTCCCTTCCGACCCTAGAAACTATGAAACCATGTATCAGTTGAGGATACTGTTCATACTGTTTTATCATTGAGTAGACTAGTCTTTGCTTATGTTATTTGTGGAAAAGCTAAAAAAATATTTTAATTATACATTTCAAGTCTAGTTATTCCCCTGCCTTTACCCAAACTAGTTTTGCATTCAGGATTAAAGACTTAAAGAAAAATTCTTGAAAATTCTCATAACTTTTATCCTGATCATGCAAGATAACAATGTCCTGACTTTTCTGCTGAAAAATAACCATCAGGTAAACAAAGAGAATAGTCTGGAATGTGAATTATCGCTCAAAGCAAATTTTAAATTACGCAGTCTAGACTTAGATCTCTATTTGTGATTAATATTTGTCTCTCGTAGCTTAATTTTTAAAATTGCTGCATTTCTAAATCTTGCTTGACTTTTTAAAATAAAATCCCATTAAAGTCTAATTAAATGTTCCACGTATGCTACAAAATATGCATGTATATATGAGATTAATTTAAGAAGCAAGGATTACTATTAAGAATAATCTATCCCATAATCAAAAAGTCTGAAGGAACTTTACATCTTTCTGATACCAGAAACAGATCTGGTGCAACTTAGTGCCTTGCATTTCTTTGTAATGGCACTACATCAATCACATGCTCTTCTCTCTTCAGTATAAAACTGATATGGGGTGCAGAAATGTCTTAGATGAGTGGTGCTCAATATTTTGGTCCCATGTGCCAAATGAATGGCATGGTGCTGCTGGATGGCAAGCCAGATCAGAT
Organism: Crocodylus siamensis; assembly: GCF_052110815.1. Taxonomy (NCBI): domain Eukaryota; kingdom Metazoa; phylum Chordata; order Crocodylia; family Crocodylidae; genus Crocodylus; species Crocodylus siamensis. The sequence goes on along the minus strand of NC_143400.1, from coordinate 55,283,464 downwards.
GCAGTATACTAGGATGAAGCCCCGTACCACCCCCTCACACCAAGATTGGGTCTCAGGGCCCCTTGAGACCTCTGTCTGGCCCCACTTTTTGGGATTGGGTGCCAGGACCCTGAATCTCCTCTGCTTGGCCCCATGTACCAGGAGTGAGCTGTTGGGCCCTGTGACACCTCTTCTTAGCCCCACACACTAGGATCAGGCCCTGTATTGCCTGTTCACCCAGTCTAGCACGCAGGGCCTGTATGGCTCCCTCTGGGCTGGTGGGGAGCCCTCTGGGCTGCATGACCTGGTGCTGGGGGCCAGATCTGGTCCACAGGCTGAGGGTTAAGTACTGCTATCTTAGATGATTGATTGAATAGTAGCTACCTTACTGTAAATTTCTGTCCGTCAAAAGAGGAACACAGGGAACACATTGCAAGCAGCCAACTGCTGGCAGAGAAATGAACAGAGAAGAGAACAATATCCATCTGGCTTTTGGAAGGTCAAACAGGGATCATTAGGATCATGTTCACCAGGGGAGTCCAGTCACAGAAACGAATGAGCAAATAAAGAATTTATTCCCCATATAGCATTCAGGGAATACTGATTAAACTATAACTCATTTATAACCTCTGGTGGGGGGACAGCAGCTTGTCAGCACAGCTGCTAGAACCACTGCTTTGGCATGGCTCTAGAGCTCAGGTTAGTGAGGGCTATTGCTGCTGCTCATTTCCTCTTTTCTCCTTCTACTGATTTTAGTTGCCAAAAGCAAACACACCAAATTTGGTGCTGGGCAAGGGAGTGGGGAGGGCAATCAGCTGCTTCTTGGGTTCTGGAGCCATGACAATACAGCAGCTCCAGCAGCTGCACTATCAAACCCTGCAGCTACAGTTTACCACTTGTGGTCCACATGCAGCCAGCAATTTACCAGCTGGATAGCCCCTAACTACCTTTAAACAAGGAGCAAGAACACAATAAATATTTTACAGATAGACAAAAAGATAAAACATCACTAATGATGACTTCTCTGCATCTGCAGAAGAAATATTTTGTCTACACATGCTACAGAACTGCTTTCAGGTGCCTATATGCAGGTGAATTTAAGGTGATTGTTGTACAGATCAACAATTCCTCTGAGAACTTAGTCCTTAAGGCACCTGTTGTTCTAAGAAAGCTCTCTACATGTTAAAGTGACAGATGCTCAGGTAGTGGACCAATCCAATTACTCTAAGATGTTTCCCATGGCATCAATGTTAAAATAATGTCAATTTTTGGTTTGATAGTCCATTGGAGCAGTGAGTGATGAGTAACTGTGACTGCTGAGTGCAGTGCTGCAGGCAGCTTGCAGGGCTTTGACCCGCTTCAGACCCCAGTGCTGCTGGATGAAGCTTGCCGCAGCTCTACCAGCCCCACAACACAGCACCCCCACCAGAAAGGGGCTGCTGCCCCCAACAAGGGCCCTGAACCCTCCTGCTGCAGTGGGGCTGGCACAGCCAGGCAGGGCGTACAACAGCGAGGGTGGGCAAACCCAGCTTCCAATGGGGGTAGAGGGGAGACTAATCTTCCTCTCTGCCCGCCTCTGCCTCGGGGGACATGGTGCTCAACTGCTGCAGCAGCGATGGGGGAGTGCTCGGCAGAGCCGGCTCAGATCCCTGCTGGTGGAATTGAGAGGGAGGAATTAAACCCCTCCCTGGCCAGTTTAGCCTTGATTGGCTATGCCTCCCACCCCCCAGCACTGCTTCCCTGCAGCCCAGGATGCGCTGTAGTGCCTCCCAGCTCCTGGCCTGAGCAACTACAGGCATGTGCCTGCATTGCCTCAGTCCAGAGAGAATGCTTGTCCTGTTACAAACCAGTTCAGCCTAGCCATGTTAGACTAACTTGCAAAAGTTGAATCAATTCAGGCACTGTTTTTTTTGAACGTCTGTCCCTAGCCTAAATGTTGTCATTTTGAGTCAAACCAAACAGATTTTTCCTCTGAATCTATGGTGTGGGCACCAAACTGCAAACAACTGGAACACAAAGGTAGAGGTAGGTCACCAACGGGGCAAGTGCACAAGCCAGGAGTTCATAGTCAGGCATCAAGTTTAGAGAAGTTCCAAGGAGGCCAAAAGCACAGGAGCTCACTACTGTCTGCTTTTCACATATGAAAGCCTGGATGGGGCCTTGTTTCTGTAGCCCTTGGGGATGGCTGTCTACTTCTACATGGGTCCTGAGATATCATCTTCTCCAGCTGAGCCTATTACATAGCCAAAAGAATCAATTATTCCCATGGCCATAACTGGGAGAGCTAAACTGGTTTATTGCCTGGCAGACAAACTACTATCTATATCTAATTTTCATCCTAATGTAGGTAAGCCATCACAGACTCCGGCAACATAAAATACATCATAGAAGCATTATTTTAGAAATTAAAATTTAAATTTAACATTCCTAAATTTAATAACTCAGTTCTCTACATTCAGTATTCCAGACTAAGGTATTTTCCCCTCACAGAAACAAAGGAAAAATAAAAAGAATAAAAATAAAAATAAAGAGTTGTTGAAGTATTGGGTGGGAGTTAACCATGAGTTTATCAAGGCAATTTCTTAAAAAAAATCTGAAGCTGATTTGAACACTGAGAATTGGAAAAGTATGACTCAAGTGGCAGAGCTGCCTGTTTCCTCCATTTTTAATTGCAAAAGATGAAAAAAGCATAAAATCAAATCTCATGGATCTAGCAAGAAGGTTTCAAAGCATTTTCTACATTTGCCTTCCTAGTTCTTCATTCGTTATTATCTTTGCAGATGAAATGAAGAAAAACGAAAAAGACAGTATATTATAGTAAAGAGATCAAAACACCTACCACCTACTCGTTTCATCTTTCTGAAAACTCTCTAACCTTTAAAGGGATCATTCATAATTAAAAATAAATGATAAAACTGCAATGAACCTGGAAGTTATTCTATATCAAACAATGTGGCAAACTTTGAATATAAAAACAGTTTTTCCTATGCCTTTCTTCCAAAATTTGGTCTAGCAAAATTAAGCAGCAAAATGCTTAAGTAATAAAATGAAAAGTAATAAATAAAACCACAGCTTCTAATTTCATTAGCATTTAACTGTTTATTTAAAAATCCTGTATTTTAATTAAATTACTATAATTGCATAAATTGGGAATATCAAAAGATTATAGGTAAACAACAGCTGGAGTTGCAGTACATAATAATAAAAGAAGGCTGGTTTAAGGGTCCAACTATTCTTTGATACACTCTTTCAAAAACTCTAAAAGAATGGCATATAAAAAAGTAAATAGTTTTTATATATTGTCAAGATTCACAAGGGACATCTGGCCTTTCATGACTATTACGTGATTATAGTCAGCACAGAATAGCTATACAAGATAATAAAAATGGTCTCTGAGCCATTGCCAAGGTGTTCACTCAACACAATCTGGACAGTTTGCCAAGAAAAATTAACTCTAGCAGCCAGTTTGCTTTCAACTGTCCTTATTAAATTTTCCTCTGAATTTTAAATGAGTACAAGGCATTTAAAGTCTTCACTTGAACCTCTGCAGTCATATAAGCACAAGGTAATTGACCTTAGGAACTCATATTCATAATTAATTCATAATTAATATTTGCTGAAGAGCACCATTTTTGCTTGCATTTAATGAGGCTGCAGTAGTAACACTCAAAGTAGCTTAAGATGGTAAAATTTCTTTTTAAAATAGGCTTAGGCTCCTTAGGCTGTGTACAGAAGTTCACTTATATGAGAAGAAATGTATTCTGGTAAAAGAATAGCCTAAAGCCTAAGAACTGGACTGTGATAGATAGAAAATGATATTGAGAAATTTGCTTTTAGGAACTGGCTTGTAGGTAAGGTAGATACTGAATTAGAACAATGGTCCAGGGGAATGATAAGGGTTAATTGGTTTCTAAAAGCCGGTTTCATAGATTTCATAGACATTTGGGCTGGAAGGTACCCCGGAGGATCATCGAATCCAGCCCCCTGCCCAAGGGGCAAGAAGTCAGTAGGGATCATAGGATCCCAGCAGAGATAAGCATCCAAACGTGTCTTGAAGGCGTTCAAATTGGGTGCTTGAACTGCCTCTGGTAGCAGTCTATTCCAAACCTTGGGGGCTCAGACAGTGAAGAAGTTCTTTTTTACGTCTAGCCTGAATTGCTTGCAGTGGAGTTTCTGAGCATTCGATCTTGTCATCCCTTAGGGGGCTCTGGTGAACAGATGTTCCCCCAGATCCTGATGAGCACCCCTGATAAACTTATAGGTGGCCACCAGATCACCCCTGAGCCTGCGATTTTCCAGGCTGAAGAGCCCCATAGCTCTCAGCCTGTCATCATAAGGTCTGTTTTCCTGACCTCTGATCATGTGCATGGCTCTCCTCTGCACACTCTCAAGCTTCTCCACATCGTTTTTCAATTGTGGAGCCCAAAACTGGATGCAGTACTCCAGCTGCGGTCTCACCAAGGATCACACTGAAGGCTCATGTTCGTCTTGTGGTCAACCATGACCCCCAAGTCCCTTTCATCTGTAGTGCTAACCAGCGTAGCACTACGAAGCCTATAAGGACGCTGCAGGTTTTTCCTCGCAAGGTGGAGAACCTTGCATTTTTCAGTGTTGAACATCATCAGGTTCTTGTCCGCCCATTCCATGAGCTTGTCAAGATCCACCTGGATCACCCTCCTGTCCTCAGGTGTGGATGCTTTACCCCAGAGTTTGGTGTTGTCAGCAAACTTGGCCAGTCCACTTCTGACACCAATGTCCACATCATTGATGAAGATGTTAAATAGTATAGGCCCTAGGACAGAGCCTTGAGGGACCCCACTGGTCACAGCGCACCAAGACAATTAGCTCCCGTTGACCACTGCCCTCTGGGTTCTACTGCAGAGCCAATTCCCCAGCCAGAAGATCGTGCTGAAGTCGAGGCCGCAGTTAGGCAGTTTAGCCAAGAGGTGATTGTGGGATACCAGATCAAAGGCTTTTTTAAAGTCAAGATATACAGCTTTGTGACAACATTTTGCATTCTCAGCCTTCAAGGCTCACTGTGTCTAAAGCTAACAGGCAAGCAGGCGTATACATCCTGAGAAATTAAAAACATCCAAACAGTGTTTGATAACAAAGATAATGGACTCTACAGCATTGGCATTAGGTCACAGTGACCAGCCACAAAGCCCCTGGGATTTCTGGTGTTGGTGGACAGACCAAATTAGGAGACCAGGTATGCCCAAATTAAGACACCAGTAAATAAGCAAATTAAGATGTATGCATGTGATATGTTTGAGAAAGAAAGGGATATGCTGACAGAACAGAATGTGAACAGTGTAACAATCACAGGGAAACCAATCAATGATACCCAGAAATGAAGAATCATCAGGAGAAAATGAATATAATAGGGGGAATTTTCAAAGAAGCAGGGTGAACCCAAGGCCAGCAGGGCAGAGGGTATACCAACAGCACATCTTATGCACCCCGCCAGGGGCAGGAGGTTAGGCATTGGCCCTCAACCTCCAAGCTGCTGACGTCTGACATACAAGAAAAAACCACAAGGTTGTGCTCACATACTAGTCAGATGCACTTCTCTCCTTGCAAATCCCCTGGGACTGGAAAATAATTGGTATTATATCCTGTAACCATCTTGCTTGCCTTGCTTGCATTACTCTTATTTTCTATCACTGTGTATCAAAAAAATTTGCCTATTATCAAATGGAAGAAGTTGTGGTTGGTCTGAGGGTTTAGGTTCACCTGGAACAAAATATCAGGACTGGGTCATAAATCCAGGTGTCAACCAACTGTACAGATATTCCTCCAGGCCCATGGCTGGAAAGCTTCACAGGCAAGCTCTCCAGCTGGGGGAGCATTAGATGGCTTCTTCCTGAGCCACCCCTGCCCATACAAGAACCCATCAATTGGCAGCCTGCCCTCTCTCCTGCCTGCTAAGGGAGCAGGATGTCAAGTGGCAGTTGTTAAAAATCATCAGCAGTCACAGACAGCTAGGGAAGGATCCTGGCCTGGGAGAATGAACCTCCATCCCACCTACCAGCTGGCATTGGAGGGGCATTCTCATGTGGTAGGAATCCTCCTTGTTCTCCCCCTACCCCCACCCTTCAAAATAGCCCTGTTCTTTACACTCCTCCAGGCTGACTCTGAGGAATGCAGGAGGGAGGGGGAGCACTCAGTCCCTGCAGCAAGGCTCTGGGACACCTGTGTCCCATGCAGCTCTGTGCAAGGTCCCCTGCCTCTGTGGCACAGCAAGCTGCACCAGATAAATTGGATGGCACAGGTGGCAATGAGAATATAGAGAGGCCCAGAGCTGGGAACATCCACATGCCCAGCTCCTGGCCCCTTCATTTTGCCCTCCCCCGCAACCCCACAGATGATATAAAAGCTCAAAAGGCCAGGAAAAGGGTGTGTTGAGGGTTTATCTATTTCAGCTCCCCCTTACTACCACAACACCCAGTTGATTGGCAGGGCAGTAAATTAAAAGCTGGTGGCTGAAAGCAGGATTTGGGGAAGGCCTCCCCTACATCCTGACTCGCCACAGGCCTTGCTTGCAGTCACTGGTTCAGATGGGCAGTGAAGTGGAAAGGGGAAGCCAATGTAGATGGGAAAGCCCCTGCGCCTCTTTCTGAAACTTGGGAATGCCCTGGCTGCCCCAGCAATTCTCCCAGTAGAAACTGAACATCTGTACCTGGCCTTAAATCTTGAGAGATTCTGTTCTGAAATAATATATATCCTATCTTATTTTATCCTTTTCACTGGGTTTATCATCTCCATGTTAAGTAGTTAACTTTAAAAATTAATCTAATATTTCCCTATTTGCTGTGTACTGCCAAGTCATTTCCATAGAAAGATTTTCAATTCTATTTGCTATTTCCAAGAAGCGATGTTATCTTCACAGAGAATACAGACCTCCTCTTCATACAACTACTCAAGCCATATGTTTTGTAAAAGAGAAGAAAACCACCACTAAGAAAACCACCATCAGAACTCTCTTTTCCTTCCATAACAGGAGTTCATTGTGAAACTGAACAAACTCCCCCAGTCCTACAAATGTTTCCGCAGATAAGCAGTCCATTTCATTTCAATAAGGAAATGATCAATATTTAGGAAAGATATTTTCCAAAGTATGACCAAGTTGTAATCATCTTACATATACAAGTAGCCCCACTGAGTTACACTTCCATTTTGACCCATATAATCTATGAAGTGTAGTTATAAAGGCACCTTTTGGGAAGTAAGCTGTATAGCCAGCCCCCACACTATTTGCCCTGTGTACACAAAGAGATAAAGCCATTCAAAAAGAAAGGAAAGAATGCAATTCAAGACCTTTCTTCCCATTGTTTTTTTTTAATACTTGTCAAGGTCTTCATTAATGCCTCTTCCTCTTTATTTATAAAGTTTAGCTGTGCTTGGGGCCATACAAACAGTGACAGAAGGTCCTTGCTTCCATAATCTAAACAGACAGGAGAAGGGATAGTAAAAAAAAGACAGGTGGAAAGGTATAGTAACTTCACAAGGAAGTAAGTAGGGGAACTGGAACAGAATGTAGAATTCCTTTCACCCTGTCCAATGTTCTATTCATTTGGACATGCTTTCACTCCCTTCTTACCCATATCCCACTATAAAAAATTAAAGCAGTGTATTTCTCACAGCAGGAAAATCCTATGATTTTTTAGAGAGCACAGTCAAACCCAAAACAAGGGAACCACAACACCTGCATGGAATTTATTTGGAAAGATTTATTTGGAAGGTATAGTTTCTAGTCCAGATAAATAATCACTTTGCTTTTCTGCAGAGAAACAAAATTGTGTGGTGATGGAAGGATGAAAGGGCGTTTGAGAATCTTCCAAACAGTTTCTAACCACTGAATGGAACACTTTATCATTGAAAGCTTCCATCTATGACTCTTGCAAAAGATTATCAGGATAAGATAGCTAAATAGTGCTCTACTACTGCTATTCTTAAAAATGTCCTTAACGCTTAGAAACCATTTGTGACAAATACATTTATCGCTGCTGACTTACATTAACTTGAATGCTTCCATTGTCAGGTGAACACGTTGTAACATGGCATTTTTCAACCACATTTTCTCACTGATTCTATTTTTAAAGCAAATCAACCAGGACTCCTGAAGTTTGATTGGTTTTTGTTTTGTTTTTTTTGGGGGGGGAGGGTTTTTTTTTTTTAAGTAAACTCTATAAAGTGTTGAAAATTTAAGTCATGTTACTGGGGTGTAGGTTGTAGCCCTGTTGGTCTAAGGACATAGGCAGACAAGGTTCTTAAGGGGGGAATCTGATATCTTTTATTAGACCAACTTAAAAAGTAGGAAAACAATTATTAAGCAAGCTTTCAGGTTCAAAAACCCTTCATCAGGCTAAGAAAGTTTCTGCAGTTGGTGTATGCTCTTCGTGGATGGAATGACTAGTAAAGAAGCCAGAGGCTGGGCTGGTCTGCAGACAAGACAGGCAGTCAGTGAAGATGTAGATTGAGGAGTCAATGGGTGAGAGACAGGCAGGGGGCAGGGTGAAGAGAGAGGAGGGGGATGAATAGTGGAGAGATACCTAGGGAGTCAGAAATGTAATATCTCTCATCCAGTGCACCAAATGCCCTGATGGAAAATACATAGGAGAGGCCAAACAACAACTGCGCACCAGAATGAACGCACACCGGAAATCTATCAAAGACAAAAAAAACCCAATTACCAGTCGGGGCACATTTCTCACAAGAAAACCACTCTCTCTCCAATCTCTCAGTCCTGATCCTCAAAGGAAAGTTACAAAACACTTCCCAGAGACGAGCCTATGAACTCCACTTCATCAGCCTCCTGGATACTAAAAATCATGGACTAAATGTAGACATTGGATTTATACACATTATAACCTACCTGACAGCTGACTTCCCAGGTACTTCTCCACTATTCATTCCCCTTTTCTCCCCGACCCCACACCCAGCCTGTCTCTCACCCATTGACTCCTCAGTCTACATTTTCACTGACTGCCTGTCTTGTCTGCAGACCAGCCCAGCCTCTGGCTTCTTTACTTTTCATTCATCCAGGAAGAGCACACACCAGCTGCTGAAACTTCTTTAGCCCGATGAAGGGTTTTTGAACCCAAAAGCTTGCTTAATAATTGTTTTCCAACTTTTTAAGTCATGTTACTAACACTTCAGGCTGTTACAAATTATTTTTCAAAGCCTCTATCGCTTACTTAAGAGCACAGCAAAGGGAATCCATATGCACAAAGATAAGTGTGCATAGTGGTGGATGCAGCTAAATTATCAATATTACTACAGTATGAGTGAGAGTTCAAGGAGACAACTGGGAATAAAGTTTTGAAGGTATTTATTGTACTGTGAAATTCAGTGTCTTATAGCCCATTTCTGGACTCTCTCCTTTGCAATCTTCATTGCAGCCTTCCCACTGTTGTTTCAAAAAGGCTGATTATTTTTATTACTGTAAGTGAATAAACCCAATGGTTTTGCTGACCACCAATAATGGGAACCCAACTTGACACCATAGGGACCTATTCTCAGATATGCTGAACAGCTACATTCCAAATGAAGTAATTGGGAACTGTGAGTATCTGGTACCTCTGAAAATGAGATCTTACTATAGCAGTCTCAAGTTGGTCATTTGCTATTTGGGTGATGTAAAATTGATGTTCACTGTTAAGAAACATCTTTTATGTATTATTTAAGGGCAGTCCATGAAGCTGTGGACTAGTTCTAAACAGAGAGCATAAACATATGTGAAAGAGAGAACATGGACAGAAACTCAACAGGAAATAAGAGATAATGAGCTGGGGAAGCCAAAGAGTTTAAATCCAATCACAGCAGGAAATCCCTGAAATGCTGAAAATAAAACGATAGGTGAATTAGCCAGCTTGCAAATGCCATGTGATAAAAAAGAACCAAACCATACAGCAAAAGAAAGAGCATTAAGTGATCCTGCCAGGTCTCTGCTTCACTTGCCTCTATTGCCTGAACTCCGTTGCACCTGCTTTGTCATTACCATCTTTTATCATGCAGTTGAAATCAGTGAACACACCTAGATAGCTAAAATACCAAATTTGCTGTACTTTCTACTTAGTTGCATCTGTAATGCTCAGAAATATTAGAGCCATCGTGCTTTTAAATCTAAATATAATCACAAAAAGGTCTGATTTCAGAGTGCCTTTAAATTAATTTTTTAGTTTTATTATTTATTATTTTAGGCTCCTACACTTTTGGTGAGTATTCTTCTAAGAAGAAAATCCAGAGCCCAGCCAGACTCAGAACTAACACTGACTTCAAGAGATAGGTACACCCCTAAGACAATAGCCAAAATGGTCCACAGACTTTTTCATCACAAAATACAAGATGTGCACAAGTCACTATTTATTTAGCTTGTGTTTGTATTATACACTTGTTCTAAACCAAGATGAGAACATTAATACTTAATAGCAACTAGGATCTTAAATTTCAAAGTGGCCAAAACCAGTTTAAGATCAATCTGGATGATGTAGTATCAGACTGAACTGATTTAGTTTAAATTGTTTTATTGAACTTCTTTCCCAGATCCCCTTCAGATTCAAATTAACTCACAGTCCCCCAGCATCCCAGGATGCTTTGCACTTCCCCTGCAAACCACCCCTACTCCCCCCAGAGGGTGGGTGAACTAGCCTTCACCCAAGTTGTCTGCTCCAACCAAGCAAGGAGGTGTGGTCTAGCACCCTACTGGCTTCTGGCCTGAGTCACTGCAGGCACATGGTTGCATTTCGGGAATCAGAAGAGAATGTCTGTTCACTTACTTCTTGGTTCAAACTGCACAGCTTAGACTAGCCTGCAAAGAGGGAATTGATTCAGCCTTGGGCTTTTTGACAGTATGTACTTAGCCGACTTGTGCATGAAACATATTTCGGTGGCCTTTGGAAGTAGGGTTTGGTCAATGCTTTTAAAAATCCTACTATAAAATGCATCTCATGGTGGTTTCAAATAACATACTTTAAAATCTAACCATAAGTTTCTCCTTCTGAGAAACAATTTTTAATTACAATAGTTAGAGAGGTGCTAAATAAAACTGGACTGGAATCCTGGATCCCAGGGAAGTGTTCCTGATTTGTCCAGACCACCTTCTCTTCAAATTTGGGTCCCTGAGACAGTATGTCCAAATATATTTAACAATAATCACTTCTAATGTTGAACACTTTTGTTTGCATAATCCATTTATAAATATGCACTAAGAAAAACTTCCAATACCTAATTCACTACTTAAGCAATCTCTTTAAAATATCCTCTTAGCTTTCAGAACAATTTTGTTCTACCTTTAAAGAACATTTCAAATACATAAATAGTTTCTTATGGATCCCTTGGAAAGTCATTTTAGATATTTTGCTGCAAAGAAAAATTCCAATAAGCACAGTTCACTAAAATTAATCATTTTAGTGCATATTTCAGGGACAGAGTCATATGTGTTTGTCCATAATGTGCATATTATTTTTTCAACATGAACTAGTTATAATAATTGGCTAATCATACTGTGTTGTGCCATTTTGTGTCTCTGCAAAAGGACACAAGATGCACACAGTACGTAAATTACTAAAACTCTGAGGGAATGGAACTGAATGCATTTGATTTGAGATTTAACCTATTTTAAAATTGCTTAATTGTTTAACTTCACTATATAGATCTGTGTCTTCATTAGCAGTGTTATGTGTATAACCAGATTACTTTAACAAGAATTGTTGGAATTGTTGACACACAAAATTTGTATTATAGATTTCATAGACATTAGGGCTGGAAGGGACCACGGAAGATCGAGTCCAGCCCCCTGCCCAAGAGTCAGGAAGTCAGCTGGGGTCATAGGATCCCAACAAGATAAGCACCTAAATTTCTCTTTAAGGTGTTCAATGTAGGTGCTTGAACCACCTCCGGCGGCAATCTATCCCAGACCTTGGGGGCTCGGACAGTAACAAAGTTCTTCCTTATGTCCAGCCTGAAACGGTCTTGCAGTAGTTTCTAACCATTCAACCTTGTCATCCCTTGGGATGTTCTGGTGAACAATTGTTTCCTCAGATTCTGGTGAACACCCCTGATAAACTTATAGGTGGCCATCAGATCGCCCCATAGCCTGCGCTTTTCCAGGCCAAAGAGCCCCTTACCTCTCAGCCTCTTATCATAAGGTCTGTTTTCCTGACCTCTGATCACGCACGTGGCTCTTCTCTGGACTCACTCAAGCTTCTCCCCATCCTCTTTGAATTGTGGAGCCCAAAACTGGATGCAGTACTCCAGCTGCGTCCTCACCAAGACCGAGTACAACAGGAGAACGCTGTCCTGGGATTTGCTTGAGAAGCATCTATGGATGCAAGCCAGTGTTTTGCTCGCTTTATTAGCCGCAGCATCACATTGAAGGCTCATGTTCATCTTGTGGTCAATGATGACCCCCAAATCTCTTTCATCCATAGTACTAACTAGCATAGCACTGCCAAGCCTATAAGGATGCTGCAGGTTTTTCCTCCCAAGGTGGAGAACCTTGCATTTTTCAGTGCTAAATGCCATCGGGTTCTCGTCCGCCCATTTGCTGAGCCTGCCAAGTTCAGCCTGGATCACCCGCCTGTCCTCAGGTGCGGATGCTCTACCCCAGAGTTTCGTACCATCGGCGAACTTGGCCAGTCTGCTTCTGACTTCTATGTCCACATCATTAATGAAGATGTTGAACAATACAGGTCCAAGGACAGAGCCTTGGGGGACCCCACTGGTCACAGGGCACCATGATGATTGACTTCCATCAACCACCACCCTCTGGATCCAACCATGGAGCCAATTCCCCAGGCAACAGACCGTGGTGGACCCAAGGCCACAGTTGGCCAGTTTAGCCAAGAGGTGTTCATGGGATACCAGAGCGAAGGCTTTTTTGAAGTCAAGATATATGACATCAATCTCCTTTCCAGCTCAACCTTTTGTGAAATTACCAGCTTTACAAGTTGAAATCAAATTCACTTTCACTCTGAATGACCACTAAAGGAAACCATGAAGATATCAAACCCAATACACAATGTCTATAAAAATTAAATGCTATGAAATTAAAAACATAGCACCCTTCTAGTGGTTATGAGAACAGCTTCAAAAACCACTCTAAACAAGAACAACTATGGTAATGTTATTATATTCATGACATGTAGATGGGGTGTAGGGGAGTAGGTGAGTTGGGGGATCCCCGACCATGGGGGTGGAGTCATACTTATAGTGCTGACTCACGGCATGACAGTGGTGCATTGGCCAGGAATTTGGCTCCCACTGTAGTGGATCAGTGATCCTGACACGGGCAGTCAACCATGCAGCCGCCAGCAGCAGCCCATGCTGAACTTCTGACACAAGCCATCCATGCAATCAGAGAAGTTCTAGAAATACAGCAGGTGCAGGGTGCACACCAGCAAGAATGGATGTAATGGAATGCAGCCTTGTTTAAGAAGCTGTGGATGACGTGGGATGATAACCCAAAGCCTACCTTGAGGCATTCTAGAGGACAGCCCTACAGACAGGGTTGGATCGTACTCAGTGGGCTCATCAGTTGGGTGCCCTAGTGGTAGGCAAGACCCAGGTAGCGTATCAGGCACTGCCAAGGGAAGAGGCCCACAATTATGACACGGTGAAGGCAGCAATCCTATACAGGCTCGAGAGCTCACACAAAAGCCATAGACAGACCTTCCAAGCACGGAAGGCAAAAGATCTCAAGAGGCCTTGTAGCTTACTCCTGTACCTATGAGATGCGTTAAATAAGTGGCTCCCCATGAACCAGTATGACTGAGATGGGGTCATAGACCAGGTTCTTCTGGAACAATTCCTTTGGGGCCTAGAGGAAGACACTGAGATATGAGTAAGACAGCACCAACCGCGGAACAGTGAAGAGGCCCTCCGCCTTGCTGAGGCCGCCTCCATCTCAGAGAACAAGTGTAGTCATGGGCAAGGCTTCTAGGCCCCAACCAGGGGCATGACCCAAGAAGAGGAGAAAAGGATAGGGCCCCGGAAGGGGAAAGCAAGGGGTGTTGTCCACTATTGTTGTGGCTGGACCAGCCATATTGCAAGGGAATGTAGGCTGGGCTTGAGTGAGCTAAGTCAAGGTTTGGTTCCACCTCCCAGCCCTAGAGATAAGCCAAGGGATGCTGAATGGATCTAGCCCATGAATTGTAGTTTCAGTGAAACCCTATAGGAGGGAGGCTGGGAATGACCAGTAGTGATGGTCTGGATTGGTGCCTAGGCAGTACGAGCTAACCTGGACATGGGATGTTCACAGTCCTTACTCAGCACAGATCTAGTGCTGAAAGACGTGTGGGGGAGGCTGGACCCCTGGTTATGACCTGCATCTTATGGGGTGAAATGCAATTCTGGAGTTGCTATCTCCTGTTGAGAGTAATGGAGTTTCAAGGAGAGCTAAGGGTTGGACTGGCCCTGGCATTGGCCTGTGAAATGACCCTAGGTTGAGAATAGGGACCTATCTACATGGTGCTAGAACAAGTAAAAGTAACAGAAAAAGAAAGGAAGCAATTACTCAGAGGTGAGGGTTGGGCAAGGGAAATATCCTCCCAACAGGACATGCTTGTACAGGGCGGTATAGATATGGATCAGTGAGGCACAATTTTGTCAAGCACAGTGGGAAGATCTAGAGCTGCAATGGTTGGTCATAGAGGACCCAGGAGAAGGGACATCCAGGAGCACCTCCTATTATGTGGTAACAGGGGTTCTGCTATATTGGATCCAGAGGGGTCAGGAGAGGATTGCGGGTGGTCCCAGCCCCATTCCACCAGCAAATTTGGAGGCTGGCACACGACTCCCTGTTAGGGGGCCATGTAGGATACAACAAGACCAGGGTGAGACTGGTCCATGATTTCATCTGGCCCCAGCTGCAAGACGATGTGGATAGGTGGGGTGTAGCATGTCCCCAGTGCCAGAGAACCCAGGAATGGAGGCCTCAGAGGGTCCCCTTGTAACCCATGCTGGTGATTGAGATGCCCTTCTCTCGCGTAGTGCTGAATATCATGGGACCTCTGCCAAAGTCTCACGGGGGGGTACCAATATGTATTAGTCTTGATGGACTATGCAACATGTTTTCCAGAAGCAGTTCTGCTTAGGTCAATCACGACTACTCGAGTGGCTGAAGAGCTGTTAAAGTGGATTGCCCATGTTGGAATCCCCCATGAAATACTAACCGACCGGGGGACTAACTTTACATTGGGAGTAATGAAAGCGCTACGCAGCACTCTGGGCATCAACTATCTGAAGACATCCATTTATCACCCCCAGACCAACAGGTTAGTAGAAAGACGCAATGGGACCATCAAGAGAATGCTCAGGAGATACGCACAAGAGGACTCACTTGTGTGGGACATGGTATTAAACCCACTATTATTCACTCTTTTGGATGCTCCTCAGGAGTCTACAGAATTCTCACCCTTTCAGCTGGTATACACACACAACCAAAGGGGTCTCTTGCAAATTATTAGAGAAGAGTGGAAGAGGCCAGTGAGGCCAGGGGTTATGGCGGAAAAGTATAGACAGGAATTCCAAGAGCGTATAAACAAGGCCCAGCAAATTGCCTGTCAGAATCTCCGAGGCAGCTCAAGAATGACAAAAGACCCAGAATGATCAGAGAATGAAGTCCAGAACATTCCAACCAGGTGATATGTTACTAATATCATTTCCAGCTTCAACAAGTAAGCAGCTCTCTATGTGGTAAGGCCCCTTTGAAATTACCTGGCAAGTGGGTCCAGTAGATTAGGAAGTACTCAAACCAGGAAACCACCCGGAATGTCAGATCTACCATGTCAACCTCCTCAAAGAGTGAAGGACCCCGCAAGGCTGAATGGCACAACACAAGGAGGTGAAAGAAGAGCTAGGACCTCCTTGCCTGCATAATTGTCTTTACCACAGATTGGCCACAGCATCTGGATGCCCCGAGGGCTGTCCTGGGAGAACTCAAAGCAGCCGGAATGAAAGCCAACTGCAAGAAATGTAAACTAGATGGAAAAGGAACCATGTATCTGGGGTTGTGTGGTCTGGGGAACCATCCAGCCCCTCAAAGACAAAGTGGCAGCTAAATGCCACTTTCAGGAACCATGCAACTGTTGTCAACTCCAGTCCTTCCTAGCGATCATTAATTACTATTAATGATTTCTACTGCACTTCACAGAGCTTGCTGTACCCCTCACCAATGCACTCCAAGGAAGGACATCAAGGGTTCTACAGTGGATGGCTGAAATGACAAAAAGCTTTGAGAATCTGAAGGAGGCCATGTATCGAGACGTAGTAGTACATACCTCAGACTTCTCTACCCCTTTTATCTTACAAACCAATGCATACAGTAGTGCCTTGGGGGCAGTCCTTCTGAAATGATGGGGAGAAGATGAGTGACCAGTCGCATTTGCAAGCCATAAGTTTAACTTAGTATAAGCAAGGTATGCTGCAATAGAAAAGGAGTGCCTAGCTATATACTGGGTGGTAGAATATTGTAAATACTATCTGATGGGCTGAGAGTTCCTGGTAGTAACAGATCATGCCCCACTTCAGTGGCTAACCAAAACCCATATAGAAAACACCCATATAACCCACTAGGCACTTGTTCTGCAACCTTTTATGTTCACAGTGGTGCATCGCCCCAGTAAAAATAACGTCATGGTGGATTTTCTCTTCAGATGCATGAGTCAGGATGAGCCAGCCAAGGAGGCACACCAAGTACACCAGAAGCAGCACCAGATGACTCAGGATGCACATCAAGATACCAAGATACCACAAGGCAGCTTAAGGGGGCACATCTGTGGTGGTGAGAAGCCCCCACAGGCATTGGGAATGCCGAGAACAACCCCTGAAGTTTCCAAAGGGTAAAAGAGAGCCCCCTGCAGCCCAGGAAACTTACCATCCAGACTAACGGGGGTGGAGCAGGAGCCACGCAAGTCGGTGTTCCGCTGACTCTTGAAGCATCTGCTTCCTGGGTGGGGTGGTGGTCAGCTGATGGCAGCAGCTGACGCCGCCACCACAGGAAGTTGAAAAACCCACTGGAAGTTGGCATGGCAGGAGAAGCCAGCCAGGAGAGCACTGGTCAGAGGGGAGCTTCAGGCTCCAGGAGAAGAGACTCCATAGTCACAACCCCACAGAGGTTGAGCAGGAGCAGTGGCTGCAGCAAGCTGGAGACAGATTTTTCCCAGGTTCTTCTCATTAAAGAAAACCAGGCAGGCACTCCTCTCAGAGATGACGCCTGTCATCCGAGGCTCAGACCCTGAGGATAGGGGTTGGGGCTTCTAGAGGAAATCTTCATCTGGACAAAAAGCCAGGGCATTACCATCGATACTGGACCCCATAGTCAAGGGGTAGACATCATATCAGGATACAGACCTGCGTACCCAAATAGTTGGCATGTGGACAGGGTGTAGGGGAGGCAGAGCCCTGAGGAACAGTGTGGTGCACTCGTGAGTACCTGCCCAAGGACAAAAGGGGGAAAAAAAGACACCACTGAACCCCTTTCTTCTTATATACATCATCAAGACAACTTTGGGGGCGGAGCCATACCCATAGTGCCAACTAATGGTGTGACAGTACTCCTTGCCCTAAATTACCTCAGTCCCTCCTATGAAGCAACATAATGTTTTGAAACAAAGTGAATAATGTACCCCAGGGGTTTTCAACCTTTTTTAATAAGTGTACCCCCGGCCACCCCTCTTTTTATTAAGTGTACCCCCAGAGGGTGGTGATCAGTCAAACACGGAGTGGGGGAGGCAAGCAGCTGTATACTGAGTGGGGGTGGGGGATGGTGAGCAGCCAGGCATGGAGTGGGGGCAGCGCAGCCTCTGTGTGGCCCTGCTCTTACCCCAAGCCAGCCCTGCTCCTGTGAGGCAGCGGTGTGGGGTGGTGGCACTCTATCCCTGCCTGCCCCCACATACCACCTGGGACCTTTCAAAGTACCCTCAAGGGTGCACGTACCCCTGGTAAACAACTCCTGATGTAGCCTAATGTGCAGCATGAGTCAAGTGCTTAAGCTACTGAGGAGTGCAAGTTTATGTACAACCCTGTGATCAGTGTTTTCTATTGGATAGCTCTAGGAATTGCCCTTTGCAAGCATCTACTGCTCTTCATTTTCTGTGGGAAGCACTTGGATTTATAAACCTACATTTCTGACCACTGGCTGGATGGATCCAATCACTCAATTTGAATCACCTTCCTGGTTCATGGTGCCTATCATTTAGATACCCAAATGCCTCAGGAACCAATTAGAATTTAGCCCTTTGTCTCCACCATTGCATTACACCAAGACAGTTATTGCTTTGGCAGTATTCGCCAAATGGGAAAATGTCATTTTAGTGAAGTCAGAAGAACACAGTGTTACATGCATTAGGCCTAAGATTTAGGTTTACCTAAAGTATGTTTTCTTATCCAAACCACTATTACTCAAAGGGCACTGATATTTTAATTTTTTCCCCAAATAAACACCTTCTTATCTGCTGTCATTGTCTAAAATGGACAAATAGTGAAAGGTAAAATAAAATACTTTAAATTTGTGCAGTTATATTTATACTGTTGTTAAACTTTGTGAAGCTATAAATCTTCTAACTTGATGCTGTTAATTTAAGTGACGCTAATATTCAATGTCAAAGAAATTTCTTCATATTGGTGACCTGACCAGGTTCTTTACTAATTAAAGTAATTTGATCTATTTAAATAAAACAAAATTGTATTTAATTATGCTTATTCTGTAGTGTTTTTTTAACTCAGAGTCACCTTGTCCTTATTCTAACTTCCTAGGTCCATGATGGAAGTCAAAATACCTTCCTTCCTGTGTTACATCAGATACAGACAACTAGAAAGTAGCTAAAAGCCTTACAAGAACTAACTTGAGTGAGTTCCTGAAACTGCTGGTTTCACTCCTGAGTCAATAATAAATACCATTTTTT
Source organism: Crocodylus siamensis (assembly GCF_052110815.1). Lineage (NCBI taxonomy): Eukaryota > Metazoa > Chordata > Crocodylia > Crocodylidae > Crocodylus > Crocodylus siamensis. Next base: position 55,264,577 of record NC_143400.1, on the reverse strand, counting down.
TGACTGCTGCCATGATGACTAACAAGGCAATCAAACTTAGCCAACAAACAAAAACACCCAGGCTTGACAGAGTCTCATGAACTAACCAATAGAGGTCACTCTAAGAATAATTTTCTTGGTATTTTCTGTATTTGAAAACCAAGTCTGACCTTACTAGATGGAAAACAGTAGCTCTAAGGTTGTTCCTAATACTTCTATAGCTGACTGTACTACTGGAAAATCTTCTGGAGGCATTTAATTTACCTTGGGTTTTTATTGGTATCAAGAGACTGTCTTTTAAAGGCTACACTAAATATCTTAACTAATTTAGGTACATCAAATCCTTCTAAAGTAAATTAAAAAAAATATTTGGGCTATTTGTTACAAACAACTTCAATCCTTTGTGGCTTAAGGCTCAGACGTTTGGTCATGCATTGCTATAAAGGTAAAATATCTAACAATAATAAATTTTGGGCACCATAAACCTGGCAGCATGTTTTATGTCTTGCCTACAGTGAAAGTTCAAAAGCTACTGTTCAGAAAGTAAAAATTTTAACATTACAAATGTGGAAATATTTCTTAAGTCAAAAATGTTGTTTCCTGTTATTAATGTCACCTGCTTACCAGTAGATATAAAACCAAACCTAGAAATGCTTCATTTTTTGAAAGCATCTAAACAGTTTTAAAGTACCCAATTGAAGCCCAAATGGGCTTCAGTATTCAAGCCTAAATATAACAGGTTGACAAGAAACTAACTTTGCATAGCTTCACTTGAGAATGGAATTCTCCTCTGAGCCGTTAAAATATCAATGATGTGTAGCAGTGTGGATTAGTGCCTGTGAGTGAGTCGTTAATCAGACACCTTTATATTTTTATTTCACTGGATGCCTCTCATTTTTAGTCATTTTAGTACAAGAAAAATGCTAAAGTTTGCATTTGCACAGACTGGAACTGTGTTTGGAAGGCAAGTCTGATTTGTAAATATTTAGATAAATGCACATGTATTCACATGTGTATGTGTGCACACATGCACACACGTGCACACACACATGCATACGTGCGTGTGTGCCGACTCAAGAAAAAAAATTAGACAATCTGTATACTCTTTACTGAAAACTAAACTTATTTTTTAAAACTAAAATATGTTTTTACTGATATCTATATTACATACATCAGTAAAAGAATTAAGACCTTCTCACAGGACTCGGTTCAAATTTGGGAGTTTAACACCAACCCTAGTAAAGAAGTTGGACTGTCAGTAAAAACTTTGCAGATTGTCAGTAAAAAAAAAAAGGTCTTGAGTTGGTTTTAGGTGGATATAGGGTTTGATTTGTGAATGGCAAGCCTGCTGGTAAATAAACAGTAGATTGCTACATGGATCATAACTTGGTTTTAAACCCTGCTGCCACCACCCCAGAGGTGCTGTATTCAACCCACATCCATATATTCCCACTCCACATCATGCTGCTCCTGCTTCCCTACCTCCCAGCCTTAGTCCTGCTGATGGTTCTCTGCCCATCCTGGCAAAGAGCCCCACCTGCTGCCTCTCACCCCTCCTAGCCTCACAGGTCCATCCTGGGCACTTCACTCCCCTTCCTTACTTTTCTCTATAACAACAAAGGAAGGAAGAAATCAGTTAGGCTCTCCATTGTGAATGCCTCAAAGTGAGAAGCACATCCATTATTTTGTTGCTCTACAAATTACCTCTTTCTCTTTTCCTCCTTCAGTTTTTCAGCAATGAGTAACAGTAAATAACTGCCCTCCAACTAAGTATAAAACTCTTACCTGCTCTCAGAGAGTGCCACAATGCTCACAACTAACTTGGTGGGGGAAAGACTGGACCTGGTAGGGTGCTTACACATGTGCAGTGAGGCTGGTCCAATGCACTATAATTACAGCAGGGCGGAGCAGACACAATTAATCGAATCTGCTGGAGCACTGAGTTTGCTGAAGCATGGTAATTACTGTGCTCCAGAAGACTCCAGCATTACATGTATCAGCATCTCCACACTGAAAGATGGTGGTGGAGGCATTTTAATTAAAGCCTGTTTGATGATCTTTAGTTAAAGCACTCCCACCACCTTTTTTCAGAGCGGGGACACTGATATACAAGACGCTCCAGGTGCTTTACTTAGAGAGGCTCCCTTGTATTTTTGTCATTATTATTTTTGCTGTAATATAAAGGCTACTTTTAGATTGATGCAGCTGAGCTTCCGCTGTTTGCATTCAGATCACCTCTGTGAATAACCTTATGGCTAGGAAACCAAATCCCTATAGCCATTCTTAATGACATGTCTTGTGAGTGACAATTGATTAATGCTATGGCTAAACCTTCAGGCCAATGTAACTATAATTTGTGAGTACATGATTTTTGCAAGACACCTACTAAAAGGGTCTCAATGGGTATCCCTAAATTATATAATAAGAATTGTAAGAACTTCACAAAATTGTGTAATACCATAAAAATAAAATGTTAACAAAGGTGAGAAGAAAAATGGAAAAGATAACCACTCTATAAGAGAGTTTGATTTTGTATGGATTCAAAGGTGGTGCGACAGCATCAGTACATTGCATGATCAGGGGAAAAGTTCATATAACTTGTAACCAGATATCCTTGATGAGCCTAGTTATGGTTGAATTTAATTTAAAGGGTGCAGTTGTGTCTCAGTTGCATCCAGCTACTCTTGAAGCTTCCAATCAGAGGCATGTCTGAGGAGCATGCTAAATGCACTATCATGAAGTTATAGGATCACCAACTGCAAGCATATAATAACAACTAGTGAATTGCCTGTCAAGAATGATAGAGAGGGGCATGAGGTCAGCACCATCTCCTTTGTCCCCACCATCATGGCGGTGCTTTGCCACCTCCAGAGAGCAGGGCCGGGGGGGCAGGGGGCAAGGCCAGTACCATTCTGCCATGCCTCTGCTGCCTCCTGTCCATAATGTTCTTGGAGCACTCTGGTTGTTTCAGTAACCAATCAGAGTGCTCCAACAGCATTACGGACAGACAGCTGGACTAAGCCCTTTATTATATTAGAATAATTTTTAAAAACCTAATAAATGGAGGCTATTTTTTATTTTTGTTTTCTGGCATTTGAAGCTTTAAGAGGCAGATTTTCAAATCTCACCTTCACAACCATGGGCACCAGAAAATTGATACATTTAAAAGCAAAAATGCAATATTCTCCAATTGTGATGTCTCTAGGGACTGTGGCTTTAAGAAAACTCCAAAATACAGGTAGACTCAATCAAATCATGAAGTTTGGCAACACTTAAGGCATCACAAGATGATCTTCCCACAACCCTTAACATCTATTAATTTTCAAAGACCAGCTTTTAACACCAGCCAGTGCTGAGGGAAAGGAGATATTTGCAGAATACTACCAACATTTATTCATGTGACCACAGCATGAAAAGGATTCTGATGTGCAGGTAATATATGTGTTAACAGAAGGTGTTGACACTGCAATTAATAAAATCTTTGCCTCATTGTTCTCAAGAGAAAAAAAAAAGGAACAGATGCCAGGTACTATGTTCACACTCCCAAGTGAATAGGCAGAAATAGTGATATAAGACTATGCCACTCTTGATGTTTAAAAAGCCAGAAGGTCTAAATATATCGGAAAATACTTTTATGACTATTTACAACCAACTGATACACAGCTCGTCTTCACAGTGCTACTCCGAAGCTAAATAGCCCATATGTTTTTAATAACTCAGCTCTGCAATTGTGTTTTGTTATAGAGGGGACGATTTGATTGTATGTGCTTTAGACCACGTTAGCTATTAGGAGCAAAGATATCTTCTGGCTACCTTTTCACCACCAATAGAGCAGTGGAGCCAAGGTGGAGTCTCCAAAAATCAAAGCTACTTTCAAGATATTTAATTTACCTGTCTGTGGTCATATCTACATGTGCATTTACGCTGGCTTAAATTTACTGCACAGTAAATTGATGCACCGTAAACTGGAATAGGCTGGCATCTACATGTGCAGGCACATTAAAGCACAGTAATGCTGTGTGTGGATTGACTTGGAACTAAAGTTTGTTCTAAGTCAGTTCACACACAGTGTTACAGCACAGTAAGGCATCTACATTTGATTAATTACTGTACAGTACTGCACGAGTAAATTTGATACCTGCATCATGCAGGTATCAAATTTACACTCACGTTGGCATAAGTCACTATACTTATTGAGCAGTACAGGCATTCATGTGCAGATGCATGCCCATACTGCACAATAATTTCAGTAACTATGCAGTAAATGTGTGTGTGTAGATATGCCCTGTGGGGAGTGCTACAGTGTGAAGAATCCCTTAATCCTATACAGAATTGAGAACTAAGCACCCACTTCCTGCCTCTTTGCATCAGCAGCTACAAGACATTCATATATCATAGAATCATAGAATGAATGAGTCAGAAGGGACTTAGGCAGATCATCGAGTCCGACCCCCCACCATGGGCAGGAATGAGCACTGGGGGTGGGAGGGGTCATAAGACCCCAGCCAGGTGCTTATCCAGTCTCCTGTTAAAGATTTCCAGGGAAGGTGAGAGCACCACCTCTCTGGGAAGCCTATTCCAGGCTCTGGCCACCCTTACAGGGAAGTAGTTCTTCCTAATATCTAACCTAAACCTATCCTCCCTCAGCTTGTGGCCATTGTTCCTAGTGACTCCAAGGGGGGCCGTGGTAAACAGACTGTCCCCGAGTCCCTGCTGCTGGCCCCTGATAAGGTTATAGGCAGCCACAAGATCCCCCCTCAGTCTCCTCTTGCAGAGACTGAAGAGATTCAAGTCCCTCAGCCCCTCCCCATAGGGCTGGCCATGGAGGCCCTCAACCATACGAGTGGCCCTCCTCTGGACCCTCTCCAGGTTCTCCACATCCCTCCTGAAGTGCGGCACCCAGAACTGGACACAGTACTCCAACTGCGGCCTGACCAGCGCCGCACAGAGGGGGAGCAAGACCTCTCTGGACCTGTTAGTGATGCCCCTGTTGATGCAGGACAGGGTGCAGTTGGCTCTGCCTATTGCTTCATCGAACTGGTGACTCATATTCATCCTGGAGTCAATCATGACTCCAAGATCTCTCTCTGCCTCTGTGCTGCTGAGAGGGTCAGCCCCTAACCTATAAAAATAATGCTGGTTCCCTGTCCCCAGGTGCAGCACTCTGTACTTGTCCTTGTTGAACCACATCCTGTTCAGATCCACCCGCTTCTCCAACCTATCCAGGTCTGCCTGGATACGGTCCCTGCCTGCCAGTGTATTCACTTTACCCCACAGCTTGGTGTCATCAGCGAACTTGAACTGGGTGCTCATGACACCCTCATCCAGGTTGCTAATGAAGATGTTGAACCACACTGGCCCAAGGACCGAGCCCTGGAGGACTCCGCTGCCCATACCCTTCCAGGTCGACATCGACCCGTCCATCACCACCCTCTGGATGCGCCCCTGGAGCCAGTTTGCCACCCATGTGACTGCACCAGAATTGCAACACTGTGTCAAAGGCCTTCTGGAAGTCCAAGAAGATGACATCGATTTCCTCCTTCACATCTAAGCTTTTGCTACCTGGTCACAGAAAGAGACCAGGTTAGTCAGGCAGGATCGGCCTTGTATGAACCCATGCTGGTTACCCCTCAACATCACTTTCCCTGCAGGGCTCTCACAAATGTGGCCCTTGATAATTTTTTCAAAGACCTTCCCCAGGATAGAAGTGAGGCTAACTGTAGTTGCCAGGCTCTTCCTTCCTTTCCTTCTTGAAAATAGGGACCACATTGGCCCTTTTCCAGTACTCAGGGACTTGGCCCGAGCACCAGGAGTCCTCAAACAGCCGTGCCAATGGCTCCGCAATGACACCAGCCAATTCCCTCAGCACCCGCGTATGAAGGTCAAGTATCATTTTGCAGCTTGGGAATTCTCACTTAGGTGTGTGTGTGGCTCCTTCTCAGCCTTTACATGGCTGCAACTGCTCTTGTCTCTGAAGCTGCAGCTACTCTCTCCTGAGCCCCAAATGTAATTTTGGACATAAAAAAGGCTGTTTTAACATACAGGAGCTGTGCTTTCTCAGTTGTCCCATAAGCCCCATGAGATACTGTTTTCATCAATCAACAGGTAAAGTTGCTTGATGGAAACTGTTACTCTATATGACCTGCTTCACGTTCACAGGGCAAGTTATCCAGAAGGGAAAAAAGCACAGTGGGAACTTGGCTTTCTAGCATTTTCCAGGGAAAAACTTCTTTGTGGCTGGATTACTGTGGCTTATTATTGTTTTTGAGGCTCATTATTGAGTGATGAAGTCCTCTACAAAGACTCCCCTCAATTTTTCAATGGTAACAATTCAACTCTAGAGCTATATGGAACATCTTCCAGATTTCTGAAAAGCAAGACACACACAGAAAGAATTTTAACCAGAGCAAAAATATATGACTATAAGCATATAAATAAGGATTGAGGAATAAATGCTTCAGTCTTAAAAATTATTCAAACCCCGACCAATGCAATGGTCTACAAAAAATCTATTGTAAGCACTGCAGCTTAATTCAGGAACATATTTAATACACACTTCATTTTAGCTCACTTTGAAGAATTTAAAGCTGAGCATAACACAGTTGTGCACAAATGTAATACAGCACTTGTTTCCTGGATGCAGATGTTTTACAAAGCTGATCTGATTTTACGCAAGAGGTTCTTAAGGAAAGATCCCAACACCCTACAAATGTTTTAGCTATGTTTAGCTAAAACAATAGGAAAAAATACTGGAAACATTGATCATGAACTAACAGAAGGCATGCAGAAATTTTTTGTGATCAAAGGTACATAGCATTCCATTAGCATAGAATGGGATTTCCATACCTAAAAACTCAGATTTAAGGCCCATAATTTAGCTTGATTTTAGAGAATTTTTTGATACAGTCGTATATAACATACAATAATCTATAACAGCAATTGTAAGAAAGAGTTTTTTTAGGTGGCTATGGGTTTGAATTGTGAATGACAATTCTGCTAGTAAATAAACCGTAGATTGTTACATGGATCAAATCTAGACTAGATCCAGCTGGTTGAAGAGGAGGAAGTATTAACTGAAGGTACACAACTGAATCAACAAAAAGGAAGGAGGGTGATGTAGTTGTGAACAGAATTGTTGGGAATAAAGGTGTAGCAACTAGAGGCAAAGTGGTTTAGGCAAATAAATGTGGAAAAAAATAAGTAATGATACATTAAGACTGGAACACTGGAACACACTTTTAATAGCTTATGATATAATTGATGGGAGGTTATGTGTACAGTGGATAAGATACTAAAATCTCTACTACAACCTTTAAGAATATTCATTTAGTGTACCAGTATATGATTTCAGTTTGTACCTACCAGAAATGTATTCTAGGACTGCAAGTTTGAAACATTCAAGCTATAAAATAAAATCCAAGATGATACAACATCATTTTATGAACTCTCCAAGCAGCTAGACCTTCTCATTCATCATCCATTAAGACAGTCCTAGATGTAGTAATAGATTATGCAACATAACAGATGGCAGGTGACAAAACAAGAAACAATGGTCTCAAGTTGCAGCAAGGGAAGTTTAGGTTAGATATTGGGAAAAACTCTCTCACTAGGAGGGTAGTAAAACTCTGGAATAGGTTACCCAGAGAGGTTGCGAAATCTCCATCATTGGAGGTTTTCAAGACCTGCACAGAGTTGGACTAAATTACCTCCTAAGGTCCTTTCCAACCCTAACTTTCTATGATTCTATGACATGAAGTTCAGATATTAGTGCTACATAGACAGTGATTTGGGGGAAAGTTCTTTGGAAGAAAATAAGTCCAGAACCAATTCTATTCTTCATTTCAAATACCATTGCATAGTTTTGCACACTCATAAAGGCTTCACAGAAAATGATTCAGTATCTATAAAAAGAACCAGGAAAACTGGATTCAGAACACAGTTTATGGCAAGAACATTTTTTGTATGAATGGAATACTGGAGAACTGTTTATTCAAAGGTTTCAAGGAATTTAGGCTCTCATTTCTTTAAAAGGAAGTTTAGAGTACAGTTTATTAAAGGACAGTTCATCAAGGGATACAGATCTTTGGATGGACAAGAGTGCAAATATATTATAAGGCTATTTAAACTAGTGCCAATTATAATATAATACCTGGACATAAACTTGTGACAATATGAAGATAGAAGGCCTAAAGCAAGGTTTCCTACCCATTGTTTATACTGAATATGTTTTATAATGCAAAAGGATTAGCAAAGATGTTAAATGAATAAATACATTAAAAACCAGTGCTAACTCCCAGCCCTCAGTATCAACTATATTGTAGAAACCTGCCTGCCTACATGATAGAGAAAGCTTCTGATTCATTCCTTCAAAGAATTATTTTAAATGGCATGGGTAAATCACAGTCACTATGAAACACACATTGATTGCTACCTGTAGAACCAAAATATCCATAAGCACTGAAGAGTTTAATTAGAATATCCTCAGTCGGCAGTGAGTTTGATAAAATGTTAGTGACAATAATACACAAGACTCTGTAGTTGTTAAGTATGTAGAGTAAATACAAAAGAGAGTACAAGTGCTAATAGAAATATCAAGAAACATCATTAAAAGAAACATCTTGGATTCTTTCCATTCTAGCTCATCTTTTATTCCAAAATAATTAGTTGCAGTTATAAGGTGCAAAAGGTTTATAGCACACTGGATTATATTGCTACTTTTCACATATGGCTGGAAGACTGAATAATCTACACATATAAAAAGAGATCTAATTTGACATAAAAATTGGTAACCCTAAAAAGCAACCCTCACCTACATCACTCACAGGTAGCTACTTACCATGGATTATCCACTTCCATATTTTTCCAAAGGCAATAATAGCTCATAGATAAATATTTAAAAATACTAAAAAAATACAGAAAACCCAAATACTACAAAAATATTTTGTTGGAATCAACAATATTCTTCTGTGGTAAAAAACAGCAATACCAGAATCAGTGACTGCTGGCCCTAAAGAAACTTTGATGGAATTATTCCTTGTCTAATTAAGCAAACAGTTCCCAGTCAGAAGTGATTTATTAATTTGTTAAAAGTCTCTACCTACCTCCTTTGGAACCCAAATACTATACTTTATAGAATATTATTTTTCAAGAAAAGCATGAAAATCACTAATTTCTTGATTCTGCTAAAAGACTCAGATTGGCATAATATGCCATTCAATCTGTGACCCAAAGGCTGCAGGCTGATAATTCATGATGCTGGCTTTCTTCCTCATTTCCAGCTGCTACATCATATTAAAATCAGTTGAAGACACATTACATTCTTGACAGTACTTTTCCACAGGGGAACTATGTGATTGCAAATGGGTTGGGAGCATCCAGTACAACTACAAGAATTGCAAAGGGGAGAGACGGGGCATAAGAAAATCTTGTTATTAAAATGGAATTTGCAGCATAGAAACATTTGACAATCTCTGTTTTACAGGCATGAAGCCTAACATAGCACATCAGCACATATTAGGGCAGAAAATGGCTGATCATGATTCATAAATACATGCTATTTGAAGTCAGGCATTAAGAATAATCGAAGATAATCCTGCGCTTTAGAAAAAAAATGCTTGTGTGCACTTGGGATGAAACCTACAGATAAAAAAACCAGCTCTATTTTATATACAAAATACATAATTTTAATAAGTACATATTTTTGTAATCTTTATACCACCATCAGGTCTTATTATTCTTTCATCTTTTTTAACTGAAACAAGGACCAGAACAGATTAGTTACTTGATGTGCAAAAGAACTATTTTTCTGCTTAAATAGCTCATAATGTGACAGACTGTCAAAAAAAAAAAGCTTAATATAGGTATAAACCTCAATATGGCATATATCTATTATAAAGCAATCTTACCAGAAATCTGGAAAACTTCCATTAAACGTTCTGTCTTGATTCTGACAGTTATGAAGTGCTAAATACTATTAAAATGCAAGCTTCTTTAAATATTCTTTACCCAGTTTAGCCTATACCCAGTTTTTAACATAAATGTCATAAATGAGTTGAGCTATATTAGACTAAATTTAGGTAATCAGAACAATTGCCTTACATTAAGTACATTGAAATTACCTTACATGTCCTCCAGGTTTTCATTTAAAAAGAAAAAATACTGGCAGCACAAAATTGCTGCATCATATTGTGTGTAATATGCCCTGCATCTACAATTGAAGAAGAAAGACTAATTTTAAAAAACCTCTCACTTCAAGTAGAATGGGTCTAAGTGTCAAGTCCTATATGTCCTCATCCAGAAGTATTAAACAGGTCACTTAAATAATACTAACATGGTGCTACATGCAAAGTGCTTACAGCTAATCGCTACTAATGTCATCACATAGTCAATAAACTGAATTCCCCTGTTAATGTATTTTCCTACCTGCAAAGGGAACTGGGGCATCCTTATCCAAAGCAACAAGGGGAGGATCCAAAATGACAGTGTCATTGTTTTCAGTAATGACCCCATGGTATGAAGTTTCAATCCATGGCTTGTGCTTGTTTACTGGAAAACAAAATACAGAATCTTCAGTTAGGATGAAGCAATTATGCTCAATATGTTTAACAGAAAGTCATTTTTTAGTATATAATTCATTACAATATTAACGGTACTATTTGATGACAATAAAATACTATATAAACATCAAAAGAATTAAACCTTCAGCACCTTCAAGACACATTTGGGTTCTTATCTTGCTGGGATCCTATGATCCCTGTTGACTTCCTGCCCCTAGGGCAGGGGGCTGGACTTGATGATCCTCCAGGGTCCCTTCCAGCCCAAATGTCTATGAAATCTATGGAAAACCATACAACATACATGATGCAGATTTTATACCCAATTTACTGGTGGGAAAGTTGAAGCTCTGGGACATTCTCAAATAGATTTTCATAAGAATCCATTGCCAATTTAGACACACTAAATAAATGGCCAGAATTTCAAAGTATTTTTGAAAACCTGGCCAGAAATATCACCATAGGAGCTGCTGACCACATGAAAAGGAAGGCCATGAGTCTGCAGACAAGGGTAAATGCAGGGCATCCAATAGAGGTCTGCCACTTCCTGGGCAAGTTCTCCAACAACTCATCTGTAATACAGCCATAATCCTGAGCTCTGCTCAGTCCTTTCACAGACTAGTTGGAGGCACCTACACCCAGGGAAGGGTTTGAGGCTCTGGATCCCAAGTGGAAAGAAACATCTAAACCCCAGAGGAGTAGGGATTCAGAATAGCCCTCTATTAGTATTTTCTATCAGCTAGTTCTAGGCAGCTCCTCACTCAGCATTTTTCCCTGAGATGCTCAAGTACCTTCAGGGAGTATATTATGAGTCTGGGTATTTACTTCTGGATTCCAGGGCTAGATGCCTAGAATTTGGATGCTGCCACACATAGTGGGCAGGTGTCAACGTCCTTAATTGGACATATTTGATTCACAATGTTCATCTTTCTAATAGCAAATGTTACTCCAAAAAAATTATATAATTATGGTTCCAAAATCACCAAACAACTGAAATTGCTTATGTTGACTACTGGAGGGCTTTGAAAGGTGCCCATTCATGAGGAATCCTATTCCACTCTTGTCAGAAAAGGATTTTAAAAAAGAAATCAAATAGTTGTATTTGATCTCTTGCTGACTACTTTTCCCCATCCAGATTCCCACTCGAAGCTTTGAGCAATACATGATCATTTAATCTTTCCTTCCTCTTGTCCCAGCTTTTGAAGCAGTACATTTCTCCTCTACGATCATTTTGTACTGCATTTTCTTTTAAATACACCATTATTATTAAAGGTCCTACAATAGAACTCAGCTAGCAACTGTCTCTCCTCAACCACCTTAGTTACCACCTCACCTGTTCTCTATTATGATTTGCTGTATGCAATTTAAACAGTGTGTCCTCTAGCCTCCAGTTTTCTAGATCAGGTCCTCCTGAACAACACTAAATACTGACTTTTAACTACAAACAACTAAAAGGGCTTCCAATTGTGCTTTCTATTTGAGTCCAAACATTCAATGCCTCAATGGCTGTAGCTTCTGCCAGACAGCAACAGACAAGAACTGCTACTGACTACCTACCACTTCAGCAAGGGAACGTTTGTGTCAGGGTGACAGCCCTTAGCTTTTCTCCAACTAAGAAGTACCCACAACGCAGCGGAGGGTAGCCTTTATAAGTATCCTATACTCGCCTTACTTTGGAGGTTGCAACACTGTTGTATTTTATAGGAGCTACCTCATCACAAATAGCTCCACCACATTGCCGCCAGGCCCTCCAGTTGGATGCAGTTTACAGTCATACTCAGGGAATTCTGTGCATCCTATAAAATTGACAGATCATACACATTACTTATCCGTGCTGATGCAATGCACCTACTCTTATAGGTGGCACTATTAGGTTATGCTACTGTAACAAATATTTTGTATTAATACTGGCAAAAAGAGGACAAGAAAGAGAGAGAAAAGACTAATAAGGCTGAGAATATGAAAATAACATTTTCATTAATAACTGCAGACAATACAATTCAGTATACAAGCTGGAAAAAGACTGAGAGCATGGTTTTTCCTCATTTAGATAACAAGTTGGCCTCGTGTTTGAGGCTAATTAAGTGTAATGGCATTAAATTTATGTGATCTGGTCCCAGGGGATTTTAGCAGAATACGACAAAAACCCCATGAAATCAACTGACCTTCTCATCAACTATTTTCCTGAGAGGCCTGCCATGATGGAACACACCAAAGCCAGACCATGAAAACAGACCTTACCTGAACCTGAATTTAATACAAAACCTATTTTTCTGAGAAACTTGACTCTAATACATACATACAGATCTGCATCCAATTTCTGAACACTTATAACATTAAGGCTGTATATCTGATGGCACAGAAAGACAGAACATATAAATCAAAGGCAGTTTTAATGCTGCTGCATTGCATTGCTATATCCTTTAAGCTGTGTTTTTTTATGAGACTCATATTTTGATCCAGGTATCCAGGTTGTAGTTGGTCTAGAGGCAAAAAGAATCAGAACTCATGGTAGAGGTGATATCTTTTATTAGACCAAATACATTTCTACAAAAAAATATCTTTATTTGCAAGCGTTCAGGTACAAGCACCCTTTTTCAGGCATAGAAGAAAAGAGTATAAAAGATCTCCTAGGTAGAAATGAAAGTTCATATTTCATAGAAGAGTTGAAGGTGTGGCAAAATCTCCTGTTTGGAACAGTTCGTTTTAGGCAGATTACCTGGATACAGATAACCTCGGTACCTAACACATGGAAGATATTGAACTTTAGCTGATTTTTTTAAATTAACTTATTTTTTTAATGAACTCTTCATAATTTTATAGGAAGGAAGCAAGTTTTACCACCTTCTGTGTGAAAGTACCACTCGGTGCTTGTGCCCAAAAGCTTGCAAATAAAGACTTTTTTTTTGCAAAAATCAAGTTGGTCTAATCACTTCTACCATGATATTTTGATCCATACATTAAACCAGGAAAAAGGCACTTTTGATCCATACATTTAACCAGGAAAAGGGCACTTTGCAATAATACGTGCTATATTTTTCAACATGAACTGCTGTTAAAATCCTTTTGCTTTTCCAAAGCAGTTGTGATTTTAACACAGATTTTTTTTGTTGGAATTTTAATTACAATCAAGAGGAAAAAGGGGAACAAATGTCTATTTTAAGATGCCTCACTACTGTTTGAAATTAGCAAATTATTTCCAAGTAGTAGTAAAAAATATATATCTTTGGCGTCCATCTACCAAAAGTGGAAAGGAGAAAGCTTCCCAACTTCCAATCTTGCAAAATGTACTGTCAGAAATCATCAACATGGAGAACTCCTGCAGCCAAAACTACAAATAGGCTACTTTGACCACGTAAAAACAAAGGGATGAAAAAAAAACTCTGGCACCTATAGATGGTAGTCAGTTCTAGCATGCAATCATAACAATCCTAAAAGGACTTAAAAAAATGCCAAATTATATTTTCAATCTCCACCTTTATAAGAAAATCTCAGAAAATATTTCTAATTAAATTACATGCAAAGGCATGAAGATTAAATTTTCCTATTAAAGGTATAACTGGCTAGCACTGAAATCAATACTGTAATTTCTGAATTCATACCTGTACTCAATTATAAGCCATAGAAGTATTATAGCTATGTTCAGTTTTTTTCTTGCCCTTCCTTCTATTACTCTATTACCAGAATAAAAGTGTAATGTAAATAATTTGCAGCACTTATGGTAAAACAATTAATTGTTTTCCTTAATTATAATAAGGGATTGATTCATTAACAATTGTATGCACCACTTACACTGTATTTTCATATTCTGCACCTGAAGAGTTCATGATTACAAAGCCTTGATTCCAATAAACCCAAAAAACCGCCACCCTCTGTTGTCAATTCAAAGTGCATTCAACATGCAAAGTATGCAAATGAAAAAAGGAATAGCCACATTTCCAAGTTTGCAAAAACTGCTTTAGACAAAGGAATAAAGGACTAGAAGGATGCTTCTGAACCATAAAATCCAGTTTGGTGCACCAGACATCCCCTCTGGACTGAAGAGTTGCAGGCACATGCCTGCAGTGGCTCAGGCTAGAAGCCAGGGTGTGCTAGAGCAGCCCTCCCTTCACTTCAACAATGCAGCTGAGGGGGGTGTGGCTTGGCCCCGCAGGATGCTATGATTAGGGAGGGGTTCTCCTCCTTCCCCTCCTCCACTGCTCCTCACCAGTGAGGGAGCCAGCAGGGAGTTGCTAACATAGTGTTAGGCAGCTCATCAAGAAAACAAAAGCTTCCCACTTTATTTCAAGCTATTCTTAAACAACTTTTTCCAGGGAATGAATGGAGGGACATTAATAGCGGACCTGCTGATTAGCTCCAAAATGACCTAAGCCTTACACAAACACCTCTCAGCATTAGCTAGCATGCCACATGCTGGCTAGCTTCCGTACCCTGGGAGAGGAGAGTGGGGGAATCCCTGCTTGAGCAGGGTGTGGTAAGAGGGGGCTGGGGCAGAGGGAAGCCAGGCAGACACTGCTGTGCCCAGAGTCCCTCCCAGAGCTCCAGGTAAAGAGCAGAGGGGCAGGGTCAGCCCTGCTCTGGAGCAGACAGCCCCGCCCAGAGTTGCAAAGCATCTGGGATTCTGGGGGACTCTGGTTTAAGTTAAACCAGGAAGGGGTCTAGGAGAGGCATTGCATTTAACTGGTTTGACCCAAATCAGGGTCATTCCACCAGGTTTATCTCAACTGGTTTCAACCATTTTCAAACTGGTTTATCTGCACTGAATGTCTGTTCTGTTGCAGATGTAAAACAGTTTCTGATCACTTAAATCAATTTGTGTGTAATGTCTGTCCCTAGCCCATGAGAGGAAAGAATTCTGAAAAAATGAAAAGTATCCAAATGCCACAGTATCCCATGCCCCAAACTGCAGCAGAGCTCCCTGTCTTCCCAGTGTTATACTCCATGATACCCTGCTACTTTCCCTGACATAAGACAGGCAACAAGCAACACACAAAATTCCTTTTTAGCAATTATATGTTCAGTAAATAATGAGATAAAAAGTCTTACAGCCTGACTACACATTTAATAAATGGTGTGATAGGAACCAGCTACAAAGTTAGTGTATATTTTTTGTTCAATAACCTTGTGCCTTATTCCTTGCTTTATCACACCATTAATTGCATGAACATGTCGCTGGCTAACAGCTTTATAAGATGCGATTAACTGGTTAATCATATTTTATCTGTAATATGGGCCAAGTGCCTTAGAGAAACATGGTGACATCAAAACCTGATAAATTCAGTGTTATTATTTAAAGTTTTTTATTGTAAAATTTAAAGCTTTGAAAAAAGCATAAAGAATGCATCACCCCTGCTCTAAAAATTCTCAAACTTTCATATAGTCATCATGTGTCCTGGCTTGAATGTCTTATTTCAGGCAACAGGTACCTAGGCTCCATTTTCCCTGTGGTAACCAAGTCCACAGAAGAAGACCTATTTAATACATTCCAGATCAGTCACATACCATTCCATCTCTTCTCTGAAATTTTGAAGCTAAATAGAGCTAAAGGTGCTATGTACCGAAGTCTCCTAAAACCAGACACTGACAATATACATTTGAAAAAAGCAAAAAGATACAGAGTTTTCAAACCTAAGTTTCAAAACTAGGAAGTATAAGACAGGCTGTAAATTGTTAGATAGGAACACACTGTTTAATCTTCATTAGCTCAATATTTAATATTTTCCACTAATGGAGAAATCAATTTTCCTCTCATTTCTTTAAAGAATGAACAAAACCAGAAATAGTGATTTAAGTCATCTATCTCATTCTTCCTGCCAGAATATATCCTGTCTGTATGTAGTGTCAGACACCACCTGCCCACAATGATTCAGTTCTCATCGTCTGCAGTGAATCATCGTCTGGTAATGGCCACTTGTTGTTTGTAGTTTTGTACTTCAAATAGTAGGTTTCTGAAGTGATTTAGAGGTGGAGGAGGAAGTGATTTAGTGCATGGTAGAGGCGTGACTGTGTGAATTGCATACTAGATACCACTGCGCCTTATTTGCATGTGTAGATGATACTTTATTATAGTAATTCGCTACCATGCAAATTAAAGCTCAATAGCAACCAGCTACAAAGTTAGTACACATTTTTAACTTTATAGATGGTTAAAGCCTTTTATTATGTGATAGCTACTTCGCACGTATAGCTGTTCTCCTGGTAACTGCACAATTAACCAGTTAACTGTGCAATACTTGTAATGTGTTGATAGAGCCTAAGTGGCTTAGCTCCCTTTAAGGCTGTTTATCCATTGACTTCAATGAGCTCAGATCAGCCCTTTAAAACCTCACATTCCCACTGGACTGAGCAGAAGTATAGGATGTTCAGCACCTTACAAGGCTAGTTCAAGAAACTTCAGACATGTGCCTGAAGTCTTATTCGTTTCTACCAAATTCAAGCTTTCTGGATTTAGCCTCATACATTTTATACTCTAGCAGGATGCTTTCTTACAGTGCACAGGAAAGAAATACTCTAATGCCTCATTAAATCACTGAATAAGCAATGAAATGCAATGCCCCTAGAATACAGCTGGTATGTTGGCATCTGCAATACACATACATAAGGTAGGGCTGGTAGCAGCCTCCATTAAATAGGGCTGCCCATCCCTTGCCATTATAAGGCTCTGTGTTTCAGTTGACTATAAACTCTGCTAGAAAAAGCATTTGAAGTGAAACTTTCTATGTTGGGCCTCCGCTCCACACCATTTGGGGGGGCGGGGCGGGGACTTATAATTCCAAAAAACTCAGCTGTTTCTGAGAATAAGCCTAGAAAAAAATATTTTTCCAAAGCTGACTGTTGGTATCTTTTTCTTAGGAACACTCACACTTTCTCACTTTAGATCACAAATTTGAATTTTGAGGTACCCTAATGTCAGGGTAATGCCTTTTGTCACCCTAATGCCTTTTGCTAAACCTATGAAAATCCACCCAAAACTGGCCAGCTCATGAAGCCTTTGGAAACTCAGCATTCACAGCTGGAAAGTCCAAAGAGTCCATCCCTGCTGAACATGCTCCATCACTAACAGCTCCCACAAGCATCATCCCAATGAAGCAGTTTGACCATATTCTCTCCAGCCCAAGGCTACAGCTACAGGTGTGAACCCAGACCTTTTCTGTAATTAATGTTCTAAGATCAAGTGTGACCATGTTCCAGGGCTCACATAAGAAACCTGACCCTCCTGTGTTCTCAATAACCCCGTCCTGCTCGCAGTGTGAAAAAAGTTATTTAACTCAAAATAGACAGGGAACACCTTAGCGGTGCCTGGCTGCCTGGCTGCATCATTTCCACACCATACACCGGCCTGGGACTTTTGACCCACCTGCCAGGACCGGCCTATGGAATCCTGGAGTGTCCCAGCTAAACTGGGACAGATGGTCACCCTAATCTTAACTAGTGTCTACCATCAAAGCTCAGTTAGGCTCCAGAGCGGTGAGAGATGCACGGGTGAAGCCCGCTGCACCCCCGCTCCCCTGAAGCCCCCCAGACACCCCCTCAGCAGCCGCAGAGCCCCCTGCCGACCCCAAGCACAGCCGGAGGTAAGCAGGCTCGTGGTGGGAAGGGGTTAACTCCTCGCTCCATGGGACAAGGCCGGCTGCATGGAGCCGGGCTGGGTCAAGCCCTGGCCCAGGCCCCTACTTGGCCCAGCCCCCCAGGGAGGGAGAAGAGAAGGAGTGGGGTACTCACCAGTCCCCCTCCTGTAGGGCAGGGCCCCCAAATCCCAAGCAGGGCCCCCCCAAACCTGTGAAACCAGCTTTCCCTGATGGCAGGCCCACTGTGCATGCGCGCAGTTTAAAACGGCCCGCCAAACAGGGGAAAAAAGCTCAGTTAGGCTACGGAGCGGTGAGAGATGCGCGGGTGAAGCCCGCTGCACCCCCGCTCCCCCGAAGCCCCCCAGACACCCCCTTAGCAGCCGCAGAGCCCCCTGCCAACCCCCAGCACAGCTGGAGGTAAGCAGGCTCGTGGTGGGAAGGGGTTAACACCTCGCTCCCTGGGAGGAGGCAGCTGCGTGGAGCCGGGCCGGGTCAAGCCCCCGCCCAGGCCCCTACTTGGCCCAGCCCTCCAGGGAGCCACACGACCGGAGCCATGTGAACAGGCTGCGCAAACAGGCGCTCGAGTTAGCGCGGAGTTCGCGCAGGGGAGGGCATGGGAGGGCACGAGACCCTGCCTGCGACCCCCCCAGAGTAGTCAGCCCCAGCCATAGCCAGTCTACCAGAGGCATGACATGGATGGGCACGCGCCGCACCCCGAGGGTCCCCTCGGGTTCTGCGGCCCCCCCCATCGGGCACCTCAGAGACGGCCACCCAGACGGAGCCCATGGTTCCAGGCTCCATGCAGACGGAGCCCCTGGCTCTTGGCTGCGCGGGCTGCCTGTCCCTTTTTCAGGCTCTGGGGCCTGGGAACCTCCCCTTGCGGGGTCTGCTCTCTACTGGGGTCTCTGGCACGCCAGCTGGAGGAGCTCTAGGCCACAGTCCAGAGACTGCGTGCCATCAGGGACTGCAAGCAAGAGATAGACTCCTACTGCCAGGCCCATCTCCCCCAGGAGCCACAGGGGAGAGCACCATCTCCCTCCAGGACTAAGGAGGACTCTGGGACCTCCAGCTCTGCCCAGTCAGGGGCATGGACCAAGGTAGTCAAGGGCCCTAAGGCCCACCGCACCAAGGCCCCTCCCTCGAAGGAGCTTAGCAACAGGTTCGCACCTCTTGCAGCCCCAGCACAGCCTGCTCAGTTGCCAGCTCCTGCAGGCAACCCAGGCTCAACCGCAGCTACCGCCCCCACTCTCCCCAAGACAAAACGAAAGGTGTTAGTTGTGGGAGACTCCATCCTGCGGGGCACTGAGGGGGCAATCTGCCGCCCTGACTCCTTAGCCCGGGAAATCTGCTGCTTCCCAGGGGCCTGCATCCGAGACATTCCAGAGAGGATCCCACAGCTCCTCTGGCCCACAGACCACTACCCTATGCTCCTTATTCACGTGGGCACCAATGACACGGCTCGGAGCACCCCCAGCCAGGTCATGAGGCGCTAAAGGGATTTGGGAGCGGGGCTTAGGGGTCTGGGAGCTCAGGTGGTGTTTTCGTCGACCCTCCCAGTCTCGGGCTATGGGCTGAGGAGGGAGAGGAGGATCCACGCAGTGAACCAAAGACTGCAGAGCTGGTGTCATCAGGAAGGCTTTGGCTTCCATGACCACAGCCCGCTCTTTGGAGAGAGAGGCAGCGAGCTGCTGGGAAGAGATGGCCTCCACCTCTCCCCCCTGGGGAGGAGGCTCTTCTCAGCCAGGCTGGCTGACCTGCTCCACTGGGCTTTAAACAAAGTCCGCTGGGCGATGAGGGGACTACTGCCACTTCTGGCCTGCTGAGCAACCCTTGCAAAGCCAGCAAACCAAGGCACTTAAGGGCCCACCCCTGCCCCAGCTCTGGCACAATCTGTGGGCAAGGCAAGACCCCCCAAGGGCACACTTGCCTGCCTGTACACTAATGCCAGGAGCCTGGGCAACAAGCAGGAGGAGCTCATCCTCCTGCTCAGTGCAAAGAATTATGATGTCATTGGGATAACGGAGACCTGGTGGGACTCCACCCATGACTGCACCATGGGTATAGAGGGCTATACCCTGTACAGGAGGGATTGTGTTGACAAAAAGGGCGGGGGTGTAGCTCTCTATGTGAAGGAAAGCTACATGTGCCTGCAAGCTGATGTTGGCGACCGGCATGGACAGCTAGAGACCCTCTGGGTAAAAATTCATGGGGAATACGGCACAGGGGACACAGTGGTGGGAGTCTACTACAGACCTCCCACTCAAAGTCCTGAGCTTGACCAGGAGTTCGCCCAGGAACTGACTGAGGCCGCTTGCTCCAGGACCTTGGTTGTCATGGGTGACTTCAATTACCCGGACATCTCGTGGGAGGATAACTCAGCAAAATCCGAGCGGTCGCAAAGCTTTCTCTCATGCGTGGATGACCTCTACCTGACTCAAGAAGTCTATGGGCCAATGAGAGGCAAAGCGCTGCTCAACCTGGTACTGGCTACTGGGGATGACCTAATCGGCGACCTAGTGATCGATGGGAAGCTGGGTGACAGCGACCATAAGCTGATCACCTTCACCATCCGCCATAAAGCTGGCAAGTCAGTCAGCAACACAGAAGTCCTTGACTTCAGAAAAGCCGACTTTGACAAGCTCAAGAGGCTTGTCGGTCAGGCCCTCAGGGACCGTGACCCCAGGGAGATGGGAGTTCAAGAAGAGTGGTTGCTTCTCAAGGAAGCGATCCTCAATGCACAAGCCAAATCTATTCCAACACGGAGGAAAGGCAGCAAGAAGGCACAGCAGCCTTCCTGGCTCTCCAGGGACCTAGCGGACCTCCTGTGGCTAAAAAGGAAAGCCTACAAAGGATGGAGGATGGGATTCACCTCCAAGGAGGATTACTCCGCGCTGGTCCGGTCCTGCAGGGAGCAAACCAGGAAAGCCAAGGCTGCAACTGAACTCCAACTAGCTTCAGGCATCAAGGACAACAAAAAGTCCTTTTTCAGATATGTGGGGAGCCAGAGGAAAAGCAAAGGCAACGTTGGACCCCTGCTAAACCAGATGGGGCAACTGACAACTGATGCCCAGGAAAAAGCCAACCTATTAAACAGGTACTTTGCGTCAGTCTTTCATCAGTCCCACGGGACGCCCATGCCTGCTATGGGACAGGGAGATCCGGGTGTTGGGGATCCCCTACCCTCCATAAATGCTGACCTCGTGAAGGAGCATCTTGAGAAGCTGGATACCTTCAAGTCAGCCGGCCCTGACAATCTGCACCCCAGGGTACTCAAGGAGCTGGCGAGTGTCATAGCCCAGCCCCTGGCATGGATCTTTGAAAACTCCTGGAGCTCTGGTGTAGTGCCCGAAGACTGGAAGAATGCCAATGTGGTGCCGATCTTCAAGAAAGGGAGGAGAGTGGATCCGGCTAACTACAGGCCCATTAGCCTGACTTCTATCCTGGGGAAGATCTTAGAAAAGTTTATTAAGGAGGCCATCCTTGAGGGACTGGCCCAGGCTAACATCCTAAGGGATAGCCAGCACGGGTTTGTTGCAGGTAGGTCTTGTTTGAACAATCTCATTTCCTTCTATGACCAGGTGACCTATCACCTGGATGAGGGAGATGAGATTGATGTCATATATCTTGACTTCAAAAAAGCTTTTGATCTGGTATCCCATGATCACCTCTTGGCCAAACTGGCCAGTTGTGGCCTTGGCTCCACCACGATCCGCTGGCTGGGAAATTGGCTTCGTGGTCGGACCCAGAGGGTTGTGATTGATGGCAGTCACTCATCGTGGTGCCCTGTGACCAGTGGGGTCCCTCAAGGCTCTGTCCTGGGACCCATACTGTTCAACATCTTCATTAATGATGTGGACATTGGAGTCAGGAGTGGACTGACCAAGTTCACCGATGACACCAAACTTTGGGGCAAAGCATCCATGCCAGAAGATAGGTGGGTGATCCAGGCTGACCTGGACAAGCTCAGCAAGTCGGCAGATGAGAACCTGATGGTGTTTAACACCGAAAAATGCAAGGTTCTCCACCTTGGGAGGAAAAACCTGCAGCATCCTTATAGCCTCGGCAGTGCTACGTTGGCTAGCACTACAGAAGAAAGAGACTTGGGGGTCATCATTGACCACAAGATGAACATGAGCCTGCAATGCGATGCTGCGGCTAATAAAGCGATCAAAACACTGGCTTGCATCCATAGATGCTTCTTGAGCAAATCCCGGGACGTCATTCTCCCCTTGTACTCGGCCTTGGTGAGGCCGCAGCTGGAGTACTGCGTCCAGTTTTGGGCTCCACAATTCAAAAAGGATGTGGAGAAGCTTGAGAGAGTCCAGAGGAGAGCCACACGCATGATCAGAGGTCAGGAAAACAGATCTTACGATGATAGGCGGAGAGCCATGGGACTCTTTAGCCTGGAAAAGTGCATGCTCAGGGGTGATCTGATGGCCACCTATAAGGTTATCAGGGGTGACCACCAGGATCTGGGGGAACGTTTGTTCACCAGAGCGCCCCAAGGGATGACTAGGTCTAACGGTCACAAACTCCTGCAAGACCGTTTCAGGCTGGACATAAGGAAGAATTTCTTTACTGTCCGAGCCCCCAAGGTCTGGAACAGTCTGCCAGCGGAGGTGGTTCAAGCACCTACATTGAACACCTTCAAGAGTAAATTGGATGCTTATCTTGCTGGGATCCTATGACCCCAGCTGACTTCCTGCCCTCTGGGCAGGGGGCTGGACTCGATGATCTCTCGAGGTCCCTTCCAGCCCTGATGTCTATGATATCTATGAAATCTATGCAATTTTTCTCAGCAGCGAGCATCAATAATTAGTAGAGGTATTGTTGATAGTTCTCAGATTGTGATGATAAAATTGCACAAACAGTATCTGCACATTAATCACCTGTGAACAACAGCAAGGGTAGTGTCCCAGATTTTTTGGTTTTTAATTCAACAAAATTTCCACTGGGGAATTCTGTCCTTAGGAAAGAGAAAAATCACATAACAATTCTAACAAATCACACAGCGGTTTGTTAAAAGCGGTCCAAATTTTTTCGTAGAAGGGAGTATATTTAAACAACAGTTACAACTTGTCTGCAGAACTTGTTTATATTGAACATTAATTTGTAAGCTAGTTCTAAATTAAACTAATATACTACAAAATTAGGTAACAGGAAATCTATGCTTGGATATGTAAGATCTATTTTATTCCTACGTATGCATGATAAGGTCATCCTGAATAAGGATAAAAAAAGTCCTCCCACTTTTAAAAGGAATTCTGTAATGATATATCAGTCATACTTCAATATTGCTGGTTCCTGGATCAGGGCTAGGTAAAAGAAAAGAATAGAATATTACTCTAAAGATTATTTTGGACAACATACAGATGTTCACCAGATACATAAAAAAGCAAGCAAATCAGGGACTGAGATGAAAGCAAAATTTCTACCTCTCAAAGATGGGTTTTTTAAATTACATTTTAATACTGTGATTGGTCAAGCAAATTATATTATCCAGCTCTCCCATACATTGCTCAATTCTTTCCTTCCAGCTGAATGATACTCAGAAAGGTGTAAAATTCTTATCTGCCACTGAAAGTGAAGAAAAGTAAAAATAATTTACACCCTGACCTCTAAAATGTTCACCAGTCTCTTCTGCATCACCTGTCATTAGGTTGCCTCCCCCATTCAGTAAGGCATCCACATTTTCCCTGATCTTCCTCTTGTTGCTGATGCACTTGTAGAAATTCTTCCCGTTACCTTTCACATCCTTTGCTAGCTGCAAATCCAATTCTGCTTTGGCCTTCCTGATTTCATCCCTGTATACCTGAGCAATACTCTTATACTCCTGCCTAGTTGTCTGTCCAAGTTTCCACTTCTCATACGCTTTCTTTTTGTGCTTGAGCTCACTGAAAAGTTCCCTGCTATGCCAAGCTTGTAGCTTCTGCCTTACTTGCTAGTCTTTCTGCCCATTGGGGTGGTTCATTCCTATGCCCTCAGTAAGGTTTCTTTAAAACATAGTCAGCTCTCTTGGACTCCCTTCTTCCTCAGACTGGCCTGCCAGGGGATTCTGCCCATCAGTTCCCTCAGCGTGTCAGAGTATGCTTTTCTGAAGCCCAGGGTCCTTACTCTGCTGCTCTTCTTTCTTCCTTCCCTCAGGATCATGAACTCAGTTATCTCATGGTCACTGCTGCCCAAGTTGCCATGCACTTTCATATTCCTCACCAATTCTTTCTTTCTGTGAGCAACAGATCAAGATGAGCACAGCCCCCAGTTGGCCTCTCCAACACTTGTACCACAAAGTTGTCCCCAGCAGACTGTAAAACTTCCTGAATTGCCTGTGCACTGCTATATTGCCCTCCCAGCAGATGTCAGGGTAATTGAAGTCCCCCATGCAAACCAGGGCCTGTGATCAGGAAACTTCTAATGAGCTGTCATCCACCTCATCCTTCTGGTTTGGGGGTCTATAGCAGACACCATGCATCACCCTGGTTGCTCTCACCTCTAACCCTAACCCAGAGACTTTCAACAGGCCTGTCTCCAGTTTCATACGGAGCTCTGAGCAATCATACAGCTTTTTACATAAAGTAAAAGTCCTCCTCCTCTTCTCCCTTGCCTGTTCTCTGTGAACAGTTTATACCCGCCTATGACAGGGCTCCAGTCACTTCCATAATTAAAATGCATACATTTTGGCAATAACCACACCCCTTTTTATGTGCATTCTAAGAGTGCAGCTGTCCATCAAATTCATGACACTGAGTTAGCTTTAGACTAGCTGGGCTGGGTACTGAAAACAGTGAAGTTGTGGCAACATGGAATGTAGAACAAGGTACAGGACCAGGTCAAAAACCTGGGTAAATACCCCCCTGCTTAGCTCCCACTGACCACGGTGCGGCAATGGCTACACAGCTGCCAATAGCTGAGTCAGTTGGTTTAAAGGTAGCTCATAGCTATCTACAGAAGCTGCCATTACATTTCCAATTGCATTTCTAGACGTACCCTACAACTATGTTAATAAATAATGTATTGATTCACTTGCAGTGCTAAAAAGTCAAATTGTTGGTCTGGGTCAACCTGAAGGGGACTTTGGTTCAGCAAAAAAAAAAAAAAAATAGTGTGTGGGAGTGGGAATTGTTTTGGCTCAAGCAAATAGTTTCATTTTCCAGCCATTGAATTTTCAACGTTACATATCAAAAATTAATTCCTTGCAGACAACTGTTCATAGTCATTTCATGTATAGTTAAAGACATTGCAGAAAACAACTGTCTAAAAATTGTTTTCTTCTCATAGGTTTAAGATGAGCTGAGAAGACCGGGAATCAGAAAAAGTAATTTTCCTGATAATTATGCAGTCACGGTATTACTCAAAACCTACTGCACCCACCTTTCTTTCCAAAGTTGACCTTTTGTCCAGTGAAATATACTTTACCTCTATGCTGCCAGGTTCTCATTTTAAAAACATCAACACTTTAGCTTCATTTACAATACAACTCACATTATCTTTGTTTAACCCTGTCCTCCCCATCCCTATCCTTTCAGCTTCATTTAATGTGCTTGTTAGATATAGATTAGAGGCCTCTCAGTGTCTACACTGCATTTTTATTATTCCAAAATAACTGGCAAAGATAGGAAACTTTGCCTATTTTGAGATTTAATATGTTACACAGTTTAATGAGACTATGGCTACTGTATTATTTGTTTTATATGACTGTCCAAAGGCCCCAAAGCAAGATCAAAATTCAGTTATGAAAAATATTTTGAAACATTTATAGAAATAAGATTGTTGATGTCACTTGATCCGTATCCTGACCTGAACATAAAATAATGCTCAGGCACACTGGTGTTGGAAAGGTACCAGATGGAAATCAACAGATATAAATTCAGCTCCTGGATTGATTTCAGCATGACTTTTAACAAATTATAGCAATTTTTATGCCTCAATTTCCCACCTACAAAACAGAGAAAATGTTCCAATTCTCTTACACATTGCCTGAACTTCCTATTGAGATGTAAGCTATTCCCCTGGACTGTTTCTTTGCTTACGCTGACTAGATGCAATGGAGCCTTGGTTGTGGTCAAGGCTTGCAGATCCCATATGGCTAATAATTTAAAAAATAAATTCATAACCAATTTCTGCCCTAAGGAGCTTACACACTAATATTTCTACTGCAGGTTAACTAGGCAGAGATTAAAATAGTGTGTTACAGACAACACATCAACGCACTGTAAATAACCCAATTACCTTTATTATAATACCAATAAATACCTCCAAATTGATTGTGTGTTGCCAAAAGTGCAAAAAACACTAATTTTACATGGAACCATGGATAGTCCCCTAACAGCACCAAAGTTAGATCTGAGTGTCCTATTTAATTTAAAATATTCATATATTCAATGATGCTTTGATTGCCTGAAATTAAAACCTATCTAACGGAATTTTGATTGCTGGCATTTCTCCTTCGAGAGCTGGTATCAATGAACCTTTACATAAATCAAAACAGGCAGTATTTTAGAACACCAAACATCCTCACATTTGTTGAACAAATGCTTAAATAGAACACTAAGAAATTATTGGTTCAAATATTGCTCATATAACTACAATGCTATGCCCCATCTATCATCCATTCATTAGTTAATGCAGAGCTAAACCAAGCATTTACAGCAATTTTAAAAATTTTGCATAAAGATAAGTGCAATATCCCCAGAATTAAATCCCTCAGAACAATAGATAGATAGCTAGATAGCTAGATAGATAGACAGATAGATCTGTGTGTGTGAATTAAATTAGTTTATTATATTCTTTAAAAGGGCCCATTTAAGAAATTTGGCATGCTGAAGTGGATGGTTTTTCCACTTTTCTAATCTGTAGTCTTCCCATATAACTTAAAGTTAACTCAGATTTTAAGTCTATTTGCATTTCAGGAGGATTATTTCACCTTTTTAAAAAATATCATTAATTTTTGCCATTATTCTTTCAAACTGAGTTTTTTTCCCCACAAACAGCTGAGGGCAATGATCTTCTATGGAGAATTTAATAAAGAATTGCCCCTTTTAAAGAAGTTTGGTCTTCATTTTCCCCACAGGGGCTGAAGCCACAGACTATCCACAGAGAATATCATGGCCCCTTCTTCAATGACAAGCTACCATTTCCTGCTGGAATTAATGTAAGTTGCCCTTGAAACGGTAATAGCTTTTTTTGATAGATAGAGCCTCTGTCTTCCCTGATGACTGCTTATGGTCTTAAAGGGACTGGGGACAAATGGAAATAATTGCCATTTTGAAAAAAGGTTAACTCTTCTTTATGAAGTTCTCTGTAGAACATTATTTTTTTACATTGAACATTTACTTCCAAAACTACCCATTTCACCAGAAAACCTCATCAGTAAATGAAACAGGTCAGGAGAAAAAAACTTGGGCATGGAAATAGGGTATTGTAGGGCCAGAAATGAGAAGGAGCTGAGTTGATGTCCATACATATGAAAGGAAATGAGATAATGTGGAGCCTGATAGTTGTTAGTCCACTCTGGTTCATTTCTGCTTCAGAGTAGCATAAACTAGAATGCAAACAGTGAATCCGATACTCAACATAAAAAAATTGTGATATTGATGATAAATGTTGTTCAATAACTAGCCTCTTACATGGCAACATTACTGTAGGGCTTCTTTACTTTAAAAACAAAAAACAAGAACATTCCAAGAAGGAAAAAAAAAATTAGAATTGAATTCAGGTGAAGAATGTGTCAGTGATGTACTAGAGAATGAAAAGACAGTTAAAGTTTCTTAGCTGCCTTAATTGTTCTTTCCCATATATTTTGTGTGTGAATTTCTCTTAAAGTTAGCCTTAGCTCTACATTTCCTGTATGTATAATATTTGTACAGAAATATATTTTTTTAAATCTACAGTTTTAGTCTAAATTACGTGAATGTATTTTCATTCTTAGTATCATTTTAATGTTGTTTCAATTAACCATTCTGGAAATAGGCATGACAATGAATAAATCACGTATTTTTTTTTTTCCCCAAACACCACCACATACTCCCAGATGCATTGACTGCATAGGCGAGATGGTGAATGAAGCTGCTGTCTGTCTCACCCACACGAGAAGTTAGGAGAAATATAATAAATAAGGCCTGGAGAAACAAGAAGAGATTATGGTTAAATTGTTTGGTTGGGGTCCAAAACACATTTGTGGCTCTGTCACATCCTTCATAAACAATGGGGAAATAAACCAGAAATCTCAGACAAGGTCACCAGTTTTAGCTTCCTCATTTTTTCCTTTGAAAAGTAAACTCTCTAGAGCAAGTCATCTGTGCTTTGCAGTTAGAGCGTGGTCACCATCACCATGGGGCAAGGTCCATGACTGTAGTGGGATAAAGACATCCAATTTTTTTTCACAATAATGCCGCATTTTTAACCAAATTCTTAAACCTTAGTTCAGATGTAGTAACTGCTGAGATAAATGTTTTCCCTCAGGTTTGAGCGTGCTTCTCACTGTAATAAGCTCTGACTTTTTAATGTGCTGTTTTATAAAATTTTCTTTTTTATGTTCCTCTTCATCACCAATATAACTTTTATTTTTTTCAAGGCAATTGTCTCTCTCACAGTATATCTCATACAGATTTAAACCTAAATCTGTCACTCATATACCTTAAATGATTGTCTTTCTGCAGGATTACTTTACTCATTTCTTCTGCGTCACAGTATGCAAATGGTCTTTTGTTGTCTCCCTCCATGTCTGCTCCCCCACCCTCCATATTGAGCTCCTCGAAATCTTCAGGTAATTAAAAATATTCTAGTCTCTTTACATAGAAATCAGGGTGCCAGCAGACCAATTTTTTAATGTAGTACATGGATTAGCAAGTACTTTCTTGTTACTTTTTTATCCTGTGTAAATTTGGTGGTCAAACTGAGAGTGAGACAATATTTGGTTTCAATCTGGAACAGAATTATCTAGCACCAGGTATCTTCTGTACAAAGACAATGACAACTCAGTATTAAACATGTCCCTGCCCTCATTTTGTTCTGATATTTTAAAGGATCTGTCTCTATTGTGTGTGTCAAACTATATCTTCCAAAATGATGCAACAGAAATGAGGTGCTCCACGTAAAACACTCCTTATCCAAGTGTTAATCTCACCTTAACATAATATATAATTCTAACAAAGATTAAGTGAGAAATGAAGATGTTCTGTGGGTACAACAGAGGAAGCTGTCAAAATGATCATGAAAGGTGGGACAAGAGATTTACACCACTGAAATTTTAAGATTATTTAAGGTTTCAGAATCCTTGGTTTTACAGAGAATTCGGATGCAAAACAGGTATACTAGACAAACATTTTTTTTAAATTTATTTTTTTTTCCTATTTAAAATGGTTCTTGTTTTCAAACATCAATCACAAAATTCACATGCTGCTGGGTAACTTCACTCTGACTGCTGTGAATGAAAGTAAAGACCTTTCACTTCTATGATTTAAAGGTGTTTCTGGAATCAAGTCTTCCCACCTACACAGTATGTAACAGGGAATTGCTAGAAGTTCTTCTTCTGTTAAGGGATATGATAGTAAAACAAAGGGAGGAAACTGAAATACCAAAGCAAAAAAGAGATGGAAATGGTGCAGGTTACAGATTACAGCACTGTCAGCCCTGAGGTGATGAGTTACTTAGAGTTAGAAGTTCACATACCAATATTAACAAAAAGTTACTGTTCAATTACTATCATATTCAATAGTGTTATCATCATAATTACTAAACAGATAAGTGTGAAATATCATGCATTATATCAAAATAACTGTAAAACTTCCTTATGACACCTCTAAAAATCTCTTTTCTTCTAAAATTATAACCTTTGGCTGTTTAGAAAAAAATACAGAGAGTGATCAACAAGTTGCCTTCTGAATTCAAGAGATCAAGAGTCCAACAAATACACAACTGTTTTGTGACACAGTGCAATCTGCTTTGATAGGACTTGAAGTAACCCACCACTACGTCATTATTACAGCTATAATCTACAATTCAATTGATGCAGATGGCTACTCAGTTATTTTCTAAACCCTTAAGGGGCAAGAGTTCAATTCTCTACTACCTTGAACTGTAAACAGTCATCTCTTCTGTGCAAAACAGATACAAATACTAGTAGATTAGAATTCTCCACTTATTGATATCAGTGGTAGTATTTACACTTGTAAAAATCCTACTTTCTTACCATGAAGGGTACTTGATTCTAGAAACACCTTTTGACAGCATAAGTAAAAGGTCTTTACTTTCATTCAGAGCAGTCAGAGTAAAGTTACCCAGCAGCACATGAATTCTGTGATTGAGGCTTAAAAACAAGAACCACGTTAAAACATAAAAAACCCATCAAATTTAAAGAAATTGTTTGTGTAACATACCTGCTTTGCATCTGAATGCTGTGCAAAGTCAAGGATCCTGGAAACTTCTCAGTTTTAAAACAGAAGAAAGGAAAACCTTATTATTTGCAGTATTCATCAAGACCTGGAAGATAGAATGGCTGCACCCTCAGAAAATTTGTGGATGACACCAAACGGACAGAAGTAGTAGATATTCAGGAGGGTAGAACTAGGATTCAGAGAGACCTCGAAAAATTGGAGGATTGAATGAAAAGCAATCTATGCAGGTTCAGTCAGGACAAGTGCAAAGTCCTGCACTTAGGACAGAACAAACCCATGAACGAGTACAGACTGGGGACCAACTGGCGAAGCAGCAGTTATGCAGAAAAGAGAATTTAATAGCAGCCTTCAGCTACCTGATGGGGAATTTGAAGGAGGGTGGAGCTAAACTGTTTTCAGTGGTGGCCAATGACAGAACAAGAAGCAATGGGCTCAACTTGCAGCAAGAGAAGTTTAGGTTGGATATTAGGAAAAACCTTCTCACTTAGGAGGGTAGTAAAGCACTGGGACATGTTACTCAGAGAAGTTGTGAAATCTCCATCCTTGAAGGTTTTTAAGACCCAGCTAGACAAAGACTTGGCTGGGATGATCTAGTTGGGGATGGTCCCACTTTGAGTAGGTGGTTGGACTAGATGACCTTCTGAGGTCCCTTCCAGCCCTAATTTTCTAGGATTCTATGATTCTTTTTACCATATTACTCATCAGTTAATAAGAACTGTTCAGACGCTCTGACGGTAGCATTTGGACGACACAGAGTTTTAAAATAAACCCTGATTATGTGTACATATCTAGGCATATAGCTGGACATTAATTATGATGAAAATGCAACTGTCCACTTGTATTAACCAAATGACCTCGTCTCCAAGCTTACACAGTTGCTTCTGCACCTTTATTTAGATGCACAAATCTTCCATTCATCTCAATTTCCACCTTTTGAAAAATCTGAAATGTGTGCAAGCACAGTGTCAAATTCGGCTATTCAGTTTATGTACAACACAAGTAGGTGTACACCTTTAAATATCTCATGTAATATATACATATAGATCTCATGTAAAGAAAAGCAGCAACAGGGTTCTTCTGATGGGACTAAAGTAATCACAATAATTTTGTCCAATTTAGAAAAATTAAATGTTTGAACCTTTGTTTTATTCATTCCATCATATTAGAAATGTTCCACCAGCCTAATACCAAGTGGCTGAGATAACAAGCACAACATAATTGCATGGCATTTAGTCATCTTCATGATTCCAATTCTCAGGTACTTGAAAGTCTGGATTATATATAGAAGCCAATGGGGGAGGGGGAGAAGACTTTTGATATTCATAAATTTTCACCAATCATGGTAAATTATATTTTCCTATGAATAACTGGTCATACTACATCATCTGAATAAAGCAAGCTTAGAGCTGGTTGATACCAGTAATTACATAGGAATTATAAATTCCAAATTTCATAGTTCATTTATTTTTCATCCCATTTTTAGTTTTTTGGGGGGGGGGGTTTGTTCCATTCTTAAGAGTCCACTCTCTTAATCTGGAGCTTGACCATTGATAAACTTTCTTGACTGTGGTTCTTCTATAATGACTGGTAGCTCCATTAATTAGTTACAAGAACAAGAACTAAGAATCCATCCTCTAGCCAGTGTCTCCTAATGCTTTTACTCAGAGTACAAAACCATGATTGAGGAGAAATTTAAACCAAATTTTCTACTGAAATATTGTTAATTATTTTAGATAATTTGCTAGGTTTGATGTCTATCATATTTCCCCTACGCTATATAACTGGATTATCCCTCAATCATCAACTATTGCATAAACAGCTAATAAATTAGATTTATTTCAACTTGGGGCATATCAGCTTTTGTCCTGAAGTATTGCAAATTGGAGACAGTTCATTACATATTTCATTTCATGCTTTTTATTCCACAATATTTGGAACAACGAATGCTAATTATATATTTTACAGTTCATCTAGTACAAGCTGATCCTTTCTTTTTCAGTGCACCAGTATGTCATGTCCTGTCAGTTTTATCCTTCATTTATGTGCATGGTTATCTGTACTTTTTCAGTTTTTTATTTCTAAACTGAGTTATATAATTTTGAAAAGAGATTTCAACTAAGTTGCCACATGAAAAAAAAAAGTAATCTTATTATACTTTACTATACTTTATCTTATTATATATAACTTTACTGTCTCCTGTCAAAAGAATAATGGGCTAAAATCACACTTCCCATATCTCTGACATCCTTGTCCAAAAAAGCAGGCATAAAAAGAGATAAACTACCTAAATCACTATGACAAAAGCCAGGAAAGGTTAAAAGCACCTTCATGCATTTTACAGAAATAAATTTTTCGCCAATTTTTCACAGTATTTCTAAGACTACAGTTGTCAAACAAAACATAGAGATTATTACTTTTGGTATTTCAGAAGGTTGCAATACTTCATACTCAATGACTACTCTGAAACACAGATAATATTACAGGGAGTATATTTGATAATCTTAAAACAACAAATCTAATGACAGGTGACTCAACTTGAAAGCAAAACTCTTTGGATCTTGCAGCCTGGGCCTCTTGCCTTGACAACTGATGATGCTATGATAATCATTTGATTACAGGTTTCCCTCAATTTATGAGGTACATGGTGTTTCTGGAGAAGGGTGCATAAATTGAATTTGCATAAAGGGAGCACACTTTACAATGTAACAAATAAGAATAGGTTCCCAGGGGAGGGAGGGAGGGAGGCTGGGACTTGGAAAGGGGTGGGGAGAGGGGTGCCACTCCCAGGGCTGCACAAGGCAGTGAAGCAGAGGGAACAGAGATACACTCACCCCATCCCCTGCCTGGGCTGGGCTGCACCATGCCTCGAACCTCCCAGGGCTCTGCCTTTCCCCACTCAGCCCAGCTCCTGCACGAGGCAGCTGGGACCAGCTGCTCCTGGGACCCCTGCAGCTAGGGCTGGGGTGAACGTGGCGCCCTGCGCTGCCCAGGGCTCTGCTTGTACGTGCTCACCCCAGCCTGTGCTGGAGTGGCCCTGGGAGCAGCCAACACCAGTTGCCTGCACCAGGGCACGGCGCAGCCCAGGAGCAGAGGTGAGTGCAGACAAGCAAAGCCCAAGCACAGGGGGGACAGGCAGAGCACGGTGCAGCCCAGCAGCTACAGGCAGCTGGTGGCGGCCGCTCCTGGGGCTGCTGCAGCTAGGACTGAGATGAGTGGGCCCACAGCCCTTTCCCCTCCCCCCAGACTTACTTGCTTGGGCGGGGGTGGGGTAGGGAGGGGTGTCTATGCTGATTGCAGAAGAACGAATTTACTTCACATATCATGAATTATGGGTCTAAATATGCTGATTGCATAAGAGCAAATTCACATATAAAGAACCCACATAAATTGAGGGAAACCTGTATCTGTGTCTTACAGTAGCCAATACTCATTTTAATGTAAAGGATATTCCGCCAAAATGTAATTTGGGTCATTATTGGTAAAAAGCGGCCCAGAATCTCTTCCTTTTAAGTCATAGGCCAGATGTTCAGGAAGAACAGGATCAGGACCAAAGCTAGAATGTGGCTATTTACAAGGTCAAAATATATGGCATGTGAGAGTAAAGTTGAAAGGCAAGCACATGGTAGGGAATAGTACCAGAAAATATATGCATGGCAAATCATTAGAATCCAAAATGCATTTTGCCAAGAACAATTTTGTGCTAACCAGAGACAAACAATAATAGCAAAATAACTGACTACGACAGCAAAACCAAAAAAGATATGCCAGTTCCTGATGAGAAGCTTCTCTACTTATTCACTTGGTAGAGTACATCATGACTAGGTACATTCAATAAGCCCAAGGCAAAGTGTTCTAAGTTGCACTGTAAGCATTGTTTGGATCAGTAGCAAACAGAACATACATTTGCCCTTTGGTGGGGTGAGGAGCAAATCTTAGACTTGTCTTGGCCATTTTTAACTAGTCTATGTGTGCCAAACTTCTGTTCTGTTATGTGTATAGACCAGTTTCTGATCACTTATACTGGTAAAAGTGTAATGACTATACCTGACTCATAAGATTAAGGTACAGCTGTAGATCAAAATAGTTGTAACTTTTTATGTGACAGAAGCTAATAATCCCTTTTGTGTAAACAACATACATTTCCTGTTGTAAATAAGACTGAGAGGTGGTTCAAATGTTCTTCCCTTTTGGAAAAAAATGTGCATGGTCTGGTCTGTATGGGCCAGTTTCTTTATGCAGCAGAACTAAGGAAGGAGTGACATGTCACCTGTTATATTACTGAAGATATATCTTATCTTAGTATCCAAAGGCCCCATCCTCTTTAAAATAGTCATTGTGCAAATATAGAAGACAGATATGGTTCATCCATTTCAGTCAAGCACTATTTCCAAAGCTTTAAATGTATGATATCACAGATGTGACATAAAAGCTTTAAATCTGAATCCAGGTTCTTTCTACCAGGAGAGCCTGTAGTAGCCAAAACTGATTAACTCCAGGGTTTTGATGGCTGGAAACCTCATTTATTTATGATCTGGATACAATAATCTAACCACGACACCTCTGAAAACAGCAAACTTGCTATTTATAAAAGTGTAACAAGAAGTAGCAGAGTCAGCTGAATGTTTGTATCAAGCCTGAAAAAAGGCAAGAGTTTACAGCTACATAAGCACTGAAATTATATCATAATCATATCAATAGGCCTATACAAGGCCAATACAATCTAAGTGCCCACTTGTGCAGGCATACTTCCAGTGTCAAAAAACCCTGCCACAATGCAAATTAGTACTGCAGCAAACATCTGCAGGTGCAGCATGTCCACGCTTATCTAGATGCATCCCAAATGTTTTACAACCTCACAGAGGGAAACCATCCTTGCTTAGAAGAGCATACAGCCTAAAAGGTACACGGTTAAACCTTTCTGTCCAATGGAACCTCATTTGCAAACTATTGTTGACTTTTCCTGGTAGAAATGCAAGTTAATTAAAAAAATTATTTAAATTAATACAAATTAAAAACGGAGTGTTCAATGGGTGAAGTAAAGGAAAGACAAGAGTTGCTAACTGAAGCCCTGATCTTGCTAGCATTGAAACCCATTCTTAATTTTATAAATGCAGCTTGCTTCACCAAGTCAACAGAACTACACAACTACTTAAGCATTTGTAGGATTGGAACTTTAGAGTGAAACAAAAGCAAAGAAATCTTTCTACTCTAAGGGATGAAATTACTTTTTGTCCCTTTTGCAGCACCAGTACTATAAAGGATGTTTGCATGACAAAAATATTAAAACGTTTCAACCTAAGGATTATATGGTTGCTAACACACGTGTGAAAAACAGGCACTATATTTGCTAGATGCAGAGATACTTAGTGAAGCACACATACACAAAAATGGCTGTTAACAAAATATCCTATCCACTTTCTGCCACCACTGCTCAATCTTCTTTCTCCAACCCCTCTCTGAAAACATCATACTCACATAAAAAGGTTCATAGCTTGGGGTGCTTACTCAAGTCTTGACTGGAATAAAAGAAAAGAAAAACAGAAGCTCTCAGCTGCTGACTAAAAAGGTCACAAAAACAAAATCTAGGCAAGATACAAAAACTTAGGTGACCTGACCACTGTCTAAATGAGTGCTATCCTAAGGACCAGTCTTTTCTATCTCTTGCTCTTTGTTGATTCTCACCTCCTTTCTCCTCCATCACTCCTGCTTCAGGACTGTCATGTCACAATATGTTCTTGTAAGTTCCTCAGGGCAAAGATTTCTTTTTGTCAGTGAAGTGCTGTTCCCGGAGATGGAGCCTCCGTAGACAACTTAATTTGGTGGTTTACAAACAGAAACAGCTTTCAGCAATCTTATTGTTTCCAGCCACAGGGATCCCCAGTAATCAAAGAGCAGGCTGAGCTGATAATGAGGAAGGGCTTCTTTTGCCACTAACCCATCCGGCAGAAAAACACTCCAGTTCTTTTTTGGCCACATTATGATATCACATTGACATACACTGATACAGTAAGCATAATGCAATATTTTTTGGTGGAAATGGTCTAGAGACTTCCAAACCTGGCTGCTTTCTAACAGAAGCAGGGAAAGACAAAGTATTCCAAGTATTCCCAACTCCCGCATCCTCATGCACTAAGGCTAGGGACAGAAATTACACATAAACCAGCATAACTGGTCAGAAACCAGTTCAAATTGGTAACACAAGAGAATTTGGTGCACATAAACCACTTTCAAAGTAGCAAAAACCGGTTTAAGATAAATCTTCATGGATGAAATATCAGGCTTCACTGATTTAGGTTAAGTCAGTTTTATTGAACTTCTGTCACAGATCCCTTCCAGATTCAAGTTAATTCAGTCTCCCAGCATCTCAGGATGCTTTGCACCTCCCCTACAAACTCCCACCTTGCAGGGCGGGCGAGCTAGCATTGGCCCAAGATGTCTGTGCCAGGCAAGCAGGGAGGCATATTCTAGTGCCTCTCGGCTTCTGGCTTGGGCAATTGCAGGCATGTCGCTGCATTTCTGGAATCAAAAGCGAGTATTTGTTCACTTGTTTATCGGTTCAATCTCCACAGCTCAGACTAACTTGCCAAGATTGAATCAATTCAGCCCTGGTTTTTTTGACTGTCTGTACTTAGCCTAGAAGTGTAGCTTCTAGTCCTGTGCATCTGTGAAGGAGGAATGTCAGAGGCAAATCATAACAAAATAAATGTCACATCAAATCTTGCAGAACTGTTTCAATTTAAGGATTTTTTTTCCAAAATTATGCAACATTCTGCCCGATTAATTTTCCCCCAAGAAAATTTAGTCTTACATTAAGATATATAATATTAAACTATGATTTTTTTTTATCCAGCCCTACAATAGGTAGCATGGAGTTAGTTACTAGTATTGCTACCCTCCTGCCCTTGCATTTATAACCTGACTTTGAAAGACATAAGGAAGACTATCTGGAATGATTTTGGAAGATAATTCCATTCACTGGGCTGGGCATTTTTTTTAAATAAGAGGCAAAGTTTAAATATTTTAACCATTTTTAATGTTTCAGATGCTGTAAACAAATGATCTCCTTTGGGAAAGGCATAGGAGTGTCATTAACTACTATTAAAATACAAGTACATCTCATCTCATTGTGAGGAAATGTTTGCCTGTGCAATTGGCCAACATTACTTATGCATTGCTTTGACAAAGTCACAATTCAAAAAACATCCCTATTTTTTCTTAGTTGAGCTCATTACTTAAGGGCATATAGTTTCTTACTAATGTTTCTATCTTTATGTGAAATTCTCATTCTGCTCCTTGACAATAGTCCGGATATACCAAATGATTCCCCAGATGCAAAAGAGGCAGTTTACCCAACTGTGTGGTATGCTCACATACACCACTGCTGGGCTCAGACACAGCATTTTTAAATGTTCTATTAATTCTAAGTTTGGTAGGATTTATTGATATCCAGCTTTCTAGTCATTGTCCGAGGTATACAAAGGGCCTATTGCCCCATATATAGAGATACCCTTGAATTTTAGTTAAGGTACTAAGTAGTGCTGGGGTAGAGAGGAGAAATGAAGTTCTGATTTTTCAGAAAACTCTTCATTTAAATTGCTACAAAAAGGCAAAATGTCTATATATTCTATGGAATGGAAACACTGAACTATTTTGAATCAGAAACACAGAAATGATCTATTCAAAATGCTTCATTCAATATTGTCACAAGTTAAGAATAAGTCAAAATGAAATAAGTAAGAAAGAAAAAAACACACCTATTTCAAGCAGTTTCAAGTCATTTCCATAGAAAGTTGATTTTAAAAAATAAACATATACCTGCTTTTAGACAGTGCTTAAAGAGCTTTGACTAGCTCTAGTGCCAAGGCACCTTGGAGGATCAGGGAGATGTAGATTACCCTAACATATGAGTATTAGGCATACAAAGAAGGAGCTAGGGTGGGAGGGAGCACAGACCCACAAGGAAATTGATATATAAAAGTTTTAGGATTTGTAGCATCTCTACTGAGGTTCAATTCTCGTTAGAGACAAAATAAGTACCTAGAGAATGTTGACTAATCCAGAAAATTTTATGCTACTGAAATAATACCTTGAATCCTGTCTTACAATTAAGATCAGTCTTTATTCAAATTAGCATCATCTATTTCAATACAATTGCTCTAGATGTAGACATGGGAAATTGGGGAAATTTCATATTAAAGAAGCTTTGACCTTGATTCATACATTTTAAAGAGTATAAGAAAACAAGTTGGTAGTGGTCCTAGAAGTTCATTCCAAATTAATTTGCAAATTTGATTCCTTTATTATTCTCTACCCCAGAGAACTCCCTGTGGTTTATCCTATGTGGCTGTCTCTCATAGGCTAGGAACATACACTGCATTTCTTTTGTGATAAGTTGTGCCTGTATTTGTCCTGAAACAGGAAAGTCCCAGGATTGGCACGCATACACATTGCCCTTACAATCATAATTTAGTGAGCAGCTGAATGCACTGCCAGTTTTCTGCTATTAATTCACTGATGAAATCCCAGAACACCTTGTCAGATGTATTCCATGATGCCCCAAGACAAACTATTAGCACTTCTTAGCCTGAAAACCTGTTAGGGTAGCTTGTCACATTTAGCTTTAGTTGCACCTGCTTCAGTGGTGAATTATAGTATTATTTAAACTTTTATTTTATATTAGCCTTATTTAACCATTGCTTAAGTTTTTTTATAGCTGCATTATTATTTTAACTTTTCTTTTGCTTGCATCTGTATGGTCATCCATAGCCTTGAATTCATTTTCACATTCTTTGTTTCTCTTCTTATTAATGTGAGAATGGCAGCTTATGTTTTAACATTATCAACATAAGCATGTTTAATGCAAGACTTGTTACTAGCTCAGATTAACTGAATTTGGCACTAAGCACTAAATCAGAGGGATGACATGATTGGATGTGTTAATGAAAGGTGATAAGAAGTAACTAATGAGACAATACCCAAATTAAGACATGGGTAAAAGACCAAATAAGGAGGTGTGCTTGTGATGGGTTTGTTGGAACAAAGGAATGTGCTGACAGGATAAAAACATGAACAGTATGATAATCACAGGGAAACCAGTCAATGGTGCACAGAAATGAAGAGTTATCAGAGGAGTAAAGTTAAAGAAAAAGCCTAAAAAGGGGGCAACAAGGAAGCTGGATGCATGTCATTGTTCAACAACATCTGGTCTGAGAAAGAGCCATTATCAAAGATGACTACCCATTACTTTCAAGAAATGATTGGCCACCTTTTTTGTGAAGTGGAGTAACATCTGGGATTGGGTGAAACCATTGGACTACATGTTTTTCTCTCTATGTAGAACTTAAGATAACATTTAACATATTAAAAAAAGTTAGATTTTAGTTAAATTGAACTGTGTGAGGTGTATTGTGTGTTAAACTCTGGGCTGATTATGCTTTGGTGATCCTCTAGCATCATGGGTGCATAACAAACCTTTTTAGGTTTCTCTTGGGACAACAGACAGGTCTAGCTTATGGCACAGAGTGGCTCCAGCAATGGTGGTAGTGGCAGTGGGGGAGGAGGCGGCAGAGGGTCCTGCTTCTCCCTGGTGCACGTGGCAGTGGAAACAACAACAAAAGCAGCAGCTCAAGCTCCTACCACACACTCCATGCTGAAGCTGAAGCTGCTATCACTGATATTTTGTACC
Organism: Crocodylus siamensis; assembly: GCF_052110815.1. Taxonomy (NCBI): domain Eukaryota; kingdom Metazoa; phylum Chordata; order Crocodylia; family Crocodylidae; genus Crocodylus; species Crocodylus siamensis. The sequence continues at coordinate 55,224,400 of NC_143400.1, read as the reverse complement.
AGGGCAGCAGCTCCAGTTCCAGTGCAGAGCACACAGCAGTGACAGTTTCAGTTCTGGATCTGGCACAGGGCAAGGGACAGTGAGGCTGATGGCCAAGGAACTAGGACTACTGCAGTAATGATGGGTAAAGCAGCCAAAGAGTGACTGAGGCTGTCTCAGCCCTTGCTAGTTCTCCTGCAGGGCCCTGGAACCTATGGCAGGCCACCACCCACTAAGTGACACTCACCAACTTCTGTAGCCCAGCAGGCTAGATACAGCAATTCCATGGTCCATATGTTTCACATCCTTGGGATAACTAAATCAAAGCTTCATAAGCTTTTGTAAGCCTGAGCTCACTTCTTCAGATGCTATCTGTTTGTATCCAGAGATGTTTCTTCTGCAGATGTATAAAGAAAATTTTCATGATCCTTTGTCTATAGTATCTAGGTTTTGCTATCTGAGATGGGGGGGCAGGGTTTGCATATACCCCATGTGTCTAACTGTAATATTGGTTCAGACATTCTCATTTCAGAACATAATATTCCAAACAGCTGAAGCAGAAACCAGGTGTCTTGCATGCTTTCTTAAAGGACTTTTCTTTGACAGCTAGACAGAAACTGCTCACTTATTACCATGTGGGTAATAAAAATGCATAAGTAAACGCAGTAGCTTAACAATTCTCTCTCCGAACTTGGCACTAAATATATTATACTAATTCTTTTAGTCCTTGGACAATAAATCATTAGGTATGGACTATTACTTGCATTATCATTAAATTACTGGATCATTATGAAAAATAAAATTTCTAATCAGCATGAACATTTATAAAATGCAGTCATGTGAAACCACCACCCTCAAATATCCAAAACATTAAAACTAATGGAATGATTTTTTACCAAGTTAAAATAAAGAAAAGCAATATGAAAATATAAATGATGGTTAATAGCAGATGGATAGGACAATATTCAGGCCCTCAGGACCTCAAAAAGAGCCACAACATCGTTTAATAGAACATTTGCACTGTATAAAAGAATAGTGACTACAAGATTTACACTGAGCCAAAATGTATCTCCCACTCCAAACAGAATACTTCTGCCATCAGGTCAAGGTGCCATTATATCCACAATGTCACTTATTGTCATGGTTCTCAAAAGGCTTATCATCGGTATGTCAATCAATGTTATAAGCAATAGTAATTCATCAGGTGAACACTGAACACAATTCAGTATTTTTGTCTGTATATAAGTTTTTCATAGTGGAGTTGTAGAACTTTTTCATGTGTATCTGCTAATTTTAGATATGTATTTATTTGAACTATTGCTGATATGATATCGATCCAGCTACACTTACCTTTTCTTTTTATTGCTTTTCTTAGATCAATATTGTCATTAATTTTGTTTTATATTGGAGATGACACATCGTAGTCATGTAACGGCCGCAATACAGGATCTCTCCCCCACAGAGGGATGTTACACTTTCAGAGGGACTTGGATAGAAGTGTTTTTAAAAGTATACGGAAAATAAAGTTATAAGAGGTAGGACTGTGTGTAAATTTAGTCTTCATTTAATATTCCATATCAGAAATACTTGGGGCTATCGTTCCAAGTATATGCAGCCAGAACACCAAGATGATGTCATGCTCTATCTTATAAGGAAATTGTCAGTTTTTGTTTGTTATCTCTGCTTCAAACAGGTGAAGAATGTATAACAGTTAAAAGAAACAACCTTGGAGAACTTCAAGACATTTGCTGCATGTAGCGAACATTTCTGCTGTAGACTGTGTGCGTCACCCAGGGTCAGATATTTAAAAGATTTAAGTACCTAGAGATGCAGATAGGTGCTTTTAAAATACAGCTAAGCACCCTTCTGTATCATTAAGTACTCACAAACCTTTAAAAAACTCCCAGTCCTTAGATCCATGTTCATCAGTTCTGATGAACTACGCCTGCTGCTTATAAAATCCCACATTCCTATTCCTCCTGTTCCCCTTAAAAGTAGGCTGGACTACTGAGTTTTTAAACCTCACATTCCAGATGCATAACCTGAATGGGACTACTCACATCTGTAGAGATCAGTGGGGTTCTCAACCTTTTTAGACTTGAAGCACCCCTCATAAAATGGCAGCTCTCAGTTTTCACTCCATTTTTAACTACAGAAAAATAATAAAGTAATGTTTCTGTTGCCAAGAACTTAAAAGACCACAATAGGACAGAATGATTTTAAAACTATTTGAAATCTCTGGGTTCGCTTGGGAAACAGCGTTGTACACTTACCAATGCTTACTTACACAGCACCCTGTGGCACCCTTAAAAGGTTTTCAAGACATCCAGGGTGCCACAACACCCTGATTGAGAATCACTGCTTTAAATATAAAATAATTCAACTTAAATTCATCCCTATTTGAACTCAAGTACATGTCTCCTTGTTATGTCTGACAACACTTCAAATAGCTTTGTTAGCAACAGTTCTTATTGTTCCCCTCAGTATCTTGTAGACATCAATGAAAGCTTTTAATTTTTTTTCTCCCCAAGGAATACAAACCATCATCCTTTAACCTTTTCAGATTATCTCCCCAAATCCCTGTGACATAGTTATTGCCCTTTGTACCTTTTTCATTTTATAATACAGCCAAAAATGTGCCCTGCATTTGAAATGTGCACTCAATGCTTCTTCATGCTGCTTTAGACACTTTCCTCCAACATACAGTATAGTTTACACTCTTTATGTACAGTAATAAAAATCTGGGTAGGATTTTGCTTCCGTCTAGATTTTATACCAGTGTAATTCCCCAGATTTCCAAGTAGGTATATTTCTACAATTTCAGAATAAGATGAGAATCAGGTTCATGAAATCAACTCACTCACTGTTGGTTTGTATTCTAGGAGCAACGCCATTAGAACAAGGCAAACGACTGACCAAGTGAAACCTTGTCTGTAAAAGCATTTTTTCTCTTTCCTTCTTGTTTCTTTTCTGAATTCTGTTCAACTCGTAGAGGGAGGCCCAAGCATGAGTTTTTCATCTAGATTCAGATCCAAAGTTCCAAACAGGTCTGGATCTGATCGGAATGCAAATACCAGTCTTCAGAAGTGTTTGCAAACTAATAAAATGCACTGATGAGGGTTCCTGGTGCTACCATAATAAATAATAATTCCAGACTGAAATATCCTCAAAACTGAGAACTGGTTTGGAGGGGTGTTTGATGTCTTGGTCAGAGTCCATCCCACCAATGATTTACAACAGAAGGTACTGGGGGAAAAAAGAATTAAAATAATGGAAGAAAATACTTCATATCCCTGGGGCAGAAAAGCACGTTGTCCAAAGACAGCACGATACAGTAAATGATGGCAAAGATAGGAAGCTGATTTATCTTCAAAAATCAAGTGTTGTCAGACGTAGGATTTTTGAACTGTATAAATCAGTGGTTGTATCTGTTTTGGGAAATCTTATGTGAAAATGATAATATTCAAATAGCAGTAAGGTACTACTGATGACTAAGGGTACCAGAATGTGGTCATCAGTTGCAAGACAGCTGCCATTTTCCACTAGACTGGTAGGAACAGTGGGTTTGAAATATTTTAACAACTTTTTTTTCCCCGTCTCCAGTCAAATACCTTTACCAGGAAGAATCATATTAGCATTTTTAAACAAGCCTAAAACCCATTAACTTTTGGTTGCTAATTTTGAAAATGTTGTTTTCTAAGCTTCTCATTGCTCCTTCTACAACATTATTATTCAGATAGACCAACATTTATTGATTGCAAACCAGACTAAATACCTCTGTTAGAACTGGTGAACAGTTACTCAAATAAGTATAAAATCAACAGGTCAATGCAGGAGTAAATGCTTAATGAAGTAAGACAGTTGCAATCTGGCCTTGCCCAACAAAATTGGTACAACTAGCGTGTTGTTTTCCTAGTTCACAAAATTAATATATAAAACGTAGCTGTGTCACAGTCCTAGTAAAATCCTCCCTGTTGGACTCTCACCTCAAGCTTATTGTGGCAGCTGCCCCCTCTCCCCTGCCTCTAATTGGCTGAGAGTGTTCCTGCCCCTCACTGCTGATTGGCTAAGAGCTGTCCATTCTGCCCCTCGCCATTGACTGACCAAGAGGGCTGCCCATCTTGCGGCCCCACCCCTTGCTGCTGATTGGTGGAGGGAGGTAGGAATGCCCAACAGGCAGCCCTCTCCGCCAATCAGTAGCAGGGGGGATGGCTGCCATCTTGGCTGCTCCCCTTTGCACTCGTGGTTCCCCTCTACGCTGGTAGGCTGTGAGGCCATGTCACAGCAGCCACGAAGACTGCTGGCTCTCACTGGGGAGCCGGTATTTTATTTTTAGTAAGTTATTTTGCGGCTTTTGTAGACAATACCCAATTTCATGGTTTCCACAAAACCTGAAAAATCACGAATTAAGTAGGTCCCTATTCATGACTCATTTGCTTTGGGTTCCTAAAATAACCAGTGATACCCCTCCCCTCCATCCACAAAAAAAAAAGAAAGAAAAAGAACACAGCACATGAGCTTACACAACCTTACACACACTTTCCCTGAGCTCCAAATTCCACATTTTGGTTTTACAGTTGACCTTTTTAAGAAACCAGAATAGTGGAAGACTTCATAAGGGTTAAAACAAACAAACAACAACAAAAAACATTCTTTGCTTTACCTTGCACAAAACTACACTGATGCAGACAAGCAACAACATGCCTAGACACTCATTAACTTGCCTCAGTCTCTTACCACTCAAGTATTTTTTTGACATAGAGTTCACTAAAAAATTGAGAGTTATTTCACAAGCCCCATTCCCAACATGGCTTCTCTTCTAAATTGCAGGTCTGTCTCTCTACCCTTCTCTCCTCCTTGCAGCAAGCTTCCTCTCTTCCTCGCTGAAACCAGACACACCTGCTATGAAAACTGACCCTCTGGATACAACTACACAGCAAAATGGAATGCAATTATATCCTTTGGTAGCATAATCTAATTACAGAGCACAGGTAACAATGGCAGTGAAGATGCAGCAGCACAGCTAAGGTTCTACCCTGTATTCTGATTGCAAGCATATGCTAAAGCCCATGCTATTATGTCTTCACTGATATCAATACCCATCCTTGCTAAACTAAATGAGCATAGATACACTATAACACAAACTACAATGACACCATTTCACTGGGCAGACCTACCCTCTTTTCCACTCCTTATTCAAGATTCATTTTCCCCAGAGTACCATTAGCTATATGGTTTATAACACCTGATCCCTCCATTCTGTCTGGGGATTTTCCACACTCTAAAACAGGGGTAGACAACGTTTTTTGGCTGGAGTGCTGAAAACAAACACAATGCGTACCCTGGAAGGTGCTGGAGTGCTGGCATGCCAGAAAGAAAAAAAAAAAAAAGGGCGGGGGTATATGGCAGGATGCCCTGCTTTTGCCCCTTGCCCCATACCCAAAGCCCAAGCCCCCCAGTCCTGCTGCACCTTACCCCTCACTCAAAGCTCCTGCCCCTCAGCCCTGCTGCCCCTTGCCCCTCACCCAAAGCCCTTACCCCCAGGCCTCCTGCCCCTTGCCCTGACCCAGAGCCCCTGTCCTCCATTCTTGATCATGCCTCTGCCCCCAGCCCTGCTTGTGCCCCCTGCCCCCCAGCTCTGCTCATACCCCTGCCACCCCAGCCCAGGCATTGTGACTATCAGCACCTACCCAGAACCTGAGCCAGCTGCAGCCGGGAGGCTGCAAACAGCTGCTGCCTCCTTGCCCTGGCCCTGGCCCTGGCCCCAGCTCCAGCCGCCTCCCAGCCCCAGGCTTCAGGGAGGCAGTAGGTGCCGGTGATGCTCCCCACAGTGCTGCCCTCACTGCCACTTCTGCAAAGCAGCATGTGGAACCCGGCACAGCGGGGGTCGCAGAAAGCTGCCTGCTGCTCACAGCTACCTCCTACCCTAGACACACTTCCCCTGCAGGCAGGGGCAGCAGTGAGCAGCGCAACCCTGCGTGCTGCCCACACTGCTCCCTGAACGCAGGGAAAGTGTGACCCGGGCAACACGAAGCTTGCAGCAGCAGGCAGCTTCCCTGCACGGCCCCTCTGTGTGCTGCTGCTCTGGGTCGCACACACAGTGCTCACAGCCCTGCTGCCCTCCCCTGGGCCCTCCAGAGTGCAGCATGTGTGAGGGGACAGAGCAGATAGGGTTGATTCCATGCTGCACCATGCAATCCACAGCCTTGCAGCCAGAACCATGCTGTGCTGGGCCAGGCTGGCCCTTGGACTGTGCCAAGGATCCCATGCCTTGCAGACAAGAATTGTGCACTGCAGCCAAGATAGAATGGGTGGGGCTGGCCCTCCAGCTCCCACCATATCCCTAACACATCCACACCTTCCCACAACCCCCAGACACACTCCCAGCCCCCATCATAAACCCACACCCTCCCATAGCCCCCACACACAATCCAACACTCCCCCACCATAGCCTCACAGATACTAATACACACTCCCACATTCCCAACCATACCCCCAGACACCCACACCCTCCCACAGCCCCCACAAACACTCCCACCCTCCCATCCCTACTATACTCACACCCACACCTTCCCACACACCCTCTCCCCAACCTCATACCTCACACCCATACCCCTCCAAACCCACCCACTACCCTCCCCCATTTACCCCCCACACCCACAACCACCACACAGCCCCCCACATACACACTCTTAACACCCCCACACACAATATACAAGAGTAAGAGTGTATTTTGAGCTATTATGCAATCACCTCTAGATACATTAGGCAAATGCACATAAATCAGGACAAAAATATTTTTATAATAAATTTAAAATAAGTTATAGTAGGCATTTGATTTTTTTTTAGTAACTGTTTTGTTTTTTCCAGTTTCAAGATGGCAACCCTCCCCCCTCCCAAAAGGAGTACTTCCAGAGCAAGAGGAGGGACTTCTGGTGGCAATGGTCAGCAGTTAGAGGAGGGACTTCCTGTCCCAAGATGGTGGCCAGGAAGGAGGGCAAATGTCAGGGGGCACCTACCCAAGCTGCCCTCGACAGCTCTCCCAAACTTGTTAAGAGACTCTTCAGCCAAAATAATTGCCCATCCCTGTACTAGGTGCCCAAGTTACTGTTTCTGCTACTTTTTGCATGCTTAGTGGACCCCAAACCATTACAAATTTCTCCAAGATATGGTTTCTCTCCTAACTCCTCCAAAGAAGTTGCTGCTTCAGCTTCTAAAAGGCTTCTCTGAAAAGTGTTTTCCTTCTCAAGGTAAAAACTAAGAATAACACTAAATTTGAAATGGTTATCTGAGACTTACTACAGATCTTGACACTTTTATCCAATTATAAAACTTCACTCTGAATTTTAAGCATTTCTGAAGACCATATGTAGTCAGAAGTTGGTTAGAAAAAAAGTTCTATAATCAAAAGTGCCTGGAAGACTGGTTGGATTTCTAAGTTCCCTCTCTCCCCTCAAGAGGCTTGTGATATAAAATTACAAAGAGCATAAGCTCCAGAGCAGCTAAAAAGGATTCCTTTAAATAAATTTTAAATTAATGTATGCATCACTTATATAGCAATTACTTTTAAACCAGAGACCCTTTGGCGCATGATGAAATGTTCAGGTTTAGTTCTAAAAATTCCTTAGCTTTTCTTCGTATACTGTCTACATTTCTTCCACCTGTATAGCACAGCAACAGGAAGACAATGGCCTAGAAGTCTACAATTTTGCTTCAACAACATAACCATTAAAATTCCTGCTTCAGAAATAATTTATAGTTAAATAGTTTTGAAATTGTTGCGTGAGGGGAGCTAAACATCCAAATACCTTAGAAAGATGTTGGTAACAGGTCAGTGATCTTTTTCACAGACGAGACAAGAGACACTATGGTGGAAACAAGATTTTTAAGTCCCTACTTACGACATTATAATTCTAATAATATCCTCAGACAGTTTTATCAGATAACAGCCAGCCTTGCATGAAATGCCCTTAGATTTCAGTTTTTAAATTTTAAGATCCTGGGAGAAGACAATAATCAGGTTATCAGCCATCATACTCACACATTCCCCATACAGTGATCCATCACAGAACCTAACAAAATGCAGCACTGAAGAAAATGTTTGCCTTGCTACAGCGCTGACTGTACAACTGCTGACTGGGTAAGGCAGTGCTATGAATTCACTGAAAGGACCCATGAGAGGAACATCTCCTGCTCCCAAGGCACAGAAGACAATCCTACAGAGAATATCCTCATCTCCAAGATTTGCTGGAGGGAGTAATGTATAAATGTTTGGGATAGGAGGGAGAAGGTTGAAGTAGGGATATGTTTATCACAACCCATATAATCTATGCCAAAATACAATTCATCCTAGATAAATTTTGCAGGGCCTTCTCCAATCTAAAGAAAACCAGTAAGAAGGGTCTCAAGAGTACTCATGGTCCACAGGACTGATGATACCAAAGCTTCATTGAAGTTGTAATGCCAAGGAATCAGAGGAGAGAGAAGCAAAACAGTATGAAGTAAATAGCCCAGTCGCTCTCAGTATTATTAGACTTAAGGCACCTCTCATAAAATGCCAAGTCTTCATTTTGACTTATTTTTTGACTATGGAAAAAATAATACAGCAACTCTTCTGTTGTCAAGAACTCAGAAACAGCATGCCAGGTCAGAATGGTTTAAATATTATGGGTTCCTTATCTGCACCACACACTGCAATGCCCTTGAAAGGATTTTGAGGCACCCCCATGTGCTACAGAGACCTGGTTGAGAATCACTGTAATACCCACATGCTGATGAGCCTGTCCTCAGGAAGCTTTCACAAAAATCAGTAATCTGCCTCCAGGAACCATCCATATCAAAATATATCCCATTTGTTCTGGCTTCAGTTATGGAAAGCACTTATAGGTATGCTTAATTTCCACAGGATCTAGTGCTAAAGGGCATTCTTGAATAGCAATCTTTTCCTACATCTGAACTTAAGGGGAAACCCTCCGCCACCCTTTACAGGGAAGAAACCATATACCAGAGCTTCATAGGATAGCCTTCCCTCACAGGGATATCCTCTCTTCAAGAGGAACAGAATATAGTTTTGAACAACTCCCATTCACCAAGGCTATAACTGGGTAATCACTCAATTCATACACTTCTGTGAAATCATCCTCATGGGGGGAGAGGGAAGACAAGGCGGCAGGAATAAGCCACTCATTAAACAGATCCATTCAATGTTGCCATATGAAATAATCTAGACCTCAGGTTGGGGAGGACCAGGTTAGAGAGCTTCTGGAGGAGCTGGACGTGTTCAAATCAGCAGGTTCAGATGCTCTCCACCCCAGGGTGTTGAGGGAGCTAGCTGGGGTTATTGCAGGGCCCTTGGCACGGCTCTACGAGCGCTCGTGGTGCTCAGGCCAGGTGCCAGATGACTGGAAGATAGCTAATGTGGTCCCCATCTTCAAAAAAAGGGAAGAGGGAGGACCCGGGCAACTATAGGCCTGTCAGTCTTACCTCTATCCTTGGGAAACTCTTTGAGAAGATCCTCAAGGACCACATCTGTGATGGGCCAGCTTCAGGGATGATGCTCAAGGGCAACCAGCACGGTTTCATTAGGGGCAGGTCTTGTCAGACCAACCTGATTGCCTTTTATGATCAGGTCACAAAGGTAATGGATGCAGGTGTTGCCGTGGACGTTGTCTTTCTAGACTTCAGCAAGGCCTTTGACACTGTCTCCCACCCCATCCTCATTAAAAAACTAGGCGACTGTGGCATTGATGCCTACACAGTCAGATGGATTGCAGATTGGCTCAAGGGTCATACTCAGAGGGTGGTGGTGGACGGGTCACATTCGACCTGGGGGGAAGTGGGCAGCAGAGTCCCCCAGGGCTCGGTCCTGGGGCCTGCGCTGTTCAATTTCTTCATCAGCGATTTGGACGACGGGGTGAAGTGCAACCTGTTTAAATTCACAGATGATACCAAAATTTGGGGTGAGGTGAGCATGCTAGTAGGGACGGAAAGGCTGCAACAAGACCTGGATAGGTTACAGGAGTGGGCTGACATAAACAAGATGCATTTCAATACTTACAAGTGCAGGGTGCTGCACTTAGGCAGTAGAAACCAGCAGCACACTTATAGAATAGGAAACTCCCTTCTTGAGAGCACAGAGGCAGAAAGGGATCTTGGAGTCATTATTGACTCCAAGATGAACATGGGCCGACAATGCGAGGTCACGGTTGGCAAGGCTAACCGCACTTTGTCATGCATCCACAGGTGCATCTCAAGTAGAGCCAGGGAGGTGAATCTCCCCCTCTATGTGACGCTGGTCAGGCCACAGCTGGAGTACTGTGTGCAGTTCTATGCGCCCCACTTCAGGAGGGATGTGGACAACATTGAGAGGGTCCAGAGGAGGGCCACACGCATGATCCGGGGACTACAGGGCAGACCCTACATTGAAAGACTGCGGGACCTAAACCTGTTCAGCCTTCACAAGAGAATGCTGAGGGGGTACCTGGTGACTGTCTATAAACTCACTAGCGGGGACCAGAAGGGTTTAGGGGAGACACCGTTTCCCCCAGCGCCCTCTGGCATGACAAGGAACAATGGACACAAATTATTAGAGAGTAGATTTAGATTAGACATCCACAAGAACTACTTCACAGTCAGGGCGGCTAGGAGCTGGAACCAACTTCCTAGGGAAGTGGTGCTGGATCCTACCCTGGGGGTCTTTAAGAAGAGGCTTGATGACTACCTGGCTGGGCTCATTTGAGTCCAGTCTTTTTCTCCCGCCCAGGCGGGGAGTCGTGCTTGAAGATCTACAAGGTCCCTTCCGACCCTACTTCTATGATTCTATGGTCTAGCTTGTGGTCTAATATAAATTCAGCTAATTTTGTAGATAAATAACTTCCTTTCTTATTTGCTACAGCAGTGGTCTCTTTTTCCCCCCGGTGTGTAAAATTAAAAGACAGAAGACCAGAGCTGTCCACTTACATTAATTTTATCAAGATGGATAAAAGGAGATCTATGTCACTTCTGAGGAAAACATCTATTATATTGTCAGTCATGATATAATTTGCCTTAACAGCATGTAGTAAGTGCTAGCTCCAAAGTGACAGACAACACAAAGGCATTTCAGAAGTGAAAAACAGAATGGCAATTAGTGTGGCAGAAAAATCTGATGAGGGGCAGGAATGAGAACAGAAATAGCAGGTCTATACTTATATGTACATTTACATCTTGCGTGTAAATGATCCTAAAAAGAACTGAGTCAGATGTTGGTCTTTACCATGTATGGGACTAGGGAGGCAATGCACCCTGGGCAGGTCACCAAGGACACATACCAGGAAAAAGAAAAAATCTGCAGGGACAAAATCAGGAAGGCGAAGATAAAGAAGAAGCTGTACCTGACAAAGGAGGTCATGGGCAACAAGAAGAAGCTCTAAAAGTATGCTGGCCAGAAAAAAAAGGAACCAAGGAATCTGTGGATCCTTAGCTAACAAACCAGGGGAACTCCTAACTGAAGATACAGAGAAGGTGAAGCTAGTGAACATCTAGTTTGCCTCCGTCTTCATAAAGAAATTAAGCTGCCAAACGCCTAATAGGGATTAGGTTTACAAGTCAATTCACAGGTCAGTTTGCTTCCCTCCTTTTTGAAGAGCAGACTTTCTTTCAAGGTAGGTTCTTTCTTCAATTAAGAGTAACTAACCTAAATATATCTAGTATAAGTAGCTAAAATACAGCAGTTAGAATAATATTTAAAGTCCCTTGTTTAAGTAGAGTCCAGAGTGAAGTGGAGTTCACTAGGAAGTTTGCCTGGAAACTCTCTCTCACCATCCTTCACCGTAAGCTTGGTAAGAGGAAGCAGGTTAGCAGGGAAAAGGGAACCTATTGAAAACAAGGAGCAGTGAACAAACCAGTTTAGAGGGGTATTAGCTAGGGAAGGTCTGCTCAGAAAGAGGGGCAGGAAAAGAGAGGCAGCAGATTAAGAGACCCAGAGAAATGGCTGGAGGATGTTGTAATGCCAGAGCTACTGCCACTGCCAGCTCTACCTCTGTTTGCACCTTTGAGGCGTCTGTCCAGGCAGGACCACTTACCATGAAGGCTTCCACCTAGGTCCTGGTTTGGCACTGTGGAAACTTCAGCTTGCAGGTTCCTTCCAATGACAGCCAGGTAGGGGAATGCCTGAAATTTGAGTGGTGCTGCCTGGTGGTGTCCTTCAGGCAGTAGGCAAGAAAGCTGCAGAAGGAGGTGGTGCGGTTCCAAAGCATCCTCCACCAGGAGGGCTTTATGGAGTCAATGCTGGAGAAGACCTCTAGGACTACAGAGGAAGAACTGCCAGATGTAGCACTAAAGAAGGAAAAGGACATGGACTCCCAGAAAGGTGGAAACTGTAAGTTTGTGACCTCAGGCAGCAAGCAGAAGTCTTCATCTCCACCTGCAGTGGTTTACCTGGAGAACATATATGGAGCCTTAGTAACAGAGGAGGAGAGGCACATTCCATTGGTGGAAGAGGCCAGGCCAGGCATCCTCAAGGTTGGGAGGATTAAAACTACTGCTACCAAGAAGAAATGACAGGTGGTGGTGGTTGGAGACTCCCTTCTGCAGGGGATAGAGGCATTAGTCTGCTGGCTTGACCTGTCATCTTGGGAAGCCTGCTACTTGCCTGGAGCCCAGATCCAAGAGGTCATGGAAGAAATACTGACACTCATCCGGCCCTCTGACTACCACCCCAGGTTGCTCATCCATGTGAGCACCAGTGATACTATGAAGGGTGACCCTGGATAGATCAAAAGTCATTACAGGTCTCTAAGTGCAAGGGTGAAGGGGACAGGGACTCAGGTGGTGTTCCCAATCCTACCAGTTAAGGGGAAAGGCCCGGGCAGGAATGGACATATCCTGCAGATCAATGCATGGCTGTGCAGATGGTGTCACCAGCAAAGCTTTGGCCTTTTTGACCACAAAATGTTGTTTCAAGACAGACTGCTAGGAAGAAACGGGATCTACCTGACGAAGAGAGGGAAAAGCATCTTTGCAGACAGGCTTGCTAACCTAGTAAGGAGGACTTTAAACTAGCTTCACCAGGGGATGGAGATTGGGCTCTATGGTAAGTGGATGACCTGGAGGATGTTCAAGCAGGAGGGGGCAACATGAGAAGTACAAACTGGTAAGCCTTAACTCAGTACCTGGGAAGTTACTGGAGTGGATCCTAAGTAAGGCAATTTGCAAGGATCTAGAGGGGGAAAGGCTGATCACAAACAGCCAGCATGGATTTATGAAAAAAGAAATCATGTCAAACAAACATTAGCTCCTTCTTTGACAAAATAACTACTTGGGTTGATGAAGGGCATGCTGTGGAATATAGTATAGCTGGACTTCAACAAAACTTTTCACAAAGTCCTTCTCATAAACAAATGGGAGAAATATGGGCCAAATAAAACTACTACAAGGTGGATAGATAACTGGCTCAATAGCTACAAGCAAAGGGTAATTATTAATGGGTCCAGTCAGAATGGCAAGAGGTTTCAAGTGGAGTCCCACAGGGGTATGTCATGGGCTTGGTGCTGTTCAACATGTTTATTAATGATTTGGATACTGGCATAGAAATATTCTTGAGCAAGTTTGTGGACAGCACAAAACTGAGAAGGATTGTGAACACAGTGGATGTGAGCACAGTTCAGAAGGTTCATAGCAGATAGGAAAGGTGGGCTAGAGCTAACAGGATGAAGTTCAATGCAGACCAATGCAAAGTGCTATACCTCAGGAGGAATAATCAAAAAAACAAATACAAAATGGGTGACACCTGGCTGGATGGCAGCACTATGGAAAAGGATTTGGGAGTCTAGGTAGGTCACAGACTCGATATTGTCGTGCCCCTAATGCCGGTGCACCCTTGACCTGCAAGCCTGGGTCGGCACGACCGGCTTGGCGCAAGGAGGGGGATTTATAACCGGACGGGTGGGTGATAACGGTGAGCAGGAGTCAGAGGATTTAAACACAGCATATGGTTATACAAAAGGTTTATTTTACTTACGCTACTGATGTGCTGCAGCGTAGGCAGAGGAGTTGATTTATTCAGTTACAGCATGCAGATATCATGTTACCCAGCATTTACAGGGTGGGTAAAAGAGTTGCTTGTTACAGATTCTGAGCAATTCACACAAGCCGTTGCAGTCTGAAGATTACCAAGAGCTCTTGATAAGAAAGATTACGACAGAGATAGAGAGATAAACGGGCTGGCAAGACGGGGATACCCCAGAAAGATACATAAGCGGAGAGATAATATTTGTGCACGATCTATTCTTCTTGAGTGTATACACAGATCTCTGCCTTGGGCGGAAGTTCTTTCAAAGTTATATTTGCCAAAGATGACCAATTACTATATGCTAGGCATGAATAATTAATGAGTTGGCACTTGTGCTTTCTTTGTTTGCTCAGGTTTCAGAAAAAGGGGGGTTATTTTTACTTGGGTGGTACTGGTCCTGCTTGGTAACAGGATGGTGCACATAGTATATTATTTAATTTTACAACTTTACTAAAGTCAGCTAATCTTGTTACTATAAGTACTTTATCTTTCATGCTGGGCTGTCAAGGTCAGTTTCTCTCTCTTGTATGAGAAGCTCAAGTGATTTGAAATGAGGCACAGACAGGGATATATATATATATGCAATACTGTTACAAACTAAAAAATAATAGTGTGAGACTACAATTACAGAGTTTGTTGTGTTAGTCTCTGACCTTTTGCCATTGGCATCTGAAATCAAAGACTTTAATCTTTGACAGATATGAGTTTGCAGTGTGATGCAGATGCACAAAAGGCAAATGCAATTTTGGTATACATCAAGAGATGCAGTAGGTGCAAAATACAGGAAATGGTAGTGCCTCTCTACTGGGAACTGGTTAGGCCTCAACGGGAGTACTGTGTGCAGTTCTGGGCTCCATATTTAAAAAATGATGTGGATGTTAGAGAGGGTCCAGAGGTGGGCAACAAAGATGATAAAGGGCTTGGAAGGCAAGTTATATGACGAAAGGCTGAAGGAGTTAGGCATGTTCAGCTTGCAGAAAAGGAGCTTCAAAGGGGACATGATAGCAGTCTTCAAATACTTAAAGGACTGCCATAAAGAAGAAGAAAAGCACCTCTTCTTTCTTGCTGCAGCTTGGAGGATGTGAACCAGAGGCTTAATGTTGCAGGAAAGTACATTTAGATTGAATAGCTGGAAAAAAACTTCTTGACTGTTAGAATAGTGAGTGCTATAGTTTCTCTACCACTGGAGGTGCTTAAGAGGAGGTTGGACAGCTACTGGTCATGCACAATCATGCCTATTTACTACTATGGGCATTTCCCATATTTCTGGACTCTGCTGGTTGCTGCTGCCCCACTTTTTTCTGCTGTATGTGTCAGGGTGTTTTTAAGCCTCCCCACAGGCATTGGGTGTTGGCTACAGCTAAGGCTGGGGGCTTCAACTGGGGTACGCTGATTCTCCTGCTGGAAGCAAATCCAAAGGTTGTTAGCTAAAGGATCTTGCCCCTGCACTCAGGGTCAGACCAATAGCCATACTTGGATTTGGGATGGAATTTTACCCCATGGTCAGTTTGGTATGGACCATGAGGGCTTTTTCCTTTCTCTGTAGCAGGGGATGTGGGTCTCTACTGGGACCTCTTGAGCATATATTGACAGCATTTTGTAGGATCAGGACATTGGCTGCCATGGTTCCCCTGATTTACCTGTGCCAGTTTAGGGTGTTAGGTCTATGCTGCATCAGGGTTGAGGGTGTCTGATGTAAAGTTTCAATTATGGTTGTATGGGATGGTTTGGATAGGAATGATCCTGCCTCAGGCAGGGGATTCGACTAGATGACCTCTGGAGGTCCTTTCCAGCCTTACTTTTCTATGACACTATGACTCTCCAAAGAGAAGGGGCTAAAACTGGGCAGGGATTAGTTTTGTGCCCCTTCCAAGCCATCAGCTAGTAATGGCTGGTTTGGATCACTTCCGGTTTCCCCTTTCCAGCATGGCAGAAATGCCACTATGAGTCACAATTCAGCCCCTGCTGCTCCTGAAGAAGCTTAACTGCATGCCACTATATGTAACATTCCAATCAAAGGATGCATGTTTAAGTTAACTATAAAGAGTCCTGAATATCCATATTTTCCCCTCTTTCCTCCTACATTAATACAGAAGCCTCTTATCTACTCCACACCTGGCTTTAATGCAATAAAAGAGAACATTGTTTACATATTGCGGAGCTGCTGGTCTAGGTGAGAGTCATGTGGATATAACAGAATTCGGAGTAGACTGGTTTGTCCTACCTCATAGGCTGTATGGTAGTAGAAAAGATGTTTGCCCTGAAAGAAGAGATATCTGAGGTATTAAATAAAAAAGGTCATCTGTTCTAAGGTTATAACAATACTTCAACTCATAAATGCTGTAGAAATCAAAGCTATCAATTTCCCTTGCAACTGCATTTTTTACTGAAGTTGAGAGAGGTGGGTGAAACAGGTTGCCTGTATTATGTTTCCATTAGCCTCTATATTAGGTCCTACTTTTCAAAGCGTAATTGATGTAGAATGAAATGGCAAGCTGATGAAAGAATCTACTGACATCCTTTCTCAAATTAATACAAAACTGAGCTAAAAGGAATAGATGACTATGCCATTTGCTTCTACCAAAACTAATTTAATGATTGCAATCATTTCTGGTAATTATTTAGTACAAAAAAGTATTAAACCTCAAATATACACAAGGATAAAGAAAAAGTTGACATTTATAATTTCTTAGCAGGAGAATTAATATTTTGCAAATTTACTTCATACCAAATTGAAAAATGACAATGAAAGTTGCAGTGTGATTCCAGTCTCTATATCGTACATTACAAATTGCAGTGCTTGGGTTACAGGTGAAAATACTTGATTTTGCTTGGGATTTACAGGATGTGGACTGATCATGTTTAAAAAATGAATAGGTGTATTTCTAAACATAAGAGATGGATAGAAAAAAATAGCATAGAATCGGCTCAGCATTGATCATTCCAGTGTTAAGGCTCTAATATCAGATAATTGACTTCTGGAACACACATCTGCTTTTTCTTGTGGATCTGCCATGCATTATGACAGATGAATTTGCTGGATCAGCATCTGCATGGATTATCTGCCACATAAGTGCCAAACTGCCAACTGCAGAAGATGAAGTTGCCAGAGGCAGCTCTGGATGTATCAATAGCATGTACAGAAATGTCATGTGCAATCTTTTATAACCATCATCTCTCTACCCAGCTTCCATTTAGATGCAAAAACTTCACTCCACTCACACCGTGATAGTAACTCATTGAAGGGGGCAGAAATGGGCATTAAGAAAGGTAAAGTAGAAAGTAGCAGCTGAAAGCAGGATGCTCTGGAGGGGGGCATAAACTGACTACTCAGGATTTTTTCATAGGTGAACAGAGTAAAAACAAACTCAGGCCCTCTTCAGCCAGGCAGCTAACAAATACACATGAATATTTGCGATTCTAATGCATCCAAACTGTATGGGTAAAAGTATCCATGTGGATACTGAGTTTATGCAGTAGGCTACACACTACCTGGACAGCTTTGCTGCGACATATGCAGTAGTATGATTAGATATAGATGAGAGGGCACAAGCCCCCAGGCACTGACTAAAGAGAGGGCCAGAATGGAGGCAGGGGATTCCAGAATGGAGAACCCCAGGCATGGCTCTGCCATGGAAAGCAGGGCCAGAAGTACCCTCATCAGTAACATCACCACCCCACCTTAGGAGATGCTGCTGCCTCTGTGTCAGTGTGGGCAGCAGCCCCACAGCCATATTTTTGTCACCAAATTCAGATTTTCAAATCTCCACTCAGCATAGGAATCAATGCTATTGCTACATTAAGCCTGTAGCTGTTGGCCATACCAACACTTCCTCATCAATCAATGGCATCTCTCAAGGGTAAGAGGGTAAGGTTGAATAGAAGACTCCTGTCTAGGGTACAAACTCTACCATTCATGCTTTTGTACATATATACATTTGGCATGCATAAGTCACTCTGGGATAGCAAAGTACTTCACGTTGGGCAAGTCTACGTGAGACACTCACTGCCCAGTAACTCGTTACTACTGCACAATAGTGTTGCTGGGCACGAACTGTGAACCAACACTACTGCGCAGTAGTAATTAGCTACTTTTCAGTTAGTGTCACCAGGCAACTGTGCTGGGACACTACTGCATAGTAACACCAGTTACTGAATAGTCATTTAGTATTTGGTTATACAAGTACTAAATGACTGCACAGTAACAAATGCACAGTGGGAGGCTCATGTAGATGCACCCACTGATTCCAAAAGTGATTTACCCATCTGCCTGGACAGCTATTCTGGTACTTCTCATCTTCACCTTTCTACTTCTTGTCTTCACCAGAGCAGCAACCTGAGCAGCCTTTACCATGCCAATCAAAAGAAGAACAGAAACCCCTGCCTCCCTCTGCACAACTACGTAAGGCCTAAAAACAACCCACTGCTCTAGAAGAAACAAACAGGAATGTACTATTTACAACTGGAGGAAAGGTGGGGAAGCGTGCAAATAGCCAAAATAGCCAACAGTCTATTAGCTATTCCTGTTGGGAAATTCAGACTTTAACCTGCTTGTCCCACTTCTGAGACTGGTACTAGGACCAGCAGACTATTGGTGAGGATATAGAGGTCTCTCTCTCATTATTTCCATCCTGGACCCAGGAAATTATTGCTAGCAAAAGTTTCATCACATCTGGCACATTTCTGCATAAAGTTTCGGTTGCGGTAAATCAGCATTTTGTGATGAAACACATTATACTGAAAAACACAAACCACCTCTCTAATAGCAGTCATTTTATAGCTTCCCCCTAAGACTAGCACTAATTTGTATTACCAAACAGGGTTTGCTATGCATGTGTGTAATTTACAAGAAAATTATACTCCTATGGGTGCCAGTAACCCATGTGTATGGCTGGCAGAGTCCAGGCATAAAACACAAATTCAGTAGTGCATGTCTCATAGGTCGTAGAATGAAACATATTTTTTAAAATATATCTTGGGATGCATGAAAGCTAGATATATGGATAGCCTGGTTTTCCAGGCCCATAGCTGAAAGAATAAATGAAGCTTGATATTTCTCCCACTGTAACTACTGCACTCAATTAGATTTACCTCATGGATGAGTGAGCTCCAGTTCAGCATCACCCCCAACCCCACCTCCCAATCTATAGGAGCCTCCCCAAAAACACTATTTGCTCAAAATCCCAAAGCAGTAAATCCAATAGCTGACAAAGTCTGAGTTATTGCCCACCTGCCTGCACTCTTGATTAATGGCTCAACCACAACAGTTAAGAAAAAACCCTGAGAATGGAAAGAATTATATGAAAATTGAAAGTGATATTAAAAATGTTACTGGAAAGTGAAGGTTGTGTTTGCAAACAGGTAATTTAATTTCCTTGCATTGCCTTGTAAACCTAAGTTTGTTAAATTAAAAAGAGATTTGTTTTTGTGCTACAGTCCACTGGGAGGCTGATTACTCCAAGCACATTTCAATAAGTGTTAGAGAAGCAAGGAAGAATGTAAAGACTATTTCACTGTATGAGCATCGCATATTAAGTAACTCCCTGATCCTCTTGAAAGAATACATTAAAATGAAAATTATTTCTTAAAAAGGCAACTGAAGGTATATCAAGAACAGTAACTAATTGCAAGGCAAAATGATGCTAACTCAGCTCATACTCTTTTGTATTATATGATATAGCAAATACCTTGACAATAATTTTTACCTGAAAACTGAGTTTCTTTTGCACCATTCCACTGACCTGGGTGCATACCTGACTTTAGGTCATGTATAGCTTCCAAATACATTTTTAACTTTGTTCCTATTATTCTCCCGTGCAGCGCCTGCCCTGGGAGAGGGCAGGACCTAGGGCGAGTGGGGCCCCCTTAACACTGTGTGGGGTCATAGTACCCCCACAAAGGGGGGGGGGGTCTCTGTGCTTCTTCTGCAGCACAGGGCTGAGCTGCTAGTTCCAGCAGTACTGGAGTTGCAGGCCACTCCACCTGGCTCTACAGGGCCCCTGCAAAAGTGCGGGGCCCAGGGCAGTTCCCCAATTTGCCGTACCCTAGGGATGGCTCTGCTCCCATGTGATTTTGTCAGCTCACTGCTAAACAATTCATCTTCTGTCAATTTTATCCATAGACATATAACCTAACAAAGTTCATATTAAGCAGACCAATGGGATACCAAGAAAGTTCATCCATGTCAGAGAGACTGAACTTCCAGGTAGATATCCACCCCCTGGAATCAAAATGCTAATATTTTGAACTCCAAGGCATGAACCACTTCAGTCTCATTCAACACAGCTCTTGAACTGATACAAAAAATGACATCTATTTCATAATGATTACATTTTGAAGAGTCTTTTCCACTAAACTTGGAAATGGGAATATAAATCAAATCAGGGGAGAAAAAATAAGGAGCAGCAACCCAAATATGCTCCTCCTGAGTCTCTAGAGGCCCCTTCCCAGGTATAAGAGGTACTTGGAGTTCTGAGGACCAAAGTATCAGAGAAGAGTACCCTGCAGCATGCACCTGATGGACGTGTGTGTGGATTACATAATAGAATTGGTATTTTACCACCAGCTATTTCATCTTAAATTGGAATAATTGGGGGAAAAAACCCATACCACAGAGATTTTTTAATCTGTTTCATGATGTTTTAAAATAAATATTTTAGGTCATTGAAAAATTTCTATAAATTTGATTTGATTCTTCCTTTGATTTAATCTTTTATAGAAAATTAGTTTTGATTTTTTTTTCACTTCCAAGTAGGTATGAGAATGTTTAAAGGTAATGCTTTCATATTTCAAAGCTATCATCCCATTCTTTTTTCTGAAATTAAGGTGACAGTGAAAAAGAATTGTTTTTTTCAAATTTTATGTTCTAATGGAGAACTGCATTGATAAAAATGTCCTGACCATCTGCAATCAGCAAACAGTATGGATGTCAGACCCCTCATCATTCTAAATAAAGGAACTTTCATTGGGGACTTTCCTTTCACGAGTAAGAATAAGTAACAAGGACAGTGGGGAAAAATCAAGAAAGTGAATGTAGGATCCATCGCGAATATAGAGTAGGATTTTCAGAATCACCAATAGACTTAGAAGCACAAATCCCAGTGGAATGCCAACATCACTGGGGCACTTCTAAAAATCTCATCCAAGATATTAATGAATACAGGTTTCAAAAACCTTATCATGGTCAGATAGACCTCATTCAAAAGGCTTTACAGATTACTAGGCAGAAAAGGTTCTTTGGGTAAATGTGATATTTTTTATTAGACCAACTAAAAAGTTGGAAAAAATTCTTCTTTGAAAGTTTTCAGGCACAAACACCCTTCCTCAGGCATAGGAAGAGTCTTCTGGTGTTTGTGCACTCTTCTGGGTAGAATAAATATGCAAAATGCAGGTCTGTGAAATTGCAAATGCATGGCAGTGAGGATCAGAAGGTAATGGAAGACAATAAGTGAGACAGCATGGGGCAGAAAGGGAGAGGAGGGAATGTAGACCTGGTGACAGAATGTAACTGGTAAAATGTAGAGGTTACCTGGGGTTATCAGATGGCCGGCAGGTTATAATGTGCCATAAATCCAATGTCTGAATTTAGTCCATGGTTTTTTACACCCAGTACATTTATGAAGTGAAGTTTGTAGGCTTGTCTATGAAAGGTGTTTTGGTAAATTCCCTTCGAGGATTAGAACTAAAAAACTGGGAGAGAGAACAGGTGTCTTGTGAGAAGTGTGCACCCACAGGGAATTGGGTATTTTTGTCTTTGACAGATTTTTGGTGTGCATTCATTCTGGTACACAGCTGTTGTTTGGTTCACCTATTGTTTTCCATGGATCAGTACTCACACATTTAGCTGTGACTTGGACTCACTCATCAAACTTTCCAAGTGACAAAAGAGCTAAAGGGGACAATACCACAAATTTTGCATGAGGCAGAGAATGCATCTCAAAAAAACACATGAAACTCTGGCATGGCTCCTTCATCCCCACCCTCACCCCCCACCTCTACCACTGAACTGCAGATGTATTCTTCCATCGTGTCTTTTTTCCAGCATTTGACCATCTGTCTGCCCCTAGCACCTTTATCTCAAAAAACTGATCTAAAAGAATAGAATGGTTTATAGAAGTATTTTCCTGCTGCAGAGACTGAGAGAAAAGTAATGATTAAAACTTTTGCTGGTTAGCATGATGATATGGAATGGGGAAGGGGTTTAGAGTGGAGGTAGAGGGAGAAAAAAGCTGCTTAGAGTTTTACTAGATTGACAGATGTCAGATCTACTAGTTTCCACAAGATAAAGTGTAGTATCTGGAGGAACAGAAATAAACTGGCACTAGGCCACACAGACATGATTCCTTTCATTTTTTGAAGCGTGTGACAGTAATAACATTACATGATTTTTAAAATGCATCTTGGAGTCGGAATTTGAATTTCCAGTACTAACAAGATCATATTACAGATGGTAGGCATAGTCATAGTTAAAGCATAGGGACCTACATCTATATAAAGGGTTATTTGTTGTTTGTAATTTCCTCAGTGCTCTACATTTTGAAGTGGTATTTAGTATGTTACCTCCAAGTCAGGGAGGTATATTTTACTGAAAAGTTCATCAAGATCCATTAAGGTATTTTTTAAATACTGTAGAACATGACAAAATAGGTAGTTGCCTATGAGATCTCATGCTTCTGTGAACCAGCTAATCTCTAGGGGTGTCCTGTACACAAGAGTGGAGGCTGCTCCAACATGCTCTAATTACAGTGCATTAAAGCAAACTCAATTAATCGAGCCTGCTGGAGTATGGTAATTACCATGCTCCAGCCAGACTCCATGTCTCATGTATCAGGGTTTCACAAGCTTTAGGTAAAACACCCCCACCACCATTCTGAAACATGGGGACACTCATACACAAGATGCTCCCAGTGCTTTAATTACAGCAGCTCTCTAAGCCTCTCTAATTAAAGCCCCCCTCCCCCACCTCCAGAGTACATGTAAAAATCACCCTAGCTGTCACCTGCCCGGCCTTCTGCCTTGATACAGTGAAAAATAATTTAATTGGACTGAACTCCAAAAGTGTTTTTAAAATGTATGTCCACCACGATATGCAAACAATAACATTAAGAGGTTCACTACATCATACTGGCAACACATTAATGTACAAATTGAATGGAAACTTTCAGCAAATGGGAAAGGTTTCAACATTCTGCCAAGTATGCAACAGTCTGAAGTGGAATAGAATTTGTGTATAGGGAGGCACAACTCCGCAGAAGTCCAAGACAAACAGACATAAATTGAGGCAGCGATCCTGCACAGAATGGTTGCACATACAGCACAGTACAGGGTATTTCACTAGTGCCTAGGGAACAGATGGGCACAGTAAATGTCTTTGTTTCTTTACTTTTTTTCTTTTTCTATGACACTTAAAATTAAGGGAGGAAAAAAAAAGAAAAACCAAAACCTGAGACCCAAGTACCATGAAAATATTATATTTGCAGTATGAAGAAAGCAATAAAACCCCTTGTCTAATTCAGAGCATACTCTGGCCAAAAAAAAAAAAAAAAAGAAGCAGCAGCAGGACCCCAGAGAGTGGACTTGGGGATCCAAAGCACTCTCACAGCCTCATTCATAGCAACAGGTTTATAGTGAATAAAGCAGAGGTCTGCTGGGAAAGGAAGAATGATCTGGTGGAGAGATTGGCAACTTTTTAAGCCTTTGGGCTGGACTGATTCAGTTCATGTCAGAGGTATGTGGGCAAGTAGGTGGGCACTAGGACCCAGCTCTCATCAGTGCTTTCCTTTAGTGTTGCTAAGGAGAGTGCCTGTGGCCAGCATTTTTCCCCACAGCAGTATAGCAAAGCAACAGCTACCAAAGTCCCCTTCCTCCCCCACAAATTCAACCAAAATCATGTCTGCAGGCTGGATCACATGGTTCACAAGTTAGATCCAGCCCATGGGCTCTACAGTGCTGACCACGGAACTAGTAGATAAGGTGCTCAATAAGGACACAAAATTATAAGTTCCACATTCATCTTTGCCACAGCCCCTATCATCATAGATAAGTCACCTCCTTTCTCAGCTTCTCATTTATGCATCTGTAAATTAGGACATTACAGCTAGGGACAGAAATTATACATCAGTGGTTTAAGTGATCAGAAACTGGTTTAAACCTGTAACAGAACAGAAGCTCAGTGCACATAAACCAGTTTCAGAGAGGCTAAAACCGGCTTAAGAAAAACCTGGTTGAATGTAGTATCAGACTTAACTCATTTGAGTCAAACCAGTTTATGAAACTTCTGTCCCAGACTCCTACCTGATTCAAGTTAAATCAGAGTCCCTCAGCATCCCAGCATGCATTCCATGGCCCCCACCCCTCTGCTCCCTAGCTGGAGCAGTGAAGACTGGCTGACAAGTGTGGGGGGGGGGGGCGGTAAGCCCAGCTAGGGATGCAACCCAGTCTGAAGGAGGGGAGGGGAGGACTGCCCCCCAGGCAAACTCAGGTTAGGGTCTGGGGCTAGGAAGGGGGGTTAAACACCCCTTCTTCTGCTCAAAGTTACTGCTGGCTGCAGCTTTGGACTACAGATCCCAGAGGTACCTGGGAGCAGGAAGAGGAAGGAATAACCCTGCTGCTGTGACTGGACTGCAAATCCCAGAGACCTCACAGCAGGAAGAGGAAGTGAACACACAACCCATGCTGACTACATGGCAGAAAATTATGTTCTAGTGCCCCCCCCCCCATCCCCAGCTTGTGGGAATAAGGCTGCATTTCCTGAATCAAAGGTAAATACCTGCTCACTTTTGTTTCAATTTAATCTCTGCAGCTTATACTAACCTGAAAAGACTGAATCAATTCAGCCTTGGGCTTTTTGACTGTCTGTACTTAGCCTAATAGTTCCTAACCTCCTAGGGACATTGAGAGTATGTCCAGTATTCATCAAGTGCTTAGATACTAAAACCATATAAAGCCCTATAAAGGTAAAAAACGTTCTGCATTCAGTATAGAATATGTAGCATATACAGTAAAAAGCACTGGGCCACACACTGAAAAGCGATGATGAAAATAAATATTGAAAAGTTGGTTTGTCTGTTGAACACTGACAAATCTGCACACCAAGGCAGGGTCCTGCTGGGTCATAATGCACATATACTAGCTCATGAGCTTATTTTTGTCATTTCCTGAAATTTGATGGCTTTACTTTTCAACCGTCTTGTAATGTAGGTTTCTATCAAATTATATTCCATATAAAAGCAATTATTATGATGCCACAATAAGAATAAATAGTCATGGTCTGAAAGGCACAATTGGTTACATACACCTGGAGCTGGAGAGCTTTGTGGTTTCATCCTTGTCCTCATCTGTCTGTATCACAAAACCAGTTTATGATGGGCAGCCTTCCTTACCCACAGTAGTAATTGCTTTATAAATGTGATAGGCAAGCCAGCTCATGACTACTAAAGTAATGACATTTCAGAATAAGATCAAACAGCATTGACAGTCATGTGGAGAATCTTGTAGAGCATCTTTCTAGGCATATCTCTAGTTAGTGGTATTAACCTCTCATTTTCATAAATACTAAATTCCCTCACTTATTTTCAAAAGCAAAATTTAAACCAGCCAATTAAAAAATTCACCCTATAATATATATACCATTACCGCTGATTAAAATGAGAGACTAACCGTGACAAGAAATTGTTTCAGAGCAGAGCAAAGTGAATCATTTGCCAAAATATGGTTATTAGCACTCTACTGGGAATATATATAGAGCAGGAGGTAATTGCCTGCTTTTTCAAGTAGTGTCTGAATTTAGAAATCTACAGTAGCAATAACATTCACAATAACAGACATTAACTATTTAGAGACTGCAGTGTTTTATGCATTGTATGTTGATCTCTAGTTATTACACTCATTTTTCATAAAGTCGGGAGCCCTACCAGGATGCTATTTGTTAAACATGCTGCAGCATCTAACTAAACCTACTCCAACGTTGTTTCCATATCTTCATCCTCTCAGATGTCAAATAAATCAATTCTGTCTGTAGTACAATATATGGTAAATGTTCTAAATGTTGCAGACCCTGTGGCAAAGATAATCACATAAAATTACTCACTATCACTTTGCGTCACAAATTTATGTCTAGAGTGCCTTCTTAAGGAGTTAATAAGAAAGGAAACATTTAGCTAGTCAAGCTTTTCCAGATAGTAAAGTCATTCTACAAAGTGAATGTAATGCCATTACTGCAACAGTAGAAACCTTCACAAACCATTCTACAGGATATTAAGTTTATTTATTTGGATCAGAACACTTAATGTACTATTATTTAAAGTCAACACAACAGTTAGGAAACCAGGCTTCAGTATTCTCTTTTCCATTGCTGCTAGGAGATATTAGTCTTTTGTATTTGTTGCAAGGCATAGGGCTTAAATATAAACCTCCAAATTCATCTATCATTTGCAAGCAATAAGTAAGGCTAAGTTACTTTATTATTTTATTAAAACAATTTCTGTCCAATAATGTTCATAATGTGAGCCAGGTAAATTTGGTATACAATTGTTTCCTCCTACCTGGAGGCTGCCATAAGCCTACTGACACCAGCTTTCATTTTTTCATTTATTATAGTGGTATATAGAGCATGCATGGATCATGCCCTTATCTCTTCTGTGGGATAAATCATGATGGGACAAAGTAAAGGAATCTTCTGCAAGAATATTTCAAGCAGAGTCATTTGACTGATACTTCCAATAACCACAGCAGCACCTTAAGGAGGGGACAGATAACTGTATATAACCAACTGTATAACAGCACTTTGCTTGAAGGTAATGAACATGGTGTTGAGTAGTTAATTTTAAGGGAAGAGGAAGTAACTGCACAAACGGAAGCTGGGTGTGGAGCGATCACACATACCACACTGAGCACTAAACTCTCTTTGGAAATTAGATGTCCAACTGCTCGCTGCACCTTTAAAGAAAAGGAAAAAAAATCTGTCCTTACTTTCCCAAAATGCATCTAATTATGCATTTCAAGGCACATTTGGATTAATTAAAAATACACATAATATTTGGTGCCCCTTAAACTAGCAGATAAAACTAATTTTTTATCAGATGAGAAAGTAAACTGGTATCAGAATCAGGATTGCCATAATTGGGCCATAAAGGTTTTCAATAGCAGAAGCAGCAGAACACCTAACCACCTTCCCAAGAGAATTCTTAGACTTTGTCCCCCAGCAATATTCAAAGCCTTTTAAACTTTTTTGTGAAGAAAGCCATGTCATTTGTGTTTAAGGTGGTAAAATACAGTTTAAAGTCTGTGGGCCAGATTTTTCCAGCTAGCATAGGTAACATATACCTTGATAATCCAGATAATCACCTCACACTGCAGGGCAGAGCTGCCCTAAGGGAACAAATGCTCTCAGTGTCTGCATTCCCTGAGCTTTCTGTCTACGGACAGCATATTTTCTAGCAGCTAAAGGTCATTTAGTAGAGCAGTCATTTCACAGCATTCTGACAGACTTTGCATTCTGGGCTCTGTCCTTCTATTTCTACTGAAACACAGCCCTATTTTCAAGAATCTCCATTTCACACAACCAAGTTTAAAAACAGGATTTAGGAGCACAAAGTTCCACTTAGGCTAAGTACAGACAGTCAAAAAATGTGAGATTGAATCGATTCCGTTAGTCTAAGTTGCACAGATTGAACAAATAAGCAAGTGAACAAACATTTGCTTTTGATTCTGGAAATGCAGCCACTTGCTTGCAATAGCCCAGCCCAGAAGCCAAAGGGTGCTAGAGCATATCTCCCTGCTGGGCTGGAGCAGCTAGCTTGAGTCATGGCTAGCCCATCCACCCTGCAAGGGACGGTTTGTGAAGGAAGTGCAAAGTATCCTGGGATGCTGGGGGACTGTGAGTTAACTTGAATCTGGAGGGAAAGTCAGCATGCCCCTAAATTACTTACTGTTTTAAACAATACTCACCAAGCTCCTTTATTCTTATGGTCAGGGACACACTCACCAAGAGTTTGGATGCAACATAATTACTCTGGTGTTTGAAGCTCTTTTGCAGGTATGTGTTTGTTTCTAACTTGCAAAAGCAAAAGTTTGTACAGCAGGCTTACCTTTCAGAGCTTGGGTTGAATCCCAGGCTTGAGATCCTGCTGTTTTGATTGGTGGAGCCCATCCACCAATCAAGAGGCAGCAAGAGAAGTAATATCATACCCCTTTCCTGAGGGGAGGGGGAGAAATGCTCCCCCAGACCTGATTAAAGACTGAAAACTGTCAGGTCCGAAAGACATTGGGGTGGAGCCCTGGAGCATATAAAAGGAGCTGTGTGTCCAGCACAAGGGGCAGATGCATCAGGGACAGAGAAGAGCGGGGCTTAGAAGAGCTGAGGAGAGCTGCCCAGCAGGATGAAGCACTAGCCCAGGAAGGGCCCCTGAAGACTTCTATCAGCAGGGAGCAGGGGACAACTCCAGCGGTTAGGCTCTCAGTGCGCAGCACGGCGCACGGCGTGCAGACCCTGGGAGCTGCGTGAGGCGGCTCGAGTCTGCAATCTCTGGCGTGTGACCAGAGACACAGTGCACAAACCAGTACATGGAGCAGGATCTTTGGAGCTCCTGGGGTGGCTCAGGTCCTCAACCCCCAGAGCAAAGCTGGGAGCTCGGTGCAGGAGGCGCTGCACAGAGGGTGAGAGACCCTGGGTGCCGCTTGAGGTGGCTTGGGTCTACAGCTGCTGACGTGGGGCAGCAGCTCAGTGCAGACAATGCTGCCTAGAGGATCTGGGAACAGACTGAGCCCCAGTGCTGCACAAGGCTGTCCAGGCCTCCAACCCCTAGCACAAGGCGAAGTGCCCACTACACACAGTGGTGCATGTGGCCCTAAGCCAAGACGGTGGCAGCAGAGTCAGGTGGCAGGAAAACCTGGCAGGGAACAGAGCTTGACCTGGAGAACAAGAGGCAACCCTCAGGGACTGTGGAGTAGTAAGTTACCCTGAAGAGAGGGTCCCCACAGGGGAGGGACCTCCTGAAGGTTGTGAAGGGGCACCACTTGATAGTGGGGAAGCTTAGGAGTTTTTCTTTCCCCCCACCTCCTTTCCTGTAGTTGTACCTTGGGAGTGGGGCCCCTGCCCTGGAGGGCACCCAGGTAGTCTAAGGACAACTGGTTATATTTGTGACTGTGCCTTACAGTTTATAATTTGAAGTAATAGTCTGTATATGAATAGAGTTATAAGGTTGCCCAATCAATATCCTTTGGTCTAGTTTGTTCTATTGTTCATCTGCATTTTTAAATGATAACTGGTGTGTGTACGCGTGTGTGTGCGTGCAGGGTTTGTTGTTTTGTAAATTTGTACATACATATATAATTTATGTCCTTACCCTTTAATGGTTTTATTGTAATAATAAATCTGTATATAGTTAAGTATTTGATTGACTGGACCTGACTCTATAGGGGACAGAGGCAGTCCCTGGGCTGTTGTGTCCCTCCACAACACACTGCCCTGCCAATAATTTCCTCAACTGGAGAGGGAAGTACAAACCCATGTACACCTGGGCTATATTTGTATCTGTCATCAACAAATAAAACAGGCATTTTGTATGAGTGACTACTTGGATTTTCCTCTATCACATCTGAAAAATACTCAGATCCTTGCACTGAAATAAAGGAGGCCATACCATGAAATGTGTTTCAGTTGAATCATATTCTGTGGGCAGATGAACAAGGAGACAAAGCTTGAGGCGCAAACCTGGAGCAAACTGCACTGTGGCAGCTGCTTACAAACAAGTAGACTCTGCTTTTGAAAGGTAGGCAATTAAAAGCATAAGAAAATTTCCTATAATTCATTCAGGAGGAAAATTGGCCGCTACTGGGCCAGGACTGTGTTACCTTTAGCAGTTACATCATGTTCTCAGCTTTTTAAAACTGGAAAAGCTGGACTTGTCACAAGTTAACACACTTGTGTTCATGCCCATAGAATCTAGCTGTGCTGTAGCACAGTGCTTCTCACTGGGGGTCTGTAGCCCCCTAGGGGGGCCACAAGCAGGTTTCAGGGGGTCCATGCTGTCCCCCACTCCACCCCCCAGGGTAGAGCCACAGCCTGAGGGGAGTGGTGACAGCAGCAGTGGCAACCTGGCCATGGTAGCAGGGAACAAGTGACTGCAGCGCACCCCACCCCATCCATTACTCCTTGCACTGCTGGCAGCATGGGGGCTCCAGGGGCAGTGGCAATGAGTCTTGCCACCCTGCTTCATTCTTCCACAGTGGCTCCTGCCCACTAGGCCATGGAGGTAGCTCCTGTCCATGACAGTCCAGTCAGACTGCAGTGCAGGGCAGTGGGGATCACCCCCCCTCACATGGCGCAGGTGCAGCATGGCTTGGCAGGACACCGCGTGCTGCCTGCGAGCTGAGGCGGCTCCTGTCAGCCAGAACCCAGCAGCACTCAGTGCCAGCAGCTCCAGCTGCCAGAAAGCATGCGGCACCCTGCTGAGTCACGCTGCACCTGCACAATGCGACAGCTGCCACACGGGTGCCAAGCAGGAGGGGCAATCCCCGCTGCTCCCCACTATGCGGGGGGAATCTCCCATGAGTGCCCAGAGGCCCCAATCACTGCTCCTGCATCCGGTGAGTATGGGGTTATATATATTTTTAAAGTGCTAGGTCTAGGCTGAGGCCAGGTAGGGGATGGGGGCAGGGCAGCCATGGGGGCTTCTCCCACAGCTCCCCCCACCTGGGGGGAGGCAGGCACAGCCAAAGGAGCTGCAGGAGAATCTGTAGCCACCCAGCTGTGCCTGCCTCTCCCTACCCAATTCAAAATCGCCAAATCTCTCCGAAGCAGCACTGGATCTTCCGAAGTCAATTTGGCCAGATCAATTCGGGACAGTGATCTGAATCTCTGAATCAAATCACTGTCCTCCAAACTGGCCAAATCTGACTCGATTACTTCCCTATTCACACAGGCCTAAAAAACTGTAGTTGTGACATAGGTGGGCCATGGAATTGTTATAGCATGCTGTGGGGGGGCCTCAGGAAGAAAAAGGCAGAGCACCCCTGCTGTAGTAGGAATAGAGGCTTGCCCAATAAATCAGGTCACTACTGAACCAAAGACAGGTTCAATAAAGGAAATGCAGCACAGTTTTACATTCTTGAGACATCTTGCTGAAAATGCTGCTGTTCTATGGAATTATGGTCATGATCAAAAGCTATTGCATCTCATTTTTATAGTACTTTTCAAAGCTAAGTAGATATTATTACTCCATTTTATTTATAGGGAAAGTGAAGCAAACAGCAGCTTTCTCAACCATGAGTTAAAACTAGAATCAAGAAAACAATCTAGATGCATCTAGGACTAGAGCCAGATGGACAACTAGTGTAAATTGTCACAGCCTCAGTGACTTGAGCAGAGCCACTACAAGCTGAGGATCAGGCTCCAATTTCCACTTTAACACCCTATCTTGAACGCAGGTATCTTAATGGTAAATGCCTTGTGCATAGACAGTAGCAGAGAAAGATCTAAGATACTACAACTGTCCCACAACTTGCAGGACTTTCTGATGCAAATGTACTTTAATTTTTCTTTTTTGTTTTGCAGTTATTTTTATGCCCATAATAAAAGTTATAGATAAGCAGAACCTCCAGGTTTGCACACTGTAGAGAGGTCTACAGACCATCTCAGAATACAAAATCTATCATTCATGACTGCTGTATACGGTGATGTATTGCTATTTCCTTTATCATACTTTGAAAACCACAGTTTCAGTCCCTCATGTAAATGTATTTTGATCCTCATTTATCAAGCAGCAGCAATGTCCTCTTCTGCTAAACTAAACTGCCTAATATACAGTGAATATCAGCTTCCTCCACAGAATTCTGAACAAGTAGCTGAGTACACTCTAAAAGACCCGATCACACAATAGATACAGTGTTCACCTTTGACATGATGAAGATAAGACTACTTCACATTATGATACCACTATCAATTTGAGTTATACCAAATAGAGGTATGTTTGTATATGGTTGCTTTCTCTCTGCAATTCTGTGTATAAGATATAGATCAAGAGATTAAAACAAATCTACAGTATTGAAATAATGCAATAATCTCTCTAGTTTTAAAACCATCAGATCCAATTTTTAAAAGTGTCCAGAAGAGAATTCCAATTTCCAAGACAAAGCATTTCTGAGAAGGGTTGGTAATAATTCAGTGGTCTTAAAAGGCAAATAAAAGTATCCTTTTTTTGTTTTAATAGTGCATATTAAATTGATGTTAGTGTATTGTAGGCAACAAACATCTTTTCCATATGCAGTCTTTGCTTTTTTTGAGGCATGTGTTTTTATTAAAAAAGGATTTTATTAAAAAGCTTCTATTCACATTCCACTGCCTGTTCCTGACCTACTTCTTTGCATTTAGATGAAAACTAATCACATTTCCAATACACTTTCCACCATAATAAGATCAACAACAGTGTTTTGGATAGAGTGGAAAAATAATATAAAGCTGATCCCCCACTGCCTTGCATAGCTATTAAGCAACAGGCAGCATGAGTCTGAAATTCTAGTGCTTTAACTTGATGCATATCCATTTTTTCATAAGTATATGCAACTACCACCTCACTTAACATTAAGTAAGAACGTGCCCACAGGCAGATACTGCAAAGTAGCTGATGTAGTGTAAGTTCACATTGACTGTACTTCATGGTAAGTTGCTATAGTATAGTGTAATAAAGTTCTATTGATTATAAACGTAAGCTAGATCTCAACTTTTAATGAGCACTTTTGAAAATCCCACTAAGTACACAGTGGTATTCCTAGATGCTTAAATGATTTTAGAAATCTGGGCAAAAGGGGTATCTTTACACATGCCAGACATCTGCTCCCACATGTGCTAATTAGTCTGCATCGGAGCAAACTTGATTAATTGAGTCTGCTAGAGTGTGTTAATTAGCATGCTCCGGTAGCCTCTGCATCACATGTATTCAGCATCCTCACCCTTTGAAATGGTTCATCAAACAAACTTTAATCAGTGCCCCTGCTGCCATTTTGAAGTGTGGGACGCTGAATACACGTAATAGTGCATGCTCTTTAATTACAGCAGATCATGGACCCGCTCTAATTAAAGTGCCTCTCCCCCGCTCAACTTTACTCTGGAGCACCTGTAGATATCCTAGGAGTTTAAGTCTGGAAAAAGGTGCTGTCCATGGAGTACAATCAACTGTACCACAATATGCCTCACCACAGCTGATCATACTTCACGGCTGTCAGCAGAAGTTGTTAGTTGAACACCTCAGTTTGGAGAGCAAGGGAATCCCATGGAGAGGATTTCCCTGGTGGTGTCTGCAAGCACAGAGGGCGAAACTCCCACAGGAGGTCTCCACTCTACACCTGCAGATAGGCACATGGAAGATTCCCACTACAGGGGATTTCCCCACATGCATCTGCAAAGACAGAGGGGGGACCTCCCTTTATGCTTGCAGGCTGTGTTCCATGCTGCTGTCAAAAATGCCTGCCAGAGACTTAGTGCACATACTGCTGCTGTGTGGGGCATAGATCTGCAAGTCAATATGCTTGCAAATACACAAACTATATTAGGGTAAAGCCTTGACTTTCCCCACTTAGCCAGACACATCCCTGGAGATCCCTAGGAAGCCTCTGGGTAAATAGGAAATGAAGCAGGTGCTTCTAAGACTTGAGGGAGCTGAACCTGCTTGGAAATTCCTGGGGTGTGAAGGACTGGGCCCTCCAAGCCTGCAGAGCCCCTGTTCAGGGCAGCTGGCAAGCACAGGCAGCCTTGCGCTGCCTGTGCTCTCCCTCCATAAACAAACAGACGTAGGCTGCAAAAAGTGGCCCAATGCATTATTACCTTCTGCAACGACTACAAATCTGAACATTTTTGGTGAGATAAAAGATACGGACATCTGTTTGGTTTTACTATGTATCACCATAACATTTTTATGGCAGCATAAAGCTGGCATCTGCTTCTATCCTAAGGCCAGGTTCAGCCATAACTCCTCCTCTAGGTTAGGTGATCAGAAATCAGTCTATAACCAGAACAGAAGTTTGGGGCATACAGACAGCTTGAAAAATGGATCCCAGTCTAAAATAGTCCTGGATCTATGTGGTATCAGATTTACTCAATCTAGGTTAGACTAGTGAATCAAATGCAAGTACCAGGTCTTTTCATGAATCAAGGTGGGCTGCTGTCTGCTGGCATCCAAGGGGCCATTGCAAGCCCCTTGATAACCACCCCCTCAAAGGGAGCCACAGCTCAGCTGCTTCAGTGAAGTACCTAGCCAGTCCCACCCCTGAGCTCTCTAGCCATCAGCCACAAGCAGGACAGAGGCAGGGGTGTGGGGTGGAAAACAGGGCTTACAAGGTAGGGGTCAGGGGGGGCCAGAAGTGCACTTGGCATTTCTGGCCTGGGTCAGCAGAGCGCAGGGTGTCCCTTCCCTGTCCCAGTTCAGTCTAAGCCCTGGGACAATGTGCTGGAGCAGGTCTGGGAAGGGTGCATAGGATTTTGCCCCTGGAGCCAGGACAGAGTTGGGGCCTGAAGCCACATCCCATGCAGCTGTGGGGCTCTAGTCTGGGGGGCGGGGGGTCAGAAGGAACAGCCAAGCACTTGCAGCTGTACAGGAAGCAGCTTCAGCCCTAAACAGGACACTGGTTCTGGGGGGAAAATCTTACAAGCCCTTCCTAGGCCCACTCCAGTTCACAACTCAGAGTGTCCTTCCTCTGTCCTGGTTCTGTCCGAGCCCCAGGACTGTATGCTGGAATGGCTCTGGGACAGACTTGCAGGATTTCCACACCACTCCCCCTCGAAGCCAGCACCAGTCAAGGCTGAAATCACTACCCATGAAGCTGCAAAGGCATGGTGCCTGCCCTCCCAGGGACCACAGCGCCACAGCTTCATGGGAACTGGCTTCAGCCCTGAACTTGGTACGGTATCAGGTCAGGGAGGGAGGGTAGGTGGGGAGGAAGATCCTGAGAGCCCTTCCTGGAGCTGCTCCAGCACATGGTACCAGGACTTGGACAGAACTGAGACAGGAAGGGACTCAGATCGAAAATGAGAGGTGCACCGCTGGTACTGCCTCTCCTCAGCAGCTCATGAGCTCCCCCCTGCTTGTCATGCCTGAGGTGCACCCCTGCACTTTCCATCATGGACAAAGCCCAGGAACCCCCATGCTGCTCCAAAGGTGGGGTAAGCACAGCCTCCTCTGCTGGCTGCCTGCAGTTGACCATTGCCTGACAGATAACAGGACAGCAGGGGGAGGCATGTGCCTGACAGTCAATGAGGAATGGTGTAGCCATTTGGCTGTACTCAGCTGCCCTGGGCAAGCTCCTGCACATTGGGAGGCATGCAGGAGTATTCCCACCTTCTGGCCTTGGCCAGCATGCCCTCCCCCATCAAAGGGTGAATGTGAGT
Organism: Crocodylus siamensis; assembly: GCF_052110815.1. NCBI lineage: Eukaryota > Metazoa > Chordata > Crocodylia > Crocodylidae > Crocodylus > Crocodylus siamensis. The sequence continues at coordinate 55,188,992 of NC_143400.1, read as the reverse complement.
TCCCTTCAGTCCCATTCCAATCTATGCAGCTTAGAGAAACCCCAGTACATTGAATGGATTCTACCTTGGGCTTTTAAAATGGGGGTACCTGGCCTAAGGGCCTAAATCAAGGGTGTTAAACATATGGCCAGTAGGCGAGATCCAGACTCCAGAAACCACCATCCAGCCCTCGGTGCTGCCCTGCGTCTGATCAGAACCATGTAGGGCACAGCAAGTGTGCAGTCTGGCTCCAGCCCACATGCCCCATCTCCCCTTCCCTAGCACACATGATCCAGGGGTTGCTCCAACTAGTTTGGGACCACACTAAATTTGGCACAAATTCTGGAGTGGCCAGAATGGGCAGACACAGTCCAAATGGAGCAGCAGATGCATGTGGCACTCACCCCAGCTTGTCCAGGTCTCGCACAGCCCACAGGGCCAGATACGTTTCACACCGCTGACCTAAATCACTTTGGAAATGGGACCCAGTCTACAAAAATCATTTATACTTTTTCCCCCTTCATATTTCTACTGATTATAGTTGGCCTGTAATGGAAGTATAAGGCATCCCACAATACACTACAGCCTCCCCTTTTGGTGACAAAAGATGATGTAGCATGGGAAATGTATTTCACCTGGGGAATCTAGTCCAGACATGACAATTGGAATGACACAACTGAGAACTCCCACGAGGTAACAAAAATGCTTCCATTTTTGACTGTTCAATGTCTTGAGTAAAAGAAACGTCTCATTTTCTGAGAAATTTCTTTTAGTTGAGGATTCAGTTTTCTATCGTGCACAAAAAGTTTAAATGAAAGTGTTTCAACCACCAGCTCAGGGTGAACTATAGCAATGTAGCTGATTCTATACATTGCTATAGAATCAGCTACATCCTGGTTACTCTACGTAAAGAAATATACAGTGTTTGTTTACATCACTGGTAGAACTTACTACAATTAGACTTTGGAAAAGCTGATCCAAAAAACAAAAAAAAAGGAAGCATTTTTCACAAGTTCCAAGTGTACTCTTCTGTCACTGATTAGCCCAGACCTGGTCTTCCTTGGAGACTTGGAAGGATACAACATGTGGGATGATTCTCATCCCATGTCATCAAGATGTGCAAACATCCTTTGAAAAGGTTGCTGGAGAAGTTTTGGCTTTATACTGTTACCTCTAAAAACAAAGTACATTAGAACAATGATTTCAAGCTTTATCTTCATTATTTAATATTTGAGACTGAAATCTAGCACACTTAAGGAAATTTAGACTTAAGAATTGGCTAATTGAAAGTCTGCCTAAACCTTTAGCAACATGGTGATACAAATTACTATGCATAACCAGTGGAGAGAATGATTTATTAATACCCAAGGGTCTCTCTTGGGCTGTATCTAACCACAACAGAATCTATACAGGATCTCAAATCATAATGACCCTACAACCAAAACCCAAGGGCAATCCAGTCATTTTTAAAGATATATAAATGAATAATAACTGAAAAAGGAAGAAATGCACGTTATTTGCTATATTAAATCAAAACACAATTTTTTATTTTTCATTGGGAGAAGGTGAAGTTAGAGGAATACAAAAGCCTGAATGAAAGATTTCTGTAACTGAAATTACAATTTGCAGACTAGAAAACATCAACATGTGAAACAAAACATTTCATGAAATCTTGCATAGATTCAGGATTTCACACTATATGTAAATTATGATTTACACATTATAAATATAAGCATCCCTCTTCTGGGTATTGCTATTTTTGTAGGGCAAAAAAATGCTATAACCTGAACTTTCCACACACAAAACAAAAGAAACAAACCAAACAATCCACAGGAAGACCGAGAATGTTGTTTTGATAGCATATTGAAAACTTTTAAGATAGAAAGATCTCTACTTTAAACCTGGCTAACTTGTACTTTGGATAACATGAAAACTGTTATTTTGATTCTCATCAATTAATATCAGATTTGTCCTTTCTTTCTCTAAGAGGCAGCCTTCCTAATTTGGAGAAAACAAGATCCAAATTAACTTTAATGTTTAATTAAAATTTTAATTTGTTTCCTTCCTTTTGTGTTTTTCCCTCTGTATGGCTAACAGAGGTAGACCGTTCAAACAGAACAGTGTAAAATGAGAAAATGGTCTGACCTTAGTAAGAGCTGTAAGCTGTTCCATGCAAAGGCACTGCTCTTGAAACTATCTGTACGTAATTTAAATCCTATTATGTTGCCAGAAAACATTCCTTTCAAATTCTGCTTTCACCCAAAGTTCAGCTCATGCCATTTACCACACAAAGACTCTCACAAAAAACCTTAAATAGCCCACAACAAAAACAAAATTGAAATGGCCCAAACTTCTAAAAAAAAGTTTCCATAGAAACACAATCCTTACAAAAATAGAGAAAACATCAGTTTTAAATCAGCTCTTTTTGGTGCAGAGTTATCAACTGGCATCTTCCGCTGAAAACAGATAACATAACACTTGCTGAGTTACCTCATTACAGATTTCTCCAGACTCAGCACCGGCTATGCTGGCAATAAATTGTACAGATCACATCCTACTGCTCACAGACAGGGGCTGGGTGAGCAACATTTACACAGTACATAAGATGCATGAGCTGTCACCTTACTAATCAGTATAGGAACATCATATTAATCAAAAGATCAGCATCAAGGTACACATCAGACAAGCATCCAGATGGTAACTTTCCAGAACATTTCCATAATGCATCATCCATTTACAAGGTAATATTACAATATTCTAGTCAGACTCAAAAAAAAAAAATTAAAAAACCCCCAAAAAAACAACCCCCCTGCGCAAAAAAAAACAACCCAGCTTTGTTTTTCTGTCAAAATGGGTTAAAGACAATTTAAATAGAAAGGCAAAAGAGAAAAAGACTTGCAAATAATAAAAAGTATCCACAAGTAGTTCTATTTGTCTGACTCTTTGTCCCTCATGCCCTGGAAAAATCATTTTTATCAAATATACATCTCCACCTACCATGAGACAAGAAGATAAGATGAAGCATGCTTGCTTCTAACTGCTCCATGCCTTCCTCTGAATCAAACACCCTGAACAGCAATCCTAAATAGTATATTATATGTGGATGAAAAGAGCAGAAGGACTGACTATACCATAGAAGGAGATAGCTAAGGAAGCAGAAATAGAATTACTATTTCCCCCAACTCAAACGGACTTTCTAAAGAATCAATGGCATAGAAGGAAATACATGCCCCATCCATACATAAGACTGAAGGTACCAACCATAGGTGCCAACTGTTTTGTTTTTGTTTTTGCTGGTAGGCACTTGCAGATGTAAAGAACAAAACCTGTTACTTTTAACTCGGCAGTGCCAAGCATGCACATGGCTAGAAGGAGCAGTGCATTACTTCTACCCAGCATTACTCTACAGCATCTCTAAAGATCAGGTGCTTTACCAGGTCTTTTTTGACACTTGTCTAATGGCTGATTGAATCACCTATTAGATAAAAGTGCCAAAGAAGCACCTGATCTTTACAGATGCTTAAGGGCAGGGCTGAAGTCACACACTGCATTTTCCAGTAAAGTGCAGTTTGTTTGGATTTTTTAAATTTGCAAGCAGCTCCATGGGTGCTGAGCACCCACTAAGTTTTTTGGTGGGTAATTCGGCCATGAAGCACCCATGGAGTCAACTTCTACAAGAAAAACCAGTAAGATTTGGCTGAGCTCCTGGTTACCAAATAATCAATAAAAATAACAACTAAAATAAATAGTAAAAATAATAAATAATAAAAATATAATATAAAAAGATGACAGATGTAAGCCACAGATACTTGCATACCTATGCCACTAAATGAAGACACCACTCCCCTCCAGTGAGCTCTTACCCTAGTAGTTGTCCATTCAAGCAAGTACACTATCCTCAGCGAAGAGGACAAAGCACAGCAATCAGGGTGATGTGTTTCTGGGCATATAGGCAGCTGCGTCTGCATTTATTCTCTCTCAGAAAACAGGACAACTACTGTGAACTGGATTCTCATCAAATGTTTTCCCGTGATTCGTCCCAGCTATTTGGACTGTAGTGGGATATCTTGATAGCAGCCATGGTTATGCTGCAATAGATAAAAAGAGCTCACAAATGCAGAAGACTTCATTTTCAAAAGAGAGGAATTAAGACTGCGCAGCTCACTCCCAGATGGGGCAGGAAAGACCCTCAGCCTCACCACAACAGGGAGCTAAAGTCAAAATCTACCGCTTCTTCAAAAACTGGACCAACCACAACTTTCCTTCTTGAAGTGGAAGTGAAAGGACTATGCAATGCCAAATGCACAACCCCTCAACCCCTCTGTGTTTTCTACACATATATTAACACGCTCTCCCACCCCAGACACATAGTATGGAATACCTGGCATCAAACTTTCCTCAGTGAAAAATAATAATAAATCAATCAATCAATAAGCGTGTGTGTGTGTGTACATATTTATTTATTGTATTTGTTGTTACAGTAAAAATATACATTTGGATGTATCCGAATGTATACATCCATGTATGTGTATGTGTGTGTACAAAAAGCCAGATCCCCTATTCTGAAGCCGAGATGCACACAGGTGTGCAGGGACAGTACCTGTGGGAATATTGAAGTAGTCTTGGCTGTTGCCTCACCATTTTTATGGCCCTTGCATCAGGCTATACAAGGAGGGCTGCAACTAGAGGTACACCAATATATGGTCCATATTGGATTGGCACTGATAAAAGGAAAATTGACATTATCAGCAATCCACTTTTTTTGGCCGGTGTAGCAAATAATGTCACCAATAAATGCCGTATGCATGCGCACAGCTGTAATATGTACAGGGCCAGGAATGCAGCCCAGCAGCATGGAGAGCAGCATCCAGCCAGTTACTCTGTGAGGGGGAAAGGGGCCAGTGGTAGAAGGGGTGTGGGGGGGGTAGATTGAGGCCCCCATGGTGAGGGAGGGAGTGGGAATTGAGTGGGGTAGGGGCAGAGGCTGCCCAGCCAAGGCAGGGCAGGGCATGGGATGGAGCTACAGCTGGCTCATCTGGGGGGCACAGAGTGGTTGGAAGTGGACTGCGGGGGATGGAGAAGGAAGGGTAGCTCCCTGCTGCTGTGCTCACCCTTGGGGGGGTATGGGGCGCATGTGCACCTCAGGTTTGTGAGCAGGGAAAGGATGGGCTTACTGCTGCAGGCTCAGGGCTATGGGGCTGTGCCCGGCCTCTTCCCAGCAGCAGCGCTGGGCCAGGGCTGCACTTGAGGCAAGTGGGTGTGGGGTGGACAGCAGCAGCACTGGGAGGGAGGGCTATAGGGTAGGCTAGAGCCACCCCAAAATTCCCTGTAGCCCCCCTGTAGTCCCCTTCCCAGTGCTACCACTGCTGCCTACCCTAAGTGGAGCTGTGGCCCAGCCCCCAAAGTGGCCAGCACAACCCTTGGCCCTGAGCCCACAGTGGGTATCCTGTCCTTGCCCTGTGCACAAATCCAGGGGGCACATGCCCCCTATGCCTCCCTTAGGGGTGCCTGCAGTGGCAGGGAGCCCCCCACCCTCCTCCCTGGACAAGCCACCTGTGGGTCTGTCCTATGCCCCACCCTGGCTGGGCAGTGCCTGCTCCTGTGTTAGCCCTTGCCCCAGCCCCAGCCCCAGCCCCAGCCTCATTCCCTCCCTCAACATAGGGGCCTTGGTCTGCCCCCCACGCCTTTTGTCCCCCACAGACTTCACAGACTTGCTACCTGGAAACTGTTCTCCAAGCTGTATATTGGCTCTCGGATTGCCATCAGCCGATATGGTTGGTTACAGAGCTATGGGGATTGTTTGGAGGCTCCTGGTCCCAGACATGACCTAAAACTGCAATCTGCCAGGTAAGGGGGGGTCTGGCAGAGCTTTCTGTGGTGGGACAGCCCCCAAGAAATACCAGACCGATTACTCCCCCCAGTAAAGGGTAGGGGTGCCTTAACCCTGGTCCCCACGATCATGGGTAGTTGTGAGAGCTGTGGAAGTAGCACAGCCAGGTATCCCCATTAGTAGGCAGCTGGGATCAGCAGGGACAAAGGGTCCCAGAGGCCCCAGAGTGGGCAGTGTTGTTGGTAAGAGTTATGGTGAGGGCCTACACAGAATAGGGTGCAAAAAGGGACACTTGAAGGACTGCGTGTGTGGGGTGCAGAGTAGGGCTTCTGAGCAGGGCTTGAAGGGCTGCACTGGGGCATACTGAGTAAGGCTGCAAGAGCAGCCTGAAGGACAATGCTTGGGCCAACCCCCAGAAGTGAGAACAGAGTCAAGGGGCCTGGTGAGGGGTCCCAGGTGGAATCAGCTGGTATTTGGCATAGGCCAGGCCACATAGAATAGGTGACCTTGAGGGAACTGAAGGGCTGTATGTCCTACCAGAGAGCAAATAGTGAAGCCCGACAGCCCAAAGGGGCCACCCAAAGGGAGCAAGGGTAGTGGACTGTAGCCCAGTAATGGGCACTATGTTAGAGGTACCTATGAGAGGGAGGCGGTGCAAGAAGCCGTCTGTGAGCCGGGCAGGGGGTGGAGTGAGCGAGTCAGTGAATGAGCCCAATGGTGCACTGAATTTACCTCTGCCTCAGACTGGGGAACTATCACAGTCTGGATGCCATCTGCAAGGCATAGGCTATGGTGTAGGGGAGGTACGGAGCCACAGATAGCACCCCGGCATCAGGGTAATGCAAGGGCAGCCTCCCACTTACTATATCATATTAACATTCAAGTCATGGTAGGCAAGTTAGGACAGACTGCCCTAGGCAGATGGGTGGGCCAACTTGTAACATGGTCTCGAGTTTGTCCCCTGTCACAGGTGAACATGTACATGGATGCCAAGGCTAGAAGGGTGTCCATGGCCTGGTGGTTGGCATGTCCCTGCTGCCAGAGCTACTCCAGGGGCTCCAGAGCCTCCATTCAGTCCCAGTGACCCCGCTACATCTGGTCCTGCACCTCCTCCCACCAGGCCTGCTCCCGCACCTCCCGTACTTGCTCCCATTCCTCCTCTCCTCCTCTACCACCACCACCAGCCACTGAAGCAGGAGGATCTGGTCCCTGGTGCACTGCAGGTACAGCCAACACATCTGGGCCATTCCAGTGGTGGGTGATGGTGAACCAGAGACCATATACCTGCTGGGGCTGGTGGACTCTCCCCCACAACCAAGTTTTGGCCCTAGGCAGAAGCCCTTTGTGAGAATTTGCAACATTTCAAAGATAAGATGTTCTGCACCCGCGGCCAAAGGCTGCCCGCCCTCAGATCAGGGGTCAGCCATTCAAGGGTGCCCATAAACCATGGTAAACTGGCTGAGTAGACCTGAGCCTAGGCAGCTGCTGCCCGAGTCCCCTGTCCTCATGTGTTCCCCTGGGGCCAGCAGCCCACTGGGTGCTGGCTACAGTCAGTCTGCCTCCTCCACCCCCTTCTCAGGGCAGGACAGGCCACCCTGCTGGCAGCACCTTCTGCTGTGGCTCCCGACCCCACTCCCTGCAGGCCAGCCACTCTGCCATGCTGCCACCCAGCCCACAGCACCCAACAGCAGGGCATGAGGAACTCCCAGACAACTGGGGTAAGGGTTGGCCATGCCCCCACCCTTCCCACAGGGGGCCTCTCTGAGAAGGCACCCAGGGACACTCCACTCCCCATGCCCCATTGCACTCCAAGAGTGCCCTTGCTGTATGTGCACATGGAGGGGTGTCCAAGCCACTATGCCCTGCTGCTACTGGTCCTCCTAGTGCCCTGTGCACATCTACACTCCAAGTTCAGGACCCTGAGCTATGAAAGCATGACGGGACAAGCCCAGGTTGGCCTGGTGTACAGCAGACTGGCACCTAGCCATTGCCCCCACCCTAAGAAGGCACTGGTGCTGCTGGCAGCTGATGGTATCATTGCTGGCCAGTCCTCATGGTGGAGCATAGGGCTGTGCTAAGGGAGAGGCAGCCACTGGGCAGGGCATCTCAACTTGCAGTGGATGCAGTAGCTGAGAAGGAGAGTGAGGGAGGGCACTGAAGTAGCATTCCTTCTAAGCTGCGCAGCATGCACGGCCATGCAGGTGTGCCTGGCAATGCAGTATGGGATCATCTGCATGGCCGCGCATACCATACCACTTAGAGGGAATGATGCACTGAAGGCCCAAGTTTCCCTCCTCTGGTGACACATCACCAGAGGCATCCAGACACAGCAGGGGATTGGGAAAGCTGCCTCTGCTAGTGCCACTTGCAGGGGTGTGGCCTTGCTCCCAGGGTGCCAAAATGTGGGTCAGCTTCAGCATAAAGGCTGTAGACTTTTGGACATGACTGAACTAATCCTTGAAGTTAGTCATGGCCATCCACTGTGCCTACAAGGCCTTGACCTTTATGTGGCACTGCCGTGCCAAGCAAGAGTAGATGGGGGGCAGATGCTGGCCCTGCTGCCAGAGACAGCAAGACAGCAGCCCTGAGTGGATCTTAGGGCTTGGCAAGGGGTGCAGCAGGCTGCAGTCCTTTGCAACACTCACCTGTGACCAAGCAGCAGCTCTGAAGGGGGACAGGCCAGGTAAAGACAGCCTGTGGCCTGTCCAAGGGAACACATGAGGCCTGGTAGGCTCCAGTACACAACAGGCTTGTGCAGGCTCCAGGTGTATGTTCCTCAAGGCACAAAATGGCTGCAGGCTTGTATACCCTGCAGCTAGGGGCTGCTAAAGAGCAGTCCAGCCCTGGAGAAGCAGAGAGGCAGCCAGCCAGAAGCTGAGGCTGGACTCAGGCCAACCCCAGTGGTTGGGTAGACCTGGCACTAAAGTTAGTACCAAGTCGCACCTACATGCGCGTTAATGCTCATTAACTAATCACAACTAAATTTGATACCTGCATCTGAAGGTATCAAATTCAGGTGAGATTAGCCTAAGTTATTACACAATAAGGGCATGCACGTGTAGATGAGCACCCGTACCGCACAGTGACTTAGGCTAATGTGCATTAACACATCTCATGTAGACATGTCTATTGGAGTTTACCCCAGATTGAAATGATAGCTAATAGCATGCATTCACACCCTTGTCCTATTCAGTAACACTTCCTCCTGCATGATTCCCACTAAAAACACTTTTGGTTCATAAAGAATTATTTAAACGCATCTGGCAGTTTACAACAACAACAAAAAATCAACATCAGTTTTAGACGTCCTGCTATTTGGCTAGTTAAGCCAAGGATGATTTCTTTTTCAGGTGTACTGATTGCTGACAACTCCACAAGAAGTCAAGGGTATCTATGTATGGTTTGCAAATCAGGAACCAGAGGACCCAAAGTGGACCCCAAACATTAAGGAATCTGAAATTAGCAGTCATTTAAAAATAATCTTCATCTGTCCATTCATTCTTACCAGCATAAAAAGTCTATTTTGTTTTATTTTGATAGGAATAAGCAAGTGTCCAGGGTTTCCCACACTCAGCTGCCACCAAAAAAAAGCTGAAACCCTTCCATCACTTACTCAGCCCTACTTACATATTTGGAAAAATTGGCACCCTGGCAAATTTTTCTATTAGACAAATCATATAAACAATTTACTGATTGTTAATAAACACCTACTTTATCTTCACATGCTTAGTGAAGACCATACTTTTCACACTAGTTAAGGCCAGCCACCATGGAAGGCTCTGAAGTGTTTCATCTAACATGACTGAGAGCAGGTTCAGGCCTCAATTACTAGGAAATAGCTCCTTAATCAGTAAAAGCTTTCCAACCATAGAAATATTAAGTGTTAGTACTGCACAGAAATATAATTTAGCATGTAACTATTATAAGCACTTAGAGGAATTCAGTTGTTCCTTTTCTATAATTGTCAGTTTGAGGAATGTCATATTCTTCTAGCTTTTAAGCTACTACATGGTGAATCAGAAGTAGAGGACCAACCTGATTGCAGTGGGTTTTCCATATTGGCACTTTCCAGAAAAAAAGAAATATATTTGCTTGGAGCAAAAACATTCTTTATTATCTAATAAAAAACAGTTATGTTAGGAATCAAATGCCCATGATTCAGCTAGCACAGTTGCATTAACACTTATCTCCGAGGGTTGCCATTTAGCTTCTGTTGTCTACCAAATGGTCTTTTTATTACAAAAATCTATTGCATTCTGCAATCTCTGAAGTAAGTACCATCTATTCCTAACAATAACTTTAAAAAAAATCTAACTCATGGTCATTAGACATATGTTGTTAATATTTCATGTCTTCATACCGCAAAAGCTATACCACAACTTCAGTTCTGAGAATTTCCAAACATTCATTAAAAATGAAAACCTTCAGAGTTTATCTATGTAAGTTTTAGATTATTACTGAGTGGGTGTAAATCAGTCAGCCTGAATCACACACCTCTACTTCACACATTAACCGTAAGATAATACCTTATAAGAGAATAAGAGAAGGGATATGATAGGGGTCTACCCAACTGGAGGTAGGCAGCTGATTTCATGGGCAGATCATGGGGCCAGCTGCCATTTTCACAAGCTTATCATGCAAGCCCCCCCCCCACACACACACACCTCTGATTGGCTGAAAGGCCGTGGTGGCCCCTCCCCCTGCTACTGATTGGTTAAGTGGGCTGCATATCATACAGCACCACCCCTCACTGCTGATTAGCTGAGAGGGCTCTGCTTCTTGCCACAGATTAGTGTAGAGGGGTGGGTCCTCATGACAGGCATCCATCTCAGCAAATCAATGGTGAGGGGCAGGGCATGGCAGCCACCTTGTCTGCTCTGGTTCCTGTCAGCAGCCCCTCCCCCCTTGGCCGCAGTGGCCATGAAGACTACTGGTTTCCACTCGTGAGCTAGCATTCTATTTTTAGTAAGTTCCCCCGCCCCCAGTGGATTTTGTGGACATTGTCTGAGTTCATGATTTCCACCAAATCTTCAATATTGCAATCTGAATGAGTCCCTAAATATGTAGCAAAAAGTTTACATTAGCCCAGTTTAAATTTAAAGGGCCAACTATTGGAAAAGCTTGTCCTGAAAGGTTCCTATAAGCAGATAACCCTGCACTGGAAAACACCAGCAATAACTAGTCACTAAAAGTTAGATTTTGACATCCTGACTTTTACTGAGTTCCACGTTACACCATGAATGGTATCACTAACACCAATGAGAATAGCAGGGTTCTCACAATTCGTAACAAACAAAATGTTTCCTGGGATTGGAAAGATGACCCCCTACATGAGGGCCAGACCCTAGTGCTAGTAACTAGGCCTATCTTTTCCTTTGGTATTTCTGAGACACTTTTCAGAATATATTTGGACCCGACACAGAAACAATGTGTCGTAGAAAATCTACTGTACTTTCTTAACTGGATCTTATGCATCTCTTATGACACAAACAAGTCAAGCTATTACAAGCAGCATTTGTACAATTCAGATCAATGTTGCCTCAAGGAAAAATATCTGATCAGCTCTAAAATGCAATACCAGCACATGCCAACCTTACATAGTGCACTTTATATAAGCATCCCAGGGCACTACAGTGCCTCAGAACAACCTCTTATTAATTAAAAGCAAGGTTAGATGAATAAGACCTTGTTTCTCAGCTCATTATATGTGTACACAAGGTATCAGTTTTCTAATACCAGCATGTTCTGTATCCAGATATGAACTGCAAAACAAATTCTAGGATCCACTAAATGTAAAAAGGTCAGTGTTAATCTGACTCCTATCCAGTCTGAAGTAGCTAAAAATGGCAGTTCCATGCACTGTATTTTCCCTGAATTGTTCAGCTAATTTTGGGGGTTTCTCAATTTCCTTATGTTTTTTTTCTTATTGGTCTGTGAAAGGCCTACACACACAGTAGGAGAAAATGACTCAGTGACAACAGTGCCAACCTATTTGTTTTCCTCTAATCTCTTTCAACTATTCTTGGTAATAGCAGGGGTGGGGGGTGGGGATGCTCAGAATTGATGAGTCTCTTTAATAGAGCACATAGCACCTTCCGGGTATATTTTAGAGCTGCACTTATACCAGACCTACTTTTTGTGGACACAAATTGTGCCCAACACTTCAGTTGTCCAAGTTATTTATACAGCCCCATTTGCAGCAGCATCTGAGCATTTGCCAGGGTGCAGTGTAATAAGGGATAATCACACTTCATGTTTTACAGCTATCAAATCCACCTTGCTGGGGTCATCTGACCTCAGCAGTCTTTCCTGACCAAATGCAGGGGGGCTGGACCCAGTGATCTGTAAGGTCCCTTCTAGCCCCTAACAATTATGACACTATAAATGGAGACAGAGGTCTAGAGCCACAGAAAACTGGCCACTAAGTTCCAAGTCCCACTCCACAAAAGAGCCTCATTTTGATGTTGAAGTATTTCCCAGGTGCCCAAACTCCATTTGTGAGCAGAACAAGAAGCATCTCCATCTCAACAGAACTGAGCAGCTCGTAACTACTGCACTGACGCGTCAGTGAGGATCGACAAACAAGATATGTTTTTGCCATCTTGTCAGATAGGCTCAATCCAGTAGGCATTCTCAGAGTATGCCTAATGAATGATTCTCGAGAAAGGTGGAATTGGCAACTCCCTTTTATCCAGTGGGTCAGGAGTAGTCTCTCATGCTAGGGGAGTTTGTGAGTTCAAGTCCCTCCCCTGCCTAATGGCATTCACAGCTACATCTCCCAGCCCCAGAGTAGTGCTACAGCCCATTCTGCAGGAAGGGGCAGGGCACTACCTACCTGAAGAGGGATTTCATGCAACATCATGTAGAGCAGCTTCAAACAGGAAGAACATGATATTGATTTTTTTAAAGATATTCAGACACTTAACTTGCATTGATTTCAATGTGCGTGTTAGACTGCTAAATATCTCCAGAAAACCTACTAAGTGAACTGCTCACAGTCACACAGGAAATCAAAACCTAACAGAGATTTCAAGCCCCAGGACTGGAACTGAATGACTGGACTGTCCTTTCTTTTCACTGATCCAAGTGTGCAGATGAGTATTTCTGCCTGCCAGGAGTTAATTGTGGGTACAAATCATGGTTTGAGCGGTGCACGACTACTTTTGTATCTGTAATTCATTGTGTGGGCACAAATTTGAAAGCAGCAGCTTGCACTCAGCAAAGGAAACCTGTCGTTTGCAAAATTCCCCCTAAAGGAATGGGCAAAATTTTTCCTTAACAGTATAAAAATATTACTGGAATAGTTAGGTTTTCAAATGTGTTCCAAATTATAAAGTATATTTCATACATGCAAGCAAGTGCACAACCAGCAGTTTCTCTGGGCACTCTGGGCAGAGTGCTGGAAAGTGTAGCAAGGCACTGAGCACTAGAAAGAAAGGAGCTGAAAAATGCTCACCTCACTCCAGTTATGTTACTGCAAACAAGTTACCTTTGGACAGGAACCGTAATGTTTTCTTCTGGAATTGTCTGATGCTAAATACACAGCCTTAGCACAGCATTAATGCTTTTTATTGCACTTAATTTATATTAGCAATGTAATGAGATCTTAAAATATCTTCAGTTCTATAAACCGCACAGCTTGGAAGCAGTCTGAAATTCAGTAGAAGTTTGCAGACAGCAGACTAAAATTATTCATTTGCCAAATGGAGGGGTAAAAGAACAATGAATGCAAGATTATCTTAGCTTCCATTTCTGTACACTAAAAAAAAAAGATAATTAATGTTTATAAAAAGGGAAAATCAAAGTAAACAGAAGAATATAATTTATTGGAGTCAGCCTTCATGTCTGATGCAGCTCAGAGTTTTCCCTGGGGCTCGATTATGAAGTAAACTTAAAAGAAAAATGCTTCACTTCTTACATTCCATCCTGAGTTAGGCTGGGAAAAGACTGGCAGCCCAAACTCATTTCTTAATTAAATCTTTCTTTATCAATATTAATAAATAATATTGATTTTCATGCCTTTTCTCAAGAAGAACGTCCTTTGGTGACTTTGAGTGCTCCTAACATAGGTTTGCTGCTTAACTAAAACTAAATACATACAGTGTAACATTATAAAAGCCTTAATCTGTCTGTCTGTCTGTCCATCCGTCCATAATGCTTTATTCGCCAAACAGCCAGTCACAGTGAGGAGAAGTGTTCGGACAGGTGGCAGCATGCCACCATGATGGCAGGGACACAGGGGACGGAGCGGAGGGATGAGGCCATCACAGCTGGCCTTGCCCCCCCAACCATAATCCCCCTGCCCTGCTCTCTGCAGGTGGCGATGATGGAGTGGGGGAGGGGCAGGCCCCCAGAGCTGGCATCGCCCCCCTCTTGCTCCTTGGAGGTGATGGCAATGGCAGCATGGGGGGGGACACCAGGGTCAGGATGCCATGGGGGGGGCAAGGCCACCAGCAGTGGCCTTGCTCCACCCCTTCCCCCTTCTGTCTTTGCCACCTCCAGGGATGACACAGCGGTGGTGGGGGGAGAAGTAGGCTCGACACAGGGTGGGTAGGAGCGGGTGCACCATAGAGACGGTGGGAGGAGAGGAGTGGGCCCAGGCCCAACACAGGGGGGGTGAGCAGGCCCGACATGGGTGGGCCTGCTGTGGCAGTGGGGGGAGAGCAGTGGGCCTGGCTCAACACAGCAGCTGCTGGGGGAGGGGAGGGGAGGAGTGGGCCCCTCCCTGCCTTGGGCCTGGGCCCACTCCTTCGTCACCCCCCTACCCCCCACCGGCCCTGACCCTGCTTCTCCCATCCCCCCACCAACACCAGGTCGGCCCAGGCCTGCTGCTGCCCCACTGCCCGTGGCCCGGCTTCTCTCCATCCTCAGGCCTGGTCCTCTCCCACATTGGGCCCAGGCCTGCTCCTCCCCTCCCCCTGCAGAGGGGAAGAGGGTAGCAGGCTTGGATCCCAAGCAGCAGGAGGGAAAGGGGGAGTGGGCCCAGACCCAGGGGGGCTCCATCCCTGCCCACTCCCCCTTATCATTCTTGACGGGCAGTTGGCTAGTACATACATAAATAGGTACATAAAAACAAGAACCTGAAATCAAAATAATGGCCCTGCAGGTGACAGGAGCTACTTTTGTGTCAGAAGAAAAGCCTTTCTCCTAACACTCAAAGAGTTTACAGCCATTCAACGAGGGCTTTTTTGCAGAAGAGAACTGAACAAGTGAGACCAGTTTGCACCAGGGAGATCTCTCTTCTTTTATACCAACTTGTATGCTCCTAAGGACACATAATATCCTATATTGTTCCACTCTCCCTTCATCCTCCTCCAGGGAAATCATGGACTCCCTGACAGCCGGTCCAGCATTGAGCTGTGGCAACCCTGAAGCCAATAACCCCCACTTCCTGGTTTAAGTTAAACCAGAGTCCCCCAGCATCCCAGAAGCTTTGCAGTGCTGGGTTTGGCTGTCTGCTGGAGCAGAGCAAGGTTGGCTCTGTTCTTTTCCTTCCTAGCCTATCACTGCTTTAGCTGGCTGATGGACTGCAGCAGCTTGCAGGCTTCTCCCTCTCCCCGACCACCCTCCCTGCTCAAGCAGGGATCCCCGCTCCCACCCCTCTTCCACAGCAGGGACCCAAACACAGGGACCCAGCATCTGGCCCTCCCTCCCATGCTAACTAATGATGAGAAGTGCCTCTGTGGGTCTTCAATTTCACTGGAATAAAGGCAGATGACTACTGGCAAATACAAATGCACCCTCTAGATAAGAAGAGCTTGAAATTAACAAGAGAAATGTTTTCTTTTGTAGGGCTTGATGGGCTGATAACCTTTGTTCTGACAAACAACCTGATGGGTGCAATAGGGCAGTGTTCAAGAGGGGATAGAGAAAGATGTTAGAAATTACCTGGTTTCCAAACAGTCAAAGAACCAGGGAGATGGAGATTGAAAAGCTCAGTATCAACAAATGCAGGGCCTGGCAACACTCCCACCTCTTGAGCAGCCAGCAGGGAAAAGACTGGGATTGCAGGTAGGGTGGGGGATTTACACCCCTCCCTATTCAGAGCATCTTGCAGGGCCTGGCTATGCCCACCCCCCATCAGCTCAGCACTGTGGAAGGAAAGGAAGGGGTGCTCTAGCACCCCCCCAGCTTGTAGCCTGGGCTGCTGTAGGCATGTGTCTGGATTTTTGGAATGAAAAGGGAATGTCTATCCACATCCTAATCGGTTCAAGCTTTGCAGGTTAGACTAACCTATAAAGATTGAATCAATTCAGGCTCAAGCTTTTTGAATGCCTGTCCCTAGACCCAGCCTCTCAACAGACCCAGGTCATCCTAGGCCTGTGCAAGGGGCAGGTGCAGCTTTCCTCATGGCTTAATCTGTACTGGGTATTCCCAAGAGAGCTCAAAGCCACAGGGGAATGCCCCCTTGCCCACTGAGCTGCTGATTAGCAGGAAGGTGTGGGCATTCTCCCATGCTTTGAACTGTCCTGAGACTCCAGAATGGTTATGGCCATGGTGCATTTTCCTACCACTCTGTGCAAAGCTCCAGGTCACCGCAGAGCTGTGAACAGGGAGGTAAGCATTCTCTTGCAGCTGGACCAGTCCCGGACTGGGACAGGTTGAGCTGCCAATGTCTCCTGCACTCATCTGTGCACAGAGTCAAGAATTTATACAAGGATCAGAAAACAGAGGTAGTGCAGCTACCTATAGCTGATGCCCCTATGGCCTGAACTGGAGACAGCCATGTCAGTAGGGTTACAAAGAAGTTCCCTATGAAGACCTGGAGAGTTCATTTTTGAGGCAACTTTGCTGCTGTCTAGCCAGAGGGTGGGAACACCAGCAAGTCCCCCACCACCACCACCACCACATTTCCCTGTGCTGCAAATTTCCCTGAAATTCCCTAGCCTTATAGCATGCTCATGATGAGGGTCCAATGGCTCAGTTGAGAACCCATGGAATTCATGGTTTTCAGAAAGGCCTGAAGATATTTTTCTCTGTCTGCGTTAGCATACCTAATGGATTACTTACTGAGGATAGAGACAGCCAGATTCCTTAATGTGTCATTAAAGTGGCTATAGTGTCATTAATAATCACTGTACATTATCACTTCGGACAAATGTCTAAGCTTTTTTTGGTCTAACAACTTTGCTACAGTATCAGTATTGATCAACTTTGCCTCAAGTCCCTCTAAACCCTATCCTACTTCTTCAATTGAATTTCAGTTGTCATTTATTTTTTCACTGTTCCTTCACCACAGCCCCAGAAAAGAAATCAAATCCACCATTTACCCTCTAGGTCCCTCTATCTTCCCATTACTTCTATGCTTTAGGTTTCTATATATATGACAAAACTGGCATTTATGCTTTCCTGATCACTATAATAGTTTTAAATTATTTGCAGAGACCTTTATTCACTATGTTTTAATACACCTAATTTCCATCTGAAAGCCACACATGCTTGGTCATTTGATTGTTTTTGTCATCTTATACATTTTTTTCCCAATCTGAAACATGCCACACACAAATCTGGAGAGGAATCCTGGTTCCACTAAAATCACTAGAAAGTTTCTGAATTTCTCTGAAGGACATCAAAATGTCATATTTAGTTGTACTGCACATGCTTTCACCAAATATACTGGTTTCTCTCTTTTAGTCATGATGAATTACAGGGAATCTCACCAATGTATATGCTGTATGCAAATTTCAGTGGGTTTTCATCCTAAAACAAGGCAAGAATTTGGCAAAAATTTATTATTTTGCATACCCACCTATTGCTTGAAGCACACACTTCAATCTCCCTGTCAACTTCAGTTTTAAATTTTTTCAATTTCCTGTTGTGAGATACAACTTCAGAGGGTGTCATGTTTGTTACACTTGGAGACTACTGGATTAGCCATTAAGGCACGAAGTCATAGCTGCACTGGACTCAATGCTGACAAGGTGGTGAAGGGGAGAGTTTGTACCCTCCTTGAGAAAAGCAGGGAAAGTCCCAGGGTAGAGCTGGAGACTACCTCACCATTATTTAAGAATGCCTTAATTTTCCACAGACATTCCACCCAACTATCTCAAGTTTTCTCCCCTTTCAAAAGGATAAAGGCCAAGACAAAAGAGTTGGCTGAAGGACGGAAAGCAGAAACAGTGCAGCTAACTCCAGCTGATGTCCACATGGAATCAGTCAGACAGCCCGTCTCCCATTGCCTTGATTAAAAGAACAGTCACACCAAATGCAATGAAAACCTTACAATGATCACTAAAGACAGTAAGGTCCTACCTTTTCAGCAGGTATACCACAAGTTAGCCCTATACCCTCCTTGAGTGCCACTCTAATCCCCTTCCCCTCCCCAGCTGGCTGTCCCCTGCCCTGTGCTCCCTGCCAATCTCCTGCTTTACTTTCTACTTTCTGTCCCATGCTTCCTGCCCAGTCTGTTCCTGTTTTCTGCCCCCTGCCACTATGTTGCCTGTCCCCCCTGCCATGTGCCACACACACAGGCTGCCCATGCTACTTGTGGCATGCATACCACAGGTTGGCCAGCCCTGATCTAGAAAATGGTACTTCCTCTGAGACTAATACTAGTCTGCGAGACAAAAAAAAAAAGAAGAAGAAGAATATTTCCATATATCTTTAAATGATTTGGGTCCCTCAGCTTGTTTTATTTTCTATGTAGTCTGTCAACTGGTCTTGTTTGAATCATTCCATAGGTCTTTATCTATAAAATCATTTAGTCCACATGCTAGTGAAGATTTGTTTCTTTAGTATATTTACAGCCTTACACTGTTTTTTTTCCCTGCCCACAAGACTGCAGCTCCCAGTTTACATTCACCAGAAGATTTCATTATTGCAATATTAACTTTCTGTTCCAGAGAAGGAATATGGAAGTTAAGACAGACATGATCTAACACTGATTCATGCAACATCTCAGTAGACATCTCATGACACGTCAGTTGACTACCTCTTCCTATTACTCTTTCAGCCTGTTTTCAGAGACCTAAAGCTTCTACCTGCTTTGAAAGAACCTGATAGATGCACAACACTTAGAGCAAAACTAAAAAATATTCTAGGGACTCCAAAGGCAGCAACAAGTTCTGTTATTTATACCTACAAACTGACCATTAACTAAAGAAACATGAAAGGGCCTCCCATCTGTGCAAATCAATGTCCTTAAAGTGCATCAAATAAGAGATTGATATCTGTATATAATTTTAGAAGGCTGGGGGGAAATATCATCCTTTTATAAAGGGAAAAAAATAGAAACCAACAGTGCTCTAGAGACAATCCTATAGTTTTTGCTCTTGAGCTCTTTGCATCAAATATTAATTTCCTCTTCTTTAAGTGTTGAAAATGATGGAGGCTGGGACTTAATGTACATTTTCAGTTTAAAATTGCTACTCTTGTTCTTTCACCAATTACTTTGAATGGTTATGAACTGCTGAAAAATTATGCTTTTCTCCAGGCTAAAAATGGAGAATAACATCTACCAATTTATATTGACCTTTTCCCTCCTTTATATTTATGGCCCCACTTTCTCCTCCCTCTCCACAGGCAGACTTTGAAGGGAATTGTAACCACCCTAAGAACTTATTTTTCAGCAAATCTGCCTTTTATATGCCATATTTTATTATGCATTCCAATTTCATTCACAAATGGTTTTCTTTTTGGCACCACTATAAGCACAGTTTTTAAATAGAACTGTTACATGCAGTTTTTAAAGGTAACTTTCTGTCTGCTGTAGAAAGGCATTCACAGTTTTGAAAAGACACATAAAGGATGTCTTATGATTTTTAATTGAGAAAAAATTACTTCATTCTTCATCATTCCTCATTTGCTTACTACAAAGCTGGGTAGACCTCTACATACACTGACATCTTCTGTAAGACTTCTAGTCTCAATTACCCCACCAATTAGATTAATTATAAACATTTCACACCCTCCAAGGGATAAGAGATCTCAAAGTAAAGTTTGTCAAGATACACCATCCTACTAAATACATTCTAATGAGGAAGAGTCTGGAAGTGTCCTTGGTGGACAGGTAAAGCTGCCTGATGGATAATATTCATTTTTACTTTACATAGAAGAGTTAAAAAACAATCATAACTAGTGAAGTGAGACTGTTCTCTGTACCTACTTAAAATAAAACTCAAACAAATACCGTGTAGAACACCGACAGCTTGCTCTACATTGTTCCGACTTTCTCAACCTCACTCCTTTTGTTTAATGTTCTGGGGTTTGGGGAGAATGGTGGGAGGAAGGAGGCAAGGGAATTAGTTGTTTGTTTCTTCAATAACTGACTTTTCACAAGTCAAGTTAAGTGAGAAGGAGATATTAATTTTCTTCTCCCCCCCCCCAAAAAAAAATCTATAAGCAAACTTCGCAATCCTAAAGATACTTATATTAGTACTACTAATAAGCGTTTAATTAAGCCCATTGAAATCAATGGCAACTGAGGATGGAAAATGCAGTATTCTGCATCTCAGTAGAGGACACATTTCAGTTCTTAACTTACTGTCTATAGACTCCGAATGATGGACCAAGGAAATAGTAGAGCTCAGTTTTTTTAAAAAATGAAACAAAAAACATCAAGGCTTCTCAAATCATTGTTGACTTTTGACCATATTGGCTATTTTTCTTGTGGAACTTATAGCATATATCCCAGTACTGTTATGGGGGGGTCACTGTTCCTAGTTAACCAATCAGTTTTCAAGGTTTGTTCAAAAGATTATATTTTATACGCATTTGTCATTTAAGACTGTCAGCAATTTGAAACAATATAAGTGACAGAGGAGACAGCCTGTTAAGAGTCCAATTTACACTGTGTTCTAAGTAAAGTATATACTTGTAAAGGGTTTCTTTCCCTTAGGGGATTACATGTAATGTACCTCAAGGATATTAAGATGAAAGCCATGTTATACTGACAGACTGGTTTATTGTCATTTCTCCCAGAATCTCAGGGAGATTAAGAGGTTGTCAAAAAGATATCATGGGGCTGTTTTCTGTGATAAAGATTTTACAGTTGGGATCAGTTGGAAGAAATATCAGGCACAAAAGGAAGTCAATTTTGATCAATATCAATTTTGTCTTTGTTGAGCAGAGGTTTTCTGAATACTGAAATAAGGAACTCAATTCATCTTTGCATAGTGTCAAGGAAATACCCTTTGACAATATACTAATTAGTAGGCTATTAATTTGTTGTATTGTATCCCACTCTTTTATAAAGATATGCAGCCATAAGACTAAAGCTCTCTAGTGTAGAACAGGAAACCAGTCACAGAAAGACTTCATGTGTTGCTTTGTGGCAGTATGGAACTTGTGAATAGCTCACCATATGCATGTAGGTAAAAATTATCCAAGACAGTAATCCAAATGTGATTTTAAGATAGTAGTCACATATTTATTGAATTTACAAAGTAAGTGATTTGCTTAATATACTGTGCAAAAATAGCAATTGGTAATTCCATCAACTAGTCTATTATCAAAGTGTCTCACCATGAATCCCAGTATTTCTTACTGTTATTCTTTATACAAATTTCGTTCAAATATCAGGAGAAATGATTCCTGATAGACTGCAGTAGTTGGATCTTTATATCAATGAAACCAGTCATTTATATTAACATGGATAACAATTGCAGTAAAGAGGTCCCAAATATTGCTGTCCAGCACAACCTTGCGATATGCAAGCATCAGTTTAGGCTTGCATCCTTTTTAAGATTTGTTTACTTTTGTTACTCCTTTGTGTGTTATTTTCACAAGCCACATCAGGGCAAAGCATGGTTCTAAAGGATGGAGAGCCTTAAAGATAGAGGTCTTAAAGATAGGATCCATTCTCCCAAATGCTTGAAATCGTAATGCAGACCACTCCTCTTGTACTTCTTGATGGTATGGTCTTCCAACATTATGGATGATTCATACATGCCAAGATTAACTACCTCAGTTGTGTCTGCATGATAGTGACCTCTCGTAAAGGATAAAGCAGGGGCAATGTGTAGGGGGTGATAGTGGGTATGCGTGCACTCCCGAGCATGGCAGTGCACTGCCTACAAAAACGTGCATTGGCGGCACCTGCATGTGGTTGCCGTTCGCCACCCCAATACTACTGGCAGCATCAACGTGTGGTCCGTGATCCCTGCTGGCCACTACTGCTGATACCAGCAGCATCTGAGAGAGCTCCCAGCTTATTGCCACTGCACTCCCACTACCATGCCCCACCAGCCACCAGGGGCATGTGTCGTTCATGGGGTAAAGGATGATGATGCAGAATTAATACTGAGTCCAGGAGCATTAACCCAAAACATACTTTGGTTTTGAAATCCAACTATCTCCTCCCCAAACTACTAAAAACCACAGAACCCTAACCCCACAGTTTTCATAGGGGAAGGCACCCAGGAACTCAAAGAAAACAGCAGTATTTTATACTAGCTCCAGCCCCTCCTTTGCTGGTTTAATGCTATTCTTGAACAGAGAGGTAGTTAGCCATGTTAGTCTGAAGTCAGGCATAAGGCATGGTAGACTTGTATCTTATAGACTAAGTCAGAGATATATAGCATGAGCTTCTGTGAGCCTGAGCTCACTTCATCAGATGCTATGAAAGGACATGCACAAAGCAGTACATCAGAAAAAATGATCTGACTACAAAAAACAGGGAAGTGACAGAGGGAGTGTGGAAAGGTTGGGAGGGGGGTGGCATGTTGGGAGAGGAAAACAAGCCAAAAAAACCCAATAAAAACCCCCTCATAGGGACAATAGGGCTAATGAACTTGCATCTCTGGTATACAACTATACCACTTCTGCACCCACATAAAACCTTGTGCTGCCAAACCCTATTCTGACATTCTTTCCCTATTGCCTTCTGTATTGCACAGTACAGCATGGAGTCAGACTACCAGACTTTCCCTTAGCTTTGTGGGAAAAAATTGTGGGCTGTTCTTCTTCATAGAAACTTCTGATCAATGTTGGACAAAATTCTAGTATTCTTCAAGTGAAGGAAAGAAGAGCTTTTAGCCTAAAGCTGTAGCAGAGACTGGCAGCTCTGACATATGCAGAGGGGATCAGGCTCCTCCTAAAATAGACTGCTTGAAACTAGAGCTGGGAATGGATGATGAACTCTGTCTAGTGCAGGGCACATATCCATGAGCAGTGACATCTGGGGTAGGAACAGAAATTACACAAACTAGTTTCTGTGCTCAGAAACCAGTTTAAACCTGTAACAGAACAGAATTTCATTGCACATAAACCTCTTTCAAAATGGCCAAAACTGGTTTAAGATAAACCTGGATGGATGTAATATCTGACTTAACTGATTTTATGTCAAACCAGTTTATGTAACTTCTGTCCCTAATTTAGGGAATCTGGAATGGGCTTCCAAGGGAAGCAGTGCTCTCCCCTATCTTGGGGGCCTTCAAGAGGAGACTGGACATGCACCTGGCTGGGGTCATCTGACCCCAGCACTCTTTCCTGCCCAGGGCAGGAGGTCATACTCAATGATCTGCTGATGTCTCTTCTGACCCAAACATCTATGAATCTATGAATTTAAGTTAATTTACAGTCCCCAAGCATCCCAGGATTCTTTGGGGCATAGGCTCTGGAAGAGCAGGGCTGGCCCCACCCCCCTGCTTTCACATGGCTGAGGCAGTAAAACCTCTGCTCCCTAGCCTGCGCCTGTGAGCCTGGCAGGATGGGGGGAAAGGGAATGGACCCCAGTCCCACCTGAGCCTGGGCCTGAACAGCACAAGGGGAGGGAAAGGACCCTCTGTGGGGTTTATCACCCTCCTGCTCCACAGACCCTCAAGCCAACACCCTGACCCTCACATTAGCCCTGCCCATTGTCAGATGTCCTTGAGGACTGAGGTGTAAAGCGCCTGGCAGCCTGGT
Organism: Crocodylus siamensis; assembly: GCF_052110815.1. Taxonomy (NCBI): domain Eukaryota; kingdom Metazoa; phylum Chordata; order Crocodylia; family Crocodylidae; genus Crocodylus; species Crocodylus siamensis. Next base: position 55,165,339 of record NC_143400.1, on the reverse strand, counting down.
GGGACCGTATTGAAGGGTGGGAGGGGGGAATCCCTTCTCTGCACTAGGGTTAGGGCTCAGGAGACTCTGCCACGGGCGAGGAACCCCATCTGAGGCTGGGGGATTTGGCCAGCCCTGGGCTGGACAGACTGCTTTCCTCTGGGGGGAGATAAGGTGTTGGGTGGGGGGCATGCGCTGGGCAGCCAATCAAGGATAAGTCCTGCTAGGCTGCACTTAGATGCCCTCAGAAGTGGCTGGCAGGCTGGGAGCCATGCTCTAGCACTACCTAGCAATGGGTATGAGTCACTGCAGGGGTCTGGCTGCCTTTTTGGTTTCAAAAGTGAACATCAGTTTACTTTATTACCAGTTCCATTTATGCAGTTTAGAGAAACCTGCAAAGACTGAATCAATTCATCCTAGGACTTTTTGACTGCCTATATTGAGCCCTGAAGGTAAATATACAAAGAAGCAGAAGAACGGACACTTATGTCAAAGTTTTGTTTTATATTAAATACAGTTTTTCCATTTTCCAGTCTTTAAGCCACCCAACCAGAGACAGACACTAAATATTGTTAGGTAGAATCCAGGAGATCTTATTCAGTCCCTTTCAAATAACTCTGTTCTTCCACAACAAAACAAAAGACTGGCTTCAGCATGAATTTAGGTCACTAGCAACCCCACTGTTGCTTTCCACAGAGCATTTTGCAGTGCAGAATTTGATCCACTGTATATTCATATTATAGGGAAACAGCAACATCAATATACACTGTGGACACCAGGTGACTCCTTTTTTATGGAAGCATTAGGCTTTCATGAATTTCATTAACTATACAGTACACAGAAAGGTTTCTCTGTGCATTCAATTCTATTTTTTCTGTGCATTCAGTTATAAATATTATATGCTGAATGGAGACAAAAGGGACATAAGGAAAAAACCCATAAGTTCAGGAAGTCTGAGCCCCTATACCTACTTCAGAAGTAAATACATATAAAAGACATTCAAGACAAAATGAACCTGGTACAACACTGATGTGTGTTCACATCCTGAGAGAGAACGTAAGGATTTACTATTTCTGATGCAAGCAGTTTTCAGCAATACTATGAGCTAACACCATAAGGTCTAAAGGAGACTGAGGTCTGCTTGGACCTACAGGGCACATCCAGACGTGTGTGGACATTTGGTTCCCTGGGGACAAGCAACAATGGTGCAAAGTGCACCACTGCTACTTGTCCCCAGGGAATGCCCATGCCACACACGCTTTTGTCTGTAGCAACTTATCTCTCGGGTGGTAGGGAAGGCTGGGACCAGCACTGGGCTGGCCCCAGCAGCCTTACCTGGGGTTCTGGGGTCCAGCTGTGGCGATCCTGCCAGGAGGAGCCTGACTGGCAGCCAGAGCATGGCTCTGGATAGCCCGGCTCCTCTTTTCAACAGCATGCATGCCCTTGCAGTGTGGAAAACACCAGATTGTGTGGTATGTGGCGCTGCAAACATGTTTGCAGCGCCACATACCACACAACCGCACTCATTTAGACACACCCATACATAGCAAATAAGAAGTTTCCTTCTACATGGCAAGTATGTGCTTAGAGTCTAGGCTGGCTCTAATTTTCTTTAGAACACAATGCAAAATAATATTTATAGACACCCACTCCTATCTTTGAACCATCACAAGCTTCTTCACTCATCAGTTCAGACCAGATCAGACAGAGTTAGGTGTTCTGATTGGATAGAGAATTGACATTTGGCAGCATGAAGTCTCATCAACTCTGGATGTTCTCGGGTTATTTTCCTCCTAGAGGAACCCTTCTTACCCTGGAAGAAAAATCCTAAACATCTGTATACTGTGGTTTCTACTTGGGGAACAGCAAGAGTCTCAGCAGAAAGTCTGTGCATGGCCTAAGCCAACTAATGAGGATGGGTCTACTTTTCTCTGGCAGTACCACTTCAAAAGAGACTGTCATGGTGACAGGAGTACTTCCACAAAGTTCATTTTTTCCCATATTCACCAACTCATCTTATGTAATGGCTGGGGGTTCCGTTTAACTTCATTTCAAGACAATGCTTTTTGCAACTTTGTCTGAAAGTCAGAGAGGAAAATAGCCAGACACTGAAATGTAGTTAAAGCACAAATCCTAGGGGAATACTTTAGAGGGCATCACTAGTTACACAATAACAGAAACAGTATAGCAGACATTTGTCTCTTTTTTGCTCCTGTTAGAGAAAGATAGCTTCTCATATGAGAAAATTAGGTCAATGGAAGCTACAGATACTCAGTTATAGGAGCCTTTTCCCCTCATGTGATATACATAGGATCATAAGAAAGTAGAGCTGATAGGGACTTCATGAGGTTTCCTAGTCCAGCCTCCAGTTCAAGGTAGGATCTGCTCCAATTACATCATCCCAGCCAAGTGTCCAACTTGATCTTGAAAATTTCCAAGGATGGAGGTTCCAGAATCTCTCCAGGTAGCCTGTCCCAATGCTTGACCACCCTCATAGTCAGAAATTTCCCCCTAATCTCCAACCTGAATTTCTCCTGCTGAAGCTTGAGGCATTGCTTGTACTCCCATCCCCTATGGTCACAGAGAAATGGCCAGCTCTACCCTCTCTGTAATCACCCTTCAGGAATTTGAAGATATCATCATATACCTCTTCAGTCTTCCCTTCCCCGGACAAAATAACCTTTCAGCCTTTTTTTTGGAGGTCATGCTGCCCAGCCCTCTAATAATTTTTCTCAGTCTCTGATGGATGCTTTATAAACTGTCCATACCCTTCTTGAAGTGTGAGACTCAAAACTGGACACACTATTCCAGATGAGGACTTACCACTGCTGATCAGAGCAGAAGGATCACTTCCCTTGATTTGCAAGTGACACTCCTGTTAATACAACCCAGTATGCTGCTGGCTTTTTTTTTGTTGTTTTTTTGGAACAAGAGCACACTGTTGGCTCATATTCAGTTTATTGTCGACTGTAACCCCCAGGTCCTTCTCTGCAGCTCTGCAGTTTAGCTGCTCATTTCCCAGTCTGTGTTTGGGCATGCAATTACCCCATTTCACGTGCAAGACTTTACACTTGTTCTTGGTGAATATCATCTGATTGATTGTGGACCATTTCTCCAGACTATGTGGAGTATTCTGGATCCTAGTCCTAGCCTCCAAAGCACCCAACTTGGTATTGCCTGCAGATTTGCTAAGTATGCTCTCACTCACCTTCCAAAACCTTAATTAGATTATTAAACAGAACTGGACCCAGGACAGACCCATGGGGGACCCCACTTGATATCTCTTCCCAACTAGACATTGAGCCATCAATGTCTACTCTTTGAACACAATGATTCAGCCTTACATATTCACTTTTCAGTATTTTCATTTAGTCTGTATTTCCTTAACTTTTTAATGAGAATGTCATGGGACACTGTGTCAAAAGCCTGCTAAAGTCTTTCAGCACAATGTAGGAATTGTGAAGGGTGCATGTTCTGCTCCCTCCTCAGCTATAGCAGTAGAGTCCAACAAACAACAATATCCCAATGGGAATCAGGGTGGTATATCACACCCACTGCTCTCCCTCCATCCAGAGAAGATTTCTCAAAGGACCAAATTCTCATTAACAGAAATACAGAACACATTTTACTATTGTCTGTAATACAGTACCAGCTATATGTTAATACAAAGATGTAGATTTACAGTTAATCTTCTCCTGCTGTCAATATATTATATTCATTCCTACACCACCACAGATTCTGGTTTGTACTGTTGGGGATATCATTTTTCTGTTTCCAAGTATTCTTCCTGCCCCAAACATTCACGGATATTTGGTAATATGATACACACACTCATTTCTTTCTTATCAGTCCAGCTCCCCTACAATATACATTAACTAAGAATTGCATTGTCTCTAAAAAGAAAAAGGATTTAAATAACATAGTTACTTAAAGCTGTTCACTCACTGAACTCTCATTTCATTAAGGGGAAATGAATATCCCCCCTTTTACAGGAACAAAAATAGGTTAACTGAAGATAAGGCCATGACTCTTTAGAGAGGTATGCATATAAAAAAAAAATAATTGTACACCAGGTATATTTTGTTTCAGAAAGCCAAATGGAATCTCCCACTTTACCCCCACATCCTAATCCCCTACTGCATGCTGATAGAGGCAGTTCTTGTGTTAACAGAATATGAAATAATCCTTCTACCTTCTACACTAAAATGTGCATGGTTATTTAAAAGTATATGGCCGAATGGAATGCTGCTTATTGCATCCCTATTTAAAACCTGCACTCAAGTGTGGAGTCAGCCAAAAGCCAGTCAGATATTTAAATATTAAAAAACATAGTCCTTAATCCCGCCAAATTATTTTATGTTCAATGACTGTACAATCAGATGCATTCAAGGTATTTGAACATTTCATAATTATGTGTTGAATAGTTTTATCAGCACTATTAGAGGACTATAATCAGACTGAAATGCCAAAAGTTCTATGTAGCATAGTCTTCCTACTCCTCAATACCAATGTTACTCACTATTAAAATCATATTTCTTTCTTGGGTAACCTATGATAGGTCAGTTTCTTCGCAATTTAAACTATATTATCTTCATCCATTTCTGAGCAAGCAAACTTTGAAATATGTAAGTTTCAGAATTTATAAAATGTTTAAAGGAACCTTCCTGCTCACAAGGATACTAAAAGGTATGCATACTAGCATAATGAACTATGCAGATAAATATACATATTCTCAAACTAGAAATCCATGTTAATCAGAAATGTTTATTAAGTGCATAACTCTTGAAAATTGTTCTTGTAAATAATGCTAACATTCTGTTTCTATTTGAAAGCATTCTTTTTCTGTTCTTTTTTTAAGTACTGATAGAAAATTACCCAGCAAAATATTTTTATGATAAGTATTTCCCCAATCTTTTTTTTTTTTACAAAAATAGTGTCTACCTTCCATTTAAAAAAAATGGCATTTTACCAAAAATTGGTAACATTGAAGAAAAAAAATCAAAAAGAAAAACAAATTTGTTCCAGGTCAGCTCCAATACCAGGGTGCTCCCAGGGACATGAAACTCCACCAGACCTGGTGCTGCTCAGCTTCCAGCTCTTCCTCTGCCTGCAGGAGCCAGGAGCCAAGCAGCACCAGGATGGGCTAGATCTCTGCCTCCCCCCCTACCCTAGTCCAGGAGCTACTCAGCTTATGGTTCCCCAAAGGATCTGGGAGCTGAGCAGTGCTGGGACTGGGGAGCCACTGTTTCCTTGTGCAGCTGGGAACTGGTTCAGAACTTTCCTGCTCCTGGGGCAGCTCCCTGTATGGGGCTGCTCTTGTTGGGAGCAGATTTGAAGACGTGCTCCCAGGCAAGGCTTACTGTGCACTGCTTTACTGAACAGTAAGCTTTTATAGCATTAAGAGCATGTGTGCGCATCCAGACAAGAGCGTACGTGCCTCTTATCCCATCTCAAACCCCTTCGAGACAGGTCGAGAGGCACATGCAGGAACGAAAAAATGTTCCCTGGTCCCAGACTGTGCCCTGAGGCAACTGGAGGCTGGGTCCTCCATGGAGACACTCTGGCTGCCAGAGCATCTCTGTGGGCCCCTCGCCCTGGTGCTGAAACACGTGGCCTATCTGTGCAGGGCAGGCAGCTGCTTCAGCACCAGGGCTCCAGTGCAATAAGTAAGAGATCAGGCATCTGGAGGAGGGGGGAGGGACTACAGGGTGGACCCCTGCTGACTCCACCCACTCCCCCAGCCCTCCAATCCCTGCCCTGCCCAGCGCCACCCCCTGCCTGCCCCCGATCACTTTTTGTCCTTCTTTTTTTTCCTTTTAAAAAGTGACGGTGCCTGGGGTTGGGGGGGCAGCCATGGGGATTTGGGGGTGCAAGTGGGGGGTGGGACTGCAGCAGCTGGCAGGGAATGGGGTCAGGTGGGGCAGCAATCAGGGGGATGGGGAGGGGTATGTGGGCCTTGCGGGGGGTGGTAGCCCCTGCAGGGGCCATTTGGCCCCAGTTGGGGGGCCGTATCCCCTGTGGGGGAGGCATAACCCCCATGTTGGGCCATAACCCCTGTGGGAGGGCAGCAAAATATATTTCATGTTTCATGAATATATGTGTTTAGAGTTCACTTTATTATTATGATAGAGACACTGGCAGGCTTTCACACAGCTTTAACACAGTAGCATCAATAAAACATTGTCCAACTGATTGCTGTCTCTGTCTCTCTCCCTCTTTGTATAGTGGTCTTCTGTTTTACTTGTACAGGAACATGGATTTTGGGATATGTTAAAGAGTGACTTTGGGGGTTTTTTTTAGTCAGGGATTTTTCAGTTTCCAATAGGGAACACCAGAATTCCTGCTAGGAAGGCCAGTGACAGGACCCTGCCTGCTCAGAGCAGGTACCTTGGACCCAGCTGGCTGTGGCTGACATCCTGGCCAATTGGGGCTAGGAGGACATGCTTTGACAGTTCAAAGCATGGAACATCTTCCGGGCAATAGCTGCCCAGATGGCCGGGCAGGGGACACACATGGCAGTAGTGCTGCACAGAGGCCAACCCAGCAACCACAGCCCACTGGCAGCTGGCCCAGAGGGGCAGATGCCTCTACTGGCTGTGCGGTCCCCACCCAGGTCTGGCAGGTGCACAGCAGATCACAGCCAGGCAAATGCCCCGACTACCAGACAGTTGCAGTGCATAGAGGGTGCAGGGAACTTTCAGGGCTGCTTCAGCAGTCCAGCTGGCACAAGGGGCAGTGTCCCCAGGTACCAATTGGCTGGGCCCCAGAAGCTCCTGAGAGCAAATAGCCCTGAGCTGCTTGCCAGGGCAGCTTTCTGTACTGCTGGAGACAGCACAGATACTGGCCCTGGGCTCTAGCTCCCCCTGGCTGAAGATCTGGGAAGAGCCAGCCAGGGTTATTTTGCCCCAAGTGGCACAATTTGCTCCACAACACACTGTGTGTCTGAGCACATGCACTGAGGCAAAAAGTCAAATTTTCACCACTTCTATTTGAGCTGCTCCAAGCACATGTCAGTGAATACTATCTGAGTCAAAAGAAAAAAAGCTGTAACTATGGTCTGACGTCTCCAGGAAGAAGAGCAGTATTGACACTAGTGAAAGTTCATAGATCTATGACAGAGTCCATTTTATTATATGGAGCTGAACTATGGGTACTGACCCCATGGTTTATGCAAAAAATAGAAAAAAGAAAATCTAATTACGTCTTAAAGTCATCAATTCTGACAGGGAGACTTATGTGATCTGAAACAGGGCTGCTAAAGCACTTTAGCTCAATTAAAAACTAAATTATTAGATACAAATTAGAGCTTACAGCCCTACCAGATATCCTAAGTGTATTTTAGAAGCCTCTCCTCTTCTAAATAAATGCTTATTTGGATGGTTAAATAACCGTTATATATGCCTTGAGACAAATGGCCTGGAAAACATGCTGACAGTTACTGACCCAGTCTTTCCCCCATATTTAAAACAAGATAAAAATTTAAGAACTAAAAATGCCAGCATGCAGACAGATATGCAGGCAGTGGGATTCTCTCAAACTTCTTTTTTGAGATGAATAAGAGATTCATTTGGCCCAGAAACCTTCCTTTGTGAAATAGAAAAATCCAAACAATGAGAAGCCATTACTAGACTTCAGCCCCCTCTACTTTTTACAGGTATTGCACCTGATTAAGTGCACAATTATCTCAAAGTAGCTATCACATGATAAAAACCTCCAACCAGCTATAAAGTTAGACCTCAAAATATGTATGAACTTTATAGCTGGTTGCTATCATGCTTCAACTTGCACATGTAGCAGGGATTTTTTCTGTGGCTAGGAGCCCCATCACCTGACAGAACTCCCAGCTGCAAGGGTGCATCATACACAGCCTAAAACCCCTGGGCCCTGAGAATCTTAGTTGCTGTGATCCCTAGAACTCAGGGGTGCCTGAAACCCTTTGGCCCTGGCGATAGCACCAACCATGATTCCAAGGGCCCAGGTATTTCACACACTCCTGAATCTGGGAGATTGCAGCTGCTGCAATCCTCCATCCCTGGGGGTACATAGGGTTCCCCGTGGCTGCGATCCCGCTCAGTTGAGAGGACTACCACCTACCAGAGTTTTTTCTTGCACTGGAAAAAAGGCGCAATGGGATCTACTGCATGATCCCTCAAACACACCACCTGCCATACGTGTGTGGATGCCAGGAGGTGTGATCGTGTGGATCACACACTAGAGCCCTTCATGCCTTCACTTGTATCTATAGAGGAGACCTCCAATTCACACTAATGGGACCTGCAATGGGTAGTCGGTGTCAGACCTTCTATACCAGGAGCACATCTAGGATTAAGAAAAAGGGGAGTACAGATAGTACAGTGCATTGTTACATATAATGCAACATGTTTTTCTCTAGTTAAAAGAAACTAGAAAATTTAGTAATAGAGGGGCTTACAGCTATATTACTCAGTTTATGATTGAAGGGGAAAAGTGTATTTTTATTGAAACATGCATTAATTTGCTATATCTAGAGGTGCACCAAACCATCAGTCCCATATTGTATTGGCACCAAAAAAAGGAAAATTGACATTATTGGCAACTGGCTTTTTTTGGCTGATGTGGTTGATAACGTTGCTGATAAATAGTGCATGCATGCATGGAAGGAGTGCAGCCTGGAAGTGGGGAGAGCAGCATCCAGCTGGTAAGTCTGGTGTGAGGGAAGGGGCATGGAGGAAGAAAAGGGCATGTGGGGGCAGACCAAGGCCCCTACAGTGAGGGAGGGAGTGGGGCTGGCGCTGGGGCTGGAGTGGGATACAGGATGGAGCCATGGCTCATCCAAGGACTGTGGGGAGAGGGGTCGGCTCCCACCACTGCATGTACCCCAGGAGGGCATGACAAGCATGTCCTCCTCGGATCTGAGCTCAGGGCAAGGCTGCCATTGCAGGCTGGGGCCAGGTGCAGCACCAGGCTCTTCCCGGCGGGGGGCTGGGTTGGGGCTGTGCAAGTGACTATGGGGGGGCTACAGAACCCCAAAATTTGCTGTAGTCCCCCTCCCAGAACTGCCACTGCCACTGTCTGCTCCAAGTGCAGGCTCAACCCAACCCATCTGCTGGGAAGAGCTCGGCACTTCCCCTGGCCCTAACCCACAGCAGCAGCCTGCCCTCACCCTGCATGCAGATGCAGGGGGCACATGCCCTACAAGCCCTCCCAGGGCATATGCAGTGGCAGGACCCCAAGCCCTCTTCCCCATGCTCCCCTCAGACAAGCCACGGCTCCATCCCATACCCTGCCCCACCCAGGCTGTGCAGCATGTGGCCCTGCCCTAGCACCAGCCCCACTCCTTCCCTCACCACACAGCCTCAATCTTCCCCCCACCATGCCCCTTCCCTGCCCCCTTCCTCCACAACAAAATTACCAGCCAAACACTGCTCTCCAAGCTGCTGGGCTGCATATTGGCAATTAGATTGATATCAGCTGATATGGCTCATTAAAAATCAGGCATCAGTATTGGCCCAAAATGTCTCTATCGGTGTACTCCTAGCTGTATCATACATTATGCATAAAAAAGCTAGAAAAAAAATTTTTAAACAATTCAAATTATGTGTTTTTATCACTCCTATAATGATCAGAATTAAATATACATCTCTTTCAGATTCACAGAACAAAAACTAGCTTTCTTGAGCATCTTGACAGTGCATCCAATACTTCACTGAATTTTATTTCCACACCTGAGTTAATGTTCACCTGAGTTAAGTTTTCAAAACCTGAGTTAATATTCTTAGCTAGAGTTTAAAACAGTCTGAAGGGCTTTGAAATAAGAGCTACATTACCAGGAGCAGCTAACATACAACCAAATTGCAGAAGAAAGGACAGTATAATTAGTAGAACATCAAGCCCATTAAAAAGGCAAGGGTGTCATTAACACCTGTGGAATGAAGAACTTAGGAGGATCAGATAAATTATAATGAGCCATGCTGTCAATTGACTGTCACTGATGCCTGAATAGAAATGCTGCTGCCACTACTAGGCAGTTTGTTTTAAAATTTCAGGTGGACCAAGAATCACAGGGGGATGAAACTACACTACTGCATCCTCTCGCCACCCGCTATAGATATCCCCTCAGTCCCCCAGATCTACCCTTACTTATACAAACAAGATATATTCTTGCAGAAAGAATAAGATAGATGACCTAACTCACTATTTTTGATCAGGTTCATTCTTTGATGAAGTAAAAGAATAATGGATCTATCCATTAGTAAAAAATTCTAATATAATAAAAGCTGTAGCACTTCTGGCTGCATGTCTGTCTGTCTGTAACACTCTGGGACAACTGTGCATGCGCCATCCAGTAACTTACTGAAAGAGACACACACATGGAGGTAGTCAGGGCCAGTGGGGTGCTCCCTACTACTGTATGCTTTACTAATAATCATAAATTATATATTTGCATTGTAAATTTCATTATACTGTTTTAGCAAAAACTGTAAATAAGCTACCACTACTCTGACTTAGAGTTAGGGTCTCTTAATTCCAGTTGACTCAGTTCAGCAAGGTTTCACTGGCCGTGTTCCAGAGTCTAGGACACCAGAGTAGGAAGCCTGAGTTTTATTATGGCTTCCCTGGGATTCAAAGGGATGATGAAAGAAGGGAAAAGCAAAACCAAGTTAGAACCCCAAGGTTGGCATTATTATGGAAGGTCAAAACCTGCTTTAGACACTTCTCTCAGATTTTGGCCTCTGGGAGTTTACCATTTCTTTGGCTGTGTAAACTGTAAACAGGCAGCATAGTAGTCTGGGAACAGAATATTTTTAGGCCACATACAGACATTAATTTCTGTAGAAATTCTCTGAAAAATAACCTGGGAGTAGAAGAGTACATATATATACCAGGCCCATGGTTAGAGAGCTTCAGGGGCAAGCACTCCAGCCAGAAAGCACTAGAGGGATGCTCCCTGGGCCATCCCCATCCTTAGAGGGCCCCATTTATTGATAGCCTGTCCTTTTCCCTGCCAGACAGATGTGGGTTTGAGCCCGGCATCTTGCTGCTATGGAAAGGCCAGTGAGCCTTGCTGCAGAATCACAACAACCTGCTTCACCCTACACTGGGATGGGTTTATCTGGAGCAGTGGGGCTGAAGCAGGAGGCGGGGGCTTTCACCTGCTGCAGGAACCCTTTCTGAGATAATTCCCCACTGCACAAGAAGCCGTTTCATCCAGTAAAACTGACTGATGTCTAAGGGGGCCTATTCTCCTACTCTGGAGATTTCCAGTGGTTTCCTAAAACAAAACACATCTTCACAACTGAATGTCCACATTAGAGTTTTCATACACAACCTTTTTTGTTGAATTAAATTGTTTGGAATCTTTTTTTTCATCTGCCTTGAAACATGAAATGAAAGAGCCCACCACACTAAGCACATTAAATTTTAGATTATATTTAGATCAGTGTATTTTTAAAATACTAATGAAGGCATATTAGTACTGAAATATAACCACCAAACTAAACACTTTGAAGAGCTATTTCTTCAGCATCATGTTACTTTAACTGGCAACAAGAAATGTTCACATCTTTCAACATCATTGTCAGGGATAGAAAAAAAAAACATGCTTCCAATAGGCAGTAAGGGTTCACAAATACCAAATGTAAAAATGAATGAATATTGGTACAAATATGTTTCTGTTCATTTCTGGTTATGTTCCACAGAAAGGTGTTATAGCCACTCTTGAGAGAGCAGAAAGGCTTTCAGAGGATAAGACTATTTTGAGAGTTTTAACAAATATTTACCAGAGTGGCTAAGCATAAAACATATCAATAAATACTTAACATGAATATTTACAGAACAAACATATGTATGCCAACTACACCGTACGCTAATTATTACTCAGCATTGTGAATTTTAACTCTGAGCATGCAAATGTACTAAAATAAGTTACTTTACATTAATTTGCATGATTATGAAAGAACTCAATATTAATGTTTTGCCAAAAAGGATAGGCTTGGAAAAAGTAGCTTTGCTATTTTTATGTTTACAGCCACAACCTTACAGTAATGTCTCAGTTCAGAAATTATGGCACCAAATGTTGCAGTTCTTGCAGAGGCCAAAGATTTTCATTATGAAACATAATTGAACAAAATCCCAAGTCTCCTAGAGTTGAATCTCACTATCATTGGCAACTCATACTGCCTTCAATGGGTGAAGAATAAGGCCATTAATAAAACTTTAAATGATCCTCAAGAAAATTTTCTTCTTCATTTGGATTATAAAATGACATTAGGAAATTCTACCAATTGGTCAGTAGCCATGACTGTGAAAAGAGAATTCTGAACAGGCACTGTTAATAGCTTTATGCTAAAACCCCATGATACATCTAGCCATTTATATAATGAGTTGTGACACAAGGAAAAATAGTTCTTTTTGACCCCATGAGGTGATCCAAAACTGAAGTATGAGATGAGATACTTATTATTCTCACCACACACTTAATTTACATAGCTACAGACATAATTAATGGTCATAACATTTCCCAACCTTTTGTAAGAATTCAGCATTTGACTCAATGACTTTCTGTGACCATTTTATAAACAGCTGATGAATAAATATTTCCTTTTGCTTGTTTTGAGCAAGCTACCCTTTTATCCTATGATACCCCATAGGTTTTGGGGGTGGCATTTTTTTTTTTGAGGAGTTTTGTTTATTGTTATAGAAAAAAGTTAAAAGGGACTGACCAGATTTCACTAAACCACATTATTCTTCCTTCCAAGCTAAAAAAAAATCTTAGTCCTGTCCAGGAAGTATGTAAATTAAACAATCACAGCATTTTCATATTTTATTCCCTTTGTTTGGATCACCTATGAATCTGTAAATGGAAGATAAAATTGGATATTTTTGTTAAGCTTAATGCAACAATAAAATTGGTCAAAATTAGCCAAAATCACTTGATTTCAGAGCCTACCGGTGTCTGAGAAATTAAGATTCTTCGTCTAAGTATATATTACCTTGTAGTTATCATAATAGTGACATACTGACAAGTTCTTGAGGTCTTGGGTTCTGTAAAACATGCATCCAACAACCACATCAAAATCAAACAGAACATTATACCAATGAAAAAATAGTGTGTTTAATATATAGTAATGACAGCAAATTCAGGGTCCAATCCATGTATAGCTTTTGTATAAACAATTTTATTAATGTAAGTCCACATTTATGTAAACTAACTCTACTGGAATCATTGAAGTCAATTAATTCTAATGGAACTACTTAAATGAGTAAGGTTACTCACAAGCATAAATATTCACAGCCAGACTCTAAAGTTTGCATTTAAATCTCATACCTGCACCTACAATCTCTGCTTGAGCAATACTTTGTTTTTAGAAAGGTATTAAGGCTTAAAACTGAAAAGCTTCAAGCAACAGAGAATATATCACTTCCCAGTATGTGAACACCAACCCTGCCCAGAGACCTTGATGGTGAATGTTGTGTTCTTATATTTTGTTTCCATTCATTCTAATTTATAACAAAAACAAAAAAAATCAAAATTCTATGTGCTTTGAGAATTTAAAAATCAGTTCTTCTCTACTGTTTTCATAGAGAAATTCTATCTGATAGGAAGGCATGGAAGAAAGCAAAGGGATCCCCAACTCTGTGGCAGCCCACTAGTCAGGCTGCCAGGGAAGTGAGCCAATTTACAGGTTTAAAAGAAATTATCTAAATTGGTATTTCCCTAAGACTACTTCAATTTTGATAAAATGGCATTCTCCAATGGAAAAAAAAATGTTTCCTAGAATTTAAAACCAGATTTATTACGCTCACAGTCAAAAAAATCTGCAACATTTCTCATTTTAATTGGCTCAGCTTCAACTTCTAACACTTGATCTTGTTACAGCTTTTTCTGCTACATTTAAAAGCAATCTACAAGACTCCCCCCTTTTTTCTGGTAGTCAGAGATTATCATCAAATCACCCCTTAACCTTCTCTTAGATAAACAAAGTAAATTTAGCTTCTTGCATCTTGTCACACCTTGGATGCGTCTACATGAGATGTTTTACTGTACAGTAGAGCTAATTACTGTATACTAAGTGTCACCATCTACACATGCTGACACTTATTGCACAGTAATTTCCTTTACTCTGCAGTTAATTTGCTACCTGCAAATGCAAATAGCAAATTAACTGCTGAGGAGTTACTGCACAGTACAGCATGTGTACATGGTTGACTAGCAGTGAATTTCCTCCTGGTGTGCTGGGCAGTAGCGTGTAGGAGTTTGCTCCCTGCCCTCGGGAGCTGCCTGCTGCTAGGTGGGCTCTGTCACTGGAGCACAGGCAGGAACAATGTACCTCTGCCCCAGCAGCAGGGAGCTGCCAGGTCCCATTCTGCAATTGTGGAATGGAGGCAGGGAGAATGTTTTTGCGGAGTGGAGGCTGGGGCAATGATTAAAGAGCAGGGGCTGTGAGGTCCCTGCATGGGGAGGGTTCCCCACCCAGCCTGGAGCTAGCTGGGACCTGCTCCTGACTGGGTCAATCCCCAGCCAGCCCCAGGCTTCATGAGGAAATCTGCACAAGCAGCCTGGAGGTGGCTGGGGACTGTCCCATTTTGGGCAGTCTCCAGCCAGCTCTGGGATGCATGTGCAGACTTCCCACAGCAGCTCAACGCTGACCAGAAACTATCCCAGTCAGGGGCAAGTCCCAACCCCACAGATTTTCTCCAACATCATGCCCCAATCAGCTGGTGGGACAGCTAGCAGCAAGCCCCAAGCTGGATGGAAAATCCCCACCTAGCTGGGGGCTCACTACTAGTTGTCCCACTGGCTGATAGGGGCACAGGGCTGGTACCTACCCTATCCCTGCAGCTCTTTCCAAGTCCCCTGCCCCTAATTGGGAAGCCAAGGCTCCCTGCTCCCGGAACAAAGGGACATTGTCCCTGCCCAGGCTCTGCCACCAAAGCCAGCCCCAGTAGCAGGCAGCTCCCTAAGTCAAGGAGCAATCTCCCAGCCTCTGCCAGGAGATAGCTGTCCTCTGACCCTGTGCTCCCTACCAGCCCCTAAACTAGTACCCAGGGAGGGTCTAGAGCTCCCTCTGGTGGTTGCACAGGCTCAGTGCAGGGCTGGAGGGGTGGGAGAAGACTGCTGCCAGAAGCAACAAATCTTCTCCCAAATCCCCTCATGGGTAGACACCTCCCCAGAGTGTTTTATACTAAAGTAATTTACTCTGAAGTAATCCCACCCCACAGCATTTGCACATGTAGACACACCCTTTCTATACTAAATGAGGGACATTGGCTCAATGTGTCTCTGTATCCAGATGACTTGTAATTGAGTGAACTCCTTTCTCTAATAATCTATCACTGTGTTTTCCTCCCTTCCAATTTTTCACTTTCTTTTTATCATTTTTTAATTTAAAAATGAATAAAACTTTTTCGGGGGGGGTTGTTAAAAATAAATATAACACAGAAGGTGCTACTTGTTTGCAAGATCCAGATAGCTTCTAGAAATCTGTCCAGTGCCCTTAACTCCCATTCAGTTTCGCTAAAAATCACTCACATTTCAGTTTTTGCAAGACAGATGCTTTCTGTGGGGACAGTAGAATATAATCTCAAGTGACAAGAAAGAAAGTTATGGATTTAATTAAAAGGGATTGTCTTTATAGAAAATCTTGCATGATTATGCCCAAACTATGTAACCTTCAAATGTAGCGGATAGAGGGACACTGAGGTAAGCAAATACCCAAGTTACCCATTAACCTTGACCAAATCAGTTTCAAATTTTATTTGTTCAGCTAGATTTCTTCCTTTCTAACTAGCACTCTAATACTTGTTATTGCAAGCTTCATCCAAAGATAGAATTCTTGGAGTTTGTTAACATCAGTGATCTAAGGGCTACGTTTGCTTTTAAAAAAGGTATAAAGGCCATGCTATCCTGAGCAAACATAAGATTCAGTCCTTGCTGCCAAATATCCCTCATGTTCAATTCCAGTATTCACCAAAATCTACTGGGCACCATCATTCTCTACTTACTATTTCAACTATGCATACTCTGTATGGCCGCATCCAGATGAATGTGGCTGTGCAAGCATGAGATTCATCTGCAGCACCACATACTACACATTCAGGCATTGCCCGTGCTGCTACCTTGCAGCATTTGGGGGGGGGGGGTGCAGGTGTTGACCCTGGTAGATCCTGGGGTCAAAAAAGCCTGCATAGAAGAAAAGGTGGGGGGATGCACATAACTCCAGATGAGTGCATATGCCATCCAAAACCAGAGCCTGGCCCACCAGGCCCATGCTCCAGCTGCCAATCAGGCTCCTAGCTGCAGGAGTGCCACTGTTTCTTGTTTCCAGGGAACCAAACGTCTGCATTCATCTAGATGCAGCCTATAAGTCAGAACCACAGCTGCTTTAAACCTACATGGTAGTGTTAAAGGCAATTGAGCCATACCAATTCTCATACTCGCCAAGGATCTGTAAACGTATGCAGATACAGACTAGCAGAAATTGAAAACTTTTTTACATGGCATTACAAGCTTTGCCATACAACTTGGAAATTAAGGGAGGGAAATCACATGTACAACTAAAACGCTGATAAGGAGCTCTTTACTCTGCTGTGAAGGTTTAAAAGGGATTTCTATATTAAGACAAAGGAAAACCTTCTGCAGAGTTTATAGGAATTTCCTTGATGGAACTACTTAGCAAAAGCTTAATTTACAGAAATAAATATGTAACCTAGGAAAATCCTGATCAAATATTTGTAGGTATAAAACTTCCATTGCTTCCAACAAATTACCAGAAGCATGTTTTGTTCCTATTTCTAAAACCTTTGTTTATTTTACTAAATATCCATTTGTCCTGTGCTAGCAGGTATGTGGTGCATGAAATTAGACTCCACCTGCAGAGGTGACCTTGAAAATGTCCTTTTGCAACCTATTATTTAACATACAATCCAGAATAATCCATCAAGCAGGCCATATAAATAGAAAAAGATGTGAAAAACACTTGATAAAAGAAAAATATATTAGAGACCTTACTCTCCATAACTCCTCATTATCATATCTCTTTCTTGGTAATACCCTATTGAATACTTGTTTTCTTCTGTAACTTTAGAAATTGGGAAGACTTTTTCAAATCCATTTATACAAAACCCATTTAAAATCTCACTTTTGTTTACCAATATACCTAGACACAATAAACTTAATGTTGTGCCCTAATGAGAATGAATCGTTTTAAAATTATTGTTAGTAAATCAAAAAACAATGGAAAACAAATTTTTTGGCCCTGCTCTTGCACTCAAATCCATTAAAATGCAAGTGCCTGAGAACATGAAGTTCATAAAAAGATTAGATTTCAAAGACAACAATTAAGCTCTTATGTCTTCTCCTGAGACACGGAGGAGGCAAGGTCGTGAACATAAAAACTTAGCGTTAAAGAGAGGGAAGTCAGAGGGAGGAATGTTTGGAAATAATGTGAACATCTGAAGCAACAATTTTGTGAAATAAAAATAAAACCATTCCACCAGATGTCAAAGACAGTAAAATTAGCAGAGATTAAAGTACTGGATTCTGAAACACAAACTAATAAATTGATAACCTGAAATATTGGCCCCCTCTCCACATTACAGGTATAATGCAATTAACTGGTTAATTGCACAATTGCCTGGAGATGGCTTTGTATGTGCCATCGCACAATAAAGTACCCATCACACAATAAAAGTTCCAACCAGCTATAAGGTTAGGCCTTGAAAATGTGTACTAAATTTATAGCTGGATGCTACTGAGCTTTAATTTGCACATGTAGTAATGTCTCCCTGCAGCTGGGGGCCCTATCAGCTGATGGGGCTCCCAGCTGGAGTGGTGCACCATGCCAAGCAAAGGCTCAGAGTGCTGCAAGTGAGGGGACTCTCAGCCCCAGTAGCTGCCACTCTGGGTCCTGGCAGCATGGGGACCCAGAGTCCTGCCCCAGTGACCCCCCTCCTCCCTCTCATGATCCCAAAGCCCCAGGGATTTCATGCACCCCTGAGGCTAAGGTAGGCTGCCATGATTCCCCAAGCCTGGTAGTGCATGGGGTGCCCCAAGGCTAGGATCCCCCTCAACTGAGGGGGCTCCCAGCCACAAGAGCTTGCTTCTTGCCAGTGCAGAGGGAGCTTGGAATTGGGCTTCCCCAGCACCACCAATAAAATGCAATGGGATCTAATGCACGATCCCACAATCACACCCCCTGCTCTGCATGTGTGGCATGGAAGGAGGTTCAACTGTGTGGATCACATATTTAATTCCACCACACCTTTACCTGCACGGGCCCTTGGAAATGTCGAGAGGCCCTTAGAAACATAGCAGTTACACTGCTTTAAATTAGAAGTGGAAAATTCCAAAGAGTTCCATGAAAAGGAGAACAAAAGAATTAAAATTAAAGAACATAAGCTGAATATGTTAAATGACAATAATAAAGGATGCTTCATCAAAATAATTTAGCATACAGTTAAGAGAGCTGACTACCTAGGTAGAAAACAAACTAGATATCTCAGTTCTGTGTCATGATATTTTTGTTTATTCATATATTCCATAGATTTCATAGACATTAGGGCTAGAAGGGACCTTGTAAGTTCATTGGGTCCATCCCCCTGCCCTCTCTTATTGACTTGAGAGTCATGATTTTGAGTTGGAGCAACTATTGCTTCACAACTGTGGTGTGGGTCCCATGTTTGACATGGCCTGAACACATGGCTGGAAGGATAAAATATCTAGAGAAGCCATGCATGTCTCATGTATTACAAAATTAACACTATGAAAATTTCCCCAAGGAGCTCAAAATATAAATATATTAATCAGAAGAAAAGAAAGGGAAGAATGATCTATCAAAGGAGGTATGAATACCTAAGACTTCCCACTTCTTCTTTTGTCGTGAAACTTCCTAGCTAACAAAAAATATCGAGTGATAATTAAGTTATCACAAGTTATTTCTTCCTCCTACTCATGCAGTGCAAAATTACAGAGCTTGTATCATATACTACTCAGGCACCTCTACCTCAGATTACAGTTTGTCAAATGTTTGGCCAAGATTTCTACCCTTTTGTAAGCAGGTCTTTAGCCACAAAAATTAGCTAAGCAATTGATCCTTTGGCATGCTTAGGTAGAAACTTCCTAAACTATTTATTATTTTCTTAAATCATTTCTTAAAATCAATCTAAGTAAAGAGATAAAGATTATAAACATGCCCTAAAGATGGCTGCAGTATGCACCCATCTGAATCACTGTCAGTAAACCTGCAGAGTTATTTTAGCAATAGTTCAAAAAGTACATATTGCCAATAAACACTGTGCATACTGTTACTGTACTACTTCATCTCACTTACCATAGTATTGGTGCATTTTATTAAAACAAAGAAGTGTTGTATCAGAGACTGTGCTACAGTAACTAAGAAAGATAACATTGACGTTGAAGCTGAGTCAAAACACACCTTGTAACATTGAAGACAAAGCTGAGCCAAGAGTTAAAATCCAGCCCTAGAGAAGAGTAGCTCAATAATCTGAGACTACAAGGCTGAGTTTTATGCATATTTCTGGATATTTCTATGCTTCCTCTGGAAAAATGGCTGCATATGAAACACTTGAGAAATTAATAGGATTCTTCAATGCTCTTCACACTAAAAAATGTCAACAAGCTATATATTTACATAATTGTAAATAGAGTCTGCTCAGAATTGAGCACAAGAACTATTCACACTCAGTAATAAATCACATTAAATGACTTGAACTAAGACAAATCATGAGTCAGAGTAACTGTACCGGACTTTGAATTTGATGGAATGTTGACAAACATCCAATTCTGCAACATAAAGTGAGAAAATATTGACAGACATTTCCAACCAGCTATAGAGTTGGTCAGAATATTCAGACAATTAAAATTTGGGCTAATCTTTTCAAATTTACAAATTAATTTAAAAACAATCTTACCATTTCTTCTAGCCAGCTCTGGATGAGGGCTTATCTTAACAGTATCTCAGACATCTGGACCTCTTTCATCCAAGCACTGGGAAGGAAACCTATAGACCCAAATCATCAATCAAGGCTAACGCTGCACATCCCATGAATAGCCCTTCACCAGAAAAAAACTGAAGGAGGATTTAGCAAAATGCAGCAATGGACAAACAGAAAGCTTCTATGGATTCACAGAAGTCTCATTTTTATTGACTACTGCAGTAGTGCCCATTTAGTACAGTCCCTTAGACAACAGACAGGACCTGAGCTTTTTAAAACCCTGTAGCCGGTAATGGAACCCTCCTAATCTTCCCTTAGCCTTTCTCAGGAAGAACTTGTAATACGTAAGTAGAGGACTTTAATGAGTCACTTTCCTCATAGGGGGGGAGTTCAACACGAAAACTGTCTGAATAATGGGCTAACAGAAAATAACACTAATGTACACCAGGACAGAATTTGTCCTTTTTTCATTTTAGCATGTCATAACAGCAAATGAAGCCCCACCCCCTTCCTCAGTCTCAAGGAAGTCCAGGCTATTTTGTCTTTGGAAGCAAAAAAGAAAAAAAATTGCAATAAAAACTCTCAAGTTAACTTCAATAACAATATGTATGCAATTCATTTCTAAATGCTGAAAATTCTAAAAACTGCTCAGGCTATGCCTAAACCTAAACTTGATAAGAATCAAAAGTTGTTACTTGGTATCTTGAACCTGACACAGATTACTGTTGTAATTTTACAGCTTCCTAGTGGCAGGTTGAAGACAACTGTTTAACAGAAAACTAAGCTGACATTTGGCTTTCAAAGCCTCTGGTTTGAACTATCCAGTGCACTAATTCTATTGCAAACATTCTAAGCCTACCAGACTTTGACTATTGTTCTTGAATTATCCAAGAGCTTTGAATTAGTACACTGGAGACCTCCCAGGGTTCAAAGATCATTGATTCTACCTAGACCTATCTTGAGCACAGTGATCAATAAGAAACATAATTGGAAGGTTTCAAAGAAATGCTGAAGTACAGTGGGGTAAAAGCATACAAAATATCAAAGCACCCAAAAACATATAGTAGTTCTCTATCTCCAGTTGGAGAAGAATTGTGTAAAAGGCTCACTTTTCACTCTGAACATTTCCTTCATTTGTAGCTGGGAATTCCCCACTGCCTGCTATTTGGAGAGAAAAGTATTATATAAATAGGTAAGAATATAAACACTGAAGCTTTCAGAGTACTAAGATCTAGATCCTAATTCATTTATACTTAAGAAACATTTGGATGTTTATCTTGCTGGGCTCCTTAGCTGACTTCCTGCCCCTGAGGTGGGGGGCTGGACTCGATGATCCTCCGGGGTCTCTTCCAGCCCTAATGTCTATGAAATCTATACTGATGCAAATACAGAACTCTGTTTCCCCCCTGGATTTAGACTAGTGTAACTGTATTAAAAATCTTGTCCCCAAGCCCTCTTTTGTTGACATCCCAATTTAGAAATAGAACGTTTCATGATAGTAGTATTGAAAACTAGGATGTATTGAAAACTAGGGCACAGGCATGGCATGGGCATGGGCAAGGAGGACACCATCCAGGATCCCTTTCTGGCTCTCTGGACTCCTGCACAGCTGTCAAGGTGCTGCTGGGCCTGGGCAGCTGACTGCAGCTCCCAGTGCAGGTGCATGGCACAGGACTGGCAGCCACATGGAAGAGGCAATGCCCCACAGCACCTGCAGGCTCAGGACAGGCTGCAGGGGGTGCTCTGCAAACAGGTAGAGCTGGTCCTGCTGGCCAGAAGCTACCTGCAGCTGGATCCGAGGTCTGGCAAGTCTGGCTGGAGGCTGCAGCAGCCTGCAGCACCCTGCTGGCCTGGACAGCATAGTCCTGGCAACCTTGCAGCGCTGCGGTGCCAGGCAGCAGCGCTGGAATGCAGGCATGCTGGTACAGCTAGGCTGGGGCCTGCCCAGCCAGACACGGGGTCCTGGAGTGCCCTCAGGCTCCCTGCATGTGTGCCCCAGGGCTCTAAATGCCTGCAGGTTTTTAAAGCTTGAGGCAGGGGCTGCCATGGAGGCAAGCCCAGCCCTGGGGCAGAAGAGGCTCCTAGCCCAGGAGGCTGGCCCCTTAGTTGCAGGGCAAACCCGGGAGCAAATCTGCTCCAGGGTGATGTCTAAATGTTTGTTACTGTGCAGTAACTAATCCCACCCAAATCTGCAGGTAGCAAATTTACACACGATTAAGGGTTTTTACTTCACTGCAATTCGGCGTACATGTAGACATACATGCTTACTGAACAGTAAACTAGGCTACTGCACATTTAGGCATCTTATGTAGATACACCCCTTGTATGATATAGACACACAGAAGGTCTGAAAAGGGAATAATAGTATACTTCAGTTTTGTAGGTTTATAACTAAAAGGGAAAACAGAGCTACTATGAAGAGAAAACAATTAAACTTCTTCCTTGCGAACATGATACAAGGCATTTCATAGGGCCTGGATGCTCTTTTTCCTGGCTCCATGACAAAAGGCAAAAAAAGCTTTTACTCAGATGTGTACTTAAGAACAAGTATGCTTTTACATAAGGATAAACAAAGGTTGTTCATCAGCTACAACAAAAAACACGGGATACAAAAGCTGTGCAATACAGAGCAGTTTGATGTCCCAGATAAATAGAGCTTTCTATAGAAATCCTAACAGAGGGAACGACATGTTTTTCAAGCTAAAATACTGTTCAAAATAAATGTTAGGACTTTGTTCCATTGTTCATGTTAAACAGTGAATAGCAACTAAAAGCACATTCAGATGTAGGAATCCAGCGCTTTAGGATGTTACTTGCTTCCCTGGAGTGACATTTTTCCCTTTGATTCCATAGATGACAGATTACACCAGATTAAAATATGCAACAAGAAATTATTTCTTTGTAGCATGAAATAAAAATGTCTGATAGAAGATCTACTTCCGTGTAGTTTGTTCTGGAAAATAATGCATTAATTCAGCAAAGCACGTGCTTAAGTCTCATTGACTGAAATGGTATTTAAGTATGCTCAAGGATGCTTAATGGAACAGTGCAATTTTAGCACATGGTCAAAGACATGAACCAATCAGCATTAAAAATGTTTGATAGCAAAGAGAAATGGCCCTTTGACACCACAGGAAGATGAAAGAAGAAACACTGGCCACCCATCCCTAAGGAAATACAGGGAGGATGTGCAGACAGCTCACCTAGGGTATCTGACTGGCAAATTAAAGAGCCCAGTTTTCACTACTGTAGCTCCAAGATATTCAGCTGAAATTTTAAGTGTGCAAAACTTGTGCAAGCATTCCTATATATGCTATTAAATATTCTAGCATGCATTAGTTGCTGTCTAATAAAGGAACATTCCTAAAAACACTGTGCATTATTTACACAGACAGGATAAGGTCCCACAAGACACAGTAACTGGAAAGATAAGGTGTAAGGGAAAAAAAGTCCATGAGAAAGAGTGGACACCATTAGCTGACACATCTAGGCCAGTAAAAGATTATGATTTTGTACCTTGGTCTATATAAAGCTAATCAAAAATCTACTATCCAAAAACAATTGAGAAAGAACACTTTCCCCCTATAAATATGTATAGAAACAGTATAGCTTGTGGTTTTGCTGTTGGTATTCATATAGCAAGTGAATGATTTTAGCCAATTTCAGCAGATCAAAATTTTACCTGCAAAAGAGGAAAATGTAGCATTTAGAGAAAATACAAGTAAGTTTTCAAGAGTTCAGCTCCCATCAAGGTCCCCTGGTTTCTGACATTGCCCAGCATATTGAATGCAGGGTTCTTTTGAAAGTCTTAAACACCAACAACCTGAAAAATCTGGTGACATGTCACCCTTCCCCCACCTTCCTCAAGTTTGGTCATTCAGAGTTATTCACGTCTTAAATCCACCCCAATATAGCAGTCCATGCACACCTATAAAGGGACCTTCCTGGGAAACTTACTGGATATTACTCTTCTTAATAAAAGTGGATTTAAGCATTGAGAATATGCTTAAAATGTATAATACATCAAATACATTCTGAAATTCTACATTTCTAACCATTCTGAAATGTAAGAAACTTTTTAAGTTACAAATTTATTTAGGGTTAGCCTCAACAACCCTGAGCTACCCTTCCCCATCTGTCTCATACCTTGTACTCCCCATCAAAGGCTACGGCCTCTATTTTTTATATTAACATTAAGATGCATCTCTAGTTCCCTTGTAGGACTCTTCCTGTTTAGACCAGTCTCTGCCAACAGGTAGTAGAGAGGGGAAGTGGACTGCAATAGGGTTAAAAAACAGGAACATGGGTTAGGGACATTACAGAAAAGGGAGGAATAGGAGGTGAACAGGGAAAGCATACAACATAGCTTCCAGTGCCAAAATGCACTGCTGCAGGGAGGCTAAATTTAGGCTTATACAATATAGGTCAGATTGACTCAAACTGTCAGGATAGTTATAGACTACAGAAAAATAAAATAAAAAGATTTGTTACAAGATGAGAGGAGATTTAAGATTAGTGGTTAAAACGTCCAAAAAGTATTGAATTTTAGAAATACATTTGTTTTTTCTATAAGTATATCAAGCATTGTAAAATACTTAGGGAAAAAAGGAAAAAAAACAAACAAACCTAGAGGTGTTATTTATTGTCTTTGAAACTGTAAACATGTAACATCTATATATTTTCTAACAAACATATTTTATTTAGCCATTAATGTCACTTTATGGCTTTTCTCTCTTTCTTTCTGATAGCTTATAATGTCAAGCTATTTAACTGTGACAGCTGGCGAGAAATCAGCTTTGAGTTTTCTCATTAAAAGTAATGCTGTGTTAGTAGCCAAATACTTGAAAATGTGAAATGTTAAAATTTAATGATGTGGAAAAGACTTATTTTAACTTTCCAAATTTTAAACTACTTTGCCAAAGTTTGAGAGAAACACAAGTTTGCTACTTTTTGAAGCTGAGTAGTTGTTTTAAAATGTCAAAAGCTTTACTACTGTTTTAGTAAGTTGCAAGACAAGGAAAAATCAAGGCATAGTGATTTAGAGATGTTTGCTAGGGAGCTTTGAAGCTATGGTAAAAAATTAGCTAGCAACTTGTTAAAATAGCATTTTTCTCTGCCCTATATGTTTTAGTTTCTAACACTCTCTGGTCTTACAGTTGCATTATATTTAAGTTATTCATACATTGCTTATACAGCTCACACCCAGATGTATTTTGTACTAACTTCCCCATTTTGTATGGAAAATATTACAAAAATGAAGCGCTGTTGTGTTCACGACTAACTTTGCCGACTATGGCACATGGCTCCACTAAGTTCAATGGACATTAGACTCAGCCAGATTCCAGATTTAACCCAGGGAGTCAAGTTTTGCCTCATTCCCATTGATGTGAGATCAGTCTGGTACAAAGTAAGCATTCCTAAATTTGTACCACTAACTTAAAAAACATTTTTTCCTAATGTTCACATGCATTTATTTTCTGACATCTACTCACCAAAACACCATCAAGACACCCAAGGATTTGCTCCCAGTTACTGTAAAACAAATAACCTTCTCAAACAATTCCTGCTGAAATCAGTGTTGAAATCTTGTCTCGGTAAATAGTAAGTTCATTGCTTTTTATGTGAGGAACAGGAAGCTGAAAATGAACCAAACACAGGTGCTCCAAGGTCTCAAGGGCTAGGGACAGAAGTTACACATAAACTGGTTTGAGGGATCAGAAACTGGTTTAAACCTGTAACAGAACAAAAGCTCAGTGATCATAAACTAGTTTCAAAATGCCTGAAACTAATTTAAGATAAACCTGGTTGAATGTAATATCATACTTAACTGATTTGGGTCAAACCAGTTTACGAAATTTCTGTCCCAGACCCCTTCCTAGTTCAAGTTAAATCACAGTCCCCCAGCATCCCACCATGCTTTCCAGGGCTGGGCTGGGCTGTACTGTCTGCTGCAGTAAACAGGCAAACCCCAGCTGGTGTTTAGGGCCAAAGAGGGGAGTTAAACCCACATTCTCCTGAGTATAAGGCTGCCTTGCTGCTAAACTTACTGAAACTTACTGCTGGTTGCAACTGTGGGCTAAAAAATCCCAAAGGCACCTGGAAGCAGGAAGAGGAAGTGATGAGCAACACTGGAGAGTCCTGTTGCTGTAATTCTGGAGCATAAATCCCAGAGGCCTTGGGGGCAGCAAGAAGGGGAAGCAAACAGATAGTTTATGCTGGCTACATGCTAGAGAGCTGTGCTTTAGCAGCCCCCTGCTTCAAGCCTAAGCCACTGCAAGCATGTGGCAGCATTTCCTGAATCAAAAGTAAGTGCATGGCCAGCTTTTTCTCAGATTAATCTCTGTAGCTTAAACTAACCTATAAAGACTGAATTGATTTAGCCTTGGGCTTTTTGACTGTCTGTACTTAGGCAAGAAAGACAACCAACTAGCTAGAAAATAATAGGAGGGCAAACATTCTGAAAATAAACATTATAGCAGAAGGTAAACAGCAAAAAGGTTAATAGAGGCTTTCCAGAATTTGAACTTTCAAAATTCCTGTAACTTCTAGTGTACAGGGTTAAATCCTGATCTGTATTTTTTTCCTCTTCTACCTCCCATAATTCTTCCACAGAAGCAGCTATAAAGCTCCTACAGTGTTTTCCCTCTGAAAGCATTTTACAAATAAAATCAGTATCAATGAACAAACTAACATTGTTTTGAATGCTGCCTGTTCTGCCTAATTATTCATATTGTAGTTACTGCAAGGAAAGATAACCTAGTAGCTTCTACAGTCACAATCTCTGTCAAGATTTTGTCAATTCTTACTCCAGGTATACATTAGTTAACTGTTTTTTACATAGGTGAAATCATTTATTGGGATGCCAGTAGATAGGAAAGGCAACATCATAACCAACAGAGACCAGAATCAACTAATTTTTCCAGTTTGAGCATCTGATACAGCAATTTTCATCTAAAGAAACTTGAGTAGGGTTAATTAGTTCAGTTGTGTCCCGGGATGTCATTCTCCCCTTGTACTTGGCCTTGGTGAGGCTGCAGCTAGAGTACTGCATCCAGTTTTGGGCTCCACAATTCAAAAGGGATGTGGAGACGCTTGAGAGAGTCCAGAGAAGAGCCACATGCATGATCAGAGGTCAGGAAAGCAGACCTTCCGATGACAGGCTGAGAGCCATGGGACTCTTTAGCCTGGAAAAGCGCAGGCTCAGGGGTGAGCTGATGGCCACCTATAAGATTATCAGGCGTGACCACCAGTATCTGGGGGAACGTTTGTTCACCAGAGCGCCCCAAGAGATGACGAGGTCGAATGGTCATAAACTACTACAAGACCATTTCAGGCTGGACATAAGGAAGAATTTCTTTACTGTCCGAGCCCCCAAGGTCTGGAACAGTCTGCCATCGGAGGTGGTTCAAGCACCTACTCTTGAACACCTTCAAGAGCAAATTGGCTGCTTATCTTGCTGGGATCCTATGACCCCAGCCGACTTCCTGCCCTTTGGGCAGGGGGCTGGACTCGATGATCTTACGAGGTCCTTTCCAGCCCTATTGTCTATGAAATCTTATGAAATACCCTCCAGCACCTGGTAGCACACCACTGCACCCAAGCCAATCTCATACTTCTACTCAAGGTCAACACCCAATACCCAACACTTCAGAGAAAAGGGGTACGCTAGAGGGGCCGGCAAGGGACATCACTCAGAAACCAAATAATGTATTAAGTTTGTGTGTGTGTGTGTCTGTGTGTGTGTCTGTGTGTCTAAGCTACATAATCATCATTTTTTTCAACCCCCCTCATGAGCATACTAACATACACACATATGCTCTGTGTATGTTACACAGCCCATGCTCTGATTATTACTCCAAAATCATATACACACTATCACTCAATGCCTTCCTCAAAATTATGAAGCTTGACTTTGAAAAAATACAAGTTCCCAGTCCCCAGTTCATTATTTGAGAACAGTTCCAGAACTTAAGGTCTCTAATGCTTAGAACCATCTAATTTATACAGTTCTTATACCCATTTTTCTTATATCAATACTGTCCTTTAATTTAAGTAGCTCTACTCTTTGGCTATTATGCATAGCATAATTTTTTTTTTAAAAAGAATAACCATATTCCCCCTCAACCTTTACTTTACAAAGATAAACAGGCCAAGCTTTTAAAATCTGCTCTCATAAAATAGGTTCTGTATTCCTCTAATTACCTAGGGTGTCTTCATACGTGGTCCAGGGTGGGAGGGGGTGGGGACTTTAAGTTAGAGCAGCTTTTTGGAGCCACTCTATTTAAAGTGCCCACAGCATCTCATGTATTTAGTGTCCCATACTTAAAAATGGCA
The DNA here is from genome assembly GCF_052110815.1 of Crocodylus siamensis. Taxonomy (NCBI): domain Eukaryota; kingdom Metazoa; phylum Chordata; order Crocodylia; family Crocodylidae; genus Crocodylus; species Crocodylus siamensis. The sequence goes on along the minus strand of NC_143400.1, from coordinate 55,137,091 downwards.
GTGGGGGTGCTTTAACTAAAGTTCATTTGATGAGGTTTAGTTAAAGTCCCCCCACTGCCATTTTGAAGTATCCACATGCAATTAACTGAGTCCACTCCAGTGCGTACTAATTAGCATGTGTTGGAGCAGGTGTTGAGCATGTGTAGCTTTTCTCTGCATCTGGCCCAGGTGATGCCCTCTGCCTAATATGCAGTAGAATTTAATTGGCTTTTCTGCATACCTGTAGAACAATGACAGCTCATGGTCATCCTATGATCCAGCAATATATGCTGGCCACACTTTTGCAATTGCTTCCAAAGTATGAGCCTCTACCTTATAAGAAAAACTCCTTAAAGGTCTAGTTTTACATTTCATATGACTTATTTTATACTTCTTTACACAAGACAATCTAATTCTTTCTGTACAATTATCTAACCTTTTTGGCTATACTTCCCAACTTTGTATCTTCCCCAGATTTCTTATGTGAACATCTAGTTGTTGCAACAAAGATGCTCATGAAAATATTAACATGGTTTGGATTCCTATTTCCCACCAGCAGCAAGGAAAAATGAAGCAACATGAGCCAAATTGTCAGTTTCAGTGGGTGCATTTAAACGTGTCATTAATGTGATGCAATAAAGTCTGGAGCCATTCAAGTCAGAGTAAGATGTTCCCAGGCACAGCATCTACATATGTACCTGGGACTGCAGCAATTTGAGACGGGGCGGAGCAGGTCCCCAGCTCACTGGGCTCAATTTACACCCAGTCACCATCTATACCTGTGTTTCAGATCAGTAAAGTACTCTGCTGTGCTCAACAGTACTATCCTACAGTAAAGTTAATTAGTTTGTGTAGATGGTGACACTGTACCTCAAAGCTAATTAATCTACTCCATAGTAAAGCACATATGTAGATGCACCAATATTAGTTATGTTTTTATTCATATTCAGCGAATTAATGCATATAGTTAGTAATAAAGATACATATATTTAGAGGAGGTAATTCCATATCTAGTAGCGCTTCTGACACCACATATCTGAGACATAAATGAATACTGTAGTGGAGGCTGATACTAAGCAACACGACTGAAGATAAGGGCAAAAAAAGGTTAATATCCATGAACCTGAAACCTGCTCATGAGCTCAAGTTTCTTCCCTCCACACTCCCATTTTTCAAATACGTGTTTTAAAAAATATAATCAATAGCACCAGAGATATAACAGTATTTTTAACTTCCATATTTATATTTTGAATTTATAATTATGGTGGGAATGTTGATGTAGTTTGAAATGACCTTTGAAGAGATGTTATTCTAAACTCTTGTATGTGTGGGTTCCACAAGATTCTAGATTTAAAAAAGGTTCTGAGAAAAATGTCATAAAGGACATATTTGAACTGGTACAGGTGTCACTAAAAGTCAGCCTTGATATATGTGTTCTGCAAATGATTTGCTATTATAAACTGCATGTGGAACTCATTGTCTAGCTATTATCAGAACGAATCCCATTCTTTTGTAATGGACATCTGTTAAATCTTCCACTCTTAATGGAAAATGTTGCCTGTGGGACATGCACTTTTGTGATACTGCCATTTCTTTCTTCAGTGATAAAAAAAGCCCTCTTTTCATTCTTATTTTAACAAACCAAATGTATTTGTGTCTGGTTTTCTTCAGGGAAAAAGAATAATAGGCTACAAAAGTATCCAAACCATTAGGGACAAGATGGTGTAATAAATGCTAATTAGACATATAGTACTCGGCACACAATTCCTTGTCCACTGAGAGCAAGTCAAGTCATCTTGCAGTCACTACCACTGCCACTGTCAGGGCACAGATCATACTTTCAGTTAAATTAAGCAGCAAAAGCTGAGAAAAGGTTTAAAAGGTTAACTGATATTAAAAGCATTTTTTGCCTCCTCAAGTCAGTGTTAATATAAAAAGCCATTGGGGAAACAAAATGGGAAACATGATCCAGTTGATATTCCATGGAATTAATGCATTGGAGGGGAACTGACAGCCAGTATTTAGCTTTACCTGTCAGTGCACATTCAGCCTTTATTATATGAGGAAAGGAAGAATCACAGGCAACTGCAACCTGAAAGGATTTAGTCCCTCAGAAGTGACATTGGGACTCTTAATTGTACCATCTCTCCAATTGCTTTATTCCTTTAATGAGAGCTTTGGGGGCCCTGAAATTCAGGCTGTCTTTTTAGATGCCTAATTTCAGGCATTTAAACCCACTGGGACTCATATTTCAAGAACAAGATTCATACCTCTTTCCTGCTCACTGCACTTAACAATAGCAAGTACCATGTCTTGCAGAAGTGCTTTCATGAGCTGACCTCCATGCCATACATAAACTCCACTTTTCAGTGTTAACAGCGAGTGCTGCAATTAGCTCATAACCATGACCATGGATTGCAATCAGAAGTTGTTTATTGTATAGGCACAGTTTACAAAAGCAATTTCTCAGTTTTTCAAATTTTAAGCTTCTAGAGAAGCAGCAGCCTAAAAACCTAATCATTAACCCTGATGGACAACACTTAAAGATCAACATTGTTGCTTATCTGCTTTTTTTGGTTACTATGCCCTATAATTGCAGTACCCTGTGAGGCTTTACCATCCATCAGTCATCAGGACTTCCTATCTGTGAAGATACTCATGTTACATTACAGATGCATATGATTCAATAATGCAATCACCAATTAAAAAGTCACCTCTAATTCTCAGCTCTCCCAGCAGTATATTTACCATTCCAGCTACATACCTAAAATAATAAATGACCACCATTACCTCTTCCTTTCCCTCTTTGCCCAACACTCACAAGCACACACTAATACTACCACTGAATGAATGCTAATTTCATCCATTACAAATAATGCATCATTGTGCAGAAGGACTCTGACTCTGAATGCAAATATGAAATATTATTAATTCTCGCACAAAAAAAAAAATCTCTGGAGCATTACTGTTTAGAGAAGAAAAATATTCTCTAGAGGAAAAAAAATCATTGAAAAGGAACAGTTTATCCCACAGTTGCAGTTCTACACAGAAGAGTTGTTGTTGCTGTTGTCTCTGGAGTATCTTTCTACACAGGGAAAAATAATATTCAACTTAAAACAAATCTGCAATATATTCTTATATCAGAAATTGATTTGGCCAAGTATTAACATTTCTCATTCACAGCTGGAACAACATTTTGATATTTTATTCACCTGAAAGATCTTTTTTAGTTAGAATCTATTTGGGAAAACATTCATTCATGTGCACATTGCAAAATGGTAATAGCACACTCCATAAAATCATTAAAGCAAAAGACAAAATTCACCTACCCTTCTCCCACACTACTACACAATTTATATATTTAAATTAATCACCTAATATATATTAGTACAACTGAGCATAAGGGATATTACCACTAGCTTTAATTTGGTTTCTGTATATCAAGTCCTTTGCTTTACATGTTAGTCAGCTGATGGTATTGCTTTTCCTTTGGCAAGGATTCTGGATTCTAAAACTTAGAACAACCTAGAGTTAAGTGATTCAGGGAAGTTCACTTTCACTAGATGTCTTGAAAAATATTCTACATTCTAATAGCCTATGGTCCAACACCCATGGTTAAAGGTTAGTCAATATTTATTTTGTTAAATTCATCCCACTATTGGTAGTTCTATCCTCATGAGTCACTCAGAACAATAAGAAAGAGTTTGCATGGTGCTTCCCTCTTTCAAATACTTGTAAATGATTATAGGGCTCTCACATACCCCATCATCACCCTTAGTCATGGGTGCTTAAGAGAGTACACACCCACATGCATTTGCTATTTTCTCTTTAATATCTCCATCATTAATACAGTTTTATTTTATCGCCTCTGAAGAATCTTTCACAGCTCTACTTCAGAACCAGAAACATTCTATAACTGTACACAACCCCTTTCTGCAGGCTACCCTGTTAGTATAGTATTTCATACTGTGTTAGTTCTATCACTATCGGTATGTAAATCATGGGCAGACAATTATTTGGGTGGAGGGCTACTTAACAAGTTTTGGCAAGATGCCCAGAGCAGCATAGGTAGCCCCGCCCCTTGACAGTTGCCCCTTCCCCTGGTGCCCACATTGGGACCAGAAGTCCTGCCCCCTAACCCTTGACTTTTGCCACCAGAAGTCCATCCCCTTACTACTCCACCCTCCAGTACTTTTTGGGAGGTTGCTATATTAGAACCAGAAAAAAAAAAAGTCATACACTAGAAGTCAAAACACCTACAGCAATATATTTTAATTTTATTACAAAAAATATTTATCATAACTTGTGATTGAGTACTGAATATAGAGATTGTGTAATAACCCAAAAATAAAGTGTCACTCTTTTATATTGTGCGTGTATGGTGAGGTGTGGGGTGTAGCTGGGTGTGTGTGTGGACGTGGTGTGGGAGGGTGTGGGGGTATGGTGGGGTTGTGAGAGGGTATTGTGGGACAAGCTGGGGCTAGAACTGCTTTCACAAGAATGTACCAAAGAAGCACCTGCAACTTGATTTTCCGTTTTGTTGTGAGAGACTGCAAACCACAAGCTAACGGCTAGAAAGTCCCAAACTTTGCAACCAATTTCACAACTGTGTAACCCGAAGTACGCCTGTGCTAATGGAATTTTCCAATACCTTGTAATCGAGTATATAAGCAATGGAGAATAGGCACTCAGGGTCGGCTTTGATCTGAGTCTCATGACTCCAGGCCGACCTGCTTGCAAGCAATAAAGGCTTTGTCTGTGTGGCTTGTGGTGTGACTCACTTCTGGGGACCAAATTGGAACTTAGCCTCCAGGAGCTCGAACGGCCCCTTGTGCAACAATTCTGGCGAGCCAGGCAGTAGTGCTCTTGGACCACCCCGGGGCCGGACGACAAGACCACCGTACGTACTCATGGAGTGCACACCAAGCCATAATTTGGGCTTGCCACGAGGCTGAAAGCATGAGTCGGGGCACCTGGGAGGTTAAAGGCACTGCATTTCCATTTGAGTCACCCCAGCCACAGACTCCGAGGACAAGGTACCTGGGCGTGTTTGGAGTGAGTATACTAATTCCCTGTCTCATTTTGTTCGTATTGTTATTTGTTGGTCCATCAGGACATTGGTCTGGGAGTTCTTTGGCCCAGAATTTGGAAAGAGACATAATGGGTACGGGTCGCTCCTGAGTTGAAAACTCCAGCACCCCGTTGGGTTGTATTTTGCACAATTTTGATAAATTTGTCAAATATGGAGATTATGGAATAAAAATGACTAAGGGTGAAATTTCAAAGTTCTGCCAATTAGAATGGCCTGCCTTCGGGGTAGGCTGGCCAGGAATGGGATCCTTTGATGTTGACCAGGTCACAAGGGTGCATAACGTAGTAGTTCATGACTGACATTGGGACCAGTTCCCTTACATTGAGTGTTGGTTGGGCATGGCCCAGGACCAACCATCTTGGATCAGGAAATGTGCAACAAGTATAACTGTCAGCATATTCTTTTGCATTGTGTCAAGCTGCTGTCTCCTCACCTGTTGTGTACAGTGGTGTTTGCAGGCAGACTGTCACAGTTCGGATTTTCAGGCAGACTATCATAATTTGGATTTGCTTTTGCTTTTTTTCTGGCTTGCATACTTAGGGTGTGTTCAGATGTGCAGGCATGTGGGCTTTGTGGTGTCACAAACTGCACTCATTGCATGTTAAACCGTGCTTGGCACTGCTAATTTGCAGTGCAGGATTTTCTGGTAGCACAAATAAACCCCAGGGAAAAAAAGCATGCGAAATAGCATGTGCTGGGACAAACTTGGAGATGGGGGGAGCATGCAGCATTCGGCGGCTTGCTCCTCCACCTCTGCACCCTTACTCCAGTTTATTGAAAAGGTAGATATGTTCTGTACTTCAGACAGATTTATAGGGTGGTGGGGCAGTGGAAGGGGTGATCTTTTAAAGGTGAAGGTATAGTAACCATTTCATTTGAAGCTGTAATGTTCCAGATATGCTTAGAATTGGTAATCTGTTTTGGAATAATGCATGCATTTAGTTTGGAGGTATCCTAAGAAGAAAAGAGAACTTTTTTCCTGAAGTTTTAGTTTTGGAATTTTCAATCCATCTGCATATGCCTAAGTGCCTTGATACCTTATTGACTGGTTTCAAGACTATTGGATTTACTTGGGTATTTGGGGGTTTCGTGTCACAGGGAGCGGGACGTATCGAGGCGGATACATGTGCCTATTGCAAGGAGAAAGGACATTGGAAGAGGGAGTGCCCTTGGTTCAGGGAAAAGAGCGGGGAGCACCCTAAAGCACACCAAATGAGAATCGAACTTCCTGGGGAGGAGTCCAGTTGATGGGGACCAGGATCCAAAACCATCACCCTGCAGGCGGAGTCCCGCGAGGATCCCATGGTAACAATAAGGATTGGTGGTAAAAATTATGAAGCACTAGTGGACACTGGAGCTACATTTTCAATGCTCCCTGAAAAGCCCCCATCCGGAGAAGAGAATGGGAAGTATGTAACGGTAGAGGGAATTTAGGGGAAGCAAAATAAATTACCCGTGTGCGGACCTCTCCTCACTAAAGTCAGCAATAATCTACTTGAACATGCCTTTGTTTACTCCCCTGCCTGTCCGGTTGCCCTGTTGGGATGAGATATCTTTACTAAACTCCAAGCTGAGATTTTCTTTCGAGAAAACCAGATGGTGGTGCAGTTACCGGTGAAACAAGGATCCAACTATCAGATGGCCCTCCTGAAGGGCAAAAGCTCTGCGGTGGGAATTGAGGGCTTAGAAGACGTAAATCCGCAGGTATGGGCCGATGGGACCCCTGCGAGGGCCAAGCATGTGACACCGGTAAGGGTTTACCTTAAGGAGGGAGAGGGGCCCGGCCGTGTAAAGCAATATGCCCTTAACAAGCAAGCCAGAAGGGGATTAAAACCCCTCATAGAGAAATTTAAAGGATATGGATGGTTAGTGGAAGGCTCATCTCCATTTAACACCCCCATACTCGGAATACCCAAGGCCGACGGGACCTCATACCAATTGGTGCAGGACTTACGAACTGTGAACCAGAAGGTTCCAGTAGAACACCCAGTGATCCCAAATCCTCACATCATCCTAACCCAGGTCCCACCGAATGCAAAGATCTTCACAGTGCTTGACCTAAAAGACGCCTTCTTTTCCGTCCCTCTCCATGGGGATAGCCAAAGGCTCTTTGCTTTTGAATGGGAAGATCCGGACACTCACCGTAAGTCTCAACTTATGTGGACTGTTTTGCCTCAAGGATTTGTATCTGCCCCACACATTTTTGGCACCTCTCTCCAAAAGGACTTAGAGGAGTGGAAGCAACTACACTCGGATGTTACCTGAACTCGTATCTGTAATACACCACGAAGAGGTATTAAATTGTTCCCCTTCAAGATAATGTTTGAAATGCCGCCTGTCTTGCCACCAGGAGCCCGAGAAGCAGTCACCTTTGAATTGGGTATTACCGAACTTAGAGTGTATGTTATTGCCTTGCAGTCTGTCTTAACTTCTCTCCACAGGTACACCGGCTCCTTCCAGTGACTTCCCCTAGACACGCCAGTCCATAACTTCCAACCAGGAGACTGGGTATTGGTGCAGCAGTGGAGGCGCGAGCCACTCTCGGAAAAGTGGGAAGGCCCATACCAGGAGGCAGACAGCAGCTCCCTGGGTGAGCCCGCACCGGAAGCTGGGCCACCCTCGGAACAAGAAGCTGACACCTGGACCAGTGAGCAAGCAGGGGACCTCACGCTCCGACTTAAGCGATCGTCTAAGACCTAGTAGTATGGCAAAACAATAGCTTTGCTTGCTTTTTCTCTCATTCCTCCCAGCTACCCCATTCCCCTTTCCTGAAGGAATGTTAACCTCCTCCTACCAGCTTGCTAACCGCACGGCTCATAGTCTAAACCTTTCTGCCTGTTGGCTTTGGGTATCCCAGCAAAGCTGGGGAACCACTATCCCAGCCCCACCATCCCTGTGGGGTTCGCTACAGGCTAGTAATTCTCAGTTGGCAAGAACGCACCCTAAATCAGACAGGGGTCAGTCTCTGAGGGGAGGGGAACAAGCGCTTAAGTCAGCATGGAAATTCAAAGATCAGCCCTTTACAGCAAAAAGCCCAGCATCCGGGTCCATATTCGGATATATTACTAATCACGCTGAGAATTTATACCCAATTTGCTTGCAAAGTAACTATACCAGCTACTAAGGTGCTGTCTATCTTGGCAGCATAGAACCCTGGCAGTGTAACCTTACCTTCATGGTCCAAGCCCCTGGGTTCACCCCGAGTGGCTTTAATTATTCAGTGTTCTCCCCCTCACAGCTTAGCAGCCCTCCAGAGCCTAGACAGTACTCAAATTATTCCTGGGGCAGGCCAGTAAACTCTCACCCTGCTATGAAACAGGGAGCGCCAAACGCAATCGTATTATATTACTCTTCGCGGCCTCAAGGACAAGTCCTTTTCGATGCAGGCCAAGGATCAATCTTTTTCTCCCCCGCGAACGATACCTCCTATAAAGATCCTCCTTTAGACTCTTTGCTCTCGGCTACCATGGCTCTTCAGACATTGCAGGCCTTTGTTGCAAAGGAAACTCAGAACGGGAAGGAAGTCGACCTCAACCCACAGCATTTGTATGCATCCGCTATCTTTAATAGTGTCCTGTGCCCCGCATCAGGAGTATACTGGATATGCGGTAACCGAGCCTACTGGGTTCTGCCTCCCAGCTGGCAAGGAAGCTGCTCCCTAGGGTTTGTGCTGCCACAAATCGAGGTGGCCCCCTCAGGGACTCCACTCCCCTTCTGACTACAAGCAGTAGGTAAAATAGCTAAAAGAGCAGTCCCACTGCTACCCCTAATGGCAGTAGTAGTGGCAGCAGCCGGCGCAACCGGGATAGCCACCAGGGGTACTGCGCTAGGGTTACAGCAAGAACTGTCCCAAGAGACAGCCAAAGCCCTTGAAAAAAACAGGTGAGACTTTAACCTTGCTCCAGCAGCAACTTGACTCCCTTGCAGGGGTAGTGCTCCAGAATAGACGAGCTCTAGATCTTTTGACCTCAGGACAAGGAGGAACATGCCTGTTTCTCCAAGAGGAATGTTGCTTTTATGTAAACCAGTCAGGGCAAGTACAAGAAAACATTAATGAAATACTGCAGCATGCTAGCAACATCAAGTCAGCGGGATGGGGAACCTGGGCAGGGGGACCGATACAATGGCTATTATCCCTTCTATTGCCCCTCATACCAGTCCTACTCGTCGGGCTAGTTATCTTAATGTGTGGCTCTCATATTATACAAGCCCTGAACCGATTTATTTCTGCAAGGATCAAAACTGCTAAACATTTACAACTCGCAATGCTTCATGGGAGACAGACGAGGAATTAAAAAGAAAGCATCTTGAGGGGGGATAATTGTGGGACAAGCTGGGGCTAGAACTGCTTTCACAAGAATGTACCAAAGAAGCACCTGCAACTTGATTTTCCGTTTTGTTGCGAGAGACTGCAAACCACAAGCTAACAGCTAGAAAGTCCCAAACTTTGCAACCAATTTCACAACTATGTAACCCGAAGTACGCCTGCGCTAATGGAATTTTCCAATACCTTGTAATCGAGTATATAAGCAATGGAGAATAGGCACTCGGGGTCAGCTTTGATCTGAGTCTCATGTCTCCAGGCCAACCTGCTTGCAAGCAATAAAGGCTTTGTCTGTGTGGCTTGTGGTGTGACTCACTTCTGGGGACCAAATTGGAACTTAGCCTCCAGGAGCTCGAACAGCCCCTTGTGCAACAGTATGGCTGTGTAGGGGGCATAGGGTATGTTGGGGTGTCAGTATATGTTGATGGCAGTTGTGAAGGCAGGGTGTGGGCATGTGGGGTGTGAGGGAAGGTGAGGGTTGTAGGGACCCCCCAGACACTCCCCCCATGGCATGCAGCCTCCTCTGTCGGGCAGCAGCAGCAGGCGGGGAGATCAGGACGCTTATGCCCAGTGCAGGCAGCCAGGCTCCGGCCAGCACTGAGCATGGTTGGGGTGTGGGGAGAGGGAGTGCAGCCTGCCTGGCTACTTCTATTGCTGGGGCTCCATACCACACATGCACCTGCAGCTTCAGCAATTGCAGTGGGGGAAGCCCTGCACTGGAGCGGGCTGCCTTCCCTGCCCCCCTGCTGTGCAGGTCCCCACACTCCACTGGGAATGGAGGGAGCCCCACTCCCTGCTTCCCTGCAGAGTCTTGTGGAGCTTCCCTGCTGCATGTGCGGGAGCTGCAGGTGTGCTGTGCAGAGCCCCTGTGATAGAGGTGACAGGGCAGGTTGTACTGGGGCTGTGCTCCTCATCCCCAGTGCAGCACTTGCCACCTCTATCACAGGGACTCTGCACCATGTACCTGCAGCTCCCACAATCACAGCAGGGAAGCCTTGCACTGGACTCTGCAGGGAAGCAGGGAGTGGGGCTCCCTCCACTCCTGGCACAGTGTGGAGACATGTGCAGCAGGGGCAGGGAAGGCAGCAGGCTCCAGCATGGGGCTTCCCCCACTGTGTGTGGGAGCTTCAGGAGCATGGCACAGAGCCCCAGTGATAGAGGCAGTTGGGCAGGCTGTGCTCCCCACCTGCATGCCTGCTCTGGGTAAAATCACCCTGACCCCCCTGCCTGCTGCTGGCAGTGGGTGCTGCATGCCATGGGGGGAGTGTGTACACCCCCCATCCTCACACCCACACCCTGCCCAGACAAGCTCCATGTTAATATGCTTCCACCTAGCTGCAACCCCTCCCCTCCCCCCCACAACAGCCCCACTGCTTCCCTACCTGCTGCACTGAGCAAGCTGGATGTCCAGGAAGCCAAACAGGTTCTCATGGTGTGGCTGCAGCAGAAGCCCCACCCTGAAGCTGCTGCTGGCTGGGCAGGTCCCTTGCACCCAAGAGGCTGGAATCAAGGTGTAACAGGGTATGTTGGGGGTGGTGTACATGTAGGCATCTTGCTCCCACCCTTGCAGGCAGAAGGACTAAGCAGAGCACAATTCATTGTGGGGTGCTGCTGACCAGATGAAAGTGCCTGGCAGGCTGGATTTTGCTCACCCCCGATCTAAATGCTCACAACACTCAACTATTAGTACTCTTTACATATGGAAGAAAAATTGAATTTAAACAGGAGTTATCATTAGGATGATTATTATACTGATAACAATGGCAATGAATTAAGTGACCCAGATTAGAATCTTTATTATGCCAGTTCAGTAGCATCCCATGTTGGGGCAGAGTCCAGGGCCTGACCCATCTTTAAGGGGTTTGCAAAAGTAACTGTTTCAGGAAAGAGATCTCAGTCCATCCACACCGACAGATAACTTTGCAGGTGCAACATGCAGAAATGTCATGCATGTAAAGCAGAAAGACTCTGTTGATTCAGTACGTGGTAATGCCCTTACTACTGTCATAGTTTTAACATTTCTAAATATTTGGTATATTAGTTTATTACTGACTATACTTAAGTAGTGTAGAGTGAAAAGTAGATGCAACAAACTATCTTCAAGTTCAAAGGCCTTAAGGAATTTTCCTGAACTTCACAGACATTCTCTCCACATATAAATGATTATGGTTCCCCTCAAACTATACAAGGCGATAAATTCTAGTTGATATTTGAGTTTTGTGGACTGTGGTATAATCTGTTGCTGCTGATGAGAAAAATTTTAGCTGGTAGGCAAAAGGGAAGTAAAGCTAACAGAGCCTAAGTTACTGGTGATTATTCTCTTTCATTTCTAGATAAACTTTGTTAGATGGCCATTTCCACTGGCAACTAAGGTGAGTATTTTCCCTTACAAAAAGAACATAGTGCAGGGTAAAGTTTACCCAGGAGTATTCTTTTAGAAGTCTCCTCATTAAGTTCTAGGTTCTGGACTGAGAGAGGAATTTAGAAAGCTCTGGAAAACTATGCCAATGAAACCCTTACACTGAGACATTTAAAATTAGACTAGACAGAGTACTGAAAGTATTATTTATTTATAACAAAACGGGGCCTTTGACCCATTTATAATGACAAGTTCATTTTGCTGCCTAATAATACAAATGTTAATGATAAGTGCTTGGAAAAGCCGGTACTTTATCAGTGGCTCTCAGCCTTTTAGATTCCAGGCACCTCTGGGTGGATTCAAGGTACCCCTCAGAAAATACCCCCTCTAAGTTTTCATTTGGTTTTTGACTACAGAAAAATAATAGAACAATTATTCTGTTGCAAAAAACTCAGAAAGACCCCAACAGGGCAGAGTGTTTTTAACACTATAGATTCCTATTTGAAATCTCTGGGTTTATCATATCTGCCCACCCTAACAGTGTGTGGCACCCTGCATCACCCTTGAAAGAGTCTCAAGGCACCCCAGGGTGCCATGTCACTCTCACTGAAAATCACTACTCTAAATAGACAAAGCAGAGAAAAGGTGAAGAAAAAAACCAACTCTATTTCCATTTTACAGATACTGTGCAGGGGCACAAAAGCCTCAGCAAGAGACCTGGCCTCCAGAATGGAATCTAGAACTCTGGATTAAATACCTATATTTCCTATGTAGTCCATAGGCAGTGTAACAGGGGCTTATGCAGAAGCCCCATTACTAGGATAGCCTCAGGGGCAAGAAACCACAGGGAGCATGCTACACAGGTGAAGGGACTTTGCACACCTGCCTACATCAGCCTGGCTGCTAGAGACCATACTTTGCCATTGAGCATCAGAGAAGGAAGAGGAGACCACAGATGAGGAGAGAGAGGAAGAGCAGGAGGCACAAGACCCCAAAGGGAGTCAGGGACCAGCGACGGGAAGAGCCACGATGTGCCAGGAAAGAGCGGAGGGTATTGACCCAAGGCCCACAGATGACACGGGCAACTAAGGGAGGATCTGAGGAACCCTGTAGAGCTGAGTGGGAAGGGGAACGCTGAGGCAGAGGACCCTGCAGCAGTGCATGAAGGGAACAGCGTTGCAAAGCCATTCACCCCACCAGGCAGCCAGGGCATGCAGCAGGTACAGAGAGATCACGGCAGATGCCTTGCCACCAGACAGCTGAGACATGCCCCCATCAATGAGGTAATTGATGGTGAAAACGCTGTGAAAGCTGAAATTGACTAAAGCAGCCAGGAGACTCACCGGCTTAGGTGTTAAATTACAAGGGCCATACTGCTCCCTCTGCTAATGAGGCAATTAGCAGGGAGGAAACAACAATGTAACACTGATATCAATAAAGTTAGCACTGGGAATTTAACCATTTAACCATCTGGGTGGTCTGTGGTGTGTTCTCACCCTCAGGGATAAACACTGAACATCTCTTCCTTTCAATCAAAGTTGTAGCAGGCGATCTCTGAAGGGAACCAGGAACGACATAACCACCCTCCTACAGGCAGGATAAGTAGAAACTTTGGAACAGGATCCAACAGCCAATATGTGAACATTAAGCCACCTAAAAGTTTGTGTGCAACCGCCTAGCAAATAGGAAATGCTGAGGATGAGGGTGAGTCAAATCCACCCCCTTCTTGCAGGTCTGCAGGGAGCTGCTTCTTAACAATTGTGTTTTGGGTCCCAAATACTTTCCAGTAGGTAAGAACAACCAACAATTTCAGAAACGAAGTAAGGGTCATTCTTTCCTTTGAAAACACTTCTTGGTGAAGCGGGAGTAGAGAAGCTCCATCTTTACATAATATTGTAGAGCATCTGCCTAGGGCACAGAAGACTGGTTCAATATCTGTCCCTCAGAGGAATTAACTTCTGCTCCCTTACTGCATGGTAAGTGCGTGCAAAGAGGGCCCTATTCAATTTGAATTCAGATTCAGCCTGAATCAGGGGCAGTAATTCAATGAATTGATTCCGATCACTGTCCCCAATTCGATTCAGCTGAATCCAAACCTAAAGATTCAATGCTGATTTGGAAAATCAGCAATTCAGACATAGACACAGCTTCAAAAGTCTTTTCTACATAAATTGAGGTAGCAGGCACAGCTTGTGAATACAGCATTGCTGGGGCATGTGGAGCGTTCCACAGGAGTGCGGGGGGGGGGGTGCATGCGGCTCAGCAATTGGCCACAGGGGGGCCCCAGGTTTCCCCCTCAGAGAGGCACCAGTCACCAAGCCAGAGGGATACAGGGGGACCCCTCAGTGTGCTCCCTGGTGGACGCAGAAGTGGACCGGAAGTCCTTCTGGTCCACTTCTGGGTCTGCTGCCAAGTGCACTGGGAGACTCCCACTCTTCTGTGGGACACTCCATGCACCCCAGCATCACAGCACTTATGAGACCCTGCTACCTAGAAGTATGTAGAAAAAACGTTTAAAGTTGTATCTACGTCTGAATCTCTGAATCTTTCTGAATCACTCCAAATTGATTCAGAGGGTTCCGATTCAATTTGGAGAGATTAAAGGGTCCTCTGATTCTATGCAATTTGGATTTAGAGATTTGGCCACCAAAATGGGCCAAATCTCCACCGAATCAAATCAGGAACTGAAGCTTTGCACAGCCCTACTGTGTGGTACCCTTACCCCAAGATTATGGGCACTTCTGGTTTGGGAACCATTCTCTACACCTTCAAATGAAACCATACATCTTTGAAAAACAAATTCCTAGATTCAGAAAGCATAGAGGAAACATGCCTAGAGCCTTGTGGCTCACAGCTGTGGGGAAGAAGGGGAGTCTTGCATTCTCAGTCCCGCTCCAAAGATTGTTTCTGTACCTCATCCAATGACTCAGTCATGTGAGCTGCAGAAATGAGACTCCAACTGCAGAAAACTAACAAAGAGGGAGACAAGGATCCAACATGCTGAACACTTTATTTTGTGAGCTCAATCTTCTTGCAGCTGAAGTCAAGAGAAGCTCTAGATAGCAAGTCTGGAAGTTAATTGCCAAAAATTGGACAACAAATATTTGCAAGAGCCAGGAAGAGAACCTAGTTCTTAGTGCTGTGCTGTAGACCATAAGTTGTGGTCCACAACACAATACTTCCTACTCAAACAATCCAGTGACTGCTGCTTTATAATCATGGTTTGCAAGCATTTTGCTATCATTTGTTGTGTGCCAAATGTGCACACATGGCACTATAGAACTTACAGCTGCTTCTGAGTAATCCGCACAATCAGCACTCCATTATGTTTTACTATAATTGCTCTCTGTAGAAAATGCTTCACAAACAGTAGTGGTGCAATTACAGTATGTTGAAAATACACTATGATTTTCACACTACATTTTAGGAAATTGTATTAACCATTTTTCATTCAGTTTTAGCTGTAACCATATCAAATGTGACTTCTGAGTGATTTGCATAGGCTCCCCCCTAAAACTCAGGGCATTCTTTATTTTGGGCAAAACAATTTTAATTAAGAAATAAACCTGATCTCCCCCCGAAGGAACTGCATCTTTCATTTTATTATTTTCCCCCATTTTTGCACACCTCTGCATTTTGCTCTAAGCCTTCTGGATAGGGAAGGAAATTAATTTAAATAAATACATAAACACAGAAAAATGAAGGCACACGCAAGAACATGTTTGTATTACAGGTAGAAGTAAGAGATACCACGACTTTTGCCACAAAGATTACTTTGGCCAAACTAAAAGCCAGCATTCCAAACTTAACAGGTTGAATAGATAAGCATTGAAACTTTATATTATTCATCCATAATGATAAAAAACTTAATGATGTAACCCTTACTCGGGTGAATAAAATTAAATGTTAAATGTACAAAATGTAGGTTGCTTCTCTAGAAACAATGAAGCCATTCTCCATTACAAATCTAACTAGCCACAAATATGGAAGGTAAAAGATGTAAGCCTCAGCCCTGTAGCTACTATCAAGATTTATGGCCTCAAATAGCAACATTTAGCTACAGGCCACCACCATTTTCTCTGCCTTGCTTAGGTATTACTTTACTATCAAGCATGTGAGCACCTTGATTTTGAACACTTCCAACCTGCCAGAAATTGTACCCCCAAATGCCTACATGAGCTATACTCAGACATACAAAAGCAACAACACTCTCTCATCACTTCTGTTCACAGGGCCAGCACTAGGGAAAACTGCACTCTGAGTGAACTTGCATTTTGGTGTCCCACACCCTCCCTCAAGTCAGCAGTGCTGTTGCAGGCAGAAGCAGAGGCAGAGGAAGGTAGGTTGCAGTCTGGCAGAGATGTGGAGTGTTCTGTGGGACTGATTCACAACCAGGGTGTGACAGCATAATTTTATGGATTCTGCAATAATTAGTAGCACTGGTGCATGTGCAAGCACCTACACGCGATTCCCAAAATAATCCCAGCAGTTTTATGTAGGAGTCCATATTCTTAAAACCATTCTGGCTTTTTTTCTGCAGTCAAAAATCACATAAAAAAAAAGAGGTCACATTTTCTAAGGGGTGCTTTAAATCTAAAAAGCATTTGTTGACTTTCAATGAATGCAGGAAAATAAAAATGTTCAAATACACAAGTTTTGTAGGACAATCAGATTTCCTTAAATCCTGCCCTCTCCTTTATTAGCCACTCACCCATTATATACAGGTCATTCACTATATTTTTTTCTGGAATGCTGATCCTTTATTTAACATCTTTTTACAGGGCAGGTCCTGCTATGTTCTGTTTAGGGGCAAAAGGGCTGTGCGAAACAGCTATGTTTCATTTCAGTTTCAAATTCAGCCATTTCAGAGGACAGTTATTCATTTCAGTGTTTCAGATAACTGTTCCATTTGAATTTGGCCGAATCTGTTTCAGCGTTTCGACGCTATTTCAGAGATTTGGATCGGCCAGGGAGAGGCAGGCACTGCTGGATGGCTCCCATGGCTCCTCTAGCTGTGCCTGCCTCTCTCTGAGTGGGGGGAGCCCCAGGAGAAGCCCTTTTCCAGTCCTCCGGTCAGGTCCTGGAGAACTGGAAAAGGTCCAATGTGTTCCCTATTTTCAAGAAGGGGAGGAAGGAGGATCCAAGTAATTATAGACCAGTCAGTCTCACCTCCATCCTTGGAAAGGTCTTTGAAGAGATTATGAAGGATCATATTTGTGAAAGTTCAATGGGAAAAATAATGCAGTAGGGAAACCAGCATGGATTTGTAGCAGGTAGATCATGTCTGACCAATCTGGTTGTTTTATGACAGGGTCACAAAATGCTTAGATGCAGGAGTAAAAGTGGATATCGTTTTCTTGAATTTTAGCAAGCCCTTCATAGTTTCATAGTTTCTAGGGTTAAAAGGGACCCGAGCAGATCATCAAGTCCGACACCCTGCCATAGCAGGAAAGACTACTGGGGTTAAACGACCCCAGCAAGGTGCTTGTCTAGCCTTGTCTTAAAGACTCCCAAAAGTAGGAGCCAGCACCACTTCTCTGGAAGTTGGTTCCAGATCCTAGTCATCCTGACTGTGAAGTAGCGCTTCCTGATATCTAGCCTAAATCTACCCTCTGCCAGCTTGTGACCGTTATTTCTAGTCACTCCTGGTAGTGCTTGGGGGAACAGGGACTCCCCCAAAGCCTGCTGGTCCCCTCTGACTAGTTTGTAACAAGCCACTAGATCCCCCCTCAGCCTTCTCTTGTTTAGGCTGAACAGGTTCAGGTCCCGAAGCCTCTCCTCGTAGGGCCTGCCCTGCTGCCCCCTGATCATGCGAGTGGCCCTCCTCCGGACCTTCTCCATGTTGTCCACATCCCTCTTGAAGTGCGGCACCCAGAACTGGATGCAGTACTCCAGCTGTGGCCTGACCAGTGTCACATAGAGAGGTAGTATCACCTCCTTGGACCTGCTTGAGATGCATCTGTGGATGCATGACAAAGTATGGTTGGCCTTCCTGACTGCATCCCCACACTGCTTGCCCATGTTCATCTTGGCATCAATGATGACTCCAAGATCCTTCTATATAGTATCTCATCCTATTCTCAAATAAATTAAGAAGCTGTGACATAGATGTTTACATGGTCCAGTAGATGGCAAATTTGCTTAGTGGTTATACCCAGAGAGTGGTAGTAGATGGGTCAGTATCAAATTGGAAGGATGTGGGTAGTGAGGTCCCACAGGGTTCGGTCCTTGTATCCATACTCTTCAATATCTTCATCAGTGACTTGGATGTGAGTGTGAAGTGTACTCTGTCCAAGTTTGTGTATGCTACTAAATTGTGGGGTGAAGTGCACACTGTGGAAGGTGAGGAACAATTGCAGGCAGACCTGGACAGGTTAGAAAAGTAGGCAGTACACAATAGGATGCAGTACAACAAGGACAAGTGCAGAGTGTTTCACCTAGGGTGCAAAAATATCCAGCATACCTAGTGGCTAGGAAGTGACCCTCTCAGCAGAATAGAAGTGGAAAGAGAACTCAGAGTCATAGTGGACTCCAAGCCGAACATGAGTCATCAACGTGATGAAATCATCAGCAAAGCTAACCGCACTTTATCATGCATCAGCAGATGCATGACAAATAGAACCAAGGAGGTGATACTTCCCCCCTCTATGTGGCATTGGTCAGACCAGTTGGAGTACTGCATCCAGTTTTGCATGCCATACTTCAAGAAGGATGTTGATAGACTCAAGAGGGTCCAGAAGAGGGCCACTTGTATGGTTAGGGGCTTACAGGACAAGCCCTACGGGGAGAGACTAAGGGACCTGGACCTCTGCAGCCTCCGCATCATGATCTGTGGGAGCAACTCTTCAGGAAGGCACCCCTTCAGAGGATGAGGACCAATAGACACAAACTAACAGAGGGAAGATTTAGACTGAACATAAGGAAGAACTACTTCTCCATATGGGAAACTAGAACTCGGAACACACTCCAGGCAGAGGTGGTGTGGTCGCTATCCTTGGAGGTGTTCAAGAGGAGGCTGGAGAAGCACCTTGTTGAGCTAATTTGAGCTCATTAACCTCCTGCCTATGACAGGGGACTGGACTTGATCTTGCGGGTCCCTTCCAGTGATTCTATGGTAATTACTGTGCTCCAGCAGACTCCAGCGTCTCTTGTATCAATGTTCCTGCATTGAAAAATGGCAGCAGGGGTGCTTTAATGATTGTTGTTGATGATTAGGTCTGTGTAGCTCTTGCTGATGGGATGATAAGGTGCTAGAGAAGGTAGGCAAGTGTGCAGATAGTTTGTGCCTTCTGGTTTCTGAAGGGACCTGGTTTAAAGGGACCTGGTGGCTGCCTACAAACTCTGCAAAATAAGGCTGAGAGGTGATCTTGGGGCCGCCTACAAATTTATTAGGGGCATGTAGCAAGAGATCGGAGATGCTCTGTTCACCAGGGTGTCTCTTGGGGTAACAAGGAACAATGGTCACAAACTGACAGAAAGCAGATTTAGGCTAGATATCAGGGAAAATTTCTTCACAGTAAGGGTGGCCAAAATTTGGAATAGGCTTCCAAGGGAGGTGGTGTTCTCCCTTTGCTTGGGGGTCTTTAAGAGAAGGCTGGATAGGCATCTGGCTGGGGTCATCTGACCCCAGCACTCTTTCCTGCCCAGGGCAGGGGGTCGGACTCAATGATCTGTTGGGGTGCCTTCTGACCCTAGCATCTATGACTCTATGAACTATAGTGAACACCAACCTTTCTTGGCAGACATGCCACAAAGTAGCCCTGCACTCTCCCCAGGTACACTTTAATCCCCTTCCTGTGCCTGATCTACTACTCTGCTTTCTTCCTCCTTACCTATGCTCTCTGCCTAAAGTCAAGCTTTGCTTTTTGCTTCCTGCCCCATCTGCCACTATGCTGTCTGTCCCTCCTCAGTCTGCTATATGCCCCATACAGAGGCTGTCCATGCCACAAGTTGTCTACCCTGATCTATACTATCTAAGGGAAGTCTGCTCTAATGCACTGTGGGGAGCCTGCTCCGATACACCGTGGAGCACATATTTTGACACGCTCTGGCAGCCTTGCACATCATGTGCATCAGTGGCACAGCGCACCTCCACACTGAGAAAATGGTGGTGGCACACTTTGAACTAAAAGATGTTCAACATGCTTTAGTTCAAAGTGCACCACCACCATTTTCTCAGCATGGAGGCGTGCTGCACTGCCGATACACGTAATGTGTGGGTGCTTTAAATTAGTCCAGCTCAGTAATTAAAAGCACCCAGTACTGAATTGGAAACACGTGTAAAAATGCCCCAAGAGCTGTAGTTGGGAGACCTGTAGCCACTATTTTTACTCTATAGATATGACCAGCTTCAGAAACCAAAAGGCACAAACTATCTGCATACATGCCTACCTTCTCTAGCACCTTATCACCAGCAAGAGCTACCCAGACCTAATCATTTCCAAAAACCTACAACAGGCTTGAAAGAGATAAAAACAAAGCCAATAGGCCTGGCATCCTCCTTTAAGTGTGCTCTCTTTCTCCTTCCTACTTGTATTTCAGCCAGACACATACTGGGTTAATATATTCATACAGTAACCACAACCCTAATAATCAGACCAACAAACAATATCCAAGTTATTACAGAATCCCACATAGTATAGCTCTCTCTGCCTAACAATCCTTGGCATCCTGTTTTCATTTCCTATCATAACCACTACACTTAGTGCTCCCCATTCCCATTCTGTTTGATGCGGTCACCTATCATCTCATCTTACACTTCAAGACTGCAAGAGATGATCCTTTACTCCAAAGTGCTTTGGCATGTTTGACATGGCCTAACACAGTGGGGCTACCAACAGACAGAACCACTCTACAGGCATTATTGTAATAGCAAGACACAGGATTTACAGATTTCTTTCTTTTCAGCAGAAAAAGAAAGAAAAACTGTATTCTTTACTAAAAGAATCAGTTAGAAGTTAGATTTCACTTTCTAAAAGCAAAAAGAATTGACAGAAATAACCAATTTAACAAGTGTGTTTAAGCCTACTGAGCCAGAAATAATTTGAGGAATCCATTAGTTTGTTGTTGCAGCTAACCTTCTAAACCCCCAAACCAGACCTAAGCATCTCTTTTAATTAGATTTCTGTGATTTAAGCTAGCTATATAGGACCATTAACACTGAAATGCTTTCCAGTTAAGATGAATGGAGAATCCCATCTCTGGTAGCACTACTTTTCAGGATTTTTGCAGATGCATAGAATTGTCTGTTTATGAATAAAAGACCAACTTTGCAATGAGGAGGACTATGGGCAGGTGTCATTTGGCTAATACCTCAGTCTTTTACTTAATATCCTTATACTGCTATTTTCTTCACAATTCAACAAATCTATAAGGGGATATCCAAATCCTGTCTACATTCTCTAATATGTACACTGTTACAGTGGTCATAATTTGGTGGCCATTCTTCTTGGCTCTTGAATCAATAATTCTGTTTTTTACATTATCTATTTGTTTTGTGTGAGCAGGCTTGAACAGAAATAAATTAGATTATACAAAAAAAATCTGCTTGTGCCTTCTTAGCAAAAGCCCAGACTGCAGTTTACCTCAGGTTCTTGAGATAAGCTATCCTAGTAAGGTCATGAAGCTATTGCTTGTAAATCAAGATGACCAGTCACCACAGAAATACTGCCAAGATGCAGAAGAAGCCAGAGAAAATGTTGTAGTTCTTAAAAGTAAGTATATCAGTATTTAAGTTATCACCATTTCCAATACAACTCTTTCAAAATCATTTCTCCCATTACCTTTCTACAAGTCCACTGTCTTAGAACACCAGGACAAAGTCTGTGTCCAAATTTCTAACATAGCTTTTTTTGCTTACATTTCTCTATCTCCTGCCACTCTTTTGGGTTAGGGACAGACATTCAAGAAGCCTCAGCCTGAATTGTTTCAATCTTTGCAAGTTAGTTTAACCTGCCTGGGCTAAATGAGTTTTTTAATCAGACAGACATGCCTGTGGTGGCTCAGGCTAGAAGCCAGGAGGGCACTAGGGCAGCCCTCCCTTCCTTCCACAGCACTGAGCTGAGGTGGGTGTGGCCAGGCCTTGACAGGATGCTCTGATTAAATTAGCAGGGAACTGATAACAGTGTTTGTCACCCCTAACTCAGTGTTTATCACCCCATTAAGAAAACAAGAGAGGGACATTATCAGCTACCTGTTGATTCTGCCTTTTGATTCAGCACAGACCATAGCCAGCATGTGGTCTACTAGCTAATACACAGACACCTCAGCAAGGCAGAGCAGAGGGGGGAATTCCTGCTTAGCAGGAAGCGGTGATGGGGAGAGCTGCAGCCAGGGAGCAGAGGGGAGGGGCCAGCCCTGCTGTAGAGCAGAGAGTCCTGCCAGAGAGCATGCCGAGATGCTGCAGGAGTCTAATTTATCTTAAACCAGCAAGGGGTCTGGGACAGACATTGTATAAACCAGTTTGAACCAAATCAGTTAAGTCTGATACTACATTCAACTAGGTTTATCTCAAACTAATTTCAGTCATTTTCAAACTGGTTTATCTGCACTGAACATCTGTTCTGTTACAGGTTTAAACCAGTTTCTGATCACTTGAACCAGTTTATGTGTAATGTCTGTCCCTAGCCCTAAAGTTTTTCTCCTCTTAGCATGTTATCAGCATCATAGCCCTAAATATCATCTTTCCTTGCCCTCTAGAATGAGTATTGTCTAGTTCATATAGGTCCCAAACCCCTCATACTTCCAGCACCCAGTAGGACAGCAGGTCTAAAACTGTTTTTAGACTCAAGGTACCCCTCTGATTACATTCAGGGACACCCCTCAGAAAATGCCAGCTTCACTTGTTTCCTGACACTGAAAAAAGCTAGAGCAATTCTGTTGCAAATAACTCAGAAAGAATGTAACAAGTCACAATGTGTTTGTCCATATGGATTCCTATTAGAAATGTCTGGGTTTATGAATCATGTATAGATGTTTGCTAATATTGTGAGGCATCCCATTGCACCCTTAAAAGCTGCTCAGAGTCTTTTGGCTGTGGTGAGATATATATCTAGGAGGCCATCCATCACAAGCTTGTAACCAACAGGGTATTAAGAAACAACCAGCGCGGCTTTGTGAAAGGTAGATCATACCTAACAAATCTGGTGTCCTTTTACAACCAGGTAACTAACCAGCTGACAAGGGACATGAGGTAGACGTCAATTACTTAAACTTCAGTAAGGCCTTTGATTCTGTCTCCCATGAAATTCTCTGTTAAACTGGAGGGTACTGGTCTGGACCAGTTTACAGTGAGGTGGGTGGAGAACTGGCTTAGAGGCCAGTCCCAGCAAGTTGTAATTGATGGGATGGCCTCATCCTGGAGCGCTGTCTCCATTAGTGTCCCACAGGGATCAGTGCTTGGACCCATGCTTTTAAACATATTTATTAAAGACTTGGATGCAGGGGTGGAATGCTCTATGATTAAGCTTGTGGACAATGCCAAGCTGTGGGGAAATGTGGGCACACCGCAGGATAGGGAAAGGATTCAAGACAACCTTGACAGACTGGTTCTATGAGCTGATCAGAATCAAATGAAGTTCAACAAGAAAAGGTACTGGACCCGTCATCTGGGTAGGGAGAACCTTCACCATATAGGATAGGTGGTAGCCCACTGCCTGGCACAGCATCTGAATTGGGCCTGAGGGTCACAATTGACCAGAAGATGAATATGAGCCAACAGCACAAGGAATTCACCAGCTGGGCAAACAGAACTCTGGCATGCATCAGCTGGTGTGTTGCCAAAAGATCCAGGGAGGTGCTTCTCCCTCTACTCAGCATTGGTGAGGCCACAGCTGGAGTACTGTGCCCAGTTTTGAACACCACAATTCAAGAAGGATGCAGATAAGCTTGAGAAGGTGCAGAGAAGGGCAACCTGCATGCTTAGGTGCCTAGAGGATAGGCCCTATGGGGAGAGACTCCGGGAACTAGGCTTGTTCAGTCTGAGTAAAAGGAAGTCGATAGTATGTTGGGGGGAGCATCATGATCTGTGGGAGCAACTCTTCAGGAAGGCACCCCTTCAGAGGATGAGGACCAATAGACACAAACTAACAGAGGGAAGATTTAAACTGAACATAAGGAAGAACTACTTCTCCATACGGGAAACTAGAACTCGGAACACACTCCAGGCAGAGGTGGTGTGGTCGCTATCCTTGGAGGTGTTCAAGAGGAGGCTGGAGAAGCACCTTGTTGAGCTAATTTGAGCTCATTAACCTCCTGCCTATGACAGGGGACTGGACTTGATCTTGCGGGTCCCTTCCAGTGATTCTGTGGTAATTACTGTGCTCCAGCAGACTCCAGCGTCTCTTGTATCAATGTTCCTGCATTGAAAAATGGCAGCAGGGGTGCTTTAATGATTGTTGTTGATGATTAGGTTTGTGTAGCTCTTGCTGATGGGATGATAAGGTGCTAGAGAAGGTAGGCAAGTATGCAGATAGTTTGTGCCTTCTGGTTTCTGAAGGGACCTGGTTTAAAGGGACCTGGTGGCTGCCTACAAACTCATCGGGGAGATGATCAGCAAATAGGAAGAGCCCTATTCTTCCCAGGACCACCTGGGGTGATGAGGAATAATGGTATTAAGCTGATGGAGAATAGGTTTAGGTTAGAGATCAGAAGGCAATATTTTATTGTTAGGGTGGCCAGAATCTGGAACCAACTTCCCAGGGAAGTGGTCCTCACCCCTACCTTGGGTAAATTCAAAAAGAGGTTAGATGATCACTTGTCTGGGGTCTTGTGAACCCAGCATTCATTCCTGCCTGTGGCAGGGGGTTAGGATAAATGATCTGTTCAGGTCCCTCCTGACCCTAGCTACTATGAAACTATGATAGATACAGGTCTCACAACTACAGCTCTTGGGGCATTTTACATGTGCTTCCAGTGCGGCACCAGGCACTTTTTATTATTGAGTCACTCTAATTAAAAGCGCCTGCATGTCACATGTATCAGCAGCATAGCACACCTTGTACTGACAAAATCCTGATGGTGCGCTTTGAACTAAAGCACATTGAACATGTCTTAGTTCAAAGCATACCATTGCCATTTTCTCCATGTTGGAGGTGCACTGCGCCACTGATACACATGACATGCAAGCCTGCCAGAGCTTGTCAATTTATATGCTCCACAGCAGGTTGAAGCAGACTCTCCACATGTGTGTAAGTTCCCTTTAAAAATAGTGAATGAACTTTAGTTAAAAAAAGTGCCCCCGCCACTATTTTTTCAGCACAGGGACACTGATGCACATAACACTCCAGGTGCTCTAATTAGAGCAGCTCTTGGAGCTGCTGTAATTAAAGCATCCTCCTCCCCACCCCCACTGCCAAAGCACATATGCAAACACCCTATAAAAATTACTTTTGATAGAGGATAAAAATACCATCTAGAAAAACCACACGTAGGAGTGATAACTTTAGATTTTATCAGTGTATTATCATTAGGCTAATTTTCCTAAACTAAAATAATATGTTTTTATTAAAATTCATGCATCCTTTCTTAACAAGAATTGTTCAAGTTTGTGGACAAAAGCTAACTTAAAAAATATGACACACACATATACGAGCTTCACTGTCCTAATAAGATTCTGTTACCAGTTACTTTCTTTGCCCAGAAAACATGACATAGTACAAATTAAAGTAGTATACTAGATAAAACACTTATACAGTTTTTATCTGCAGACTTTTCAGAATCAGTTTTGACATATTTTTAAAAAACAGTGAAGCAGAGGAGCTGTTTCTGTGTTCTGCTACACAGGCCTACAAATTCAGGAACTTCTTAGTGGACTGCCAATATGCTATGGTTGTAGAGGAGGAGATGGGATTGACAGATCAGTAGCTACTATCGACCAAGTAGAACTACACTAGGCTAAATGCAGTTGTGCTGCTTGTCATTTTACAGTAAACTAGAAACTCAGGCTCTCATAATGAAGAAGGATACTGACTGGGCATGCAGCTATGATAACCTCTATATGGGAGGCAGCTAATGGGAAGCAGTATAGCTACACTTCTACAGCACTGCACCTGGGATAATTGGACTTTGCCTCTCATCGAAGGAAACTGTCTTACCTACATGGCTGTACTACCTGGCTACATGAACTCATTCTGGGGTGTCTGTGCCCCAGATTTTGGTGCCCAAAGCTGGTAACTCAGGCTAGAAACAGACATCACGAAATGAAGTGGATAAGCTGTGCCATGAATTAGGCCCTAATATTTGCCACCATACTCTTTTTTTCAGAAGGAAGGCTCCTGCCATATGCTTCATTCTCATTCAATTCAGATTGACTCCTCCTCTTCTTCCTCAAGGATCAACTAGCTAGTTGAGTGCCTGGGGAATGTGGGGGGAGGGGGAAGGGCACTGAGCCTCCAAGCCAAGGTGAACAGACAAACACCCCTGGAACCTTCAGGACTATGTGGGGCCCAGGCAGTTGCCTCTTTCACTGGGGGGTGATTTCAAATCACCTTGAATTTCATAGCCTTGGAAGGGGCATTTGGTGTTGCTAGAATCATGGGGCATCTGCTTAAAGCCCCTGGGAATTTTGAGATTGTGGAAGTAACCTGAGCAGTGGAACACAGGTAAGGTAGGAGCAGAGGCCATAAGTTTCTGAAGACCAAGAACCATGTGCCTGGAATTGCATCTTTTTGCATCCACACACTGTTGTTTCCATACATCCATCCATACACCCAAATGGGTGCTAATAGGTTAGAGAATCAAAACACAATGAATCAGTAGAAAAGATCAGATTCTAGGTGAGATTCCTTTAAACTAGGCCCTGTGCCCTCCAGACCCTTAGCCACGCACGGACACCAAGACCCCATGAGAACCACTGCGGTCCATGGATAAATGCACCCTGTCAAATCAGCCTGGATCTAGAGTATACAGGTACTACCTCTGGGCACTGTACTGGAACCATGAGGAAATAAAGGATCTCATCACCATCTGGGGCAAGGAAGACATCCAGCAGCAGCTCGTAATAGGGCACTGAATCAGAGTTGTCTTCAAGCACATTGCCCAGAAGATGCATACCCAGAGACGCAATAAAGACTTGTCATAGCATCTCACCAAGAAAATGTTGATGAAGAGGCAGTATTACCATGTGCCTGATGCTACAAAGTGATCTGTGGACTGGAGACAGAGTATGCCATTCTACAAGGACCTGTGCCAACTCCTTGGCAAGAACAGGCCAGTCAATACCTCCCATACCCAAGGGACTACGGGTGTTGTGGAGGTGTTGTCCACAGGAACCCCACAAGAGGAGGAGCCACAGGGAGGCCCCAGAACACTGTTCCCTACACAGGGACATGGCTGTTCCAAATAAAATTGTATCCTATGTTGTTGCACTGTACCAGCCCCACAAGAACAGTGCAGCAGCCAATGCAGTAGCTTGACCCTCAGGACCCATGGCCAGTCCTCCCAACACTTCTGACAAGTCACGCCCCATGCAAGGGCACGATGCAACCTGTGATGTTAAGGTTTGCATCGGCTCCATGAAACCATGACAGGGACCCAGGCCCTGGGGGAAACATGGAGCACCCCTCCTCACCCCTTGGGCATGGAAGGAAAAGGAAGAGGAATTGGGAGGAGCCAAAGCTGCCACAAGCCACCCTGAGGTCATAGCCCTCTCTCAGGCCATTATGTGTGCGAGAGCATGACACATAAAGACACTTTGCTTGGCATGCACCCCTCAGGGTGGATGGTGGAGAAGCTGTGTGGAGCCCAAACCTTGTTTGTGGCAGTGCAACCCTGGTGCCTTCCCCACTGTCCTTTGGCTCCCTGACCCTGCTGACAGTCACCCCATCCTGGGCTACAAACCTCCAGGCTCTCTGCCCCTCCCCACCTTCTGGGCCAGCTAGAACCTCCTTACTGACCCTTCCATAAACCACCAGAATTTCTTACCCCCAGCTCAGATATTACCCAGGAACCCTGCTGCAGCCCTGCTACCTTAGACCTCCTTTCTCCATGGTTGTCAAGGCTAGACTGCCTGACCAGCTCAGACCCTGGGCTTATATGCTTCAAGTCTGGCCCCTTCTGGTCAGGCAACTCTTTAATTGGCTCCTACCATGCCTGCAGGCTGCTTCTTATACTGCCTGACTTCTTTTAAAGTGACTTTCTTTTAAGAGGCGCACCAAGCCTCCTGGTACACAAGTATCTAAGATCTACAATGTCAGTTGCATTCTGTTTTGTTTGGGAAGATGCACTGATTCTGAAGACTTTCCTAAGCAACTAGAAGAATATCTGTGGACAAAAGATGCACACAGCTGTCTTTAAACTATAAAAAGACAATTGGCAGTTACAAGCATCTCTGCCTTCAGTCTAAAGAAAAACGACAAAAGGGAAAAATCATTCTGAGAGAGTAGGGAGAGTTCTTTCAGTATGTCTTCTAGAGACAGGAATCCAAGTGGAATAACTACCCAATATTATTATTAAAGTATATAATATGCTGTGGTTTATAGAGCTTCTAGCAATGAGATATTGCATCTTTTATTTTTCCATAAAAATCACCTTCTCAACTTACATGACATAGCTCAGTCTAAGCCTTCAGCTTAGATTCCCTAGGCTCAGAAGCTAGATCAATATCTTCTGCAACTTCAGACTGTTTCCATGTCACTAAACCTATGGCCCATTTCATTCCAACAAGGGCATTACATTTGTAATGGCTGGATACAAAACTTAATTAGAAAGGCCATAAAACCACAAAGTGACATATTTACATTCATATGGCATATTACATACAAGTTACCACAGCCATTTAAAATCTCTTTCACCCTTCAAACATTTCATTAAAAATGTTAGCAAATTAGATATCTGGTGGATTAATAAAGGAACCATAGGCTTCAAACAAGATTATACCCTCCATAACATGTATATGGATAAGATTCTATGAGCATTATCTCCCTGTTAACATGGAAGTGGGGAAAGGAATGGTCAGCATTTTACCCCTATGATTAAGAAGAAAAAAAATACAGAGGTATCATTAAGAGCTATAATTCCCACTGGCCGGTTCTCTAGACAAGTATAAATGACCTGGTAAGGGGCCTCCAGGTTCCTGACGACCTGGGCGATAGCGATCATCACTTGCTGGAATTCACCAACCAGTGCAGGGTGTCAAGATGGTAGCCCTAGACTTTAGGAGGGCCAACTTCAAGAAGTTGAGGAGACTAGTGGGTGAGGCACTGGGGTCCTTGAGGGCAGGGAAACTCAGTGTCCAGGTTGAGTGGTTGTTCCTTAAGGAAACGATACTCAGGGCCCAAAGGGAGTCCATCCCAACAAGAAGCAAGGGGGGCAAGAGTGCCCAAAAGCCCCCTAGCTCACCAAGGGCGTCCGGGAATGCCTGCTTTCCAAAAAGGCGGCGTACACCCAGTGGAAGGGGGGGTGCTATCTCCAAAGAGGAGTTTACCTCCTCTGCTCAGGCCTGTAGGGGGGGCTGTCAGGAAAGCTAAGGTGGACATAGAGCTAGGACTAGCGTCCAAGATCAAGGATAATAAAAAGTCCTTTTTCAAATACATAGGGAGGATGAAGAAGGCACCGGGTAATGTGGGGCCCCTGCAAAGTACGCTGGGCAATCTGGTGGTTGCGCCAGAGGGGAAAGCGGAACTCTTTAACCAATTCTTCACGTCCATTTTCTTGTGCAGGGACCGGGACTTCCCTGCTGTGATGCCAGATGGACTCAAGAGGAATGCCTCCAGACCTCAGGCTGGGGAGGACTGGGTTAGAGAGCTTCTGGAGGGGCTGGACGTGTTCAAGTCAGCGGGTCCAGATGCTCTCCACCCCAGGGTGTTTAGGGAGCTAGCTGGGGTTATTGCAGGGCCCTTGGCACGGCTTTATGAGCACTCGTGGTGCTCAGGCCAGGTGCCAGATGACTGGAAGATCGCTAATGTGGTCCACATCTTCAAAAAAGGGAAGAGAAAGGACCCGGGCAACTATAGGTCCATCAGTCTTGCCTCTATCCTTGGGAAACTCTTTGAGAAGATCCTCAAGGACCACATCTGTGAGGGGCCGGCTTCAGGGATGATGCTCAAGGGCAACCAGCGTGGTTTCATTAGGGGCAGGTGATGTCAGACCAACCTGATTGCCTTTTATGATCAGGTCACAAAGGCAATGGATGCAGGTGTTGCCATGGATGTAGTCTTTCTAGACTTCAGCAAGACCTTTGACACCGTCTCCCACCCCATCCTCATTAAAAAACTAGGCGACTGTGGCATTGATGCCTACACAGTCAGATGGACTGCAGATTGGCGCAAGGGTTGTACTCAGAGGGTGGTGGTGGAGGGGTCATATTTGACCTGGGGGGAAGAAGGCAGTGGAGTCCCCCAGGGCTCGGTCCTGGGGCCTGCGCTGTTCAATTTCCTCATCAGCAATTTGGACGACAGGGTGAAATGCAACCTGTTTAAATTCGCTGATGATACCAAAATTTGAGGTGAGGTGAGCACACTAGTAGGGAGGGAAAGACTGCAGCAAGACCTGGATAGGTTACAGGAGTGGGCTGACATAAACAGGATGCGTTTCAATACTGACAAGTGCAGGGTGCTGCACTTAGGCAGTAGAAACCAGCAGCACGCTTATAGAATGGGAAACTCCCTTCTTGAGAGCACGGAGGCAGAAAGGGATCTTGGAGTCATTATTGACTCCAAGATGAACATGGGCCGATAATGCAAGGTCACGGTTGGCAGGGCTAACCGGACTTTGTCATGCACCCACAGGTGCATCTCAAGTAAAGCAAGGGAGGTGATCCTCCCCCTCTATGCAATGCTGGTTAGGCCACAGCTTGAGTACTGCATCCAGTTCTGTGCACCCTATTTCAGGAGGGATGTGGACAACATTGAGAGGGTCCAGAGAAGGGCCACCCGCATGATCCGGGGACTACAGGGCAGACCCTACACTGAAAGACTGCGGGACCTAAACCTGTTCAGCCTTCACAAGAGAAGGCTGAGGGGGGACCTGGTGACTGTCTATAAACTCACTAGGGGGGAACCAGAAGGGTTTGGGGGAGATACTGCTTCCCCTAGCACCCCCTGGCATGACAAGGAACAATGGACACAAATTATTAGAGAGTAGATTTAGATTAGACATCCGTAAGAACTACTTTACAGTCAGGGCGGCTAGGAGCTGGAACCAACTTCCTAAGGAAGTGGTGCTGGCTCCTACCCTGGGGGTCTTTAAGAAGAGGCTTGATGCCTACCTGGCTGGACTCATTTGAGTCCAGCCTTTTCTCCCACCCAGGCGGGAGGTAGGACTTGAAGATCTACAAGGTCCCTTCCGACCCTACTTCAATGATTCTATAGCTTTGGATCATATATGCATGATTTCACGTGAGGAAAGACATAAGAGCAAAGTCTTTCCCCAATAGAAAGATTAGGGAGAAATGTTTGGAAAGGTCCTTGTGGGGTGACCAACTGTCCTTATGGACATGAAAAATGGGAAAGAGGGGAGAACACACCACAATTACTAAACAGAGACAGACCAACTGGAGATAAATTTTAAAAACCAGGTCAATAATAATACCCAGGACTTACAAGAGAATTTTAAAATTATATTAAAAGCAAAGAAAATATGGCTACAATTCATTCAGGGCTCAAATAGACGTTATTTTTAAAGAAGTTTCCAGTTTATGGGGTTTCACTATTTAAAAATATAATTTGATAGTAGCAATTGTGTGATTGATATCTTGTACTTGATTATTAACTTGTAACTGCAGTGATAATTCCTCCTTCAGCAAATCATCAGGGTCACAGGTGACTGTCTTCCATGATTGTGTTATCTGTGGGTACAAAGATGGCCCAGAAGGCAGAGCCAGGATCAACAGGTGCTGTTGCAACATGGGCACATGTTTCCATGTGGGATGGATGGCTCTGGATTCTTCATTCAGTCCACAACATGCTGCTTCTTCCATGCCTGCTTTTCTGTCTCCATTTGTCATCGTAAGGCTTCAAAGTACTGAGGATTTTGCAGAAGACTCTTCCTCCATTTGGGGTGGTCCTTTGTGACATTCTCCAACAAGCTGATGTCAGCGTAGCATTTTTTCAAGTTAGTCTTGAAGACCTCCTTGAAGCAGTTTCTCTTCCCTCCTCTTGAGCATACACTTCAAGTCATCTGGGAGAATATAAAACTTGCTTCAGGAGTCTGGAGTCAGACATTCAGATAACATGACCAGCTCAATGAAGTTGATGTTCAATAATCATCACATTACTCATAGTGTTTATTTGGTATGTTTGTCTGGCCACTGGATTCAAAGGATCTTTCACAGGCAGCACTGACTGTACTTCTTCAATGACTTGAGGTGTCTCTTGTATGTTGCCCTGATCTCAGCTCTGTACAGTAAGGTGAAGATCACAACTGCTTGATAAACCATGACCTTGGTTTCAGATCTGATGTCATAATCTTTGGTACACCTTAGGCATCCAAAGACGGCACTTGCACCCTTGAGGGTTTATACATGCATTCTAGTATATACTTGCATACATACATTCTAGTTAACCTGTCTCTTCAGGTGTCCAAAGGCTGCACTTGCATATTTGAGACGATGTTGGATTTCTTCACTGATGTCAGCTTTCTGTGAAAGATGGCTTCTCTGGTACTGCAAATACTTTATGTTCTCCAGAGTCTCACCATGAATCTGAATTATTGAAGAACTGTTCATTAAGAGCTCATTGATGCAGGACCTTAGTCTTCTGAACGTTAAGCACCAATCCTATTTCTTTATATGCTTTGGTTAAAACATCAACAATTGCCTGAGGGCCTGCTTCTCAGCAAGCACATGCTACAGCATCTTCAGCATACTGGAGCTCAATAATTGAGACTGGGGTGGTCTTAGTTTTGGTTTTGGCTCACAGTTGCATGAGATTAAACAGATAACCATCCATTGGCAGTTTAGCTCCACTCCAATGAGAAGCTTGCGGGTAGTCAGGAATCATGGTAAGGAATATCAAGGAGAGCGTTGGAACTATGATACAACCTTGCTTAACTCCCATCTTAACCTCAAAGGGATCTGTGATAAATCTATTACTGAGAACCACCGCTCATAACTGCAGTGATAATTAGGCACTTCATTATTCTAGTAAAGCATATTTTTAAGAAGTGGGGGACATTCAACTTTTTCTGATCAAGACTGTACTTGTTAATAGGTTGCTTAAAGTGAAAACTGTAACATGAGAGAAATACCAAGTAAATTTTCCTCCAAAGATCCAATTAAAAAAAGAAGTGTATATATGACTAATAACGCTATTAACATTTGTGAAAATATTATGTGGCAGATATATCATTGGAATGTATAATTTTAATGTTGGAAGAGGACTCTCTAATGCCCACGGCACATACAAAAGAATTTTAAGAAAGAGACATCATTTGCTAATCTAGTCAGCATAAACAGAGGCAAGAAGGCTCTCCAGTAAGAAAAACCCAGCTCTTCACTGTAATTTATCTTTCCCTAAATGATCTCTGTCATGCTGAGCATATATCCAGTTATCCTTAAAAAGAAAAAACTCACATTATTTTGTTAGTGCCACATTGTGGTGTTTTACATAACACTTAAACCAAATGCTGTAGGGCAAACAGTTGTCTATAAGTATCAAAGGAATAAAAGATTAAAATGTCAGGTTAGCAGCTTATCTTTGACTGCTATTGTTTCTCAGTTTAAGATATAACCGTTGCAAAAAATTACATTTTGGGTTCCTAGACTTTTTCCTTGTTTTCTGTGTACAGCCAGTTAGGGTTTTCTTCTTCTCTTCTTCCTCCTCCAAGATTTGATTCATTTCCTTGAAGTTTGATAACAAAGAGGCGGGATGGAGAAAAAAACCTAGAAAAGTCACAAATGTGACAGTAGGATAACTAGGGTGGGGTGACTGAGTCAGTTACCCAAGTGCAACTTTAGGGGGAGTGCAGAAAAAAAAATGCTGCTGCCACAGCCATAAAATTGCTCCTGCATCAGGGTGACAGCATGAAGTTGTTGCTGCCCCCCATGTGTTGCAGTATCCCCAGGAGCCTGGCTGCATTGTTATGCTTCTGAAATATAATGCTCCTTTAAATGTGCTTGTTCTATTTATATTACTTCTATTTTCTTACTATTTTCACTATAGTATCACCTAGATATCCCAAACAGAGATATGGATCCCACTGTATAAGGCATCATTCATAGGACCTGGTGAAACAGTTCTTATTGTAGTGAACTTATGATGATTGAAACAGATAGGTAGAAGGAAAGAAAGGCACAGAGAAATGAAATTACTTCTTCAATATCACAAAACCCAACAAGTGACAAAACTGGGAGTAAAACTCTGTTTTGGAATTCAGACCCTCTCAACTAAGCCTTATTTCCTCTTTAATGCAAACATTTATGTTTTCCACCCAGAGCACCATACATGTCCACTCTCGAGTTTAGTGAAGTATAAAGACATCAGTTTATGCATCCTTTCCATAAACTGTAGCAATTAAAAGCAGTAGCAGTTGTCCCCTTTGCCACATCCTTGTTTAAGTGGCACCCAGAACTGGACGCAGTATTCCAGCTGTGGTCTCACTAGTGCTGAGTACAGTGGAAGAATCACTTCTTTGGTTTTACATGAGATGCATTGGTTGATGCATGCCACTGTGTTGTTTGCTCTGCTGGCTACTGCATCGCACTGATGGCTCATGTTCATGCGATGGTCAACTATTACCCCTAGGTCCCTTTTGGCCATGGTGCAAGTCAAATTGTTGCCACCAGGCCCGTAGGTATGTTGGGGATTATTTGGCCCCAGATGAAGTGCTTTACACATCTCAGTGTTGAACCTCATCTGGTTCCAATTCACCCACCTCTCCAGTCTGTCCAGGTCTGCCTGTATTTGCAGCCTGTCTGCAGGCCTGACCATGCTCCCCCATAACTTGGTGTCATCCGTGAGCTTGGCCGGTGAGCTCTGCACCCCCACATCCAAATCATTGATAAAGATGTTGAAAAGCACCAGAGCAACCATGGATCCTCGAGGGACATCACTGACCACTTCTTGCCAGGATGACACAGATCCGTTCATAAGAACTCTATGGGTCCAACCTTGCAGCCAGTTTCCCACTGACTGAGCAGTCAAGCAGTTAAGCCCACAACCTTCCAATTTTTCCATGACAATATTGTGGGGTACTAGATGAAAGGCCTTTTGGAAGTCTAGGTATAAGGTTGACCTCCTCTACTACTGCTACTATTGCACAGTAGCATCAGTGTCATGGTTCATGTCCATTGATGCTACATCACCGTAGCATCTCATGTAGATGCGCCCATTGAGTCATACCCAATTGACAAAGCAGCAGGAACCAAACAAAGATGAGGAAATAAGAATCTGGGAAGAAAGCCCAGGCTATTGCCTCAGAGATAAGATTGACTATATAACCATTGCCAGTCATCACATAGCATCCAAAATGAGGTAGTTTGAAATGCACTGACATTTCATACCATAACACAGTGTAACAAAAAGATCTAGAGGAATTAAATTGATAGTTTTCAAACACCTGAGTCTAAGGATGATAAAGTAGAGGTGTGAAACCCACTCCCTTGGTCTCGATGGCATTTAAGGGCACTTCTACACCTGCTCTCCTGCATTCTGATTAGAACACCTCAGAGCAGACTCAATTAATTGAGTACTGCAATGCTTGATTAATTGAATGCTGCTCCAGTGTGCTGCAATGTCCTATGTATTCAGCATCCCTGCATTTCAAAATGGCAGCAGGGGCACTTTAATTAAAGCTTATTGAACAAGCTTTAAAAGTGTCCCCACTGAAATGTAAGACACTGAAAATATGAGACACTGCAGGCATTTTAATTAAAGTGGCTCTTGGCAGCCCAAGAGCTGCTCTAATTAAAACACCATCCCCACCACCAGCCTGGAGCACATGTACAAATGCCCTAAGTGGCCAGTACTCTGAAGATGTTGTTCTAAGCTACCTCACTTCTTGGAAGCCATCATAAATGTGGAGCATGCACCAACAACCCAATCATATGTATTTATTTCACAGTCAACATATTTTCAACTTGCTACTACAGGTGTCTGTATAACATGTTATTCATAAGTAGTGTGATAGCTTTCACCAGAGGAAGCATAGTACTGGGAAGAGGAGAGATCTTATTAGGTTTCTTTCCAAAGCAGGAGCTTCCAAATTATAATCTGTGAACACTAGAGGATGTCTTGATGGCAATCACATAGGATGGCCCCTCCTATTATTAAAACACAATTTACCAACTGGGATGTTATTAATTTGAGCAACTTCATATGTCAAACCTCCCTCTCTCTTAAAAATGCATTCTGAAATCCTCACTAAGTTACATAAATAAAAATAGTTTTATTGTAGATTCCTGTTCAAATGTTCCCGTTTATTAAGTAGCAGCTGCAAAGCTCACCTGGCTGCAAGCTGAGTGGGTGAGCTGTGCTTAAGATCTCTGCAAGAAAAGAGTGGCAACTTTGCAGAGGGTGCATAAGCTTTACCAAACAGGAGGGTATGCAGTGCACGGTGCATGGTGCATGCTTCTTACTGAAGCCCTTAAATTGTGACCAGACCACATTGTAAACTGGGGCTCCGGTCACAATTTAAACCACACTGATTGGTTGCTATTGAGCCATAAAAAGTGAGGAAGAAAAAAAAAGGGGGGTGGGGGAAGGAAAAGAAGAACAGAAGCTGGGAGGAGTGGACTCCAGCCCTGGAGGGTGGGGGCACAGACTCATCCCAAGCCAGGGAGGACTGAGTTAAAACTTGTAGGCATCAGGATAGGGGAGAGCCTGTGTCATCCTGGGTTTGAAGCTGAGCAACCAGGGACAAAGGTGCCTGGGAAAGAGTGGGGAGGAGTCGGTAAGCAAGGCTGGTATTGTTGCTAGGGCTGGGAGAAGCAGCAGAGACCTTAAAAAGTTAATGACCAGGCTGTGATTTGTGTCCGACTGAGATGCTGTGGTGAAATCTGAGCTGGGATGGCTCCAGCCACAGAGTCAGAGACCTGCAGAGGGAAACCCCCGTCTGGGGGTCGATGTGCTGGAAGAGGAGACAGCCCTGACAGGGAGTGGGCTGAGAGAAAACAAGCCAGCATGAGTGTGAGAGAGGACACCAAACCACTAGTGTTTGCAGTAAGTGTATTTTCAGAAGAAAACTGCTTAAGAGAACAATCTGCCAAAAAAGGAAACAAAAAGGGAGCCTATTGCCTGCAGTAGCTGCTTAGAGCCTGTTTCACTCTGTTACCAGGAATGATTAAAGGAGATCATTTTTCCCAGAGCAGCAGAAGCCTCACCTCTGCCATCTAGTGGTGGCTCATAGTTATAGTTCTGTTGCTGTTTATTCTTCTGGAAAATGGATTGTGATCAGAAGGAAATCGATTGGGTTATGAGTGGAGAACTGTCTTAAAAGGGTATAATGAGGTGAATTTAGTTATTTAGGTTATTTAACACAAGTGGGACCACCCAATGTGGAATTATCCATCTAATGTTGTAGTTGTAAATTTTATTTAAATTCTTAGTTTTGTTATTAACTGTTGTCATTATTTTTGTTTATTCATTTTTCCTGTATATAAATTGGTTGTATACAATAAAGAATAACATATTCATCAGGTTCAGAGCAAATTCCTGGACACTGAAGGTGAGGCACACACTGCTCCAAAACACATCTCAGTCAGTAGTCTGCCTGATGGGCTCCCAGGACTACTGGCACCCCGAGGACCCAAAATCCAGTGCATCACCTGGCCTTACCATATATGGGTTACAATTGTATAAATTACTTTCCCCTATTCTGTTTGTTCTTTAGCTGCAGTGAACACTGCAACAGGCCTTATGTGCTTTAGCCCCATTGAGTGTAACCATGGCCAAAAACAGCAAAGTGGAAAACAAAGACTGTATTCCAGGTGGTGGCAGCAATTTCTGGCTATACTCTTTAAAATGTCTAAGAACACTTACCCCTTCAACAACACCTGGGAAGGGTAGGAGAGGATTATCCATAAAAGAGTTTGAGAGAGGCAGGATAGTAAGGACAGGCACAAGGGGACAGGAACTGGTGAGGAGGGAAGAGAGAGAGATCTAGCTAAGATTAGCTTTCCTCAGGTAGAACAGGGCTGCCAACATGCACTAATCCTCTGTTCCTAATGCCATATCACGGGTTTACTGCCTCTCAGCTGAAAACAGTGAGAAGCAGGGGCAGGAATCAATTTTTCCTGACCTTCATGGCAAATTGAGGACAGGCTGCTAGGAGACTAGTGTAATGCTGATGATTCAAATATCAGGAACATCTTGCTGGGGTCATTTGACCCCAGTACTCTTTCCTACCGTGGCAGGGGGTCGAACTAGATGATCTGCTCAGGTCCCTTCTGACCCTAGAAACTATGAAACTATTCCATTCTGATCAAAGCCATGACCAAAGACTCTAGTCAACTGCACAGATAAGAATGGTTAGATGAACTTTGTCAGGAATAAAAAATTCAACTTTTGATTAAATTAACTGCATTTCCAGAAGTCATATTTTGGCCTTGAACATTTAAAATTCTGTCAAGAAAAACCTGAGAAATATTGGGGTTTTCGTTGAACAACGAAATGTTTTTAGTAGGAAACCTCAATAATAAAGAAAATTGTCTCATTCTTCGTGATATTTTGCAAAGAAACAAACCAATTTTCTGACTAGTCCTCTACTTATAGTTTTAGCATTTTAAAAAGTTAATCTTTGTAAATAACATTAGAGAACTAATAGTATTAAATTTTTTAAGAGAAAACAAGAAAAGCTGACAAAACATCTCATTCCAGATGTAAGCAGTCCTTTTTTATAAAACTTTCAGTTCACTTCTTTCTAATTCTAGGGTTTTTTCATTAATTTTATATCAGGGCTGGCAACCTACAGCACATGTGCCAGAGCATATCATGAGAGACACCATGGTAGGGACCCGTGTTGCACTGCCTCAAGCCCTTCCCCCACCATCCATGTTGAGGTGCACATGCATTGTGCTGGTGGAAAATTGTGCATGTGCTTCAGAACAGACAGCGGGGGAAAGGCCTGAGGCAGGGCAACCCCTGCCACTCCCCCACCATCTGCTCGAAGGTGCGTGATGGCACTGAGCTGATGGCACTGGGAACTGGGAGCCTTCCAATGTGGGGACTGGGCTAGGGGTGGGTTCAGCAGAGCCAGGTGGTTTTGCCCCTCCCAGAGCGGCCACCGCTCCCACCCGCCCTGCGCAGCTGACCCCAACTTGCTCCTGCCCACTCCGAGCCCAGCTCCAGCCCAGGCCCCACACCAGGAAAAGACTGATACAGTTCCTGCCAGGAGTGCTGCACCTTTGCAGGTTCAGTTGCATGGGGCAGGTGGTGGTGCTGAGAGGGGTGGAACCTCCCAGCCAAGACCAGCCACCTCACCAGAAAAGGCTGGCACCATGCATCTTTGTGGGCTCAGCTGGATGGGGTGGGCAGTGGTGCTGGGAGGAGTGAAGCCTTCTGGCCCAGCAAAACCCATTCCCCGCTCAACCCCCCTCTCCCCCACCACCACCTTTGCAGGCTCAGGGCAGGTAGGTGGTGGCAGTAGCAGTGGTGCTGGGAGGGGTACAGCCTCATGGCCCAGCACAGTCCCCCACACTGGGAAGAAGGGAGCACTGGGCAGGCAGCAGTGCTGGGAGGGGTGGCTACAGCCCGCCCAAACTCCCCCAGCACTGCCCCTGCTCTGGAGCCCAGTGCAGCTGTTTGTAACCAGCATGGGTTCTGGGCAGCTGAAGCAGGCAGAAGGCAAATTGCAAATAGCTGCAATGTGCTCCAGAGCCCCAGCATCAGCTCCATGCTGTAGGCAACTGCACACACCTAGGGTTGCAGGGCACAGGAAGATCTAAGGCAGTGCAACCCCAGGCCCTTCAATGCCATCCACCCAAAGGTGCACATGCAGCTGCTGCCATCAACAAAGATCGAGTCCTACATCGCTGCCTGTGCCTATGTCCCTGCCTATGCTCTTCTCCTCCTGCCCCTGGTGCCCAATGTCACGCTGGCAGAACCAGGGGCAGGGGCAGGGGCAGGGGCAGGAGAAAGCAGGAGGTGCCTATAGATGGGGGGGGGAGGGGAAGGGTGTGATGCTGCCGGCAGGAGGATGCTGTCAGGAGGACACAGTGTGGGGGGGGCAGTGCCAGGGAGGTGCAGGCACCAGCCCCCCCATCTGTGTCCTTCCCTCTCTGCATATATGAGGTAAGCACCTGGCTCTGGACAGCAGTTACCTCAGTAGCCTGTTGGCACTGGTGCTGATTTCTGTGCTTTGCAAACCAAGAGTTTAACATTGCATATTGTTCAGTTTATTTGCTTTGTTAAATTATTTCAGTTTTTGCTCTCTCTCTAATCAGTTTCTACTATCCAGCTTATTTTGCTGTGTTAAATCATTTCATACTCAGTTTTTGCTTTCTCTCTCAAGCCAGTTCATATCAATCAATTTATTTTGCTCCGATACAGACCAGGTCCACATTTCTTACTCTTACTACAGTATACTTTCAAAAGAGCACACATGCCCCCCCCCCCCCCCCCCCCCACACACACACACACAGAGCAACAGCTAGGTGCCCAGGGCAGTGGAACACATGGAGGCAACAGCAACTTTATGTTGCCACACATACACACACGCATGCACATGTTCTCCTGGCAACAGCACTGCCAAAAATTTTCAGAGCATAGTAATCACAAGTCCTACTATGCACAGGAAATCAAAAACATTTTCTAAGGAATATTAACTGCTCTACTACTGACAAATATTTGAATTTGAAAAGGTGCTTTTATTTTAATCAAACATTTTTGTGCTAGATGGTCTATCAGTACATTACTTCTATTTCTTTTCATAGATTAATAGGCTCTTTCCATCAGATTTCATAATACTATGGTGCAAAAATCACAGCAACTCCCACTAACTTCCAGGGAGTTGTGACATCTCATGATCAATTTAACCCTACAAAATGCATTTAAAGTAAATCATGCTGAAGTCAGTTTGATCATTAACACAGATCTTTAGTGACAAACACTTTTTAAACAAATGCAGGAGTATGCTAGACAGTTCACAGTGCAAATAAGATGGAAATCCTCCCCCAAGAAGACAGCAAACTAATTTAGAATCTGACAGGAGGAAAAATAGCAGAGGCAACACCACTGAAACTACAGCTGTGTACAGTCATTTGAGGTGGTTAGGTGGAAGTTAGATCAAGTTAATCAGCTGATCTACGGTAAATTGTGATGGAGGGGATGAAGGGTCAGTGGGGGGATTGGGAGGCCAGGAGGGGTTTGTGGGGGGAATTGGAGAATCTGTAGAGCAGGCTGGTCCAAGTGGGGGGGATGATGGGATCAGGAGGACTCTCAAGGTCTGGAAGGGGACTTGGGGGCTCTCTTCTCCATCCCTGGGGATCAGGGACTATTTTTAGCCCCTCCAGCCCCCATATGAACAATCCCTCCAGTAAGCCAACCTCCTAATCCCTCCCACCCCTCTCCCTACCCTGACTTACTTGTTTAACTCCCAACACTGGTGAACGCTAGTAAAAGCAGCACCAAGAGTGACTTGTGGGATGGGGATTTGGCAGGCTCCAGTAGGGGGGTTGTCTGTATGGGGATGGGGTGGGACCAGGGGGCTAAAAATAACCCAGTGCTGGGGGGATAGGAAAAGTGCAGCCCCAGGGCTGGAGTAGCATCTGGGCTTTTGCAGCCCTGGGGCTATGCTGGGAACTGTACAGAAGTTCAGGTCAGTTAGATCTGCCTAAAAATGGCCAAATCTAATCTAAAATGAGTGTACCTTGGAGACAGGGCTAACCTGGATAGGGTTGTCCCCTTCTTTACCCATCCAAACATCCTGAGCTTCTATACAGTTCACAATTAGATCCTCCTAATTAATGCAAGGTCCATACCTTGGTCAACTAAGTTAGATTGGATGGCTATTTTTAACCTGATCTAACCCCCACATAACCTCCCTGAATGTCTGTATGCAGCTATAGCGAAGAGTGGCCCACTTGAACAAGTTCAGAAAAACATCTTAAATGGAAAGAATGAGTAATGACAGAAGTGGGTCTTTAGAGGGTGGTATAATTGGAACGGAAGGTAGAGGCTTTGCAAATAAGTTTAGGAAAGGGGTCTGGGATTAAGTAACAAAAAAAGTCCCACTGAGACGGTTATGAAGGAAAAGGATTAGTGAAGTATCAAGTCCAGCATCATTGCCAAAGTGAAATAAATCAAGTGCATAATGCAGTTAGGAGACAATAGACAAGGGAAAATTTGAGCTATAAAATCATGAATGGAAGTTTTTCCTTTAATTGTCAGCACTAGTCTGGTTGGCTGTAGTTTAGCTCAAAGTCAAAATCACAACTTGATTATAGCAATTTAAATCTGATAAACCTCAAATTTTGGATTCCAGTTTTCAAAAATGAAAAAAAACTTCAAATATTCCTAAATTCAAGTTGTCATGCCTATGTGAGAAGCAGTAATTAACGGTAAGTACACAAATCTTTTTTCCCTACAGAAGCATCTAGCTTCAGAGATACAAGGATTGTCTACAGAATTATATTAAAATTTTATACTTGTTAAAGACAGATAAAAGCTCTAGAATTTGCCTGAGGTTTCCCAGTAGGGTTCTTCAGAGATCAGAAGCAGGGCAGTAGGGTACTTCAAACGTTATTTATTCTACTTAGTTTTATTTAAAACAAGAATGGAGCAAGTTCTGACACAATGCAAAGAAGAGTTATACAATTTGAAAAAGGATTATGTATGAAAGTTACTTTATTTTGTCTTGTTCATGTCATTTTTATATGCTACACAAGAGATCTGAGGCACAGTAAGGCTGTATTGTGACAACCGTTCTATTCTGCATGTATTGGTATTATACTGCTGGTTAAACAGTGCAGAGGTTCTAATTACATTCCCAGGAGCACCAAATGGATGCTCTTCCTTTTCTTTCTGCCCTAGTACATAAGTTGCTACTACATGGAAACATCAAGGTTTTTTTCTGACACTTAAGACTGAGGAAACATTTCCATGATAAGGAGCCATGCAACAATCAGTCTGCCACAGGCTGGTCCCATACATAGGACAAGGAGGTGCTGGACTCCAGCAGCTATACTCCAGCAGAGTATATAAACTGCTTTCGCCTCTGTCCCCATTTTGAGACTGCCAAAAAACAACACTTATATCACAACTTTAGTCCTGCAGAGTGGAGAACCATGCTCAGTCTTCAAATACTGAGAGGGCATGTCTACATGTGTATTTAGGCATGCCTACATTTAATACACATAAGCTTAATGTGCATTAAAGTCATTTAGGTTTGTATCTACACATGCATGCATTAAAGTGCATTAGTGCCAGTCCATACACTGCTTTAATAATCCTTAACATGTCTCTATGTGCATTGGTGCTCTTTAGCTACTTGCACCTAAATTTGAGATCTACTTTTGCAGGTATCAAATTTAGGCACAAAGAGTCTAAAATCACCATTTAAGATGCATTAAGGGCACACGCACGTAAATATGTGCCCTTAATGCACCTTAAATCAACATGTGTTGACATGCCCAGATATTATCAAACAATAGCCTGATAGCGGGGATAGGAGGAGGGTGCAGCTGTTGTCATGACCAAAACAGAGAATATATAAGAAGCTGAGAGGCAGTCTTCCAACACAAACTCCTAACAGAGGACTCCAAGGCACAACTGTAGAAGTGTGCATTAGATCCCATCCCACCTTATTGCTAGTGCAGGGGGAGTGCCAATCACAGACTCTCCCTTCACTGGCAAGCTCCCATGGCTAGGAGCCCCACTGTCCACGTGCCCATCAACGAGTATGCTCGCTCAGGCGTCTACGGATGATTGTCCATTAATCTCCGGTTGTGGCCCCTGCTCCAGGGATGCTCACGCCAGGTCCGCCTGCCACAACTTCGATGTTTCCTTGGTTCAGTGTGTCTATGATGGCTCGTACACTTCCGGAAGTGGGACCTCCCATCGATCCAGGTCCAAGATCCTTGAGGGCTCCTTCCTCCCCTACACCCTCGCCCAGGCCTCCATATACAAGTCTGGGTTGCCCACCTAGCCTCCCCTCTGGTGGGGGGGTGGGACAACACCTCAAATATCAAACACAAAGTTGGTAACCCATAAGACGAACAGTCAGTTCCCGTATGGGTGTCTGACTCCGGGTCCCTTCAAGTCCCGCTCGCCTCTTTCGGGAGGCCTTCGTCCCTCTATTGGGGTCCGCCGTCTGTCACCGGAGCGTCCCTGCCCCACCTGGGCAGCTCTGCCTCCTGCCCCCAATGCACCGTGGCCGAGGCCCATAGCCTGCTTCTCCCAGCTACTGGCCAAACAGCCTTCAGCTGGGGCGAGGTGCCCTCCCCCAGCCTTCACAACCGCCTCAAATGACTTAGGGGCTTGTCACCCCTGGTGCCTTGCCCCTGCGGGGCCTTACCCTTTCTCCAGAACATGCGTGCC
Organism: Crocodylus siamensis; assembly: GCF_052110815.1. NCBI lineage: Eukaryota > Metazoa > Chordata > Crocodylia > Crocodylidae > Crocodylus > Crocodylus siamensis. Next base: position 55,092,929 of record NC_143400.1, on the reverse strand, counting down.
GGGCGCGTGTCAGCAAGCCTCCACCGCTCCGAGCTTCCGCCGGGGATCTGCTCCTCTCCCAGCCCTTCTGGTCCGCCGCTTCTCCGCGCCGGTGCTGCTTTTGTGCCCGCCAGCACCGCCACACACCTGGGAGAAGTAATTAGGCCTCATGCCTTGAGGCACCGCGGGAAGCTTGCCTCCGGAGTCAGGCCCGCTCGGTGGCTTGCGTGCAATCTTGCCCACACCACAGCTGCACCGCCTATATGGCGCCCCACGCCCCGCAGCCGCCGACAATTTACTGATGCGGCGGGACCCGCCTCGCTGCTCCCGAGGCTGCTCGGGGCTGGGGCTCTCTCACACCCACACACCCCACTTGATGGGCTCCCAGCCATGGGACAGCTCCATGCCTCTCACATGGAGCAGCTGCAGCAGAAGCCACCCTCCCTTTAGGTGTGCAGGACAAAAAACTAAAACTGTCAGTTCAAAAGGATGGTCTTTTTCAAGTGCCAAGGCTGAAAATTGACAACCCAACCATCTTCTCACCACTACCACCCCCACAAAAGCCTCTAATTTTAGGTGCCTAATTCAAGACTTCCCAAGTCACATTTTCAACTACTGATAACTGCAGGCTCTCAGCATTTCTGAAAAATCTGTCAAGATGTCTCAAGCCTCTTGTTGTTCCAAGTGCCTGCAGCTTCTCAAGTGAGGCTAGCACCCTTGAAAGAATTGTAAGTAACTCTCTCCTTAATTAATGGAGGGGGGTTCAAAATCCTCACGGGATTCCCACTCCTCTCTTGACATCAATAATAATAAACATCTACTTTCTTAAAGTCTAATAGAGAAGTCACTGATCTAACAAGTTTATTGTGATCCTGGAGATAAGTCACGGTTATTTTAAACAATTAAACCCAAAGGACAGTCTTCCAGTAAAACACACACACACACTTGCATGCACACACAATTATGGCACTTCAGGGAATGGTTAGTAAATGACGACTCCCAAAAGGGACTGCATATTGACATATCAGGGAGTACTGCCTGTCAGGGCAGTGGTACTGCTTTTACATTAGCAACTCTATGTTTCACAGTTAAAAGATGACAGTTCTAGCAAATGCAAGAGTACATTTCAATAGCCTCTAATTTTGCATGGCAAGACAAAGACATACACATACAGCGTTTTTACGGAGTAGCCTATAAAGATAATCTCGTCTCACTACATAGATCTACCCCTTCCCATGTGCTGGGGTGAGTTAGTGCCTTGAGGACAAGAGATGTCCCAGTTGCCATGGAGATGAGGCCAGGAATCCACATGAAGAGCAGGCCAAAGCAGTGTGTTATATACCAGTATCTGAGAATCTGCTGAAGAAGTTAATACATGGTAAATCCTCTTTGTTGTTATGGCTCTGAGATACCTGTGTTGTCCATTGTAGTACACCTCCAACAGAGCCACTCCTTCAGAGACGGTTTGGACAGGTGGCCTGGAGCCAGAAGGCTTTTGCCAATTACTTTAGATGCAGGCAAGGATGGGACATTAAAACTTATTTTTCATGACTCAAACAGTGTTCATATCATACCAACACAATCTGAAGAAAACCTGAGTCTGAGTCTTTTTCCCCTCCTGGGTTTCCCCTTCTCTCCAGAGAGGATAATCCGTTTTTGTTTTTTTTTACACAAAAACAGTAGACACCTTTATGCAGAAACAGAAAAATCAGTAGTGTTTTTTTCTGCCATCAGTGAAAAGCAATGTATTGGATGCTGTATGTTTTCTGCCATATTTTAGAGTTAATACTAGAAATGAGAATATATGCTTTATACTGAGAAAGCTGTACTGCAATGCATGCTTGGAAGTGGGGGGAAAGAGGTAAAAACATACCCCACTGGTCAGCAGCTAAGCAGTGTCAGCATTAATTGTCATCTTAAATAGGAAATACATTCAGTCATAGCCTTCGTACGTCTGTAAAAAAAAAGACTGCCATAATAATTCTTTTCATGTAAGCATACGCAGTGGCTCACCAACAGCAATTACCCAATTATTGAATCAGAGATTAAGTGGGGTACTGTAGGATAATCACCTTCCTGGCGTTTCAGACTACACAAAGCATAGTTGAGTGTTTTCAGTTCCCTGAGGAACCTTCCCATATTTATGATATCCACTAGAGGTGCCTAGTTATGCTACGCTTTTCCTTCATTTTTCAGTAAAATACATTTATTCTGATCAATGACAGTGTCAATCATATGAGCAAGAATAAACTGACAGTTGCAAAAACCGAGTCCTTGAAGAATTACCAGACAATAAAAATTGTCTTTCAGAGTATGTCTGCATAATTTAATAGAGTGCCACTGAGGGAAACTTAAGGCAGTCAGTTTAGCCAGGTTAGCCCATTCAAAGCATCACACACTCATATACCCAGCTTTCAATACCTCAGTTATCTCTACTTAGAGCCATATTGTGCTATGTAGCCATACCATTTTGATTCATGGGTTCTAGAGCCCAAAACTGAAGGTATTTAATGAAATAAAGGCTGTGAATATCCTATAGACAGATACTCATTCTGTGACAACAGCTGCTTAATAAGCATGCAGTAAAAAAAAGTACAAAAAACCCCAACAATCTCTTCCAACTACCACCACTCTCAGTACCTCTCCTTTTGTTCTGTCTTCTGATTTTCCAGTCTTCCCTCATCTCCCTAATACTCCTTAGCCACAGTAATAGTTAGTCATATTGCAACACAATTGTGAGAAAAATAAATGATAAAATGCTAATCAGGAGGTCCTAACCAGAGGGTACCAAGGCAAGTCCTTCATTATGCCAAAAGTTTTACTAAAATTGTCATTAGTTTTAATCTGTACTGACTGGGCCGTTCTGTGTTATCTAACTTGACTTCACAATGGTGCTTGAACATCCACACTGCAACTTTGGAATAAATGACAATAGGTTCTGAACACAGGAGAAAGGGGCAGATCTCTAGGCCACTTGAATACAGAGCAATTGGAGGGCAGTTTTTGACTAAGGGGGTACCCTATGGAATGAGTAGAGAGACCAGGCAAATTACAACAATCCAGGTCACTAAACTTTCTTTGCTATTCAAAGTTAGAATAGAACCACAGTCCAGCCAGAGTTTCAAAATACATGTTAAGGTTTGTTTGAAATGGCTGGTGAATCAGTAGTCACAGGTTTTTCTTTGGTGTTCAGTCAGTCAGTCAAAAATTAGTTCACTCCGGTCTTAATCAGGCATCTGATTAAGCAGGTATGGTTCAGCAACTTTTCTTGGAGCTCTGATTACCTTATAACAAATTTCTGGTATTTTCTACTTAAAATAAGGCTTTGCAACTTCTTCATTTATTTAGCCAACACTTATTATTTTTTCACTCAAACATCGCCAATATGTTAGCTCATTCTTAGATAGAGATCAACAAAGCAAGCCAGTTAAATGAGTTGTTGATAGCTGATTTGAGAGACTATGACATTAAGGTCTTTACTAAAAGAAAAAAAAAGAGCAGATGAGCCTAATAGCAAAACTGCAAAATTTTAGAAAGACTAATTCAGGCTGTGATTCTTTAAAAAAAACCAAACAAGCAAACAAAAAAATCTGAAAATAAAGGACCATAGCTAACAAACCTTAGAAGGTATTTCCCATATGTTGGGCATGTCTACACGAAGCACTACTGTGCAGTGGTTACTGCACATTTATTTAGTACTTGTATAATCAAATACTAAATAAATGTGCAGTAACTGGAGTTACTGCACAGTAGCAGCAGTGAACGCCTTTTAAGTGACGCTACTGAGCAGTAGCCTAATAATACTGTGCAGTAGCATATTAGCACTGTTGGTGCTATGACATGCTACTGTGCAGTATTATTTAGCTACTGCGCAGTCAGTGTCTAGTTTAGATGTGCTCACTATGTTCATATTTGACATGAATTATAAATAGCATGGCTCCTATTGAAGTGTCAGGCAGTATTTAAATTATTTTTACATCTACACCTTATTTACTATTTGCATTTAACAAACTAACATGAACTGAATGGGAAGCTACCTCTTTAACCAACAGTGTTGTCTGTAGAAACAAAGTGGAAAAGAAGAGATGGAATTTGAGACCTGTGCTGCTAGAAACTCTGATGCAAAGAGAATAGGTGATATGAAGCAGGAATGCATTACCTACAGAGTAGTTTAAAATCAGTGAGGTGACAGGGTATTTGCTGTCTCCTTGTTGAAGACATCAGCAAATCCCAATAGTTATCAGGAAAGACAACCAAGTTCTCTGACCCTACAGACTGCCTCATGGGAGGCCCCCCATGCTGTAGTTGGGACATGGGATATTCTATTACTTTATCCACATAAATAATGAGTACTGACTGCAACTCGATAGGGATAGGGCAAAACAAATCCACCAGGTGAAAGGGTGGGGGTTATAACGTACTTCCCTATTCACTGTTGTAGGCAAGATGAACCAGAGAATGCCCAAGGATGACCAGGGAACAAAACACCTGAAGTAAAGCAAACTGAAATATCTCCTTATTATCTTGTGTAGTTGCCTCCGTATGACAGGTCCAGATAACAAGAAAGAGTTGTCAACAGATTCCAGCAACTCATTAGAGAACATGCAGAGCCCTGACAAAGTACAAATACAGGAAATTCCTGGATGCCCTTGAATCTATTAGGTCCATTGAATTAGATCATTCTGGTCACAAACCTGCCTGTGGGGGCACCCCTAGGACCTTGAGTTATTCCCCACTGTGCTGCCACTTACCTTAAGGAACGGACTGAGGTTTCCTCAAGACAGCTCTCTATCCCAGAACCTCAATTCCTCTGCCTATACATAGGACTTGGCAGCTGCAGTGAAGGATCTCTGCCAGCCCCAAGTGGTTATGTAAGAAATTATAGGTCCCATTCCCCCCGTGAAGAGAGTCAGCCTGGAATATCATTTGCCCATAAAGCACTTTTTCCATAGATGATCAGAAAGGAGAAAAAGAGCAAAAGGATTTATTACATAGGATGAAAGAATTATTCAAACAAAACAGACAACCCCCAAAACATAACATGGTTTATGACAATCTCTACTTGAGAGGAAGAAATACAGCAATACCTGAAGATAGCAGGTTCATTGGGCGGATACCACCAAGTCTTTAGACGATGCATTAGGGGAGATCACGGTTGAATAATCTTCTTGCACAAATCCAGGCCCATTACACCTAAATTTTCAAAGATCCCCAAACTTCCAGGAGCCTTGAATTGTCCCTGCTCCTCAGCTAGACACACAAACCCAGGCCCAATGCCGTTTCTGCTCTTGCAGTTGCAGATGGGCCCGTGCAGCTTCCACCTTTGTAGGATCTATTAACTTGTGGTCCTTCAGGGTTCATTAGCCAGAAATCAGAAGATCATGGGACCATCAGAATAATGCGCCTTGTTCCTAGCAACATTCAGTCGTATGGTGGTTAATTAAAATATACTCCTGTCTATACGTTTTTTATCCAGGCCCTGACAAAAATTGTGGAGACATGGCTTCATTCAACTAGATGTCCACAATCAATCATCAGAACTAGGATGCATTTTACCAACTTCTCACCAGCCTTGTCTGACGATACTCTAGAGGCAAGTATCATGATGAGAGAAGATTCCTAGAACCTCCAAAAGCCACTCTAATTAAAGCACCCAGAACATCTCATGTATCCCCACACTTTAAAATGGCAGTGGGAACACTTTATCTAAAGTTTGAATGAATTTTCATTAAAGTGACCCCACCACCATTTTTAAGTATGGGGACATTGATGCACAAGACACTAGAGTCTGCTGGATCACAGTAACTACTGCACTTCAGCAGACTTGATTAATTAAGTGTGCTCTGACATGCTGTAATTACAGTGTTGGAGCAGCCTTGCTGCTCATGTATAGACACCCTTATTGACTTCATCTGAATTGTCAGCCAAATATGAAATAGCATTTTAATATTAAATACACCACAAGTACTACCAGACTTTGCATTCAAAGTTATAGACTTATTTCTATAACCATCAAATCTTAACTGCTAAAAAGCCAGCTTTTAAAAACACACAACACAGCATACAGTATTCTTAAATGTTATTTTACTTATTCTGTTAATACCAGGACCAATGGGAAACATGTAAAGAGGTCACCTTAATTTTATCTATTATAGGGGAAGTCAAGTTCATAAATCACAGATTATATTTCAGGCCAATACTCGAAATGTAAAAAGAATCTTGCATCCCCCATCACTTGTTTATTATGTGATAAATGCAAGTGGTAATATATTGCAACAAGAAAACTCAAAGAGTGATGGATGAAAGTAACTCCATTAAAAGGCCATGACACTTCTGAAAGCTTTTTTTGTTTTGTTTTAAAGATTCATTTTACCTTCAGCTTCAGAGTCACGTCAAAAAGCTTACTTACTCTGTTCACCTGCAGTATAATACAGTTGACCTATTACTACTGCACTGATAAAATTCAAATAAGTACACTATGACACAGATGGAACAGAGGAATCTTTTGAAGCTGAAGGTAAAGTGAATTAAAAAGCACACAAGGTAAACCTACACAATGTTCAGCAGCAGTTCGACCATTAATCCCTGGCAGCCTCCATGGTTTTGCTGCCCTACAGTTGTCAGATTTTCATCAAGGACAGAGAAATTCATGTTGCATCCCATAGGAAGATGTTAGTCAGTATCTTTTAATATTGGATTCATGACCACTATAGGGAAGTCCTCGAGTTTTTATAAAGTTTCAATAACAATAGTGTTTACATGTATAAATATTAAACTCAGATTTAATGAAGAAAGCAAATATACAGACACATACTGTCCACTTCCCAAGAAGGCTTTATTTTTGTTCCTTTCCCCACTTTCAAAAGAAAGAATGTAATCCTCACCTCGGGGAAGTCAGACTGAGTCAGGAACCTTCATTTCTATGTTGGAAGTCCCTAGCACACTTTAGTTTACACAACCAATTACAAATGTGAGGAATGGGCTGCAACATGAATGTATCCCTGGTTTTCATCTGGGATTGAGAAGAAGAGCAACAATAACTAAGCTGTAACCAACTAATGGAATTCTGATTCACCAGGATCGTAAGGGGGAAACGTTAGCCACTACATGAATCTAGTAGGAAACCTGAAAATTGGCCTTTTCCTGTGAAAAGTGTTCTTTATTGCAGAGATATATTGCTCCTGGAATTACATTTAAGTAACAAAGGAAAAATTTGGACTCCTCAAAAGAAAAAAAGAATAAAGTATTACTGATAGATAAACTTTTGTGGAAAATTCAGCAAAGCAACAAGCAGTGCAGCTCAAAGCCTATAAAAATGCCCCTCTTTCACTCATACACAAAATGCTGAAGACAAAAGACTCAAAACACATCATGTCTTGTTCCCCAAAAGGCACATTATTGGGTAAAGGGCTAAAGGCAAAAACAGAGGGGATTAGGTTAAATCTAAATGGGTATAAATGTACTTGTCCCTCCAGTCATTGCATGAATATGAAATAAAGAAGAGAGCTTTTGAGGATCCTTTGACAACACGTTTGATGTTCCAAATCAACAGCCATGGCAGCACCTGTGGTTCCTCTGGGGATGCCATAAAAGCTAAGAGCAAAACAGTATACAGAGCCTAAAGCAACGCAGGTTTCTCAAAGAAGGAACCTAACTCAAAGTTCTTCAGGGCCAAAATCGGCAAAGAGGAGAAACTGACGTTGGTAATTACATTGGAGTGAAAGGCCTAAGGATAATTTCTAGATAATTACAACTTCACTATTTGCCAATTATAAATTTGTTCAATTTCAAAATATCCATACACTAGACATTTATAGTCCTCTTCTGTAAGTGCCATGCACTTTACCACCAACACCACAGTAATAGCAATGTACAGTTGACAGCAGTATTAATCAAAATGCACAGAAAATAATAGCTGTTGTCGGATGGAAGAGAAGTGGTTTCAATACCTCTTATAGCCTGACTCGACTTGTCAGTGTTGACAAACCCTCACCTGAGAGTAAGCCTGGACCAACCTGGTAAGATTCAACCTAAGAATGATCTTTCACTATTCACTTTCCTGCTTTTTAAATGCTTTGTTTTTTAATGAGGTAAGTAATCACTAGATATAGCCATACCATTCAGGGGTAATCCTAAGATTGCTTCCAAGAAACAAGCCCATCCTACTTGTTCCCCCTCCACATATGTCACTTGAAGGTGGGGAGAGTGTGGTGGGTTAAGGCAGGGAAATAACATACTGCCATTCTTAGGAGCACATCTAAGTTCATGAAACCATTCTTGGTAACACACCAAAGAGCGGTTACATGACATTTTTCATTAAGCAACATATGCAAAGTAGAAATAACTAGTCAGGACTGGGTTCTCAGCAGCAGTCTTGGGATCACTGCAGAGGTGGTATAAACATACCAACTTAACATTAACTCTCTTTCAGTTTGAAATAATCCCAGTCCTCCCACATAGATTGCTGTGTGGGCAGCATTTTCAAGTTTGTTCTCACAAAAAACCCTCAAAAATATTTCTTCAGAATGTTATTTTGGTGACTTTGCCAATTTTCAACTGCCAGAAATACTAGGGGGGAAAAAAGGATCTAGCATTCAGGATGTGACCCACCTGCTATATATGCCAACTATCAAAGAAGCAAAAATCATGGCAAGAAGTTGAAAGATTATACACTTTTCCTGCTAGAGTTGGTATCATTGATTAAAATGGCCTAAGAGACAGAAGATAGAGTACAAGTGAATTGTCATTTTTCACCATGGAAGACTATTCAGATCAAGAAGATCTTTGCTTTTGCACAAGTCTCTGTATCATTCAAATATTTTTACCTACTATGAAGGATGGTCAGTAAGGGAGCCAAGTTCACAGGTGACATTTACTTTGTAGGCCATAATCAAAAAGGACTGTGAGGAACTTCAGATAAAGCTGAACAAATCAGGTGAAAAAGGCAACACTGTCAAATTAAAAACTTTAGTAGTGACAAGTGCACTTTGAAGAAAACATCTGAACTACTTTTACATGTTTCTATAATTAGTTACATCTACCCAAATAGAAAACCTGGGGGGCATGCTTAGTGAAAATCTCTGCTCAGTTTGAAGCTATGATATGAAAAAACAAACAAGGTAAAAAGATGCATAAGGCATTGGATGGTAAACATTGAAAACATAATGCCCTTTTATATTAATCAATGAGGCAGCTTCATCCAAAATCTCACATGCAAAACAGGTCAGGCTATTTCAAAAGATGACATTGCATATTTGGAAGTGGTTTAGAGAAAAGTGAGAAGAATGGTCAAGGGCCTTGAAAAAAATCATTAAAAAGGAAGGGATTAATTCATAACACTGGAAGGAACCACTGTGCTCATAAAGGGTCTTTTGATTTACGGTGCCAGGCAGCATACTACTGAGACATGCAGCACCTGCTCCACACACAGAGTACCTCCCAGAGGTACCAGAGTACTAGAAAAAATGAAGCCACCTTGGTATAGTGCCACACACACACACACACACACACACAAATAGGCTTTGCTGCAAGAAGGTGATTATGTTACTTCCAGTAGGGAAGACAATAATGCAAAGAGCAGGATGATCTCAGTAGAGTGCTGTCTAGTGCATGACTTAGCAGTACAGACATACCTTAAGGATGACCTCCTGCCTAATACAGTTCATAAGAATTCTCTGAACTGATTTCTATTTAAAAAACAAGCATTTTCAAAAGCATCCAGCTTTGCTTAGAGGTTCAAGGGATGAGAATCCATCACAGTTCTTAAAGCTATTCTAATTATTAATTATGCCACCCTTTGAACATGCCCCTTTATTTTCTATTGGAATTTGTCTAGCTTTAAGGTCCAGCCACTGACTCTTGTTTTACCTTTTGCTGGACTAAACAATGCCAGGAGTCCCATGAATTTTCTCACAGACTGATCATCTCTTTAATTATCTTTTTTTAACTAAATGGATTAACAGATTGGAAAGCCTGCTTTAAAGGAAGCCACTCCAAAAATCTCATCCTCACACCTACTCTTTCAGCCCCCTCTCCATTTTAAGAATTCAAGAAGGATGCTGATAACAACAGTATTTGGCACAATCACGGTCCAGTTACACCAGTGCCAAATACATGAATAATATAATCTCCCTTGTCTACAGTCTATTCTTTACATACTAAAGCATTGCATTAGCTCTTTTGGTTACTGACTCATAATGGGTTCTCATGATCAACTGATTATCCAAGGGGACCTTCATCCCTTCTTTTTTGAGAATTATTGTTTCCGAGGACTAAATACCCCAATTCGCTAATTATGATTTTACATTTTTCTGTATTGCAATGGAAATTATTCACCTGCACTTATCTTATCAAGCTATTCAGTTCTCACTGCCCTCATTATTCACAAGCCTCTGAACTTGGAATGTCTGGAAAATTCCAATATTGATTTTGGCACTCTTTTTCCAGATCACTGGAAATTAATTTTTGGAAATTAGAAGCAATTTGTGCTGCAAACATTATTTCATATATGTCTATTACAGGGGTCTTCCATCCTCCTCTGAAAGATCTAGTCCTGGTCCACTGTCAGAGGCAGGATGTTGGATTAGACTGACCAGTGACCTCATCAAGTTTCAAAGTCCTTATGTTCCTCTGGAATCACAATAGCACAGCTTCATTAAAAGACTTGGGTACCTACAAGTTAAACACCACAATGCTCAAAAGCAACATAGAACTAATGCAACTGATCTTTGTGAAAGTCACTGATTTGAGCATCCTCGTATCATCTACAATGGCAACGCAACTGATCATTAGTCGGCAGCAGATTTCACAGCTCTGTACCTCTGGTTTTGCCAGCTAGGACAGGCAGGGAGAAGCCTACACTAAAAAGATCCCTGAGGCTTTAGGTTCAGAGCTTAATATATTTTCCAGTTCAATAATCTAATAGTCTTTCGCCAATGAAGATCATGCATAAAATATAAAGTACAAAATAGTGCCCTCTACCTATTTAATATAAATTAGATTCCTTTAAACAGCTATTCCATATTTTTCAGACTTTTTTAATGCTGTGCTAGAACACTGATTCTTTCTCTACAAACATCAACATCAGCTCATGGGAGACTATGAACCAGGACCGTTCCAAATGGAGGAAGAGTCTGCTGCAAGGATCTCAGTATTTTGAAACCTTACAATGACAACAGGGGACAGAAAATCAGAAACAGCAGAAACAGGGTGTCATGGACTGTATCAAGAATCCAGAGCCACTCACTCCACACAGAAGCACATGCCTGAGTTGCAGCAGAGTCTGTTAATCTCAGATAGGCCTCGTCAGTCGTCTTCAGAAACACAGATTAAGCATTCATAGAAGACAATCAACTGCAAGGGATGACCTCGAGTGCTAGGGATTGCCGATACATATTGCTACCAGCCATCTACATTTAATTGTGATTTTAAAACTGTTTTTCATTAGCCTTAATATTTATATTTATTTTCTGCATTTTTCTTCAGTGCACTGTCTTAAAAATATATGGTTTCTTAATCCAGTTTCCTTACATCAGGCGTGGGCAATTATTTTGGATGGAGGGCCTCTTACTGAGTTGTGGCAAGCCATCAAGGGCTGCGCAACAGGCAGCCAAGGGGCAGATAAATATTAATTTTCTAAATGGTTTAGGGGCCCTGTGGACCAGAGAGAATGGCTGGGCAGATTGCATCCAGCCCACGGGCTGCATTTTGCCTACCCCTGCCTTACATCTTTATTAGATTTTCTCCCTTATTCTCTCCAGTTTCCCATTGACCTCTTTTCCCCTCCAAAAAAGCTTTTTTATTGGGAAGGGTGGGAGAGGGGAGAAAGAAGATATATTACTTTCCAATTTTCCATTCTCCTTAGCTTTTGTTTACCCCTTGCATCTCAAATTCTCCCTTTTCCTTATGCCAGGAAAGACTTGCCCCCTCCCACCCAGCACCTTTGTTCTGAATGCCTAAAAATCTTATTTCCCCCAACATGCTCTAAAGCAGTGGTTCTCAACCTGTAGCCCAATCAGCGACACTGCTGTGGCCCATGTGACATCCTGTTAAAAACAAAACAAAACAGTAAAGATTGATGCCTGTAATTTGTTAGTCAGAGAGAAAAGTGAGGAAAATAGTGGGTTTCCCCTTGCAGGCTGGCAGAACTCCAGCCTGCAGGGGGCTTCTTGGGACTGTGGAGAGGGGCAGGAGGGTGACTGGAGGCAGGACACACCATGTGCATGTGCATGCACATGACAGCCAGGCAGCAGGGAGTAGGTCCCATAGTCCCTCCAGGTAAGTCTACATGGGGAAAGAGGAAACGGATTGTGGCCCCCATGATGAGGGAGGGAGCAGGGTAAGGTAGGGTAAGGCAGGGCAGGGCAAGGGCTGGGGTGGGGGGGTCCTGCCCAGCCGGGGCAGTGTGTGGGGCCCACGGCCAGAGCAGGAATGTGTGGCTGCGAGGCCCAATGACTCATCTGGGGGGCTGCTGGGAGGGGGCAGTTTCCCACCACTGCACTCGCTCCCAGGGAGGAAGGCATAGGAGGGCATATGCCCCCCAAATTTGTGTGTAGGGCAGATGCAGATACTGGCTGTGGGCTTGGGGCTCCTGACCCTGCTGCCCTCCCCCAGGGCTATCTGTAGCAGAGTAGGGTGGGGAGGCTTGGTGCTGCTGCTAGGAGTCACATGCTCTGCCATGGCAAGGTACTCCCTACCTACTTTGCTACAGTGGGGGGCACAACTCTGCATAGCTGCTGCTGCAAGGCAGGCAGAGGGTGCCTCACCATGGGGGTACAGCTGGTGTAGGGCATTTAGCAACAGCACCAAGCCATCCTGCCTGGTGCCAGGTCCCGCCTGCTAGACCACATAGGCTCTGTGGGGAGGGCAGCAGGGCAAGATGCCCCAAACCTGCAGTGGGCAGCCCACATCTGTCACCCCCCACCACAGGCCAGCAACTGCTACCTCCTGTGGGCAGCAGCCAGGGCTCAGGTGCCACTGGGGAGGTGTGGGGGGGAGGCTGGCCCTGGTTCCATAGGTCTGGCAGATGTGGGCCCCCTCAGCTATGGGGTGCAGCCCACATAAGACACTGAGAACAACAAGTGTGGTCCACTACAGCAAAAAGGTTGAGAATCATCGCTCTGTAGTAAACCACCACTTCAAAGCCCTATTTGAAGGACTTTCCACAGTATCAAGGAAGGGACAGAAGAAAGTAGCTCCCTTTCTTCATTAGAAAAAAGGGTATTGTGTTAAAAAAATAACAGAGTTAACACAGCAAAGTGAATTTTTAACACTTAACAGGTTGTACTAAAACTTCAATTTGTCAACAATAGAATTTTAGCATATCAAAGAATGCCTGGAATCCTTTTTCTACTATTAGCATGACCTCTACCATTCTTCACCGACTCAGACTGTTAGCCACAGTATGTGGGCATCTGCTGTAGCCTAGATTTGAAGAACAAAACATCCTCAACAGACCAAACAGAAACAGAAGCTACATCCCTAGAATCAGTGCCCTTGATGAGATACAACTCAACACTTAGCTCCTGTAATAGGTCTACTGCATCTGGACCAGACAGCCACTTAAGTCATTCATCCTATCTCACAATTAAAGAAAGTCTGCTGTCTGCAACTTGATTTGAGAGGGGAGTCTATCTGGATCCTGGATAAGTGAATATGGGGCTAAATGGAATAGTCACAGCAACACACAAAATGAGGCAGAAACTTTTAAAGACTTTTACAGTGTCTAATTGTACAAGTTAATTATTTTTATTCTGTCTCTTGCTGTGTCAACTCTTGGCTTTATTTTAGAGAAACTGATACTTACATGTTGCATTTAAATGATGCCACATGGAAAAAGAATGCACAATTGATTATACTTCAAGTTCCATTCAAGAAAGTACAATCAATCCTGAGCAAAGGCTCCAGAGCTGCTTCAAAATGATTTGTTTGTAACTCTGGCATTCTCTGCAAGATATCCTCCCTCTAAAACAGGCTGTTCATTCTTGTCACCCATCTCTGAATCCACTCCAATGCCAGAGTAAACTTATTTTCAGGAAGAAGACAAAACGGTGCTCCAGTTGGTGAGAATTAGTCTTCAGATTCTTTCAAGAAAGGTTAAGTCCCAAAGGTCTACTCATAACATAAGAACCCATTACACATGGGGGAAGCATATGATCATCCTCCCCACCAAAAGTTCTATAACAATTCATAGAAGAAATTATTGCTTCTTTTAGCTCTCTACTTCTAGCTGATCTTTATTCTTTAACAGAGAAAAACAGTCTTTGTAATCCACTGAGAGCAGACTGTATCCTCCAGAAAGGATAACACCCCTGCCATACGCCATGGAATGGGTGGGCCACACAGGCCATGGCCTGACCAACTTTTAACCCACAAATGCGCAATTGTCATTCCAGTTAAAACTGTATAGCTATTTTTTAACTGCATAGCTGGCTAAATTAATGTGCTAAAAGTTGGTCAGGCCATGGCCCAGGTGGCCCACCCCATTCCACAGCTTATGAACCCTACTACTGTCATTTTTATAACTATTATAATTCTCTTTTAGGTCACAGAGATCTATTTTAGAATTTTGGCCATGAGACCAGAAACCATATTCTAAAGGCATAAGTATCAGTTGAGCTCATTCTTCCCTATTACAGTTACTTTGAAGCACATCCAGGACTTACACAGACACAACAGCAGTTCCTACACTGTGCTAAGCGTACCACCAGTGGTATGCAGACAACCTGGAAGTAGTATATGGAAGGTGGTGGGAAGGGGCGCACACACCCAGAGCCCAGCAGCAGCCTGCTGCACAGAGCCAGAACACAGCACCCAGTAGGTAAGTGTGTTGGGCGGAATGGGCGGGGCGCACATCAAGGTGAGGGAGGTAGGGGAGCAGGAGGCAGGGGCTGGGCTTAATGGGCCCCCGAGGCCAGTGATGCAATGGTCAGAGCCTGCATGGCTCATCCAGGGGCATGGGAGGGTGCTCCCTGCCACTGCGCGGACCATGGGGCAGGCATGGGGCAAAAAGGCCCCCTAGATCTGTGCGTGGGGCAAAGGTGGGCTGCTGCTGCATGATGAGCTCTGCACCACGCTGCCACTGGCCTGGGAGCCTCATGTAATGCCATGTGCCTGCCGTGCGCAGGCTGCACTGCATCCTCTGCCCACTCAGCAGTTGCAGGCATATGGTGTACCATGCAGCTCCAGAGGAAGCTGTAGCATGGTGAAGAGCACAGCGGCAGCCTACTGCTTGCCGGGTGTTCTCTCCCCTTGGGCCTGCTTGCCCTATCCCCATGGCAGGACTGGCACAAAGGTAGCTGGGGCCTTTCCAGGGATGTGGGAAGGAAGTTCCCCAGGGCAGGCATGGGGTGCATGTGCCCCCTGGATCTGCGTGCAGGGGGAGGTGCGCTGCATGCTGGACTTTTCAACACATGATGCTGCCTCCAGACCTGAGTGGAACATGGGAACAGCGGGGTATGGGGGCGCTCCTGCCACTGTACTCACCCTAGGGCAGGCATGGGGGACACATGCCGCCCATGCCTGCCCTGGATTGCACACAGCCCCTCCCCCCTGTTGCCACTACCTTTGTACCACACGCTGACTGAGTGCCTCTGCCTGCCCAGCGGCAACAGGCACATGGCATCCTGCCCAGGCAGTCCCTGCTGTGACCTGGGAGTGGGGTCTCCACCCCATTCATGCAGCATCTGATGCACATAGGCTAAGCAGGGAGCCCTCCCAAGCCTCACGTCCCGCCCCATCCAGGTGGTGTTCCCATGTGGACAGGGTAGTTGCACCCCACACCTGTGGAGCTGTGTGGCTCAGGCCGAGCCACACCTTTGGTGCCGCTGAGCACCCCTGCTGCAGCCCGAGTCTGCAGAGCCTTGGGGCACCGCCACCTCTCCTCCAGCTGCCACCCTCCCAAGAGCCCAGCTAGGCCAGCCTGCCTGCAGCACCTCCGCAGCATCTGTTCTCCCCATGCCTCTTTCCCCTCTCTCTTTTCTCCCCCCTCATCACAACATGCCTAACAAAAATGACTAGTACCTAAAGCTTTAGGTATTGTCACCAGGTTTTGAATTTTTAGAAAGCCTGGTATTTACTGTAAAAATAAAAAAGCGGCAACATTTATGATTATTAACTATATTAATATGCAGTGTGTCCTGCCATGTACCCTCTGCCCCAGTGTTGTTTTTCTGATATGCCTGCATTCCAGCACCGTACAGGGTACACATTGTGATTTTTTTCAGTACTCTGGCCAAAAATGTTGCCTACCCCCAGTTTACACTGTCTTTTTCCCAATTTACAATTGTTTTATATGGTTCCATAACTGATAAAACAATGATTTATGATTACTAAATGTTTTAATGTTGTTTTAATACACAGTCTGTTACCTATGCATATGAAAAATTTGCTGGTGGTACTTAGGGCTGTATCATTTCATATTGGCGGTACTCAGTCCGTCAGAGTTTGGGAACTGCTGGACTACAAGATGATGGAATTTTTGTTGGACCAAGGAGCCTAAAAGTTTAACTAGAATCTTCAGCAATCCCTCACAATCAAGGATGATTGTCTTTCATGATTGTCTTATCTGTGTATCTAAAGATGGTTGATAAGCAGGGATTCTGGTTCCCTCTGATAAAAAAAAAAAATCTCCAATTTTCAGGTTAAAAAGTAACCCAAAATCCACGTTTTGTAATCAAAATGAAACACCACTATATATACACATCTATGTATTAGAGGTGTTTCATTTTAATCATGGAAAAATGCGGATTTGGGGGTACTTTTTTAACCAGAACATTTAGGGGGGGGTTTTAATCAGAGAAAACCAGGATCCCTGCTGATGAAGCCTATCCAGAATTGACAGACTATTGCAGCTGAGATATGTATTTCTATGAGGGTGGGTGGCACTGGATTCTTGGTTTGGCTCTCAACCTGGTATTTCTACTGCTCACACTTTTCTATCTCCTGTTGTTGTTGGGAGTTTTCAAAGTACTGAAATCCCTGCAGCAGACTCTTCTTCCATCTGGGGCAGTCCTATGTGACAGTCTCCCATAAGCTGACATCAATGTTGCATTTTTTTAAGTTGGCCTTGAGGAAGTCCCTGAAGCACTTTCACTGCCCTCATCTTCAGCATATGCCTTGACTGAGCTGGAAGGATAAAACTTGCTTCTGGAGTTGGACATCCAGGAGACATGGCCACCCCAATGAAGTTGATGTCAAATGATTATCGCCTCAATACTTGTGGTGCTTGCTTGTGGGAAGATGGTAATGCTAATGCATCTATCTTCCCACTTGATTTAAGGGATATTCCACAACTTTAAATGCCCGTGTTTTACCTCCATACAGCAAGCTGGGGATCATGACTGCTTGGTAAACCATGAGCTTGGTTTCAGATCTGATGCCACAATCTTCCAACCCCCTTGAGACCTAAGGATGGAGGAGAACTGATTAAGGAAAGAGGAGCCATCAATGCCTGGTGGAAGGAGCATTTTGAAGACCTTCTCAACTGAGACACTGTTGTTGATGAAAGTGTTCTCAACTCCATTTTGCAACACCCAGTCAGAGATGGTCTCAAAATCCCTGCAACCCTTGATAAGGTGAGGAAAGTCATCTGGAGCAGATGGAATCCCTGTGGAAATCTTCAAACAGGGGAGAGAGGAGCTCACATCACAGCTTTAACCCCTCATCTTAAGGATTTGGAGTGATGAGAAAATCCCAAGTGATCTCAGGGACACCGTGATTGTGAAAATCTTCAAGAAAGAAAACAAGACCAACTGCAAAAGCTACAGAGGGATCAACATGCTATCCACCACTTGCTGAAGAACTTTTCCCGGAATCTCAGTGTGGATTTAGGGCATCAAGAGACACAACTGACATGGAATCATATGACTTTCACAGCTCACCAGCTGCAGAAGAAATGCCAGGAACAACATAAGCCTCTCTACATGGCCGTCTTTGACTTCACAAAGCTTTCAACTCTGTCAGCCAAGCAGTGTTGTGAAGAATCCATCTGAAGTATGGATGCCCACTGAAATCTGTCACCATTCTCTGCCTGTTCCATGACCATATGCAAGCAGTGGCTCTCAGTAATGGATCTATCATAGATCCCTTAGAGGTTAAAATGGGAGTTAAGCAAGGCTGTGCCACTGCTCCAACACTCTGCTCAATATTCCTTGCCATGATGCTACATCCGACCACCAACACGCTTCCAGCCAGAGTGGAGCTAAACTACCAAATAGATGGCAAGGTGTTTAACCTTAGCGGACTCTAAGCCAAAATCAAGACCACCCAGACATCAATCACTGAGC
Source organism: Crocodylus siamensis (assembly GCF_052110815.1). Taxonomy (NCBI): domain Eukaryota; kingdom Metazoa; phylum Chordata; order Crocodylia; family Crocodylidae; genus Crocodylus; species Crocodylus siamensis. The sequence continues at coordinate 55,074,666 of NC_143400.1, read as the reverse complement.
TCAAGTATGCTGATGATGCCATAATGTGTGCTTACTTGGAAGCAAACTTTCAGGCAATCATTAACATCTTTACCAAGGCATACAAGAAAATGGGACCAACACTTAACATTCAGAAGACTAAGGTCCCCCACCAACAAGCTCCTAATGAACAGTCCTCAGCTTTGGTAATCTAGATTCATGGTGACACCTCTGGAGAACATTGAATATTTCCTGTAACTTGGAAGCCATCTCTCACAAAAGGCTGTCATTGAAGAAGAAATCCAGTATTACCTCAAATCTGCAAGTGCAGCCTTTGGATGCCTGAAGAGATGGGTTCACTGTAGTGCACACGCCAGTTAAAGTTGCCTTACTGTACTTGGCGCTACAAAGGTAGAAAGGCTGAACATATTTTTTGTCCATTTTTATTCAAGCAAGTAAAAATCTGCTGATCTAGTGAGAACTGATAATAACATTACCAAAAATATGCAGGAAGCTTTTTCTCACAAGGTAGCATCATTCTCCAGAGATTTTAGTAAATCAAAATTTAAATCTTACAAGGCAGGTGTTTTCACTATTCAGATATCTTTTCCTTGCAATTAGTTCTGTGCAATTATCATAATAACCTAATTTATATTAAAATCTAAGGTTCCCTGCTGCGCTGAGCTGCAGGCTGCCCTGCACTGCCCCTGCACTACAAGCTGCACCACCCTTTACTGGGCGGGGGACGGACGGACTTTACTGACTAACATTATATTCCACCTTGACCAATCTGTACTCTTTTGCCAACCAGTAACTGTGTTCAGTATTATGTGGAATAGTCAGATATGAACCTTCCCCTATGTGAGCCAGATGCACACATAGAATAAGTCAGGTTTGGTTTTACAGATGACACTCACCATTCGCAGGGATACATTCTTGTGTTCCCCACGAATGGCGAAATCCACGAATAAGGCACTGTGTTCACGAATGCCATCTGTGTTCATGAACTTAGTGCTCCCAGTGGCTGGGGCGGAGGGCGCATGGCTGCTCTGGCAACTGTGGGACCACAGTGGTGGGAGTGCAGCGGCAGTGGCGGGAACCCAGCAGTGGTGGCAGAAGCCTGATGAAAAGAGCCTGGCAGTGGCGGCACAAGCCTGACAGTGGGAGCCCAGCAGCAGCCAGCATGGAACTCCCAATGAGTTCCTTTAAGTGTATTTAAGAAGCAGGTTTGGCATTCACAAATATTTGAAACGAATGCTGAACCCATGAATAGCAAGGGTTTCCTGTATTTTTGAAGTAGCAATGATCACTTCTACATTTAGGTGTAAAGAATATAATCTAATAAACAATGATCTAGGGGTACTTTATAGCAAGAGAGGGAGCAGTGCTGATGAATATATGGAAAGAAAGAACAGAAACTAGCCTGGAAGAAGGAAAAGGAAGGAGCTGAAAGAGTAGCATCATCAAACAAGAGTAAAGACATATGTAACAAGAAATAACAAGAAACTGACATACAGACAAAAGGGCTAGGGACAGACATTCAAAAAGCCTGAGCCTGAATTGATTCAATCTTTGCAGGTTAGTCTAACCTGGCTTGGCTGAATCACTTTGTAACTATACAGACATCCCAGACATGCAGGAATATGCCTGCAGTAGCTCAGGCTAGAAGCCAGGGGAGCACTAGTGCCGCCCTCCCTTCCCATGCACAATGCTGAGCTGAGGGGGGCTGTAGCTGTGAGAAGGTTCCCCCCTACCACTTCTGATTAGCCCGTCAGGGAACTGATAACTATTTATCACCCTTAACTCAATGTTTACCACCTCATTAAGAAAACAACAGAGGGACATTACCAGCTACCTGTTGATTCTGCCTTTGTTCCACCTGCCACAGCACAGACCCTAGCCAGCATGTGGTCTGCTAGCTAATGCTGAGAGGTGCCTGTGTAAGGCAGAGGGGATGGGGAGGGAAAGTAAAGATTAGGGGTGCCTGAAGTCTGTGCCAAGCTCCATCAAGAGAGCAGAGGAGAGGGGCCAGCTCTACTGTGGAGCAAAGAGCCCCACCCAGCCCAGACAGCATGCCGGGATGCTGGAGGTGTCTGATTTAACTTAAACCAGCAAAGGGTCTGGGACAGACACCACATATACCAGTTTGACCCAAATCTGTTAAATCTGATACTACAGTCAAGCAGGCTTATCTTAAACAAGTTTTAGCTATTTTGAAAATGGTTTATGTGCACTGAACTTGTGTTCTGTTACAGGTTTAAACCAGTTTCTAATCATTTAAACCAGTTTGTATGTAATATCCGTCCATAACAGAGGAGTTTTGAAGGAAAAAATCAATAATATTTATTAATATTTGATTCAGGATATAAAACTCAGACTAACAGTAGTGAAATTAGACATTAGGGCATTAGAAGTTGAAAGTGGTTAATGAAGGAAACAGTATTTGCTGCATTCCAGATTAACTGGACAGTTCCAATACAGGAAATCAGAGGTAGATGAAAGTTTTACCAGCTGAGCTAAGAAAGACACAAAGATGTGGATAAATATTTTAGCTGAAGAACAGTAAGGAACATACATAAAATAGCACAAGTTTGTAAGACCTTAGGTCACAGAAGAGAAGTTTTCTGCCACTCTAATATCCATATCTTCCCAAGTAAAAATTAATAATGACAGAATTCTTAAACCAGTTATTAAAACAGAAAACCACACACCTACAAATCTTTTACAATGCTCCATATATTTTAGTGAAGTATTTATTAAAGTAAGCAACATAAATTATAAATGAAAAAAGTGGCAAGGTAACCATATTTCTGAAGCCAAAAAAAGATTTCATAAAAGGTTTTTTCAGACTTATGTATTTTTTTAAAAGCATACTCTAACTGAGTGCATGGTTATATTAAATGACCCAAAGATAATTTGTAAAAAGATTTTTTTTTTTAAACTACACACAGTTTGAGGTTTACCTGTTTAATTAATATAGGATAAATTTCTTCCATGTGACCATTTAGAATTCCACAATGAAATGCTGCGCTCTCTAGTAGTTTAACATCACAAACTAATTTTCTCTCTGCTATAATTCAAGCCATTACATTTCAGTGCCCAAAACAGTTTCAGCCAATCTTTTTTTGGAAGTATTTAAAAAAAATGTAAGCGTTAAGACCCATGCATTACAAGTGCACAATTTTAGACTGCTTTTGGATACAAAAGATATAGATGAAACCGCACCACAATGTCTGCTGCAGTCTTTATCCATAGAACCCACCAAGTCTTACAGCATAAGTAATTTATCCCTTAAAGCTTATTAGAAACTTCTTCCAACTCTCACATTGGATGAGTAAATAGCTCAAATGTTCTACTTGATAAGACAACATGGCCTGGATATGTCAAAAAAGGAAAAAAAAAGAAAAAGAAAAAAAAAGAAAGATAAATATGGGATAGGGATTGCTGCTTGGTTCATAAGCTTTGTTACCAGCCGGCTAAACAGCAATACTGGCAGCAGCTGTTGAGAAGACTGTATGACCTGAAAGCTCAGTCAGAAGGGCAAACTGATCAGTGGCAGCTAGATACACAATCAGAAGTGACAAGTAAGAATAAAAAAAAAATCAGAGAACTGGATAATTTCAAATTCCCTATGTGTGTGATGGAATTTGGAAATAGAAGAATAAAGGGAAAGGACTATGGTAATAATATTAGTACAAGACACTCCAAGAAAACAATAACATTTATTGCAAAGAGAATTTAATCCCTGCCTCAGTTTGTTTTCTATACCTCAAAACACAATATACTAAAAGAAGGGAAAACAAGAAAGTAAAAGGAGTAGGTGGCAGAGGTGTAAAGGGAAGGAAGGCAGCCTAGGCCGCAGTTTCCAACTTCCGGGCATCAGCAGGAACTGCCTGCCCCATAGGCCTCGAATATCAAGCCCAGGGCCTCATGCCGGGGTAGGCAGCTAAATGAGAGCCTGGGGGCTGCAGATTAACTCATCATGAGCCTCTAGCTGAACAGCCTTAGCCTAGACCGCTACAATGAGAAGAAGCCCCAGTGCTTGCCTGTCTATGTTTCGGAAGGCTGGGTGATAATTGAACAAATGAAGGGATTATGTTTTCACCAAGAAACCCAGCCAACTGACAAATACGTTCGCTTCTCTGAAGAGAAACCCTGTAACCTGTATAAACTGTTGATTTTAAAAAGCCAGAAATGTTACATGTATATCCTGCATGATAAATAATGCATACTTCGCTGTCTTGAGCTAAATAAAATGTACAAAGGAGCTAAAAATCTCTTATATAATTCATTTTGATATACAGGTTTCTTTTCCAAGTGTCCTATTGTTTACTACCCTTGGAAGCCAGGGGAGCGCACTTATACATGTGCTCTGGGAGTGAGAGTGTGGGGGAGGGAGGCTCATAATTAGAGAGTCTGTGAGAGCTACTCTAATTAAAGCGCCATTTTGTGTATGAGCATTCCTGCACTGAAAAATGGCAGTGGGGGGCATTTTAATTAAAGCTTGCTAAATGAGCATTAGTTAAAGCACCCCCCTACACACCAATCCCTTCCTCCCACCCCCCAGCTACCATTTTTCAGGGTGGGGATGCTGATACATGAGACACTGGAGTCTGCTAGAGCATGGTAATTACCATGCTCCAGCAGACTGGGTTAATCAAGTTTGCCGATGCACTGTAATTTCAGAACATCAGATGACTAAGGCCTAGCAATAGTTTACTCTTTATTATATTATTTTATATATCTATATATATCTATATAGAGTTCTATATAGATATAGATATCTATATCAAATTCAGTAAAAAAATGTCAATTTCGGGGTAAACAACTTCTTTCAAAGTCTCAGCAATCAAATAGTTTCAGTCAAATTCAAATAGATTCAATGTCAAAACAATCTGACATCTTCAAAATATTTAGTTTATAGTCAACATAATAGAGGGAAAGTAGACAACAGGCCAGACTGACATGAATAGAGAAGGTTGTAGTACCCCTTTCCCCAAATGCCCAGCAGCTACAATAGGGTATGAAAGCAAGTTCAAATCTTCAAATCATCTGAACTCCTCGCATCTCACAAAGAGTGTTCTATCTACCATTGTACAAGACCTTCTATGGTGGTTTGCTTTCAGTTACTTCTGTTGAAGCTGTTCAGTTATAAATATTGACTGAAACTGAGGTTCCAGCTCTTTTCTCCTACCCTCCATATGAGTTCCCAAACCACCAGAGTACAACAGTATTATTGTCATACTCACTCTCCATCTCAACAGATAAGTATTAAAGTATTTACGTGTTTTATACAAAGTGGAACATAACCCACAGATGATGATGAGCCCCCACTGTAGTATGCTACAGATTCATGAGTAGGCTACCCACAAAAATGTGCAAGACTCTTCTGGCAAAGAAGGAAATGGCACATTGGCTCCCCACTCTGGAGCGAGTACCTAACCCGAAAGCTATTGGTTAAAAGCAGCCCCTGCCATTAAAACTCTTTTTGTTTTCATTACAAGTGCTTGAAAATTAAGTATCATTTAAGGTCAAATAAAACTATTTGGATTGACTCAAAAAATAAAATCCTCTCACTGTGACCCTTATGCTCACCTTCTTGATGGACAAAGTCTCTAGTTTTATGTCTAACAAAACATTTTGGATTTTTTACTTCCATTTTTTAGTTCATCAGCCAAACATATTCAAAACAATTTGCACACCCCTCATTATGACCCAGGTAGAGAGGTTTCACTGCTGCTTAATATTACTACTCTACAACAAAAGATTCCTGGCTTACCACAAATTCAATATAAATGAAATCCCTTAGAAACTACAGCCACTAAAATACCTCTCTGACTCAGCCAAGAAGCAGGTATCTAACAAATAACAGGCATAGTGTACTTTTTTATCCAAGGGAATTTCCTTACATTTTTATCCAAGTGAACTTCCTTACATATTGCAATCAGATAATTTACTTACTCTATGCTTGAAGCCAAGCATAATAAAAGATTAAAAATGAGTTAAAAGAACATACATTACTAAAATCTAACTTTAAAGGTTATGTAGGTATTTTTTTTGTCCCTCTTCAGTGTAACACAATTCATCTCTAACTAGAAAATAACCGTTAAAAAGCTTAGGCCCAACAATTAGAATATCGGAAACATATGAGAGAACAGAAACACAGACTAAAAGGCCTTACCTTTAGCAGGTACTGCACAAATAATCTTAAAACAGTTTTGCAAAAGTCCTGTTCATCAGAAAGCCACTTCTTGTTCAGAGGTTACCTAGTTAGACCCCAAGCTAGTTTATTCAGGCTCTCCAAATGATAAGACTCAGGTGTATCCAATTATTTCAGATGCCAGATGTAAGCACAGGTTTTACCCCAGTCAGCCCGGGCTCAGAGAGGAAATCTGAAATAGAACTGTGAAATCTTAGTTCAAGACAGCCGCTCAGATTACTCTCAAAAATCCTACAACATTTCTGGTTTGAAGGGGCCATTGGCAGGGTAGTGTCCCAGTGTTTTTATGACCTGTACACAACACCACAACCAGCTTACATTGCAAGACAAACCTCCTTCCATATGAACCACAAACATATGCTTAGTTTAACACCTGTGAACAGAGGGGTGGGTTCTGCTTTTCAAACCAAATACACACACTGAATACTGCAGTATTCACACTCCTGTGATTACAAAGCTGCTCCCTATTCTGATGATGGATTTTGTTGTTTTATGAAGCTTTTAAAGTGTCATCTCATTTATTTTAATCTTACTCATTTAAATATTGAACTATCTTTAGTCTAAGAATGATTAGGTTGTGTTGCCCTGGTTTTGGTTTTAGAAGATAAAATATAGGAACATAGTTTTTTGCAATATTAGAAAGAGATCGGTGTGTTCCTGTTATGTCGTGAGAATGTGTTATTCATCCCCTGAAACTGTAACAGGCAACAAGGGGGCGCTCCACAAGCAGTTCTCTCACAAGATTGCAAGTAGCGCTAGGAGATATATGAAATTAAGCACCCATGACCCCCATCAGTCACTGCACACTTCTAGCCTTGTCCCCACATCATAAAACAACCCATCAAGCTGTTTTATCTCTTACCTCGGTGATCTAGAGAGCCTGTGACAAAGGCACAGCCACAACATTCTTTGGAACAAAAAAAAATATTTTAAAGTATTTCTGTCTTTTTTTGATCACTCCACCTCTAAGCTCTGGTTACCATGTCTTCCAAGATATGATCATTTATACCATGAGAATTCCCTATGTAGTGATTTATGTTGCTACATTTCCACATTTTAAAAGCCATCTAGTTTATTTCTTAACAAAGAATTTCAGACCTTCTAAATTAACTTAGTCACTGTCATGTAACTTGCAACCTTGATACTCTTTTTAAATCTTCAGGTTGATTTTGGTTACTATTGCCTGTCACAGCTCCCAGGAGGTCCCTAACTGACCTGAAGACATGCCATATTTGAATTATGCCGCAATGCACAAGGGTGCAGTTCTAACATGTTGGCTGGATATGGGACAGAGTTCTTGTACTTTAAACCACATAAATCAATAGGGCATTTCAAAATGCAATGCAAAAGATTTATTATCCAATTAACAGGTCTCATATACGTTGCTTCTGAACAGTAGTTTACTAGTGGCACATAAAATTCAGTTTTTGAAAATAATTAATCATTTTCTGAAAAGCCTTTAGTTTGCATTCCAATCTAACGGAAGTCCTAGATTCCACAAAAAACACATCAAATCCAGACATCACCCTTATTCTTCTAAATCCATTTAATATATTTTCACTTTTCAGCCTGGGGAGAGGGGGAGGCAAGGAATGCCTCTAACACTACTCTCAGCTCAGCAAGCACTCTCAGTAAGCTGTTGGCAGAGCTGTCACCAATAACCTGGCTGACAAACCACTACAACTAATAGCATCCCCAGTACTCTAGAAGTGACATGCAAGGTCCTACTTGTTTTAATAATTGTTGACATCTCTCAACAAAGGTTTCTTATTGACCAATACTGTTCCCTTCTACCCAGACATGCTGTACATCCAAATCAGCAGTTCCTTGTGATCTTTTGCATCAAAAGGGCAACAGCTATTATTTTTCTATGAATACTTGAATTGAAAGCATCAAAACATTCTAAAAGGAGAAACACTAGCAATCATCAGATATATGACCCCATGGCACTCAAATGATCTATCCATCATTCAAAATCAATTCAAAAGATGTACCAGCTTTTTAAGTGTGGTTCAAAAAGCTACATAGAAGAATTGCGTTCAAACTTTAGGTAAACATCTGAAAACATTGGATTTTTTGCTAGAAAGCCTTTTGTCTATCTTTTTTCAGATTTTCTTTATTTTTACGAATAGATCCACTTAGGCATACAAAAAAAAACCCTTTTAAATGTTATTTCACCCTTTGGCACATTGAGCTTAAAACAGTAAAATGAGCCTTTATTAAAAATAGAAATGATGAATAATACTTTGTACTTCTATAGAACATTCTACTAGAGAATCTCAAAGCACTTTCCTCACTAACTCTGTAATGAATGTACTCAGTTTTATTCTCATTTTACAAAGAAAAAAGTATTTCCCCTTTAGGGGCATTATAGAAAAGTGTACGTAGCATTTAAGAGAATTCTACTTTAATAGAGTACTTGATGAAGGAGGACACCTTCTATTGCATGTTCTTGGTTCTTTTTTTATCTTTGACCATTGAATATGGTTAACAGAATTCAAGCTTTTATATTGACAGATACGGACATAAATGTTTCTAAAGAGGAAAAAAGAATAAATTAATCTTTATAAAAACATTTGAAATTGTTAAAATAAGATACATTACTAAAAATAGAGTAAATAAGTTATTAAGTATATTAGTATGATTGCAACCTATTAAATGACCAATTCTGCTTTCACTTCAGCCTCAGTTCATCTATGTTCTAAAACACATGCCAGGTTTAATCTTATTTGCAGGTCACTGATTTCAATGGACTGTTACTGCTTTCTACTACCATTACTGTAGTACTGGATGTGGTACTGGCTTAAAGATGGCTTGGAGACTGGTGCCTCCTGGGTCTGGGAGGGGCACCTGGGTTCCCCCTGCAGCTGATTACCAAGCCAGGGGGATACAGGGGGAAGGGGAAGGAAAGAATACTCCTTGGCAGACCCAGAAGTGGACTAGAAGTACTTTCAATCCATTTCTGGGTTTGCCGCTGAGCATGTGGAGGGTCCCCCATGCTCCTGTGGAATGCTCCATGCACCCCAGTATCACAGCAGTCACAACCCATGCCTGCTACCTGAAGGTATATAGAAAAAACTTTTAAAGCTGTGTCTATGTCCAAATTGCTGATTCTCTGAATCAGCATTGAATCTTCAGAGCTAGATTCAGCTGACTCAAATAAGGAACAGAGATCTGAATCATCTGACTGAAACACTGTCCCTGATTCAGGCTGACTCTGAATCTGAATCAAATAGGGCCTGCTTCGCAAGCCCCTACCCTGCATTACTTCCTTCAAAACAGTTGTTTAAGAAGAACTTGAAACAATGGAAAGAAGCTTTTGGTTTCTCTGTTTTCTTAATGGGCTGATAAACACTGAGTTAGGATGATAAACACTATGTGCTCAAGGGCCTGCTGGGCTGCTGGTGGGGACAGGACCCCTCCCTAATCAGAGCATTCTGCTGACGCATAGCTGTGCCCCCTCAGCTCAGCGCTCTGCATGGGAAGAGAGGGCTGCTTTAGTATCCCCCCACCCTCCCTCCTCCTAGTCTAAGCCACTACAGGCATGTACCTGCATTTCTGGGATGTCTGCACAATTACAAAGTGATTTAGCCTAGCCAGGTTCAACTAACCTGCAAAGACTGAATCAATTCAGGCTCAGGCTTTTTGAATGTCTGTCTATCCCTATAGTGGAACTATAGCATATATTACCAAAATGTTTTTTGCTGGCAGCTTATCCTAGATGCCTGAATAAAATATACTAGGTATTTTTGTTTTGATGTGTTTTTTGTCCCAATATAAATGCATGTACATTAGGTTTTCAGCCAGCATCACTATGTCAGAGAGCTATGGCTTTTTTTTCCCATGTGTCTAACCAACACAGCTATGCCAATGATAATTTTAAGTTCAGAACAGATCTCAAACACAGACCAGCACCTTCTCTGATATGATAAAAATCCAAGGATCTGCATTATTAAGATGTTGTGTTTAAGGTCAACTCCTCTCATTGGTTTTTTCAAACCTTTTCAGATAGGCATAAAAGATAAACTGTCAGGACCTTTATGGCTTGCTTGTCCAATGCAATACATTATTACACTCTTTTGGATACCATTTCCTTTTAGGTAGTGAAATATAATTTCCATCTAAAAAAAAGATACAGGCCATGAGTTTCTTTTTTTGCCTTCAGCACTTTTGCCCTACAAAACTCTTCCCTATAAATCTGTGTTTCAGTGCCTGACATCTGAAAATACTTTATTACAATACTTCAGAATACCAAGATTTTACAGCAATACATTCTCATGTCAAAAATATCCAGGATGTGAAAACTGAACTCATCAAATACAATTCATCAATACACAGCCTAGGCTGGGAAATCTAATTTATTTCAGGTACCAGCTGAATGCTAATGAAAGAAAAGGATTCATATGCGTTAACTGGCCTTTTATTTTCTTGTACATAATAAATTGGAATAATTCTGAATGATAACCATGCATTCATCTGCTGAGGTGCTGAATAAATCTCTTGCCTCCACTGAGAAGGAATGGAGATACCCTGTAGTTATCTCCACTTTTCCCAGTGACTCTTTCTAATCAAAATATGTTCTAGGCATCAGAGCAAATCTAGTTAATCCACCAGGTTTGTGGGTTCTTTGTTAAAATCTGTTCCAGGTACTTTTATAATTCTTATTTAATGTAGTAAATGAGAAATGATCTGCTTTCAACAGAAATGAAAGAAGGGACAATGTTCGGTATTAAGGAAGGTTTTAGCCTCTGCATAGATAAGAACACAACTGAATATTAAAAGAACAAAAATTATCATAGGTGTGGGAAACACAAGGAAAAGTTAGAAGAACTAGGATTATTTAGGCTGAGAAAGGAAATTGAGGAAAGATTTAATAACCGTCTTCAAATATATGAGAGAGGATAAAGAGGAGGTCACAGGAGACAGGTCAGTAGTAATGCTCTTCAGTTGCAACATGGGAAATTTAGATTGGATATTAGGCAGAATTTTCTCCTTCGAGGGTTGTTGAACACTAGAACAAATGTCCACTTTAGGTTGTGGAATCACCATCCTTGGAAGTTTTTTAAGAGCAGGTTAGTAAAATAGGGTTGAAATGGATCTCAAAAGATCATCTAATCCAGCCATTTGCCCAAGGCAGGATCATACAGGTCTAAACCATCCCAACCAAGTGTTTTTCTGTAATTCTGAGATTTGTATGTTCATTTGACACCGCTCCCTCCACATGAATGTACTGAGAAAGCTATCCTTGATTCTAAATTGGCTCTGAATAAACCTGTAATTTTTCTACCAAATTTGAACTGAATTAGATAAAGACTTTCTTGTTCATGGTCTCATACAAATTAAAGGGAAGGACACCTTCTGGCCCGTACACACACTCTAACAAATAAAAATGATACAAGAAGAAAGAAAGAAATCTTGGTTAAGTAGATTCATCATGTCAAAATCTACTGTCCATAACCAAATATTACCTCATTGAAGACTTGCTTCAAAGCTACCATTTGAAACAGTACCATCAGGATGGAATGGCATCTCTGGCATGTTGGTTTTGGTTCCCCCAGTGTTTCATAAACCAGGCTAAGGAGCATCAGGGGGCATCTAAAGTCAAGAGGTTCTTAACTCAAAACATTACCTACATTGAACTATATAAGCACAATGGAGGAAATGACCTCTTGTCAGGGTGACATGAAGCCGTCATGCTTATCCAGTCCCCTTCCCTGAAAGCTTCCATCTGTGGGTGAACAAAAAAAAAAATGTCTATTCGTGTACATGCTGAGAACAGAAGTCTGGAGTAGAAGTGGGAAATAAGGAAAGTGGGAGCATGGGTGGCAGCTTCCCGAGATGGTATCACAAGCTGCTCTTCCTTGAGGCCCATGCAGAGATTCTGGAATATGGTCCAATGAACCTTCCATTGCAGAAAAAAGCACAAGAGATGGGTTTCTTCAGTAATTTCATTTTCCTCTTTTCCCATGAAACTTAAAGGGACCATCAAAGCCCTGAGTTTATAGAAGGTTTGCTAGAGAGTGATCTTTTTTCTTCCTCTGGCTCCTATCCTCCTCCTCCTATACTTATTTGGAATCATTTTCCAATTTGTTTCCACACTTTCAATGTTTAGTTCTCTTGTGTAATTGTAAATCGAAAATTGAATTACTGGGGTTTCTATTTTCTCTCTCTTTCATGGTACTATCCATAAATATAGCATACATTCAAATGATCAGTATGTGCTAGGAACCTCAACTTTCACCTTAGCAAAATCTTTTTGCTTCAGAGTATTTTTATAGACTCCATGCTTCAATAATTTCAAGCATAAAAATTACAGCCTATGGGACACATCCTCAATTAGTAGACCATTAGGGCTACATTAGTTTATGTTACCTAGGTTTGACCATATACTTCATAGCTATGTTCTGGTGTTAGGGAAAAAAATTGGTAATGCCAGCATACTTTGGTATAAAGGTAATCCCAGTTACATTAGGTGATTTTTTTTAAGCACTAAAGCTATCTGCAGAGAGACAAATCATGAGGGAAATAATGCTTTAGACTGCATTGCTTGGAAAATACCAAAACACTCTCTCATTTGAGACACTCTTTCTAAGTAAACATGGCTGAGTCTGTCAAGCAGGTTCACTTGGGGCTGGACTTCATCAGCTAGAACACTGCTTTTGTATTTCTACTTTATCATGCTAAATGGCACTTTAAAATAGACAGAACAATAATAGGATAAATGGTTATTTTCCTCTGGTATGTCCCAGGGCAATACACACAAAATGTACACAATGGGATTATTTGCAATAACAGCAGTCTCAATAATACATTACAGCAAGATTCGGGCTTGTAAAAATGACCATAAAATTTACATCCAAGCTAAGGTGTAAATAATTGCCATGGATTTTGCTCCCCAGTGCTAATTTTTAATAAATCAGCTTCTGTGAGCAGCTGTTGTTTCACAATATTAAGAAGCCCCCAAAGAATGTAATGTAAACTCCTTACCAAAGAGTGTAATGTAAACCCCTTACTGAATATTTTGGTACTAATTATTTGCTTCGTTTGTCAATTTTATATTTCCATTAGTAACATTTTGATATTAAATACATTTTAAGAATGTGAAGTTAAGACCAAAGATTCAGAAAGAAAGTTTTCATTTGGGAAGCATGTTTCTTATCATACATCTCAAACTGTCTCTGAATCCTATGCTTGCCATGGATCCAGGTCACACAGGAAATTGCTGTAATCTGTCTTCCTTTCTAAATGGCAAATAACAGTAAGAACCAATTTTATAGTTTTAATTGTCTATAGTGACTAATTTACCATAGTTTTATACTGCAGTAATGTATAAATGTACCTATCAAGCAAGACTACAACTGCTGGTAGAAATTTTTCATAGCTAAAATACAGCCTCTTAGGGATAACAAAATAAAAGCAAAGCTTTATACTGTGCCAAAGGGAAAACTTATTGTGGGTACTTATTGGTCACCATTTGCAGAAATGTTAAATAAGTCAGATGTAATATATTACTGAAGTAAGATTTACTCACAAAAACAATTTAGAAATGTATCAGCCATTAAGGATGAATTGTGATTTTGCATTTTTTTCTTTCAAATCCCAACTCTTTCCTTTACTGTGTAACATCCTCTACTTCCCTTTCTCTTTGTCAACTAATCAGCATCTATGCCCAGCAATACCTACTGGTATTCATAAGCTCTGATACCAATGAAAATTGTTTCCTCCCAGTAAGCAGTTCTGAAATGTGTATGATTTAGCTCACTGATTTATTACAATACAGGAGTTGAAATATTGTACTTCCTGATTTGTTCTTCTCCCGATAATCTGCCCCCAAACCTACTTGCTGCCTATTGGGATGGAGTTTAGAAAATTTCTTGGTCATCACTGAGACTTTTATTCGCAATTTATATGGTAGCCAGACCATTTGCTCCAAAGCTAGATACAGGGGTGTAGATTGTAGCCGTGTTGGTCTAAGGACAGAGGCAGACAAGGCTCTTTGCATGAATCTGATATTTTTTATTAGACCAACTTAAATAGTTGGAAAGCAATTATTAAGCGAGCTTTTGGGTTCAAAAACTCTTCGTCAGGCTAAGGGAGTTTCTGCAGTTGGTGTCAAAGAACCTTGTCTGCCCAAGGCTAGGTACAGACATTCAAAAAGCTTGGAATCGATCCAAGTTACGCAGTTTTCTGTAAGCAGTGCAGTTTAGATCAGTAGTGAACAGAAAACCTTCACCTTTGGTGGGGACGCAAATCTTAAACCAGGTTCTGCCATTTTTAAACCAGTCTGTGTGCACCAAACTTCTGTTCTGTAACAGATATAGACTGGTTTTGTGTGCTGAACTTCTTTTTTGGTACGAGTATAGACTGGTTTCTGATTACCTATATTGATAAAAGTTTAATGTTTGTACCTGGCCCAAGTGTATAAATTCTACACCTTGATCCCTTGGAATTTCAAGCAGATTAACACAAAGAAGAAAAAAAAGACTGCTCCCTTGCCCTACATTAAACAGAGCAATACTAACAATATGATAACTCTGCATTTTCTAATGAAGCTGTGCAATAGTTAATGTGCCATCCTCATACATTTCCTCTAAAGGTTTGCCAAATACTTTTCTGTAACTGGCAAACTTCTGTTTAAAAAAATATTGTCCTGGTCTCATGTGACACAAATAATTTGTGATCAGCTGCAAAGGAAGTTTCTCACTTCTAGTTTTCTGCAGCATTCCATTAGGATGAAAAATCAAAACTCATTTCTTGAGTACACAGCCTGAGTCAGGAGCCTTAAATAAGGGACCTTTGAAACTCTCACCCATATTGGGACATCAGCATAGTTCTTAGTTTAGCAGTATTTGAGGACACTTAGTAGCTTGTAAGATTTTGTTTTTAATAAATCATTCCTAAAAATGGTAACAAAAGCCATGAATTTAGAATATCTTATCTTTTGACAGCCTTTTTAAGGAAGCTACCAGCCATATGTGCACGGAGCAGAACCAATGATGACTTCATTTGTGCTGCTTTCACAGCCAACCTGACTAGGTTAACTTTACAACTGCCATTAATAACAGAACACAGGAAGTCACCTTCTTTCAGGTTATATGTGCACACGGATAGTTTAGAAATATCTAATCTAGTCCTGACAACATAAAGTAGCACAGTGAGATTTTACTTTAACACTTGCTGTTTCTGTACAGCTACAGTCCAAATATTGCTACCAAATACCAACACATTAAAAAAAAAATAATAAAACTGGTATATTCTTTAAAATCTAAGTTTTATCTTGAACACCCTTTTAAAAATAATTATTTGATTCCCAAAGGAGCTAGACACCAGTGATATATAAAGATCTCCTCTGCTGTCCTCTTCCAAATTTACAGCTTTGTCTCTAGGAAATCTTGAAATGCTGTGTGACAAATGGTCCATGACCAAGTGAAGTTTTAGTGTACCATAGGGGTTTAAGCAGAAGGTTTGAAGCAGAAGTTTTGCTGAGGTAGCCTATGGCTGCATTAAAGATTTAGTCATTTGGAGCTGTAAACTAGTTTATTCATCCCTTAGTTGTAAGATGAGTGGAGCTGCCTGAGTTCTGAAGTAAAATACCAAGGATTTTTATCTTAAAGTTCAAACTGTGAATCTGTTGCTTTGATTTAGGGGTGTTGGCTGTAGCTGTGTTGCTCTAAGGATGTAGGCAGGCAAGGTTCTTTGGGTAAATCTGGTATATTTTATTAGACCAACTAAAATAGTTGGAAAAATTCTTCTTTGCAAGCTTGTGGGTACAAACACCCTTCTTTAGGCAGAGCTTTCTATCTGAAAGCTTGCAAAGAAGAATTTTTCCAACTATTTTCATTGGTCTAATATCAGATTTACCCAAAGAACCTTGTTTGCTTTGATTTAGAAATACAAGCCAAAGGTAAGACAAATACATTTCAGAATGTTGAAGACAACAGACAAGATAGGTACTCAGTGTTCTCCATTTAAGAGTATTTGAAAATGTGCATGTTTTCCAGTAATGTATTTTGCACTATTTCAAGATCAGTAGTTTATTTTCTTTTTGAAAAGAAAACAAAAAAGATGGAGACAGCTAACAAGAATAAGCACTTAGGGCACTGCAATGATACTGTAACTACTGTGCTGAGCACTGTTGACCTGGTGCAAGAAGGGCTTGTTTCTGTAGCTGTCTACATATTATCTTCTTTGCTGAAACAGAAAACAAATTACTGGTGTGGGAGCATACATGGGCAGATCTGGGATTTTTAAAGGGGGGTACAGGAGCAGCAACCAACCCTGCAGGCAGAGGTGGGGGGAGGCATGCTGCACTTAAAGCTTTGCCAACTCCCAGGCTCTTCTCTCTTCACCCCTCCACACCATGGTAGGAAAATCACACTGCAAGCAAGCAGTCAGAGACTTGTTTTACATCCCCAAAGCAAATAAGAATATTCTGGCCCCACCCTCTCACTTTTGGCTCCCTCTCCCTTTTCCTTGTACCCCTCGCCCTCTCTATTTAAACCTTGGGGCTCAAGAAACCTGCCCACTGCCATGGCTGTCCCAGCTGCTCCTGCCCCACTTCAGCCAGAACTGCAGGGAGCAGCAGCGCAGGTAACTGGGCTCAGCTGAGAATACCAGTAATGGCAAATGGTTTTGTTTTCACGAGCCTGCTCCTAGCTGGCAGAGAACACCTTGGGGGACCAAGCAGGAAGGGGAAATCCATCCACTGCCACTGCTGCCCCCAGGCAGTCTAGTTGAAACAGTGCAGGAGCAGCTCTGGATCTCACCTTGCCCCCAGGTCAGTCAGGGGCACAGGGGAGGGGAAGTGGGGAGTGAGGGGGTGAGAGTCTTACCTGCTTTGGGGACTTACGGTCCCTGGCTGCTGCTCCCACATGGTGGTCCAGGTGGGTAAAGACCACACCACTACACCTCCTCTGGATCTCTCCCTGACTGCATACTAATTGCAAGTAGTTAAAAAATATTACTCTATACCAAGCTGCCAACTGTTGGGTGGATTTTTAAAGGTGAGTATGCTCAGGTCCACCCACAGGTGCACTCTAACATGGAGACTACAGTGAAGGGAATCAGGAGCCTGGCTGTTACACACATCTCATTTTCCTTATTTCAGCCACTCCTTTGTGCTCCCAGCAGCCTCCTGCCTCTCTCTGTAGTGTGAGGAATAACATGAAGGATTACAATGTGATTCATACAAAGGAAGGAGAGTCTGGTGACTGGCAAAGCAAGGAATTTAATCAGGATCTTCCAAATCCTATACAAATGGCCAGACTTTCTGAATGATATTGGACAAATCATTCTGCATTTCAGGGTGTATCTAAACTGTTAAGTTACCATGCCTGGTGGGGCCATGCTGAAACATGTTGGTTGCATTGCTCCAAATACTATTTCACTAATCAAAAGTAGTATTGCTACCTACTTCTAGTTCAGAAGATAGTGCAGTGCAGCATTTTCCCACACTGGATCACGGGGCAGAATAAGGCAGGGACATAGACACAAGTTCAGTGTTCCATCTATAAAATGGGAAGAGCAGTACTTTCCCACCTCATCACAATTAATGTATTTTATATAATAGATAAGTAAATTCATATTTATATAAGTACATATATAAATACTAGGCATTTAGATACTATCGCAATGGAGCCATATAGGTACCATAGACAGGAAAGTATTTGCCATCGGTTCTCATCACTCCGAAAAAGCCTGGTAAGATGCTCCCCCAGGAATTTTCATAAATGTAGATTGTTATTGTGTGTGTTCACCTGTGTATACAAAAGTCACACATGCTATTAAATTATCCAGTTTTGAAAAGCTGGCCCTGCATTTAGAAAAAGAATGGAATTTGAAAGAGTTACATTTAAAATAAAAAGGCAGACTTTGTTAAAGCTGCAAATGTGAAATGAAAGGAAAAGCTGCCCAGAGAATACTTACATATGTTGTTTTATTTATGTGAATATGATAAAGACAGGAGATTTTACATAGGGCTGGAGAAGTTACTGGAGTTTCCCAAAGGTACCAAACTCACCGGGGGCTAATTAACATAAATCCTCAGGCAGATAAACAAGTCTGACCCTCTTCCCCAAAGAAACTGAATAACCTTGTTTGAAGTAGTTGGAGACTACTGAAAAACAGAGAACCGTATAAAAGGCTATAAGGGAGTCTTGGGGGCCTCCTGGGGCTACAGCAGTGGTGATCCTGCCGCTCAGAGCCTGGCTGACAACTGGAGTGTGGCTCCAGCCATGAGTGACTGGTGCCTCCTGAATCTGGAGGGCATCTGCAGAAACCGCCAACCCTGTCAGGGGGACACCAGCCCTACCGACAGCAACAATGTCAGCTGTCGGGGGGGGCACCAGCCCCATTAGAGGGGGCACATGCACCCCCTACCAGTTGCCTAGGGCTCCAGCTAGGCAAGCTCTGGTTTTCAATGGTGTGTACTGCCCCCATGTTCACCACTCTGCTTTTGTGTGTGTGTGGGGGGGGGGGGGCGTTCTTGATCCCTGGATATCCAGGAGTCAACCCCACTCCTCCCCCTGCTGCACTGCTCCCTTGCAGGGAGAACAGCTGAATGTCCAGTATGTGGCACTGCAGACGTGGAAGGCAGAGAGTTAATGGGAAGGGGGAGGGTAATGAAATGGGAGGTGGAAGGAATGGGGTGGGGGAAGGGTGGTGAAATAAGGAAGTCAGCCACTGAAGGATAAAATAAAAAGAAGTTTAAAAGAATAAAATTTAAAAACAAAGAAGTAGTAAAGTAAAGGTCTCATGGTTTAATAAACTGGGATTTGGATGGGGTATAGGGGGTGCTGGTCATGCTTCCTGGGGGAGGTGGGAGGTGGGAGCAGTGAGGGAAGGTGCTTTTTGAGGATCTAATTCCCCTGCCCTGGGAAGGAAGCCCCAGCTCATAAGGACCCAATCCAGCCTCCTACATTGTTCCCCACCCATCCCTCCTAGACTCCATCCATAGTCCAACCTGGCTATGTGGCATGTGCTCTGTTTACATGAGGTTGCAGCCATGAGCATAGGAGGGTCACACACCCAGGGGCAAGAGGGAAGAGTTGGCTTGGTGCCAGAAACAACACCTTGGCAGTAGAGTTCAGGGAAGGGAAAACTGCTACCTGAGATGCTGGAGGACTGCAACTTGGGTGGCTCATCTATGGAAAGTGGCCACACATTAATGGAACATCAGCTGGGTAACCTAAATCAGAGATAAACCTGCCCTGGAGCAGCATAATTTTAAGCTGCCTAAAGTGTGCTTAAAATTAGTTTTGATGATAATGTGTGGACCACCCAAGGGTTAAGAGCTCCAGGAGCTGCCTAAAATTAATGTATAACAAGGTCCATACTTTTCTGGTTGTAGAAGCAACCCAACTCTTTCAGAGCAAACTTAAGGGTTTCAGTTCCTTTAAAATCTAGTGGATTCAGGTTTCAGCCTGAACCCACTGCATGCACTTTAGACATTTCAATTCTTTTAGAAACTATGGGATAACGTATCACTCCCTCAGCCCATTACAGCAATCTGTATGTCACAAATACTCTTCCCTGTTAGACTGGACAACAATGTACAACATCAGCTAAGGAAAAGAACCTATGAAGAGAACTTGTCCAAGCTTGTCTTGCTATTCCTGAGCTGAGGGTCTTTCCTCCTCAGACTTCCACATTGGACATGGTCAGCACTAACCCTACAGCAACTTTTACCCAAATTTCCCTTACAGCATCAATACCCTTATAAATTGTGCACTTTTAGAAGGGAGGGCTAATATGTGCAAAACTCAGCTTACAGGCACAAAGTGTTTTCCATTCCATCCAGCATGCATACCAGCAGGGATATGCAGATAAGAGATGCAATTCCCACTAATTTGACCATGTATACCAATTGAACTATGAAAATAAGCATCACAGAGAGGTTGCCACATAGAACACTAATAAATTAACAGGGGTACATCCTCCCCCCAAAAAGATACATTAACAGGGTTACACAAGATCAAATAATAAATCAATAATAACTAAATTTATAAAGTGTAAAAAATAAGTTTACAAAATTAAGAGATTCTTTGGTCAGTTTAATGATGCAGTATTCAAGAGAATAAGACTTGCCTACTTCTTCAGTAACTTTAGCAGCTAATGATAATTAAACTACAGCCCAGCCCTGGTTAAAAAAAACAGAAGAAAGAAAATAAAGGAGCCAATGCCATAAAAACAATAATTTCACTGTCAAAATTAATAGTATTCATGAAATGTTGGCAGAACAAAGAAGCAATAAACTACCTGTGAAAGTGGGATGTGTCTCATGTCATATTGAAGGGGCACGGTATTTGGAAAAACCTAAAACAATGTAACAAAGAAAAATATTTTGCAAAGAAAAAAAATTGAATATCAAGCAATGTGCATGCAGCCAGAGAAATTAATGTAATAAAGTGCTATATGAATGGGGTTGGATTGTGTCCACATTATTTTTCCTATTATTAATATGTGAGAAATTCAAAACAACTTTGCAATTGAATGCAAATATTACATTTGATAATGCAGCCCACATCAGCATCTGATTTATGAGACAATCAGGAGTAAAGCAGAACAAAAAGCTATCTAGAATTGTCTAAACATAGTAGAAATAAATTATCACTAATTTCATATCAATACTGAAGATTATCAAGATTGAGAGAATATGAGTTCATTATAATTTGTGGCACTGTGTGATTAAACTCAGTCTGTAGCAAGGATTACTGTTTGTGAAGAAATCCAAATTAGCCAGATATATAATGCAGCTCTCTTGGAATTCAAATTAAAATAAAGCTATAGAAGAATTCAGTTATATATTTGGTGAGATCTGTTGCATTAAAGACACTTAAAATGTTTGCTTAAACTTTGCTAAATCAACCCAGAAATATGCTTTTTTTGTAAGAAACTGAGCTGTGGACAAAACAAACAAACTTATTAACAGTTAACTTGCAAACTGTAAAAATCAATACTGTCCAAATTCTTAGGGGATTTTCAAAAGCACATAGGACATTTATACTTGTGCTGCAGGAATGCGGGGAAGAGGGCGCTTTAATTAAAGCACCTGGAGCATCGCATGTATCAGTGTTGTCATGCTGCAAAATGGCAGTGGGGGTGCTTTAACTAAAGCTCATTGAACAACAGCTCACTGCACATGTATAGGCGCCCTTAGGTACCAAATTCCCAAGAACTTGATGCCTAAATACTTTTGAAAATTCCACTGGAGACCTACTTGCAGCTTTAGGTAACTAAAGGCATATAAATGCATCTTAAATCATATGTTTTGGCTTACCCAGTGTTTTGGATACAAAATTAAAACCAACTTCCAGGTGTATTCCTATTTTGATATAGCTACCAATGTAGAAACAGAGGGAAGACATCTTCAGACTGTTCTACATAGGACTAAAACACCTTGGGCTACCATGATTTGCAAGCCAGTTTCAGTTACCTTCATACATCATTAAGGAAAGGCACAGAGTTGCTGAGCACACAGCTTTTCATTCATGCTGCACATGGGACAGCCATGGGAATGGCACAAAGCTGATTCTCCTCCTGGCAGCAACCATGTGACATTAGAGGAGCCTCCCAGTATAAAAATTATGTGTAGCATAAAGACACTGGAGCCACAATTTTGGTCTTGAATGTACTTTAAAAAGCCACAAAAGAAGAGGATGTGAGAGGTAGTGGTATCCCAAAAGGTAGCAGTGTTACTTTAAATCGCCAATTGCTCAAATCAAGAGCGAGGCCTTATAAAGGGGGATAAGGCAAAATGCTGTGTTTATTAACTACATGAAGCAGATACATAAGCTTGGACACACCTGTGGCAGGAAGCCACCTTTGTTTCTCCCCAAAATCTCTGTGCTGTGACAATTTGATTAGGATGGGCCCAGCAGAGGAGACACACCCTTACCCTATCCCTTTAGGTAACCTGAGCTGGCTACATTCCTGAGGGAGGGGGGAAACCTGCTCTCTCTGCCTCATGACTGGTATCAGCTACCTGGGAGAGGAGTGTGGGGGAGGCTTCTACCTGGTGGGCTAGAGTCTGCCCGGCAACTAGTGATGTGTTTCAAATTGGTTGGCTGAAAGCCAACCAGAGCTGGCCTCCATTGGACCAGGTGAATGAGGTCACAGGGGCTATATAAGTTAAGACTGCCCAGGAGGAAGGGGCAGCAGCCATCTGGGGGACTCAGATTTAGAGAGGAGTTTTACCATCTGAAACTGGCTCTCTCCCCCAAAACCCATGAGCTAGGAATGGCCTGCTTCTAGAGGGAACCTCCAACAGCCTCTGGAGGATGCTTGTGAGTAAGCTACTTGAGATCTGATTAGATATCTAGCTGGCAGTAACTCAGATGAGTGATCAAAAGGCTACCTCAGCCAAACTGTTTTGCTGTATGGGATTTCTATGATATTCTCAATCTTGTATCCTATTTTCACCCTACCCCTGTAATCAATAAAGTTCTCCTTTGTGACCAGTGTGGGAGACTTATTGAGGGGTGGGTCTAAATTATGCCGAGGAGACCCCTTAGGTCTGTGGACTAAGGGAAACTTTCCTTTTTGGCCCCCAACTTGGGGGCCCCAAGTGCCTGTACTGGGTCAAGTACCCATAGGACTATTAGGCCTGTGTTTCCTCAAGGACACAGGGCCGAGACAGTCCCTTCTCGGGGTGGTGGCGGCTAAGTTACCCCCAGACTAGTGAGTGTGCTCCAGGAAGGGGGTCAGCCAGACATGAGGCACCTCTAGGGAGGCACTCGGAGCCTGGAAGGTGGGCGGGCGCAGGGAGGTGGGCGGCTGAAAGCAGGAGCGCCCCCTACTGGCTCGCCACAACACCAGTCATACCAACAGACATACACAAGCATACATACAAACAGACATACAGACAAAACTACTCCAATAAGATGTTATAGTTACCAGACTCAATGTTAGCACTGGATGGCCAATCCAGGCTTATTGAGGGTGATATGAGCAGGGGTAAACAGACACGCCTGTGCTCCATGAGGTTGCAGAGACTGGATGCCCCATCTTAGCTTGTCTGCATATCACTTTTGTAGGGATTTCAAGTCTTTGTTAAACACTGGGATTTTTCCATGCTCAGTTTTTAATTAGAGGTAGTTTCTTCTGGTTATCTCAACTTGAAGTCAGTCCAGTAAAGTTGGTATCTCTGCTTTGAAGCATTGTAAAGTTGGTATCTCTGAGTTGGTATTTCAGTCTTAAAGCATTAGACTTGAAGCATTGTGTAGTCGGTGTCTTTGCCTTGAAGCACTGTGAAGTTCAAACAGCAGATATCCAAAATTCCTTCTTCTTACAATCTTCTTTGCACCTGATCACAGACAAGTTCTTCAGCCATCCATTAATTAGCTTAATTTGTTTACTGTCTGGTAACTCATACATTGGTGCCTTGTTGCTTACACAATCAGGTAAATCTTTTGTTTTCATACAAATAGTTACCATTCTTTCACCATTCAGCCTCTCACACAGACACTCATGTACACAAGGGATATGAAGTTCATTTACTCATGTCAAGCAGGGAACATGCACAAAATGGCATGAGTTTTAGTTGTTCATAAAAGACAAAGGTTTACCAATCCAATACTATTATCATTTAAGCATAATAACTAATATGCAAAAATTCATACTACAGCAGTAGCCTGATGAAATCCTACTCCAGAGTAAAACAGGAAATTAATGGAGGACTAAACAGGTTCAAATGTGGCTTGACAAGAGTACTTCAAATGTAATATAATGTAAAATGCTCAATAAAACCACTAATGCTATTTTTTGACTGGAAAAGGCAGTTGACCATGTAATATTGAACCTGATATCACCATGAAAAACTACCACCTCAAAATAAACAGAAAATAAGGAGATTTCCAAGCCATTACTGCAGACTTCTTTAAAATCCCTGCCATTATCCTTACCTATAATTCTGCCACTTGCAAGATACTGGAAAAGACTAAGAGACATAATAAAACTGTAAAAGACTCATGGAACTCTTAACAACAACTCTTTTCTACATTATTTTGATCATAATATGCTGGTTAAGCACAGGATTACTACCTCAGAAAGGGGAGTGTGTACTGTTTCACTGCAAGATTGTGCTCTAATTACCCTTTTCTCCAGAGCAGTCACTCCTCTTGGGAAGTACTAAGTTCAAAACAGAGAGATTTACTGTAGTAGCTGCATATGAAAGGCTTCACTGTTTTTCTCTCTATAAAAAAAAAAATCAGTATAGCAGCCATTTTTAAATTGGATAAACCAGAGAACACAATGGGTCTAATTCTATCATTTTAATAATAATGGGACCATTGTAGAATAAGGTATTATCCAAGGTAATAGACGGTGTGTCTATATGTGCGCCCAACAACGCAGTTGTTACTGTGTAGTCATTTAGTACATGCTTTAGCTACTGCACAATCCCGGGAGAGCACGGGGTGTTCAGACTCTACTGCGCAGTAGCAACAACCTACTGTGCAGTAGTGTCAGCTTTATGGTTCATGCTCATCAACACTATATCGCCACAGCTTATCGCTACAGCAATGTAGCATCTCGTGTAGATGTGCCCAGATGGTAGGATCTAGCATCAATTACTGAACATGAAAAGGTACCAGTTAAGCTTCACAAATGTAACAGGTAAGATCTTAGTTGTGGCAAATGCAGTATGTATGTCAATATACTGAAAGCAGAGAGTTGTATGAGACTGGATATCATGGACATAGCAGCACATAAACACATAATCATTGTTTCCCTTCCAACTGATTAACCTTAACACAGTTCTGAAAAGGAAGTTCCATATTTTAGTCTCTAACTCACTCCTGTCACAAGCCATGTAATCCCATTCATAAACTGACAAAGTCCCATTTTAAAATTAGGTTTCTGCACCTACTTTGAGAGGATGGTCAGAAATCTCAGAGGTATCAAAAATAAGGCCTGTAGGCCAGATCTGGCCTATGGAGCCTCATCATTCACCCACGATCTGGACTCACATACTGCATGCAGCACATGGGCCTGGTCTGGGGCATGTGCTGCCCAACTAACGGCACACACTGCATTTGGTGCACAGAGCCAATGCAGGAAATGTGCTGCATGTGATGCCTTCACTGGACTGGCTTCACACACTGGATTCAGCATGTGAGGCCAAGTCTGTGGGCCCAATTTAGCATGCAGACTGGCCCTGCACTACTCATCCAGCTAAATTCATTCAAGAATAATTTATATCTTTTGGTTCCTGACTATGACCACAAACAAAAATTATTTTTATCCTATCATTGGTATCATAAGATCACCATTTTGCATGTTTTATTCTCAGCTAACTCATGAAAGATACAGATAAGGAAATGACTGGAAATCCTAGAGTCTCACATAATTGTTGAGGGGAAAAAATGTTTAATTAAGTTTATCAGGTAATAAAATGAATGTCTAGTAAAACAAAATGTCAGGGGTCATTTACTGTTTTTTCAAAGCATAATACAAAACAAAACGGCTGAAGTTCACCTCTAAAACAGACTTCCACACAGTACACAACCGAAGCTTATCATCTTTACTCAGAAAATACCAAAGCAAATACATGCATCTTTCTTCTTGTCTGACATTTAGCTAGATTTCTATACCCAGCACCAGCACCACCATCTCACATTAAAAGCACTGTATCGCCAGGTTTCATCTTTTAGATGTAAATTTTGGATAGTATCAAGGGCCACGTCTCCACGAGTGGGAATGTGCACTCTGCGGTGCCTCAGAGACTTTTGAGGTGCCACAAAACACACAAGTGAAAAGGTTCTCTGTGCTGCATATTTTCAGCGTGGAGGCAAAATTAGATACTCACAGTAGGTGATCACCATCCCTACCCCACGTTGCTGCTGATACGGCTGCCCACAACTGCTCACCACCACCAACAGTGTGGACAGCAATTGTGGGCAGTCCCTGATAGTCACCTGCTGCTTGCCACCCCCTCCACTCACTGCCAACACCATCGCAGCCACCTGTGGGCAGCCCCATTTTCTGGCGCCACTGTCCCACTGCCGACACTGCCGCTACCGCCTGTGGGCACTCGCCGTTCCCTCACAGCCTCTATGGGCATACATCATTCATACTGAAGGTCACTCAACTGCCTTGAGCCTGGCCAGCGGTGGAACTCCAAAACTGCAACAGTAGCAGAGGTGGGGATGGGGGCCCAGTGCCCAAAGAGGCCAAGAACAAGGGACAGTGACCCATAGCCCAAGCAGGGCAAACTCATAGCCCAGGAGGGGTGAGATCAGACCAGAAAGACAGAGACCAGGGAACCAGAAAAAGAGACAAGGGCCATAGTTCCAGAAAGACTGGAGTCCAGATGCCAGGTCTGTGACACCAGGTCTATGGGTCTTGGCTAAGGGACGAGCTAGAGTATTGTGGTGGAAGCTGGGAAGGTCAAAACCCCAACAAAGGAGTAAAGACCTGAGGCAGTCTGGTGACAAGTGCCCCACTTCAGTGATGATGCAGAATACCTGAGAGATATGGGACCAATAAGGCAGTGGGTGCCCTAGGGCACATATGGGCCCAGGGGGCCCACCTAGTGAAGGATTTAAATTGGGCTAGCAGGGTCCAGGAAGGGGTTGCTAGCAAAGATAAGATAAGGGCACACTCTAGGGGTGCAGACAGAAGTGACAATTTTCACCCGATCTGGCCACAGAAAACAGCATACTGCTGTGACCAAACAGGTGCATGACTGCAAGCATCTTAAAAATTGCTGATTAGATGAAAATCTGACACCTCATTGCATGAGGTATCAGATAAAGACGTTTCAAAATGTAGCATCTTCTATAACTTGTGTCTGAGGAGCTCCCTGACTGTTGCTGTTTTCAAAATGGGACAGGGGGAAGAAAGGGAAGAAGAAAGGGAGCAAAGGGAATTAAGTCTGGTGGGTTTTCAGCCTCCCCCTCCAGAGCGTGGTGCAGGAGTATTGGAACTCCCCCTCCCCTGTGGATGGGCTCCAGTTCACCCACCCACCCTTCAGCACTGGCTGAGGAGCCCCAAGAATGAGCTCCCTCCATTGCCCTTCCCCCCCATTCTGAAAACAGCAAGCACTAGCAGAGAGCTAGGCCTTTGCTATGGAGACCTGGCTGCAGGCTCAGGGCCTCCAGCTAGATTCCCCTCCCGCCTGGAACCAATAGTGAACTTCAGTTTAGTCTGGGGTAACATTGTAACTCAGATCTTTTTGGACAAGGGAAAAGAGATTGATGTCATATATCTTGACTTCAAAAAAGCCTTCGATCAGGTATCCCATGATCACCTCTTGGCAAAACTGGCCAGTTGTGGCCTTGGGTCCACCATGATCTGCTGGCTGGGAAATTGGCTCTGTGGTTGGACCCAGAGGGTAGTAATTGATGGCACTCACTCATCATGGTGTCCTGTGACCAGTGGGGTCCCCCAAGGCTCTGTCTTTGGACCCATATTGTTCAACATCTTCATTAATGATGTGGACAATGGAGTCAGGAGCGGACTGGCCAAGTTCACCGATGACACCAAATTTTGGGGAAAAGCATCCATGCCAGGAGACAGGCGGGTGATCCAGGCTGACCTGGACAGGCTCAGCAAATGGGCTGCTGAGAACCTGATGGTGTTTAACACCGAAAAATGCAAGGTTTTCCACCTTGGGAAGAAAAACCTGCAGCATCCTTATAGGCTCAGCAGTGCTATGCTGGCTAGCACTATGGAAGAAAGAGACTTGGGGGTCATCACCGACCACAAGATGAACATGAGCCTGCAATGCGATGCTGTGGCTACTAAATGACCAAAACGCTGACTTGCATCCATAGATGCTTCTCAAGCAAATCCTGGGACATCATTTTCTCATAGTACTTGTCCTTGGTGAGGCCGCAGCTGGAGTACTGCATCCAGTTTTGGTCTTCACAATTCAAAAAGGATGTGGAGAAGCTTGAGAGAGTCCAGAGAAGAGCCACGCGCATGATCAGAGGTCAGGAAAACAGACCTTACAATGACAGGCTGAGAGCCATGTGGCTCTTTAGCCTGGAAAAGCGCAGGCTCAGGGCTGATCTGACGGCCACCTATAAGTTTATCAGGGGTGACCACCAGGATCTGGGGGAAATGTTTGTTCACCAGAGCGCCCCAAGGGATGATGAGGTTGAATGGTCATAAACTACTGCGAGACCGTTTCAGGCCGTTTCTTTACTGTCCGAGCCCCCACGGTCTGGAACAGCCTGCGATCGGAGGTGGTTCAAGCACCTACATTGAACACCTTCAAAAGCAAACTGGATGCTTATCTTGCTGGGATCCTATGACCCCAGCTGACTTCCTGCCCTTTGGGCAGGGGGCTGGACTTGATGATCTTCCGAGGTCCCTTCCAGCCCTAATGTCTATGAAATCTATGAAATCTTTGCACAAATCATTCTGAGTTACGGCTGGGAGCTGCACTTCTATCTGCACCCCAAGACATCAATGCATGGCATGAAATTATAATGGGAGGGTACTTAGAGTGAGTGCAAGGTAGTAGTTTTGGGCTACTAGTGGGTGTCCTGGTCACCCTTTGGGGCCCATTCCTGCTATGTGCAGCAATTTAAAAAGTTCATTAACAATTAGTATGCAATTCACACAGCCATTCAATAGTGATATGTATGAGGTTTTTTATATAGAGAGCTGAAGAAGACGACTCAAAGCACTATAACATTCTAGCTTCCTACATGTACAACCCACTAGCAACAAATTCAGAAAAGATAAGCCTCTCATATTGTTCACTTACTGAGTGCAGTCTTCCAGTAACTATTAAATACGATTACAATTCTTGCCTGTTCACAAAACAGGGTAGCCAGAAAACTAAAATTGTCGGTGAAAGTGTCTTGGTTCAACACTGAAGGTAGAATTCTTCATCCACCTCAGTGACCCCATTCTCTCCTGACTCCAATGCTTTTTCTCCCATTGCCTAAACAGCCTTAAAAATCACCCAAATCTGGCAGCATGCCAAAGTTGTTACCATCCTTAAGCCAAATAAACCACCAGAAGACCCAGGTAGCCACAGACCAATCAGTCTTCTCTCAGAAAGATTTAAACTCATGGAGAGACTTCTCTAAAACTGCCTGTACCCCATCATCGATCCCCAGCTCCAAGAGGAACAGGCTGGCTTCCATCAGGGCTGCTCAACTACTGGCCAGGTCTCCTGCCTCACTGTGGACATCAAGGCAGCTTTTGAAGAAAGGCAGCAGCACAGAGCAGTCTTTGTAGACTTATCTGCAGCCTGACAGAGTATGACAATGAGGCCTCACTCTGAAGCTCCTTCAGAAAATCCCCAGCAAATATGGTCCACTTTCTGCAAAAACTCATCTTCAACCATTAATTCACTCTTCATATTGGAAAAGACTCTTCCAACAGGCGCCCTCTGAAGAATGCTGTGCCTCAGGGTTCTGTCCTATTAACCTTGCTCTTCAATATCTATATCTCAGAGTTGCTCCCCACAACATCAAAAAAATACATATACACAGACAACATCACCCTAATGTTCACAGGAACCTGGAGCAAGGTCTGAGAAAGGACCTCACTACAACAAGCACTTACTTTCAGAACTGAAGACTCAAATAAAAATCACCAAGACTGTCACTAGCACCTTCCACCTCACCCATGAACTAACCGAAACAACACTGAATATTAAGTGTGGAACAAACTCCATCACTTTTAAAATCCACCTAAAGTATCTTGGAGTCACCCTGGACTGCATCCTCACATACAATACACATTACCCAGAAGCCAAAGTACAAGGTTGCAACAACCTGCTCCATTGACCAGCTGGCCTCAGATGGGGAGTTAACCCCACTGTACTTCAGATATCCACCCTGTCACCAGCACTCCACAGCTGAGTACTGTGCCCCAGTGTGGTGCAGAAGTGCCCACACTCACAAAGTTGACAGGGCACTCAACAATAGCATGCGACTCATATCTAGCTGCATCCACTCTATCCCTATGTCACAGCTTCAACTCATCAGGAGTACTGTTCCCCCTGATATCCGCTGTGAGCGGCAAAGCCTCTGCCTCCTTCGCTGCACTGAACTAGATCATAATCCCTACCTATATCAGCACATCTGCTCAGACCCTCCAGTTGGGCAGCGCCTCTGATCAAGGAAACCCCTTATCGTCCACCTGCACCACCTGTGGAAGACCAATGGGCCTCTGAGAACTTCAGGCTCAAAACTTTCATCCCAAACCTCTCTACAAGACCTCCCAGCTTTGATTTGGGCAGGTTCTCCTGGATACACCTCAGTTTCGAAACTGGCTATGGCCACTTCCACCATTACATGCATCAAATGGGCCTGACACCAAGTGCCACTTGTGAATGTGGTGCCCCCTCACAGACCACAAACCACATAGTTACAGAATGCTCTATCTTCCATTGCCCTGCAAACCCCAATGCCCTCGACAACCCATCTCACTCCTGGCTCAGCTCTGTCCAATGTGAAATATGAGTCCAGCACACTGTTTTTGTCATACGGGGGAAAAAAATAAAAACTGGAGGCACTGGTCTAAAGAGCTTTTATTAGAGGTTAAACTTCTTGTTCTGGAAGTGCAAGTTCTCCAAGTCTGTAGCATTAGTAACCCATCTTAAAATGTCATTTTTAAGTTCATTCTAATCTTGCTGTGTGAGGGATTTACATGAATAATGTTAGCTCTAATGGATATTAGAACAATAAATCCCTCACATCAAAAGAAAAGTAAAATCCAAAAAGTTTTCCAAGTATTTTTGCAGCTTTGGCTTTAGCTGAAAGAATAAAGTTTTAATATCAAGGCATGTAAATTTACAAGAAGCTATTTACAAGTATGTAGCCTGCATTTTCAATACTATAATGACTTGTATGAGCCACTGAAAGAATTAATGGAAGATACGGTTTCTTAGTCTAATAATCACACTAATGGCTCTGTCCAGAAAGAAAATTTTTGTTCCTTGTGTAACAGGGCCATGACTGAGACCCTGTTGCTAAAGGAATGGGGAGGTGGGCCCCGCCCCTAGAGAACCAATGACGACTGGACTCAAAGGATAAGAAGGAGAGAGAAGATGAAGGGGAAGGCGCCTTCAGGCACCGCAGAGGAAGAGAGAGAGAGAGAGAGAGAGAGAGAGGAGCAGCTAGAGAGAGCCCCACCAGAGAGAAGGATCTGAGAAGGGAGAACCCGGGACGCAGATCCACCTTGACTTACCGTGAGTCTATAGAAATGACGGTGAGTGTGGGAAGAAGCGGAGCCGAGCTGCGGGCTGGAGCCGTAGCTGGCATTAAGAATCGGGAAGGCTACATCAAGCTGGAAAGGACAACGGGAGGGATGACCCCTGCCCCAGACCCCCTAAGGAGGCAGGGTGAGTCCAGAACCCCGGGAAGAGAGAGGGCGAGCCTGACTGGGAAAGAGCTGTGGGGCCTGCATGCCGGCTCTGCTGGAGAGAGACTCAGGCGGCAGCAAGCCACTAATGGGATAATTACCGGCAGCGGCAGTAACAAACCACTAAGAGCATAATTAACCGTGGAGACTGGAACTGTGTGCGGTACCCATTTGTTGTATTATTGGACTGGGACCAGCCAGGAGACCTGGGGGTCCCCAAGATCAATCTGCCGGATTGCATTCTCCAAATAAGGAGTATTTCCTGTAACTAATAGAAACTGGCTGAATAAAAGCACCTGAAATAGATCAGATCCAGTGTGGTACTTCCTGCAGGTACTCCCTTGCATAACAACCACTTCCTCCCTATATTTTGTTTAATATACAAGTCGTGGCAGACGAGACTCACGAGGATGGGGGGGTACCTTGCAGGCACACTGACACCTTGCTTGTCTGAAAAAAATAATATTGGGTGTTCTTTATTGTGCATCATACTACAGTTTAAGTTTATAAAAGAGGGCCTCTATTTTTATCTTTACTGCTCCAACTAGACTTTCATTAGCTCTGATTTCATGTTGGAATTCTCAGAGTTGAAAATCTGAATTTATACGCTTGATGTTGTGATCTTTCAAAAGAAAGCAGTAGTGGTAGCAGCTTATTTACAGATTTCATTAAAACAATACAGTAAAGTGAACAATAGTAATTTTATATAATAAAATAAAAACATTTGTATATTTTTAGCAAAAAAATAGTTAATAGGATTATCCATTATACTAGTTTACCCAAAATGAAAACAGAAGGTAGTATATGATGAAGGATACAAAAAAATGAAGAGGTGGACAATAAAACAAAGTTTATTTACTTTCCCTTTTTCTTTGTGTAAGTAATACAAATGCATCTAAAGCATACAGGACAGGATCTGAATTGTTAAAGAGAAGCCAGATTGTTTTTTCTTTGTTAACCTAGTATTTAAATTTTCCCATTAATGTAGAGTTCCATTCTCCTCTTTTTTCTTTGAAGAGGAAACAAGACCATAAATAGGGATTTACTATATTTCCCCAAATACAAAATGACCCTAAATTTAAGGCACTAGCCCAATAATTAGTTTCTACATATAGAAAATGTATACATTTGTTCTAATTTTCCATGTATAGAATCTAACTGTTGGAGAATCACCTGAAATTTTTCCCCATTACCACTGCAGCAGGAAAAGCAGTGGTAGGGGGTCAAGTGGTGAGACAGGCAGTGGGAGACAGGCAGCTTGCACCCTGCCACCTGTTCCACCACCCATGTAACTCCCCCTCCTGCAACCTTAGGCCCCCAACACCCTTCCCTCCCAGAAACTCTTCCCCCCCTGTGCCCCTTACCCTTGTTCCCATGCCTGTAGGCAACATCTTTGCTGCTGCCTGGGGCACGGAACATAATCTCAGCCCAGCCTCCTAGCATCAGGGCTGCTGTGGGACTGGGACTGGGCTGGGGCCATTCTCTGTACCCCAGGCAGCAGCGTGGACAAAACTTGCTGGTGCCAGAGCAAGCGTAAGGAATGAGGAAAGACAGGGAAAGGCCCAAGGCTTCCAAGAGGCAGAAGCAGCATGTTGGGGGGAAATGGGACTCAGTGCAGGCCCAAGGTGGCAGCCAACAGCTACAGCTCTGGTCCCAACAAGAACCATAGCAGCTGTCTGCTACCCACCACTTCATACTCTATTCCAAAATGAGGTCCTTTTTCCCCTCCATGTTAAACTGGAGCAGAGGGGGGCAGGGAGGTGGACCTTGTTTTGGAATCCAGTAAATATGGTACGGCATATAATCTCAGTCTTCTCACAAAGTCCTATTATGTCTAAATACATGGGGTTCAACACCATCTGCCCATGACAACTGCAGATCTCATTAGAGTGAATCTCCATTTAGTAATGAACTCTCATAGTCTGTAGTTTTGCACACCAGACAGGTAGGTTTCTAAGCCAAAAGAGTGCTTTATTAAACTTAAAAAATGGGAAGTTTGAGAAAGTTTCATTGCCATCTTTAATTCTTAAATTTATCCTGTATTTATTTAAATATAGTGGAAATATTGGGTCAGGACTCTCGCCACATTTCCCAGGCCATTTGTCTGGAGAAGAATATAGATGTTATTTAATCATCAAAACAAAGGTATATTTGGCAAAGGAGAGACTTTTATAATTTTATTTCTTAGGGTATCTGGTAGGTATCAAAGATAAACTTCTCATCCAGCAGTTTAAGAATTCTTAATTGAGCTTACCAATTTTTACAGTTAGCCTTAATTCAGCAGGTTCTAGCCAGGCAACATTTTTTTGATAATGTGTTAGCTTTTCCACTGTCATTACTATCTGCTTAGTTTTGTTTTTATCAAGCATCATGGTTCTCATGATATAATGATTGAACTGAGTTTTGATTTTTATTCACCTACATAAGATCAAGGCCAGCTATCCAGACAGACTCCCATCTTTCAGTTAGTAATACAGAGTGATATTACTTAATGTGAGAAAAAGGCTTTCATTTTCAAAACACCCTTATATCTGTATTGTCTGTTTGGATCCATTTAGGCTGCAGAAAATTGCTCTCTACCTGCCTTGCTTCCATTTGGTACTTTGAAACTCATTTTCAGAAGTAAGTGAAAGTCATTTTCAGAAATAAGTATCGTGGCTTAGAAAAGCAAACAGATTGTGATATAGTCAGGAGGCTTGCTTGGGATGCAAAGTCTTGGGATCTGTTGGTTCTAACTGAAGCATTCCCGATTATTTGGTAGATATTCTTCCTAGGTGACAAAGAAAGTTCTCCAGTATTTGAAAATCTGCTATTTTGTTCATCTGTGGCTCAGAGTACTTCAGTGTTCCTGATGGTACTCTGAACCATTATGAATGACTCAGATGTAGACCTATATAGCTAACACTATCTGCAATCATCTTCTAAGGAACATGTACCCTTTTGGAATTTCAATAAGACAGATGTCTTTGGGCTCCAAACTGACAAATGTAAGGAAGATTTAAATACAGGAAGTCCTCAACTTACAATGTTTTGAGTTACATTTTGCACTTACAATGTTTATAAATTGACACCGTTTCAACTTTATGACGTCAGTTTCACCTTGACTACGCTTGATCCGATACAACGCCATGCCAGCAAACAAGTTTTCTGCATCACTCATCTCTCTGAAGAATATCTGTCCAAACTTCCTTGGACACTTTC
The DNA here is from genome assembly GCF_052110815.1 of Crocodylus siamensis. Classification (NCBI taxonomy): domain Eukaryota; kingdom Metazoa; phylum Chordata; order Crocodylia; family Crocodylidae; genus Crocodylus; species Crocodylus siamensis. The sequence goes on along the minus strand of NC_143400.1, from coordinate 55,039,961 downwards.
TTTAAGAAAGCAGACAAGACTCCAGAAAAACATGCAGCCAAGACTCCTGAGAAGACTCCAGCCAAGAACCCTTCAAAAGATCTAACCGAGAGCCTTTCAAAAAGTCCAGCAAAGTCACCTCAAAGAAGTCCTTCCAAATCAATATGATTACTGTTGACAATATAAGTACATTAATGTGGCTATATTATTCATCTATAATTGAGTGAGTACAAAATTCTGGGGTATTTTTGGTGAAAATAAGGTATTGGGCCTTGGTTCAGGAACTAATTCCCCATTTATAACCTTGTTTCTTATGAGAAAATTGGTTCCGAGTTACAATGTTTCAATTTAAGACGTGATTTTCAGGAACCAATAGTGTCATAAGTCTGAGGACTGCCTGTATTGCAATTTTAAACTCAGCATGTGGCATTTTGTTTACTGCAACTCTTAGCATTGAGTATTAGGTTTTAACTGTAGAGTTAACAAGTCTATAGGAAAGACAATCGCTCTTGGTTAGAGTATGGCCACAAGCCCCACTGTTCCTATTGTTGTCCAATGCCATGCTACCCAGATGACTGGAGATATCAACTTGTCTCCTGCCCCAAGCACTGATGGAAGCATCCTGGCTCTGTAGCCCTACAGCTGCTCCTTGACACAGATTTTATGTTCCAGTTTTTCCTCCCTATGTAAGAACACAGTATTCGACTATGTGTTAAATCAGAGACAATTGATCTATGCATTAGGGATGCACATTGCTAAATACAGGCACATTTTATACTAAGATTCCATATTAAAAGGTTTATAGATGTTGCAAACATTCTATTGTATCTAAACTTGGGTAAGGTCTTTTTGGGTTTGGGGGCTTTTTGCCTGAAACTGTTTTTTGGTGACAAATCCAGGTTCAGCTACATTGGAAGAGCTGACAAATTCATTTCAGCTATACCAGTTGTTTAATGACAAAAAAACCCAAAACAATTGTGAAAAAATTAAAACATTTCAAAATTTTAAAAATGAAATGTTTCAATTTTTCCATCTGAAACATTTTTATCCAGAATGTTCATTTTCATCTTAAGAAAAAAAGTGTTTATTCCCCTCTGAGTATAGATATATATGGGTATTTTTATGGTTAGTTACAAGAAACTCTTTCATCTACTGGAGTTCATTATAATCTGTAAGAGCCGATTATTTATAAGCATCCATTAACCTGTTTCTTGTATAGAAATTGAATTTTAATATAAACTGTCTCAATTGCTATAAGAGGCACCATGGGGCACAATCATTTAGATAATTGGAAAGAATGTCCCAGTTCAACCCTGTTCTCTTCTTGTTATAAGACACAGGTAAAAGGGGCAAGGAATTGCAGCCTTTCATACATGCAGCCTAACCCACCTGTCACATGGACTCACTGGCTTGCACTTGCTAAGCCAAGGCTTGCACTGGCTGAGCCAAGGCTTCAGCCACATTTTAACACTCTGTTCTCTTGTTAACCTTCTGTTCAGAAGGACACCACTGGCACTGAAGACCCTACCCTCTACCATGTCCAAACTGTTGACTATGAAAGGCTTTACACATCCACACAAAGGAAATTGTGAGGAGTTTTTGGTCCTCTGATTCTTTTGTTCCTGTGCACAGGATAAAGTTACATCTAATTCTCATTAAGGAAAGAGATTATCATCAAGCTTGTGCATTCCTGGACTTTCAACAGAGACGTCTCAGTGACGGATCTGCACATGGTGGCAGTATAAAAGATGGGTTTTTTGTTCTTGTTTTTGCTGCTAAAGTGGGTGTATGAATTCTCCATGGATAGGTCACATGAGTTGGGTTTTCAGCATGAACCAGAGTATATAATCAAGCCAGCAGTATAGTCCGACTCCATAGGAGGTAGGTACCTCTCTCCCATTGACTTTCAATAGGAGCTAGGCAAATTCACCACTTAGACATTTCTGTAAACCCTACTAAACACTTGTTTGCATTTTAGGTCTTTAAATACCTTTTTAAATCTAACCCAGAGTAAAAAAAAGACTGTCATTACTTTCAGTGGTTCAGACTCCCCCATTCTTATATTCCCCCACTGCAGCTGACTGGAGAGGTAACTCTAAGCCAGATTTGGCACAAGGAAACAAGCAGAAAACCAGTTTTCCTTTTTTTAAAGCTCCTGTGGAAATACTTCTTAATATGACTTCAAAGCTTGTACAGCTGGGATGGGAAAATGTCATCTTGCAAGAAAAATACATTATTGTCAGATCACTGAGTATTTATGATGCTATATTCTATTATACATTTTTTCTGAAGTGTTAATGTAACACATGAAGGTGATTACTGCTATATTGCTGCAAGAAAGTCAGCATGAAGATCAGAGCTTTGCATTTTATATTTTTCTAGCAAGCACCAATACAGCAATTTTGCTGCTCTGAAGCTGACAAATGGATTTCAATCCCCATAATATACAAAAGAAAAAAAATTTCAGCATCCCTTTTTTCAGCTGAAAGTTTTTAAAAATTGGCATTTCCATTTTTAGGTGATTGCCTGCATCCCTTTTCAACAAACATTCCAGACACAACTTTTAATCTGAAATCATTATTTCAGTGTATTATTTATATGCATCTGATCAATTCAAAATCCTTTTTCACTACTACAGTGTCAAACTCCTATACTCCTATACAGTGTCAAACTTGAGAAGCTATACCTCAGTAAATCACATCTCACTTGCATAGACAGGTATTCACATTTTTTAAAAAGTAAGAAACAGTAGCATTTACTAGAATCATAACAGAGAGCACTCAGTTTTCAAGTGTATTTATTTAGCTAAAATAAGAATCTTGTATAAGCATGGAGGCATTTAGAGTTGAATAAGCTAAAAGCTTGCTATTTGTAAGGATGATAACACACCTTTTAGAACAAATTGTACAGTCTCATCATCCTTGCAAGTACATATGTTATTGAAGAACCAATGGAAACTTATGAAAAGCACTGACTAAGAGGGTAAATATAAATTTTCTGTGATAAACACCTTCTTGGTATACTTTATGATGTGCATTTTTCAGTATTTTTCTGAAAGCTCCCAATTCTTCAGCTCATTTTATTAACATATTCAGGGTTATAAGCCTCAAGGCTCTTAAGGATACAAAGATCCAAAACAGAAGTAATCATTTTCTCAGTGGTATTATTAGTGAAAATTGTGAATTCATTTTAAAAAGTCATGTCTCCTTACTATGAAGTTATGCCACTTACTAACTTTAGGCTAGATTCTCAGCTGGTATAATTGGGGGCATTTTTACTTCTTTACATGGGTGAGCATCTAACCCACATTAGAAAGAAGCATTTGCAACTTCTATGGATATGGTTGAGCAGAACTTTCTGTTTAGGGACTGATTTTTCACAGAACTCTAGAATTCACATGCATGGGAGGATTGCCTTGAAAACTGCTCTTCCATTTGAATTAACACCACAAATATGGGGCATATGCTAAACATGTTCATGAAGGAAGCAAGCATGCATGTTTTGAAAAAAGTGCCTGTGACTAGGATTTACAGAAGCTTTTGGATGTCATAGTTGCCAAACACCCAACCTGAATGACAAATTTTAAGACAATGAGTTTTAAGTGCTTTATGAAAATTAAGTCTCTTAAACGTAACTGAGGTTGGGAACAACTACAGAGGCACAAATAATTAAAAACTAGATACTTCTGAAATCTTGCCCAAAGTAATATAAAGTATAATATTTTTAAAGGTCCTTTACTTCCTAGAGGTGCAAATAAATGCCTTATTGGATTTACAGAAGTGCTGAGGTATTTACTTCCTACTAAAACTCCTCATCTGCATTTTTAGATGTCTAAAGGCAAATACCTCCAGGGTACATACAGGCATTATATTTAGATGGACCTAACCATGACTAGGTCAATCTAAATGCCCACTTGTGCAGGTGTTCAGAGGGATTAAAGTCACCCAAAAAATGGCACGTCAATGTTGCCTCAGGAGGTGCACTTAGATCGAGATTGGGTTAACCCAATCTAGGAAAGGATTAACCCCATCTCCCAAACACTTGTAAGCATTTTAAGCACAGCTCCTGTGCGGGGAAAGCCCAGCCATTCACCCCAACCCCTCGGCTGTACTATCTATTCCTCCCACTACTCCTCCCCCCCTGCCGCCCCCACCCTGACTGGCTACATTTAGCCCTCCAACCTCCCTCCTGACAATTTTACATTTAGACCCATTAAAGTAAGATGCATGAACATAGACTGGGTGCTGCAAACAACTACACACACTCCTAAAGTCAGACTTAGACACTTTTGAAAAGCATTTAGGTTATTTTGATAATGTTATCCCTGGTATGATATTGGAGTACCTAGACACTAAAAGGTTACTGGTAATAATAATGTAATACAACAGAGAGCTGCAACTACCAATTGGCAACAAATTCTTACAACATCTGTTGGTCCTTCTTTGCCAATTCTATTCCTCCTCAGAGATCAGTTACCAAAGCTATAAGAAAGTTTCCTCAAAAAACTGCAGAAAATAAAAATGATATGCTGAGTTCTTCTTATCTTACAAAGACTAATTTGCTAGCAATGGAAATACTGGTCTTGCTTTAGTGCTTTTACTACCCTATAAGCACCACATAAATGAGCCCATGGGTAATCAGCTATTTTGGATATAGCAATTCCACATACCCTCAACCCCAACAGTTACCTGAAGAGAAAATGAGGGAAGGGAAACTCTCCCAAATTCAAACATGGAGGTTACAGAGTCCAAAGAAACAAGATTGTTAAATAAAGTAGTTTTAAAAGTCTTCTTCTAGCATTATTGCATCACTAGAGAAATGGCTCTTAAACAGGCGTGGGTAAAATGGTGGATCCAGACAGTAGCTGGACTCTAATTCCCAGCATCCCCTGCCCACCCGATTGGGGGCAGTCTCCATGGAGACCCCAGCCACAGCTGTGCTGTGATAGCACAAGGCTGGAGTTGCCATGGAGACTAGCCCCAGCCATGGTGGCAGGGCACACCGCGGGGCAGGTCAGGGGGCTGCTCCAGAGCCACTGGGATCTTGTGGTGGGGGCAGCTTGGTCTAGGGCCAAGGCAGAGCCACGATCTGCTGCCTGCACACCCCTGCCCAGAGCATGCTTGCTGAGATCCCGGCTCTGCCCCAGCTCCTTGCAGCAGTGACATCATGGTTCCAAGCCAGGGCAGAGCCGTAACCTGCTGCCTGCACACCCCTACCCAGAGCATACAGGCTGCAGATTGCGGCTCTGCTCTGGCCCCGGACCAAGATGCCTCCACCGCAAGATGCCAGCGGCTCTGAAGCGGCACCCTGTCCTGCCCTGCTGCACAGCTGGGGCCAGTCTCCATGGTAACCCTGGCATTGTGCTAGCACAGCCCTGCTGCAGCTGCGGTCTCCATGGAGACCAGCCCCATCCATGCCACTGGGAAATGAAGTCCACTGCCAGCCAGATCTGGCCTGTGGGCCAGACTCTGCCTGCCCCTGCTCTAAAAGAGGTCACTAAGGTAAATGTTTTTCCACTATATTCTATTCTACACTCTAGTCAATTTAATTCCTCTGGAAAAATCTAGAATAAAATAATTATTGACTTCCAAATCTGTCTGATTTCTGTAAGCTAAGGCTTCCTTCTTGCAGCCCTTCCGCAAACCAAATTTATCTTAGAACCTAGCATATCTAGCTTGTCCCATAAAAGTAATAATACTATACCTAATTATATTATAGACCAAAGACAGACAGGGCATGCAAGTCTTACTTTTGTTTAGTCATACAGACTTTTTCAGCACTTCTTCAGGAAGGAGAAAATAGGTCTTTGTTCTTGTACTGGTAAAACTATTCTATTTCTCCTGGGAGACAAAGACAATGATCATCTGAAACAAACTGATCATGGCTCATTCTTCTTGCCAGAACAACCAACTCTGTAATTCTTTCCACAGTGCTAAAAATGCATTTCCTTTCTGCCATAATATTAACTTTCATATTTTGACATAAATACCATCAACATACCACTGGCTGTGTCATTTCCAGTACCATACAAGGCAGTGATAGTCATCATGGCTAAATACAGATGTTCAAAAAACCCACAGCAAAAGCTATCCCTGATTGGCTGCTTGGCATAGGGCAGCAGTCCCCCTTCCTCTTCCCTCCCCACACTGCTCTGTCTGCAATAGATATCAGAGAATCACAAAGAAACCAGACCGAAAGGCACCCCCAGGCCTGGCTGGGGGTGCCCAGAGTTGGAACCCAGGCAGGGGAGCCCCTATGCAGATTCTTGGCAGGGGCAGGCTAGGCATCGACATCTCCCTAGAGCCACAATGGGGGCTAGGGACATTCCTGCTGTGGGTCAGGGGAGGGGACGGGAGGGGAGGGGAGCAGGGCAGGATCACTCAGGGCCAGGCTGATTGGTGGAGGGGCCCTGCTTACAGCTTGTTCCTGACCAGTGGGAAGGCAAAAACTGCAGTTTTAAATATAGTACCATTTTTGCCTCTTGCCACTGATTGGCTGAGGGGCCCCCAGATAACCCTGCTGTTTGCTGCTGACTGGCGAGGAGGCTAATCAGTGCCATGTTTAAACCATGGTTTTAGCTTCCCTGCTGATCCTCCACTGATCAGCAGCGAGGCGTGGGGCAAGGGACGAGGTACATGTGGGGGAAACAGGCAAGATTAAAGGAGCTGCCACACGCTCTACTTCTGTGAATTCAGTAGGTTCCTATCGATGAGCCATGAACATCTGTTCTGTTATGGCTATAGAGTACTTGCTGCATGCTTATAACACAGTAGGTGCAATGTCTGTAGCTAGCCCATGTCAGTCCAACCATAAATAGCAGCATCTCTGTATCTAGTTGGTTAGTGATTCATTGCATCTTCACAGTATGTCAAATGGCATTAACTATTCAGTCAGATTGAGCCAGGGTCTGGGTCTCATAGTAAATGAAACCAAGAGTACTCTAAGTTCAGGTTAGGAAACACAATATTTAAAAATATGTTTCAAAACACAGGCAAGTTTTGTTTTTTTTCTGTTTCTCAGTCACATGAAGAAAATCAGAGATCTATCTGAATGTTCCACCTATCAGAAAATTCTCCTTGCAGAGAGTAGCTAGCTATTTACATTTGCAAGATGCATTCGTGGTAATGGCAAAGGTTCTAATTACTTCTATTTTTCCTTCAATATGTGGAAAATCTAGAAAAACAATGACTCCTGCAGAGCTTTGGAAGAATGAGTACTAGGGCCCTCTCTAGCAGAGTGAGCATCCTCTTAAATAGTTTATTTTCCCTGACATTTTATGATGGTAAATTTCATATTTAGCACTATTTATAAGTACATTATTAATTTAATTACAGCTATGCACCCATGATAGATACATTTTATTGATATGATTTGTAAAAATTCTTTGGTCCTATTTCAGTGGCTTTTTTTGGTTCATAAGTTTTTCTATAGCTACTTTAAGCTTTATTTAGTTAACTGTAAGGCAAATTCCTGAAAACATGTTGCAGGATCATATCAACTTTGACAGAATCTTTGATGAAAAAGAATTTTATCATTATTGTTTTGTTTCTACTTTCCTTTTAATTCAACTGTTTATATTAATAACATGAAAATATGTTTAATATTATGCAACATGCACCATTTAACTAAAAATAACTAAACAAATAATTGAAACAGATTGACTTTTTTTTAAAATTAACATTCATAAAATCCTGGAGAAGCAGAGCTGGAAGCAGCCTCCATAGCTTATCTATTCCAACCCTCTGCCTGAAGCAGGATCATCCCTATCCAAACCATCCTACAGAAATCCAGGTTGCTGAAAGATGGGGGAAGAATACAACAACAAAAAACAGTGCTTGACTTTCAGCTTGGTGTGCCCCCTCACCAAGCATAGCGCATGCCCAGAAGCTGAACCACATCAGTTTGACCCAGCTTGCTCAGCATCTGTATAGCTCAGGTGCTTTAGCAGGGCTTTTTGGCAGTTTTATCTAATAGCCAAGTGAATCGCATGAGCTATATAGATGCTGGGGAGCGGGGTCAAACTGATATGACTCCTCTTCCAGGAAAGCGCTGGGGGTTGGGGGAGGGGGTCCCCACCATCTGTCACCAGTCCTACTGTCTAACTTCTTAGGAAAACTACAGTCAACCCTGACACGACACCAGACATTACCTGCCACAGGTAAAACAACAGGACCACAACAGTCAATGTTCTTCTGTAAATGTTGTCAACATACATTCAAAAGACCTCAGGTAGAGATCTACACCCCACACTACAGAGGAAAACAAAAATCTCCACATTCCTACCAACGTGACCTGGCCCCAAATATGGCAAATTGGTCTGACCCTAAGCACAGGGGCAAGATCTTGTAGCCAGGAACATCCAAGTTTAAGTACCAGCAGGAGCACTAGCATATCCCAGCCAAAAGCCAATGCCTCTGACAAAGCTTTAAAAAAAGCCTTGATATGTAACAGCAGGAAGAGAGAGGAAATTCCCTCCCAGTCCCATGCAGCAACCAGTAAAGCCCAGAAACATGCAAAATACCCAAAAATAGAACAATTGTCCAAATGCTTTGATGTTTCCAAATCTAAGGGGTGGGGGGTTTCTCTGACATAATGGAGAATTTCAAAACGTTGGCATTTTATTCCTATTTAAAACAAAACAATATTTAAGATGTCAGCATTCCTGGCTTTAAACCTACGCTGCAGTAACATACAAAAGAATCATTAAAGACTAGTCATCTGCAGACATTTCAAGTAATAAAGGACTGATAATCTCTTCTTATATAGCTGTTTTAATGACCATTCAAAATACTCATTAAAGGGGTGCTTGGCATGCATAAAAATGCAGGATTGTACCAACAACAGCCAGGTTTTTCTGTTTTGTTTTTGTTTGTTTTTTCAAGGATTTTGAGGAGTGACTTGAATTGGAAAACACCATGATTGAAATGAAACTTACTGCAAAACCTTCTTAAAACCCTGATCCTACACATTTCACTTCCTGCATGCAAGTAATCCCAAAGATTTCAATTAAAGTTTATATGTCTATAAAACAAAGCATGTGTATAGGTTGTCTACAGGGTCAGGTATTTATCCAAATCCAGGATGACCCTGAATTTAAGATGACACCCCCCCACCCAAATAATTAGATTCTATACATGGAAACATTAATACATTTATTTTAATTGTTCATATATAGAATCTAATTATTGGAGGACTGTCTTAAATCCATCCCCACCAGCACAGAGGTGAAAGCAATGGTAGGGGGTTCAGGTGGTGGGAGTGAGGCAAGACGGGGGAGGCAGTAAGGGGTTAGATAGTGAGGCAGAGGATGTAGGGGAAGCAGTAAAGGGAGAGGTGGTGGGGGCCCTCCCACCCCAGTAAAATGAGAAGAAATAAAATCTCATTTTGGAATCCAGTAAATATGACAGTCCCATATTTTGAAAGTCTGGCACAGACTAGCACAGAGGGTGGCGATCATTGGTACAGGCAAAAGAAAGGGTTATAGAAGGACTATAAGGCAATTCCATGTCCTGAATGCATGTTTGGGGATAAATTTTCCCTAACTCACTTAAGAGTTTTGCCCTAATTAAAGGATTTTAAATACCAGTATTATTATTATTTGTTATATACGTAACTATTGTTGAGCAGCTGCTACTGTTAACACCAGTTGTGTGGTATAGCTACAAACATCAGACAGTCAGCCTTCACTTTTGGAAGAGGGGATTCTGGGGTGCAAGGTGCCATAAGGTACAATCTGACTGCAATTACATTATTTTAATTTAAATGTTGTAAACTTCTAATGTGTAATGCAAATTCTGTGCCTTAATAAGGCGAACTAGACCGGCCCCAATCTTAAAAAATGTATGCACGCAAGTGTTTTCAATGAAGTCAAGAGTACAATAACTTATATACATAAGCATGTACACGATTAGATACAGAGCCCTCACTACTGCAAGGTACATGCCTGACTTATACACACAAGCAGTCCCACTACAATCAGTGGGACTACTTACATGCTTAATTAATTAGTGCCTCTAATATTTTATCTAAACCATCTAAGTATCCACTTCATAAATGGCACCAAAAGTACAACAAAAATATTTCAAGAGTCAGTTATTTTAAAACATAAAAGAAAATATTTATAAATTAATCTGCTTTTATTTTAGAAAGAAAACTGTCACCCTACCAATAGACTATATTATGCTGTTTACAAAGGATTTGAAAACAGGTCTGAGACTTGAAATAAGAAAATCACCACTGATCTAGAGGTAACCAGCTAGTAACACATTTCAATATATAGAAACTAGTAAATGACATAAATACCATCAGGTATAAAAGTATGTTTTCTCCTAATTATGTATATACTCAACAGTCCTGGACTGTTCCAAATGCATCTGAAATACTAGCCAAGTCAAGCAGTTACTAGAGCTGCCTTTTCTTAGTGAAGGATGCACAAAATATTTCTCCCTTCTAATAAGTAAGCAAAATACTTTTAAGTAGACAATATAATGTTTAAGTGATCTTGAAATTCTTATTTCCATTAACAAATCTGGCTCAAGTAACTCTTTCAGACTTCAAAATGCTTTGTACTGTTAACTCGTTCACAGTAGAACAAATACACAAATTAAATCAAAGTTACTTCAGAAAATTTTAAGATGATCATTACTGAAAAATTATTAAATAGGTCAAAAGGTTTTAACAATTAGAAAGTAATTCCATGTATGTTAGTTCCTCAGTAAGAGTTGCAGCACTTGACAGCATGAAGCTATCAAGTCAGTGTCACAACTTCTGCCTTCAGAATCTGCCCACATTAAGTTCAAAAGAGACAGATTTAAAAACAGCATTATAATAGCCTTGTTATGGAAAGGATGACTTCAACAGGCCTACAAATATCAGGGGAAAATGTAGAATAATTCAAGCACAAACACTTTGATTTTACAGAAATAGTTTCAGAATATCCCTTTAACCAAAAATTGTTGAAAATACTCATTTTCTTCTGAAACAAAAAGATAGCTGTTTTTAAAAATGTAAAAAAGCTTAATAGAAGAGGATCTGGATTCTGACTAGCTTTAAGTATGACCAAATTTGCCCATAATTAAAAGCTACATGGGTAACAGAAGAAGCAATCTGCTGTTATGACTTCATAAATAATGCTGAACAAAAATTTCAACATAGCACCTTTAAGATGATTTTTATATTTTGTGTTCTTGAAATCTTTGTGCTGCCCTTAGTATTTCTGAGACTTCTGTTTTTTAAGTAGTTCCACTAGGCTCTATTTATTAGAGCCTTCTGAATCAAGTCATTTTAATTTGGTGCTGAAGAAACATGTATAGAACAAAATCATTCTAATATTATTCTGAAAAAAACAGAACACAAACTACAGTTAAACCAGCCTGTCAAGAAGTAAAAGCCTATAATTTCTCTTATCAATACTAAATAATTAGTCTTTTCTTGTGCAACAAAATTAGCATTAATGAAGGACTTTTAGAACTTCATTGCAGCAACTGTTCTGTCAGGCCACCTTTGTCTGCCGTCCTTGGTTACATCTGATTTCTTCCGTTTTTCAGCCAGGATCCAGATGGCTAGAGGGACCAATTTGTTATGATTCAATGATATTCTCAATAAGCACAGCCCACTCCAATCAGTGTCTCTACTCTTAACAGCAGTACATTTCTTGGACTAGAGCTGTCATATGTTGACACCAAGGGTCTTATCAGACATCTGTTTAAATTAAGAGATCCAAATTCCTGCTGATTAATTACTTTTTTCTGTGAATAAACAGGAGAATCATGAGTTAATTAAGGTACATGTTCAATTACACTAATTGGTGTCAGGTGTACTACATATCAGATACAAGGAGAAATGCTTGGCTGCTTTAGGATGTGGATGCTGCTACATATTATACATACAAACTGGCTACAGTTTTGTAAATCAGTTAATAGCCTTTTGAGCAAAACATTGCATAAGACCTACTTTCTTGCAAATCACAAAGCTAAGCTGCAAATGAACTGAACCTAATTTACCCTGGTATAGCTTCACTAATTTCCACCCAAATAAATCTGGCCCACTGTCTTAACACTAGCATCAGTGCTGCATACTGCAGTTGCAAAGCAGCACCACAAATAAAATGTTATATAGCTTCTGGACCAAAATTCCCAGAGAAATTTTGTGTGTCTGATTTGAAAACTGAAAACAGTGACTTGAGGGGTTTTTTGTTTTGTTTAAAATCAGTGAATAGTGGAAGAGAGAGCGGGGAGATTTGCTAGTATCCTCCCTGAACAATCAGGTCTTTCTGTGGTGACCAAGGAGGTGCTGTGAAAGACTGAAGCCCTCTTCATGCCATGGAGCTGATCAAGTGGCAGAAGTCCTCCAGCTACAAAAGCCATTACTGCTGAGTTGTCTTTATGGTAAGATTTCTATCCCCAAAGCTTCACCAGTAGCAATGCCAGGTTGCTGATATGTTTCACCTAAAGGTATTCTTTAGGATTCTGTATTATGGAATCCCATTATATATAGGTTATATAAATACCACAAAATGCCAGATTTACTGTTTGCTCAAGATTTTCCACAGTATTTTCTAAGGGGAAAATGAAAAAGAATTAATAGGAATAAAAATGAAAATATTTGTTGCTTATTTGTTGTTCATCATCGGATCTATAGTGCAAATCTGAGAGAGCTGTATTTGCCACTAGTTTAAATACTTCTGTAAATGAAATTCTTGGAAATAGGTACAAGAGAAATATAATATGCAATACTAGTGGAGTATCATACTATCACCTAAGAGCAAGTCTGCACTGCCACCCTGGAACTGCCAGGGTCAGCCATTCTTCAGCACACCTCCCTCACCTGGCTTCTTACCACACACCCAGTCCAGAAATGCAGTAATATAGCCACATGGCATACACATCCCTGTGACCTGGCTTGACATCTGTCTCCAATGTTCATGGGACCATAGAAAAGTAAGGCTGCAAAGGGCTCCACAAAGTCATTTAGTCCAGACCCCAGCTCAAGACAGGTTCATCCTTAATTAAAACATACCAGCCAAGTGTCTGTCCAACCTGCTCTTAACAGCCACCTTGGGATGCCTTCATCACTGCATTCTAGGTTTGGTATGTGCAAGTGGAAGGAAGCCAGAATGCTAAATAAAGGTTAGAATTATGCGTGCAAGTTTCAAAGAAGTTCATAGTGTCATTCCAAGATCATTAGCCTGGCTCCAGACATTCAAGTCACCACCAGCATAAGCCTGATGCAGCTGTAAAATATAAGATATCACCACAGTGCCTCTGTCAATGGAACTAACATAAAATACTGAAGCATAGCAGAGGAATATATGATTGAGCTATATAAAAAGGGCAGATAAAAATCAAAGGACGGAGCCTTGAAAACCACATGTCACTGAATGTCATATGTCTGCAGTCACAGACTCTATCTAGTTTGCCTCTAGGCATATTAATAAATATACAGGCAGTCCTCAGACTTACAGCAAAATTGGTTCTTGAAAACCAGGTCTTAAGTTGAAATGTCGTAACTTGGAACCAATTTTCCCATAGGAACAATGTTATAAATGGGTGATTGGTTCCTTTACAACTCTCAGTACAGTTGCGTCCAGCTGGTAAGTCTGGAAGGGGAGGGAGAAAGGAAGGGGGAAGGGAAGGGCATGGGGGAGGAGGAAAATCAATGTCTCCACAATGATGGAGGAATTGGGGCTGGGGCAAGTGCTGTCCAGCTGGGGCAGGAGAGCACTGGACAAAGGCATGGCTTGTCTGAGGGGCAAGAGCAGCTCCTGCCACTGTACACCAATGGTCCGGGAGCTGCTCATCTAGCAGCTCCCACCACTGTTCCCACTGCTTGTCCAGAATGGCACTGGGGTGGGGGTGCCACCAGATCTGCACAGGGTGGGCAGGACCAGGACTGCACCGCACTGCAGTCCAGGTGGGCAGCAGAGGCTATGGGGGGGTTATGGTGAATTTTTGCTCTGCTGCCCACCCCTCCCTGATCTGGGGGCAAATGCACTTCCCCGATGCCTCCCACTGCTCACCCAGTTCAGGCAAGACAGGTGCAGGACAGAGCTGCAGCATATCCGGGGGGTGCGGGGAGCAGGGGGTAGCTCCTGCCACTGCACGCTGCTCATCCAGAGACAGAACAGCAAGCACAGCAGTTCTGTCCCACGCTCACCCCACCACAGCTGGGCAAGTGGCAGCAGGGTATAGTCCCTGCTCCCAGTGCCACCACACTGCACTGCAATTCACCCCTGGCCTTGCCTAATCCACACAGAACCAGGGGCACATGCCCCCCAGCTGTGCACTCCCAGATGAGAGGCAGGAGCCACCAGCAGAACAACTCCCAGATCAGTGACACGCAGTGGTAGGAGCCACCCCCTCCCCTCTCTGCACCCTTTGGATGAGCCGCAATTTCATCCCACACCCCAACGCCCCAGCTGGGCAGCGCTTGTCCCAGCCCATCCCAGGCCCAGCCCCAGCCCCAGCCCCAATCCTTCCATCGCTGTGGGGGCATTGATCTACTTCCCTTCCCTCCCCAGCTGGACACAGCTATATCCAGCACTGTAAAGTTTAAACCCATGTCAAAACCTCAAAACAGGTGTCAATTTATAAAGGTCGTAAGTGCCGTTTTTCGTACCTCACAAAAGTCGTAAGTCAAGGACTGCCTGTATCTTTCCATCATCATGTCTAGTGTTGTATTGTACGGTATGGTGTTTATTGATGAATTTTAAAATATATATCTTTCCTCTATAATACTGTTTATGCAAAGCAACCACACTTGCATTTTTATGCCCTCAACATTACCTGAGTTCTTAAAATCTTCAGACCATGAACAGAGGAGGAACAAGGTCCCTCACTGACCACTGCATACTACTCTATGCCAAAGATAAATGTCATTGCCTTGTAATAGATCATACATTTGTGGTCTATCCATGCAATTTCTCCTAGATCTCGTCTTTGTTTTGGTGGATATTTGCTCCCACACCCTGTCATCTAGTCAGATCAGGTCAGTTGCTTGAAATTGCAGAGGCCTCTGTCTCTGTCACTTCTACATTTAGCCCCTGTTTCAAGATGGTGTTTTTACACCAAGACATCAATAGTCTTTGAGCTATTCTGGGCACTCTGACCCACATTTCTCTTTTCTCTAGTAGTTCAGCACTTTAGGGAATTTTTCTAAGTATACCAGTTCATGAAACTAGATGGTTTGGTATCAAGGAAGACCCCCATTCATGGTCATTAATGCCTTATTCATCTTATGACCTCTCTGGCAATACTTAGCATTGACTTTGTTAATAAACTTTTCCTAGTTTTCCTCTAGGGACGTCTTTTGAGTCTTAATCTTCAAGAATGAGAATCCCATAATAATAGGATCTTTACACAAGACATTACATACCTAAAATTTTGCATCACTGATGATACCATTTTCACAACTATTGCTCCACATTTATTTCTGGAGATTGCAAGCTACCTCACCTTAGTCATTTTGATCTTACACTTTGTTTTTCTTTTTTACTGAGGTAGATTTTTTTTAAACTGATACAGATCAAGCTAGGTGGAGTAATAGATCCACTGGAGCCACTTTAATTGGTTTTTACTCCTGAATGATTCACCTCACGCTGTTGCTGAGTGCTAGAATAGCAGCATTTCTACTTACCAGGAACTGGTACCCAATGTTAATAGCTCCTTGCAAACAGATGAATAGAGCACGTCATCTGCAGGTCTCAATAATGCATGTATTATTGGTCTAACAAAAATGCACTGACTAAGCTCTGTGACATACAGCAACATTTAAAAACTTCTTTAGACTACCTCTTTATCTTCAAAATATTTCTGCTTATACCCCCCTATATCTGATATGTTTCTGTCAACACTGACATCAGTGCGTCGCAACACCATCACTTATCACAGTCATGTAATTTAAAAATTTAGACACAGGTCCCTGGACAAATCATCATGCACTCTTGGAGATATGTATACACCAAATCACCAGGCTTGTCATCATACAATATCATCTTATTTATTAAATAACAAATTACTTTAAGGCAGTGGTTCTTAACCACGGTGCCACAGCACTCTTGGATACCACAAGGTCCTTTAAGGGGTGTTGTGTGGCCCAGCCCCCATGAGAGGCACTAGCTTCTCCACATGCCTAGGACCATGTGCCTGCCCCATCATCTCAGCAGCACTCTTTGAGCTCCAGGAGTATGGGAGGAGCAGAGGAACAAACTGAAAAGTACAGCCCCCATGTCCCGGCAGCTCCTGCACTGTCAACCTCCATGCTTGAAGTGGCATGCTCTGCTGTGGAGGGGTGGAAACAGAGGACCATATTTATTCAGCCCACATCCTTTTCCTACTCCTCCCATGCTCCTGGAGCTGGTTGGGGGGAGGGGAGAGCTGCAGGGAAAAGGAGGGGCTGTAGGAAATGGTCCAGGATTGAAGTCCCTGGAGAAGCAGCCACAGCAGCAGGTACACTCACCTTTTCAAGTACAGGCTGAGGTAGTGGTGATGTATAGGGGGTGCACGTGCACCCCCTGACAGGCCATGCTTGTCACTTAGGCAATGGGTGGGGGGGCAGGCAGGTGCACTGGTGCCCACCCTGCAAGCACCAGCTGGTCACTGTGATCGCTGCAGCCATTTCCAGGCGCTTGCTTCCAGAAGCAGCAGCAGCCACTCCTGGAAGTAGCTGCAGCGACTGATCGTCCCCACCCTGATTGGCAGGATCAGCCGTGGGGGAACTGGTTGCAGGGGCAGTATATGCCCCCCCCAACTAAGACTGTACCAGTCACCCATGGGCTGAGGGACGACTACAGAAAGAGTGGGGCATGGACAGGTCTTGCTCCAGCCACTTGCACCTGGCAACGGCCTCTGCACCAGTGGCTTCCCAAACTACTACCCCATGAAATTCTTTTAAGGGTGCAATGGAGTGTGAGAAGATAAGCACTATAAGAAATAAATTAGCCTTTAAATGCTTTGTCACTAAATTCTGAAATGTTTTGAGGGATGCCTTGACTGGGAAAAATTTGGAAGACGTGTGAGTACTAGGTAACTTGGAAAGAAGTTATCACAATACAACAGAATTCTAGATTCTGAGATGGGGAAAGCATGAGGTTAGCAAACTTAGGATGCTAGCCTTCAAAAGGCAGATTTCATCTGACGCAAGAAGTTAATAGGCATAGTGGCATGGGACAATAGACTGAAAGGTAATGGCAACCAGGAGGGCTCACAACTTCTAAAGGGCACAACATTGTAAGCCCAACAAGAACCTGTCCCAAAACTGATGGAAGCACAAGAGGGATGGCAAGAGACCAATGTGGCTCCAGAAGGAGCTTCTAAAATGCCTCAAATCCAAAAGGAAAGCATACAGACAATGGAAGAATAGACAGGTCATGAAAAATACATACCAGGAATAGCAAGAACCTGAAGAGACAAAATCAGGAAGGCAATGATCAAGTATGAACTGCACCTGGCAAAGAAGATTAAGGACAACAAAAGAGGTTCTATGTATACTGTTCTGAAAAGAAGAATCAAGCAAACTGTGGGTCCTCTGTTACCAAGTTAGGATGAACACCTAACAGAAGATACAAACAAAGTGGAGCTACTCAACAGCTCCATTGCCATTCTTCACAAAAAAATTACCTGCAAACAGACACCTAATAAGGATTATCTTGTTAAGGAAGGGTGCAAGCCAAGGAAGGAGATAACAAAGGAGACAGAGTTTTGTTGGCCCTGAATTAATTCAAGTCAGCAGAGCTGGATAAACTTCATCCCATGGTCCTGAAGGAACTGACAAAAGAGATCTTGGAGCCCTTGGCAATGATCTTTATGAAGCTGTGGGAGATGGGTGAGGTATTAGAGGACTGGAAAAGGGGCAATGTAGTCTCCCTCTTTAAAAAAGGCAAAAAGAATGACCTGGGGAACTACACACTGGTTATACCTGGGAAGTTATGGGGTACATCCTAAGGAAGGTCATTTGCAAGCATTTGGAGGAGGAAAAGCTGATCACAAGCAGCCAGCATCTATTTATGAAAAACAAGCCATGTCAAACAAACTTGATCCCCTTTGACAAAGTAAGTACTTGGGTGGATGAAGGAAATGCTGTGGATAGAGTGGATCTGGACTTCAGCAAGGTTTTTGACAAGGTCCCACATGACCTTCTCATAAACAAATTGGAGAAATGTGGGCTAGAAAAAAAACTACTACAAAAGGATAGATAACTGGCTCAATAGCCACAAGCAAAGGGTAATTGTTAATGAGTCCATGTCAAAATGGAGGAGGTTTTGAGTGGAATCCCACAGAGGTCTGTCCTGGTCCTGGTGCTGTTAATCACATTTATTAATTATTTGGATGCTGGCATAGAAAGCGTCTTGAGCAAGTTTGCAAGTGACAAAACTGAGAAGGATTGTGAACACATTGGAGGATGCAAGTAGAATTCAGAAAGATCTCAAAAGATTGGAAGGTAGGGCTGAAGTTTAACACAGATAAATGCAAGGTGCTACACCTCAGGAGAAATAAACTTGCTTTTCTTCTCATTTCCTCTCTTCTTTCTATTTACCATATTTATCTGAATCCAAGTTAACTTCAAATTTAAGACAAACCCTGAATAATTAGATTCTATATATGGAAAAGTATACAATTTGCCCCTAGCGGTTGGGGGCAGCAGCCTGATCCCTGCACTCACTTCCCTACACGCCCCCCTCCCTGTGCTGCTGCTTCTGACCTACATGCCTTTAAGACTGGCCCCCACTTGCCTGCCCCCCCAACACAATTTCTAACTCTCACTGCCCTGATCCACCACTCTTCCTGCTGCCGTCATCCCAGGCCCAAGCCCCCCACATATGCTCCTGTCCCCATCCCACATGGACTGCTGTGGCATCACCTGAGCCGTGCAGCTGTCCTATTTCCTGAACCACACCTTTGTTAAGCAGCAGCGGGGGTCAGGAGGTGGGCCAACAGTAAGCATCAGGGGATGGGGAAGCAGAGTGTGCTGCTTCCCCATCCCCTGACCCACACTGCTGCCTGATCCCCCACATGCAGTGCTGTGACCACTACATACCCTGACCCAGCTGCTGCCAATCAGAAGTGTAGTTCAGGGAATGAGGCAGCAGCATGTTGGAGGTTAGGCAGGTAAGGTCCAATGAAAAGCACACCAAGTTAAAAAGGAGGAAAAGAGGACTAACATGTCAGTTGATCCACAGTAGCTATTTTATCTATTCTTTCATTTGGTAAGTAGGAACCAAACCAAAGCCACATGCCTCAATGAAACAACTGTTTAATTATTGTGAGCTAGCTTCTACTTTACCATGGTCTCCTGTTTAGCATGGACCCATTAGCAACATGTAGGGGGTGCATGTGGATGTACATGCACCCCCTGAAAGCGTAAGTCACGAAACCAGAAGTTCACTTCTGGTTTCATTGCTGGCTCTATGATCGGCTGCTGGGGAACCCTCCCCACCAGTCAGCGATCTGGGGCCCCCCCAGACTTGGGAGGCACAAGTCGCCCATGCATGGATTTGTCCACATGCTCAACTTCTTCTGCAACACAAGCCCAGGATTATGCCCCTGGGCAAGGAGGGGAAAAACTGAAGAGACCAAAGACATTTAGGGTACTCTGCACTGGTATTTAGGGCTGAATTTGAGGTTGCCCTCCAGACAAGTCCACATGTGCCTCTTGCAGCATCTTAAACCCCTTTGAGACACTGCAAGAGGCATGTGCAGGAACAGGAAAAGGTTCCCCTTGCTGCAAGTTTGCAATATTTGGGCAAAATTAGACCCCTGGATATCCAGGGGTCAAAAAACCAAACAAACAAAAGAGCTAAAAAAAGGCAGGGCAACCAGAAGCTGGGTCCTCCATTGGGATGCTCTGGCTGCCAGAGCATCTCTGTGGTTGGCCCTTGCCCTGGTGCTGAAGCACACTGGCTGCCCATACAGGACAGGCAGTATGCCAGCAGCAGGGCTCCAGTACTAGTAAGTAAAGGGTTGGGGGGGCTGGAGGGAGGGAGGGAACTATGGGGGGACCACCGCTGGCCCCACCTGCTCCCCTAACCCTCCAATGCCTCCCCTGTTCAGTCCCATCTTCTACCTGCCCCCAGAGCCCCCCTGATCCCTTTCCTGCCGGCCCCATCCTCCACCTGCCCAACAAGCCCCGCAATCCCTGCCCTGCCTGGCCCTATGCCCTGCATGCCCCCCCAACCCAGCATCCCAATAATTAAAACAAAAAACCCAGCACTTACCAACAGTTCACCCACACAGTGCAGGGCAGGGTGACAGCCCCAGCAGCCCCAGCCCGGGCCCTGCTGACCCCACTGCCCTGTGCTGACCAGGGGGCATTCTGCCAAGAGGCAATGGAGGCCCCTCCCCCCCCCAGCCCCTGCTTCTACAGTGAGTATAGGCTTTTTTTTCCTTTTTCTATTTTTACAGTGACAGTGCCTGGGGTGGGGGGGCATCCATGGGGACATGGGGGTGCAAGTGGGGGATGGGGCAAGGCAGGGAAGCCATTGGGGGTCTGGGAGAGTGGGCGGGATGGGGGCCAGCCATCAGGGGGGCTGCAGGAATCAGTGGGGATGGGGCCAAGTGGGGAAGCAATCAGGGGGCTGGGGTGGGGCATGTGGGCCCTGGAGGTGGAGTTAGCCTCTGTAGGGGCCATTTGGTCCTTGTTGGGGGGCCTGTTACCCCTGTGGGTGGCTGTTACCCCTCGTAGGGGGGCCGTGGCCCCTGGTGGAGAGCAGCAGAACATATATACATGAATTCATGAAACATTTATTTAGAATTCACTTTATTATGATGATAGAGACACTGGCAGTCTTTCAAATTGCTTTAACACTGTAGATATATCAATGAAACATGCCCAATTGATTGCTCTGTGTGTGGGGGGGAGGTATGTGTGTGTGTATGTGGGTATAGTGGTTTTTTGTTTTAATTGTGGAGGAACATGGATTTTGGGGTATTTTACAGAGTGACTTTGGGATTTTTTTATCATGGATTTTTCAGTTTTCAAATAGGGAACACCAGAATTCCTGCTCAGAGCTGGCATCCTGGACCCAGCTGAAGGTGATGGACCTCCTGGCCAACCAGGGCCAGGAGGACATACTTTGACAGTTCAAAGCAGGACACCACACATGGAACATTTTCCGAGCAATAGCCCAAATGGCTGGGCAGGGGCACGCCTGGCAGTAGTGCCACACAAAGGCCAACTCTGCAGCCACAGCCCACTGGCAGCTGGCCCAGAGGGGCAGATCCCTCTACTGGTTGTGCAGTCCCCATCCAGATCTGGCAGATGTGCAGCAGGTCATAGCCATGCAGCAGCCCCCACTGCCAGACTGCTGCAGTGGGTTAAGGGTGCAGGGAACTCTCAGGGCTGCTTCAGTTCAGCTGGGACAAGGGGTAGTGTCGCCAGGTACCAATTGGCCAGGCCTCAGAAGCTCCTGAGAGTGAGTATCCAGGAGCTACTTACCAGGGCAGCTTTTTGTACTGATTGGGCCAGGACAGGGCAGTTTTTTATTCTACTGGGGACAGCACAGGTGCTGGCCCTGGGCTCTAGTTTCCCCTGGCTGCAGATCCAGGAGGAGCCAGGCAGGGTTATTTTGCCCCAAGTGGCAGAACAAAATGCATGTTCAAGCATGTGTGCTAAGGCAAAAAGCCCCAACTCAAATTTGTACCACTTCTATTTGAGCTGCTGCAAGCACACGTGCTTGCATGTGTGGATGCACCCAAGCAGTCCAATAACCTGCCCTTCTACTTTTATATTGTACTTTGTAGCCAGTAAAGCCATCCTTGCTTTTGAAGCAGAGCCATTCTAAGAATTGGTCTGCAGACCACCTGGCTCTCTCTCTTTGCTTATCTCATGAGCAATAAAGAAATAAGATGAAGAAGGACCAAAAATCAGAAGCAGGAAATTGTGGGATTGCTACAGCAGTAAATATCAAGCATACTGCAGAAAGGGAAGGGCTATGTAGCAATACAAGTCAGACTGCACACATCCAGAAATGCAGCAGAACTTCAAAATTTGGGCTGGACTGCTACCAGAAGTTGAGCTTGGGCTTTTGCAGTGTAGGTGGTTAGAGTATATGAGCTTTAAGGCAAGTGCAAGGCCAACTCAAACTGTCAGTACAGACTTTGGCAAAGAGCTGAGAGCAAGTGCAATAGATAGCCAAGAAGCAGATCAGAGGGTGACTGTTAGGGAAAACTAAATAGCGAATTTATTTCCTACCCTAACCCCAGCTGCCAAAACAGTCATAGAAGCTTCCACATCATTTTTCAGGCACTTCTAATGTGGAAAAATAAAGACATTAGGGACATGTGTTTGGCATTCTCCCATAATTACCAACCTCTTTTCTGTTCACATCACAGATTTTTTTCCCTTCCATACCTCCTCATCCTACTGAAGTGGGATCTAGACACCCTGACTTCTCTAAAGCTCCACCAATTGAAGTGCTTGGAGAAGGCTGCACAGATCCTGCACATGCTGTACTCTCCAGAGCAGTCAACCAGGTACTTTTACAAACACTAAATGCACTAGCAAAATAAAATTATACTTACTAGGTTGCATTACTCTTTCTTTTCCCTTTTATTCTTTAATATATAAAGATATGTGATATGTCTTGAGAGTATTTCCTGCAATTTGCAAAGTATTGCTTAATTTTCCAAGCAATAGTAGAGATTAGATACTACTGTTTTACTACATTGTCAGCATATTCTGAATTGAGAGGAAAACAGAAAAATATACAAATTCTTACCATTCTCCCCACACAGCCATTTGTATTAGCAGTAAAACCTCAGACCTTTAAATGCAGTAACTCAGAATCAAGCTTCTTCTCAATAAAGCCATACTTCATACTCAAGATGCATGTTCTTGTGCATTCAAAGTCTGCCTCAACTCAGATTCCAGTTCTGAGTTGTAAAACCTGCATCTGGCTGAAGGTTGAATATTAAGACCAGTAGGGCATAAAAAACAGAAAATGAAAACTTAATCTTCAGAGAGCATTATTTCTTTCTTAAGTCTTAGTTTGGACTAATCCCTTTCTCATTACAACTCTGGTATGGATAAATAGCGTATGAAATAATATCTGAAAATGTTAGAATGTTTTACATGTTTGTAAAGCACCATTCAAAATATCTTCTTATACTTCTGAAAGTCTTATGGGCTTTAACTTTGACTATGGATGAGGACGTAAATGGTGTATGTTTTCATCAATTTTGCAACCTGAAAGTCTTTTTTGTACATTTAAAGCTTAATAAATTTGACATGTGATAAAAAAAGAGAAAAGCAACTGATAAGCAAAAAGGACTGGATTACAGATACAAGGTATCTGTTACATGGTACAAAGCTCTGAAACTCAGGCCACTTATCCCTGTGCCCATAGGCAGTGGAAGGGGAGGGGGGCTAATGGGGCTCAGCCCCTCCAAACACAGGGTAGCAGATATAGCTGGAGGTCAGCGGCCACAGGCTGCTGTAGGAGGGGGGAAGGACAGGCACACTCACATACCCTGCTTGCTTGCATCCAGGATTGCAGCCGGCCCTGCTGCAGGCAGTTAAGTTTCTTTTAATCGGGAGGGGGTGTAGATTGAGAGTGGGGTAGAGGCAAGATGAATATTCACCCCTGCACTGTGGGGATTGCCCCACAACCCGGCGTGGCAATTCATGGTGAATCGGGCCCCGGCTGGGTCATGGAGCAACTGGAGCCTGGTGGCTCCTCCAGAGCTAGTGCAGTGCTGGGGAATGAAGTGGTGGGGGCATGCGTGGGCTCCCAATCTATGCACAGGGTAGGGGCAGACTGCAGCTGGGCTCAGTGTCTGCTCCCTGCATTTGCACCTTGTTGCCGCTGCTGCTTTGAATGCGGCACAGTGCAGCACCATGTGCCTCGCTGCCTGACCCTCCTAGTGGCAGGACGCACATGCTGCCACACCACTTTCAAAGCAGCAGATGCAGGGAGCAGAGGCAAAGCCAACCACCAGTGCACTACTCAAAACAGCTGTGCCTATGCTGGTGGGGCCATTTCCATAGGATGGAAAATGGATACATCCTGAAGGACATCCTGTATGGGCAAATTTCAGATTGGGGAGAGAAGAATACAGTGCCCAAACATGAACTTCAAAGACATCTGCAAGTGGAACATGAAAGCTTCTGGAATTGACCTAAATCTTTGGGAGACCTTAGCAGGAGATGAGACAAAAGTGGTGTTACCTTCTCAATCACAAAGTCCAATATCACGCTGAGAAACGGTTACTTGAATTACAACAGAAATGTAACCGCAGGAAAAAGCCTTGTCAGCACAGTAGCCCCTAATGCCATGTATACCTGTGACCACTGTGGCAGGAACTGTAAGTCTAACATTGGCCTCTACAGCCACAAGAGAAAAGGTACCACCAGTCAGCAGAATATCAGTAATACATCCACAATCAGTCACTGATAAACAGATGTCAATATATCCCATTTCTAAGGTAAACTAAATGGAGATCAGGAGCACCATTTATAGGGTAATTTAGATCAGCCTAACCTAGGTGAAGCTAATCTGAATGTAATATTTATAATACCCTAGGAGCCCAAGCATTAGACTCTGGCCTCAATGTTGGCACACAAACAGAACAAAAAGAGTTGATCCATGTTCCTTACAGCTTTCAGTCTAAACCGTTTAGCTGTCTAGCTTAACTGCCTGTATTGAAAAAAATGGACCTTGTTTTTTAAATCATTGTAAAGTACAGAAATAGGCAAAATATCATTAATTGTAATGGGTTTCAGTCATTACTTTCCATAACTATATTCTTTTTCTCGCTGCTGTTCCTACCAATAAATCAGAAGATCTTTCTAGGCATGCACTATATTTGTTGAATCTACTAACTATGCATGACAGACCACTTTTATGGAAAATACTTTATTTCCTAACAATGCTTTCCGTAAATATTAGTAACATAAGGAACAATTTAATTGTTGATAGAAAGTATATTTACAGTAAATTGGAAAGGCCAAATATGTGACGTTATTGAGCTAGAAGAAACAAAATATTTAGTAAAATAAAATATTTAAAACAGGCTATAAATTTTGCTGATTTTGTTTTGGGCAAAGAAATAATGTAAATGAAAATAATTTTAATTACTGAGGCCAGAGCAAATATGTGTTGACTTTGGCACAAAATGGACTTTTACAATATTAGAGAGACCCCAGTACAATCAGTTGATCATTTGATTCTGAAAGACCATAATGATAGTGAGCTAGACATTTTTGTTGTACATCCAAAGTGTCTCCTAACTTTCCTGGGGTAGACCAATTTCCAATTTTTTTTCATTTCTACTTTCTCCTCAATTAATTTTAATACCTCTTTTGAGAGAATGCTAAAAAGAGTGGAGCGACCAATGTAAATTGCCTGAGAGATGGTTCTCTGAACTATATTTTAGCAGAGAAAGACAGACCATTGTAAGATTTCAAAAGGTTGAAGCTGCACTATATGAAGAGGAGGAGCTGTAAAAGACAGAGCAGATACTTATCAACTAAATGAAGGAAGTCCACAGTGTTATTGTTAAACGAAAGATATTTAAAGTGCAGTTATATTCAGAAGTGACGGTTAACATTGTACCATCCTACTCAATAGAAATTTCATATCAGCTTAGTACTGTGACAGCAAGAGTTTACTATTACATTTCAGTTCTTTCAGTGTAGTAATGTTAATTCACATCTGGGGGAATGACCTGGATTATGTTCATTTTATATAGTATTCACAGATTTATACAGAGTTTCAATTGTAAGGCCACATTCTGGGATTCTTCACATCTGTTCATCTGTACTGAAGAAAATAGGGTTGCAGAGTGTAAGCGAAAGCAGAATTTTTTTAAGACAACAGGGTAGAACAGGTCAGAGCTCAGTTGGGAGGCTTTACTGGTAGTGTTGATGACCGAGGTGGGAAGAACACAACTTTGCACACCTATCTTGGGTTGAATATTACAGGTTGTCAGGGGGAAAAAAGTGTCTTTTTATTGTAAGTTGGGGAAAATTGTTTTGGAAATCATGCAGTCTCACAAAAAACAGTTTTAAAATGACAGCATCCTTTTAGCTTCAATGATGCTTTTATACTGAATGTGTTGTTTGAACACTTTCTGTCACTCTAAACTGTCAGATTATTCCAAAGAATGTTAAAAATGATTCTGCCAGATCAGATCAAATAAGTGAATTACAGTGAGAACAAGCAGGAGGAGACACCAGAACTGGGATTATCCTTAGAGAGAAGGCATTTGATTCAAGTAGGAGAGACCAGCAAGGGTAGGACAGGACTCACTGGAGTCATGAATTTGTAATCATTCTTCAGAAGCAAAACTTAGGCCATGAAAGACTGGAGAAAAAGTGTGAGAGAATGCAAAAGAATCTAGGAGGCCATTAAAGAAGCTAACACATTCTCTTTTTTGTTGTTTTTAATTATACACACACAATACATGAATTTTTAATATTAAGTAAGGATTTATGGCACTCTCCTCTAGATGGAAAGTTTGATGATGTTCATGTTCAACCAAGACTTAAAATAATAAAGAAAAAATGCTCAAAATAAGGAAGAAAAAAATTGTTAGGAGGGAACTGTTTGGAATGGCAATTTTAACTCTTACATCTGAGAGTGCTGTTATAGGTAATCTTTAAGGCTAGGGATAGAAGTTATACATAAACTAGTTTAAGTGATCAGAAACTTGTTTAAACCTGTAACAGAACAGAAGTTCAGTGCACAAAAACCAGTTTCAAAATAGCCGAAATGGGTTTAAGATAAACCTGGTTAAATGTAGTATCAGACTCAACTAATTTGGGTCAAACCAATTTATGGAACTTCTGTCCCAGACCCCTTCCTGGTTCAAGTTAAATCAGAGTCCCCAGCATCCCAGCATGCTTTTCAGCCCTGGGCTGGGCTGGGTTGGGCCAGGCCATCTGCTCCAGAGAGAAGGGCTGGCCCCACCCTTATCCTCCCAAGCCAGAACTCTGGCTGGCTGAGAAGAAGATGGAGACTGCAGGCACACCAGCATCTGCCAGGCTTCCCCCTGCCTCATCCACCTGGAACTAATGAGAGAGAGGCTTTGTTTTCTGGATGGGTTGATAAGTTTTGTGTTCTGATAAGCTCCCTGCTGCTGTTGGCTTACTGTCAGTGTTCAACAGGGGAAAAAGAGAGATGTGAGAAATGACCTGGTTTGCAATGAATGCAGTGCCTGTCAGTTTGCTGCAGACATTATGAAGAAGTAGGGAGAAGGAGATTGAAAAGCTCAGTATCATCAACAGATTCATAAAATCCACACAAGCAGTCCCTCCTCTCCACACCACCAACCCCTTCCCCACCCTTTGCCTCAGAGTGCTAGAAGGAGGCTGGGGTCTGGCAATACTCCCCGCCCCTTGAGCAGCAAATGGGAAGGAAAGATCTGGGAGGACTACTTCTCCCTCTCTCTCCATGCGTATCCCAGCTAGGGACTGTTCAGGCCAGGGTGGGGGTTGAAACCCTTCCCTAATCATAGTGTCCTGCTAGGATGTGGCCATACTTGCCCCCCCGCTTCCCCCCAGGCAGCACTGTGGAAGGGAAAGGAGCACTTGTTCTAGCACCCCTCAGCTTCTAGCCTGAGCCACTGCAGACATGCCAGCATTTCTTGAATCAAAAGTGAATGTCTATCCACTTGCAAATCAGTTCAATATCTGCAGGTTGGACTAACCTGCAAAGATTGAATCAATTCAGGCTTGGGCTTTTTGAATGTCTGTCCCTAGCTCCAAACATTTTAAATCTGTGGAATGTTATGCCATTATAAAATTAGAATAGTTTCAGAGCAGTTACAAGTGAAGGTGTAATGCTGTCTCAGACCTGTACCAATGTGACTTGTCACCAGGTGACCTGGTAAGCAGAGACATAGGTAGGAGCTAAGATTCTTTCCCTCCTCTTGAGTGGGAGTGGAGGGAGGGTGGCATGTAGCTCAGAGGTGGGGAAACTGCCATGTAACTTCCCTCACTTCTCAGCCAGGAGGAGCCAATGAGAGCCACAGCTGGGAGGTGAAAAGCCTTGAAAAAAACTGTTTCAAGTGAACAAGCAGGGAAGAGAATTACAGAGAAGAAAAGAGAAAAGAGTGGAAAAAATTTATTTTAAAAAAATTGTCACCTACCCTGGAAATCTTCAAGATGAGACTAGACAGTCACCTTGCTGGGGTCACCTGACCCCCAGTTATCTTTCCTGCTTGGTGCAGGGGGCTGGACTCAATGATCTTCTGAGGTCCCTTTCAGCATTACAATCTATGAATCTATGAAAGGATCAAAATCTTGCACATCTCACTGAATTGGGATCGAGTCAGTGGGGAGTGTCAGGATCAACCAAGCCATGGGTGGTTACCATAGGCAGGCTAGGGGTTACACCAGGTATCTGCTGCAGTCCAAGTCATCAGAGTAAGGACTGAGGTGGTATCATAGTCAGGTCAGATGAAAGATAAGAGCCAGGAGGTCCAAGCAAGGCTGGGATTAGGCAAGAGCAAGGCAAGGGTCTGGAAGCACCCACAGGAGTGTTGTTTATGGGACAAGTTCCACCAGAAGTAGGAGGGGTTTTATAG
The DNA here is from genome assembly GCF_052110815.1 of Crocodylus siamensis. Classification (NCBI taxonomy): domain Eukaryota; kingdom Metazoa; phylum Chordata; order Crocodylia; family Crocodylidae; genus Crocodylus; species Crocodylus siamensis. The sequence goes on along the minus strand of NC_143400.1, from coordinate 55,011,462 downwards.
TCCCCCTGTCAGGGGTTCACAGGTCCCATAAGTCCCTCCTGGTCACCTGATTTCCCATCAATGTCCTCATAGGAGGAACCAGGCTGGTGCTTCACCAGCTGCCAGGTGGTGCTGTGGACTTTGCCTCTGCGTGCTGGATTGGCCACTCTGGGTTTGAAGCCCAGTGGTCCTAACACAAGAGTTAGGTTAATACTCATATCAGGGAATAGCTGAAACCCAGCAGGCTCACTGTATGCAACACCAGGGCAGGGCTAAGACCCAGCAGACTTGCTGCATTCATGCCACACTGGGGCAAAGCTGAGACCCTGTGGGATCACTGCATGAATTGAGTAAGGAGGTAAACTGCCAGAGCCATTTCAAATGAAGGGCAGTTCAGGTCAAACAGATTTTATGGGGAGGGGGAAGCTGAGCATAACTTTAAAACATGTAGAGGGTATTTAGCATGGATTAACACACTTTAACAGGTGAAAACTCTGGGCCCCTATACCAGTGCTCCAGTGGGGGAGAGGGGAGAGGTGTTTTAATTAGAGTGGCTCTCAGAGCCACTGAATACACATGACACAGAGACTTCTGGAGTGTACTAATTCGCATGTTCCAGCAGACTGGCAGCAGACTCAATTCATCAAGTCTGCTCCAACTTGTGCTAATTAGCACATCAGAACAGAGGTCCATCGCATGTATAAATGCCCTCCCATTTGAAATGCCTTTATGATGGTTCAAAGGCAACCTGTAACACCGCCAGTGAGTGAACAGATACAACATCTAATTCCATCAAAACTCCTACTCTGCTATCAGAGCTAAAAAGAGTCACACAGAAAGGCCCCAGAGTTTATTCTCAAAAGACTTGCAAACCTTAACAATTATTTCACAAGTCAAAATGACAGTATAACAGCTCAGAGGGATTTATCTCAGCTTTTTAAAGCATACTAAATGACACTCATGTGCGGATATAGGAAAATGCAAATGGATTTCCTACTTTCTTATATGGAAGATCCATAATTACTCAGAACAGCTCTCCGGCCCAAGCTGCTTTCCAGAACAAATGGATATTTCTAAAGTAGAGGAGAGTATAGGAATTGTGCATGAAGATGAGGAGGATCAAGCAACTGAAGAAAGATAAGCATGATGTGATTTCTAAAGCATGATACAGACAAATGTGAAAGCAAGAGAAAAAGTGAAAATAACTAGAGCCCCTGAAAACTTAAAAAAGGTAATATGACTCCATTAGTGCAGAATTGATTTAAATACATTTAAAGGGGAGTGCAACAGATGTGGTAGCAGATACACCCACACTGGTGCTGGGGGAAGAAAGTTACTCCAGGGACATGATTAAAAAATTATACTATTATCACTAAAATAATCTCCTGATGGGAAAAGGAAAAAAAGGAACAAAAAGATCTCTTCTATCAAGGCCACAGTTTAGAAGCTATAACACTGAAGCTGTTTAGGAATACAGAAGAAGTAACCAAAGAACTAAGAAAAAGAGATAAGAGCTACAACTTTGGCTTCCAGTCAAACTTATCTATTCCCATCAGAATAAAACCTTTGCTACTAATGCTTCAAATGAAAGGAAGAAAGTTCTTAATTTCTTGAGGATATTTTAGAGAAGACCCATAAGCTACTCATGGGACAGCATAGAGAAGCAAAGGAAAAAATAAATGGTGTAAGTCTGAATTGCAATCACCTTAGCAGTTGTTCAAACCGAAGACCACTTAAAATAGCACATTTACTTGAATCCACAAAGTGTCCCTGTCCCTCCCACCCTGCTCCCCAAATCAACATGGTACTGTGGGCACAGGCACTGGGGAGCAGGTGGCAGGTGGGAAAGTGTTGGGAGGATGGAGGACAAGCAGCAGGCTGCTTGACTCCCCATCACCTGTGCCCCTCCCCCACCCACACCTGCTCTCCTGCTTGCCTCTCTGCTACTGCTTTCCCCACTATGGGGCGGGGGGAGAAGAATTTAGGATGACCCTCCAATAGTTAGTTTTTACACATGGAAAACTGTAACAACATTATAAATCTAATTGGAGAATGATCTTACAAATTTGAAGTCACTTTGGATTCAAGTAAATATGGTATACATGTTAAAGTAATTCAGGATACTATGCTATTTATTATAAATAAACATTACATCAAACAAATATTTGACAACAACTACAGGAGAAATAGGGAGGTGGGTGAAAAGGCAGGTAAATACACTGAGGATGAGGGTAAAATCCATCTGGCACTAGAAAGATAATACAGCTACCCTTAGTGGATGTGTTCAATGCTCCTATTGGTGTTTAATGGCTTATACAACCTCTGGCACTGGTCAAATGGATGTGTAAATGAATAGACAAGCATACTGAAAACAGAAATCCTGGCTGGTAAGCTGGGAAGTAAAGAGGAGATGTGTAACAAAGAACCCTAGCCCTGTTACTAGAAAGGGGTACTAAGGGCAGCGCCTTTACAGACAGAGTTTTTAGAGCTCAACGTGCCAGTGGAGCAGGGGTTAAAAGACAGCAGAAAGGGGCAGGGAAAAAGGGAAGGGATGGGGAGGGGGGAAGAGGTGGAGGCCCCCCACAGTGAGGGAGAGAGTGGCCAGGGTCCAGGATGTGAATGGGGCCCTGGGGCCAGGTCATGTGATAGAGCTCCAGGCAGCTCATCCAGAGGAGTGGGGGAGGGGTGCGGCTCCCCAGTGCTACACACACCCTGGGGGAAGCAAGTGGGGGGGAATGTGCCTCCTGGATTTGTGCACAGGGCAGAAGCAGGCTGCCTGCTGTGGGGTGAGGCCTTGCTCCAGGAGCCACATAGGGCCACGTTGTGCTTCCTGCTGTCAGGAAGTCAGAGGACATGCAGCACAACCAGCGCACAGCTCCTGGGGCAAAAGCAGCAGGATGTAGAGCCCCAGCCCACAGCAAACAGCCTGCCTCTGCTTCACATGCAAATCCAGGGGACACATGCCCCCATGCCTCCCCCACACACACAGCAATGCTGAGCCACATCCCCCTCCCCCATGCCTCTGGACAATCCGCCTACAGCTCTGTCACACAACCCGCACCAGCCCTGGGGCCCCTGCCCACTCCCTCGCTTATTGTGGGGGGCCTCAATCTGTTTATTTAAATAAAATCTATAACAACACTTATTCTGTCTGTCCAGAGTGCTCTGGTTGTCTTGGCAGCAAATCGCAATGCATACTGAAACAACCAATCAGAGTGCTCCAGACAGACAGAATAAGTTTGCTGTTATTATTATAAACTAGCCAGCTGCCCATCAAGAATGACAGGGGCGGTAGGGGGCTGGAATGGAGTGCTGCCACCTAATGGCCCATGCTGCCACTCTTCGGCCTCTTGCAGGGAGCGGGGTAGGGGAGCAGAGTTCAGCACTGCTGGCCCCGGCTCTCCCATCCCCGCATCGAGTCCTCGGTGCGCCTGCAGGGAGTGGGGTGGGGGAGCCACGGCCAGTGCTGCTCTGTCCGGTCCTCAGAGAGGCTTCAGAATCATGGCGGTGCTCCCTCACACTTGGAGCACTCTGATTGGCTGTTTCTGTCTGCCAGCCAGAGCACAAATAAAGTGTTATGGATGGATGGACAGACAGACAGACTTAGGCTTTTATAATATTAGGATCCTGATGCATTTCAAAAACATATTCAGGCAAGTCAGAGCTAGAATGAAGCACTGGGGCCCCCCGCCAAGGAGCCGGCAGGCTCCACTGAAGGGGGCAGGGGAGAAAAAAAGCAGCAAGGAGCCCAGTTCCCCCCGCACACATACACACCCCCCCGGAGCCTGCCTGCCTCTCCCACAGCTGGGGAACAAGCTGCTGGTGTGCCCCAGTGCTTCTCTCTGTGACAGGTGGGGTGCCAGTGGGTGGATGCTGCCTGGGGGGGGGGTGCTGCCACCGCAGAGGAAAGCATTGGGGTTCCCTGCAGCTCAAGGGCTGTGCAACCTGCCAGCAGCTCACTCCCTCACCATAGGAGAGGTGCACAGGCACTAGGAGAGGAAAAAAAATAAAACTGAATTTAAAAAAAATCAGGCCCCTGCCGCTTTTTTTTCCCCCTCTTCAGCAAAGCCTACCTGCATGACCTGCCAGTGGGTTGTGCAGCTCCTAAGCTGCAGAGGGGCCCAGTGCTTCCATCCACACTGGTGATGTTCCCTAAGCCACCCGGATGGGGTGCTAGCTGCACACGTGCAGCCCCAGCTTGCAGCAGCACCCACTGGAGCAAACAGTGCATGGGATGCTGCAAGCCCAAGCATGCTCGGGGAAGCTAGGGCTTGGCAAGTTTCCAGCGCCCCATGCACTGCCCCACTGCCTTCCCACCACCTGGGTCCACCTGGGAACCAGCTGGCTGCCCTGGGATGGTGGCAGGAAGGCAGCTGGGTGTGCTAGCAGCTGGAAAAGGCAATAGGGATGATGCATGAGCAACTGGAAGCTCGCCAAGCTCTAGCTCCCCTGAACATGCCTGGGCTTCCAGTGCCCCGTGCATCGTCCCCGCCATATTCTCCAGACAGAGCCCTTGTACATATGAGGAATATTGCTGTAATTTGTTACATAGCAAACTAAAATACATGGGATGTGTTTTAGTTTGCTATGTAAAAAAGTCATTTAAATCAAAATACGCTGCCAAATGTGTACACTGTTACGAAATGTAATCGTAACATGCCGCTGAATGTTTACACTGTTTCACAGTTAAATCATTAAAAAAGGCAATTAAACCACCAAAAGAGACTATTTCCTCACATGTACAAGGAACCTCTTATTCTTATATTAGCAAGTCACAAGGTCAGGCTTTTGACAAAATACGTATTTATATTCCTAAGCCTGTGTTTACACATGGACAGCTTTATGTAGCCTTTTTTGAGGGTGAGAAGTTTTGATTCTGTTAAAGTATTCAGTCAAAGGATAACTAAAAATCCTGTATTTAAAAAAAATACTTTTGCAATTAAAATTTAATCGCAAATGTTTTGCGGGCTTCAGCTAGTAGTAATATAAAAAACACCTAAGGATGATACATGCTGGAAATGCTAATTCAATTAGGTGTAAAATGATGAAAGGCTTTAACACCATTTAAGAAAAGACAGTGTCATATTATCTTCCTACAAGAGATTAATCTTAGAGGTCAATTATATGGATGGAATGATGATAGAAGTTATTTCAGTATATATGTTTTTCCACAGAATCAATTAGAAAAATAAAGAGTGTTGGAACTCTTGTGCCCTGCACAGAGTAAAATGCAAAAGGAGGAGGAGAAGGCAGTGGCAAGGAAGTAACCTTAGAAAGAAATATTTACTATAGGATTCATACCGGCTCATAAAAGACACAAGACTCTAACAGCTTTTTTTGGATATGGGAAATGGGTTTTAATTCTTGTCTGGAACTTAAATGTCATGGCTTTGATGGCAAAATGGGTAAAAGCAACAAAACAGGAACTACTTTAGTAATATTTCTGATTAACAAGGTCTTGGGGACTGCTGGAGTCTAAACGACAAAGAATGTACTTATTTTCTTGTCTACACAAATTATGCAACAATGCCTTTCAACACACACACACTCTCACACTTAGCATCACCGGGCACAGTAAGTTGTAAGATCTTAGTGCATTCTTCCTCCACTATCAAATTGGTTGCAACAATTCCTGAGATATTCATGTTGATCACACTTCCTCGTTTTGCATAAATTCCTAGGAAAGCAGCTAGGGGTGCAGGCAGGGAGAAGGGTGTGCAACAGCAAGATTTGTCTTATGTAAAGAGAATGGGGGTTGGGGCAGGGAAAATTAGTACCTTAAAATACTCTGAACTGAATAAAGAAATATTGAAAGGTCCAGCTCTGGGAGACAGGTAACACTGTAACAATAGATCAGTTGATTAGTCGGACTTCCCAATTAAAAGCAAAAAAAAGAACAAAAGAGAAAAAATGCATAGAACAATGCCTGAAAAGGTAACAAATAGGATAAACTAGTTACATAAAACAGTGCAGAGTAAAAATTTCAACAGCTGTAAAATGCAAGAGGGAAATTAACTTACTGATAGACTAAACTAGAAAGTCACTTATCTATATAAAATATAAATATTATGTGAAAGAAATAAAAAGGGATAAACACCTAATCCAAAAATGTAAAGTTTCCTGGGGAAAAACTGTCCATATAAAGAATAAAGCTATTATGTACCCATGGACACAAGCACTGTACAGCAATAGTACCACTACAGTTTGAACAGTCAATCGGAGAAAGTGAAAGGTAAGATTGTTCACTAGAATTTAAAATTGGTCTAATACTAAACCCAATGCAGTCAATGGCCATTGATTTTAATGGAAACAGAATTTTTAAAAATCTACCCAAAATTGTCTTTATCTACAGACTTCTAATTTTTCAGTACAGACACACACTGCAAGGGAAAGCATTGGGGATAGAGAAAGAAAGCCATAAAGGAAGTAAAGGTGAAAAGCAGGAAACTAACTACCGGAGAGGGGGAAAAAAATCAAGTCAAATACTTTGCCTCAAAGAGTTCTTCCGCAAAAAAAAAAATTTCAAGAATCTGTCTACTGAGATTAAACAGATTTTTAGTACTACATTGATGGAAATTTGCCAAGGAAATGTAACAGCTCACTGTCTGCTTCTCTTATCAATTCACTTTGCCTATTAATTTTGCTAACTGATCAAACAAAATCCTGCTTGCTTAATATCACACAAATTTCTTACATTACAGACAGCAAACACACCGTCTTAGAAAATTTAGGGGATTATTCATTCTTCCTGGTCAAAAGAAGACCCATGTGTGTTATTAGCATTAGAAACATAGAAACACTTTGATCAAGCACAAAAGAATCATTTCATGGCAGTCTGAAAACAATATAAAAGTAGGTATATCTGTCTTCTTACAGTGGTCATGAAACCATTCTCTGAAAAAAGTCACTGCAGCAGGAGTGCTGAAAGAATAAAATGCAATATATATCCAAATCAAAACTATATCCTAGCTGTTTTGTGTACAAGTCCCAAAATTCCCATAAGTAAATAATTAATTCATTTTCAAACTGAAACAGAAAATTAATCTAACGAAATTTGGAACATTGGATACAAACTCTTCAACGTCAGAAAAAGAACAGGTATTTGGGTTCGATACAGTCAAATTCCATTAGTTCCCATGGAGTACAGGTATCAAGTAACATCTGTTGATAGGATCTTCATTTTATCTCATTATAGAAACTAATTAAAAGAATATGGAGAGTCTAAATGATATTATTATTTCAGAGCAAAGCAGGGGAGCTGCAATCAAAATGAAGATTCTCTTCTAATCAAATCTGGTGCGCACACAATAGGGCCATTGTACTTTGGAAACACTCTGAGTCCCCAAAAATCAGAAGTTGCAGCTTACTCTTCCTTCAGCATTTATATTCCAGACAATACATTTCTCATAAAACAAATACACATTAGTTGAAAATTTCACAATCTTTGCAATATCCAGTAAGAGGAGATTTGAGATATAAAGACCTATCAAACACAGAGTTTTTTGTTAGACACGTATGCACTACCTTGTAGAACATGTATGGGATATTAATGGGAAAATACCCACTAATAAATTATCATCAGTTTATATTTGTGGATCTGTTTCTTCAGTGTACTAAGAGCATGTATAAAAGAACCATTTTAGGTTATTGTATCAAGAGTATCTTCTTTTAACAAAGTTTTACAGAAACAATGCTAAAATGACTAGTGACTAGCATTGAAGGAGAATGTATGAATATAAGAAGCTTTATTCATATCTGACAGGCACAAAGTTGTTGCAATAGGATTAGAGATCAAAATCATGCCAATACTTGAATGCATACTTCTTAAGGAACCCTTAGTGATCCATTTAGGTCTTCCAACTAATGATGTGGCCTTTCACAAGCACACATCTTTGATGTATTTGTTAACAATGGCATGGTTCTTATGAGCTGGAAACTGGAAAAAGAAAATAGTACTTGACAGTTAGTTTGAGACTGTCACAGAGTTAGGTATGAAAAATCCATCAGCTACTAAAGAATTAAGGAATGGAGCAGCTGGAAGAGTTTACAACCAAGGAGGATTAGGTGGCAGCCTGAGGAAGTGGACCAACAGCTTAGCTGTGAGTTGCCTAGGGAGCAAGACTCAGAGACCTAACAGGGCAGCTCTGCACCCTGGGCAGCAGTCCTGGGGCAGCAGCAGCTGCTGACAACAGCAGTATGGCCAGCCAACAGTTGCAGTATCTGTTATTTTGGAGATCCCCACTCCCTCCCCTTTATTACATTTGTAGCAAGACTACAAGCCTCATAAGGACTAAAGAGAAGGAGTTGGATTGCTACGGAGATGCACGAGTGGCTAGGGAGATACTCTTGGTTCCTTGTAAGCTGTACAGAAGCAGGAATAGGTGATGGCTAGAGAATGTTATTTGGAGGTTTGCTTTTGGGAATTGGCTTGTAGATATGCATTAGAACAACAGTCCAGAGCAACAGCAAAGGTTAACTGATTTCTAAAAGCCTGTTTGTGACAGTTTCTTGAAGGCCCACTGTGCCAGACAGGCAAGCAGACACACAGGATGGGAAATTGAAGATATGTACCATAACATGAGATAAAGGACTCTGCAGCATTAGCACCGGGTCACAGTGCCCAAGTGCAGAGCCCTTGGAATTTCCAGTTTGGTAGATGAACCAAATTAGAAGGCAATGGGAAAAAGCCCAAATTAGGATGTATGTATGTGATGGACTTGTGAAACAAAGAAATATGCTGACAGAACAGAATATGGACATTACGACTACAACAGAAATGCCAACCGGCTATTCCCAGAGATGATGAGCCATCAGAAGAGAGAGAGAGAATACAAAAGGAAGGGTTTCAGAACAGCAAAGGCTGCCCAAAAGGGGAATCCAAGGCCACCATGGACAGAGGGCATACTACCAGCCCGTCTCTCCCACCCCACTGAGGGGACAGGGGTAGGGAGGGGGCCTTGGCCTTCGACCTGCAGACAGGTGACATCTGACATTGAAGAGAGAGCATCAGAGTGAAGCTCACATACTGCCCAGATGTACCTTGACTCTGTAAACCCTGGGACTAGTAGATATAAAACTGTTTGTATTCTTATCTTCTATCACAGTGCATCAAAAAAATTTGCCTATTATCAAATGGAGAGATTGTGGTTGGTCTGAGGGTTTGGGTCCACCCGAAACAAGGTATCTGGGTCATAAATCAAGTGCCAACAGTATGGATTTCCAATACCACACCCTTCCTACCTCTGGAACGGGAGAGTAGCTTACACTTAGACCAAATTCTTAAATTACTGTGGATAAAGCTAGAATAAGATCCTTTTGGGTCTAAGGGAAGGAGGGGAAAGTGGTAAACTATCTTACAAGGACAATAGCAGTAATAGAAAAATAACATAACCCACTGTTTGGTGCCATGTCAGCCCCATACTACACACCACTGTCAGTCCCATGCTACACATAACTTGCATTATGGGTGGGGGTAGATAAAAACAGGCTGGTCAGGATCAGGGAATAGAAAGAGCACAGCTCCTGGGATGGGGAAGCAATGGGGGTTCCCCAGACATGGGGCTGCATTCCTCATATGCACAGGAGTTGGACAGAGCTGGTTAACCCATTATTGATGCAAGTTAGATCAGGCTTACCATTTCTGGGCGATTTAAGAACACCTGCACAGATGGGCATTCAGATCAACCTAAGTCTAGATATGTTGATCTACAAGTAACAGCTGTACATACCCCAAGAGTTTGCTCAGCATGGAACTGCAAACTAGTGTAAGAAGAGACTGATAAAAACTAGTACTTAGCTAAAACTAGTCACTTCAACCCACAGTATGTCTACACTGGTCACTGCAGTGAATGCAGCTCACATAGGCAGACCAAAGCTAATGATAATATTTACTCATGCATCGCTAGCAGTGTAGCTGTGGCACTACAGAGCTCCGCCTGGGCTGCAAAACCCACCCAAGAACAGGATAAACATTCTGGTTACCCAGTTATACACTACTGAAGACACATTGCTGGCAACAACCATAATAGCCTGGCTCAAGCTACCTCAGGTCTGTCCAGCCAAGCTATGGTCAGAGCCATGACTGCAATGCAGGCAGTCATAATCCCAGAGGCAAGACAGCTGTTGGCTGAGTGGGACAGATGTTACTGTAGCGAAGAATGATCTTCTACAAGTCAGAAACTTGGTATCAGCTGCTGCCGAGCCTCTCGCGAGATCAGGGGAGCTCGGCCAGTCCTTTCCTTAAAAGTAATGACCAAAGAAAAAACTAGATTGATCTAAATCAAGCTCTTTCTCCTCTTAACTATCTATTTCTGCTTCACAGGGAACAGATTTAAGTTCAGACAATTCTTTTGTGTTTGGTAGGAGGGTAATTTAGATACATTTGTTTTCCTTAAGAGTTGCTGTGGATAAAGTAAATATAGCACTTTACTCCCATGCTGTACTATACTAGAATATATATGATAATGCATGTTCACTCTGGGTCCCAAGATAAGTGTTCAAGTTAAGATCCCTTGGATTAAGGAAGTGCCAGTTTTGTAGTCTTTCTTTAATATTAATAAAGTTAAATGAGCAGAAGAAAAGACTGACTTAGCACATGTTAAATAAAGAGCTTTTACTGGTATGCTGTCTCTAGAAATTCAGGTAAACATTTCTCATTCTGTATGAAAAGCTGCTTCTTACATGTATATTCAGAAAATTCTAATGGTAAAGTTTTGAGGGGTAAAGAGGACAATAAATTTAAAGGAACAAATCAAAAGCAATTTAGCTGTATTGTGTCAACTGAAGTCGGCTCAATGACTAAACTCTCTGTGGGATTCGAATACACAGACTATTGCTTCCAATAACTGCAATTCAATTTCTGGTGCTGCTGGTCACCTAAGGAAATCCCAAATGAAGTAACTAAGCAAGTTTCCTAATTCTGGAGGTATTGGATAGGGGAATATGGGCTTTATCTGGTCACCTGAGTCAAGATAAATTTTAAGTCAATTCACATCGTTCTCAGACTTGAACAATTCCCCCACCCTTATCTTTATCATTTATTCACATTTTCAAATAACTGGAGAGAAAAGATGATCCGTGTAAAGTGGCTGGCCAGTATTCAGATTCAAGCTCTGGGGCCTCCCTCCCAGACTTCAAAAAGATGCTCCATTTGTTTTGGGATAAGCTATTTTTAACACCAAACAAAGTGCAATCATTGAAACATTTCCGTCCATTGTGCTGAAATTAATCCTAAAAAGGTTCCTGGAATAAGAAGTACTAATGGTTTATCCTGGGATATCTCAAAGTGTGTCTGAGTAGTTGTCTGAGGATTACATCATTGATTCAATAGCAGAACGGTCGTGCATTCAGCTGCTTATTAACCCCTGATTAGAATGCTAATGTACATCCATACCAATCCCAGGAAATTTCCGTTCCAGGACAAACACAGGCACAATTTGTCCAGAGACATATGCAATGTGTACTCCTAACCCCAAAGAATACTTAGCCAATAACCCTCCTTTTATATCTTTCAAAAGGATACCACTCTAGCAAGTAGCTCTTATGCCATTTTGCATTTTAAAATTGTATAAATATAAACGCAGGGCATTTCAGTGTGAAAAGGACAAAAAAATTCGTCATGAGCTTTACTTGTATGGAGATGTTTTAGCTACCAATTTAAATGCTATCATCCACCCTGTAATGATATGTTCCACCCCAGATGTTATTACAAGAATTTGGCTTTCACAACAGTAGGAGCAACAGTTTTTGAAAAAGGAAAAAATAATTTAGCCTAGATCAGCTGAGACCAAGATTTCCAGGCAGGCAGAATTCAATAAATCTTGTTTGAATTTTTTCATGACAAACAAATCCAGTCCCAGGCTCCTGTACACTTTTAATACCATGAGTTTTGTAATGAATCCAAGTGACTTAGACACTAGTTCTAGGTTTAATCTAAAAGATACATTTTTCAGCAATGCAGTATTAATTCAGATTGAAGAGTACATATACTGTATCACCAACAGTTCTTCTTATGGCATCTATGTTCTTTAGGACCTTAAATTCAATTTTTGACCAAGCTAGACTCTACTTAGTTTCTACATTCATCTCAGGTAGGTACTGCTTCAAAACGATGATGTCCTCCAGATGGTTTAATGTCATTAAGTTACTAAAAGTTGAAAAATAAAAACACCAATATATAACAAAGCATTTTGTTTGTCACTGATTATTTCTTAATATGAGTAGCGTGTTAGAGTTCCTCCTGGGTCTTTCTTCTGTGCCAAATCTACCTTAGAGGGGTTTCCAGTTCTAATACTACAACTGATGACCATCGTATGTAGAAGACTTGTATGTAGAATGAAGGTTTTTTCCTCTTACAAGGAATCACTCACTTATACAGCCCCATAAGTTATATGTATGGCTTCATTGGCATTGTCTTAATATAATATGACTCCTGTATACCTTAACTCAAAATGTGTGATCCCTCATTTCCAGCATTCTCCTTTCTTTCCAAACACATTTATTTGTGCTACTTTACACATGGACAACTGGCATTTAGATCTTCACAGATTTAACAACCTATTGTTTTATGTATGTACATTATTACCATATTTACTCAAATCTAAGATGATTCTTATTTAGAGCCTACACATGGAAAATTTATACATTTGTTGTAATTTTCCATGTATAGACTCTAATTATTGGAGGGTCATCTTTAATTCATCTCTACCACTGCTGCAGCTTTTCCCCTGCTTGTGCCTGCCCCACCAAGTTTCGAGTCCCCCTCTCCCATCTCTCTAACCTCTGCTCTCCTGCTCCCCCCTGCATCCAGCTTCTGCTCCATGCTGGCAGGCTCTGTCTGCATTCTAGCCTGGGACAATAAGCATGGTCCCACAGCAGCTGTGCAGGCTGCACACTGGCGTTACAGGGCCAGGCTGGATCCATTCTTAGTGCTCCAGGCTGCAGTGTTCGTGAAGCCTGAAAGCATGGAAGGTGTGGGGAGGGAGAGGCTGCATGAGCTGGAGGGAGAATGGGGAGAAGAGACTGCAGGGGGAGATGACAGAGTGCAGAGGCAGCATGGAGGGGCAGGAGAAAACAGGAAGCAGCTGCAGTTATGGCCCTGACCCTGGGGAGAGGCTGGAGTCTGAGCCACAACAGACTGCTGCCTCACACTGCGCCTTCATCCACTGTTCTAAGACAAGGTTCCCCCCATGTTAAATGGGGGGTAAAACTTCATCTAAGAATGAAATGAATATACTATTATATGTGTGTTTGTATATACGTACATAGAAGACCAGATAAAAACCTGACCATGCAAAGCACTTCTAAAAACATGCTCTAGACTTCATGTGTGTTTTGAATTTTGTCTTCTCAATGACTGTAGCTTTCTTCCACCAGCTCTTCTTGCAACTTTTCTTTTTCTAAAGGCTCTGTTTTCTTTTATCTGTAGTGCAAAAAGATACTACTTAGCTCCTTGTAGGTTTCAATGCCTCCCATAGTACCAAGACATCCTCTGTGGTGGCAAAATGTATTCCATTTCAGTTGTGGCATGGTTAGATAATATGTTAGGAAGTTGCAGCCCAGTTTTGATCAGATTTGGACACATGAAATGAGATTTTCATAAGTGATTTTGAAGCACTTTCACTCCAAATTCCTCTATAGATCTAAGCCAAGATACCATTATTATGCTTGCATTGCCTTTTTACTGAGCTACCAAAACTTCCTAGCAGTGAATAAAAAAAAAAAATCTAACCTTGGATCTGAGTAGAAGGCTGCATCCCCCAGGTAAGTGTATTTACATAAAACTCCAATTAGTGAATCATTGTAGAATTTAATACACTAGTGTTGTGGGCAGGTGGTTTCTTCTTTTCATAGCTAATAAACTTTTAATAAACTTTAATAACTTTAATAAGCTAATAAACTTGTCCATTGACACAATAATTCAGGTCACTATTATACCTTATCATGTTTGGAGAGAAAACAATTTAATGAAAAAACTCAGCATAAATATAATGGTCTCATAAGTGAGTCCAAATAGGCCATTGTGGCTAGCTCTGGTTTCTTATTCTTTCAGTAATTAATATCCTCCTGATCATGAAATGAGAATGTTTCCTACTTCCATGATTTACAAAATCAAAAGGAAAGTTCCCCTTTAATACTAATATTTGGCATCAAGAGCTTTACATTGACATTATTCCTAATCTGGAAACAAAATCCCGACCAGACCCTTCTCAAGAATCAGTAGCACCTTTCTCTATCAGTTTCTATATATTTAATAAATGCATGTGAAAAACCCACAAGAAAATTAACTATATGCATAGTGTAGCCTAATTAATCTTATTAAGAAAACTTTACTCACAAAAAATCTGGAAATGGAGAAAGTTAGTTAAATGTAATTATCTTGATGAGATGTTAGTCTTTGTACATTTTAAGGTTTGTTTTTTTTCAAAAGGTGGGAGGGAGTTGGGGGCAGAGAAAATCCCCCTATAAAGACTCAGATTAATTTCCCCCCAAATACAGTACTGAGTGCAACAGTAAATACGCTCTACAATAAACAGATTTGAAAAGTTTTCAATGTAGAATGACATATTAGTAAATGGAGTTCAATAAAAGATTTTGTATCAAGCAAAATATCAGACTGCAAAAGTGTGGACCTTACAAGTGCTGCTGGTAAAGTTAGCAAAGCATTTAAATTCTGCAAGACTAATCATTTCTGTTAAATTTAGAAGTCCCCAAGAAACAAACATTTCAATACATTTATGCACTGAAATCTCTCTGCTGTGAAAGACTTCTACCTGTATGTTAGCCATGAACTTGACTGAAAGCTGCTAAAACTGATCCTGCAAGCCTTTCTCACCCACCTTTCTCATGCAAGCAGCCTTTACTTCAGCAATTCAAATGCTTGGAGTTCCAAAAGGATTATTGAATGAAGCATGGACTTAAGTTTTTGAGAGAACCTCACTGACTACTACCCAAACTAAACATTTAAATGAATCAAAGTATACCAAAGATGTATCTGAAAATTTAATTTAAATTAGGAAGGTTTACTTTAATCAACACTAGAAGAATTAGTTTTACCTAGAACTACTCCAAAAAACATTAACTTATGAGACAAAGATAAAAGATATCAGCTGGAAATAATTTTTTTCAGATGATGCTAAGCATATGGGCATTGTGGCATAATGCTACATTATTCTGCAACATTATTCAAAAGCTTTTCCACAAGCTAGTTGGTTACTGTAACTTCAGGGCAAAGAATCAGCTGAATAACTAACTCCGGCTCTCTTTCACAGAATCTCGCAAAGCAAAACAGATGATACTTCCTTGGGTATCTGGGCACCCACTGAATTCTGTTTGGAAGAGAGCCTAGAATGTGCCAGGAGGTAGTTTCTTCTCAAAAACCAAAACCCAAAAGTTAAGATAAAACCCCTTCTGGCTGAACATGACTATCATTGGAGTATCTCTTGCCTGATAGCACATTCCAAGGAGAATCCATAATCCACATCACGAAGGAACAAGATAAGTTAAATCATAACACTTCCAATATATTATCTGACCTATTTTTATGTCCCCTTAGAGTGTGTGTCAAAGTAATCTGCAAGATCAACAATAATTGAGCTTCAATTCCTTTATAAATAAAAAGAAATACATTATGGAATTGTACAATGTAATAGGTTTCCTCATATTATCCCATAAAATGAAGCTCCAACCATGAACAAAAAAGATCGCCTTTGTGACAAGATGGTAGTCCAGTCTTCAGTAACCCTGCTGATTCTGCCAAAAATGCTACTTAGAGATTGTGAGGAGTATATTAGTGGTTTTTGATATGACAGCTTTCTTCTGATAACTGCACCAGCCTCAGTTTTATTGTACACATCACCACACAAAACTACACTTGAAGTGTCTGCTGTGAAAATAAGCACTCATCTGAAAGATCTTGTGCGCCAGCAAGCATAAGAAGTGAAGAACAAGTGGGGGAGGTGGGAAACATTATCCATCATTAACTATTCTTCTGCATGTCATTATAAACCCCAGTTAGTTTGCCACACCAAATAACTACATTTCAGACTCAGACTCAGTCTCAGTCATCTTGATTTGAGCCAGCTGCATTCCTACTTTCCCTGCCACAAGAGGTTGCACTAAATGGTCCTTGAAAGCATGGTTATTACATAGATGGTTTATCCAGAAAAGGTAATAAAAATAGATATTTTTATTTTGCTAAACAGTGAAAGAAAACTAAATGTTTAATGTAAAGCAGCAAAGACTGATTTACTCTAAAAAACAAAAATAGGCCAATTCAATTGCAAGTTATGAATAGGATTTAAAAAGTTATATTAACACAATATTATTATTAAGGGTTTGACTCATTATACAATGCGGTGTCAAGGATGTTTATTTTTAAATAAACAATGGATTAAACACTCTACTCATTTTCCACAGTGACCCTGACCCTAAAAAGGTATTCACACATGGCTAACTTTTAAGTTAATTAGACTACTTACATATACAGAAGTTAAACGTGTATGCAAATCTGGGCCGTTTCTTTCTGAGTGAATATCCACAGCATAGCCTATGCTATAATTCTGGATAGAGTCTGTAAGATCTTGTGCATTAACTAGAATACGAGGCTTGGCAGCCAAAATTGGGCCTTCACTTGCATCTAAGCTATCTCTATTTTCTTCAAGCATTCACTTAGTGATACTTATGCTTCCAGTGGGGTTACATGACAGTAACTGATTAAAACTCACAGACAACTCTATGATGTGTACAAGTGACAGAACCAAGGGTTCTCTGTTCTCTTTTAACATTTTTGATTCTATATCTTTTAGAAGTCAAAAGGAAAAAAAAAAGATCTGACTATAGGCAAAAGTTTTCAGACTTTTCAAAGCAGAACTAAAATTTCAAGGCTTTCCCATCTTGTTGCACTAGGAAAAATAGGAGAATCTGGGAGTCCTTGACTTGACACATTAGTCAGTCAGGCTTACCTTTTATAGGTGTGATATCATGAGAAGCTTGTTATATATATTTTTAGGGTATTTGGAGAATTAACAAGATATTATAACAAGATAGGACAACAAGTCAGCTTCAGCCTCATTACTGAATTCAATTCAGCAGCAGTGTAGTCAAGACTACTAGGACACAAAGCAGAAGGTAACAGCCATTTAAAAAAAACCTCATATTTGGTTTTTGGGTATCCCTAAATAATGTATTCAACCAGAGACTAATAGAAGCCATAGCTGGAGTAAAACAACCACCATATTGTGGTCATAAATGAAATAGAATAGGATTTCATGGTAGGATTCTTAAATCATTTTACAAGAATTTCAATGTTACACGTAGCCTCATGCTCAGCTCTTTTTTAATACAGCAGAAAACCTCAGCAATGCAATGTATTGTAGTGACCCTTTAAAATTTTGAGCATATCCCTTATTTGAGCCCAATCAGAATGAGTTAGGACAGAGGCAGGCAAAATAAGGCCCAGATCTGGCCTACCAGGCCATTCTGACTGACCCATGGGGCCACTAAAAATTTTTAAAAATTAAAATTTATCTGCTCCTGCCTGCCTGTCAAAGATGACAGGAGCCAGGGCCAGTAGAACCCAAGCAAAGCCAGTGGCAAGATGCTGCAGTTCAGCAGCAAGGCCCGCCTGGTCCCACCCCACCTGGGACTGTGGGGCTGTTCCCACCTCCCTCCACTGAAGAGGGAAATTCAGATAAAAGCGGGGGCAAGGGAGGACCACATGTGATCACTCCAGTCCTCAGGGCCAGGCCAGCTCCTGCTGAGTCCTGTGGTCCAGCCATGCAGCTGGGAACCACATGCTGCTGGAGCACCACAGTAGACAAGAGAGCAGTGAAAGTGGTGGCAGGCAGGGGTGAGTGGCAGCAAGCAGGCACACAGGAGTGCAGTGATAGCTGGGAGGGAGTGCAGGGCCTGCACCAGCCCCCAGGGCCAGTACTGGGGCGCCGGTGTCCCAGGGGCCCAGTGTGAAGCAGCAGGAGCATGGGGCCGGGCAGCAGGGACCCTATGGAGCCAGGTTGGGCTGCACCAGCAAGGAGAAGGAGGAGCCAGCCTGGCTCCAGAGACCCTGCCAACCTAGAACCTGTGCTCCTGACACCCTGCTCTGGCCCTCTCTGGTGCTGGCCCCGGGTCACTGCCATGGGCCCCCATGCTCTTGCCCAGCTGTCACTGTACTCCCACACATCCGCTTGGTTCACCCCCCAACTGTAGCTGCCATTTCCCCACTTTCCTGCCCACCCATCACTCCAGCACCATGTGGCTTCTGGCTATATTGCCAGACCATGGGAACACAGGGCACATGCCAGTACCCCAAGGCCAGGGGAAGGATGGGTTTGTGTGTGTGCACCCATGCAATGAGGGAGGGAGGGAAGGAGGGAAAGAGGGAGAGACAGAGAGAGCAATGAGGGAGGGACAGAGTATGTGTGTGTGTGTTTGCAGGGTGAGACCCACATGCATACACCCCCTTGCACTGCCATACACACAGACTCCCATGCCCATGCCCTCACATACCCCAGTCACCCACTCCCATAAACCCCATGCCCATCCACACCCCACATATCCATACACACCCACATGTTCCCTCACCCCCACCCACACCTATCCACCCCATAAACCTGCCAGACACACCCACAACCTCCCCCCATACCCCACAGACCCACCCCCCCACAAACCCATACCCACTCCCTATGCCCCCCACCCTCCCACAATATACAAAAATAAGACTTCAGTTCTGCAATCACATCTATGTACACTACACAAACACATGTAAGTCAGGACAAAAATATTTTTTGAAATTAAATGAATGAATGTTGTAGATGTTCGATTTTTGGAATATAATTTGGTATTTTTCTGGTTCTGTGATGGCCAAAACCAAAGAAATTAACAAACAATAAATATGTGCTTCTTGGAGGCATTTGGAACTTTTGTCTAATATGAAGCTTGTATTTTTGTAACCTGCAAATGTAACTTGCAACTGTTTGTGGAACTGACTAGGCCTCAAAGACAAAGCTATAGCTGTGAAATTAGCTGACCTAATAGTTCTTTCTCGCTTAGAATTTAGCCTTGATGATGATAAAAACTGGATTCAGCTGCCCAGCTTATCTAGTACATGTCAAAAAGAACATCTCAAAAAAGAATTGTCAAAGAGTTTTGAAGGGCCTGGATTTAGGCAGGGTAATGTTAATTTTAAACCTGAAGATGTTGTGTTGCAGTTTGCTTACTGGATAAACCCAAGCTTGGGCAGTAACTTATTATAATAATTTCTAACACCTTTTAACCCCATAGGATAACAGCTATAAAGCAATATTATGAATGGCTATATAACTAAAAAATTAGCATAATTAAAATATAAAAGAACACACACGTCATAGTAACCCTCAAGAAAGACGGAACAGAAGGGTCGTTGCTGTCCCATACCCCATGGATCTCTCTTACTCCCTGTGAGAGTGAGAACCAGATCCTGACTGAGGGGCTTCCACCGGTATCCTTCGAGCAGCCCAGTTCAGAGAAATCTGACTTCACTGATTCAACTTGCCATGCATCTTCTAACTGAGGGACTACCGATAAGTTACTAACCAAGTGGGAACTCTTGGTTAATTTCTTTATCTGTTTTATTATCACTGTCAATTTTAACCTGTATTGTTATGTTGTCTGCTTATTAGCTTAACATTTTTATTAACTATTATATATGCAAACTATATCTTTTGTTGTCATAAGTAAAATTCATTCCTTTTTTAAGTAAAACTTGTCATTTCTTTCCTTTCCAACATCACCTTCTCGATCCCAAACCAAAAAGCCCAGTGGCTAATAAAGTTGCAGTGCTCAGTCAGTCTGCAACTAAATTGATATACTCATAGTGCCCAGCTGGCCTGTGACAGGTTCAAAGAGGGCAAAACCACTTGCTGAAGGGATTATTTCTGTGGGCAAGGGGAGGGACTTCTGGTGGCAAAGGTCAGGGGTTATGGGGTGGGACTTGTAGTAAAAATATGGTGATCGGGGGATGAGGCACCTGTCAAGCAGCAGGGCTACCCATGTAGCCCTTGACAGTTTGCCAAAACTGAGTAAGCAGGCCTCCACCTCAAATAAATGCCCATCCCTGGGTCAGGAACGTGCTACACACTGAGATTTTCCCCATTTGCCATGACAACTCTATAATGCATAAGGACAGAACTGGTAAAAAAAAGTATGTTATTCTTGAGTGACATAGCAGCTTGCCAAATCTGAAACAGTAATGAACCTAAGTATGTTATCCCTCATCTCTTCCTGATTAAGACACAACAATTGCATCTAGATGAAAGATTTCCTAAGGAAACTCTAATGACATTGCAGATGTCACATTTTCAGCTCATGAAATTTTATGTCCTACACCTGGAAGCAGACAATGGAACTAACAGGTTATGGAAAGATAATCAAAACCATCATTTATTCTAGGATCCATACTGCAAAACACCGTAGAGAATTCAGGAAGTGGTTGGTTAGAATTTTAAGGCTTCAGGGAAATTTTTGGCTACTGTTCTATGAACCCAGAAAAGGACATTTTTTTATTTTTACAAAAGAGGTGAGTTTAATGCTTTTTTTTATAAAGCAAGCCAAACTTATGAAGAGGAGATTAATAATAATTCCTGGAGTGTGGATGTCTATTTACAGTATCTTCATTAACAGAGTTTACGAAGGGGTAAGATATTAAAATAAAAAGGACACTAAATCACATACCAAGACATGGAATTTATATACAGAAGAATAATGAAAATTACTGTATTTTCTAGATGCATTTTTCCCCAAAAGAGGTCTAAAATCAAATCGTGTCTTATATACTGAAGCAACATGACAAAAATAATTTAAAATTACTGTAATGAAAGTTGAACTACATTCAGTTTTATGTTGAAAACTTTTCCCCACAGTTGTTTTCTTTTGTAGGAGGAGTATCTTATGCATAGGTATCTCTCAAACACAGGAAATACTGGAACAACAGCTGTATAAACTGATCACTTTAACACTATCTAGGACAGGGGTGGGCAAAATGTGGCTCACAGGTGGTATGCAACCTTCCAGTCCCTTCTATCCAGCACGTGGGGCCCCTAATATTTAGAAAATTAATATTTCGCTGCTCCTTGCAGTCTGTCATGTGGCCCACGATGACTTGCCAAAACTTAGTAAGCTGCCCTCCACCCAAAATAATTGCCCGCCCCTGATCTAGGAACTCAGAGAGAAAATGAGCTCACTTCCACATATCTTCAATGCTTTATCTCATATGGAGACTGGCAACAACCACAGATTGAGTGAATTTTGATAACTGGCCAAACACTTCAGGAGATACCATATACATCTCTGTTATTCCACTAGGAAAAAGATATACTGAGCAGTCATTTACCATATGATCAATTATTTAATGTTTGCCAGATTGACCCAACAGAGCTTCTTAAAAAGTACCCTAGAAAGTTATAGGTATAATGCCAAACTCCATCAGATTCATTAGGAGTCAGCCCCTTTAAGCCATCTTGACATTCTCTGTTAGTCACCTCAAACATTCAGTTCACTAACTCTCTTTTTAATAGCAAGATTTTAATTAAAATTAGCATCCAACAGTTTTTTTATATAAAAAGCAAAGCAAAAAAAATAAAACAACAATCTACATTTGGAAACATCACTGTTTAAAAACCTAGCTAGTTATTTTGCTTGGGGGAGAGAGGGAAGAAACTTAAAACTGAAATCTGACAGCAGTCTAGACAACCAAAAATATCTGAAAAGACTGCACAGTAGCAATAAATCTTTGCATATTTGCTGACTGAATTAATTGTAGATACTAGTCAGTTCAAGGTAGTTAATCACAAAAGTAGATAAAATTTGGCTTTTCCTGAATAATGTTAAAATTAAACCTAGAATAATTGCATGGTTCCTTCACCAGTTGCAAAAGACTCAAAATGGTACTTGCAGAAGATCCAGGACATCTCTGTGAAGCTAATTAAAATTGATCTGGCAAAATGCAAGAACACAGTTTGGAAGAATAAACTAACTCTCTTTGTTCCTTTTATTTAGTTTGTCTCACCTTTCTAACCATTTAATTCTAATTAGATAGAGCAAGAGAAGTGAACAGGCAGGAACAGTCACTGACCTTTCATTAAAGTCTTGTGATCCATTAGCAAAAGAAAAAACCCAAAGTAATAGGTAGTTAGGCAATATTTTCCTTGAATATTTGAATTAACTATTTAAAAATTTAAAGACTTTGAATGGATGGCAATGCTGATAAAAAAGGAAGGAAGACCACCTTCAATCTGCTCTAATAACAAATATTGAATTTAGCAACTTGTGTTTATTAAATTAGTGTCATTTTCCAGATGGCAGATGACTGAATTGGTTGATCTATAAAATCAATGAACATATCCCAAACATACAGCAACCCCTGCCAATTACCTAGTGGGGTTCCATTCTTTATACAGATTTTCAGTATTCTAGGTCCACTAGCTTTCCCTGTTGTCTGAACATTTTAACAGAATGAGTCTTAAAACACCTCCTTGAGGAGCACCTACATGAGATGCTTACTGAGGAGTTGCCTGATTAGCTGCAGTAAATCATCTACACATGTGGAGCTAGTAGGCTAGTAAACTATTTAACTCCACCATAGGTTAGTACTGCCCAACAAATACTATCCTACAGTGGAGTTATTTACTCTGCCACAATACACATGTAGATGGTGACTGGGGCTGGCTGGGGCACAAGGGTGCTACAGTGAAGGGGCAGCCTGCCACCAGTCCAACACTCTAGCATCCTTGGGCATTTATAGACATGCTCTGGGTGGCAAGGGAGAAGAGGCACTTTAATTAGCTCATCTCCATGATCTGCACTAATTAAAAGCACCCAGAACATCATTTTTCATCTCCATGCCGAAAAATGGCAGCAGGGTGCTTTAAACCAAAGCTCTTTGAGTAAGCTTTAAAGTGTCCCAACACCATTTTTCAGGTGGGGATGCTGATACCCATGGTGCTGGAGTCTGCTGGAGTGTGGTAATTACCACACTCCAGCAGACTCAATTAATCAAGTCTGCTGTTACGCGCTGTAATTCCAGAACATTGGAGCAGCCTCCCTGCACATGTATAGGAGCTCCTTGTGCCCCAGTCAGCCCCTCCACAGCATGTTAAGCTAGGGCACAGCAGCTCCAGGTGGGCCACAGGAGTAAATGCTGGGCCTGGGAGCAATAAACTCTCTCAAGCCCAGCATTTATAAAGCTGGAGTTTATTGCATCGCATTAACGTCATGTGTAGATGTGCCCCTTGTGAAGTTCATGAAAATATTTCCGTTGATGTCAATGACAACAGAATTGGTTTAAAGGCCATAGGAATATGTTATTCAGTGCCCACTCTCTTCCAAAATGATGTGGTCTGCTGGCCCTGTGGAAAGCAGCTTTGTGAGTACTGGTTTCTTCACCTCTGTTATTTGCATCATTGAAAACCCCCCTGGCTGTATAGCCATAAGAACCCATTCTAATAATGTTGCTCAGAGAAAAAAGTACTTAACTACTCAATCTAGACTTAAGGGGCATTTTTACATATACTCTGGGGTAGAGGGGGAGAAGGCATTTTAATCAGAACATGCTGGGCAGTGTCTTGTGTATTCAGCTCCTGCATTTCAAAATTGTAATAGGGGTGTTTTAACTAAAGTTTGTTTGATGAGCTTTAGTTAAAGCATCACCGCCACCATTTTGAAACATGGGGACACTGAATACATGAGATACTGCAGTACATTGGAGCATTCTGATTAGACTCTGATTCTGATTTGAGTCTGTTCCAACGCATTCTAATCAGAGTAAATAGCAGGGCTATTTACTTTTAATTCAGTGTAGCATTATTCCAAAGAATTTGGCACTCCAATAGGGAATAATCACTAGATTTACAATAGATTTCATTTTTAATGGAAAAAGTGACATAGGTTCCTACTGATACAGGTGAGAAAAGTGGGGTGCAAAAGTGATACTGGAAAATATCAGTGTCAGTGTGGAGATCAAGGTTAGGATACAGCTTCTTCATCTATTAAAACCACCAGGACACAGGGAACAACCAGCATAACCAGACATGGACTGTCTTTGCCTCAGGTAGTGCCCAATAAAATCCTCTTCTAACAGAATCAGCCATCCCTTCCAATCTCTGGCTGCCTGGCTCTTTCCCCTTATGCAAGAATAGACAGCAACTGCTGTTTCCAGAATTACATAATATTTTAAGACTCAGAAATAGCTCCTCTATCAGGCCCCTGACAGAAATTACTCTTGAGATATGTTTAACTGTCTGGTTAATCACATCTTAATTAGTGTCCTGGCCACACGTTCAATCAATTAATAGTGTGATAAAAGGATAAATTAAGTTGCACCTGCACCAGCAACATGGGGCAATGGGATCTGATGCGCCATGTGGCATGGCAGGAAGTGTGATTGTTGGGATCCTGCATTAAATCACATCACACCTTGAACATCTGTCAGGGGCCCTCAGAAATATCCCACTTCTCTGCACTTCTCTGCTTTTCTACAATTATATTGCTCATTAACTAACTCAGAGCCAGGGAGTTTAACAGAACTCTGCTTCATTCAGTGCCCAAGTTGTAACTGATCAACACTGTTTAACTGGAGCTTCTCCACAACACAAATGGTTCCAAATGGCTCATGCCAACTCCTCTTAAATGTACAGTTCTCCCCCAAACAGAGCAGTTCTTGCAGCTTCTCAGTAAGGAAGACGCAAGTCCCTAAATTCATTAGAATCTTTCTTGTATTTGAACAAGTGAAACAGAATCCCTTACAATGCTGATCCCATCAAACTCCAGGCTGATGAAGCCGAGCATGAAACTTTTAACAAAGATTGATTCTGTCTTTTCCCCTGGATTTGCTACCAATATTTTAATTGTTGTAGCTCCTCAATCACCATCCTACTTTCTATACTGTGAATTCCTCTTGTCTTTCTTTTTCCTGCTGATTGCCAGTATCCTATGATGGTGAAAGTTTATCAAAAGGACAGTTGCAATATCTGGGAAAAAATGACCTTTTACAGGGCATGTAGTGAGTCATTCATGATTAGGGCTCTCTGTCCATTAACTAATACATATATAATGGTGAATTATGATGGTTTTGAAAAACTGCTATAGTTTTTCATAGCACATTCAAAGGAATATTGAATAATTATATTTAATATTCACATTTACGACAAATTTCAAAAGAATTTCTAATGAGTGGACACTCAACATTAACTAAAGTCCTTAGGCAGGGATAACATTATGAAAAGACAGTTTTTCCATCATATGATTGCTAATAAAAAAATCTTCCAGTGAACATTAATCTTTCACCTCTGTTAAGTCTTTCATTATGTAAGTCATTTTAAGCCCTGGAAGATAAAAACTTTGATGTACTGCAGCAAAATGCACAGCACATTTTTAAAGTCTTTTAGAAAGACAGCTCGGTTGAATGGATTAGTAAGAATCAAAGTCATCGGTTAAATTTAAAAGATCATATTTCCTTCCATTTGAAGGCTACCTGTGGGTCAATAACCATTTACTTTTTTAATTGTGTTAAATATTCTCTGTCTGGTATTTAAAAAAAGAAAGAAAAAAAAGGTAACTCTTATCTGGAAGGCCGGATCACATGTGGGATTCCTACATGTGGAAACAACAAAATTTCTTGTAGCAAATTCCCAGGGGAAGGTTTTTCTGGCAGAGTTTCTATGGCGATGTAGGAAAGGGCAGCAGTATAATAAGTTACCTAGAAAACACTTACCCTTCTCCCCGAAGATCCAGTCATCATATTCTTCTGGTGCAAGGGAAAACAGCTTGTACTCCCTACTTTCTTGTCCCAGAGGATATAGAAAGCTTAGAAAAAGAGGTTGAGTGAGCTAACTTCAGCTGAATCACGACTTGTCCCTAGTGCAGGGAATGGCATATATTTTTTATTTCAATTGAACTAATTAAGTTTGATCCTAGTCAATCATCTAAGGTCTTCCTCAAGTTAGGAAAAGAGATCATAAGGCAGGGTTAACCAACATTGTTTTTTCTAATATAGATAAACAACACAATTTTTTTTTACCTTGACAGTATCTCTGTAAGCCTACTTTTCAGGAATAATGGATGCCTACACAGGAGCAGGGAGGCTGCTCCAATGTGCTGTACTTCCAGTGCATCAGAGCCAACTTGATTAATTGAGTCTGCTGGAGTATGGCAATATCTGCACTCCAGTAGCCTCCCACGTTTCATTAT
Source organism: Crocodylus siamensis (assembly GCF_052110815.1). Taxonomy (NCBI): domain Eukaryota; kingdom Metazoa; phylum Chordata; order Crocodylia; family Crocodylidae; genus Crocodylus; species Crocodylus siamensis. The sequence goes on along the minus strand of NC_143400.1, from coordinate 54,985,266 downwards.
CAGCATCCCCCCACTTAAAAATGGTGGTGGGGGCCCTTTATCTAAAGCTTAAATGAGCTTTAGACAAAGCACCCCCTCTGCCATTTTGAAGCCTGGGGATACTGATACACAAGATGTTCCTGGTGCTTTAATTAGAGCAGCTCTTTGACCTCTGCTTCAAAACCATAGAGTTTTGGATGCTAAGTATTTGCAAGAATAAGGCTCTGACTGAATTTTTTGTGCCTCTGGTTCTCTAACCATGAAAAGATAAGATTAATACATATTCCCAGAACTGCTGCTAGGTATAATTTACTAATGTTTTGAAAAAACCTTAGGAACTTCAGATGCAAAGAACTACAGAAATGAAAAACACAATGAGCTGAAGTGACATTTTTAGATGAGATCTGAAATCTTAGAATACCAGTAACAGAACTCATGTTGAAGCAACAAATATGTACCTGCGAAAAATATATTTTTGGCACTTCTGGAATACCAATATTGCATTTTACAAGGGGCCATTGGTACAGTTTGCATAGGCATGACAATTTTTAATTTTTTTAAAAATACGTCGATGGGTGAAAACAAGATACAGGCAGTCCTCTGACTTACAACATAATTGGTTTCTGAAAACCACGCTTAATTCAAAATATCATAACTCGGAACAAATTTTCCCATAGGAACAATGTTATAAATGGGTTCCTTTACAATGCTTGATACAGCTGCATCCAGCTGGTAAGTCTGGAAGGGGAGTGGGGAGGGAAGGGGCATGGGAGGGGCGCAGATCAACACCTGCACAACAAAGGGGATTGGGGCTGGGTCAAGCACTGCCCAGCTGGGGGGAGCGGGGCACAGGACAGAGCTGGACCTTTAGCATGAGCAGAGCCTTGAATGGTTTTGCTGACATATCAAAATTGAGATGCCTTACACCAAGAGGTATCCAGATAAGATACACATAACAATGGAAGGAGCTTTACAGCTCGTGGCCATAAGAGTCTTGGGGGAAGTGGAGAAACTTTGAGAGCTAGAGAGACTGGAAAGGGAACAGGTGGGTATCTTTGGGGGTGCTCAGGTCTGTGCAGGCTGGACTGGGGACAGAGGGACTACTTAACCCCCTTAGAGAAGACAGATAACCTCTGGCCATGTGGCCTGTGCCCTAATAAGTGAAACACTTTGTTACTTGGAACTGTTGGCTGAGCTGGGTTGCCCCAAGAGAAGTCCCTTTCTCTCAAGCAGAACTAGATACTAGCTCCTTGATTCACAGCCACAGAACCAGGGAGAGTGAGGGACTGAAAGGGCAGGGTCTCAGAGTGGGAAGGAACTTGGGCTCCCCCCTCACTCCAGAATCTATGCCTGGAGCCTGGGCTGGCTTCAAGAAGTACTCTGACACCAGAGAAGGTCACAGAGGTCCCTGGCAAGTGCCCCCCTGAAGGGCACGTCACAACATACAGACATACTTTATTGCATAAGTGCAACCACCCTTATACTTCCTAGGCATCTATACAATATGCAGCACAACATATTAACCTACTTGTATTAAATTGTGTGTGTGTGTACGTGTATGTGTATGTGTACATACATGTACACATGTCTGTCTATCATCAGATTGTGGTGCAGACAAAAGTCAAGGTGAACTTGGCAGTTCTATAAGAAAAAAATATATTAAAATGGTTTTAAGAGGACTGAAAGACTCAGGTGGCAGACAACAGAATAAAAGACTTTCACCTGTAGGTCACTGGTTCAAATCTGACACGGGTCAGTAGTGGCAGAAAGTCATTATCAGCTGATGACTGGTTATGTGAAATGAGCTAGTAATCTTGCCAGTGACAAGTCACTATGTTGCAATGCATTCCTTTGCCTCCTCATTAGCAGCTTTGGCAGAAAGGTTAAGGCCTTAAACAGTATCTGGAGTGAACCCCTTCCACTCCCCTCCCAACGGAGAGTTCTGCTCTGCTGCCACTGTATTTAGTGTGAGGGTAAAACAAGGAGTTCAGCAGTGAGTGTTGTTAATCTGCCACCTTCTCCAAGAATTAAATTCACCATGAAAAAATTGCTTTTGGTTTTATTCCTTTTAAAATTATTGCTGCAGGCAAGTAACTGATGATGCTCTTTCATTGACTTCACTTAGAGGTACAACGTACACTTTTATTGACATCTATGAAAGCAGACTTTAAACTACTAATGGTTGAAAAGTAATAGGTTTAACTTTAAACAGTTGAAAGATCAAGTTAAAATAAGTCTTGTAAAAACATACGGTTCCTGAGTGAATGAGGATGACTTCATTAGCTAAGCTATGTAGCTGTACATGACATGCAAGAACAAAAGCTTCATAATTTATCAAAACTGCAAAGCCCCTCAAGTAAGTTGTCTTGTATCCATCCAAGTTGCCTATGGCCTTCTAGACAATCAGATGGGAATTCAGTTGTTATTTTGGCATTACTGTTTCCACTGAAATGTTCTAAGTAGCGAACATTAACAGATTTAAAATGTTATTAGTGAATGTTAAAAATCATACTTATTTACAAGGCCTTGTAGAGTTTGAAGAGAATACACCTCATTCACGATAGTTGCACAGTACATTGCTGGTGCATGCTGATGCAGTCTAGACTACTTTAGCCCAGGACACAGGGAGTGAAGAAGTTCCAGTGCCATGGTGTGGTATGAAGTAAGAGAGAAGAGTTAACCTCATAACTGACAACTCCACACCCGGAATTCCAAAGCAATTCCAAACACAGTATAATTAGCAAGAATGGGCTAATTAGACTTTGTTTAATATGCATTTCCACTCATATCTGTCATTCAGTCTTACTATCTAGAACTTCCAGTCTTGTTCCACTAGTATATGTGAAAGACAACAATTACTACACTAATTTATCCTGCAACATCATAACATAATGAAACCAGTATATCCTCTGCTAGATATTACAGTTGCTCACAAAAAAGGAAGCACCTCATCACTGATGCATGAAAATGTTTTCATATTTTTTGTAAGAACTGTATCTTAAAATTTTACAGAAAATTCAGCCAAAAACAGAATAAATGACAACCATAATTAAAAGCTACACTTGTAAGACAATGATATGTTCAGTAAGAGTGCAGAATGCAGGTCTTCAATATTAAAGAGGCAAAATAATTTCATATGCTTCTGTAATAGACATTTACATATGAGGGTGTTTCAGAAAGTAATGACACCTTCAAAATAAAATAATTTTGAATGGGATGATCATTTCCTGGAGCACATCACTTCTGATTGGTGTGTTCAGCAATGCCACCATCCATGTTTCCTGCTGCTATATAATTTCCCACTCACTGCACACACAGTGGTTTTATTTACAAAATTGCCGTTACTTTTGGAAACACATTCATAAAATATATGGAAAAATATTATCAAAATATAACATGTCACACATGCATGGCAGGAGGTGAGATTGTGGGATCACACACTGCATCTCTTTGTACTGTATTGCTGGCGCAAGGGGAGCCCAATCTCAGGCTCCCCCTGCACTGGCAGGAAGCAAGCTCTGACAGCTGAAAGCAGTTGCAGTTGAGGGGCTCCTAGCTGCAAGTGTGCCCCATAATCCCCTGCCTGGGCCTTGGGGAACCACAATTACTGTAATCCCCCAGGTCTATGGGTTTCACACATGCACACCCCCTCCACCTGAGGGATAGTGGCTGCCACAATCCCTCAGACCCAGGGGCTTTACACTGGGCATAGTGTACCCCTGTGTCTGGGAGCCATCAGCTGACGGGGCTCCCAGCCAGAGGGGAACCCTGCTACACATGCAAATTAAAGTTCAATAAGCAACCAGCTATAAAGTTACTGAATACGAGATGACCCTGAATATAGGATAACCCCCCCAGTAATCAGATTCTGCACATGGAAAGTGCATACATTGATTATAATTTTTCCATTTATGGAATCAAATTATTGGAGGGTCAACTTAAATTCATCCCTCCTCACTGCTGCAGGTGGTGGGAGGAGAGGTGATGACAGGGGTAGTAATGAGGCAGATGGGGGAGGGGCAGACAGTGGAGGAGGCAGTGGGGGACAGGTGGTAGGGGGCAGGCACTGTAGAGGCAGGGGGGGCAGACAGTGAAAGAAGCAGGCAGCTTGTTCCCTGTTGCCTGTCTCCCCTCCCCCACCCCCACTTAGGCTCCATTGTGCCTCCCCCCCTGCAGCCTCAGGCTGCCCTTCCCTTCTGCACTCTACTTCTGCACCCCACAGCTTCAGACCCCTGGTCCCGTTCCTCTCGTCCTCCCCCACACCTGCCCCTCCACCTACCCCCCTTCCCTTTGCTTCACATTGGCAGACTCTATCCCTGCTGTGGCCTAAGGCAAAAAGCCTGGCTCCAGCCTAGCCCCAAAGCAGTGGTAGAACTGGCACTACTGCTGCAGTGCCAAGGTGAAGCACATGCTCTGCGCTCCAGACTGCAGTGACGACAGAGCCTGCTAGCCTAAAGCAAAGGTAAGGCGTGCAAAAGAAAGGAAGTGACAGGGCATGTGAAAACAGTGGAGGGCAGGGGACAAGCAGCAGCTGAGACTTTGGCTCCAGCCCCAACCCTGGATTAGGGCCAGAGCCATAACAGATACCTGTCCCCCCTAACTCCACTGCCTCATAATCAACTGTAAGGAGAGAGGCTTCCCCCTATGTTAAAAAGATGGGGTGGGGAGCCTCATCTTCTAATAAAATACAGTAGTACACATTTTCGAAGTCTAACTTTATAGCTGACCGGAGCTTTTTATGGTGTGATCTTTACTTCGTCTGTGTAGTTGGTCTCCAGGTAATTCCACAATTGACCAGGTAATCACATGATACCTGTAACTTGTAGAGGAGGCCCAAATTAAAACTTTTTTTTCATAAAGTGCATGAAAGACAGCAGGTTTATACCTCACTTTAGAATTCAGGGGAAGGACTCTGCAATTCTAAAACTCTTTCAATAGAAAAAAATGATATCACAAAACAATAGTACAGTATCAGGGTATTCTCTAGAAAGATCAACAAAACTAAATAAAAGCCCCCACAAATGACCCTGCAAGTCAGATGAGGGATAAATTAGAAGATCTTACTAATGCAGGTACTATGCCCAATTTACAAACTCATTCCATAATAAATAAAATTCACTCTTTGAATACCTCTTAGGTAAGAAGCAGTAAAGTTCCAAATTGTGTTCCAATGACTCTTCTTGGATTTTCCAATTTGTGATCCAATTCATTAATACTGACAAGCGATCACTTGAAAGCAATAGGCTATTATTTTAATGGCAATATAAGAAAACAGACAAGTTGGTAATTTTCAGAAGAGAAATCTGGTCATTCATAACATACAAAAGTCCTCAATCTAACAAATCATTCTCCTGTATTCAATAAAAAGAACTAGTTTAACTGTAATTCAGAAACTAGGAGATACTTAATACAACATATTACAATTTTCTCATTGTCCTCATGTGACAACGTTTATGCTATGCTAAAATTACTAGTTGTATACTAAGTAAATGTCTTGCATGGAAAGAAATTTCAAAAAGGTCAGAGGTATGCATACTAAATATACTCTAATATTCACAGCTAAGCTTTAATTATAGTTTCATAGTTTCTAGGGTCGGAAGGGACCTGAGCAGATCATCTAGTCCGACCCCCTGCCATGGCAGGAAAGAATACTGGGGTCAAATGACCCCAGCAAGATCTTCATCTAACCTCCTCTTAAACACCCCCAGGGTAGGAGCCTGCACCACTTCTCTTGCAAGCTGGTTCCAGACCCTAGCCGCCCTGACCGTGAAGTAGCGCCTCCTGATATCTAACCTAAACCTACCCTCTGCCAGCTTGTGACCGTTATTCCTGGTCACTCCTGGTGGTGCTTGGGGGAACAGTGACTCCCCCAATGCCTGCTGATCCCCCCGACTAGTTTATAACAGGCCACAAGATCCTCCCTCAGCCTTGTCTTGTGGAGGCTGAACAGGTTCAGGTCCCACAGCCTCTTCTCATAGGGCCTGCCCTGCTGTCCCCTGACCATGTGAGTGGCCCTCCTCTGGACCCTCTCCATGCTGTTGACATCCCTCTTGAAGTGTAGTGCCCAGAACTGGATGCAGTACTCCAACTGCGGCCTGACCAGTGCCGCATAGAGGGGGAGGATCATCTCTTTGGACCTGCTTGAGATGCATCTGTGGATGCATGCCAAGGTGCAGTTGGCCTTCCTAACTGCCTCTCCACACTGCCGGCCCATGTTCATCTTGGAGTCAATGATGACCCCAAGATCCTTTTCCGCCTCCGTGCTGACAAGAGGGCAGTTCCCTAACCTGTAGGTATGGTGCTGGTTTTTCCTCCCCAGGTGCATCACCTTGCACTTGTCTGTGTTGAAACCCATCCTATTCTCGTCTGCCCACCCTTGTAACCTGTCTAGGTCTGACTGTAGCCTGTTGCATCCTTCCAGTGTACCCACGTCCTCCCACACCTTAGTGTCATCAGCAAATTTGAACAGGGTGCTTTTTACCCCCTCGTCCAAATCACTGATGAAGATTTTGAACAGCGCGGGCCCGAGGACCGAGCCCTGCGGAACCCCACTGCCCACGTCCTTCCAGGTTGAGAAGGACCCATCCACTACCACCCTCTGGGTGCGGCCCACCAGCCAGTTGGCGACCCATTTGACTGTGTGGTTGTCTACACCACAGCCCCCCAGTTTCTTAATGAGAACAGGGTGAGAGACAGTGTCGAATGCCTTCCGGAAGTCCAGGAAGACTATATCCACTGTTACCCCTGCATATAATGATCTGGTGATCTGATCGTAAGAGGCCACCAGGTTGGTCTGACAGGACCTGCCACTGATGAACCCATGTTGATTGCCCCTAAGCATGCAGTCCCCTACTGGCCCCTCCTGGATGTGTGCCAGCATAATTTTCTCGAACAGCTTGCCTAGGATCGACATAAGACTAACCGGCCTATAGTTTCCCAGGTCCTCCTTCCTCCCTTTTTTGAAGATGGGAACCACATTGGCCCTCTTCCAGTCCTCAGGTACCTCACCAGAGCACCACGAGTGCTCGTAAAGTTGTGCCAGGGGACTTGCAATGACCTCGGCCAGTTCCTTTAGAACTCTAGAGTGGAGATAATCTGGACCGGCTGACTTGAATACATCCAATCCCTCCAGAAGCTCCCTAACTAAATCCTCGCTAACCCATGGCCCAGGTGTGCCTCCCCCGGGGCCGAAGGGGGGCCCAGCAGGGAGGTGGCTGTTCTGGTCCCTACTTAGGAAGACGGAGGCAAAGAAATCGTTAAACAAGTTAGCTTTGCCATCTGGTGTGAAGACCAAGTTTCCCAACGCGTCCTGCAAGGGCCCCACATTACCCGGGACCTTCTTTTTACCCCCTATGTATTTAAAAAAGGACTTCTTATTGTCCTTAATCTGAGAAGCTAGTCCCAGTTCCATCTCTGCCTTGGCCTTCCTAACTACCCCCCTACATCCCTGAGCAACTACAGAATAGTCCTCCCTGGTGATGACCCCTTCTTTCCATTGGGTGTAAGCCTCCTTTTTAGCAAGGAGACATTCCCAGATGCTTTTGGTGAGCCACGGAGGCTTGTGTGCTCTCCTGCTCCCTTTGATCCTCGTTGGGATTACCTTCCTTTGGGCTTGGAGGATCGTCTCCTTAAGGAGCGACCACTCTCCTTGGACACCTGGCTCCCCTCCCCTCCGGGACCTCAACGCTTCTCCAACTATCCTCCTTAGCTCGTTGAAGTTTGCCCTCCTAAAATCTAGGGCCGCTGCCTTACTGCATGCCTTTGCCACCTTGCGCTGGATGGTGAATTCCAGCAGGCGATGATTGCTGTCACCCAGGTGGTCGAGCACCCGCAGCCCCCTCACCAGGTCATCACCCATGGCCAGCACTAGGTCCAACAAGCACCAATTTTATGTGCTCAGTCTTAAGTTTTGTTTAATTGCTATGTTGTTTATGTGTTTGCTTTTCTAACATTTATTTACTGCTGCTTATTACATTAAAAAGGCATACCTACAGAATAAAAACAAAGCATGTCCAAGTTTTTCATGTAATCTAGGCAAATATTGAAAGCAGTTAATGTAAGTGATGTGATTAGTCATTCCTATAAAAGATGACACTCAAGACTTGAAGGGTTAAGAATGATGAGTTGTACTGATCAAAATCACAGGTGTTTCTGTAATCTTCAAGGACTTGGATGGATTTTTCTAAACCCACAATTCCACTTATAGAAAGGGATCATCTAAATTTAGTTATTCCAAATTGAACTCATGTTAGTATGTACACAGAAGATACAAGCAACTTACACTCAAATTTAGGAGAACAGAACAGTTACTATAGATTCTATGATTCTATGGTCCTATGATTCTATGACAAACCAGAGCAAAAGTGATGAACACCAACATGCAGTTGGTAATATCTAAGCTGTCTTTTTTTTAAACTAGGCTTCAATATCCTTAATATATATTTAAAAGCATCTCTCAACCCTGGTTAGTAGCTGGTGCTTTCCACTGATGTATTCTTTGTAGCTTTTTTGCATGAATGTTATCCTTGTGTCCAGCTCTCTCTTTCTCTTATCTGGTGGGCCAGACAAAGGTGTCCTTTCGCTAATGCAAGAAGCATGGGGAACAAGCATGAGGAGCTTGCTCTCCTGCTTGCAAGCAGTAAAATCAACCTGGTTGACCTAGTGGAGACATGGTGGAATGAAACATTTGACTGGGCATTAGACATAAAGGGCTATAGGTTGTTTAGAAGAGATAGGAAGGGGAAAAAAGATGGTGGTGGTGAGGTTGCGTTCTATGTTAGGGAACAGTATACCAGTTCTACCTTCCAAATGGGACCAGAGGAAGGCTTAACTGAGACCCTGTGGGTCAAACTTCAAGAAGGGCGAGGGGGAGAGGGATCTGGTGGTAGGGGTTTACTACAGTCTGCCACATCAGGAGGAAGAGCTGGATCTGGAATTCTCCAGGCAGCTGAGGGAGGCCGTGCGTGCAAAGGGTGTTGTGGTCATGGGTGATATGAATTACCCTGACATCAACTGGGAGAAGCAGTCGGTCAGGTCAAGCCACTCACAAGGGTTCCTGACATGGGTACAGGACCTACACCTCATGCAGGAGGTACTTGTCCCCACTAGGGAAAACACCATACTGGATCTGGTGTTAGCCTCTGGGGATGACCTGGTGGGGGAGGTGCTAGTACAAGGGAGGCTAGGGGACACTGATCATGAAATGATCCAGTTTGCTATTCAGAGAAAGGTGAGGAAGGTAACTAGCACAGCACAAATGCTTGACTTTAGGAAAGCCAACTTCAATGTGCTCAGGGCAGTAGTCAGGGAGGCACTCGGAGCCCAGGGTGTAGCTAGTATGGGGGTCCAGGAATGGTGGTCCTTCCTCAAGGAGGCTATCCTTGGGGCACAGCAGGACGCAATTCCACTGCGCAGAAAGGTGGGAAAAGGGTCCAAGAAAATTCATGGCTGAGCGCAGATATCCAGGCTGGCCTGAGGGCAAAGAAAAAAGCTTACTGGCGGTGGAAGCAGGGGGCAGGGACAAAGGAGGAGTACATCTCCCTGACCCGAGCCTGTAGGGATTTGGTAAGGAAGGCTAAAGCAGCACTAGAGCTTAGATTAGCTTCTGGGATTAAGGATAACAAGAAGTCCTTCTTCAAGTATATAGGTAGCAAGAAGAAGTCTCGCGGTAACACTGGACCCCTACGGGGCAGGGCAGGGCAGTTGGTGACGGATGCGTGAGAGAAGGCAGAACTCTTCAACAAGTTCTTTGCCTCCGTGTTCCTGTCTGCTGACAATGGGGTGTTCTCAGGTGATAGCGCAGAGAGGCCCAGAAAGGATGCCAGTCCCCTGAAGGTTAGTTCAGACCTAGTTAAGGATTACCTGGAGGGCTTAGATGTGTCCAAGTTGGCGGGCCCGGATGACCTTCATCTGTGGGTGCTGAGGGAATTGGCTGGTGTCATTGAGGAGCCATTGGCACGGCTGTTTGAGGACTCCTGGTCCTCAGGCCAAGTCCCCAAGGCCGGAAAAGGGCCAATGTGGTCCCTATTTTCAAGAAGGGGAGGAAGGAAGAGCCTGGCAACTACAGGCCAGTCAGCCTCACTTCTATCCTGGGGAAGGTCTTTGAAAAAATTATCAAGGGCCGCATTTGTGAGAGCCCTGCAGGGGAAGTGATGTTGAGGGGTAACCAACACAGGTTTGTGCCAGGCCGATCCTGCCTGACTAACTTGGTCTTTTTCTATGACCAGGTAACAAAAAGCTTAGATGTGAAGGAGGAAGTCGATGTCATCTTCTTGGACTTCCAGAAGGCCTTTGACACAGTGTCCCACCCAATTCTGGTGAGCAAGCTGAGGGACTGCGGCATTGACGAATGCACAGTCACATGGGTGGCAAACTGGCTCCAGGGGCGCATCCAGAGGGTGGTGGTGGACGGGTCAATGTCGACCTGAAAGGATATGGGCAGCAGAGCCCCCCAGGGCTTGGTCCTTGGGCCGGTGCTGTTCAACATCTTCATTAGCGACCTGGACGAGGGTGTGGAGAGCACCCTGTCCAAGTTCACTGATGACAGCAAGCTGTGGGGTAAAGTGAATACACCGGCAGGCAGGGACCGCATCCAGGCAGACCTGGATAGGTTAGAGAAGTGGGCGGATCTGAACAGGATATGGTTCAACAACGACAAGTGCAGGGTGCTGCACCTGGGGAGGGGGAACCAGCATTATGGTTATAGGTTAGGGGCTGACCCTCTCAGCAGGACAGAGGCAGAGAGGGATCTTGGGGTCATGGCTGACTCCAGGATGAATATGAGTTGCCAATGTGACGAAGCAATAGGCAGAGCCAACCGCACCCTGTCATGCATCAACAGGGGCATCACTAACAGGTCCAGAGAGGTCTTGCTCCCCCTCTATGTGGCACTGGTCAGGCTGCAGCTGGAGTACTGTGTCCAGTTCTGGGCACCGCACTTCAAGAGGGACGTGGAGAACCTGGAGAGGGTCCAGAGGAGGCCACTCATATGTTTGGGGGCCTCCATGGCCAGCCCTACGAGAAGAGGCTGAGGGACCTGAATCTCTTCAGTCTCCGCAAGAGGAGACTGAGGGGGGATCTTGTGGCTGCCTACAACATTATCAGGGGCCAGCAGCAGAGAGTCAGGAAAAGTCTGTTCACCAGGGCCCCCCTTGGAGTCACTAGGAACAATGGCCACAAGCTGAGGGAGGATAGGTTTAGGTTAGATATTAGGAAGAACTACTTCCCTGTAAGGGTGGCCAGAGCCTGGAATAGGCTTCCCAGAGAGGTGGTGCTCTCACCTTCCCTGGAAATCTTCAAGAGGAGAGTGGATAGGCACCTGGCTGGGGTCTTATGACCCCTGCCACCCCCAGTGTTCCTTCCTGCCCATGGCAGGGGGTCGGACTCAATGATCTGTCTAGGTCCCTTCCGACTCATTGATTCTATGATTCTATGATATATGAACTACAGGTCCAGAATCTGCAAGGAATCTGTGCCAGTCAACAAAGGCAGTAGACAATGATAAATGAAGCACTACAGTTTTCAGCAAAGCAAACTGTGTAAATGTATTCCCATGGGTAAAAACCACAGAATTACCCTTGCATCACTTAAGCAAACAATAACCACAATAGTCTTTTGGATAAAGTAAAGGCAATTTAAAGGCTTGGAATGTCCATAGATTCAATGCCTATCTGTCACTTATATTTGACATTGAAGTTGAAAGAATGAAATCTTCAATTAGATTACTTAACAAGGTCTAAAAATGACCTGGATTTTGCCTGAATTCCAAACTAGTACACTTCTAGCCACCAACATCTGTCATAGTCAATAAATTGTATATTTTAAAATCTGAAATACATAAGCATTGAAAAGAGATTATTCTTACTACATATGCTAGGCACATTAGGAGACTGAACAGCTTCCACATGAAATGCTTCTGCAAAATCCTGAAAATAAGTGGGAAGACAAAATGACAAACACAGAGGTCACTTTTTACACATGTTCCAGACGTGAGGGGGAAGGCGGCACTTTAATTAGAGCAGCTCGGACAGCTGCTCTAATTAAAACACCACTACAGCTCATGCACCAGCACCGCTGCGTCTTGTGTATTAGCATCCCCATGCTTCAAAATGGCAGCAGGGTGCTTGAACTAAAGCTCGTTAGTTCAAGAACACACATTCAATGTAGAAAGCTGGAGGAAATGTGCAGAATCCTGTCCAATCTGGAGGGAACATCTGCTACTGGGTACAGCTCAACATGAAGTGGCTTTGGTCCAGAGGATGGAAGTGAAGTGAGAAAGAAGGAAGCAGCATGCTGTAAACTGGGACCCCAACTCAGACAACATATGGATCTGTGAAACTTGTAACGAGCTGCGTTGCTCTTAAATTGGACTTGTCAGCCACAAGCAGATTCATCGGGCACTTAACTAGACCTCTTATGCATACACCAAGATCCAGAGGATCAACAGTGGCCTATATACTGTTCCAAATGTGCTCTTCCTAGTTCAGTGTTAAGGAGATAATTTGCATTTAGTAACTATTTTTGCATGTGTTGAAAATATAGAGTCAAGTCTTGCATGCACATTTATAGATCCCAATTCTACTATCTGATCAACACAGACTAGATATTAAGCCTATTCAAAATCCCACTGACATTTACAGAGCTTCAAAAAGGCACAGGTATCAGCCAATGACGCTGTGTCATAGCCACAAAACATAGCCCTTAGCTTTGTACAGAAGACTGTAAATATCTACATTTAAATTAAAATTTTTAACTTTTTTCCTCAGAACAGATCTATACTAGACTGTATTTGGGGAGGAGGAAGAATGAGATTGCCATCAACATCCATCTGAGCATGTAGCATACATTATAGCAGAATACATTAGATTTAGTAGAAGAAAGTGGTAATTGATTTTATACATAATTTAGAAGCAGAAGAATATTATTGCATTTTTCTCCTCCTATAGCTATTATCCCTGCAAAAACTCATTTGTGGCTTTTTAAAAGAAGTTACCGCTACTCGCGAATTGTCTAAAAAGCTTTCCACCTGATTTCTATTTACTTAATGTTACATACACTATAAAACAGTTAGCAATAACATATATTCTTGCAAGAAAAAGGCTTGGCCTATTAAAAAGGTATGTAAGGAATACTTCTGCTATGCATATCTGTGTATGATTATGTGATCCCACAACCCTGATTGAAACTGGATATTCATTCTCTCAGTTTTGACAGCCAAGTTACGTTGATAATATTATACCGTCAGTTGTCTCATTGCATTGTTATACACCACTGTGTTCCAGTGCTTTATAGTGTGCTACCCCCAGATAGAAAATGTCTCCAAGTAGAAAGCGCACAAATATATTTGCGGGGTGGGGGGAGATCTGAAGGGCTTGGGGTGGGAAGAGAACATTGGGGTATGAGAGATATCAGACAAATGTACCAAAACTACCCTAGGACTTACCTATATGTGGAGGTAAAAAAAAAGTTAAGGAAAATGCTGACATTAATTTTAGAGATCACTGAACTCCTAAACAGATGATCTCAGATCAGAAGCAAAGCATCTGAGTTCACTGTAGCTTAATCCTCCAATAACAAAATCACTTTACTTTTGGATGACTGCATCCAAATGGGGATTAAATTATGAATAATAGTGTCTATAGGAAGTGTCATATGTTTTAACTTACCCACATTAACGTTACAACTTTACCGAATTTCATCTTTACTGTCTTAAGTGACCCTATGAAGACCCTATGACCCTTAAATATTTTAGGAAGTAATTTAAAGTTGGTAAGCGTTAGGTTCCTAAACTACATAGGTTCTACATTTTTAAGCAGATTCAAATGGATTTTTTTTCCTCTCGCTTCTCAGCAAAAATACAAACTAGTTATTTTCTACAGAACACTAGTTATACACTGGAACCTTCTCGTATTTTAAAATTGCTGAGTGATGATTGCTAGTTAACACTTTCTCCCATCTCTGTCTCAGCACTCTGAATTCAGGGGCAGCTGTACATTAGCTGCAGAACTAGGGAGGAGCATGGGGGAATCTGGTAACTAGCACTTTTGGCACTACTAGCCACTCCACAGTGGTTTGGTTTGAGCTGAATTGGGCTACAACGAGTTCCCAGCTTCAATGTGCGAATGAATATAGTACACACACAGCCACCGAAAATTTAACCTACCGTAACTCCACTATAAAACTCCGCTTATTATCGTTATATGACTAAATATGTTACGATTCCACATTGCATATTTCCTCGCTTCTGGCTCATGATGGTATTAAAATGAACTTCAAAGTCCTGAAATCAGTCCTCAACTTGGCAATCCTACCAACCCTTTTTTGGAAAAATCTCTCTCTGTGGTTGTTTGAAAATGTGATTGAAGTTTTGCTATCCTTAAAAATATCAATCTAGTGATGGATTTTTAACTACACTTGCACTGTATACTTCCACTGCTTTTGATCATGCAAAGACCAAGTCATTTTTTTATCAATACATTCAACCAAAAGGTCAAAAGAAGTCAAAGCAAAGGGTAATTTAGACATATCACAATTTTATTATTAAGCCTTGGGGAGCAATGCTGTCCTTCTGGAAAAGCAGAAACAATATTGCATTATCCAGTTCAAAACTACAAGAGATGAATTTGTCCTTAGTATAATTAATTATACCTTTGTGTCACCTTCTGATCATTTTTCTCTTACCACAATTGAGCACTGAAGGCTTCCACTATTTCACATGATTAGAAATACTATTTATGAGTATTTTATTTGGCAGTGATTACATTTGAAATGTTTCATGGTTTCCCCTCTATCCTGTTGGAGCGTGATTTAGGAAGGAATACCAATAACCATGCTCAGAAATAACTAGATTATTGAAGGGAGCAGAGAGGCGGAGGCACCTTTGCCAGTTCAGTGAAGAGAGAAGGGGGGCGGGAAATGAAGTAGAATGAGAAATCCTGAAAAATCCTAATTGGAATCTTAACTTTTACTATCTTCTTTATGTCTCTAATCGACACCATTTAAAACTGAAGTCATTATCCAAGTTTTTAAAAATGGCATTCAAAGCCCCATCATTTTAAACAATGTTTCTGACACAATCGTAAGATTCAGGTGTAGGGCAGCATCCCATTTTTCAGTTTTAATACTTTCTCAGAAGCCTAATTCAATCATTACTTTTAAGACCTATTTAAAAAAAAATCTCATTCTCACTAACAGAATGTATATCTCTGGGCATTCTATTTCAACTCTGAGATTAAACTTTTTGACCCACAAATGATGAAGTTCTTTTAAAAACAATAACAACTAGATGGAAAGCAAATTACTTCATCTAACAGACAAGGAAACCACATGTGCAAAGAATTACAACAAGGCTTCAGAAAAAGTATTTTTTTAATGGCAACTCTCAGGTTTTTCTTCCTGTTGGTCTTTCCGGATGCTTACAAGAGTTTTTCCTTTGCTCTTTTACTTTCAATTACATTTACATTTCAGATGAGCAGATGGGCCTGTATAGCTGAGATCAGAATCTGATCCACTGATTTTTTAATTTTTTGCTATCCTTTCAATAGGATTTTTGACTTCAGAAGCTGCCTAACTGGGTCTTTACCAATTCAATCAATAAAGGGATTTCTTTCTTTACCATTTTTGTTATTTTCCTTTAGGCAAGTATTATCCCCAAACTAATGGGTAACTAACCTGAGATCAGCATAATCCTTGGGGCTGTTGCCATATTTTTGATCATCTGTGCCATTAATATTATCAGTATTCCAGAATAGCGATGTCCAGTAGCTGCAGTGCATGGCATGGACTCAACATTTTCATGCATATTCCACTAAAGAGTCTTCTAGGTTGAAGACTGAGGAGTGACTGAACAGTCACGTTCCATCATGTGCAAGCACTCTGACCCAATCCACTGAAGCATTTAAGCTTCAGTGTGGATGCCGCAAAGATCCCTCTATCATGGATAGTCCTCCAGTGCTCTGTGCATAATTACCCCACAAGGGATAGACGCATTCTTTTACCACTGTCATAACTGACAGAGGAAGAATCTTAGGAAATACTCCTGGGTAGGCAAGAACAAGCATCAAGAGAATGACAACACATAACCCAGGCAGGGCTGTAAGAAGGTTCATATGTGGACTGGTCTAAATTGAGCACTCTGGCCCCCATGCCTATAACTCGGACTAAGTGTTAGTACAGAAATATCCATAGACAGAAAAAAATGTAGCAGACAGTAACTTCTCCATTACACCCATAAAGGTCTACTGTGCCTTTGCTGCAGTGCATATACTTCTGGAGGGTGGTGGTGAATGACGGAGACAGGGGGAGCTTAGTATGCTTCACTCCACGCTCTTCTGCTGTTCCTGGAGACCTTCTGTCCCATATCATTTATTTGCCTGTGCCTTGCTACATAAAAGGAGTCTTGGACTCTTTCTCCTTAATTTTTATCAGTTTCTGAATGCCAGGTATTAACTTCATGGATATTTTTCAAACAAAAGTCCCTTGCCAGCTTGTTGTGGTGCTTTTGTGGCTGATCCCAAAATCTTTACACAGGCTAAGCTCCCAGTGAAATCAGTAAAAGGTGTGCTTATATAAGGGCTGTAAGAAACTTCTTATGTGAAACAATGTAAGGTAACATATATAGCGCTACCGGATCATTGCAAGGAAGAATTCAAATTGATTTTTTTCTTAGAACATCATCTGGGTGTTCATGTCACGAAAAAGAAATGCCCAAAGATGTTTAAAGTCTAACAGTGTTAACACTGATTTGCAATAAATATTCAATTGACATGAAACCATTTACTGAAATGTCTTATGGGAGTTGTACAGCTAAATCCATGTACTGAATGTTTACCCCCAAACTTCCTCTTTTAGAAAAATAAAGAGCTCATCTATTTTCTCCTTCTTAAGACTTCGTTACATATTGCACTTTGAGGTGCTCAAATGTTGATCAGTGTTAATGCTAGCTGAAGCTTGGAACAGTCACACCTTAAGGGCCTTGTTACATGATAATTCTGTGCAGCTCCTGAAGCTCTTAACACCTGGATTGTCCGCACATTGGGTGCATCCATATGGGTGCACACATGCGGTACGTGGAGCCACAGAGCCATCTGCAGTGTCGAACACCACACACACCACACATGCAGGCATTCCCAGCCACCCTCCCCCTCCACACACCCCACAACCAGTCACCACACACCCACAGCCTCCCAGAAACCCTATACCCATCCACACACCCATACATCCACATACCCCACATGCTCCCACACCCCAAATACACACACCCACAGCCCCCCACAAACCCCATACCCACCCCCACATGCCCCATACCTATCCACCCCCCTAAACACCAGACACACGCCCACATGCACATACCCACACCCTCCCCCACACCCCACATACACGCACACTCATAGCCCCACTTAAATGCTATAATCACTCACCTGTACCCCCCACAATATACAAGAGTAAGACTTCATTTTTAACTATTATGCAATAATCTCTATGTACACGACAACACACACATACCAGGAAAAAATATTTTTAAAATAAAATTAAAATACTTTATTCTAAATGTTTGATTTTTAGTATAAAGCTTGGGTTTTTTCCAGGTCCAAGATGGCAAACCCTCTTTGCCAAAAGGAGTAATTCTGAGGGCAAGTGGAAGGATTTCTGGTGGCAAGGTTCAGGGGTTGGGGGCAAGACTTCCAGTCCCAAGGCAGCAACCAGGGGGCAAGGCATGTGTCAAAGGGTACGGTTACCATTACAGCCCTTGACAGTTCACCAAAATTCATTAAGTGACCCTCCAGCTAAAATAATTGCCCAGTCTGGGGTAACATGTAACAAGGCCCTTAGGCAAAAAACCTGCTCTGACTGTCCTACACCCATACTGCTGTGACTTGCCACTAGAGGGCTGTTGAGCAGGGAGCTGACTAGGAGCTATATAGCACTGCAGTGGCAACTCACAGCTGGTGAGCCAAGACAGGCTTCTATCCCTGATCTAGGTAGAGGTGTATGAGGGATGGGTTGGAAACAGGAGGGACAGGACATGAAACTGGGAGGAAGAGTTTATGGAATGGGGGTGGGTAATGAAGTGTGAGGTGGAAGGAAACAGGGATGGGGCAAGGGTGGTGAAATGAAGTCAGCCAGCCACTGAAGGGTAAAAAAAAAAATAGAAGAATTTAAGAATGAGATAAAGAGAAAGTAAATTTTAAAAGATTTCATGTTTTAATAAACTGGGATTTGGGATTGTGGTGTGGTGGGTGCTGGTCATGCTTCCCAGGGTGGCTGGAAGGTGGGAGCAATGAGAGAAGGTGCTTTTGGAGGAGCTATTGGCCCTGCCCCAGGAAGGAAGCCCCACCTCATGGGGTCCCATTCTGCCCCCCTACCTTGCTCTTCCCCCCACATCCATTAGACCCCACTCCTGGGCCTGGCTAGCTGACATGTGCTCTGCAGGCTGTTTGCATGGGGTTGCAGCCCTGGGGGTGGGAAAGTCAAATCCCCAGGTGCGGGGGGGGGGGAAGTTGGCTTGCTGCCAGAGCCACCCCCTGGGCACTAGAGTTTAAGGGGAGGAAAGTTTCTCCACACAGAACAGGAAGGTGAGGGAAGAGACACTGGACTGAAACTTGGGTGACTCATCTGTGGGAAGTAGCCACACATTAATGAAACATGAGTGGGTAACATGTATCAGAGATAAACCTGCCCTGGAGTGGCATAACTTTAAGCAGTCTAAAGTATTATTAAAACTAGTGTCAGGTGCTTATATGTGGACAATTCAGGGGTTGAGAGCTCCAAAAGTCACCTAAAATTAATGTGTGACAAGGCCCTAAGATCTTTGTTGTTGAAGGTATGGACTTGTTGGCTGCATGTTTTCTACCAAAAATAACCTTTATTTCCCGATATGAAACAGGACGTGGAATCTAAATGATAAAAAAATTCTGCTGCAGTCAAAATCCTTTATAATTAAAAAAAATATAAGTCTTAATATGGGCTAAAGATTAGATCACCTTCAGTCTTCTAAGGTTTCTGTAAGAAAGCAAGCAATAACTGTACCATATCAGCTTTTAGAGAAACATTTAAGTACAACGTGATCTCACAGATCATCCTAATCATGCCCTAAAGGCTTCTGCATCAACACTGATATCAGCAATAAACTGTTTGTGTCATTGCATGTCAGCATCTGAAAAACAGAACTACTCATGTAGAAAGCCAAAGAATATTAAAGTTGTTGTGTTCCATTGGAGTCTAAGGCCTAATCCCTACATACGTAGTGATAGTGACCCATGTGTTTGGATCTCAAGACCTAAGCAAGCGCCCCAGTGGGCTCTATATTTGGTTGAACATAGTTAAAATATCAAAAATAGTCCATGTTGGATTTTACAGATTAAAAATAAAGACATTTGCAAAAATATTTAAATTGCCAATTTCACAAATTTGTACAACTGGTTTGAGTCAGACCTTTCTCCCTTTCCTATCCCTTACTGTTTGAACCTTTACACCTATGCTTAGCAAACCTTTTTCCAATACGTCTATTAAAAACACTCAGAAGCAAACCTTGTTGATTAACCAATCAATTAGTATTGAATGTCATTAATGCCTTATTATCTGTGTTGTCAGATTAAATCAATTCCTATCACATGTCAAACTATACATCTCCTTTCACACACAAGTCCTACACTCATGCAAGCTCTGTAGTTTAGCCAACAGTAAAGCTTTTTGAACATTACAATAACACATTTATCACAAAACCTAACTACCCTGTATGCTGTAGGAGATACAGAGACCATTGAAGGGCAATTAAAAGTATGCGCTTTTTCATGTGTATAATTTTTCATTGTTTCATTATAGTTATTTTATTGGCTTGTTACTTCTTTATAAGATCCCTCGAGTTGTAACTGTATTCATTCATTTACTCGCATGATCAGGGGGCAGCAGGGCAGGCCTTATGAGGAGAGGCCTGAACCTGTTCAGCCTCCAAAAGAGAAGGCTGAGGGGGGATCTAGTGGCCTGTTACAAACTAGTCAGGGGGGACCAGCAGGCAATGGGGAAATCCCACTACCAGGAGTGACCAGCAATAACGGCCACAAGCTGGCAGAGGGTAGATTTAGGCTAAATATCAGGAGGCGCTACTTCACAGTCAGGGACCCATTTCCAAGAGAAGTGGTGCTGGCTCCTACCCTGGGGGTCTTTAAGAGGAGGCTAGATGTACACCTTGCTGGGGTCGTTTGACCCCAGTACTCTTTTCTGCCATGGCAGGGGGTCGGACTCGATGATCTGCTCAGGTCCCTTCCAACCCTAGAAACTATGAAACTATGAGTAAAAAAGTCAAAGTATTCCAACAAATACAGAAGTTCTTACAAAATATATGAAAGGGCCGTGCAATACCAAATGCAGAACCTTTCAGGATTCACCACACACACACACACGCTCACTCACTCCCCAACCTGGATGTTGGATAGAATTTTTTTCCCTCTTGACCTCACTGATAAATCCAACATGGCTGCCAGCTGCCACCACATCCCCACTGAGCATAATCAAGAGGGTCTCACTGGTCTTCCCAAAATGGATGATTTTGAAAAGTTCCTTTCTACAGCACAATGGGGTTAAACATGCATAAAACTACATCAGACATAGATTCTGTAGAGACTTACGTGCTTCATTTTTTATGTACTATGAATAGTTTTGTTAGAGTCAAATTCATAAATGTGAACATATGCATAAAGCAGGTCTTGTCTGCATGGGAAAGTTTTACTAGTTAATCCAACATAGTTGTATAGCTACAATTATACCAGGATATTCAACCCTTCTTGTGGATTTTCTG
This sequence comes from Crocodylus siamensis, assembly GCF_052110815.1. Classification (NCBI taxonomy): domain Eukaryota; kingdom Metazoa; phylum Chordata; order Crocodylia; family Crocodylidae; genus Crocodylus; species Crocodylus siamensis. The sequence continues at coordinate 54,964,493 of NC_143400.1, read as the reverse complement.
TTTCTGGTACAAGAATAGCATATTTTCAATTTGTTTAGTTTTTTCCTCTTCATTTTGCAAATGATTCTCCTCTCCTGCCCCTCCACATGTGCTAGAACCTAAACCAACAAATCCCCTTATTCTGGAATAAATGCCTGCAAAGCACTGGAAACAGTTTATGCTGGTATCAGTTCAAATCCACATTTTAGACTGCACAAGAAAATAAAGAAATAAAATGAATTTTTCCTTTGTAAATATGGGGGTCTTATTTATTATTGTCATCCCATACTTCCATGCTGTCTGTATCCAGCCTTCTATGGAGCATCTAAGTGAATTATAGAGAGTGGCAAATAGGAAGCTGTGGTGGCTGTAAATTGAGAGATCCAACCTGCATACGTTGAACAATACTGAATAACCTTTTTTTCAAAAGGAACATTTCAGAAAAAAAATGCATCTTTTCAGTGCTACAAAGTAGTATTATTAAAATTTCAAATAAAAATGTATGCAAGGCATATTTTCAAACAAAAATGCCAGGTTGAAGAAATGCATTAAATTATTAAAAATGAAAAATTAACTTAGCTTTCTCCCTTTACAATTAAAATCTTTTTTTTGTAAAGCTTTTCCTTATTCCATGCAATGATCTTCATAACTGAGGAACCCTGTTCTTTGTTTCATAGCTCTGAGTCCCTTTTCATGGAAACAAGCAAACAGACAAAAAAAATCGACAATTATTTTTTAGAACAGCTCTCATACCATCTTTACGCTCCTTTCTTCCTCCACAGAATATTATCTACAATACTTCCTTTCACAAAAGAACATAAAAAGAGAAATAAAAAGGCTAGGGAAATAATTTGGCACTTAGATTCATATATCAAAACAATTAATTAAATTATGTTTAAACTTTTCCCTGCCAATAGACTCCTAAAAAACTTATGTGGTTATTTCACATTAACTACAGCTTCTGCCATTCTTACTGCTTTTTCCACATTAATATTTTATCAAATTTGAAAAAACAAAACCAGTCAACAGTAAAATAAAATAAAAAGCCAAAATGTTATTTTGAGTCTTATTCTCTATTAATAGTGTATGGTGTAACAAACAATGTAACCAGTGTGCTTTTATTATGTTGGCCATGTGACCTGTGGAATCTCAGGGGAAGAGCTAAGAGAGAGCGAAGCATCCATTCCATAAGTGAGAAAAATCAATGATAGTTAAAAGCGTTCTACAGCCTTATGAGAATCTATTTACTTTTATAAAACTATGTGTGTGTTAATTCGTTCTTAGTCCTTAGAAAAAGGAATGGATCAAAAACAAAAATATAAAAAACAAAATAAAACAAAAAGAAGAAGAAAACCCTGAAGGCTCTTTAAATGCCAGTTCTTCAGTCCTGCAAGGAATGATGCCCAGATTCCACACTAATTACCATACTTTTCACTAGCACATGCATAAGATTATCAATGCAGATGCCATGTTTTCCTTGTTTGTTTTCAAATCTTTAAATGTACATTCACATTTATTAGCTATAACACATCCTGTGTTAGCTACAGTGCTAGATACACTGAATTTAACAAATATATGCTAATAAACAAGGTGAGTCAATAGAACTACACTTAAATATAGAAAATAGAGAAAGGCAAAAGTAAATGGTGCATGCATGCAGACACACACTCTGTTTACTTTCTTCTTTCTTGTCCCCATTTGCTGTCATTATTCAAGCAGCTACCTCCAGGCCTTTTCTGAAGCAGCGTGACCACGTAGGCGAGCTCCTCAGGGTAATTGTCTCTGATATGTCCTCCATAGGAGGTCTATATTGAGCAGATTCTTTTTGGTATTGGGTGGTGGAACCGGAGCGTGCTCCATCCACTCCATGCATTGACCTGGTATTGCAGTGCTTCCAGGACCAGTGCAAAAAAACAGGGAAAAAAAAAATAAGCCTTTTCTGCAGTACCTGCATGTTGGAAAGTGTACAGAGAGTTGGAATTACTTTCGCCACCATTCAGTGCCTTGCCTACAGCTATATGCTGTATTTTTGCTGCCTGGACAAGCTCTTCAGCAGGACAACTAGCAAGAACTGGGTGAGGTAGGTCAAGCTGAGGCACATTCAGGCAGAGGGGTGATCCTTCGAGTATATCACTCTGTGCTCAGTAGTGACGTACTAGACTGCAGTGTCTAGTACTGACTGGCACCCCTGAAGGTGTCAGGATACCCTGGGAGCGTGCATCTCACTTGGGCTATGACCTGGGATCTAAACAAATCCCAAGTCAGGGTGTGTCAGACTGCCCAAACACACTACTTGCTTTTTTCAGTGAACAGTATCAAAATTTTACTATTTTATACTGTCATTTGTAATTCTCTGGTGCCTTGAAGCAGCGCTTCCTCTAAGTTGCACGGCATGCACAGCTGTGCAGGTGCACTCATGCCACACTGTCAGGCACACCTGTGCAGCCACACACACCACAGAGCTTAGAAGGAACACTGTCTTGAAGTCCCAATAGGTTATTAAAACCCTGTTGTGCAAGAAGCTCTGGTTCAGGGGTGTCAAAGATAGGACCTGTGGGATGAATCTGGCCCCGTGTTGGCCCCGAGTCTGAAGTGGACCCACATGCAGCTTGCATTGGACCAGCCCTATACATGGGGCCCAAGACCCACAGCCCAGGTAGGGCCTTCTCCATGTAGCACCTGTGCAGAGCCAGTCCAGTATCTGACTCTCCTCCCACCCACATGCCAGATCCAGTGCCCACAATACCCACCGTTGCTGGTCCAGGACTGCATCATACCTGGCACCCACTCTGGCTGGTGTGGGGCAAGTGACACATTCAGGGTGGCTTCTGGAGCAGCTGGCTCATTTGACACAGACCCAATCCAGCCAGAGAATGCGCTACATGCTCTGTGTCACAGCCTGGCTGGAATGGGCACTGTGGGTACTGGATCCAGCATGTGAAGGTGGTTCCACATGCATTATCCAGCCCATGGGGCTGGTCCTGCATCATTAATCTGACCCATGCACCAGTCCTGTGCCATATGGGACAAATGAGTTTGACACTACTACTCTAGTGTAACATTCAGGATGGAATTGGAAAGATATGATATAATGCAGAAATGAAAGAGAATGTATCAAATATATATATATTGCACCCAAAAAATGCCTAATAACTTGTACCATAACAGAAGACTTTCTTTTTAAAAACATTATACTTGTAACAGTTACTAATAATGCAATTTAGTCTAATGAGGAAAGTGCAAATATTGCAACATAGCTAAAAAAAGATGAACATATTTCTTTAAATGTTTGTGATGGTCAGGGATCCGGTTTTCTCTTTGCCACAATAAAATGCAGGCAAACCTGGATTTTCTCCTTTATAAGGAGAAAACTGCAGGAAACCATGGTTTTCCCTTGCAGGCTGGCAGACTTCCAGCCTGCAAGGGGCAGGGGAAAGCTGGAGAAGGGAGGTCAGGCAGGGGGCACAATACACATGCACATGGCCACCAGGCAGCCTGGAGAGCAGCAAACTGCAAGTAAGTCTGGTGCGGGGGAGGGGAAGGAATAGAGGCCCCCATACTGAGTATGGGAAGAAGTTGGGCAGGGCTGGGGCTGGGCTGCTGCTCACCTGGGACGGTGCCTGGGGCTTGAGGCCACATGCAGCTGCAGGCAGAGACAACCCAAACAGGATACAGGGCCCAGGATAAATCAGCCTGTGCGGATCCCTGCCCCCAGACACAAAGAAGCCAGCAGTGGATTCAGCAGCAGGAGGTAGGGTAACAAGTGGCCAGACATGAAGCTGGAGAGAGCCATGGAGTCCCCCAAAGCAGGGGGCCTGGGGCGGTTGCCTCTATTCATGCCCCCCTAGGAACAGCCCTGGCTGCAGGGCCCAGGCAGGGAGCGGGATGGAGCCACAGGCAGATCATGCAGGCAGGGTGGGGGAAGGAACTGGCTCCCCACCACTGCACACACTCCTGGGGGAGTATGGGGGACATGTGCCCCCCAGATTTGTGTGCAGGGCAGGGGCATGGTCCCCACTGAAGACTCAGGGCTCCCTGCTTGCTACTCTCCCCCCAGGGACACAGCAGGGCAGAGTGAAGTGGGGCAGAGGAGCACAATGCCGCCACTGCCAATGGGAGCCCCACACTGCCATGGCAAGGTATCCCCTGCCTACCTGGCAGCAGTGGGGTTTGCACCGTGCAATGCACCTCATCATGTTGGTGGTGCCCAGCCCCCCCCCCGCCCTGCCCTGTTGGGTCCCACTCGCTGAACCACAGAGGCCTCAGGGACAGGGCAGCAGGGCAGGGAGCCCTGAACCCACAGCCTGCCACCACCACAGATCTGGGGAGCACATGCCCCCACACCCCACCCTGGGAGTGCATGTAGCCATGCTGGTCCTTCAGAATACTGTACCAGCCTGAGAGCAGTTACAGAAACATGGACCCCAGCAGTATCTGTCTGAGTCAGGCACACTTGTTCCAGATGCCCTGGCAGAACATGTCAGGTGTAAACTAGGGGTAAACCGATAAAGATTTTGGAGACTGATATCATTAGCTAATTTTTAAGATGGCACATTGGCCAATACTTATCCAATTTCTGATACCAGGCCAGCAGCTTGAAGAGCATTGTCCAGCTGGTAAGTCTGTTGTGGTAGAAGGAGAGGGGGGAAGGGAAGAGGCATGGGGGGGTGGGAAGATCAAGGCCTCCATGGCAAGGGAGGGAGTGGGGCTGGGTCTAGGACAGGGGTTGGGGCAAGTGCTGCCCAGCCAGGGAAGGGTGGGCACTGGACATAGCTGCAGCTTATCTGGGGGGAGCGGGAGGGGAAGTCAGCTGCTGCTACTGCATGCTGCTTGTCCAGGAGCTGCTCATCTGGCAGCTTGTCTGGCACTTATGCATTCATCTGGTGGTTCCCACTGCTTGTCCAGGAGGGCAGTGGGGCAGGGGGTGCTCCCAGATGTGCATGGAGTGGGCAGGGCTAGGGCTGTGCAAGGCTGCACTCTGGCCAGGTGGTGGAGGCACTGGAAATGGTGGCTATGGTGAATTTTGGGGTGGCTGCAGCCCCTCCCCCATAACCCCACTCCCCTCGCCACCTATTTGCTGCACTGTGGTTGTGCATACAAGGGCCATTTATCAGCCAAATCAGGCTGACTTCTGATACGGACAATTTTCTTTATATCGATGCTGATCCAATATCAGACCGATGTATCAATGCACCTGTAGTGAAAACCCTATGAAACCCTGTTACATGTGGAGTAAATGCACCTCCACACCTCAAAATAGATCTCACTTTACTAGATTCTGCAAACAGAAAAGACAGGATCAGAATCCTTTCAGGGGAAGTCAAATCATATTAATAACTAAAAAGACATCTGGCAGCTTGTCTGGCACTTGTGCAGGGACAGGAATGTCTGACTCCAGTCTGCAGACACAAGTGGTGGGGGAGAGCTGTTTATTAATTCTTAGCCATTTCCCATGAAATAATCATGGCTAGGGACAGACATTCAAAAAGCCTGAGCCTGAATTGATTCAATCTTTCTAACCTGACTTAGCTAAATCACTTTGTAACTGCATAAACATCCAAGACATGCAGTGGCTCAGGCTAGAAGCTGAGGGGGGCCAGAGCAACCCTCTCCCTTTCACAGTACTGAGCTGAGGAGAGGGCATGGCCAGAAGCTGTGATTAACCCAGCAGAGAATTGATAATAGTGCTCATCACCCTTAACTCAGTGTTTATCACTCATTAGGAAAACAACAGAGGTACATTACCAGCTACTTGTTGATTTGACCTGTTGACTCAGTAGGAACTGTAGCCAGCATGTGGTCTTCTACCCAATACACAGACACCTCTCATCCAGGCAGAGGGGAGGGGGGAATTCCTGCTTAGCAGGGAGCAGGGAGGAGGAGGGAGGAAGCAGCCCATAGTCTCTGCAGGACCTGCAGCCAGACAGCAGAGGGGAGGCGACAGTCCTGCTGTGGAGCAAAGTGCCCTGTCCAGCCCATAGAGTATGCTGGGATGCTGGGGGAGTATGATTTATCTTAAATCAGCAAGGGGTATGGGACAGACATTGCATAAACCAGTTTAACCCAAATGAGTTATGTGTGATACTACATTCAACCAGGTTTATCTCAAATCAGTTTCAGCCATTTTCAAACTGGTTTACGTGAACTGAATATCTGTTCTGTTAGGCTAGGGACAGACATGCAAAAAGCTTGAGCAGTCCTCCCTTCCCTTTTACAGAGCTGAGCTACCTGCATGGTCCCAGGCTTTTCTTTGCTGGCTGCTCTAGAGACAAGAGTTTTGTCAGTCCTCAGCCCCTTGCTAGTACTGAGGCAAGGGGGGTGCAGTGCATGCATCTGTTGATGATATGGAGCTTTTTAATCTCCCTCTCTGCTTCTTAATAGTGTCTGCAGCAAACCCACAGGTGAGCAAGCCAGCACAGCAGGCGGCTGATAACAGTCTTTATCACCCGATTAACAAAACAATGGCCAAACTCCTTAAACAGCTTACCAGCTGACCTGTTGATTAGTTGTTCTGTCTGCCTGTCCCAGTGAAACTGGAGAGAGACACACACAGAGACCTCTCAGCATTAGCTAGCATACCACATGCCTAGGGTCCATGGGGCTGGGGTCTGTGCTGTGTTAGATAGGAGGGAAGGAAGTGAGGATTTCCAACTTGAGTAGCGAGGGGGAGGTAAGGCAGGGGGAAGCCAGGCAGACCCTGCTGTGTCCGTAGTCTCTGCTGGAGCCTGACACAGCACTAGCTATCATACCACATGCTGGCTATGGTCTGTAATGTGGCAGAGAGGAGGAAGGGATCCCTGCTTAAGCAGTGAGTGGTGAGGAGGCAGGGGGCACAGGAAATTGAGTAGACCCTGCTGTGCCTGCAAGTCTCTGCCAGAGCTCTGGCCAGGGAGCAGAAAGGAGAGGCTGGCCCTTCTTTGGAACAGAGAGCTTTGCCAGCCCAGAGAGCATGTCAGCATGCTGGGAGACTGATTTAATTTAAACCAGCAAGGGCTTTGAGACAGACATTGCATAAAATGGTTTAACCCAAATCAGTTAAGTGTGATACTACATTCAACCAGGTTCATCTCAAACTGGTTTCAGCCATTTTGAAACTTATTTATGTGCACTGAACATCTGTTCAATTACAAGTTTAAACCAGTTTCTGATCACTTAAACCACTTTATGTGTAATGTCTGTCCCTAGCCTATCTGGTCGGTCTATACGCCAAAGTACAAACCTACAAGCCAATCAGAAAGCAGTTCTTGGTACAATAATTGTCCCTCCTCCCATATTTCCTCAGTGATGTCTATTTAGGGCTGTTACATTCCTGAGAGGGGGGCCAGGGGCCAATGAACATTTCAAGCTATGCAACAGTTATAGTCAAGCATCCCATTTCAATAAAAACAACTTATATGAAAAAAATCTGAGAATATTGACTGTGCAACAGAACACCAGTCAGTCAGAAGGAAAATAATAACAGCAACTACTTATCACTGTTGCAGTACGCAAACTCGGGGAAAACTAAAATAAAACCGCAGTGCCAGCACAGCTGCCAGTGGTTGTGGTACAATATCCGCATCAGTGTTTAGAAATGTTACTTGATTTATTTTGTGACAGCAAAATTCTTAAAGGTATGACTTTAAGGAAAAATCCTCCAGATAATAAAAAAGGAATAAGAGAGAAAAAAGAAAAAGAAAACACAGAAGTGTCTGCCAGCTGGAGTGCCTGCAAACCCTAACCAAACCCTTTGGGATGAGCAGTTAGGCTGGTGAAGCTACATTCTATACAGAACAGAGGAAGACAAACAACCATGCCTTACACTGGTCTATACACGGAGGCATTTTCATCACATTTGTTTTACCAGAGCAACAGGACTGAGAACCGTTAATGAAAATGTATTCACTTGAATATTGCCAGCCAAGTTACTGCGCAGGAGAATTTAAATATTACTTTGGTCATTGAAGACAGCTAGAGTAGTTAGATTAACTATATTATGCCCTGGCTCAATATGAGCGAGTGCACCTTGCTTGTTTGTTTTTCAGTAGGATGCACAAAGTAAAAACCTCTACCTAAGTGTGTGAGTAGCACAGAGCAAGTTACAAGCAAATATTCCACAACTATGGTTTGCCTTTTAAGGAAGTGAAGGAATTCCTGAGCAAAGAAAAAAAATAACATCTTTGAGATATAGCTTCTTGCTTTCAGACTGCTTCTATGAACATTATATAGTTGTCCTGATTCTGCAGAATATCACAGGAAGGTGAAAGGTAGGAAGAAAGAACACAAGTGGCGAGAGACACAGAGGACCAGAAGCACTGAGTGCTGGCCAGACAGCTGGGGATGCAGAAAATAAACATGCCTACTTTCACCTATGCAGAGAACTTCAGGGAACAACAGTATGGTGGCACAAGTTTGACCGCTGTTGTGATTAATGCTAGGTCTTGCCTCATGCACCTCTTTACCTATGGCAGCTTTGCAAGTTATAGCATGTTGCAACTTCTGCAAGAGAAGGCAAGCTGAAGAATGTGTAAAGTCTTATGTAGGTGGTGAGGACAATCTATCCATCATGCATGTTTCTGCAATACACATCCACAGAGAAAATAAAGCTGCTTCATATAATTTTCTTCATCAGGCCTGACCTTTTGAGGATGCGTGAAAGTAGTATGCAGTCAGATTACAGAGTAGTAGGGGCTTACATACTCCTTCTTTCCTACACAGGATTTGGCTCAAAATACACTATCTGTCTTGGACTGATGTCTTGTACACTGTTGTTGGTTTAAAGTTCAGGGATGTATTTTGATTCCTTTACTCTTTAGACTTAGTTTACTCTCAGATAAATTCTACTGACTTCAGTGAGAAGTGTGAGGAGAAACACAGAAAGGCTAAAGCAATTCCATTACTAGAATCTGTCATACATTAATGACTAGTGTCATCCGATTTAAAAAACAAAAAATACACTTTAAATAATAAATTTATAAGATGCATATTACCTAGATTTGAAGAGATTGCTTTCTGATTAAGACATAAGAATTACATGCAGGACATATGCAATCTTAAGACATATTTGGAATATCCACTATTTAAATACACAAATATTCACACCTATACATTTTGCCTATTAGTTTTACACATTCAAAGCTGTTACAAGTTGTGAAAACCCATTCATTGTTTTTTTTTAAAAAAGAGGTTCTGGAACAGGCATCAAACAATCATAGCAGTGGTACTGTGCATGTACCCTGAGTCTGTCTGCTTGAAAAACTGCAAAACTCTGTGGTCTAGTTAATTAAGCTTCATATGTATATATGTACTGTAAACAACACATACCATATAAAAACAGTCTCTAGTATTTCCATTTAAAAACTCTTCTTCCTTTCCTCAAAACATTATTTCATTTTAAAAAAATCAGCTTAAAGCACAAGTGTTCTCACATATTAAGCTATTTCCCAAATGTATTTAAAAGCCTCATCAAGGGAGAGCCTTTTCACACATGAGCAATTTTTACAAATCCCTTTGTAATAGCTGAATATTGATAATGATCTTAATGCATAACTTTGAGTTGATTGTATACTTGCATATACAGATGAGTAAAACCAAGATTGAGCCTTAGCAATTATTCATATTGCCTGTGTCCATACAACGTGCTTGGAAATTTTTTGATAATTTCCATCAAAAAAGTAGCCAGATTCACTTTCATTGTACAATGTATATGTCCTGTACTTATCCCTGTACAATGTAGAAATAAATGCACTTTATCAACAGGGAGGTCCATTCCTTGCCACAATAAAGCCTTTTTTCAAACTCAGAAGGCATTTTTTTCATTGGTTTAGGAAACAATAAAAGGCAAAAGGGACCAGAAAGGATGGATCACATTTTCCAAAACAAAACAAAAAATGGCTTAATTTTAGGGTAGAAATTGCTATGGACACAACCTTTCTTCATAGTCAGTAGTCCCTTGCTTCACAAGTATAGCAGAGCCACCAAAAAGGATAGAACCACACTTGGAGTACTACTGGATTTAAAGTATTAGCAGCTGTCCCTAAGAAATACAAAAGCAAAATTCAGGTCCATTATATTTTTATGTTGAAAACATATTTTTTTCAAAAAATAGTATGAAATAATACTGATCTGCAAAGGGAATTGGACACTCTACTGCACTAATTCCATCAGGACTTTCCATTTTTAAATATACCATAGTTTAAATTTAAAAATGCTGACAAGAACATTAAAAGATAAAAGAAACACTAATGTCACCTCCTGCCCATTAATGCACTATTTACAGCAGGAAGTCTATTTCTTTTAACAGACTAATTTGATAGGTTTCAAGTGATTTCTACTCGAAACTGTAGTTCAAAGTGAACACAGATTGCATTACATACTCTCCTAAAAAACTAAAGTGAATAACAAGAGTTCTGGAAAAATTTTAATGATTTTATCATGAGTAATGCTTTCGTTCAGTTTTTTCCATAGTGAGCATGGATTAGGAAATCTACCCTAACTTCATTATATCATATGCAGTAAGGAAATCAGCAATAAAGGTTGAGCTCATGCTGAGAACAGCAAGAACTTTCACAAAAGCAGCAGCATATTTAGTAAACTTGAAGGACATGGCTGTAAAATAAAAGCAATTTTTTTTCTAAAACTGTATATAAATATACAAAAACGTTCAATGATTATGACCACTTTGCACCCCCAAGCATGCCTGGGCAAGGGCAGTCTCAAATATACCCTGTCCATCAACTCAATCAGGACACTGGGTTAAAAATCATGAAGTCGGGCATAGGGACAGATCCAGAAGGAGCGCAGTGTGTGGTCACAACCCCGGTTCAGACCCCACTGCCAGGAGCAGCGGAAGCTGAGGACTCTTTTTAAAAATCTCTGAAGCAGTTAAGAATTCACTGCCTTGCACCCCCGCCCCTTCCCCTCAGTGATCAGCTGCATGTCTCATCTCCTCCTATCCTTGGTGTGCCCCACCAGCTCAGGAGCAGGCACACAAACGGGAAACCCACCACTGCCATTGCCGCTGTCACGGGCCCTGGCTGAGCTACAGTCCTCATAGAGCCCAGCTGAAGCAGAGTAGAAGCAGCTCTGTTGCTTCCCCCTTTCACCCCACCCCACTTCTGAAGGAGCCCTAGACAGCAGAGCAGAGGGCAGGGAGAAGGGGAGGGGAGGGGAAGGGAGGGGAGATTCTTATCTGATTCAGGGACTGCTGCTCTGTTAATGCACTTTGCCTGTCCTGGTGGTACTGAGGAACTGGGAGAGGGGGTGCAGCCACCCCTGCAGTGCCTGTCATTGTTACTGCACCCCACTTTACAAAATCCTGGATCCACCCATATTTTGCAGGGGACAGTTAATTAAGACCTGTTGTGTTCTTTTAATTTGCTTTCTGAGAAACAGCTTATTTGGGCCACATTTTCCAGCTTATTTCTATGACAATGATGCAGAGCAGAGGGCAAGGAGAAGGGGAGGGAAGGTGCTGCTTAGCATGGAGGGGAAGAGAGGGAAACCCAAGAGCAGGGGAGATACTTAACTTTTAATTTAAAAAAAAAAAAGAATGGCATTCTACATGATCCCATAACTCCAAAATCGGGCTGACAATGGGCACTTTGTGCCCAGAAGCTTGTCAAACCCCTCTCCCAAATATTCAGTTGGTCCAGTAAATATATAACCAATAAATAAATAAATAAAGCCCCTGGCTTTCTTGTATGCTTCCTAAACCATCCTAGCAACAATACCACCACAAACCCCACCCCAGGCTCCAAGACACTTGCAAAAGCACAAACAACACTGGTGAGAAAACTGAGAGACTTGGCAACCAAAGCCATATACAGAAAAAGATAAAGCATACATATATAATCATAATGATTTAGGATCTACTTTGCTTTCTGGTACAAGTTACCTTTCATTCCTCCTTTGAGAAAGGCTTTCCTAAAGTATGCTAACTGTTCCTTACAGAAGATAAAACCTAAACAGCAAAAATCAACAACAGGATTCATTGAATCATAGAAAATTAGTGTTGTAAGGGACCTTACGAGGTTCTCTAGTCCATCCCCCAGCCCATAGCAAGACTAGCCCCAGTTAGATCATCCCAGCCAAGGCTTTCTCTACCTGGGTCTTAAAAACCTCTGAAGATGGAGATTTCAAAACCTCTCTGGGTAGCCTGTTCCAGTACTTCACCACCCTCCTAGTGAGAAATGTTTCCTAATATCTAAACTCAACTTCCATTGCTGCAACTTGAGACCATTGTTCCTTGTTCTGCCATCTGCCAACACTGAGAGCGGTTTAGCTCCATCCTCTTTGGATAAGCTTTTAGGTAGGTGAAGGCTGATATTAAATCCCCACTCAGTCTTCTCTTCTCCAGACTAAATAAGCCCAGTTCCTTCAGCCTCTCCTCATAAGGCATGTTCACCAGCCCCATCACCATTTTTGTTGCCTTCCACTAGACTCTCCAATTTGTCCACATCCTTTCTGTAGTGAGGGGTGGGGGGATGAGTGCACAAAACTGGACACAGTACTCCAGATGTGGCCTCACCAATGCTAAATAGAAGGAGGAAATCACTTCCCTTGATCTACTGGCAACACTTTTACTAATGCACCCCAATATACTGTTAGCCTTCTTCACAACAAGGACACACTGTTGTGGATATGCTGGCTCATATCCATTGTAACCCCCAGGTCCTTTTCTGCAGAGCTGCTGCTTGTTCAGTTGGTCCCCAGTCCATAACAATGCATGGGATTGCTCTGTCCTAAGTGCAGGACTTTACTCTTGTCCTTATTGAACTTCATGAGACTTCTTTGGTCCAGTCCTTCAATTTGCTTATGTCTCTCTAATTTGTCTAGGACTCTTGGTCCAATCCTCCAATTTGTCTAGGTCTCTCCGAATCCCATCTCTATCCTCCAGCACATCTATTACTCCACCCAGCTTGGTATCATCCACAGCCTAAGGGTCTTGCCAACCTACAACTTTCAAAATCACAAACCAGGCCAAAAATAATCAAGAAACTGGCTTAAAAATGAGGGATTTAAAAAGAAAGATTGTTGGGATTTTTTTATTTGCTGTATCATGGCTTCTGTACTTTGGGCATATATTTTCAGTTTTCTTTCCAATTATGGAAAGTAAATATTTCTGTCCATTTGTTTGTTTTTAATGGTTCAAATGAAAGCTGAAGGCTTCAATAATATGACTAATGGATAATAACATTTAGGAGGAAAAAAACCACTAAACATTGTGCAACTCATAATTAAATCAAAAGCACTGACCATGGAACTAACTTTAGGTGATTAATTATATTTTCTTTAAATATAAATATTAATTTAAATTAATAATACATAAGTATTTTCATTAAGGTAAACTGAAACAGATAAATATGTGCATATTTTGCCAGAAAAGCAGATTGCATATATCTTAAATACACTTTTTTCATAATTCTTCCCATGTTTTTTCTAATAAATATTTTATTTTCACCATTTTCCAAATTTTTTCATTAATCCATCTGGAGTTGGTTGAATCCATATAAAATGTGTCTAATGCTACAAACTTTTGTGAATCGATTGGGAATAGGACTGAAAATGTATCATGCCAATCAGACAAACAATGAGCATTTCAAGTTTACACAATGATAAATCAGTGTAGTCTTGAACAAGCTGCAGTTTCTTTTGTCTGTTAATAATGCAGTCTTCTTCCTGTAAAATCCATATATACAAATACCTTTTTCACTGTTGACATCCTTGCCAATTCTTTCTTAACATCAATCACTTTTGTGGGGCACAATCATATTATTACTCAGAGTAATAATGCATTAGGAGCAGTAGTAATGGTTTATTGATCTGTGCAAAACATCATAATATATGTTTTCATTTAATACAATAAAAAAAGTCAAGGATTTGGGGTGACACTGTGCAAGTTCTCTGCCTCTTGTTCACTGTCTTATTAAATGTGGCTATATACTCATCATTAAGAACCTACTTAAATCACAGCGAGACAAAGGGTTTTTCACAGCCCACTTGCAATGTACAAAGCCAATTTCATGGACATTTCACAGTGGCCCTGCCCCTCAGCGTTAACTGGAAGAGAGGCCCTGGGGGGAGGAGGGGGACAGAGGTGAGGTGGAAGAGGGGGTGGCTGCCATCTTGACTGCCAGATACCCTTTGTGCCACTCCTCCCCTTAGCCCTGACTGGTGGAGAGGCCTCAGTGGAGGGAAGAGAGACAAGGAAGCAACTGCCATCTTGTCTTTTGCCCTTTGTGCCACCCTGTCAGCTGGTGCCTTCCCTTCCCGGCAGCAAGAGCCGCTAGCTCCCAGAGATTCAGAATTCTGGAGAGCCGCAATTTTATTAGGGGTGGGAGGGGTTGATTTCACAGATTTTGCAGTTTCCACCTCACACAAATTACAGATGAGATCTATACTTAGTGTCCACGTTATGCAAATGCTTCTTCCTATGAGTAGTGCTTGATATCAGGTATAACCTCTCTGATACTAATGTCTTACTTTGCCTGGCAGCAGCTCCATTGCCTGGTTACAAGTTCCCACACAACTGGAATCTTAGTTTGTCTATAGCATCCTGCTCTTCCAATGTGACTGTAATTTCTCTCTCTCTCTTTTTAACATATACTTTAATACCAAGTTTAGCTCCATAATCTTGAGAGAACTCAGAACACGCAAGAATTGTCTCTCAGCCTACCTGAATTATAGATGAGCCTCTAAACAAAGCCCTCAGAGGCATCCCAGTCCACCTATGCAGAGCCTCCAGGTAAACAACGTAACAGTACTGCTTCTAAGATTTTGTTAAAAGCACAAAAGACAGGGTGTTTTAAAAACTCAAGACAGGGTCTAATTTTGCAATCTAATGAGGAAAAGAAGCATTAACTGGGGGGGGGAAATTATGTTTTTTAATTAGCATTTCTAGCTTTGCAGTGAACCTTGTCACTCATGAATAACAATGACTATTGTGCTGAAGCTGTTTGTTATACAAATTATGTGTTTATTCAGCAATTTTCCCATCCAAACAATAGTTAAATATTCTTCACATAGATCTGAAAATACACCAGCAAGTAGGAAAAATAAGCTAGACATAATATGCCTCAAAATCTAACAACTCAAAAAATGCAAACTTCTGTAGTACTTCTTTAATAATGTACATTTGTGGAAATAGTATTTCAGAAGCATGCAAAAATGTGTTCTAGCTCTGTAGCCTCCAGATTAGTAATGTACATTTATCTCAGATTCAGAAAAGACAAAAAATCCAGATTTGATCATTTAGGTATTCATTCCAAGAAAGTGTTAATATTTTAAAAACCACCATCATAACAGACATTTGCTGGAACCTCATCTGAAAAGAAAAAAGTAGAAGCAGACAGTTTTCATCTGTCCTGGCAAAGCAAATAAATATCTGGCCTTTCATACTTGCTACATGAATAGGGGACCTCACGTTTCCTTGTCAGCTTGTACCTTTCATGAGCACTTTACGTGGGATATTAAAAAGGACTTTGCATTATCTTAAATCCCCCTCTAAATGTACAAATGTGCATGTCAAAATGCCAAACTGTACCTTTGAATATAGGCAAGTAGTTCTGTCTGACTCATGAAAACATCATTTAGTTTTATATACAGATTTATTAATACAACACATCCGGCAGTTCATGGGGAAAAAACTGACTACCAAATCTTAGTGACAGATTAATTTTAGCTTTTTGTGTGAATAACAACATATTGTTAAAAGCTTTTTCTCATTGTTACTGTGAGGTTATTGAAATGACATTCACCTGTAGGAGCAAAGGGACAATTTGCAGATACTTTCATGGATGCACAAAATGTTTAACTTTGTCATATACAGATTTAATGACCTACACCATTGGACCACACACTCCCTGTTACTTTAAGGGTAGGTAAGTCTGAGATCTCAAATCCAAATTCTGGGACTGCCAGTTACCCCCAGAAGCAGTTACAGTCAGGACCATCTCTGCAGTAGGAATGACATCTAAGATGACAGGAAAACAGGGAGGTGCATAGCAGTAAAGAGATCTTTACTAGCAGAATCCAGAATCCTGGTGACCCCTCTGTCTTCTTCACTGAGGACAGCTTCCCTATCCACTTCTTGGTCCCCAAAACTAAAGAACTCTGAAAGAAAATACCTTGCATAGGAGGAATCTGGTCCATTGCTTACCTAATTTACTATTACATTGGCCTTCTAGTCAATACCTAATAAGGTTAAGGTGGTAAGACACCAAATACAGGCAATCCTCAGGCTTACGACACGACTGGTTCCTGAAAACCACTTTTAAATCAAAATGCTGTAACTCAGAACAAATCTTCCCATAGCAAACAACATTATAAATCAGGGACTGGTTCCTGAATCAAGACCCGATACCCTATTTTCACCAAAAATAACCCAGAATGTTGTACTCAGTCAATTATAGATGAGTAAAATAGCTACATTAATGTATTTATATTGTAAATAGCAATCCTATGGTTTTGGAAGGACTTCTTTGAAGTGACTTTGCTGATTTTTTGAAGGGCTCTTGGTTGGACTTTATGAAAGTTCTTGGTTGGAGTCTTCTCAGGAGTCTTGGCTGCAGGTTCTTCTGGAGACTTGTCTGCTTTCTTAAAGAAAGTGTCCAAGGAAGTTTGGATAGATGTTCTCCAGGGAGATGGGTGATGCAGCAAACTTGTTCGCAGGTATGGCCTAGCATCAGGATCAAGCATTGTCAAGTCGAAACTGACGTCAAAAAGTTGAAACAGGATGTCAATTTATAAACGTTGTAAGTGTGAAACTTTGTAACTCAAAAAATTGTAAGTAAACATGTAGTTTAATGTTTTTAGTTTTCATGTACTAAAAATGTATTTTTTTTCTTAAAGGCTGAGCAATATAATCAAGTTTATGTCTGCTGGCAATTCAGCTTTTGATCTTTCTGTCACTATGATCTTGACTGGGTAGTCTTAAGGTTATGAGATGTTTATATTTAGAGCCTGATCCTGGCGCAATAGAAGAATTCCACTGACTTCAGGGATGGTCAGACTTGCATGTACTATTTCTGCAACACTACCTTGCTACAAAAGAAAAAAGATAAATCACAAAACTTTTTTATTTCAACTGACATTTAAATACCCTGAAACTTCTCTGAAAGAAATGTGTCTTATGTGAAATCATGCCAGTAAACAGATTAGCTAACATTCAGTCTCATGTTTTTCAGAGATACTATTTGGATACATACTCTAGCCAACTCTGACCTTTCTGCTCCTCTTCTATAATTCACTGACCATATTCACTTGCTTTCAAACACACTTTTAAGTGAAAATTCTAGTTCAACTGTCTGATGTTAGAACTTCAGTGGAATTCCACCCACTCATTTTTTCAAGGATGAGTGCAATTCTTCTAGCTGTCTCACACCTGAATTGAACTGTGGTCTGGAATCCTGCTGTCTTGGAGGTGGCATCTACTACACAACACTTAGGGGATGGAAGTCACCATTAAGCTTTGCTAGTGGCATGCTATTCTTTGAAATAGAGCATGTGTATCATCTCACAGGCAGTGAAGGTCAGGAAAAGCTGGTCACAACACAGCCCATTTTACAAGTGGAAAGTCTAAATGTAAGATGTCTCAAGACTGAAGGTAATCAATACCTTCTATGAAAACATCCTAAAATTAAACAATTTGAAGCCACTTCCATTTAACTTTCAAAATAGCCTAAGGCATGCCATGTTCTAAAAAGACACATCTATAATAACAAAGAGCATCAAACTAAGGAAAAAATCATATATTGAAGAGCAAAACACAACATGGTATAAATTTAAGACACCAAAAAGGTGTAGCCTCTTTTGAGCACAGCACTTCTATTAACTAAGTTATGATCCATATCACATCTGACAGAGAGAATACAAGGTAATGAACCTAATGGCCTCATATAAATGTGTATCAGTCAACACTATTCAGTTCTGGAGGAGAAAACACAGAATGGAGTAAGAATGATCTTGTTGCATTTGGAGCTGGTGAAAACACATTGTAAAGACCCAACTACAATATGTATGAATCCCACACCATGCTGAAGGCAACTCCATGGCCAAGGGCTCTCACCTGTAGAAAGTTAACCGGCCACTACATTCATTATCTTCTTAGGACAAGCACAAAAGGGTGTAGGACAATGTGGCTGGTACAGATAGTGAATGACCAGACAATGACAGTGAAACATCAATGCATGTTTTCTGTCTAATAGTTCAAATTCTGTAAGGAGAAAAATTATACAAAATGTACTTAAATGGCCATGTTCTGACAGAGATCATTCCGATTTAATAGCCACTTTCTTGACTTCTCCTCCTTAATGTGACTACATCCCCCTGTTAGGTAGTTAGCAGTAAACAGGATAAAGGAGGCCACATCTTAGAAGGAAGGGAAGAGACTGTACAGCCACAGCCACATGGCTTCTCTCTCATCCTGCTAAGCAGTGGGGCCAAACTGTCTCCTGTGTAAGCTCCTGGAGTGGCTACACCTGTCTTTTCCTAATCTTGGTGTAACTGACATTGATATAGCAAACCAGTGTAGATTATACTAAGGTATGTGTTCATCTGTCCATGCTCTCAGAAACTTGTGAAGAAGAGCAAATACCCTTGACAACATAGCTAATCAGTACCTGATAAAAATACTTTAGAACAGAAATAAGTGAACTGAAAAATTGACTTAAAATAGCGGTGTCAAACTCACCTTCTGCCTCAAGCCAGATATGGACTGCAAGGCTCCTTGCGGGACAGATTCATGCAAGGATGGGGTGGTTCTAGCTTAGGGGACACAACAGTGACAGCAACAGCTCTGGCACACAGCAGAGCTGGAACTAGAACCATTACTAGCTCCAGTGCTGACATGGGGCATACAGCTACAGGATGGGGTGATGGTAGGGCTAGCAGCTGAGGCAGAAGCAGCAGTGGCTACAGTTGAAGCAGCCAGAGAGTGACCAGGGCTGTATCAACTCTTGCTCGCTGTCCTGCCACCAGTGGCCATATCCAACATGGCCCAAGTCTCCCAAATTCTGCAGTAGACCATTCCACCTTGACCTTGCCCTCCAATTTAGAGTGGCCCAACAGTAGCCCATCAGACCTAATAAAGGGGCACTGCAAGCCAAATCTGACCTGCAAACCATGTTTAACACGCCAAATTAAAAATATAGGTTGAACTCCACCATCTGTTTTGCAAGGAATGCTGACAGTGGGAAACCAATATCTTTAAACATAGTATAATCTAGAGAAGAGAACCTGAAATCAAATCAATACAATTACAGCTAGACAGAAGTTTCCTGACAAAGACAAATTTCTGTCAAAATATCCCAATTTGACAATACCAGATTGTTTAACACAATTGCCAACGCAACACAAATAGGGTTCAGACAAAAGTCTGACATACCTAGTTACAACCTGGATTCCACAGCTTGCATTGTGGGCTGCTGAAAAGAATGGTCATAGGAAAGCCCATAATGAAAACTGCCTCAGAGTTGGGGAATCTGGGTCTTTGTGGCTACTGTGCAGATTACCTCTGATTTAGGGATTACAGGGCTTCCCATCTCTCTAGCAAAGAGCTGGAGTGCTGGGAATCTAGGCTCAAATGCATGCCAAGGTTCCCAGCTCAGCTGTGGTCCCAGATTTGCTAAACACTTGATTTCCTCACAATCTGAAACTGTTGATGGGAAGTTGGAAGCATAAATCCTGGAAACAACATCTGAGCCCAAAGGTTCACAGTTTGGTTCCCAAAACTTCTCATCCTATATGTATCATTTTCCTTTTTCATGAGAGCCATTTTGCCATATATTTCCAACTGTGCACATGCAAATAACCCAGAATAACCAATTAAGAATTTTTACCATGGAATATTTCCCTGTATGGCCTCACTTATTCTGCACTGAAGTGCCTTTATGTGCTCTAATTTCATTTACTTCTAAAGCAGATTATGTTTGTAACAGGGAGCCAAGTCTCAGTCCCTGCTACAGGTCTGAGCAGAGCAGAAGCTGCACACAAGACCTTCCAGTCCCTGGAGCCAAGCCACAACGCACTATGGCTAGAAGACTCACCTAAGACTCACCTGGGAAGAGCAGGCAGACAGGTCTGTCTGGTGGTACAGGGAAAGGGTCCCAGGAATGACGGGAAACCCCCCCACAATGGGGAAAGACTCAAGTCATGGCTACTCCAGGCAGCCATATTAGATGACTGGGAGTGAACCTGGAAGTAGCGCCTGTGCCAGA
This sequence comes from Crocodylus siamensis, assembly GCF_052110815.1. Taxonomy (NCBI): domain Eukaryota; kingdom Metazoa; phylum Chordata; order Crocodylia; family Crocodylidae; genus Crocodylus; species Crocodylus siamensis. The sequence continues at coordinate 54,944,319 of NC_143400.1, read as the reverse complement.
GCTATGGCCTCTAGTGCACGCGAGAGAAGAAACTGACAGTGATTGGACCGTGCTGGGCCCAGGCGATATAAGGATGGGGAGGAAGAGACTTTGATTCTGTTACACAAATTGCCAATTGCTCAAATCACAAGCAAAACCTTATTTCATAAATTTCATTAGGGCTGGAAGGGACCTCAGAAGATCATCGTGTCCAGTCCCCTGCCCAAAGGGCAGGAAGTCAGTTGAGGTCATAGGATCCCAGCAAGATAGTTTCATAGTTGGTAGGGTCAGAAGGGACCTGAGCAGATCATCAAGTCCAACCCCCTGCTGTGGCAGGAAAAGGTACTGAGTCAAATGACCCTGGCCAAGTGTTCATCTAGCCTTCTTTTAAAGACTCCCCAGGTAGGAGCCAGCACCGCTTCTCTTGGAAGTTGGTTCCAGATCTTAGCTGCCCTGACAGTGCAGTAGTGCCTCCAAATGTCTAGCCTGAATCTACCCTCCACTAGCTTGTGTCTGTTGTTTCTAGTCATTCCTGGGAGTGCTCTGGGGAACAGGAACTCCCCAATGCCTGCTGATCCCCTCTGACTAGTCTGTAACAGGCCACTAGATCCCCCCTCAGCCTTCTCTTGTGGAGACTGAATAGGTTCAGGTCCCATAGCCTCTCCTCATAGGGCCTGCCCTGCTGACTCCTGATCATTCCGGTGGCCCTCCTCTGGACCCTCTCCATGCTGTCCACATACCTCCTGAAGTGCGGCACCCAGAACTGGATGCAGTACTCCAGTTGTGGCCTGACCAGTGTCGCATAGAGGGGGAGGATCACCTCCTTGGACCTGCTCGAGATACATCTCTGGATGCATGACAAGATATGGTTGGCCTTCCTGACCGCATCACCACCTTGTTGGCCCATGTTCATTGTGGCATCAGTGATGACTCCTAGGTCCTTTTCTGCCTCTGCACCGATGAGAATGGAGTTCTCCAGCCTGTAGGTATGCTGCTGGTTCTTCCTCCCCAGGTGCAGTACCCTGCACTTGTCAGTGTTGAACCCTATCCTGTTCCCATCAGCCCACCCCTGTAACCTGTCTAGATCTGACTGCAGCCTATTCCTTCCTTCTAGCTTGCCCACTTCTTCCCACATCTTAGTGTCCTCTGCAAATTTGAACAGGGTGCTTTCTACCCCCTCATCCAAGTCGCTGACGAAGATGTTGAACAGTACAGCCCCTAGCACCAAGACCTGCGGAACCCCACTGCCCACATCCCTCCAGGTCAAATAAGACCCATCCACTACCACTGTCTGGGTGCAGCCCACCAGCTACTTAATGACTCATCTGACTGTGTAGGCATCAACACCACGGTCTCCTAGTTTTTTTCTGAGAATCTTATTTTTCATAAGATAAGCATCCAATTTACTCTTGAAGGTGTTCAAGAGTAGGTGCTTGAACCATCCCCAATGGCAGGCTGTTCCAGCCTTGAGGGCTCAGGCAGTAAAGAAATTCTTCCTTATGTCCAGCCTGAAATGGTCTTGCAGTAGTTTATGACCATTCGACCTTGTCATCCCTTAGGGCGCTCTGGTGAACAAGCGCTCCCCCAAATACTGGTGGTAACCCCCGATAAACTTGTAGGTGGCCATCAGATCACCCCTGAGCCTGCGCTTTTCCAGGCTAAAGAGCCCCATGGCTCTCAGCCTGTCGTCGTAAGGTCTGTTTTCCTGACCTTTGATCATGCGCGTGGCTCTTCTCTGGACTCTCTCAAGCTTCTCCCCATCCTTTTTGAATTGTGGAGCCCAAAACCAGACGCAGTACTCCAGCTGCAGCCTCACCAAGACCGAGTACAATGGGAGAATGATGTCCCGGGATTTGCTTGAGAAGCATCTATGGATTCAAGCCAGCATTTTGGTTGCTTTACTAGCCGCAGCATCACATTGCAGGCTCATGTTCTTCTTATGGTCATTGATGACTCCCAAGTCTCTTTCTTCCGTAGTGCTAGCCAGCATAGCACTACCAAGCCTGTAAGGATGCTGCAGGCTTTTCCTCCCAAGGTAGAGAACCTTGCATTTTTCAGGTTAAACACCATCAGGTTCTCGTCCGCCCATTTGTTGAGCCTGTGCAGGTCAGCCTGGATCACCCGCCTGTCTTCTGGCGTGGATGCTTTGCCCCAAAGTTTAGTGTCATCGGCGAACTTGGCCAGTCCGCTTCTGACTTCAGTGTCCACATCATTAATGAAGATGTTGAACAACATGGGTCCAAGGACAGAGCCTTGTGGGACCCCACTGGTCACAGGACACCATGATGATTGACTACCGTCAATTACTACCCTCTGGGTCTGACCACGGAGCCAATTTCCCCAGCCAAAGGATCGTGGTGGACCCAAGGCCACAATTGGCCAGTTTCACCAAGAGGTGGTCATGGGATACCAGATCGAAGGCTCTTTTGAAGTCAAGATATATGACATCAATCTCTTCTCCCTTGTCCAGGTGATAGGTCACTTGGTCATAGAAGGAAATGAGATTCATGGAGGCACTGGGGTGCTCTGTGCCTGAGAATGAGGTAAGGCGAGCTGCCAATCACCGGGGCAGCCCAGCTGCCGGTTGCTGGGGCAACCAGGCAGGTCAGGTGGCCAGAAGGGGGCAGGGTCGGGCCTTTATAAACAGCCCAGGCCAGAGCCTGACTAGCAGTTCTCTTCTGACTGCCGCAGGAGCAGGAGCTCTGCGGCTGAGCTGAGCGGCCTGAGTTAGGAGTTGCAGCCTTACCACGCTGACTGGCTGCGATGATGCTGGGGACAAGAACGCCCTAAAGGGGGGTAGGCTTGAGAGCCTTGGTGGGGCTCAGTGTTTATGTTATGAGCAGGAGGCTCTGTGTTTTATGTTGAAGCCAGGTGGCTTGCGTTGTGTTACAGTTACCCTGGAGGACCGGGTGAGGCTGTAGGGGTGTAAGGAGGCCTCACAGGGATTCCCCAGCAGCTTGGGGGTTCCTGGTGCCCATTAGGGGCACAGTGCCACAGCAGGCACAGCATAAGGAGTGCCAGGAGGGCGCTTGCTGAGTAGGGGTTGTAGCCCCAGCTGCGAGAGGCGCGGCACAGGCCCCAGAGTGGGGCGGCGGGAACAAGAGGCGCGGCACAGGCCCCAGAGTGGGGCGGCGGGCACGAGAGGCACGGCACAGGCCCCAGAGTGGGGCCGCGGGCACGAGAGGCGCGGCACAGGCCCCAGAGTGGAGTGGCGGGCACGAGAGGTGCGGCACAGGCCCCAGAGTGGGGCGGCGGGCACGAGAGGTGCGGCACAGGCCCCAGAGTGGGGCAGACTCAGATTGATAAAGACCCAGTAGGGTCGGGGAGGCCAGGTAAGGCTTCGGCCACCTGAGCCCAACCCGGTATTCTTGGCAAAGACCCAGTAGGGTCGGGGAGGCCAGGTAAGGCTCTGGCCGCCTGAGCCCAACCCAGGATTCTTGCAAAGACCCAGCAGGGTCGGGGAGGCCAGGTAAGGCTCCGGCTGCCTGAGCCCAATTCGATATTTATCAGTGGCAGGACATCGGAGTTAATAGTAGGTCGAGGAAGACGTGCCAGGCCCAGGGGCGCCGGTAACAGGGCAGCGGCTACGTGCCAGGCCCAGGGGCACCGGTAACAGGGCGGCCGAGATGAGCCAGGCCCAGGGTTGCCGGTAGTAGCCGGACAGCGGCGAGACAGGCCCGGGGCACCAGTAGCAGGCCGGTGGGTAGGAGCCCGGCCCAGGGGGCGCTAGGTGAGTGACGAGCCCAGGGTGCCAGAGGGAGAGCACCTGAGGGGCAGGGGACCGTACAACGTCCCACGGAACAGCTGCAAGGCTTGGGGCGTGCTAAAGGGGAGGTTTGGAGGCACGCATACCCCTTAAGGAAGGGGCACACAGAGGCACCCCATTTGGAGTAGGGGCAAGAACACACATACCGTTCACTAGGGGAACGAAGGTAGCCTCCCATTTAACCTATTAAACAGCAAAGTCGTGGCGGGTGAGGATTCGAGGGTGCCTAGTCCACCCTAACGTGATGGTAGTGGGGCGCTAGGGAGTTCACGGCCGCTCCTAAGCCCCACTCCCTCACATCAAGCAAGCCCTACTCGCAACAACCTGTGCTGGCTATCTCTCAGGATGTTGGCATTGGCCAGTCCATTAAGGATGGCCTCTTTAATAAACTTTTCTAATACCTTCACTTCTTAGGGTATATACAACTTGAATTTTTATCTCTCTCTGACTCTTTTGTCCTTGAAACTGTCCCTCTGATAATGTCAGTAACACCAACTTACTAAGTGGCTGTGGGCATATCAGATACATTTTGACACTCCATAAATTCTTAACAAGCTTCCAAACATACATGAACCCCATGTCTTCCCACTTGCTTATTCAAGCACTGTATTTTCTAAGTATCAAGAGAGGTGCTCCGCTCTGGAAAGGAACGTGGCACCAATGTGATACCACTGTCAAAAGTTGTGTGCACATGTGTGTAAAGCCTTCTCTCAAAAGGCAGTATTATAAAGACTGACCATCTAAAATTATATTTTGTTGCACCTGTATCCTAACAAATACTGCATGTCACCTTCTGAACAGGAACAAATTTAACCAAGCATGTGTGCATTAGTTGTGTGTTAAGTGTAGGATTTACAATCTGGAAATGGACACAGCAGAGCATCCTGATCTGCTGTGCTTATTGCTTAAGGGTACATGTCACCACTAATTTGACTCACAGCTAGACAGTTTAAGGTGAATTTTGGCATCTTTTGAATCCAAGTTAAGATTTTAAAGAAGGAAGTGAAGCATATTACAAACAGATCTTTGTTGTATTGGTGTAGCATACACACAAGCAAAAACCCAGAGATCTGTCCAAACAGCAGTTCTGGCAGGCTGAACAGGCTTAAGAGGGGGAAAAAAACAACCCACAGGGAACTGTTCACTGGAAGCTTCTTATATGCGTTCTTAATCTTTCTGGTCAGTAGTGCCCTGTATAATGGGGTAGACCCTTGGCTGATATAAAATAGCACAGGTCCACTGAAGTCAATGGAATAATGCTAATTTATGCCAACTGTGGATCTATTTGTTCTAATTACATGTTTTTAAATCTGACCATGAAAGTTCTTCTATACTTAATGTATACTTCAGAAAACTGAACTGAAAAAAAATTATTTTTCAAATATCTGGAAATGTGCCAAAAAGTAACTGGAAAAATTATTCAATGATATTGGTATAATATTATTAATCGTTTACTCAAAGTGTCATTTTGCATGCACTTAAGTTTTTATACTGAGAACTAAAGTTTAGATTTTAGTTTTGTGAATAGACAATAGCTCTGTGTAGTAGAACACCTATTTTAATGTGCAAATCAATTAATATTTGATTGGAAAAACAATCAGCATCAAAACCTTCCAGTGAAAATAGTCTAACCTACAAGTTGGCAATTTGTTAAATCAAAAGAGAATTTTTCACCACTGACGTTGCCCAAAATAAGCTTTGAACTGTTACCATTAAACTATAATACCCAAAACAATTTGTCTGCCTAAGACTACCTATCTTTAACTGCAGTAAACAATGAAACAATTGTTCTCTGAGGTTTACATTTTTTATACACCCATTTGTTCTGTTTAAATTGGTTTTAAGGAAGAAAACCATTAAATAAAGCCTAACCACATGACCATGTGGTTTTCTTTTTCCTGACACCAAATCTACAGTGTGAGACTGTTCGATCTCAGACAGAACTTATGAACCACTTGGATAATACAGACTTTCTAAAACACACAGCATAAGTCATGCTGCTTTTAGTCTCTAGATCTCAGTTTACAATAAGAGTGTTCCAGATTATGTTAAGCAAGACCAAGGTCCATTTCTTCTTCCGAGAATGGCAACAATGGCAAAGATGTTGTTCTTCAACTTTAGTTATGATGTATTTTAAGTCTGTCCTTTAGCAAAAAATGTACTTTAAATAAAGCTTGCCATGCAACTGCCTTATAAATATTACTGCGTAGAGATCTAGTGCATTCTGTCCTATGGCAGTAAACTTGGAGGAATAAAAATGCCAGAACCAACATTTTGTGTTAATCACCCCTTCATTCTCTTCTTTATGGTCTTAACAATATTTTAACTTTGTTCTGCCTGTCCATATTTGGTAGCCATTCCTTAGGTGACAAAAAGCAAATTCTGAACAACAGTCTGAACCCTTGGAACTTATATTGAACAGTATTTTATACCCCAATATAACTAAGGGTTACAGAATTGCAGCCCAAATATAAATCATACTTTACATCATTTCCCCAAATGGAACCAGATTTTCAACATTAATTTATATACTAAAGAAAAAAGCATTCACATTCACAAAAAATCATAATATTTTTAAAATTTTTAAGTTTAGGATTCATTTCCCCTCCAGTTTTTAAGTATGCCAGTTACTTTTTCAGTCTGCATTTGAAACAAAAATAGCAAGAATCTTTTTCTATTATTTTTTTAACGTCAAAATTTCTATATAAAGTCTCATTCCAAAAACTAAAATTTTAGAAAAGAAACACTAAATATCACAAGGCTTGTGATGAAAGCCATTAGAAATGGCAATGCCATAAATTCCTTTTAAACTTATTATGGTCTTCCCACAAACATAAGCCTGATATTTACATTATATTGCAATTTTCTTGAAATAGGAGAGAGAAGTGCCACTTCATTTTAATTACCCTAATGATATTTATACAATAGCAACATTTAGAGAGATGAAGTGTTACTCGTATAGACCATTTTTTTTTAAAAAGCCCACAAACATTATGTTTATCCTACATCCATGATTTTAGGTCAGTAGTCTGATTAAAGGAGAAAAAAATCAGTTTGACAATATGTACATAATTGAGATTTTATGAAATTACAGTGCTGCTATTTTATTACCATTCTGAGAATGCTTAACTAGCAACAGAAAGGAACTGAGGGAAAACAGTAGCAAAAGTAGCTACTTCAGGTAAGCTGGGTTAACTTGTCAAAAATGTTTTCAAGGTCTACACTTTAACCTATCAGATAGCTACCAGGGTCAACACTTCATTTAATTTTCTCAAATTAGATGGGAACTAGCTTCGGAAAGGCAAAAACAACAGAAAAAATGAACTGTTCCCACAGGTCTCAACTGCCTTCTGACTATATCGGGCAACCCGATAGCAAAGCATGGTAAACCTGTACTACAACACCAAAAGGGGAGAATGTGGCTGTCCTTGCAAGGTGCTGCACATACAAGGGTGAACACACCTCAAACAGAACGCTTCTGGCACATACACAGTGCTGAAGTAAGGTCAGTTACATACATTTTGGGGAGCTGTAGTAGCCCGTGCATGTATGCTATGCCTCACCAAGGCATTCCATAGTACAATCAGTAAGCAGAGTAGACATGTACAGAGTCACACTGGGGCCAGTGCAAAAAGGGTAAATTCTGACCTGCTGGACTCACAGCAGGTCAGAATTTACAATAGCATAAAAAGCTTTGCAACGATGGAAGAATTGTTTTGTTCTTGCATAGAGAAATATAACTACATGTAAATCCTGGTCCCACTGAAGTTAATGGCAAAACTCCTATTGATTTTAATAGGCGCTTGTACCTATTGAAGGGGGTTTAATCCGCAAGGTTGTGATAGGGGTTTAATCCGCAAGGTTGCATTCTATGCCCCCTAAATTGAAACGGGGGATTTAATTAAAATTCACCATTTCACATTTTCTATCAGGTTACAGCAAGAAGCCCAATCCTTTTTTTGTTTTGTTTTTTTGTTGAGGCCTGCCAGCAGCCAAGGGGTGAGCTGCCGGCAAGCCAAGCAGCCCAAGGGGCGGAGGGGGCCCCAGTCCTTCCCTCCATAGTGGTGGTGACCCACCAAGGCCACCTGGGCAAGCTGCCAGCAGGCCAGGTGCTGCCCCAGCCAGCTTGGGGTCAGGGAAGAGTTGGATCAGGCCAGGTCCTACCTTCAAGCTGGGGCAGTACCCAGCCCACTAGCAGCCCCCCCAGGTGGCCCTGGGGCCCACCAGCAGCTCACTCCCGGCCATGGCAGAGGTGGGCAGATTCCACCAAAAAAAGGATCAGGCCCCTCACTACTTCTGCCTTGAGCTAGGCCTGCTGAAGGCAGAAGCAGCGAGGGGCCCAAACCTCACAGCTGCAATGCATCTTTGCAAACTAAACTCCATCCAGATGTAGTTTAGTTTGCAATGATGCAAAGTCATTTTTAAAAAAACCCAAAACTCTTGAACATGTGTGATGGGCTAGCTGGTAATTATTTGGCTCAGGGGTTTTGAAAGTGCAAAAGATGATTGGAGGGCTTGGGATTCCTTTCTTCCCCAGTCAGGCCCCAGAGACTCACCCTCCATGTCCCCTGATTGGCCCCTTGGGTCACCTGAAGGGGATTAAAATGAGCAGCGAGGCTGACTCAAAAAAGACCAGCAAGGGACCACGAGGAAGATGTTTCAAAGAGCTGACAAGAACTGGGCCAGCAGGGCAGGAGCAGTTGCCTCAGAAGAACCTGAAGGAGTGGGACCTGCAAGCAGCAGTTGGACCCTCAGCAGCATCGCATGTGGCTGGCAAGAGAGGCTCCCTCGCTAGGCTCCAAGATACCTCTACGAGAGGCTGCAGCCAGCAGGAGAGGCTCCCCAGCTCCAGCAAGAGGCCAGGCAGCTCAATGTGAGTCAGCCTCCTGGAAGGTCAAAACCCCTAGCAGCTTGGAGCAGAGTTTCTGCCTGATATGTGGGAGATCTGAGTTCAGGTCCCAGCTGAGATGAATTGGGGTGAGTGAAGTGACAGGGAGAAATTCTTGTTGCAGTGGAAAGGGATCCTTGTGTCTCCCCTCTTTTTCCCCCTCCAGGTACCTAGGCCCTATATTTCTTGTTATTTGACATTTTGTATTTTGCACATTTTATATTTCACCAACCAGTATTGTTTGTTCTGCTGTTTGTGTTTTATATTTTGTTATGCCTGTCTTTCATCAACTGGATAAATATGTGTATGGTTTTAAGTGCCTAACCTTTATTGAATCCTGCCCCCTTGGGGCATTGTAGTGTTATGTTCCCACTACAGTTTTTTCTCATTAAAAGGTATATGGTTAAGTCCCCATTAGTAGTCTGGCTCTGCTCTATAGGGGAAGGAGGGTCCCTATACCTCCTGCCATGCTTGTGCACCTGATCTGATCCCTTCAGTTGGGGAGGGGGTACATCTTGGAGTACAACCCAGGATACACATGTAAAGTGTGACATTATTAAGCCAGACAAAGTGACATTTTTGTCATGTGCACAAGCACCCTCTGTGGCTAGGATTTCACCCATAAATACCAAACACCAAGAACCCATATAAAATAGTAACACTAATTCCTAGGCATCTACATGGCCACACTGGGCCACCCTTAGCAGTCATTGTACAGACAAAGGTGATGAACATATATTGAAACTGAACAGATTAATTACACCCAGCTAATAAATTTAATTTAGAATCTATGTTGGCAAGATAATAGACTGGATCCTGTTACAGAGTCTAAGAGCTGTAAGGGACACATTTGCTCAGCTAGCCATGCATGCAACTTGCCCCTCAGCTGGAATATCCAAAGAATGATCTGATTTAAGGGGAACAAAAATAAAAATGAACCCATCTTGCACATGTTCCCCTACCTACACAGTCCTGGCACCTCAAATAGCACCTAGGGACCTTGCTAAACAGAAGAGGCAGGGACTGGGATTTGGCTCTATAGAAAGGGAGTGTTTTGGATCTCATGGATTACTTTAGAAAGACAGAACTTCTGTGGGTAGGAATTTGAAGGCAGCCAAAGGATATTAGGAATCTGAATCCCATTAAAAAAAACTCATTAGAATTTAGGAGTTTAGTTCCTTTGGGCTCTTTTAAAAATTCTTGCTATTGAGAACTGTGGATAGCAAAACCAAAAATGAAACTGTCTAGCTTTTAAAATACTAAACTTATTAAGAATCTGTCTATGGTTTTGTTTCTGATATCTCAATTTTTGACGGTTTATATATCTTCTGCAACTTTTTCCTTATGTTGACAACAGCAAGCAACATTTAACCATGTATGCATAATTCACTAATATACACAGAAAAAACGCATCTACTTACAGCCAATTCCCCCTGAACAAAGCATGAGACGTCTATTTTTACATGTATCTTCTTCAAGCAGCAACATCTCCATTTTTATTTCTTAGTTAGGGGCTGGCCTCTAACTAGAAAATGTACAATTTGAAAGAGGAGAAAACTTCATAACCAAGTAGTATACAGGCCTTTGATGCCACACAATGAAATGCACTAGGTTCTCTCCGCCGGGGTTTAGTTATTATCATGTTTAAATGAAATGATTAACAAAAAATGAAAACAAAAACACAAGCCTTCCAAATGAAATTACCCAACAGTTTAGAGGATACAGTATTACCTGACTAGAATTTACCAAGATTTAAACAGCACTAAAAGAATACTTGCAGTTTCATGCTTTCAGTTGAAAAGACTACTCCAAAGGAAAAAAAAGAACTACAGCTAAACATATCCTCTGAATCCACAATTCTCATCCAAGTATTTTTGTACAAGAATTTACACACAAATTAATGAGATTTGCACAATGCATTTTGAGGTACACAATGTATTTTGAGTTTTTTGTTCAGATTTAAGCCATTTCTTACACACACAATTACAGGTAGATATGTGTATAAATAATATAAAAATACCTACTATGCATCTATATATGATGCTGTGTTTTGGTGCAGAAAGTAACAGGAAGCCCAGAGAGACATATGAGGATACAGTTGCAAAGATAAGCGTTTGATTTATTTCTTGCATCTTAAAATGTGACAGACAGGTAAATGTACTTTTGTTTAGAGCAATATACACACCATTGACTCTCTTAAAGGCCTGATATCAGTCTACTTCAATACGTTTTGAATGTCTTCCAGACCAATTCCATCTCTTAATTTGAAGACACATTTGTATTTCTTAATTTAAATAATCACAACAAAGTAATATAGAAAAACTGAATGAGATCCAACTGTAAATGAGATCCCACATTTCTTTTTTTTTCTGTTTTCATATTAATCTTGTCTTTTTTCCACTAGGTACTAACGTTTATCTTTTTCCTTTCATCTTTATTATGTTTTTTCTTATTTGTCTCCCATTTTCCACATGCTCTGGTTTAGTGTTCTCCTGAAAGACTAATTCACAGCTCAGCTATTTTTAACCCCAGCAACCAGACAGACTATCTTTTTTTCTCCCTCATCACATCCATTACAGGATTTGTCACCAGCATCATTATGGTATTTATTGTCCTTTCCTATGTTTTATGGGTATTCCAGGTTTGTAGAAAAAAAGCCATCTTCAAGTTCTCAAATGACCTGGACATTTTTCAACTCAAAAGAGAACCTTTGTCAGGATACTCCAGTGTGCACTAGGCCAAGCAGGTTACTTTACCTTCATTGACTACAGGTTTTATAGTTCCTAAGGGTTTCTAACTAGCTGAAAAAGCAGTGAGGCTAGTGTCAAATATCTGTCTGGTAATCTGTACTCATGCCTATTGTGGCATCTCCTCTCCTAGCCCTACATCACTGTCTTCTATACTGACCTTTCATGGTAATCTGAATTTCATGCTGAGCATGAAGGCTGACAAACTTTATCATATCTTCCAAACATAAACTTCCTGATCTCTATTACTGTCCCCTGAAGTCTCCAGCTGGAATTGCTCAGAATTCTTGCTTGGTGTTTGTAAGGATTTGTTTGTTTTTGTTTTGGGGGAAACCAATTGTTAAATGAATTGCGCGACATTACATTTTATGAAAAATATTGTGTAGATTAGTAATCTCTTATTTACCACAGCTACCAGAAGGACTTTGTGACCAGGGGAGTAACACATGATCCTAGCAACTTGTACACATTGCAGAAACATTTTATTTTTTCACTTTCTTATTATCTGTAAGGCATGGAGAAGTTTCCACATTTAACATGTACCAGACTAAAGGGGGCCAACCTTATTGGCAGGTATGACACAAATAAGCCAGCACCTTTCCTGAGTGCCATTTCAAACCCCTTCTGCTGCCTGATCTGCTGCTCTGCTTTCTGCTTCCTTCCCCAAGGCCAGCCTCAGGGAAAATGGCACCCTGGGTAAATTTGTATTTTGGTGCCCTTTCTTTGTGTTTAAGTATATAGTAGTATTAGCAAAATTTTCAGAACTAAAGCCCCGGGGAAGCTGCTGAGCTGAATCAGGAGCCTTGTTTCCCCAGGGGCAGGCACTACTGCTGCTGTGCGGAAACAAGGTGGACGGACTGGAGTGGCACCATCCTCCCTGCACATGCCCAACCTGGTTCCTTCTCAGGAGAGACTGGAAGCAGGGGGTAGGCTGGGCTGGGCACCACTCCTCCTGCCAGAGGCGGGGATCGGCTAGGGTGGGGTGGGTACAGAGCATGGCTGAGAGTGCAGGCTGCTCACACGTGTGTGCATATGTGTGGCACTCCCCTGACCATGGCATCCTGGGAGGTCGTACACATTGCCCACACATAAGATCAGCCCCGTCCTTCCCTATACTCTCTACCTGATCTGCTACTCAGCATTCTGTTTCCTGCCTTCAGCTCCCTACCCAATCTACTCTGTATTCTGCTTACATGCTACACAGTGGCCCCCCTTGTACTAGCTATTCTACTCAGCTGCTCTGTGGGTACATCTACACATGCATTAATGCACTTTTCCTATGTGCATTAAATGTAGTACTTCTGATGTGAGATACTAAATAAATGCGCATTAGGCAGCCCTACTGAGCAGTACCAAAAGCATGTTTTTAAAGTGATGTTTAATGTGTAGTAGCCTATTTTACTGCACATTAACATAATTGCATGTTTTTTTACATGACACTTTAATGCACAGTAAAATAGGCTACTGCACATTAAAGCACATGTGTAGATGTGCCCTGTGTGTACTAAGCACACTATATTTGCCTTTTTCTTCACCATATCCCTTTTGTATCTCATTAAAGCAAAGAAAGAAAACCAATTAAAAGCAAGTAAAATAGGATGGAGATTAGAATGCAAGAGACACGGAATGTAGAGTTTAACAAATAGGGCAAAGAGAAGGGCTCTTGAAAGCTGGGATAAGACTTTTACAAATATCTTACCAAATACTCTATCACCACCTAACATAGAAAAAAAATGCATGAGACAACTTTACTGCCCTCATTGGGATGAACGGAACTAATGTCAGATGTTCTTTCTGGTATTCAATAACACCATGAATCTTCTTTCTGAGAACACTGAAGCAGTCATTGGATATGTTCTTACCATAGGACCAAGCTATAATTACAGGGAACGAATTTTCACACTCTGCTTTCATTTTAGTATCTAAAGGTTGTGAAGAAGGACTGAACCATCAATATATTTTTCCAGTTAAGTATTTTTCCCTGATAGTAAACAACTAAAACATGGTGACAATAGCTCTCAACTTCAGGCTTTCCTATCTAGTAGGGACTAATCTTTAAAAATGTAAGCAAGCAGATTGTAGCCATCCTGCCATGGTACTAGGGTGACATTTGGAGACAAGACCCACCCAGCTACAAACATCTCCATGAGTTCCCATGAGGATAGCCACTTTGAAAGAGACAAGTGATGATTCATTGCCCCATCTATACTGACTACCTAATGGCTCCTGCATTCTCCATGCATGTATTTGAAGTGCACAGACAGCCTTGGATGAAAGCACCAAGTGGCAGGTCTCAGTTTTGGTGATATTCCAGGGAACAGAGTAGGAGTGGAATGGATGCAAAATATGGCAACTATTTAATACAACCAGGACATGCAGCATCAATTCTAGCTAGGCTCAAAGAAATCAACTAAATACTATGATTCTCCTAAACAATACAAGTAGCATCAAATACCGTTTTTAGTTTTCTGAAAGTTCTGATTCTGCAATCATGCAGTTTTATAAACCTGGTGCTTGTAGGAGTTGACTTTTGAGAATCTTTTTCATAATTGACTCCAAGACGAACATGGGCCGGCAGTGTGGGGAGGCAGTCAGGAAGGCCAATCGTATCTTGTCATGCAGCCACAGATGCATCTCAAGCAGGCCCAAAGAGGTGATCCTCCCCCTCTATGTGGCACTGGCCAGGCCGCAACTGGAGTACTGCATCCAGTTCTGGGCACCGCACTTCAAGAGGGATGTGGACAGCATGGAGAGGGTCCAGAGGAGGGCCACTCGCATGATCAGGGGACAGCAGGGCAGGCCCTATGAGGACAGGCTATGGGACCTGAACCTGTTCAGCCTCCAAAAGAGAAGGCTGAGGGGGGATCTAGTGGCCTGTTATAAACTAGTCAGGGGGGATCAGCAGGCACTGGGGGAGTCACTGTTCCCCCGAGCACTGCCAGGAGTGACCAGGAATAACGGTCACAAGCTGGCAGAGGGTAGGTTTAGGCTAGATATCAGGAGGCGCTACTTCACGGTCAGGGCGGCTAGGGTCTGGAACCAACTTCCAAGAGAGGTGGTCCTGGCTCCTACCCTGGGGGTTTTTAAGAGGAGGTTGGATGAACATCTTGCTGGGGTCATTTGACCCCAGTATTGTTTCCTGCCATGGCGGGGGGTCAGACTAGATGATCTGCTCAGGTCCCTTCCGACCCTAGAAACTATGAAACTATCTCAAAGTGCTTCAGACCTTTACCGGTGAGGAAGCTGAGGCAGTGTTTGTTAACTTTACCGGTGACAAAGTGTTTAAGTGATCATCCAAGGTCCCATGGCAAGCTGGCAGCAGCATCAAAAGTAGATTAATAGGCTACTTGACTCGAAATCTTTGTTTCTAATAAAGGTATCCATGCTGTCTGTAATGTTTTGTATACGGGAATCAAAGAGCTGCTTCTATTCTACATAGGTAAGAACACTTTGAACTTACTTGGAGAGTGTCAGACTAATATCTAGGATACTAAAACAATTTAAAATACAGCTTCAAATTCATCATGTTAATATATTGTGTAGATCTTATTGACTAATTTAGAAATTGGGATCTTCCCATCAATTTTGCTGGAGGGTGGGGAGCGTCCAGACTTTATGTGTTTAAGTAAAATAGTCTGTGTCTCTGAGCTACTTGTTTGAATATCGCTGATAGTCACATTAGATGTATTCAGATAACAGACTTGGTAAGTGGGACCGGATGTTCTATTGATTTGGAAACATCCTATACGACTAAGGCTGCAAGTTTTGCATATGTAACTAATTTAATTTTTATCAAATATGATCCTAGTTATTCACATCACTGAAATGCCTGCTGGTGTACTTAAATTAGGATGAAAGTGATGTTTAATGCTGCTGCAAGATATCATGAGAGCTGAGCTCCAATATGCAACTAGTTAGATTCCACAAGGCATTTTGGATTTGGCAATCTTTGTTAAGCTTGGTTGAGCAGTTTAATAAACGAATATTAAAAGAGATAATAAATAATTTTAATGATCCGATTTATGTGCACATTTGTGGAGATGGAGAGAAAGGTAGGAAACTGCAAATAGATTTTCACTTGTTCCTGCTTGTGGCCATATGTGCTAGTGTAATAAGATCTGCTGGAAAATGCTATGTATGTTATACAACTGAAGGCCACATTAGGGATGAGATTCTAGGGCTTCCAGATATGATGTAGAAGTAGGTATCTTAATCTATCTACAGGAAACCTCCAAGTCCTTCAAAATGGGGTGGTGGGGGAGGAGGAAATCAAACATTTCTGTTGAAAAGTGCCATTGCACTAAAACTGAAATGTTTTATGGAAAAACATCAATTTTGATGAAAATTTTAAATCAAGAAAGCTTTTTGGGTCCAAGACAGAACATCAGGTCCAAAGAGCACAGCAAGTAAGGTCAAAGAACAGCCAGCAGCCTAGTGCGTTAAACCACTCTACTGAGAAGCAGAAAACCAAGGTCCAGCACTGTTCTATAACCAAGCAGCAAAAGGACTTGAACCTCAGGCTCCAACATCCTAGCTAAGAACCCAGGGCACTGGGCTATTACCTATACTGGATATCCTCCCTTTTGTCCCTTCATGAAGCATTTCAAAAGGTCTTGACTTCATTCCACATCAGAACAAATATCAGTTTGGAACCTCCAGGGGTTTTGTTTTGGGGGAGGGGAAGATGGTTTTGTTTTGGGATTTTTTTGCATAACAGACCCATCCTTTTCCAGGCAGCCCTACTAATGAACAACCCAAAGAGAGACTGCTGATTTCAGTGATCCTCCTCTAGTTCCCAAACTCATGTATTTTAATATAAACATCTGAGTAGTGTGACACCAAAACAGCTGAGATACAGTTACTGTTCTGAGTTTCATTTTATAGATTGCCTGTGCTAACCCCCTAGTAAGATGAACAGAATGCAAGAGGCGTACATGACATCTTACATGTGCCTCAAGTCAGAAAGCATACAGCTTCAAGATAGCAACCAACGCCAGTGTTACACTAGCAAGCTTTTTAACTAATTCTATGTATAAGTCTTTTTAGTCCCATGCAGAAATATATTGAGAAAGAAGAAAGCAACACAAGGTTCTTAGTCACACAAACACTGCTTTTCCACACTTTATTGATGGGAATGCAAGTCAGAGCTTCAGAGACAAGTATATCAGATACTAAATGTATTAGATATTAAGATATGGTAGTTTATTCTCCTATATTTTATCCTCAGCTGATGTCAAACTTTAAATCCAGAAATGCATGCAAAGCCGTAAAGGAAAATCCAAGCAATGTTAAATACCAACAAAAGTGTCATTAAAATGTCTATTTTTTATCATTAAATATTTATTTTTAAAGTTACTGCTGTACAAAAATGCTCTCTGCAGCCCTCCAGTGGTTAAATGGAAAGTAGAAGCCTTTACAAAAAGAATTCAGATGTGCCAGACTGCTGAACTACCTACCACATTTTAAAAACACACCTAAGAACGAATGAAATCTGGAATATTTACCAGAAGAAAAGATCTACAACAAGAACTGATTATCTTAAAGCACATGTTATGTAGGTAAGAGGAGGAGGATAAAATCCTCATATTAAAATACACACTCTTGTTGGTTATTATGCATCAGTGTTATTTGTCCTGAAAACATTGCATACCACGGGGACCAAGAAGCATGCACTGAATTGCAAATAGAAGTATCAAGTCCCTTACTATATGTCTGAAGGGATCTTATACTATTTCTGTGTGTTGAGAGGTTATTTTCAGGCAATCTTTTCTCCAAAAACGATTAGCTTCATATTGAACTGGGACTGACACGAGTGCAGCTCTAATACAGTCACAAAAGGCTCCCCACACTCAAATACGGTAAATTACAAGATTTCTTACAGGAAGGAAGAGAAAGCAGATTACTTTTAAGTTACATGGAAGCAAACTGAAGCGAAAGTTTTCAAAACTTCAGCTTCCCTTCACTGAGGGGCTTCCTTTATAGAGAGAGTTAGGACAGGACAGCAAGGAAAAAACCAGGTCAAGCAAAGCAATCAGATCATCTAGAGAACCAGACCACAAATGCCAAAACGGACCAGGCTTACACACAGAGATCGCCAAGGGGCAGGTCCACATGAAAAGCAAGTTACTGAAGAAATAAGCGTAAACGAACTTCCAGCAGTCCATTTTGGCAAAGAGGGGGAACAGAGACAGCCCCCGGGACGGTCCGGGGGATCCCGGGCTTCGCAGAACACGTCGCTGCCGCCCCCTTCCCTCGGGCCCTGGTCTGCTTGGCAGCCAGAGCCCTCAGCGGCCGGCCCACACGCACAGCAGGACCCCCTCTCTGCGCTAACCAGGATGTACTGGTAACGGGGACGTCCTGGGAAACACCTCCCGCCTCCGCCGCTCCATTCCCGGTCCTGCCGCGCCTCCGCCCGCAGCAAAAGAGTTGCAGTCAACAAGTTGGGCAGGGCCGGTGCCGACCCGCGGCCCCGCCAGGTGCTGAAGGCGGGCAGCACCCGCCTCCCCGCGCCACGCGGCTCTTGCTGCCGCGTCCCGCCGGGCGGGAGGCCGAGACGCGGCCCCGGCCGGTGCTTCCCGCCCGGCTGCGAGGCACCTCCGCCACATGAGTAAGCATTTCGCCGCGGGGCGGCTGATGCAGCGGCGGCCCGGCCCCGGAGTGCCCGTCCAGCCTCGCGGGCCCCGCGGCTCCCTCCTCCGGCCGCCTCAAACTTTGCCCCGGAGCGCGCGGGGCTCGGCCAGGACCGAGCGCCCCCGCCCCCGGAGGGCGCTGGCCCCGCCGCCCCGTCCCCTCCCCGCGGCCGCCGCCCCCCGCACGCGGCTGGGAAACTTCCCGGCGCGCAGCTCCCACCTTTCGCGGCGCGGAGGCTGCCGAGCGCCAGCAGCAGCAGCAGCGTCAGCCGCCAGCCCAGCCCCGGCATCCTCCCGCGGGCGGGTGGCACCGGCTCCGGCTCCGGGTCCCGCTCGCGCTGGCGCTGGCGCCGCCGGAGAATCCCCCGCGGCGGCGGCGGCGGCGGCGGCTCCTGCGGGCTCCGCCGGCCTCGCCCTCCGGCTGCCTCGCAGGGGCGGCGGCGGCGGCGGCGGGGCAGTGATGCTGCTCGGGCGGCGGCTGCCGCTGCTCAGTCATTCACAGCCTCACTGGCGGGGCCGGAGCGGCTCCGGCTTTCACCCCGGGACTGCTGCGACGTCACAGGGAGGAGAGGCATGCATATGCATGCGGGGAGAGAGCGAGAGGGAGAGGCAGGCAGGCGGGCGGGGAGAGGCCGCCCGGGGGCAGGGGCTGGAGCGCCCGCCGCGCGGGACAGCGCCCCGCCGCACCTGCCCCCTTCCCCGCTCGCGGGGGGCGGCCTCCCAACTCGGTGAGTCTATTCCGGGAGGTTTCATTACATGGCATAATGACATTAAGGACTTCACATCGGGAAGGCAAATGCACGTTACTATTACGTTTAAAAAACCTCCTGGACTTCTGTATCAATCGGTTCCGCTTTTCATGTTTGATTTAATGAATGCCCTAACATTGATCTCCCGGGTGACTTTCAGCAGGCTCCCGCAAGTTATATCTAATTCCTGGAGACTCCAAGGTGATCCTGGAGGGTTCGGGCAAGAGCGACAGGGCAACCTCGGCCCCAACGCTGGCTCCCTGCAAGGAAACACACCCAAGGAAGGGCCCTACTCTTCCTGCCTTGGCCACAACCGGGGAGTAAAGGGTCCTGTGAGGATGGGTCCTAGCCCGGGCCTTCCCGGAGCAGGAGAGGGCTGCAGGCCTCGTGGGAGCAGAGCTGATGAAGCAGAAGAGCGTGGAGGAGCAACCAGGGCTTTGGGGACTGGCAAAGCCATGTGGAAGCTCAGGAGGGGTGGAGGGAAGGGCTGGGGTCTTGTTGTGGAGGGGACCAGAGCGGTTGAAAGTTTCAGAGGGCACTTGGGGTCAAGGGGTTAATGTGGAAGCCAGAGTACAAGGGAGACTGGAGTAGGGTGTGGGATTTGGAGATGGGACAACCACAGTCCTTCAGGAAAGCCCAGTCAAGGAGGATAGGAGAAAAGGAGGCAGAAGTTAGGCTGCTTGAGAAGAGGGTGTGGTGTGTTTTGGAAAATGGAGGTGAGGAGGGCAACCACAGGGGAGAGAAGAGAAGGGACTGGGAAGAAAAGGAAAAGGTGTTTGAAGAAAGAGTGAGCAAACCTCTTTTTGGTAGAGTTTGTGGAGGTACAGAAGGATTCAGAGAAACAAGAAAGAGGTTAGGAGAGAGAGAAAGATGAAAGATGGGGTTTGAGGGAAAGGCAGGAGAATACAGAGGATAAAACAGGGTGGAAAGAGGAAATCTGGAAGAAGAGAATGGGAGATTAAGGAAAGATGGGGAAAGGGTTTACAAGAAAGACTTGGTTCTCTGCCAACCTAGGGGAGACTAGCAAAAGTGAGGAACGCAGCTGTGCTTGGAGGGAGAAAGTCAAGAGATACTGATGGGGAGCAAAAAGAGACTTGGGGCAGGTGTTTAAAATGAGAAGAGGACAAACTGGGGGAGGGGGAGAATATGATTTAGTTGAGTGAAAGAGAATAAAGACTGGATAGGAGAAGAAAAAGGTCCTTCAGCAGGAGAAAGAGACTAGGGAGGATAAATAGGTTTGCGGGTGGGGTCAAGAAGCCAGTGGAGGTAGAAAAGTATGACAGGTTTAAAGTAAATAGGAGAGTTTGGAAAAAGAAGGGAGAGGAGTGTAAGGGTAAGGAAGGACGCAGTTGAGAGGATTCTGACGGGGGGTGGGAATATGTGACAGGGCGAAATGGAAAAGACTTGGAGACAAAAAGCACCAGTCAAAGACAGCTCTTGGCAAGGCCTGGGGAATACAGGAAGAATCTAGCCAAAGAGTGGGGGCTTAGCTGCAGGGAGACATTCGGGAATGCTGAGGCCATCTATCTAAAAGAAACTAAAGGTGTAAACATAAATTAAACATCTTAAATCCCCAGGGGGATGTTCCTATTTCAGACTAAAGTGGCCTTGGATTCTGTAGCTTACTCCTCGAAGGAAGATTAAGATAAAAGTATATAAAGCCACTTTCCTCCTGAATTGTGCAGTTTAACATGCATTACCTTGCATACACTTGCATCATCACTTAGTTGATACACACTGACTTAGCTGAAAGCCCCCATGTAGCCAAAAGCCAAAGAGGCAGGAAGGAGCAATTTCATAATGTGGGGGGGGGCATCATTATAATAGTAGGGTCATTATTTGAGCGTTCATAACACCCAGAGCCCTCAGTTATGAGCGGGCTCCTTCATTATAGGCCAGAAAACAGAACTTTCACGTCCATCTACAGGCAAGAACACAGGAGAATAAAACTAGAGGTTACCTGGGGGTTGTTCATCCTCCACTTTCTGCAACTCTGTAAACAAGATTCTTTCAGTGGGGGGAACCCAAGGCTTCCCCTCCATTTGGGCACATGCCAGACAAGGGGCAAAACACAAGCCGTGGTCTATACTTTCTGCTTCAGAACCTACTGCTGATAAGGAAATGATGGAATCACAAGCTCATCATGCCATTCCACTCCTCCCCAGACAAATCTTTCCTGAGCTATTTATACAGATTGTGATGGATGTCTATTCTAGTGCTACCCTTGACTACTATAGGGAAGGTTATGGCAGCTGTTTCCCTGTAAGTTATATTATGGGGGTGGAGTTGGGGGAGAGAGGGGGAAAAATGATATTGGCAATAATATCATGTGAGAGGTAAGAGATTGGCTCTAGGGACAATTTACCTGTGTCAATATTTGGTTGTTTCTTTTTTTATTTTAAAAAAAAAGGAAAGGGGTAATAAGCCACTCCACTTCTTCTAGTGTGGAGAAAGCCTTTTGGTCCCCAAAGTGTTAACTGTAAGGCTTTCCTACAAACCTCTCATAAAACCTCTTTGGTACATATTATGAGGCTTGATCATGCTTCCTAACAGCCAATTGGGAGCATACTGCTACATATCTTGTAAAATCAGCCAAATATACTGCAGCTGCTTTTTAAAAGGTGCACTGCAGTGCTTGCCACCCATGCATTCAGCCTGAAGAAGTAAATATTAAGTGTGATGTAGAGAGGTTTACCTGAGTGTCTGTGATGTTAATGGGAACTGCATGGTAAATCTCTGCACACCTTGCTAAAAATGCACCCCCATGAGAGTATTTACAGCAGCCAGACTGACACAGACTGCAAAAGCAGTGAGGAACTGTCAAATCTATAGGTTTTATGATTCAGTACCTTAAATAATAATTTATGCTGAAAACAGAGCCAAAAATGTCTGTAATGCAAAAATTCCTCTTTGAAAAGGATTTGAATATGCTTACTCTGGGTAAATAGCATACTTTATTAATATATATGTAAATACAACACTATTGGTTTCTATAATGAACCTGCTAGTCTGTGAGAAAGTTGTAGAAAGAAATACTCTTTTTCTTTTTAACCCTTAATGTTTACCTTTATTTTGTTTTCTGTTATGGTGGTACAAAGTCTTGCCAACCAAGACCAGGATCCCACAGTACTAGGATTGTACAGTATAACAAACCTTCTTTTTAAAAGAACTCAGACTAAATAAGCAAAGCAGGCAAAAGGTGGGAGAAAAGGACAAATAACCCTATTCTATAGTTGGGGAACCGAGGGACAGA
The DNA here is from genome assembly GCF_052110815.1 of Crocodylus siamensis. Taxonomy (NCBI): domain Eukaryota; kingdom Metazoa; phylum Chordata; order Crocodylia; family Crocodylidae; genus Crocodylus; species Crocodylus siamensis. The sequence continues at coordinate 54,922,308 of NC_143400.1, read as the reverse complement.
CAGATTAAGTGACAAAAGAAATCTGTAACATAACTGGGAAGTGAACCCAGCCAGACCAGATGCCTTAACCACATTTTCTATTTATTTTTACATTATAGCCAATGAGTTCTATGATCTGTTGTGGCATCTCATATGCTGTTCTTCCACCAATAAGAAGCCAAGGATATTTACTGATAAGCATGCCTTTAAATAAAATATTTTAATAACTAAAATAATATGAATGGTGTGACATCAATTTTCAGATTTAATATTAATGTTATCATTAAGGGTCAGCCATGCCCATTACCTTCCACAGTTTTGCCTTGGAAGCTGTGTAAGTCCTTTACTCGCACACATTTCTAATAAGAGCATAATTTAAGGACTGTAACTTTAATTTCCATTTTATGTTTGTTTGTGGCCAGTGGTCATATTATGTAAATGTGGTATCTGATCCCAGGCCCCCAATTTCTGAAGGATTATTTCCCAGCTGAGATTCATGCAGTCACACTCCTTCCATACTCCTTCCATCTCCTGAGAAGTGCAATAACCCCCACACTGAGAACACAAACTCACTTCGGCCTGACATGTTTTATTGGCCTCGTGAAATGGAAATTATAAAACGAGGGGGAAAAGGTCATAGTCATGCATTCTCTAGGAATTACTGACATGGGTCTGACATCAGAGGCAGTCCATCAGAAAGCTCCATTTGTGTTTGGAGGTCTAAGGCTTATTTTTTGTCGTAATTTCCCCAGTGTGGATGCAAGATATCTGCTGGACAAAGGGATTTGCCTTTAGAGATATACATTCTGCTGCACAGATTCGGGTAACTCCAAGGTCACGCTCAACTATACTTTTTTCCATTCCATTATGCATTTGAATCATGATGGTTACAATTTCTTCTAATTAAAGGGACTAATGCCTAGATGAAACAATTTAGCAGCCTTTTTAGAAATAATATAAAGCACATTATATTGTCAGCACAGTTAAAAAGGCTGAGCTCCATTAATAAAAAAGAAGTGAATGAAGCTTGTTTCTTAACTTTAAAAAATGCTTAAGACATATTTCTACTTCCAAATTTGCATGCCTCTATATTAGGTTAGTCCTTGATCCTGCATTGTACACTCAAGCAGCACTTATTACAGTATCAGGGCCTTGGAGTTCTTTTTTGCTTGGACTTGCTATTTCTGTACACTTGTGTAACACCCAGTTAAAGGGAGGATGTGATCTCATTGGTGCCTCAAGCCACAGTACAAATTTATAGTAAATAATGTCATCATTATTTAAAATTAAAAAATAACATTGCAGTTTCAATATGACCACGTTTTGACAAATTTGTAGGTCATACTTATTTATTTATCCCCAAAGCACATTGCAGGATGGTGTCCAACAAAGAGAAAATGACAGAAAGTGCAAATCATATGGGTCAAATGTTGATCATATAGCTTACCATGCTCTAGGAAGATATCACAATGATTGCAGCAATGTTGGGAAGGAATGTGTGTTTTTCTAAAAGGAAGAAAGCAGACTTAAAATATAGCATTGTAAAAAATGTATCTTAGTATTTTAAGTCTAAATAACTTCAGTAATTGCATTATAGAAGAATAAATAGTATTCACCTTATTTTAAAAACTGAAAAACAGAATGTGAACCTGCTAGTCAAATATAGTGACTTGCTTTTTTTATCTGTGAGCAAAATTTAGCTCTGGTATAAACAGAAGCAACAGTACTTTGTTCACTGATGATTCTTTACAGCAAAATTGACTTAGAACCAGTTTCTTCCAGATTACTTGTTCTTTTTTCTCAGTGCTTTTAAAAATGCCCTCAATGTTAGAACTAAGTTATATAGTGTTTTGCCACTGCTACTAACTAGGTCCACTGCCATATCTGGTAGCGCACATACGTTCCTCTAGAGATTTATGCAAGTCAATAGCTTTTAATAAATAAACAACATAGCCACTGAATACGCTCTAACAAACTCAGCTTGAGCAATGACTATAAATATGAACTTTTCTTTCTCTATATGCTGCAATTGTTAATGTGTTAATTAAATTCAAGAATAAACCTATGTTTAAATAATTTAACCTAAATAAATGAACTAACTTAATAAATAAATGCATGTTTTATAATCTTCTGGAAACATATATAAAACAAAAGACAGATTTTTGTAAAGGGGAAAAATCTTTATTAGCTTAAAGATTTGGCTCTGACTTCATGCAGAATAGCTAAAATAAGGCTGCCAATATGGTCTGGCCTTCTCCTTTATTTTAAGGAAAAGTTACAGACTTAGGTTACAATTTTGAAGGTGTGCAGGAGGTTCAAACATACATCTTCTATTAAAATTAATGAAAGATGTAGGGCCAGATCCCCAGCTTTCAAATTTACCAGTACAGTTTTAGTCTTACTTCTGAATTTCCTTGCCTTTGTCACTTCATTAAATTCCAATAGGCATCACTGACCTCATTTTATGACCCATTTTCTTAAAGATTAATTTTGAGGAAGGAACACTTTTTTTTTTACTTTTGTTACTTTATTCAGGAAAGGATTGCTATTCAAAAATAGCTTAAACATATCCCTAAATTTAACTAAGTACTTAATAAATAGCTGCTTAAGTGCTTGCCTAAATAGATATGAACTTAAGCACATATTTTTATTTTTTTCTTGAATTTAGGCCTTAATCAGACATAGCTCAGGAACATACTCTGAATCCCCTCCAGATTCACATTTCCTTGGCTGAAAAAGATATACCTCTCCAAAGTAGGTCTCTGATCCAGAGGATCAAGACTTAATCATGTTTACTTTCTACTCCCCTAGGTCATCACCAGACATATTGAATAGAAAAGAAAGGAGGTTCAGCTGCTTATTCCTCCTTGGCTAGGGATAGACATTACACATACACTGGTTTAAGTGATCAAAAACTGGTTTAAACCTGTAACAGAACACAAGGTCAGTACACATAAACCAGTTTCAACATAGCAGAAATCAGTTTGAGATAAACCTAGTTGAATGTAGTATCAGACTTAACTGATTGAGCTCAAACCGGTTTATGCAATATCTGTCCCAAATCGCTTCCTTGTTTAAGTTAAACCAGAGTCCCCCAGCATCCTGGTGCTCTCTGCTCCAGCAGAGCAGGGCTGGCCCTGCCCCTCGCCTCCCCAGCCAGAGCAGGGACAGGCAGGGGCAGAGGGTCTGCCCAGACACTGTCCCCCAAAGGGAACAGGTAAGAAGTTCATTCCTCCTCTTCCTCCCCTGTCCCACCAGTACAACCTGTATTTCTCTGCTGGCTACTCCAGTGGTGGGGCCATGGCCAGACCCAGCAGTAGCCTGGAGTGAACATGTTTAATGATTTCTTTGCCTCCGTCTTCCTAAGTAGGGACCAGAACAGCCACCTCCCTGATGGGCCCCCCTTGGGCCCCTGGGGGAGGCACACCTGGGCCACAGGTTAGCGAGCATTTACTTAGGGAGCTTCTGGAGGGGTTGGACGTATTCAAGTCAGCTGGCCTGGATGATCTCCACCCTAGAGTTCTCAAGGAACTGGCCGAGGTCATTGCAAGTCCCCTGGCACAACTTTACGAGCACTCGTGGTGCTCTGGTGAGGTACCGGAGGACTGGAAGAGGGCCAACATGGTTCCCATCTTCAAAAAAGGGAGGAAGGAGAACCTGGGAAACTACAGACTGGTTAGTCTTACCTCGATCCTAGGCAAGCTGTTTGAGAAAATTATGCTGGCACACATCCAGGAGGGGCCAGTAGGGGACTGCATGCTTAGGGGCAACCAACATGGGTTCATCAGTGGCAGGTTCTGTCAAACCAACTTGGTGGCCTCTTACGATCAGATCACCAGATCATTAGATGCAGGGGTAGCAGTGGATATAGTCTTCCTGGACTTTCGGAAGGCATTCGACACTGTCTCTCACCCCGTTCTCATTAAGAAACTGGGGGGCTGTGGTGTAGACACCCACACAGTCAAATGGGTCGCCAACTGGCTGGTGGGCCGCACCCAGAGGGTGGTAGTGGATGGGTCCTTCTCAACCTGGAAGGACATGGGCAGTGGGGTTCCGCAGGGCTCGGTCCTCGGGCCCACACTGTTCAACATCTTCATCAGTGATTTGGATGAGGGGGTAAAAAGCACCCTGTTCAAATTTGCTGATGACACTAAGATGTGGGGGGACGTGGGCACACTGGAAGGATGCAACAGGCTACAATCAGACCTAGACAGGTTACAAGGGTGGGCGGACGAGAATAGGATGGGTTTCAACACAGACAAGTGCAAGGTGATGCACCTGGGGAGGAACAACCAGCACCATACCTACAGGTTAGGGAACTCCCCTCTTGTCAGCATGGAGGCGGAAAAGGATCTTGGGGTCATCATTGACTCCAAGATGAACATGGGCCGGCAGTGTGGAGAGGCAGTTAGGAAGGCCAACTGCACCTTGGCATGCATCCACAGATGCATCTTGAGCAGGTCCAAAGAGGTGATCCTCCCCCTCTATGCAGCACTGGTCAGGCCGCAGCTGGAGTATTGCATCCAGTTCTGGGCGCCGCACTTCAAGAGGGATGTCAACAGCATGGAGAGGGTCCAGAGGAGGGCCACTCGCATGATCAGGGGACAGCAGGGCAGGCCCTATGAGGAAAGGCTGCGGGACCTGAACCTGTTCAGCCTCCAAAAGAGAAGGCTGAGGGGGGATCTTGTGGCCTGTTATAAACTAGTCAGGGGGGATCAGCAGGCATTGGGGGAGTCACTGTTCCCCCAAGCACCACCAGGAGTGACCAGGAATAACGGTCACAAGCTGGCAGAGGGTAGGTTTAGGTTAGATATCAGGAGGCGCTACTTCACAGTCAGGGCGCCTAGGGTCTGGAACCAGCTTCCAAGAGAAGTGGTGCAGGCTCCTACCCTGGGGGTGTTTAAGAGGAGGTTAGATGAAGATCTTGCTGGGGTCATTTGACCCCAGTATTCTTTCCTGCCATGGCAGGGGGTCGGACTAGATGATCTGCTCAGGTCCCTTCCGACCCAAGAAACTATGAAACTATGAACTGGCTAGGGAGGGGGTTTAATTCCCGCCTCCCTGTCCCATCAACACAGACCCAAGCCAGGGTCTGCCAGGCACTCCCCCGTCACTGTCACAGCTCCGAGGGCACAAGCAGAGGCCAGCCAATGTGGCCCCCTTAGGCAGGGGGGAGTAGGGAGAGGGGTTATTCCCTGCTCCACCCCCTCTGCCTTCAGGGACCACGATAGGGTCTGCCCACCCTGACTCCCACTGCCGCTCCCTCCCAGTGCGGGGCAAGCAGCAGGCTGAGCCCCCTTCTACCCTCTCTGCCAGGTGCCAGTGGGAGTGGGGAATAACCCCCCTCTCTGCTCCCCCACCTAAGGGGCTGTGCCAGCTGAGCTCTGGTTGTGTCCCTGCCCCTGCCACTAAAGCAGTGAAAGGGCAGGGCCCTTGATGGGGGCAGTACCCCTGCTATGGTGTCCAGGGAGTGCAAGACTCTTCCTGGCAGGGGGCTGCGACTGAGGGTCAGAGCTGCTATGGACTGTGTGTTGTAAGCAGCAGCACCAAGGCCCAGATGGGGCCATAGCCCCCCAAGCCCCTGCAACATGGCTCCACTACCAGGCAGAAGCTCATGCTCCAGGACACTATGACAGGGGTTATAGCCCCCATCACAGTCACGCCCCCATTGGAACTCCAGCAACAATAGCACAGCCTCTTAGATGAGGGGGCAGGGAGGGGGGGGGATTATTCTCTCCTCCCTCCAGCATCTGGCAGAAGGGCAGGAGGAGGCTTCTCCTGTGGTTCACTCCATGAAGAGAGCAAGCAGCAGTGGTGGCAGCAGTTGGGGAAGACCCTGCTGCAGTCCTCCAAGGGACAGAGGAGGGAATAACTCTCCTCCCTGACCCCACTCATAGGGCCATTCCCCACTCCTGCTGCTGGAGTGGTGAGGGGGGAGCAGCCATGATGGGGGCAGCTGCCCATCATGATGTCCTGGAGTGTGAGCTTCTTTCTGGCAACCCATGCTTCAAGCTGGGGCTGTACTGCGGGGAAAGTTGCTACAGACTGTGCAGGGGGAGCAGTGACAGCAATGCTAGGAAGGTTTGTGGGGGCTATGGCCCCCTCCAAGTCCTGGTGCTGCCACTCACACCATGCAGTCTGCAACAGCTCTAACCCCCCACTTGCAGCCCCCTCACTGGGAAGAGATTCACACCAGGACAGGCATATGCCTGCATTTCCTCAGTCCAGAGGGAATGTCTGTATACTTGTAAATTGTTTCAACCTAGGCAGGTTAAACTAACCTGCAAAAATTGAATCAGTTCAGGCTTCTGCTTTTTGAATGTCTGTCCCTAGCCCTTGAAGCCAGCTACCAGCTGGATGCCTCTTGAAAGCAATTAGGTTCATTCACCAAACTGTTAGGAAAGAGGCAGGAAGGCAAGAGATAGGGAAACAGGGATACTTCCCAAAGGGGAAAGAATTTGTGGGAAGGAAGCTGGATAGGGGCCTTGTAACTCAAACCCACTCCAACCTTAAGATACTAAATGAGTGCTTGCCCCAAACCCCTGGCTATGGAATTTCTTGGAAGAGAAGTGCTTGTTCCTATCCAGTCTCCAAGATAAATGATGCTTTGAGCTGGGGAGAAGTATTTGTCCCTAACATCCTAGTTACAGGATTTTTTGAGAAGAGGCAGGGGTGCTTACATCCTAATCCCAGGGAAGTGTTTTTTTGGGGAAGTACTTGTACTACTTTCCAGAATTCCCCAAGTCAACCTCAGACCTTTACAGGGCAAAGCTATTACCTTCTCTCTTCACTAGGAAGAGCTGACATCTGTGCCAATGGCATCAAAGAGTGGCATATATATATATGAGTTCTCCCAAATTGGCTTTTTTTTTTACTTTACAAGTACTAGTAGTCTTTAACTCATTATGAATGTTACTTACTTTGTAATAAAAGTTAAATCATTAACGAAAGATGCCCCCTGTATTTCAGTCTCACTTAATCACATAACAACAGCCCTTTGGTGGAGACCTCTAAAGAAGAAATAGAGACCTCCAGAGCAGGAAGCAGAGATGGCGATTCAGTAGGAGATACAAGTCATTACTGAATTAATGACAAAGTATAGCTGTGCTGCTAGAAGTACCACATTCTGAATGAATGTTGAAACTGAGGTACTAACCATGTGTGTTTGTCCAAAATCTTAGGCCATATTGGTCTAAGGACATAAGCAGACACAGTTCTTTGGGTAAAAGTGATATCTTTTATTAGACCAACTAAAAAGTTGGAAAATTTGTGGTCTGCAAGTTTTCAGGCACAAACACCCTTCTGCAGGCATATGTAGAGTCTGCTGTTATTTTGCATTCTCCTGGGTGGAACAGAAGCCAATCTGCAAAATGCAGGTCTCTGAAAATGCACATGAATGGCAGTGAGAATCAGAGGCCATGGGAGACAATAGGTATGAAACAAGTAGGTGGGGGAGGACAAAGGCGGGGAATGTAGACCTGGTGATAGAATGTAACTGGTAAAATATAGAGAAGTTACCTGGGGTTATCAGATGGCAGGCAGGTTATAATGAACCATGTGGTCTAGATTTAGTCCATGATTTTTTTGTATCTAGTAGATTTATGAAGTGAAGTTTGTAAAGTTGCCCAGGAAAGGTGTTTTGTAAATTCCCTTTGACGATTTAAACAGAAAGATTGGTGAGAGAGTGGTTGTCTTGGGAGAACTGTGTGCCCACAGGTAATTGGCTTATTTTCTCTTTGATAGATCTTTGGTGTCCATCCATTCTGGTACACCCTTGTTGTTTGGTTTCTCCTATATATTTTCCATTGGGACATTTAGTGCACTCAGTGAGATATATTGCATTTCTGGAGGTGCAGGTGTAAGATACAGGAATGATGATGGTTTTATTGTGGGATATAGTTTCTGTGGGAGTGGTATAGATATATTGGCAGATTTTTACATCTCTTGTCCCAGCATGGTCTGGATCCGTTTGGTGTGTTTTGGGCCATAGGAAGTTTGCTTCTGGTTACGAGATTGGGAAGGTTCAGTGTTTGTTTAAAGGCTAGGATCAGAGGTTCTGAGCTGATCTCTTTATGAACTGGGTCTTCTTCTAGTATGGGTTGTGAATTGTTTGAGGAATTTCCATATAGGTTCCAGGGAGGGATGGCATATCATAACTAATGATGTACAATTAGTGAGGATTTTCTTTTTATACTACACCAATTCTTCACGTGGTATCCAGGTGGCTCTTTCAAAAGTGAAATCTCTCTGTCTAGAGGAGTGTCCTTGTTGAATGAAAGCCTTTTGAGATCTGTGAGGTGATGATCATTTAGTGTTCTACTCAGTGCAAATTTGGTGATATTAGAGGGCTTGGCTGTATATTACAGCATTCTTAATGTGTTTAGGGTGATTGCTGGCTCTGTGCAAATATGTATGTTGGTCCATGGGTTTCTTGTACAAGGTGGTTTGTATTTTACCATTCTGGATATTGATAATAGTGTCTAAAAAGATATGTTGGTGCTGGAGTATACTGTCTGTATACAGAGAGTGTCTGATGGAGGAGTGATGATTATTGAATTTGTGATGGATATCAGAGACTTCAGCTTTTTGGTCCAAATGATGATGTCACCTTTATATCTTAAATATAGCTTGTTTTTGATGGTGCAGTTCTAGAGGAATTCTTCTTCCGGGTGGTCTATAAAAAGGTTGGTCTATTGTGACACCATTTTGGTGCCCATAGCTCTGCCCATGGTCTAGAGGAAGTGTCAGTGATTGAAACTGAAGTTGTTGTGTGTGAGGATGAAGTGTATAAGTTCAGTGCTATCTTTAGGTTTATATTATGAGTTGTAATTTTGCTCTTGTAGGCAAGTTTGAATGCCATCCTGGCGTGGGATGTTGGTATATAAGCTAGTAACATCCATGGTGGCTAGAAGGATATTGCTGGGAAGATGGTCTATCTTTGTAAGTTTTCATAAAAAGTCAGTTGTGTCTTGGACAAAACTCTCTCTTTGAGTGCCAGGAGATTTTAGGATGGACTCAATGAAACCTGATATTTCCTCAGTTAGGGTTCCGTGCTTGGATATTATAGGTCTGCCTGGATCTGCGTGTTTGTGGATTTTAAGAAGCATGCAAAAAGCCCCTGGGTAGTGAGGGGATCAAGTTCTGTAGTTTTCCTTGTAGTTCAGGTGGAAATGATGTGGTGGTGGTTTTGCGTTTTAAGGTGGAAAGCTGAGTTGAATCTTTCTCTAGTTTTTTGTAGTAGGGGGTGTTGGAGTTGTCTGTTGACTTCTTTTATGTAGTCTTCATGGTTAAGGTTACCTATAGGTCCTCCTTTATTTGCTGTTTTTATTACTATTTGGTGGTTGGATCTTAGCGGTTCTATGGCCCTTGTCTCTGAGAGGGAGATGTTGTTATGGTGGCATTTGTTGCTGATTATTTCATTGTAACAAACAGTAAGATTGCAATTACTTGAAAAGGGGAGTGTCTCACAAGGAGAGAAGCTGGGCAGCAGCATGGGCAGGCTGCCCCTCTAGAGACAGTGTGCTGCAAAAGGGGGATGTTTGTCCCAGTGAAGGCACAGTAGTGTGGGCAGATGAAGACCTCCTGGAGAGATCCATTCTGGGGAAAGAAGAAAGGGAATGCAGTGGCCATTGGGGAAGGCTACAGAAAAAATCCCTGTGCAGGATTTGCTAACGAAGTTCCTTGATAACAGAGTTTATTCCCTCCTGTTGAGGAGAGAGAAAAGGCACGTGCCACAGGCTGAAGTCTGGAGGGACCCTGGCTGCAGTGATTCTTCCCCAAAGCCTGCAGAGCCACTGGCGGAGACGCTGTAGGATCAGGGAGGCATCTGACCCCAGGAATCATCCTACCCAGGAAGAAACCCACAAACCCTGAGTGGGGTGAGTGTGCACTGAGCAGGTAGGACCAGTGGGAGATAGGCCCAGTCCACCTGCATGTGAGGTTCAAGAAGGTGGGGCACAGGCCACAGGGAGCCAGTACAGCCCACCTGGACTCATGGTGGGGAAAGACAGGGTTTAGGGGATGCTGGAGTCTGTTTACCTGGGGTGAGGCTTCCTGTGAGAAAGTCAGGATGAGGAGGTGACAAAACCCCCACCTGATCGCCAGAGCTAGCAGCCCAGTCCCCACACCCTGCTGTGTCAGGGGACATGGATCAGGGTAGAGAGAGGTGTATTGCAGAGACACTGGTGAGGGAGCAATGGCCTGCAGCATGTGATTGATGAAGCAAGCACAGAAGGACCCAAGCCAAGGAGGACCTGCCCCCAGCTCCAGTGAGAGGTGCAAATATGTGGCTATTTCTCTCAAGGCATCACCCTGGCTGCCAAGTGTACAGAGAGCCATCATATTCATCCATGTGTATAAAAGTTATTGATTAGATGTATAAATAAGTATGGGCAAACCTATAAGTCTGTAACTCAGTTGGCTCAATGTTGGTGCCTTATTATCTATCTGTGATTATTATTCTCCTTTTGGGTTAGGGGTATTCAAAGAAAAAGTTACATGTTGTAAGTGTCATTACCAGAGTTATGGGTGTGTTTTTTATGTTCTTTTTAATACCTGTTTGGTTATTTGTAACTTATATTGTATATCATTAAATCCTATATATAGCTTATCATATGTTTTCAAGGCTCATCTGCTATACAGGGAGACCCTCTTCTTAAGGAACCTGCCACAGCCACTAGAAGGGCTGGGCAAAGTCTCTGGCTACTGGGCACCCCAGGATCCCACTATTTGGTGGTGGCCACAGGCAGTGCCATGGGCCAGGTTAAAATCATTGTTCATTCTTTCCCTGAAGCACTTAATAAATGGGTGAAGGTTTAAATTCCGTTCATTGTGAGGTGTCCAATATAATTTTTTGTTTTTTTGGGGGGGAGTTAATCTTTTCCTCAGTGTTGTCAAAGGATGAACTGTTGTTGAAAGTGGATTCATTCTGGTTGTAGAAATATTTGTTGATATGGAGGCATCAGAAAAATTAAAAAGAAAATCCCCATGAAACCATACACAATTAGTTATGACATACCATCCCTCACTGGAACCTATATGGAAAATCCTCAAACAACTTCAACTCTTACTAGAAGATCAAATTCTTAGATATCTTCCCAGAACCACCCATCCTAGCCTTTAAACAAGCACCAAACTTCGCCAGTCTCATCACCAGAAGCAAACTTTCTATGGCCCAAAACACATCAAATGGATCCAGACCATACTGGGACAAGAAAGATAAAATCTGCCACCATATCTCCACTACCCTGACAAGAACTAAACCCCACAATAGAAACATCACCATTTCTGGATCTTAAACCTGCACCTCCATAAATGCAATATATCTCATTGAGTGCACTAAATGTCCTGATGGAAAATATGTAGGAGAAACCAAACAACAAGGGTGTACCAGAATGAATGGACACCAAAGGTCTATCAAAGAGAGAAATGCCCATTTACCTGTGGGCAAACAGTTCTCCCAAGACAACCACTCTCTCACCAATCTTTCTGTTTAAATCGTCAAAGGGAATTTACAAAAGACCTTTCATAGACGAGCCTATGAACTTCACTTCATAAATCTACTAGATACAAAAAAATCATGGACTAAATCTAGACCATATGGTACATTATAACCTGCCTGCCATCTGATAACCCTGGTAACTTCTCTACATTTTACCAGTTACATTCTATCACCAGGTCTACATTCCCCGCTTTTTCCTCCCCCACCTACTTGTCTCATACCTATCATCTCCCGTGGCCTCTGATCCTCACTGCCACGCATTTGCATTTTCAGAGACCTGCATTTTGCATATTGGCTTCTATTCTACCCAGGAGAGCACAAAGCTACAGCAGACTCTACATATGCCTGCAGAAGGGTGTTTATGCCCAAAAGCTTGCAGATCACAAATTTTCCAACTATTTAGTTGGTCTAATAAAAGATAGTAGTGTCATTCCATCCTAAATCATTCACTTTCTCCAAATAGACTACTGATCACTCCACACAGCAACTGGTTCCAGCACATATCCTTTTCTTTTCTTAATTCAAATGGAATTCTTAGTGTGGGTTTTAATGTTTACCTACCATGTTATATACTTGCCTGACATTTTCAGCATTGAGATGCCTTGAAATGACAAAGAGCTGATTATCCCTGTTAGATGTCATCTGTCTTGGGTCTTTCATTAAGTCATCATTTTTACATAATTTAATTAGAAATTGGAAGCAGAGATTATCTATTTTTTCATGACATTGATGAGATTGTCAGTCTAGTACAAGGAAATTAGCAAATTGATCACTACCTTTTAATTAATAAAGTGAAGAGTTTCCACTTTGACATTGGATATAAATTGGAGAAGGGAGAGACAAAAGAATAGGGGTGAATATATGGACACTGACTAATATTTTTTAGGTTGTAGCCCAAATTTTCTCTTTCCACAAACTGGAACCACAAATATAGCTAACAGCTATTTTTTCATATTGCAGAATCTCAGAAATCCATTAGTATTGCTGAGATGCCATGTTACTAAGATAGCAGCATAAAGCATGGATGGGATTCTTTATATCCTCCCTTGGGATAATCCTCCAGTGTCACGCCTGCTTATTAGAAAGGGTCTTCTTCCTACACCCCTGCATTTGCAAGTGAGTCCTAGCAGCTGTGTATTAGTTAATATTTAAGTCAGTTGAATGGAACTGGATCAACATAGCTGCCTTTTTCAGCTTAGGGTCATGAATCAGTCCATGAGATATTGCAGTTCTTTAACAAATTTGTGGATCAACATCAGCACCATGAACTGTAGTAGGCAGGAAATAGCAGAAAGCCAGTGTAGGTAGCTGAGCATGAGTGTTTATGCTCTTTTCAATTCATCGGGTCATGAGATAGACCACTACTATACCCTTAACTGAAATAAAAAAGAATCCAGTTCTTCCTGGTACTGTGTAAGAGTAGTTTGTGGCTTCTTTTCCACTTATATTGGAATTCTTGACAGTAATTGAACACTTGCTTAGAGAATGGAGCTGGTGATGATATTTGTAACCATAAACACCACAACTACACTGCATAACTAAGCAAGGGAATTAACAGGAAATAAGCAAGGAAAACTCTTCTTGAAATAACAGCATTTCCAAAGATTAGAAATAATGGGAAAATACATTAAAGATTAATGGAATGCTGAAATACAGGTGGACAGCTATGTGGGTCCATTTGGGAATTTTCACATCTAATACAAATAAATTGAAACTGAACAAGTCCAGTGCCATCATCTTCCAGAAATGAGCTTGATAGGACCAGAATGATTCACGAGAGATGCATCACAAATAAAAACATAAAATTGGCAAGATGAATTCTGAATAAAATAAACTTTTCATCTCATTTTCTTCACCAAAGAAAATAAACTCACCATAGAGTGCACACTCCAAGACAATTCCAAGTATGCTGTTATATCCTTCTATATAGGTTTAGCTAGAGTAATAATTTTACTCATAAAAAACTCTAAACTGAGACAAGACAAGGACAAACTTGCTCATAATTCAGTTTGAGACAGGGTAACTTCAGACAAATGTTGTTGATACTATTACTTCATCTAAGCCTGCACGCTGTGCCCATATTTTATTTATTGGTACTATCCTTAGGCTACAAACAAAAGTTTGAAATTTGCAAAAGATTCTAATCCTTTAACTATAAATTCTTAAACACTGTAACTATTATCCCCCAAAGTTATAGATCCTAGTGTGGAAAAAATGCCTGGTAATGTAAAATTCTGTCCTTATTCTGAATTCTCATCTTGCTTTAGTTTTCTCTTATCAGTACAAAGGAAAGGATGTAGAGAAGTGGCGCTTCTACACATGAGATACAAGAACAGGGCATGATGGCATACGGTAGGCAAGATGGGATTGATAGCTTTTCTAAAATTTTGAATACTTCCCAAGCTACTGTGTGGTATTGATATGTGCTAGCTGCTGACAGGCTTGAAACAGTCTTTCCTGGCAGGCTATACCAATTCTGACATGTGGCACATCAGTAAACAAGCCATCCTATCAAGTCTCATTTTCTAGCATTCTCTTTAGTGGTAAGAAATTATTATGAACTGTTGCTTGAACTCGGTTAAGTAGTTTCTTATGACCTTTTATTTCCCAACAAACCTTGGCAGTACAATGTCAAACTGATTCTATGTACACACATTTAAATGATCTAGGAGAATTCTCCTGGATATGCTTTCATGGTGGAAAAATTTATCCAGACATGCCTGTATAGGCATTTGAATACTGAGGCCCTGAAGAAGGAGAGCTTGAAATACTGATGCTGCACAGCCAGGGGGATCCCTGTGCATATGTCTTTCTGTATTCTTCAGGCTCCCCTAGTCTGCCTGGAGACAGATGGCAGCACTGCACAGGGCAGCCCTGTTTGGCTGACCCAGACTGCTCAGGATCAGCTTGTCTCTTCCCTGCAGCATAATGTGGGGATTATGATGGTGGCATGTTTTTATTTCTGCTCAGGTAGAGCAGTAGAGTCCAGTCCAAGTAAAAGATTGTCTCCCTAAGGTAGGGTAGGGGAAAAGAATGGGAGCAAAGCACCCTGGGGTGCTGGAGAACTGTGCTGTGGCTTTTTTTTCAGAAGGGAATGTGTATAGACATTCATTCTCCCATAAGAAATTCTCTTGGGAGTGATTTAACCTTGGTTGCTCCCAAGTTATTTTTCTCCTCAAAAGGCCACATTTGCTCTTGGAGAAAAATCCTGAACATATGTACCCTTGTGGTTTCCACTGGAAGAGCAGTGACTCTCCCAGGAGAAACTAAATGTCTGTATGTAGCATTTGGGTAACCTTTTTATTTTCCACATAGTGTCCAGGGCTCTGGATTGGAAAATTATGTTTTTCTACATTTTTAGAGTGTTAGCTGGTTTTGTGAGTTATTGAGTAGTTCCTGTTCTGAGATGTTAAACTTCTACTAAGCTCATGGTGTGTGTGGAATGCAGAGCAAGTGTTTTAGTTCATCAGCGTCTGAAGAGCTAGAGTCAATGGGCTAGCAACATAAAAGTTGAAGCAGCAGAGCTTTGTTTAAAGAGTTGTATTTTCTACCTCTCTTGTTAGAGTTTCTTTATTTGGAGGGTGTCAGATTTTCAGTGAGATTACTTATCAACAATAAACAATTGGCAAGTGCTGCTTAGCACTACATCCCAACATCATGAATGACATTCATATTTCATCTGTCACTGTCAATGACAAGATGGCTTGTATGTTTCAGTCACTTTACAGTTTTAAAAGGCAGCTAGTTGGCTTTGATACCATGAAAAATTGTTGCTGTCCAAAAGCTTCTAGATTTCAATAACTACTAAAGCCTAGATAAAGCAAAAGATGCAATTAAAATACTAAAGTGATTAAGCAGTTTGAAATTATTTCAGATGTTCATGAATCAATGGGAGAATATCCTGTACCTTGACTCAGTTAAAATTGCTTGTTAATCACTGGAAATGATTGATTTTTCTAAATTTTTTTAATAAGTACATTATTATTCTTCCCTACTTTGGGCTGAGGTTTGTAATGTCAATGGTTATGCTAAGCCACGAAGGCTCCAATTCAGTAAGAAAAAATTGCTGTTCCATGGTGGAGCAGGGGCAAACTCCATAAATTCTGTTCAAAGTGGGCCTTTATGTTATTATAGCCCCACCCATGAGGATTTGGAGCCATGATAGAAAGTGAATGGCTTTGGTCAATATGTCCATGACTATGAGGAATCTCAGTCTTCATGGGACTTGGATCATGGCAACGCTAAGTGCATCAGGGCCAAAAAGGGCATTTCTGTTTACTTAAGTTTTGCCCAGTAAGTAAAAAATGTGGCTGAACAAAAGTTGGACCTACTTTTCAGAGAAATGTTGAGATATTACAATATTTGGGAAGGTGTGAGGGGTGGGGATATAAGTACTAAAGTAGATGCTGAACTTCCATAGATTTCATCAACATTGACTGGAATTATTGAAACACAGTTGCTCTGAAAATCCGCACAAATGCCTGTTGAAGTTAAACCATGCAAGTGATCCCACTGAATTCAACGGGACTAAAGCACATAGTTAAATTTAAGCTAGGGCATAACTTTAAATTTTGGCATCCTAGGTGGGCGTGAGGGAAGTGGGGAAGCAAGTGATTACTTAATTGCACAGGGAGGTGGGGGAAGGCAGGAAATAAATGCTTACTTCTTCGCACAGAAGCTGTGGTGGCAACACAGACTGCTGCTGCTACTTTGGCTCAAGCTCCCCCAACATGGGCTGCATTCTGTATTCCTTTCTGAATTGGTTCCTGGAGCTGGTACCTCAATTGCCCCCCTCACTCCCCACAAGCTATGCTACTGATGTTAACACAGACTTATATGTACTACTGGTTCAAAACTTCAATATCTACTGAATTTACCAAAAGAATTAAAATGACTTTTCTCTTTTTGGAAGAAGGACACTATCAAAAAATTGGTTTTTAAATAGATGAAGCAGATTTTTTTTCTAAATTTTAAAATTAGTTTGCACTCAGATATTAGGACAATTTCCTTTGAGAAGGTATGTATCTACTGATGTCTTTCAGCTCTGACTTATAATACTCCTTCTTCAAATTATGGACCTCTTTTAAACAGAGACTACTTGAAACCGTTATACAAGTTCCATTTTTCTAGAATCTAAATGTTTCATAATTTTAATACATTTATCTTCACAATGTTCCACATAGGTAGGGAAGTGCTTTACCCACATATTACAGATGGAGAATTGAAGCATGTGAGAAAGAATGTGACATGCCAAAGGTCACAAGAGAGTGTGTAGCAGAGTAGAGACTTGCATTCAGATTTCCTGAGTCTCAGGTTAGCATATGTTCAGAAATCATAAATTATAACTGTGGTCAGCATTGTGTAACAGGACGTACCACACAAAAGCTAGTCCCAACTCACTCTTAGCTAGCACCCAACTAATGGACCATTCCAACCTTAATTCATAGCATGCAGAATAAAATTTATTGATTGGGTTGAAATTTCCTTTGTTTTATATGTGACCAAGTCAAGATTGTGATATGTTGAAATCCACTAAAAATTTTGGAATTTACTTATGTAGTTTTGGGATTTCACCTCAGGCCTCTAGATGCTAAACCTGAACAAATCCCACACAGAACTCAATAGGATTGCTCTTCTTGACTTCAATGGATTTTTGAATCAGCCCTTTCTTGTTGCAGCCCTCCTAGCCCTATAGTAAAATTAATCCATTAATAAACCAGTTGTAGTACAAATAGCATTTTATCAGGACAGTAAATTAGCTAACAGTTTAAGATGAAATATTGTGGTTCACAGGTTTATGAACTGCTGGATAACAAAAACAGAATTCTAATTGGAGCACATCTTTTGGGAATTAGACTATCTATTTTTTCCATCCTGTTGTTCTTGGCGTTATAAAGTGTTAAGGAGATGTAAATATAAAATGTTGATATAATTATCTTAAGAATGTTCTTAAGAAAAACATACTAGCTAATAGTGTCTTCTCAGATGCCCTAAATAATTAGTATTTAATTATACAGACTTAGCATGTATCACATATTGCCTGTGCCTATTATATAGATTTTGGGCCTGACTAATTAATTCTGCTTCTTCCTGTTCACACCTACCTGTGAGCTTATATTGCAGATCCTATAATGTTTTGGAAAACTGTGCTTTCCAATAATGCCACAGACAAGTGCAAGAATTTCATGGAAGCCAAAATGTAAATGACCTCTTGGCAATAGCTCCTCATCATTCTGAGATTGGCCCATATCTTTTTTCTGTTATGTTATCTATATAAGATTTAATGCATTGTCTGTTATAACAACTGTACGTCTATTATTGATAGTTTTCCAGTGTGATCTAAACATTTTCAAGTGGCCTTCTTTCTGATTTAAATCCATAATTTTCATCATAAGAGAGCTACCAGTATTATAGCTGATGTATATATGGATAGTTGGAAACAAAACAAAACCTGTCACCTTTACCACAAAGAAAGAAAAAGCTACTGGAAAACTCTAGCAACAACTTGATCTTTTCCATCCTTGTACAATTTACCTCCTCAGGGTCAGCCCTTTTTGTATTTCTACATGCAAAACTTTGATCACAGAAATGCAAAACAACTAAATATTTCTTAATCACTATGATCTCTGTACTCAGCTTCTTGTTTTCCTTACTTGTTTTCTGATTTTCTATTCCTTTTGCCATTCCCAAGTTGGTAAACCAATTCACCTTCACTGTTAGTTCATCAGATCTCTTAAGGTGTGTTCTAACATACAAAGGTATTTCCGAACATTTCTAGAAATGCTGTGTCAACAGTATTTTCTAAGTCAGTAATTGCCTGACTTCCTGATTCTGGTCTCATACAGAGCTCTGCCCTTTGAATTTTCTACTTGCTTGAGAAAGGGTCCAAAGATTTATTTGTGAGGTTAAAAATCTAGCCCTTGTTATTGAATGGATTTTGCCCAATTTTGTATGCATTTCCAAGGGTTTTAGAATGGGGAGAAAGTGTGATTGGTTCTAAGGCAAGAATTTTTGTGGGTCATATCTTTTATTGGACCAACTGCATGACTGGGACAGACACAGACAAGCTTTCAAAGTCAGGACGTTCTTCATCAGGTCCTTTTCACAGGAAATGGGCACAAGCACATTCTTTTCACCCTCAGAGAATGAGAAAAGGCTGTGAAGAAGCACATACATGCTGGTTTCCCTTGCTGCATGGAGCATCACATGCCCTTTCAAAGCAAACTACAGGCAGCCTTTGGGTTTACAACACAATTGGTTCCTGAAAACTGCATCTTAAGTTGAAACATTGTAACTCGGAATCAATTTTCCCATAGGAAACAATGTTATAAATGGAGGATTGGTTCCTAAAACAAGGCCTGATACCCTAGTTCACAAAAAATAACCCAGAATTTTTTACTCAATCAATTATAGATGAGTAATATAGCTACATTAATGTATTTATATTGTAAATAGCAATCATATTGATTTGGAAGGGCTTCTTTGACGTGACTTTGCTGGACTGTTTGAAGGGCTCTTGGATGGACTTTTTGAAGGGTTCGTGGCTGGAGTCTTAGGAATCTTGACTGTGGATTTTTCTGGCGTCTTGTCTGCTTTCTTAAAGAAGTGTCCAAGGAAATTTGGACAGATGTTCTCCAGGGAGATAGGCAATGCATTTAACTTGTTCGCTGGTGTTGGATCAAGCACTGTAAAGTCAAAACTGACATCAGAAGGTTGAAATAGGGTGTCAATTTATAAGTGTTGTAAATGTGAAACATTTTAACTTGAAATGTTGTAAGTCGAGGACTGCCTGTACAGTAGTCAGGCTCTTGCTGTTTCATAGGGTGCCTTTTGGTCATAGGAGCTCCCACTAAAGCAGTGTACATCTGCATCACCACTGGTATGGCCAGTGACTGAAAACCTCTTAGTCTTATTTTTCATTGTCATTGCCAAACTATATAGGGCAGTGTTTCATTAGTTAACAAGATTATTAAATATCTAAGATGTTACACACTGACAGAGTATCCTAGCTGCTTCCTTTTGCACAGAAATATATTGCTATTTCAGATTCATTAAGCAAAAGTAGTACTCATGTTTAATTCCTGAATAATTCATATTGGAAATTTTAACCACTGCAAATAGATTATGATATTTACTCAATTCCAAGACGAGGCTTTCCCCCTTTATGTAACAGGGGGAGAATATGAGGACACAGTCAGGGGTAGGGGTAGTGGCCTATGGCCCTGAATCTGGGTCAAGGTTGGACTGCAGTTCCTGCTTGCCCCTTCCACTGCCTCTGCACCCTCTGCCTCTCCATTCATTAGCACCCTCCTTCTTCCCATCTCTCCCCTACACCATTTCTGCCCCCTACAGCCTTGGTCTCCCATCCTCTTTTCCTCTGTCTCCCCCAGACCCTGAAGTTTCTGCTCCCACCTTCACTCCTCCTGCCCCCTTACACTTGTTCAGTGCTGGCAGACTCCATCCCTACTTGAGCCCAGAGCATGGAGCCTGGAGCACGGCTCCAGCCCTACCCCATACCAACAGTGCCACATAGCATGAGGGCTGTGCTCGGGAATGGGAATGCCAGTACCAGAGCAAGGGTAAGCAGTAGGGGGAGGATAGGAGGGTTGTGGGGGGAAAGACTTGAGGCTGTGGGTGGGCAGGTACAAAGGGGGCATGAGGAAAGAAGGACAGGTAGCCTGGGACAGGCTGCCTCCCCAACTCCCACCTCCAAACCACCTATCCCCCACCATCATCTTACTGCCTGTCTCCCACTGTTGCCCCACTGCCTGTGCCCCACTGCCTGCCACTTTACTGCCTCCTAATTACCTACTCACCTGCCCCCACACTGCCTCCCCCACTCCCCTTTCCTGATTCTCCCAACACCTGACCGCCACTGTCTGTTCCCCCCCAACACACACATACACACACACTGCTTTCCCTGCTGCAGTGGTGTCGGAGACTAATTTAAGATGATCCTCCAACTATGAGATTCTATACATGGAAGATTATTATAAATTTATAATTTTTCCATGTATAGAAACTAGTTATTGGGGGCTTGTCTTAAATTCAGGGCCATCCTGAATTTGGACAGAAACAGAAATTTCTTCCTTAAATATCATCAAGGATCTACAGTGACAATACTTCTATCCATAGTCATTTAGAATGCTGAATATACAACATAAATTATTACAGGATCCCCTCTCTAAATGCTGCCCTCCTTCTTCATGTTCTACTGGGTAGTGGTGAAAATCATTACTTTTTAATCACTTTTTAAATTAAAAGAAAAATAATTTTAACTTTGCTTGATTGTGGTTCCTTAAATTTTTTAACTTCTATAAACAGTTGTGTGATGACTGAGTTTTAGCCATAAAAAGGCACAGAAGGTAGAACTTACAATTTGAACTCTGGGATATTTGTGAAGTATATTATTTGTTGTGTGGTATGGCAAAATACTTGATTTAAAAGGGGATATTACCAAGCGCCCCTGCTAGAGCCCTAGTATTGACAGTCAACCAAAAGAGATAGTGGTTTAATGGTACCTTAACAGCTGAGACCATCAATACAAACATAATTACATAAAAAAATAAAAAAGTTAACTCTGCATTCATCGAGTAAACTTTATAGCAGGTTTTTTTTCGAGCAATGTTGTCTCAGGCAAGGCAAGGCAAAAGAGTAGAATTATATAGTGTGGGAGGAAGAATTATGTGGCAGAATGAACAGCCTGAATCTTGTAACTGTTCATTTTAAAGCTTTTTGATATTTGACTGTTTACACAAAGTAGAGCCTTTTCTAAGGAAGGTGTCATTTTTGGAGGGTGGTGCAGAGGATTAAAAATTAATGTTCCTTTCATAGCTTTTAGTTTAATACTACTGCTGTCCAGTTTGGTACAGGTCTCAAATGTAGACAGTACCTTTAAAATATCTATGCAAATAATATCTAAGGAAATCAAGCAAATTTCTTTTTTTTAAAACTGATTGGAGAGATATCACCAGAGGAAATAGCAGACAGAAGGAAAGCTTGCTCTGAATGGTTTAAGGTATAAAACAATTGGTTTACTGAATACTTACATGACAGAGCTCACAAAATTGCTCTTGAAAAAAATATATACTGTAAGAAGTTATAACTCAAGATTCTACTTGTATACTATAGTGTCTCGGCTGTGTTTTACATCATTATTTCTGATGAATAAAATAAAAATGTTTGACTCCATAGCTGTATGTATGCATACACACATGTAAACATGCACATATACACCTATTATAATATTTTAATTATATATGTGAAATATATATAAGTATTTATATGTGACTATGCATCATATTAATTATGTAGCTACTTAATTCCATTTCTATATTTTATTATAATAGATACTCCTAACTAGTCCTCGTTACATTTGTTTTTAAAATATAGCTTACCCTATACTGTGCTCTATCAAAGATAAATCCACTCCGTAAGTATTTAGATATAATTATATCTTCTTCCCTCACTGGATTTCTTGGTTGGATGCTTTCCTATAATAAGAGATAGTATTATTCACCATTTCTTGCTCTGGTTGCATATATCAGACTTGGAGCCTTCACTACTCTCCATCTGAGCTGTAAGTTCCTCTGATTTTGCAAAGAAAACAAACAGAAAAACTTATCTGCATTTGTCATGGTTTCTCCTGCTGCAGCTAAAGTGAACAATGTCTGTTTTCATTTCATCCACTGTTTAGAATCCTCTTGTTCCTTATACAAATACTTATATTACAAGTGCTAGATTATATATTTTTTAAAGATAATGTTATTCACCAGTATTCAATTATGGAATATAAATGTTTTGAAGGCTAATTATTGAAAACGTAACGAGTTATTTCAAGTAACCTAAAATTAGTAATACACAGAGAGAGTAAGAAAAGAGGCAGAGAAAGAATATATGAAATCTCACAAGTACTGTTCCATTCTTTAGGCTAGGGATGGACATTCAAAAAGCCTGAGCCTGAATTGATTCAATCTTTGCAGGTTAGTCTAACTTGGCTAGGCTGAACTGGTTTCTAAATGCACTGGACTGAAGAAATGTAGGCACATGCCTGCAGTGGCTCAGACTAGAACAGGGGTGGGCAATAATTTTGGGCAGAGGGCCGCTTACTGAGTTTTGGCAAGCCACTGAGGACCACATGACAGGCAACTAGGGGCAGATAACTATTAATTTTCTAAATTTTTTTAGGGGTCCCACAGGCCAGATAAAATGGCCTGGCAGGAGGCATCCAGCCCACGGGCCACATTTTGCCCACTCCTGAACTAGAAGCTGGAGGGCACTAGAGTAGCCCTCCCCCTTCCCTTCCACGGAGGTGAGCTGTGGTAGGGGGGTTGGCCAGACCCTGGCAGGATGTTCTGATTAGGGAGGGGTTCTTCCCCCTCCTCCCTTCCCCTCACCCCCCCTTGCTGTTCCTCTGACCAGCAATGGAGCCAGCAGGGAGTTACATAGCATTTACTTTCACAGGATGGAGTTACACAGCATTTATCAGCCCATCAGCAAAACAAAAGCTTCTCTCATTAGTTCAAGCTCTTCTTAAACAGCTTTTTCCAAGGAAGAAATGGAGGGATATTACCTGTTGATTGGCTCCAAAAGGGCCTAAGTGGATACTATCCTCTCTGCCTAACAAAGAAACCTCTCAGCATTAGCTAGCTGACCACATGCTGGCTATGGTCCCTGCTGTGGGAGAGAGCAGGGATCCCTCCCTGCAGGGAGAGATCCCTGCAGGGAGGGCAGGGAGGAATCCCTGCTTGAGCAGTGAGTGGGGGTTGTGGGGAGCCAGGCAGATGCTGCTGTGCCTGCAAGTCTCTGCCAGAGCTCCAGCCAGGGAGCAGAAGGGAGGGGCCAGCCCAGCCCTCTGGAGCAGAGAGCCCCACCCAGGGCTGCAAAGCATCTGGGATGCTGGGGAACTCTGGTTTACGTTAAACCAGGAAGGGGTCAGGGACAGACATTGCATAAACTGGTTCGACCCAAATCAGTTAAGTCTGATACTACATTCAACCAGGTTGATCTCAAACCAGTTCAGCCATTTTCAAATTGGCTTATGTACACTGAACTTATGTTCTGTTACAGGTTTAAACCAGTTCCTGATCACTTAAACCAGTTTGTGTGTAATGTCTATCCCTAGCCCTCAAGACAAAATTGTTAATTTCACAACACAGAGGCTGCTAAATAAAAAAAAGTATAATAACAGCTGTAACAGGGGGCCTTCTCTGGGCAGATCTCACTGGGGCCCGCCTCCCTGTTCCTGGGCTGTCTGCCTTCTCACCTGCCATGCCTTGTTGGTAATTAGTTTATTGATGTAATTAAGCAGGAGGCTGCCCATTTCTTGCCCCAAAGCCAGGGGGTGCTTCCTCCCCTACACCACAGTCCAAGCCTCACAGATGGCATCCAGGTGTTCTCACAATCACCGGCCCCACGCTGGGCCCCATAATCCTAGTGTTGAACCCCTCTATGATCCCTCCATTCTGACGGCCTAATCTGCCTTCATCCTGGGCAGCACAGCTCCCTGAACTGCTTCCCCTTCTGGGTGTGGTCCCCCAGGCCAGTCAGAACCCCAGGCCCTCGGCTCTTGGGTGTTCCTTGTGGTAGGCCCGCAGCCCTTCAACCCTTCCAGTCCTGGCTCCAGCGTTGACCAGTCAGGGGAAGTCCAGATAGGCATGAAAGAAGCTTCACTCTCTTTCTCTGGGGGTCCACCCTCCAGACCCTACAAAGTGGTAACCCATTTGATTGTGGGGGCTAGGGGTTATAGCACCCTGACCCACCATTCACCAGGGTGGTAACTGGCCTGGCATTTCCTGGGGGTTCCTGCACCACTGAAAGCCCCACCAGGCCACCCACTCCTGGCAGTGTGCAGTTTTAGGTCATACCCAGAACCAGAAGCCTCCTATCCAACCCCTACAGCTCATCCCTTACCTCCAGATGATACCAGAAGCCCTCCGGCCAGGCAATGTTGTTGCCTAGCCTCTCAGCAGAAAATGCCCTGTTTATAAGGGCAGCCCTGAATCTAAAATGGCTGCCCTAATCAGGCACCTGCCGGCTGCTGTCTCAGGCCCTTAAAGTGGCAGGCACAAGCAGTGCCCTGCCACAACAACATACATGCTAAAAATTACAAAGTCACATTGGAGTCAATTAACCCTTCCTATTTGTGCCATTTTTACACTGGCATAAATCCACTTAACTCTGTCCTCATCACCATTACTCCCATGTTGCAACAGGACCAAAAATCAGCTAGATCTCCCTAGTTGGAGATTCCTCATACATGAGACATTATGCAGCTGGGTAGTGAGGTAGCCAACTCTTCCGCCAGTACTTTGATGTATTAGGGGCATTCTAGAGCAGAAAAAAACACTTAAATGCTTTATATTCCTGCAAATTCTGCTTGGGGGCCCAGTGTAGAACAGGGACATTCTCAGGTTTCTCTAAATTATGGGCAGAGATCTGCCTCCTACACACATCCTACAATTGTTCCGCTGCCAAAGCCATGTCCAGCTAATGCTAAGAACTCAGGAAGCATCTTTCTCTGTTCCTGACTTTTTCTGAATATTATTTTTCTCAACCTTACTTTTCTAGTTTTTCCTTTTTTTTTTGTTTTTAAATCTCCATTCCGATACCATTTCCTGCAGTTCTCTCCATTGCTTCCTCTCCTTTTTCTGTCTTAAATTTTCCCCTGAATTTTGGGCAGAAATGCAAAAGATGCAGAACACTTAATGACATACTGAGTGTGTACAAACAAGCATGCTTTTCCAGTAAGGTCCAAGGAAAGTCTATATTGGCAGATGCTGTACATCCTATGTGCCTTCAGTTATAAGGGATTGCTTTGTGCCTTATAATTCCCCTTATATTTTTTCTTCATATGTTGGCCTTTGCCAGGCAGCAGCAGTAGCAACAGCAGCAACAGTAATAGTCAGAGAAACAGGGCTGCAGAACTGACTGGAAAATCTGCAGCAAAATCTTCACATACACTCTATGCCTAAGAATATAGAACTGACCTGGATGCTAGTATTTTCTTTTTTCCTTTTTTGCAGCCAGCTGCATGCTTCCTTTGATGTACCTCCCATTAAGAAATAAGGCTTTTTTTCTAAGTGATCATGTTGAGAAATCTGAAAGAAGAGAAAAAGGATAGTCTTAGAATTTCATAGTGAAAAGCGGACTGCGTAGGTAACATTTTGACTGTTTTTTTTCTTTATCCTAATCATTTTTTTAAAGGGACAAGATGTCATGTAGTAGTGATTTCATTCAACAGAATGGAAAATATATAGGCACAGCAGTAACCACCACTGACTTCTCTGTTCTTCTCCTTCCCCCGCCCAACCCCACCTCTGACCCCCCACAACCTCTCTCATTTAGGACAGAGTGTTTCTATCAGATCAATGCATCAAGGGGGACCCCCATGTACAGAAGTTCTCAAGGACCCAACATGAAAAAGAACTCCAGTACCTCCATGGTGGTATTCCTATTTGGATTCTGGAGCCCCCTCTCCTGGGCTGGAGATCTGTGTGGAAGGAGGGCTAGCTGGGAGTAGGTTCGTAAAACATCATATTAAGTGGTGGTAGAACCTCAGGACAATGTACATCACCTCTACTGCATTCAGCACAAGTTACATAAATCAGACAACCCCAGGCAGTCTGTGAAACCCCTTTGAAGAGGAGGATGTGGCAGAAAGTCAGCTGCAACCAGGGAAAGCCATGACATGCCAAATCAGCAAGTTTTGATGTGGGTATTGTAGTATATGGTTTCTACTGAGATCCACCACCCCATATGAAACAAAGTAGACAAATTCTATGGAAAGATCTTCACTGATTTTTTTTCCTCCATTGAAACTCTTTCCATCAATTTAATTTAGGGAACAGGTAATCTGAGCAACACTGGGTGTGCCTACATGTGCGCTTTAATGTTCAGTAGACTATTTTACTATGTATTAAAGCAGCACATTAAAAAGTGCTATTATGCTAATGCACATTGTCACCCAAAAAGCATGTGCTCGAGCTACTATGAACTAGCACAGTATAATGTGCATTAAATTAGTACCTCAGAGTTCCTGTACACGAACACAGAGACTGCTACAACACGCTGTAATTATAGCACATTGGAGTAAACTATTAATCGAGTCTACTGGAGTGTGGTAATTACTGTGATCTAGCAGCCTCCTAAGTCTCTTTAAGTAGAGTAGCTCTTGAAGCTGCTCTAATTAAAGCATTGCTCCCCACACCTGTTGAGCACATATAAAGATGCCCTCATACTGGAGGTACTAAATTTAATGCACATTAGGAAAAGTGTATTAATGCACATGTAGATGTGCCCACTGTTCAATAAAAAATTACTCTTTTATAGCACCTTTCATTCTGTAAACATTAAGTAAATCTCATAACAATCGGCAAAAGGTATTAGCCGCATTACATGGGGGTCTTCTAACTCTCAGAATAATGTGTAGCTTGTTCAAAAAAATTACAGACCAAATTCAATAGATCCCTCTGGTACCAAAGAGAATAGCTGGGAAGAGAAAAGTGGGGAGGCATAGGAAGCAGCTCTCTCATGTTTCTTCTGCCATCTGCTGTCCCTGAACCACTGGATAGTCAATCTGGCTGCACAATGTGCGAGCAGAATCTGGGAGGAAAGATCTAGCAGGAAAGAATAAGGACCTTATAAGAAGTGTGCTGCAACCAATTGAATCTAAAGTTAAAATGCAACCCTGTGGCTGAAAGGATTTACATGATCCTTTGATGTAAAAGCAAGTGATTGTGATGTAGGAGAAAGGAGGGGATACCACTTCTGTACACAGAATTAGTGACACAGTAAAAAGCTTGTTGAAAAATCAGAGGGCTTCAGAGACAAGCTCTGTGAATGATTAAACATCTGAGAAACATTTATTATAGCAAAAGCTTTAACGAGGTCTATTAAATGTATCAAGAAAAAAGGTTAAAATGTAGTCTGAAAGCACATATGTAGGCAGAAAGTAATGGATATATTAGGTGGGGTTTAGTCTAGTAGACAAAGACAAAAGCTTGAAGTTGAAGCTAGAAAAATTCAAATTGGAATCCATTTTTAAGTGAAGTTAATTAACCACTGGAACATATTATCGAGGGAAATGACAAATTCACCACCAACTAAAGTCTTCAAATCAAAACTAGCCATCTTTCCATAAAATATGCTCTAGTTCAGGTGATTAACACTGGCTGAAGTTCCATATTCTACATTATGGAAGAGATCATACAAGATGATCACAATGCATACATTACCCTTAAAATCTATAAATCATCAACAAGGCACATGAGAGTTGTATGGAAGATCTCAGTGTTCTACAGGTATTTGGGGCTGAAAAATGTATTTTACCCATTCCATACCCTGAAAAACCAAACTTAAGCAGAAAAAAAATGAAGAAACAATATGGTGAAACTTTCATGAGTAGTGGCTATATGGATTTTCTAAGTGATTTTTTTTCCTCTTCTGGCCCTTTGCACATAGGGTTATAATCTGGACCTTTTGTCTTCCTAAAATATGAAATAAGTAGAAATTTCCTGATGATGTCTCATATCCCCTCTTCTCAGCTTTCAGATTCCTTGTGGATTCAAGGTGAAATCATGAACCCTTTCTCCCATTAGCAAGTCAATAATACATGAATACTCCTACATGAGTGAACAGAACTACTTAGATGAGTAATTAATTACCAGTGGACAAAGGGGCTGTAATCAAGCCCAAAGAATGTGGGAAAGGGTCATTGGTAGATTGGAATAAGCCCACTTATTTGAGCTTGCTGTTTTACAGCAGTTCAATCAGTTTTCTGAGGTTGGGCCCTGATCCAATTTCTTCAGTAGTGAACAGAAGTTGCTGTTAACATCAGTGGAAGTTGAATCAAGTATTAAGACAACCCCACCCCCAAAAAAGCAAAAAAACAAAACAAAAAGGAGATTTATCATCAAATCTATATTTGTATTCATTTCTGGCAAATGGCCTCTCAAGACTAACTGTTACATTTTTAGTAGTCCACAAAGTTTATATACAGCCAAACCTTTAGCTTTGCCCAAGCTAATTACTTTCCTGGATACATAGCTAAATATAGTGATCCTATGAAAAATGTACATACCTGGAAATTAAAAAGAAAGCAGAAAATAACTAGAGTGGGACAGAGAGAAAAGGAGGGGCACAGCTGTAAAGTGCCCAAGCTGTAAGGAGTAGGAACAGTATGATTGAGGAACCACAGAGCACAGTTTGAAGTTTTGGGGGGGCTTCTTCTTTTGTTTGGTTTTCTTTTTTAACTTGAGAAACTGTCTGAAGTTCTGTTCAGGATATGGTGACACCAATGAAGCTACCAAATGTAAAAGAGGATACATTCTTGGTATTAGAACAGGGGTTGCACATGTTCTATACATTTTTAGGTTTCTATCAGGAACTTGGAGAATAAGCATGATGGATTTTCATAAGCTTCTAAGTGACCTAGGAGCCTAAATTCTATTTTATAAGGCAAGTTAGACATTTACAACAAGTTTCACATGCGTATGGAGGTGCCTAAAGATCAAGATGTGGATTCAAATACCTTTAAAAAATCTCTGTTTAAAATAAGATATTTAGGTGCTTTAGAAAATTTTACCCAGAATCCATTCCTCCACCAATGGAAAATGACTTAAATAGGGAATGTGGATTCTTATTCCATTACCTAGATTAGCTTTTGTGATTCCTTTGTTTCTCTGGATTTATTGCTTCTTTGTTTATCTCTTCTAGCACTGACCCACTTCCACCACCTCTTCCTATCTCCTTATCTTTCGTATTCAAATTTCTCTTTCTCTCTTATACACTGCTTTGTGCACATTCTTTCACAGTATCTGATAAAGTGAGATTCAGTTCACAGAAGCTTGTGCTCAGTCTGTATATATCTGGTTTAGTTAGTCTATGAGTTACATATCCACCCTGTCTTCTACAACGTATTTCCCATTTGGAAGAAAAAATCACATGGCCTAATAGAGGAGTAGGCAATTATTTCAGCTGGTGGGCCACTTAACAAGTTTTGGTGAGCCGTTGAGGGCTGCACACATAAAAATCTTTTAGAAGATACAATTTTAACAATTTATAGATAAAAACAAATCATATACTAAAATCAAACATCTACTATAATGTGTTTTAATTTTATTTCGAAAAATATTTTTCCAGATTTATGTTTTTCTGAGTAGTGTCTATAGAGGTGATTGCATAAGAGCTCAAAATAAAGTTTTACTCTTGTATATTTTGTGGGGTGGTAAATGTGGGGTATGTGGGAGATGAGTGTGTAGGGAGCTGCAGAGGGTGGTGGAGAGAAGCTGCAGAGGAGGTGTCTGGGGGAGGGGGCAGATGTGTGCAAGTGTGGGGAGGGCTGCCCACGCACTAGGTCCTGGGAACCAGCCAGGGATATGAGGCATGTGCAGCAGAGCTTGCCTGGGTGGTACAATCTGACCCCCATCCCCTATCCAGCCTGTGGCTGCCCCCAGAGCACTCTGCATGGGGCCAAACCCCAGCCACTTCTACCCAGGGCAGCCCACACTGTGCTCATACCCACACCCACTGGTGCTGGCTCCAACCAGCTCCTCCCATCTCCAGCAGCTCCTCCTCCATCTCCTCCTGCCCTGCCCCAGGCAGATGGGAAGTTGCTGCCAGGTGGCTCTGGCTCCAGCATATGAAGTTCTACTTCTAGCTGCCTTCCACCCACTCTGCCTACCTGGCACAATGAGCAGCCACCTGTGGGTGAGCAGAATGGGTGGAAGATGGCCAAGAGGTGGAGCTGGATCCCTGCATGCTGGGGCAGGAGCCACTCAGCTGCAGCTTCCCCCCACCTGGAACAGTGTAACAGGGGCAAGAGGAGGAGCCACAGGAGGTGCGGGGAGCTGAACAGTACCTGGGTGACTGCAGCTGCACTGACAGCAACCCTGCCAGAAAGCTGTGCATGCTGGCCAGGACCGGGGCCGGGGTCAGCAGGAACAGGTGGGACCATGGGAGGAGTAGACAGGGCTTGGCACCATGCAGACTGCCACTGGGGGGGGCAGCCTTGGCCCAGATCCAGTCTGTTGGTAAGCCAGATTTGGCTCACCCCAGCCTAATACTAAACTATATTTCCTCAAGAGAACATTCAAAATGAAGAGGCATTGTTCATCATTGAAAAAACTAAAAAAATGAAGCAAGCTTCTTTCCATACCTACTTAGAAGATTTCAATAAAGTCTTCTTGGGGAGAAGGCAGAAATGGCTGGTCCTTGCCTTCTGCACAAGCTCCTGTCAGCATTCTTCTCCCCTAAGGGGTAGCTGGAGGTAGAAGGAGTAAAGGAAAAAGGACTTGTCTGGTAATGGGTTTTTTTAGAAATGAATGAGGAAATATCAAGCAGCCAAAGTTTTTTAGTAAAGGGATATAAACTGGGATTAAAATAGCTTTCATATATAATGGTGTCATGTATAAATCATAACTTGCATTGGTTTGTGAAGGCAAAGGCCAAACCCTTTCACGTTGTAAACTATTTTATTCTTTAGGGAGTGTGAATCCCCAGCACAGGGGCCAAAACAAAGTCACTGTACCATTTAAAACCTTAAAACAGTGTTTAAATAGCAGTCAAGTCATGGGCTGCATAAAAGGTAATTTCACTTACATGACCTCAATCTTGAGCTGCTATGAGATGCTTCAACACCCACTGTTCAGTCCAAGGTAAACTGGGAGGGTAACGGTCAAATGGCGAGGAGAAGATGGATAATAAATGAGACTGTTTTATTAAAAATGCAAAGCAGACCAAGACAAAGAAGCTTAACAAAAGACTTAAGCTTCTGTATTCCCAGTTCTTATATTTCCTTTAGAAGGACATTAATCTTAAATAAATAAATGAAAACAAAGGAGAAATGTCAGAAATATTGCTGCTGTGCACAATTAAAGCTGTGTCCTGCACTGAGAACAATGACTATCATATTAGTCTTCGTAACTGTGTGGGGACTTTCTGTTTTGCTTTTTATCTACATCCTCGGGCAATGTTTTCTGTAATTGGCATAAGAAGTCCTGAATACTTTTTTGGGAGGGGAATAATAAAGATGAAAGTTTACTTCCTTTCTGATTCCTTTCCTCAGCTCTTTCAAAACAGCAAACTATACTTTAGTTGGTGTGGTCAATTCAGGAGCATCTCCAAATTTCCTTTAGATTGGAGGTTTGCTAGGGGCCCAGAATGGATCTGTCTACATGCTCTCTCACACCAGCACACTGTAGGTGTTATGAATCAATAATAAAACACCCAATAACACCAGATTTTGGCTTCTGATTCAAGCCAGGACATGACATTCCATTCACTTATTTTTAGGCACAACCACATTCATATTCATAGGAGGTGCCCAAAGCAAGGAATAAACTAGCCTTATCATAAGGAAAGAATGAATTGCTATTATTTGATGTTTGTTAGGCACATACAAGGACCAATCCACAGTCCTTGCTCAAATCAGTTTATCATTCCAGGCTATATTGTATCCGTAGTTCATACTGGTGCACTGGGGAGGAGGTCATACAGGGCAGTGGCGATGCATAGGAAGTGCACTGGAGTACACGTGCACCCCCTGAGAGTGCTGATGCACCTCCTGTCAGGCTGTTCTCCCTCCTTAGGTGACAGGCAGGCAGGCGCACTGGTGCACTCCTGCGAGCACTGGCCGGGGAGCAGGCCGCTAGCAAAAGTGGCCATGCCACTTGGGAAAGTGGCTGTGGGAGTTCTGGAAGTGGTACAGCTGCTTTTTGGTGAGTGGGATTGGCCGTGGGGGGGCAGTGCAATGGACCCCCCCCCCCACCCAGTGAGATCGGCTGCCGGAGGACCCCCCCCCCCAATCAGCCACTGACATGCCCCCCAACTCAAAAGGCACCAGTCGCCCATGATACAGGGTATGCAGAAGAACCAGCCAAAGTTATAGTCCTTCTGCTTAGAGAAGTGTAAGGATTTCTCCCTAGCCACCTCTTGAGGGGGCAGAGGGAAGGAGGCAGGTCTGCTACTCCATTCCACACTCCTGCTACACACATATCTGCAGAGAGGGATGGCTGTGTAGAGCAACAATTAGAGCAGGGGCGGATAATTATTTTTGGTGGAGGGCCATTTACTGAGTTTTGGGAAGCCATTGAGGGCCACATGACAGGCAGCCAGGGGTAGATAGATATTAATTTTCTAAATTTTTAGGGGCCCCACAGGCCAGATAGAATGTCATGATGGGCCACATCTGGCCCATGAGCAGCATCTTGCCCACCCCTGGATTAGAGCAACTAGTGTACTACTTTTATGCACCCAAGGGGTTGAGGAAGCATTCTGCCTCCACCAGGCAAAATATTTGTCATTTCTGCCCTTGGATAGTAGACTGTTACCTCTGCTTCCATGAAGTTCCAAAAGTTTGATTTAAAAAATCTTTATACTTGATTTTTCAACTGTTGTAGACAAGTTACCCATTTCAAAGTCTGAAAGCTATAATGAAATGGAATTCTCTCGCTCCTACAAGAATAGGAGATTTAGGCTTCAGTGGGATTTTTGCCTGCTACAGAAGTCAGTGCAAGTTGCACTTAGAAAAGAGGAAAGGGATCAGGCCACAAGCAGATAGAACCTTAATTTGGATTTGCCAATTGCTGGTATGTTGAGCTGACTTTATAGAATTAACCATTTTCCCTAATGACATCCCGTAAGCATATAGATTTATTGTTCTGCATTCCCCTCCTTAATTTGCCTCCACCCTTCTAATTGCTTCAGCCCCTATTAAACCTCCAGCTGAGACAATCACTCCTGTGGTGATTATTAGAAATCAGTATCTGTGTTCAAAATGCTTAAGGTTTGCTTTCCCAATATGAAAACTTTGTTGGTAGGAAGCATTAAACATTCTGAAATATAAAAATAAGTCATTAAACTTTCCCCCCCTTTCACTGTAACTAATGCTAGCCAGTCTGGGAAGATCTGGAAGACGTAACAGGCTTTAAACTACAGGAAAGGAAATAGACCTGTCTATGTCCAGAGGAGGGCCACTCGCATGATCAGGGGGCAGCAGGGCAGGCCCTACAAGGAGAGGCTAAGGGACCTGAACCTGTTCAGCCTCCAGAACAAAAGGCTGAGGGGGGATCTAGTGGCCTGTTACAAACTAGTCAGAGGGGACCAGCAGGCATTGGAGGAGTCCCTGCTCCCCTGAGCACGACCAGGAGTGGCTAGAAGTAACAGTCACAAGCTGGCAGAGGGTAGATTCAGGCTAGATATCAGGAGGCGGTACTTCACAGTCAGGGCGGCTAGGATCTGGAACAAACTTCCAAGCGAAGTGGTGCAGGCTCCTACCCTGGGGGTCTTTAAGAGGGGGCTACATGAACACCTTGCCAGGGTTGTTTGACCCCAGTACTTTTTCCTGCCATGGCAGAGGGTCGGACTTGATGATCTGCTCAGGTCCCTTCCAGCCCTACAAACTATGAAACTATGAACTATAACAGTAGAGATTTGCTTGATTCCTGACTCACAGGAATGACTAATATGCTCTTCTGGATTCCAGTGAAGACATCATATTATTAGTGTATTTGTTACATTTCTCTATGAATCCAGGTATTCATTAGCAGGGCACAGGAAATGAGAGCAGGAAAACTCTTCCCTATGTTTTCTTTGCCTTCCATGCCCACTTCCTGGTGCCCAAGCTGTAAGGAGTAGGAACAGTATGATTGAGGAACCATGCTTGAGATTACATAAATAAAGCATGTATCACAATGCACATACAAGATTGCACAAGCATTCGCTAATAACTGAGAGCTTCAATTTGTAGCCTTAATAAAGATGTTGTGCGTGCATGCACATGTAAATATTATTTATATTTCATTTGCCTCAAACGGTCAGATTTGGAGCTCTCTCATGCTAAAAACATTGCACACATGATAAAATAGAATGGCTGTCCAAAAGAACTTACAATGTAAATAGAAATGTGAAATGGGGGAAACAGGAACAGAGGTGAACTATCTTCTCCAAGGCCAGACAGCTAGTCAGTGACAAAGAATACCAAAATTTGCAATAAGTAGCCAAGCAGTTGAAAGATACTACTATAACTAAAAGCACTGAACATTTGACTGTGCTATCTTCACATATAAGCTCACATACTTTATGAAAGAAGTACTAACATCTTGGCTGCTTGCCTCCTAAGCTTCTCCACTCAGCTGTGTTCTTCACCCAAGTATTTTGGATTGAGGAAGAAAAAGACATAACTTATAAATCACAGATGGAAATACTAGGAGATATGTCACATATCTCACATATTAATTACACAATGCTCTTACATAACTGTTTAGGTATCTAAAGAAAAAAGCATGCACCATCTGCAAATGAACCTTCCTTTTGTGTAACCAAAAGTGCTGCCTTCCAGAGCTGGTAATTGAAGAAAGTAAAAAGCAGCAGTTGGTGCATAAAATGTGGAAAATACCTACTCTGCTTTCTAGGGGAAAGGCACCTCCATGCTTCAACATCTTCAGATCAATGGTTCTTTTAAAAAACAAAAACAAACAAAAGAAACCCCTAAATTAGAGATAAAGTTTGAAATCAGATTCTACATCAACAGAACCAAAAGGGAGGTTTGCCATTGACTTCAGTGACTACTGAATCAAACCTTTTTTTGGTCATTCTTTGTCTACATTTCGTCACATTAAGTTTTGTAAAAATAGCAGTGTGATTTTTTTTCAGTTTAAAAAAGTATACTTCCTGGGCACAGCAACTGAGGTACCACTATTACATTTTATAAGAGCTAAAAGGAAGGGGAATGTCTATGTACCAAGTTGAAATTGTATTTTGTAACGTAATGTAAAGTTTAGCTACCAACACTAAGCAACATGACAGATACATCTGTTAGGAGAATAATTAAATTAGATACATATATTGGCGTACCTATCTGTTAAACAAAACAATGGACTTTCATTCAGAGGGGCACCTTGGAAGATTAATGGTAATAACGAAGCATGAAATATTTCCTTCCTGGGGTGGTTAATGTGAAACTGGGGAAATAATCATTTCACCCATGAGGGATAATCCCTTGAGGAAAGTTTTCAGTGAAATAATGTATTGCCATATCTCATCCCACATATGTCAACAAAGAAACTGTGTGTTGTGCTTAATGCAAGAAAGGCAATGAGCACAAGGAGAAGAAATGAAATCAGCACAGCAGAAAACAGATGCGCTATAATACTACTCAGAGAGAGCGGACTAGGCAGGAAGAATAGTGGCAGAGAAGGGCAGGTAAAGAGTGAAGGTGAACAATAGCTAGAAGTAAGATAATGAGGAGAAAATAAAATAGACATTGTTAAAATTCAAAAGACAAAAAAGAAAAGGAGTAACATTTCTGAGTCCATATCTGGAATGTGGTTTAACAACTGAGGCTTATGAAATATTAAATTTAATTTGCTAGTCAGAAGTGAACATCAGCTCCTGAAAATGCTCACATATTTTCTTCAATATGGACAAGAGCAGGCTGATTCTCCCTAATTCTAGTCCAACTGTGTGCCAGTATAAAATGAAGACACTTATGGTGGTAATTAACTGAGGTGATAAAGTGGAGAATCAGGCCCTTCACATATATATATTTGTAATCAGAGAATTACAGATTCATAGAAAATTAGGGCTGGGAGGGACCTACAGAGGTCATCTAATCCAACCCACTTCCTGAGACAGGATCATCCCTGTCTAAACCATCCTACAGAACAGTGGTTTCCAAACTTTTTTGATTGTGTACCCCTATCAGTAAAACATTTTTAAGCCCGCACGCCCAATATATGTATATTTATATAAATAGAAATAGAAATAGAAGTTCTAGTATTTTCTTCCCGCACCCTAATGGATCATCTTGTGCACCCCCCTTCAGAGACCACTGCTATAGAAATCCAATGTCTAACCTATTAGCAAAACTACAGTCAGCCCTGAGACAGCCACAAGATATAACCTCACAAGTAAAAGGAGGCACCAACATCCTGTAGCAGCAAATGTTAAAATATGCCGGAGAGATCTAAGAAAAAGGGCCATGGCCCCTACTACAGAGGAAAGCAAAAACTCCCACAGTCTATACCAAGCTGACCATAGAGCAAATTCCTTCTGGACCCCAAATATGATGAATCTGATCCTGGGTGGAGAGCAAGACCCTCTAGCCAGGAACCTCTGGGTGTAAACCCCAGCAGGAGCACTGGCACACCCGAATCACAATCTCCAAGGTATGATCTCCAAGGGCCAACATACTCCTTTTTGTGTTGTTGCAGCTGGTAAATCCAGTGAGCTTAGGAATCATTCCTGGTGCAGTGCCTGCACATTTCACTTGTTCCTGTCCCTGCCTGGAGGCCCATTGAAGAGGCAACCTAACATCTGTGGCATACCAGTGATCCTTAACTTTGTATGACAGTCTCCTAAGGACATAACTGTTCGGCATAGGTAACAGCAATCCCAAGGCTGCTCTATACTATTCAAGAGATTGGACAAATGAACATGATTGTGGGACTGAAAGGTCATGAGTATCTCAAAAACATCCCTTATGGTCCTCCTCGGTATATCACCCCTTCAGTCACCCACCCCCAACATACTGGGTGCGTCTACACGTGCGCATTTACTACACAGTAACCAAAATTACTGCACAATACAGGCACACCTGTACTGTGCAGTAAATATGGCAGCTTATGCCGACATGAGTGTAACATTTGATACCTGCATCATGTAGTTACACTTGCGCTACCGTGCAGTAGACACTTTACTGCATTGTAATACTCTGTGTGTGGACTGCTTTAGCCCTAGGTCAGTAAAACCTAGATCCAAAAGTAAATGGCATCAATACAAATGCCGTCTTGATTTTAGTGGGCCTGGAATCAGGCTGATTAATCATTACTACCATTATTCAAATTTTAGTTTACTAGTTTGTTTTACTAATAAATTTGATACCTGCATGATGCAGACAGATATCAAATGTTACGCTCAAGTTGGCATAAGTTTCCAAATTTACTGCACAATACAGGCATGCTTTTTACTAACGTATTTTTTACAAAGATAATTTACTAATAAATTGATGCTCAGTCTTCAAAGAACATTCACAAGCTCTTCACTCTTGGCAGTTAAGCAATTTAATTTGATCAGTACTTTTAACATTAATCAAGACAAAAAGCAATTTTATTTTTACCCTTTTCTCTGAATTGAAATGGAATTTGAGGAAACGCATGACTATTATTTTGCCAGTCACAAGCAGATTCAGCTGAAGAGGACAGAAGCTATCAGTAGCTCCTAATTCTGCTCAACTAATAAAACTTCATATTTATCATACCTCAGCATCAGTAAAGCAGGAAATGCTAAATGTTTCTCTTCATTGAATAACCATATTTTTAGCTTCTGGTTTTTAAACGGTAAGTGCCTTTTTATTATTGAAACTGATGACTACTGTTGTCCTGGTAATTTTTCCCCTGGAGCTATTTTTTAAGCTTGCCATTTCTTTTTTCAGTCTGAAGTGTTAATTAGGATTAGAAAACAGAGAGAGATGCCTGATAGATTCACATTTTCCCTCTACTGCCCATTCATTGCAGGCAGATTTTTTCATGCCTGCCTTAGTGGTGGAATTTTCCTTTAAAAAATTCAAATAAAACTATGTGCAAAGAACAAAATGGTAACTAAAACACATGAGAGTCATCACTCCAGAGTTCAGACTTCAATAATTTCCATATGCCTCAACAGTATAGTAGTTTATGTCGTAAAGACAATCTACTTAACCACTGCACTGCAAAACCTAAGTACAAGCAAGTGAAGGAAGCATAAGGTTCAATCTATAAAAGCCCCTTTTTACTTCTGTACAGGCTATCCAAAACCTTGGAGAGGGAACACAGAAGGGATCTGCACCTCCTCCTCTCCTTCACAGAGCAGATGGGTGGGTTAGACTTTGCCGAGTGGTAATGAGGAGTCAGTATAGGGTTATCAAATATCAATCATAAAGTGCAGTACTACTTCCCAGTGACTAAAGGGACAATCTGATGCATCTACAGAGCTAATTCTGAGCTGATACAATTTACACTGAACCCCGTGCTTAGAGTTGTGCCTAAAATCCAGCCCTGAATGGTTTGTTTTAATCATGAAAACAAATGAGGTACTCTAGAGCTTGAAGACCAAAGTCCTATATTCAAGAATACAGCATGACAGCACCAGTGCAAGCTTTTTTGCCAGTATGAACAATCGCTCTCTAAGGAGGTAATTCCAGTGGTAAAAAGTAAGTCAGTCTCCAGGCTTACACATCCCTTGATCATACTGACAGGACCAACTCAGTGTGGTAGTGGTCAAATAATACATATCCACAAGGAAGCTCTTCATAGCAGGGTTTTTAAGTTTATTTTTGTGTCATTCTTTATTATCACGTAGTGATCAGCTCTTTGTTGGTGCTAAACAAATAACAAGTAATAATATCACACAAACTGTCAAAAACCAGCAGTGTCACTTCTGGCTAAACTAGGCAGGGTTTGAACCAGTGGCCTACCAGAGGAAAAACTCTGGAGCAATCATCCTTTGCCTTTTCCAGTATGAGTTAGACCTAGAGTGACCATGTGCCCTGGTTTGGCAGCCAGGTCCTAGCTGATTCAACAAGTCTTGGAATTGCAGGGACTTGGGGCACAGTCTGGCAATGGGATGGAGAAGCAATGTGCCAGGCAGGCAGGTCGGCATGCACTGATGTGAAAGAGTAAGGCAGCTGGACTGGAGTGGTGCTCAGCCCACCACTTCCAGGTGTTGCTCAGGAGGGGCTGGGCCTGGCATGGGAAAGCAGGGTGGCACCTGCTCCAGTCCACCTCCCTCTCTCTGGCACAGCAGCAGTCATGCCTGCCCGCCTGGAGCACCATGGTGCTCCACCTCCCCGCTGGACTGCACCCCTGCCTGCCTGCCTCTGCCTGCAGCAGCACCACTGACTTAGGGTGGAAAGGGGGAGGGATGGGGATAGTGTCCTGTATTTCCTTAAAAATAATATGGCCACATTAGTTAGAGCCTTTAAAATCCAGTCTTTCAAGTCTAGTTTCTTCTGTTTATTGTTGCGATTGCATTAAACTTTAGAGAGAAAAATTCCCTTTCACAAACACATGCAGACGTGGCATGAGCTCACTGAATTCTGTCTGCTGTAGAAATGCAAGTTTAAGAAAATGTTATAGGTTCTGTTATTTACCCAGCTCTAATGGGTCCTTTGTTAGAGGACAGCACTATAATTATGTGCTTTTGTCATTAATGCTTTGAGTCAGTGGAGAATGCAGAGGTGACAAATCACTGGATATGCCCAACAGTTTATGGCTTTTAGCTCTAAGCGGCGTCTTTTTATTTCAAATCCCTTCTGTCTATCATATGTCCTTTAGATGTTTTCTCTTCTCACACAGACACACATGATCACATTTATAATTAAATGCATCCAATCGTATTTTATTCATGCACATCCACTTATTAAAGCCTTCTATTGTTGATTGCTGGTACACATTAAA
This sequence comes from Crocodylus siamensis, assembly GCF_052110815.1. Taxonomy (NCBI): domain Eukaryota; kingdom Metazoa; phylum Chordata; order Crocodylia; family Crocodylidae; genus Crocodylus; species Crocodylus siamensis. The sequence continues at coordinate 54,882,396 of NC_143400.1, read as the reverse complement.
TTAAAAACTTTGGGAAAAGGGGAAACTGGAGGGATATTTCTGATTAATTCCAAATACCATACAAACTTTTTGAGGTTGCTGAGAAGCATCAGTCAATGAAGAATGAAATCACCCAAATGCCTAGCTTTGTATCAGACAAGAAGGATATTTTACTAATTTTGTGACAGCAGCCCTGGCTTTCAGGTTCTCTTTGGGCATGGTTCAGTGTTTGACACTCTCCTTGAAATGATCAATATGGCATGGGTCCTGGCTCTGCAAAGCTGCAGCTTTCTCCCTCTGTCATACTACTGGCAATGATAGCTAAAAGGTACCTGACCAAGGCTCCAGATTCCACTCTGTAGGTGAAGGGAAAACTATTCTCTGTGTACAGCCTGACTCCCTGGACTTCTCTTCCTCTATCGCTTTGGCAGAACACAAGCCTACTGCCCTTTTAATGGTAGTGAAGTGCTAACATCTCCTTTTCCATTTATCATTGGCTAACTGGCTGTATGAGACTATGAGAATTTAGTCTTTATTTTAACATGTTTTATTTGAACACTTTGAAGAGTTTTTTTTTAAATAATTGGATTTGTAGGATGCTTCACTATGCATGTGTTTTTAGAGGTCTTGATATAAAGAAGCAGTTAAAAAAATAAAAACAATAAAACAGAAGCAGGGGCTTATTTCTGTTCCCACTGGAGTTAGGGTTGGAGTGCTGTTGTAGTGATGATAGTTCAGGAAATATGCAAGAAGCAAGGAGTCTTGGTGATATCAAAATCTCCTGGATCCCCCACTGGAGTTGTAAATTTTATGTATCTCTTTTAACTGTGCTGCACTTACCACTACCTAGCTTGCAACTTTTCACCTGATGTAAAACGTTGTTCTTCAAACCACTGTCAACATTTTAATTGCTTTCACCCACTGCTATTTTTAAATACACTATTTCTGTTTTTAGAGTGCACTGATGTTCCTAAACTAATTTACTTTATCCCCTTCCTCTCCCCTGCCTTAACACATGTGCCCAATTTTCCCTGAACATCTAGTTTATCTTGTATGCCCTTGTGTTGCCTCACCAGAAAAATCCTGCATTTTACCTATGTATCCTGGGTGCACCTCCTTCACACAAACAACTCCCTTTCCCTCTCTAGTCCAGCCTAGAGGTTTAGGAGGATGTGGTATTCAATGTTCTCAGCCAGTCTCCCAGTGGCCTGGTCTTAGATGGTTCGGGAAGAATAAGGAGAATGCCTAGAGATCAGTATAGACTCCAATAGATATAGTTTCATAGTTTGTCAGGTCGGAAGGGACCTGAGCAGATCATCTAGTCCGACCCCCTGCCATGGCAGGAAAGAATACTGGGGTCAAATGACCCCAGCTAGATGTTCATCTAACCTCCTCTTAAACACCCCCAGGGTAGGAGCCTGCACCACTTCTCTTGGAAGCTGGTTCCAGACCCTAGGCGCCCTGACTGTGAAGTAGCGCCTCCTGATATCTAACCTAAACCTACCCTCTGCCAGCTTGTGACCGTTATTCCTGGTCACTCCTGGCAGTGCTCGGGGAAACAGTGACTCCCCCAGTGCCTGCTGATCCCCCCTGACTAGTTTATAACAGGCCACAAGATCCCCCCTCAGCCTTCTCTTTTGGAGGCTGAACAGGTTCAGGTCCCGCAGCCTCTCCTCATAGGGCCTGCCCTGCTGTCCCCTGATCATGCAAGTGGCCCTCCTCTGGACCCTCTCCACACTGTCGACATCCCTCTTGAAGTGTGGTGCCCAGAACTGGACGCAATACTTCAGCTGCGGCCTGACCAGTGCCGCATAGAGGGGGAGGATCACCTCTTTGGACTTGCTCGAGATGCATCTGTGGATGCATGCCAAGGTGTGGTTGGCCTTCCTAACTGTCTCCCCACACTGCCAGCCCATGTTTATCTTGGAGTCACTGATGACCCCAAGATCCCTTTCTGCCTCTGTGCTGATAAGAGGGGAGTTCCCCAACCTGTAGGTATGGTGCAGGTTGTTCCTCCCGAGGTGCATCACCTTGCACTTGTCTGTGTTGAAACCCATCCTATTCTCGTCCGCCCACCCTTGTAACCTGTCTAGGTCTGATTGTAGCCTGTTGCATCCTTCCAATGTACCCACGTCCCCCCACATCTTAGTGTCATCAGCAAATCTGAACAGGGTGCTTTTTACCCCCTCATCCAAATCACTGATGAAGATGTTGAACAGTGCGGGCCTGAGGACCGAGCCCTGCGGAACCCCACTGCCCATGTCCTTCCAGGTTGAGAAGGACCCATCCACTACCACCCCCTGGGTGCGGCCCACCAGCCAGTTGGCGACCCATTTGACTGTGTGGGTGTCTACACCATAGCCCCCCAGTTTCTTAATGAGAACGGGGTGAAGGACAGTGTCAAAAGCCTTCCGGAAGTCCAAGAAGATTATATCCACTGCTACCCCTGCGTCTAATGATCTGGTGATCTTATCGTAAAAGGCCACCAGGTTGGTCCCAGTCCTGCAGTGATCACCACTTTTTATCATTCATACAATGCCATAGATATGTCTAGTATTGCCAATGGACAGGCTGCCTTGAGTTCTGCTGTCAGAATAATGGCAGGATCTATTGCCCCCCTCTGAGGAGATACTGAAAACCTCCACTCATGTAAACTTTAAAATCTGCCTCTTGCTGACTTGTAAACATTTTGAATCAGACCATGGGGTAGACTGTGACACCGTTATCCACACTGTAGTATGTGACAACTGACAAATAAGCCACTACTCAGTGTGAGGAAATGTTTCACAATCTGGTGCTACAATCAGCGCCATACAAATATTCTTTTTGTTTTCCTCACCTTCCCACTCCCATGCATCCAGAAAATAAGCATTTGATTTCTTAAAGTAAAAGGTAACCCTTTGTTGTCTTTAACAATGTATTCATTTTCAGATTGCAACTGTTAAAACAAAACAGCTCTATTTCAATTTCAGCATGGAACAGAAGACCAAAAAAAGGTGACACAGAAATTACCTTAGTCATACAGCTAGTTAGAATTCCTTCCAAGTAAAACAGAGAGATGAACAACTGGCAAAGGTCAGCCTCATTATCATGAACTCTTTTTGTAGTGAAACAAAAATTAGCCCTTAGATCTTTCTTCAACAGAATAGACCATTTTCCCCATTTAGGAGCTGTTTGATTTCTTCTAACTATCAAACTATGGAAACACCTTGTTCCCATTGGTATTCAAAACACATCTTGTAGACTATAATAGCTATGTGCACGCTATATTTATCTTTCCACAAACACTGGATGTTTAAATAGTTTGGACATAAGAGCCCTGATATACTATGTCAGGGGGTAGCTAAGCAAAAAAACATTGGGTACAAAGGTAATTGCATCTCTATAATATTTGCAGTATCTCAAATAGTCCTGTAGAAACACTCAGAAATGGAACATTCCTGTTAGATAAGAAAAAACTTAAAGCACTTTTTTATAATGTTAGTGTCACTGTTTGAAGTCAAGATAAATTTCCTGCAATACTGAATCTATAATAAATGCTACAGAAGAAGAGAGACTGTGGTCCAAAACCTGACGAATTGTAAGTGGTGTTTTCCTGCTAATAGCTTGTAGTCTGACTGCTTACCAAGACTTGACCCAGATATTGGGCCAAATCCTTATTTTTTGTAAAAAAAGGTCCATTGCAGTTAAAGGATCTGTGGCATTTTTGCCAGCTCAGAATCTGGCCCATTATTATATTGAGGACATTATTTGACTGTATACTGCAAGCACTATGATCTGGTACAAGACCCCTTTTCCAATATATGTTAAACAGTTTCATATCTTGGTTTGTCTTCCCTTTTCAGAATTCAGGGTTAAACTAGATGAAAGGGTCCTCATTGCCTAATCCAAGCACCCTTCTCAGGTCTCTGTCCTCCAAGCCTCACTTTTCCCTGGTGGGTACCTGCACTCATCTCCCTTATGGACAGGTTTTACATCTGTATTTCCTTTGCACTTCACTGGGATTATTCCTAGCAGCTGACCTTAGTACAGCACCTGCAGCTTGGTTTTCTCTCGGGACTGGGTGAATCCGTGACTACCTAGCTTTTCACAAAGTATGGTATTTTATTTTAGGGTGAAAGCATCAAATACATAACACAATACAGCAAATTTACATGACACAGATATTATGCAACATTCACATGAGCTCATCATAGGGACAGACACAATTTCATCAGTTCTTGTTTGCATATCATAAAGGAGTCCCCCTTACCTCAGATTGAGGGTCTCTTATAACATTTCACCTTCATTTGTCTGGATCTTGAAACCGAACAAACAATATATTCCTCAGAGTCCTATATGTATATCTATTATTCTAGGATCATTTACAGACAATACCACATTTATCTGTCTCATCTTAGGACTGGGAGTACTTGGCTATAAAGACCAAATTTAAGGGTTTCCCTCCCCCATCTATGCAAGGTTGGGCATGGGTGAAAATTCAGAGCTGCAGAATGCAGAAAGATGGGGAAAATGGAACCGGAATGAATGTGGGGGGGGAGTTCTAGGGGAAATGTAAATTAAGTATTCTTGTTGGGAAAGAGGAGAGAAAAGCCTATGCTATTCCCAAATCAGAGACAAGGTAAAAAGGGAGATATGTTTAGTTTACCGGGATCACTAAATAGCTTCCAGTCAGCCATGACCTTTACAATTCTCAGGACTAGAGCATCAGGAACAAGCACTGGCATGGCATTTCAACCCATCTTTGGTGAGAGGGCATACAGGCCCTGTCAAGCACAGGTTTAGTAACAAGTTCAAACCTAGCATACCCCGAGATGCACATGAATTTCACTTTCCTCAAAATAATAAGACCGATCTACTTCATAGTGTTGCAAGGCTCAAATTATAGTTTATAAAATGCTCTGTGATATCTTAATGCCAAGAAATATTAACGCTAAAGAAAAACAACTATCCAGACACTGTTGTAGTAGCCTCACAGCACAATTACTGGATGTGTTGCAGACCACAGCTAGAGGGCATTTCTGATGTATAGAGATGCAACCATCTGACACTACTGACATGGAGTTAGGAGCCTGTGGAGATGCATGCTACAGGACAGTAAAAACCAAGAAGGTCATCTCACTGAAAATCCATCATGACTTTATGCGGATGCTGCTACTTGGTGCCATTTCCTCTAGCATCTCTGTATACAAATATTAACCACCCTGCTCACTACGAACTTTCTGGGATTTGGATACTGTATCTAACTAGCTTTTCACCTGGGTCTCTTAGTCAAAAAAAGGTGAGGCAGTGATTTCCTTCATTTCAATATAGCATAAGAAAAAGTGACTGTGAACCTCAAAATATAGCACCTTCCACACACGTACCTTATGCAGTCCTTAGTGGCCTATGGGTTCTATGGACTATGACCATTTCCCTGCAGTTTTCTTTTAAAAGTTATTAAGAATATAGGGAATAATATTTCCCATTGACTCCAGTGGGAAATGTGGTTAATTTAGGAACAATACTCCTCCTTTTTGAAAAAACTGTTTCTTATATATGATACATCCCTGGTACAGGATTTCTATGAAATCTCCCATAAAAGAGAGAGGCTGATGATGATACAAAATACAGGATAAAAAGGTAAAAAGAAAGACTAATAATGATGAAAAAGAATTTACAGCAGCCACCACTAGAAATGAAAAAAAATCTACAGTAGCCTAATTCATGATGAGACAGCCAGTAACAGCCTGATTTCATTCCTAGGCAGATACATTATTAACTTGTGACCCAATAAGCAGGCAGCTGTGAAATAATGTTTCTGTTAAAAAAAAGTGAACATGTTGCTTATAAAATGTTTACACCCAGTTTAACAATGTTTATAGTAATGATGCTGAAAGTGTGTTTCTCATGAATGGCTTTTGACATGCTGACTGCAAAATAAGAATTGGAGGGTTTGAAAATGGAAAGCAGATTATTGCTACAAAAAATGATATCAGCATATTACACATAACCCTTGAAGTCCACATGGCTCATGGCTGCATCTATTTTCATAGATTTCATAGATTTCATAGACATTAGGGCTGGAAGAGACCTCGGGAGATCATTGAGTCCAGCCCCCTGCCCAAAGGGCAGGAAGTCAGCTGGGGTCATAGGATCCCAGCAAGATAAGCATCCAATTTACTCTTGAAGGTGTTCAATGTAGGTGCTTGAACCACCTCCGCTGGCAGACTGTTCCAGACCTTGGGGGCTCGGACAGTAAAGAAATTCTTCCTTATGTCCAGCCTGAAACAGTCTTGCAGGAGTTTGTGACCGTTCGACCTCGTCATCCCATTGGGCGCTCTGGTGAACAGATGTTCCCCCATATCCTGGTGGTCACCCCTGATAAACTTGTAGGTGGCCATCAGATCACCCCTGAGCCTGCGCTTTTCCAGGCTAAAGAGTCCCATGGCTCTCAGCCTGTCATCGTAAGTTCTGTTTTCCTGATCTCTGATCATGCGCGTGGCTCTCCTCTGGTCTCTCTCAAGCTTCTTCACATCCTTTTTGAATTGTGGAGCCCAAAACTGGATGCAGTACTCCAGCTGCGGCCTCACCAAGGCCGAGTACAAGGGGAGAATGACATCCTGGGATTTGCTCGAGAAGCATCTATGGATGCAAGCCAGCATTTTGGTCACTTTACTAGCCGCAGCATCGCATTGTAGGCTCATGTTCATCTTGTGGTCAATGATGACCCCCAAGTCTTTTTCTTCTGTAGTGCTAACCAACGTAGCACTGCCGAGCCTATAAGGGTGCTGCAGGTTTTTCCTCCCAAGGTGGAGAACCTTGCATTTTTCGGTGTTAAACACCATGAGGTTCTCGTCTGCCCATTTGCTGAGCTTGTCCAGGTCAGCCTGGATCACCCGCCTATCTTCTGGCGTGGATGCTTTGCCCCAAAGTTTGGTGTCATCGGCAAACTTGGCCAGTCCACTCCTGACTCCAATGTCCACATCGTTAATGAAGATGTTGAACAGGATGGGTCCCAGGACAGAGCCTTGAGGGACCCCACTGGTCACAGGGCACCACGATGAGTGACTGCCATCAATCACAACCCTCTGGGTCCGACCACGAAGCCAATTTCCCAGCCAGCGGATCGTGGTGGAGCCAAGGCCACAACTGGCCAGTTTGGCCAAGAGGTGATCATGGGATACCAGATCAAAAGCTTTTTTGAAGTCAAGATATATGACATCAATCTCTTCTCCCTTGTCCAGGTGATAGGTCACCTGGTCAGAGAAGGAAATGAGATTGGTCAAACAAGACCTACCCGCAACAAACCTGTGCTGGCTGTCCCTTAGGATGTTAGCCTGGGCCAGTCCCTCAAGGATGGCCTCCTTAATAAACTTTTCTAAGATCTTCCCCTGGATAGAAGTCAGGCTAATGGGCCTGTAGTTAGCCGGATCCACTCTCCTCCCTTTCTTGAAGATCGGCACCACATTGGCCTTCTTCCAGTCTTTGGGCACTACACCAGAGCGCCAGGAGTTTTCAAAGATCCATGCCAGGGGCTGGGCTATGACGCTCGCCAGCTCCTTGAGTACCCTGGGGTGCAGGTTGTCAGGGCCGGCTGACTTGAAGGTATCCAGCTTCTCAAGGTGTTCCTTCACGAGGTCAGCATTGATGGAGGGTAGGGGATCCCCCTCACCCAGATTTCCCTGTCCCATAGCAGGCATGGGCATCCCGTGTGACTGATGAAAGACTGACGCAAAGTACCTATTTAATAGTTTGGCTTTTTCCTGGGCGTCAGTTGTCAGTTGCCCCATCTGGTTTAGCAGGGGTCCAACATTGCCCTTGTTTTTCCTCCGGCTCCCCACATACCTGAAAAAGGACTTTTTGTTGTCCTTGATGCCTGAAGCTAGTTGGAGTTCAGTTGCAGCCTTGGCTTTCCTGGTTTGCTCCCTGCAGGACCGGACCAGCGTGGAGTAATCCTCCTTGGAGGTGAATCCCATCCTCCATCCTTTGTAGGCTTTCCTTTTTAGCCACAGTAGGTCCGCTAGGTCTCTGGAGAGCCAGGGGGGCTGCTGTGCCTTCTTGCTGCCTTTCCTCTGTGTTGGAATAGATTTAGCTTGTGCACTGAGGATCGCTTCCTTGAGAAGCAACCACTCTTCTTGAACTCCCACCTCCCTGGGGTCATGCTCCCTGAGGGCCTGATTGACTAGCCTCTTGAGCTTGTCAAAGTCGGCTTTTCTGAAGTCAAGGACTTCTGTGTTGCTGACTGACTTGCCAGCTTTACGGCGGATGGTGAAGGTGATCAGCTCATGGTCGCTGTCACCCAACTTCCCATCAATCACTAGGTCGCCGATTAGGTCGTCCCCCGTAGCCAGTACCAGGTCAAGCAGCGTTTGGCCAGTTAGTTTTGTTCAACTTAAGTATATTTATTAATGCGTTCAATTAAATAGCCTGTATTGCTTTGTGCTCTATAGCAAAAAACAAGGATCTATTAGCTAAAAAATAATCAGCAATTTGACAGTCTATGGCACTATTACCATAAAAACTAGGAAGGAGGCACAAGTCTCAGAGTGACCATAAATGATTATGGAGAAGACAAGAGGAGCATGGAAAGTATGGGTGTGTGAGAGAGAATGAGGACATATAGCAGCAATTATCTTTGAAAAAGAAAACAGAAAATTGGTTCTCAAAGAAAATTTCTAAAACCTTCTTCAAGCAAAGCTTTTTGTGATTTTTATTGAAACGAGAGAGAGAGAGACTCAGACTTAACAGGATACGTAGTACAGGTTTATGGGTGGTGCAAATAATAACCAGTGGGACTCGCAATGGATAGGCTAGGACTCTGCTGAACCAGGGTTAGAGTAAACAGATAACATCCCTTTATATTACAACCACCAAAAAAAATCTCAAAATTCTCATCAATAAAACTTCCCACACAATAGAAAACAGTTAGAGCTTGTGGGAATTAATTTCTTCCTCTTCTTAAAATTCATGCAACAAACATTTTCATTCATGTCAGAATGGAAATCTTTGATATTTTTACTCAGATTCAAATCAAAGATTTGTCTTTAAATAGATTTTTTTTTAATTTTCTTTTTTGTAATGAAAAGTCAAAATATTTTGAGAAAAATAGACACTTATCAAAAATAAAATATTTTTGTCAGGATCTCAACTTTCCAGTCAAATTTTGATCAGCCCCAATTAGCATTGCCAAAAGACTCCATAATTATAGTATGTAGAGACTGTGACGATTAAAATAGGAGTGTGGCATTTCATAGGATCCACCACCATTATACAGGGCAACCATGATAAACTTTTCAAAATGTATAAATTTTGGAACCATGCCTAACAATGCTAATCACTGCTGGCATATTTTGGGTATTAGAGTTGGTTACTTTGTCAGAAAAGTAGATAAATCCAGGTTTAGACTACTCCTTTAACAAAAAGAAAACTAATGAGACTAATTCACAGGAAGTCCTAAATTAAATAATAATAAAAAAATATAAATACAGCAAAACCACAGGTACTGCAAATTTAGAAAGAAAATGTAAGAGCTTTATACTTAACAATGTTACATATATGACCAATTTGATATAGGAAAGAAAAGGGATTTGAAATGTTGGATAGAAATGAGTTAAATTAGAAATCAGTCTTTGGAGCTTGATAGAAATTCCTTCTACTTCGTGACAGGGTCATGAGATAAAATCTGGACAACGGAGGCCAATTAATGAGCATGTATGGCCTAAAAGTTGGATGAAGTGATGCAACGGTTGCCAGATAGTGAAGTAGTCATTGTAGGGGGAGACCTCAATGGACACATTGAATGAAGTAGAGATAACAGAGAGGATCCATGGGGAACATGGATTTGGAGATTTGAATCCAGAGGAGGAAAGGATGACTTTGCAGTATCTTACGATCTTGTGATTTCAAATACATTTTTCCAAAAATGAGAAGAACATCTGATCATGTACAAGTGTGGAGGTAGAGAAACACAAGTGGATTATCTGCTAGTGAGGAAACAGGATTGGAAAGAAGTGAAAGACTGCAAGGTGATCCCAGGAGGAGTTACCACACAGCATAGAACAGTAGTCATGGACGTGAGGGTGATAAGAGTGAGAGACATACTCAGTATTAAGGAGTTCAGAAAATGAAAACGGGGAAGGCTGCAGTAGGACAAGGAAATGAGAGGCTTCAGAGCAAGAGTGTTGGAAGAAATACAGGTTGAAAAATAGAAGACCCTGAAGTTGGTGGCAAAAGGCAGTGGGTAAGATCAGGAGAGTGGGAAAAGAAATCTGGAAAGGGTCATCTGGAAATATGCCCATCAGGAAGGAAATTCAGTGGTGCAGTGGTGGAATGAAGAGGTTCAGGAAAAAGTAAGGGAGAAAGAGAAATGTAAGAAATTAAAAGATACAGGGTAACCTTTGAGGTCTGAAGCATACAAAATAGACAGAAAGAAGGCAACAAAGACCATTACTAAGGCCAAAAATGCTGCAATGACTGATTTGTGTCAAAGGCTAGAAACAAAAGAGACAGAAGGAAGTGTACAGGATTGCTAAAAGAAGAGAGATTGACAAGGGATGTGCTGCATGTAAAAATGTTCAAAGATGAATCAAGAAGAGATTAAAGACAAGTGGAAGAACTATTTTGAAGATCTGATGAACAAAGAAAAACCAGAAAGTTTGAAAGCAATTGCCACAGAAAACCAAGGCATGATGACTGACATCAGAAGAATGGAAATGAAGAGAGAATTGAACAAAATGAAGAATGGGAAAGCAACAGGACCTGAGGATATACCAATGGAAGTTTGGAAAGTCTTGGGGGAAGAAGGAATTGATATACTGTGGAAGCCGTTTAAATGATTTTTGCAACAGAGAAGATGCCAAACAAATGGAGAGGGAGTGTGTTGGTGCCAATATTCAAGCAGAAAGGTGATGTCCAGAATTGTAGCAACTATCAGAGAGACAAACTGATGTCTCATACTTTGAAAGTGTGGAAAAGAGAGTGGTGGCAAACCGATTAAGGACTGAGGTGGTCACTGGAGAAAGCCAGTGCGGATTCATGCCAGGGAAAAGTACCCTGGATCCGGTTTTTGCAATAAGACGGATGACTGAGAAATACAGAGAAGGTGTACAGATATCCTTTTCATTTTTATTGACTTGGAGAATGCCTATGATCATATACCCAGGGAGGAAATATGTCAAAAAACCATCAAGGACATGTACTGGAAATGTACAATGGAAGTGAGAAGCAGTTCAGGAGAGACAAAGAGTTTTGAGGTGAAGGTGGACATACATCAGGGGTCAGCTTTGAGCCTGTTCCTATTTGCAGTCATGATCAATGTGTTTACTGAACAAATAAGGAGACCACCTGAGACTATGATGTTTGTGAACAATGTGGTCATTTTCACTGAGAGTCTAAAAGAAGTGAAAGCTCGACTGGACTAGTGGAGAGAAGTGCTTTATATCTGGGTTCTCCCAGACATGTCCTCTTTTTTTTTACCTCTTGTCTGGGACTGAGTGGCACTGGCAGGGCTGGGAGTGGGGGCAGGGAACATATCACTGCCCCCCTCTTTCTTTCCCCTCCCTCTTCCACAGGTGTCCTCTTTTTTGGCATTGGAAATATGGGAACCCTAGATGAATGAGGATTAGTTGATCCAGAATGGAATATATGCACTGTAATTTCTTTGAGGTACCTGATGTTGAAAATGTAATAATTGATGAGAAACTTGTTTAAAAATTGACAAGTTCAAGCATCTGGGGTCAGCCATTCAGTGGAATGCAGAGTTAAATGAAGAGTTGAACCACTGAATAACAGCAGCATGGATGAACTGGAAGTTGGCAACAGAAATATTATGTGATGGGAGAGTATCAGTGAACCTGGAGGGGAAATTCCTTAAGACGTGTGTGTCTAGTGCTATTGTATGGAGCGGAGACATGGCCTTTGAAGAAAACTCAAGAAAGGAGACTGTACATGGTGGCGATGAGAAAGCTTCAATAGATGTGGAATGACAGGATGGATAAAGTGAAGAACACTTACATCAGAGGACTGGTGAAGGGAGTGGAGGCATCTAAGAAAGTAGATGAGAGAAGACTGGCATGGTATTGGCATGCTCAAAGGAGTCTGGAAGAATACGTGAGAAAGGAAGTTCCCAGTATGGCTTTACCAGGGAGAAGGGGAAGAAGAAGACTGCAGATGAAGTGGAGAGATATAGTAGAGAGCCAGGATCCACAACAATGACCCTGTTTAGATAGGACAAATGAGGGAGGAAGAGAAGGAGAGGAGAAAGAAAAGGAAGAGGAATACTACAACAAAGACACCTGCTGTTAGTAAGGGAAACTCAACACGCTATGTAAATAGAAGAAAAATGGAAGAGGTCTTTAAAGGAATATGGACAACAGCTTGAAGCCCAAAAACACCACAGCAAGCCTAAGAAAAAACAGCTCCAGGAGTAGCTGCTTTTAAGATGTGTTAGTCTGGATGCACTATACAAGCTAACAGTAAAATTCAGGACCTCCTTAGGCAAAAATCGAACTGGAAGTGGCTTGCTTGCTTACCTCACACCTTAAATGGGTAGCCCTTGGAGCTCTTGAACCATGTGCTTGACCAGCTTTCTGAAGATGAGGAGATTCCTACAGGGCAGCTGGGTATGAAGAATAGGCTTCAGGGCTTTTTTCGTTATTATTCTTGTTTGTAGATACCTGAGGAGAAATATAATCAGAGATTGAGGAAAGTCTGATTCATCAGCATGTGGATGCATACAATTGCCTGGTACCTGAGGGGCATTGATGACTGACTCAGAACAGAAACCCAGAGAGAATGGAAACAAGCAGATATATTTAAGGAGAAGTGCTTCGAATGGAGTTCTGAGAGGGTCTGGACTTGAATGCACCAACGCCAGCCAGCCGGGTAGGCATGGACTATGCAGGAGACAGAGCCACCAGATAATTCCCATAGGCAGAGCTGCAATTTACGGCTGAGAGATTGTCAGAGGAACAGATAACCAAAACCCCAGGGCAAGTGGGAGCAAACCACAGGGCACTGAAACCCAACTGGAGCACCAGTGAGGACAAAAATGCATTTTAAAAAATTGTTCTAGGCATGATTGCCCAGTATCACACTGTGTGCACATATGTATGTAGGTGTGCACGTGTGGGGAAAGGCGAAGCGGGGGTGGAAAAAATGGTCTCTGCCATGAGAAGAGAAAATATGAAAACTCCCTTATTTTTTTGTAGTTAACTCTACTAATGTTTTAACTTACACATCATGATTTCTTGAATTCTGACTTGCTTAAAACAAACAACGCCCCCCACACACACACATTTCAGATTAGTAGTAGTGTCCATGTACCTTACTAGGGTACAGAAGTGGGCAAGGTTCCACAATCAAGAAATATTTAAGGTGAGATTGAAGGCTCTGAGTGTGATTTTGAGGATCTGGCTGTGTGCCAAACAAAGCTCTCTGAAGCCCCTGATTAAATACTTTGCTGATATCCTCTAGTGCTGTGTAAGTACCTTGCAACAGATACTTAGCTGGTGTCAACTGCCAGCACCACTGAGGTGAACAGAGCTATGACAACATACATCAACTACAGATCTCCCCCAACCCCCTTATCTTCGCAGGTATCTATTTCATTGGTACAGGTACTTACAACTAAAACATTTATTCATAGGGAGCTAATATGTAAACCACCATTTTCCATATATAAATACTTGGTAGGCACAGCCATTCACATGTAGACATTAACTCATCACAATAGGTGATATATATTTTCCCCACCACATCTAAATAATCTGTTGTGAGCTAACATTCTAATAACATTAACTTGCAGATCTATATTTTCTCCAAACTAAGCCTGTGCACTACATGAGAAAAAAAGACAAGGGAAACTCTGAATTTCTTAACTCCTAGGCACTTTGAGTTATGAATAGGTAAAACAGTTCAGGCATTTGGTGGGGGGGGCGGGAATGAGGAATGCTAACATTTCACCACCATACAGAGAAAAGCAAAGCTGTGGCTGTATTCTTCAGACTTTCCCAAAGTCTCTAGCCTGAGAGCAGGCACCTGAAAATTAAGCACAGACTAGCTCCTTCGAAATCAGTGAAACCACACTAATCCACAGTACCTGAAGGTCTAGCCCTTGGCAGGAATGGTTTCACACTTAACTAGGGAGCTACTATTAACCCTTGAACAACAACAATGGCAATAATAATAATAAAAATCTAAGAACACTTGCTTTAGGACAGAGAATCAAGAGCAATTATTTTTCATAGTAGCAACCCACAGGCCCCAACCAAGAATAAAGTGCTCATTCCATGGGGCACTGCATGGACGCATACTGGGTATGTCTACACGTGCAATGGAGTGGGTTTACTATAAAGTACTCTAGAATAAACCCACCCTGTGCAGGAGTGGGGGTGTGGGAGCAGATTTGCTGGCTGACCAGGTGACTGGGCTGACTGACCGGCAACAAATTCACTCCTGGTTGGCCATCTGCACATGCTGTACTGAGCAGTAATTACTCCCACATAAATTTACTACTTGTGTTTACAGGTAGAAAATCTGCTCAAGATTACAGCAATTTACTGCGCAGTAAGCATCTGCATGTGTAGATGGTGATGCTTACTGCACATTAATTTTCTTCAATTTTGAGTAAAGCACCTCATGTAGAAGCTCCCACTGCGCAGTAATTTGCTCTAAACTTGAGTAAAGCATCTCATGTGGATGTGGCCACTGAGAGGGAGTTTCAGCTCTGAGCGGCTTATGTAAACAAGGCAATGAATGGAAGGAAAATAAAGGTACAGAGAGCAAGTAAGCTGCCTTGGGTTATGCAGCAGCTTCATGGCAGACCTAGGAATAATACTAGTCTTCTGACTCATTCCAGTGCTCTACCAGATGCTGCTTCCTAAGGAATCAAAAGCCAGGGGTCATTTTTTATCCCATTCTGTATGCATTGGGCATCACAGTGTTGCCAGTAGTATATCAGGGCACTTGCATGCAGGTATTAGTGTACTAGGTGGAACTGAATGGCTTCTGTCTTTCAGTCATTGAATGTTATGTGGTATGGATTTGAATTAGACACTGAATAGAGTCAGTTTTCAGAATTAGATGAATGGTGGTATGTGACAGTTCCTTAGTAGCACTAATCCAACTCAGGGTTTAGTGCAGGTAAAGGAATGGGGAGTAGGCCAGGACAGGCAAAACTGCATTAAAATTAAGATAAGATAGTAAAACCAAAGTCTGAAAGCAAAGCTAAAAGGAAGGGGTCAGACTCTACCCCACTCACTCATGTTACGGTATCATGCTCCTTGAGAGGTCTTATTTAGTAAGGCAACATCTTCTGGTCTTACCTAAAGAGATACTTTGTACATTGCTCTTAAAAGTCTTCTAACCAGTGGTGCTCAACCTTCTGGCCCTGTAGGTTAGAAGGGTGGCACAAGGCCAATCCACAGGCCAGATCGATGATCTCCCGAGGTTCCTTCCAGCCCTGATGTCTATGATGTCTATGAAGAATTGGTCCACTGTTGCAATCTGGCACACTGACCCAGCTCTATGTGTTAGATCTGGCCTGTTGTAAGACAGGTCCAGGGCTAGCTGTTATGCCCCTGTCTGGTAACCTCGAAGTTCCTGCTCTTACTCTGACTCTCCAGGTATTCTTCCCTGCCCCACTTGGCTCTTACTTTCAGATCTTGAGTGTAATGGAGGGTCCCCAGGGAGCCCAAAGTAAGCCTACATCCTTCTAGTCTATCAATTCTTTATGGCCCACCTGCCTCTGAGTTGTGCTCAGAAGCTATTTCTGGCCCACAGGTCCCTTCTCCGACATGAGTCACCTTAAAAGATATTTATGGCCTCCAACCTCCCTTACAGCTGTGCTAGTGCCTTTTGGGTGTTAACACTTTAGTCGTTTTTGAGGCATTCAGCCCCAGTCCCCTCTCAGGCCACTCTTGACCTTTCTGTCCCTTGTTGGCTTGTTTGTCTTCTGTCCCTATTCTCTGGCTGGGCTCTCCAGCCCTGGTCTACTACACATGTAGCAGACCTCCATGTCTAGGCACCAGCCCCTGACACTGTCCTTCTCCAGGCTTCAACCTGCCTCAGCTTAAGCTTGTTCTGTGCCCTCTGCCTTGAGCCCTGAGCCCTGGCAGGGTTCAAAGGGAACTTGTGCTCCTCAGGCATCCTGGGACTTCCACCTCCCCTAATTAGTCCTAACCTGTTCCACCAAGTCATATCATTATAGAAAACTTAAGCCCTCCACCTATAACAAAAATGAAGTCCTCTGGCTGCATGAGGAAGTCCAGGTTGCAGGCAACTCACAGTTCCTTATTAGGAGCCTCCCTGGTATAAGGTCTCTGGTGGTCTTGCAGCTTTAGTGTAGCACAGGGCCTTTTTCATTGGAGCATAGTAGTTAGGATTCCTCTGGTAGCCTCTCAGCCACAGCTATCACAGAGGAACGCTTTCCCTGGCAACCTGCAGAAACAGACTACCTGCCCTGGCTCAGGTCCTGGGCTTATATGCCACTCAAGCCCTGCCCTCTTCCAGCCAGGTGATTTCCTAGCTCTGGCAAAGCTGTTTCTGTTGTTTCCACAGAGCTCTCCCCCATTGTACTACTGCAGTGCAACTAGCCCCGAGCAGGTCCTGCCCTATTGCACTACTGCCAGATTGCAAGCACTCTCAGACCAGGGTACCCCTGCAACCTGATCTTGCGCTCTCCCTAACAGGCACACTATCCCACTGGAGATTCTACCTACTGCTGCTGTTCACTTAAAATAACAGAGAGCTTCTGGCTCCCTGTTGCATGGCTGCATACACTGGCTCGTCCCTGTGTGCTGCCCTATCTTGTATTCCTGCCCCACTGTGTACTTGTGTGCTCTAGCACTTAAGACCATGATGTCTGGCCCACGGGGACTCCCCCACCACTGCCAACCACTCCCCTACTGCCAAATTTTCAGCCCATGGGAAGATCCCATGGGCCTTTAAAGTGAAAGTATTTTGTAACTGTCTATGCTATATTTTATTGTTGTAAGAAAAACTGATTATAAAATCAGAAAGCCTGGTCATAAATATTTGTGTTAGTACAGCCTTATAACTGATAATATCAACCAATTCCTGATGATTCCAAGGTGTTAAACATCCTTTATATACTATTCAAAAGGACCCACATGAGCACTGATAATCTTCTTTACGCACACGTTATTTACAAAATTAACTTTACATAAATTCTATATCTATGGAATTCATTGCAAGAGTATTTTTCAGCAGCATTTGAGAACCAAGACCATCTGCTCTAAGTGACAAGAGCAACCTGTTCATTTTAGTCAATGTAAATAAAGGTGTACCAAGAAGACAACTCCACCAGAATTTAGTGCAGTGATTTGTTGGTCGAAATGGTAAACTGATTGGTTTCCAAGCACCTGGCTGATGCAGCTTTGTGAATGAAACAAGTGTGGCAACAATATTTACTAATGAATCACCGCTATAAGATTTGGGTGTTTGTTCTTGATATTTAGCATATTAACATGGTTACCTCTGAAGGGGAAGAAAAAGAATATTTATTTTATATCTAAGCTTTTTACTTGGGTTTGTGCCAAGTTTAACAGTTGCCAGTTGTAAAACAGCAGAATATTTATGGCAGCGTCTAACAGCAGTCACAGCTTATGGATAGTGCCCCTGGCAATCTGTTGAAGTTTCTCCTTGAACAGGCCTTAGCTACAAAACATTGCATAAAATCCTACCTTCAGTGCATGACAATCTGGTTTGATGCCGGGTTTTTTCCCTACTTTACTTGTTGTTCTATTTAAATGTGATGTTCTGCAGCTGAATGTATACAAAAATCTGAGAGAGAAATAAAACATCAGACTGAAAGATTAAGAAAATACACTTCATCTGTTTCTATGGTTATTTTAAATCAGTTTTATGCAGGCTCTGACAGGGGTCTATTAATTCAAAAGCTACCAGGCAGACAAAGGTTGAGGTGGCAGTTCCAGCAGGAAAAAGCAAAGGTTTGAATATCAGTGGACAAGAAAAAGGGTCAGGACTCAGCTGCTACTTAAAGGCATCTCTCTTACCATTGTTGTCAATCCCTTGATTTGAGGACAGTCTTTACCACGGCTCACTGATAGGTCTTGAGGTGACTTAAGACCCACGGACACATCCACAAAAGTTGCAGGTCTTTCTGTAGAGGAGGGTAGGCTGTAAGTTATTTCTCTCCTTTTCCTTCCTCCATTCTCTGTACTCTGCTTTGAGGGTGAAATGCTTTCCCTTGAAATGAGAGATTGCGACACCATTAGAGTCAGCAAACAGCCAGCTCCTCCTAGCTCTTGATGTCAGCATTAGCTCTTGATGTCAGCATTCATTTTTTTGAGGTATGTCTTCAATGTATTCTTATAGCATTTCCTCTGGCCATTGCAAGATTTCAGGATGTTACTAAGCCAGAAGTAGAGCCTTTTTTGGGGAGTTGAGAGTCAGGCATCCACATACAATGTCCAGTCCAGCAAAGTTGGTATTTGAGGATCATTGACTCCATGCTGGTAACACTGCTTCAGCAAGAGTGCTGTAATCTGTGTAGTGATCTTCCAATTTGATGAGGAGGATTTTCTGGAGGCATCATTAGTGATACCTCTTCAGGCTCTTGAGATTACGATGATGATGGTAGGTTATCTACATTTCACATGCATAAAGTGGGAATGATGATTATATTGTATACCTGGATTTTGATGTCTTTCTGGTGATCATGATGAATTGCTGAAACAACTTCGCAAAGAAGGCACTTGCATACCAGATCTTGTGCTTGATCTCCTCATCAATGTTCTCTCTCTGAGAAAAGTGAATACTGAGGTAGGGGAATTGCTTGACTACCTCCAGGGTCTTTCCCTGGACGGGAGTCACATTAATGGACTCAGCAGGCTGACAGAGGACTTCAGTTTTCTTCATGGTGAGAGAGAGGCCCAAAGTATTTGCTAGGCTTCTGCACAGAAATCCAGCATGAACTGGAAGTTTTTCTTAGTATGTGTAAGAATGGCAGCGTCATTAGTGTATTAAAGGTCAAAGGTGGTTCTTTTGAGTACTTTGGTCTTTGTGCAAAAATGACCTGGAATGAAGAGTCCTTCATCCATTTGGTATTCAATGCCACCATTGATATGTGATTTCTTTGATCCTCCTTTGAACTTCAGACTTAGGGAACAGCTATGTCTCCTGCTCAAATGATGTGTCATTTCGCCAAACAGAAGGAGCCTTTCTCTTCTGGTTAAGGAGGGCGTGGATCTCAGTATCACTCTCATCAAACCAGTCATGGCATCAATAGATTCAATACGGGCCATGTGACTAGCGGTTTTAAACCCCTTCTAGAGTTCCTCAGTGTTGCCTTCATTTGTGGACAGGGCAGAGAGCTGTCCAGGGAGAAATCATTGAGGATCCTTACAGACCCTTCAGGTCTCAAAGATACCTGGTGTTGAGAGTTCTTCACATTGTTTTTGACTGTTTTTGGCATTTTGGACCAAGCCAGATGTTCATGATAGATCTGACAAGATGTCCAGTAGTCGTCAGCTCCTTGAATGGCTCTTGTGATACAGATATCCATTTGATCACAGGCTCTAACAATAATAGTCAAAGAGATGCCAGTGCTTAGAGTGAGGGTGTCTCCATGTGTTCTTGTATTTGTCACTCTGTCTGCAGATGGTGTTCTTGATGACAAGACTGTGCTCCATATATTTGTTCAGAAGGATGCTGTTAGAGTTGGCTTTCCCTACTCTTTCTTTCCCAATGTTGCCATTTCAGAGTTCCAGGTCATGTCTGACTCCAGTACTGAGGTGAATGATTTTGTCCTCCTTGCAAGTACTAGTCAATACATGGTCAAGGTTGGAATAGAACTGTTCTTTGACATTGTTAGTGTCAAGCACTGTCAGTATATGTGCTGCTGGTTGTTGCTGAGCTTAAGACACAGGGTAATAAGCAGAGATCCCGGTTTTCCCTGATAAAAAAAAAAAAATCACAAATTATTTGATAAACCCCCCCAAATCCATGATTAAAATTAAAGGCCTCCCCCAGCAGGCCCCTCCCAGACCTGCTGGTGCCCCACACTCACCCCCAGCCTCCCAAGCCCAGCTGGTGCCCCTCACCCCACCCCACAACAGCCCCCCAGCCATGTCTGTGCCCCTCACTCCCCCCACAACAGCATCCCAGCCCCACAGATGCAGACACAGACACACACATGGAGACGCAGACACACACATGCAGACGCAGACACAGACCCCAGCAGGTAAGTGTGTGGGGGGAAGAGGTGGGGGAAAAGGAAGGGGCTGGGGGAAGCCAGATCGAGAATGGGGGAGGGGGAAATGCGTCTCTGTGTCCACTCCCAGGAGCAGAGCCGGGGGTGCAAGGTCAGCGGTGACCCTCTGTGGGCTGCACATGCACTGCCCAGCCGGATGGGAGGGTGGGGGGTTCACACATGGCAGCTACCACTGCCCCACAACACTGCTGCCACCACTGCCACACCCCACACTGCTTTGCCATGGCCAGCTGCACATGCAGCTGTGGTGCTGCAAGGGAGTGGTGGCCACTGCGTGTGAACCTCTCCCCTCCCATCTGCCCAGCCAGCACGTGTGCAGCCCACAGAGGTGCATCGCTGTCCTCACCCCTCCAAGCCCTGCTCCTGGGAGCAAGCACAGAGACCCACTCCGGTCCCCCCTTTTTCGATCTGGCTCAGCCCCCAGATAGCTTCCTGCAGCCAGTTTCCCCACCAGCCAGCTCAGCCCCAGCCCTGCCCTGTAACCCTTAAGCCCCACTTACCTTACAGGCTCCAAGAATGAACAGTGAGCCTAATCCAAGCCTTGTGTGAGTGCAAGCTTCAGGCCCCACCCTTCCCCCTCCAGACAAGCCTGCAAAGCTCTTTGCAAAAGCAGGAAATCCGTGGGTTTCTCTGTTAAAAGGTAAAATCTGTTTTTCTCTAATAAAAATGGGAAAACCCGGATCTTTGCCTATAACACACACAAAAAACATCTCCACTTACTTGTCTTTCTAAGAGAAAACATGCCCACAGATACCAGAATACAACTTCTGCTAATTTCAATGAGAACCACGTATCTGAGGACAGATTGGCTGCATCCAGACAAGTGAGCACATGCCTGTTGCAGTGTTTCAAAACAGTATGAGATGCTACAAGAGGCACACTGGGAATGAAAAACTGTTCCCTGCACTGCATATCTGCAGTGCACACTCTAATTCTGATACCGGGAAATGTCAGTATTAAAAAAAAAAAAAGCTGAAAAAAAGTGGCACAGGAAATGTTCTTGGAAGGATGGCTCCTCCAGAGAGACACTCTAGCACCTGGCCAGAGCATCTCTATGCCTGCTGTGTGCTCCTGCTGCTCCAGCACTCTGTCTCAGTGTGCTGGAGCAAATAGGGGTGAGGTAATGCTGCAGTGGTGGATTGGATACAGGCTCTGTCCTAGGTCAGCAGGGACGCAGGGGCAGGGGGACTGTGGAGGTTAAGGAGACTATGTAGGAGGGGTGGGCCCCCCACCCACCCCCCCACAACAGCAGCAGCAGGCTGTTGGGGCACCTATGGCCAGCTCCTGGCAAAGACCCCCAGCAGCTGCATTTTGCATTTTCTTCTTTTCCTATTTGCCTTTTCCATTTTAATTCTTAAAAAGTTGAGAAAGCTTTCATAAAGTAGAGTGCCAAAAGCAAACAGGAAAAGAACCCAAAGGATGGGTGAAGGAAACCTCTAGTTATCATTTGGTCTCCTGCACTCAGTTATGGAAACAAGAAAAGAAGGTGAAGTAAAAGCATCAGCAACAAGAAGAACGATTTTACTGTTGTTATTTTGAGGGGGGAAATGCAGGGAAAGTCAACAGGTTTTTCCTGAAAGGTTTTGTTTTCTGGAAAAGGTAATTTTTACACTGGAAAAAAGGTTTAAAAATAAAAATATTTATATTTATACTGTCAGCCTCTGTTTGTACAGGAAGACTTCATTAAGTCTTGATACGGTGCACTGCCCATTGTAGCCCTCTGAAAAGTTGCCCCATGCAATCTCTGTGCAAAAATACCTCCACAAACCTGAGTAGGCTGGCTCACCAGCATGTCAAAAATATCCCTGAATAAGAGAGCAATGGAAAAGGTGAAAGAAATTATCACAGTGATCAAGATTCATCATAGAGCAACACAAAGCATAGTAGGCTGCTGTTTCAGTCCAGGTTTTCTTTATGTTCCAGTCCAATTTTACTAAAGGCCCTGCTTATGAGTTAAGTTAGAGAGTCTGTCTTCTTCCCATTCCCTTTAAGTACTGAGAAGTTCTCTGCACGCAGTCTGCCTATGCTGGCTTTGTGTTAGGCACTATGTGAGATGAGTATATCCTAAAAGACCCATGCAGCAGATCTTTAATTATTGCCTTACTATGCTATTTTTCAAACTAGAACAGCACAGTTGTTTTTCAAACAGTCTCTTTGCAACAGATCATCCCTACTAAGATTTCAAAGAGCAAAGCAATTGCTTGAAGAACAAGGCAAAGAGAAAAATGTGAAAGCAAACGAATGAAAGAATCATCTCCTGAACAACAGGTGTTCATCAGAGATTACACAAGACTGGAGAGGAGAAAGCAGAATAAATGTGCGAAAGAAAAGGTACATCATCCAGTAATATAGCTCATGCCTGCAAATGGATGGTAAAATGATTTAGCTGTATAACAAATGAGTCCCAGTTGGTAACAGAGAAAACAGAATCACATACTAAGCATCTGGAAAGGTTAGCTGGGACTGAAAACTTCTTTTCTCTTATATGGAGAATTTGTTTATTTACTTGGACAAAGGAGAGGCTCAGCTACCTAATATGAGTGTAGTGTTTCTATTACATTCTGCAATAAACACAGGTGCAGTTATGAAAATGCTGACAATAGAAGAGGCACCTGTTTTAAGGAAGTTTTGCAAAATGTTCTACTATGGACCACTAACTAAAGGGTTAAGCACGTCACATTTTTCTGAGATCACTCAGGGCTTGGATATCTCCAGGCTCCACATCCTCCAAGTTTCCCTTCTCAGTGATCTTTCCCTCTTTGGGTAGTAGTAATAGTATATTTCCAGCTTTCACTAAAACAATACAATAAAGTGAACAATAAAAATTATATACACACATTATTTTATTATATAGTTTATTAGTTTTGATAAAAACACACAATATGTTATCCATTGTACCAGTTCATGCAAAATTAAAACAGAACTTAATATAGGATGATATAAAAAAGATTAAATGAAGCAATGGACTATCAAATAAAACATTTAAAAAATTTTTTAAAAATCAATTCTATTCAATTTTGGCCCATATTCTTTGTGCAAGAAATAGCAATAAACCTAAGGCATACAGGACAGGCTCCAAACTGTTTGCAAAAAGCCAAACTGTCTTTTCCTCATTATCCCTGTATTTAAAATTTCCCATTAATGGAGAGATCAATTTTCTTATTTCTTCAAATTAAAAACAAGACCACAAATAGTGATTTAAATTATCTATCGCA
This sequence comes from Crocodylus siamensis, assembly GCF_052110815.1. NCBI lineage: Eukaryota > Metazoa > Chordata > Crocodylia > Crocodylidae > Crocodylus > Crocodylus siamensis. The sequence goes on along the minus strand of NC_143400.1, from coordinate 54,858,966 downwards.
TTCTTCCCACAAGAATATATTCTCAATACATGAAGTGCAATACTACTTGATATGATCACTGCAGATGTCATTAGAGTGAATTGCAATCTAGTAATGGCTTCTCATTGTTTGCTGTTTTGTACCACAGACAGGTAGATTTCTAGGCCAAAGGAGTGCATTATTAACCTTTTAAAAAAGGGAAAGCTCAAGAAAGTTTCATTGCCAGTATATCTGTTTGCCTGCTGCTATCTTTAATTCTTAAATTTATGTCTTGATTTAAATATAGAGAAAATATTGGGCCAGTGAATTACAGGCCATTTGTCTGGTGGAGAATATAGATGTTATTTAATCATCCAAACTATGGTTTATTTGGGAAATCAAAGGCCTCTAGAATACACTTTTTAGGGTATTTGGTAGGCATAAACGATCTAATTTTTCATCCAATAATTTAGAGTTCTTCACTGACCTAAGGTGCTCACACTTATCAGTCTGGTTTCAGTGTGTATAATCCTGCTCTGTCCCTATCGAGGAATTAGGTAGAGATAAAAGCTGCCTTAAAAATAATTAGATATGTTTTCTATTTTTGAGTAGACCATAGGACCTGCACCCTAAACTTCTACTCCATCCAATCAAATGGACTCTTAGATCTACAAACTGCTCTTCTGCCTGTCTTATTGTAAAAAGATAAAATTCCTCCCAAGACTTATTTTGCCCTAGTGTTATCATTTTAAATATGCTTATTCCAGCTCAGGTTTTTGCTAAAAAAGATTCCAAGTTATTTAAAAGAAAACACCACCTCTAATTTCCCTTTCTGTAAGCAACAAACTTGTTTCTTCCTTCCATTCCCAAAAATAAATACCTTGGATTTATCTGGGCTGATTTCTACGTTATATGAGGTGAAATACTGCTGCAAAGCATCTAATTACCTTTGGAGGCCTATTTGGAATTGTGACATTATTAATGCATCATCTGCATAAAGCAAACAGGGATAGAGTCATTCAATATCATAAGTACATGGAATTGATTCATTGTTAGCACCTGCTTTATTCAGAAATAAATGAAAAAGTAGCAGAGCAAGCAAACATTCTTGTTGTACCCCTATTTTATTTGGGAAACTATTGGATAGGGCATTGCCAATCCAGTAACACACCATAGATGCTGTATTTGAATAGCAAATAATGATTAATTTTAAGAGCGTTCCACTGATGTTATTGCCAGTTGCTTCCATAATTTTAAACTGTCTAAGGGGTCAAAGGTTGCCTTTTGATCTATGAAGGCTACATACAAATGATTTTGTCTTTTACATGTTTAGATGCTAAATAGTGCAACATTAAGCAATGGTCCATGCAAGAGTAGACTTCCCTGAAACCAGCCTGCTCTTTTCTCAAAATATTGTTTTTTAGAACTCCATGTCTGAAGATTAAAATGTAAATGTCTCCCAAACAATTCAGCTGGAATACACACAAGACTAATAAGGTAATATGACACCAGTTCTCTCTTATCTTTTTCAAAGAATGGAACTATTGTATTTCCATTCCAATCCTTTAGATAAATGCCTTCTAAAATAATTATATTAAAAAGTTTGGTCAAAATTAAATACCACCAGTCAATGAATTCCTTGAAGACTTCTGGGGGAAGAAAATGAAGGTCAAGGAACTTTCCATGAACTAAGTGGCCCAAGAAAGTGTCTTTGATTAAAGCAATATGTTTTTCTTGTAACCCATTATTCCTTTGAATTCTCTTCATTGACTACTCACCCAAGGATGCTAAGGGAGTTGGCCAATGTAACTACAGACCCATTGGCCATCATTTTTGAAAACTCATGGTGATCAGGAGAGGTCCTGGATGATTGGAAAATGGCAAATATAGTGCCCATATTTTAAAAAGGGAAAAAGGAGGTTCCAGGGAACTACAGGCTGATTGGCTTTACCTCAGTCCTCAGAAGAATCATGGAGCAGGTCTGTCACAGGGAGGATACAGGGGACAGACCCCAAGGGGCCAAGGGGGGACCCCAGGGGGCCATACATAACAGGGAAGGCAAGAAAAGAGAGAAAACAATGGAGAATCTCTTACCTGCAGCTGGCGCCACAGCGAAACCGGAAGTGGCAGTGGGACCCACGCAGCTCGTTAGCCATGGTTTTTTTAAAACTGCGGCCAGCTGTGGAGGGAAGCAGGAGGAGCTAGCACAAAAGGATAAGAGGCGTCACAAGCGAAGGAACAGGGGAAAGATTGGAAGGCGTGTCAACAGGGAAGGTATCCCCGGAACCCCAAGTAGGGGTAAGAGGAGGCAGGACTGCCTCTCACGGGGCAGAAGTCTGCCTTGAAGCCCGTTGCAGGGAAGACACCAGCGATGGCCCAGAAAGAGGAGGCGGATGCATCTCACTCAGATGGAGGATTCAAGGGAGAGGATCCAAGGAATCAGGAGGAAGAAGGTGACAACAGGGGTTGCCCCTCAGGAAGAGGGGACAGTGACGGAACTCGAGGCGTCAAGCCAGGTGGGATCGGTGCAGGTTCGGAAAGGCTCCAGGAGCAACCCCAGGAGGGGAACGGAGAGCCTAAGCAGTAGGAGGGGCTGCAGAAGACAAGCTCCAGCTGCATAGAGCTGCCCAGCAGGGGACACAGAGTGGGCTGAACTAGAGGGACCACCAAGGGTCCTGCTAACAGGCAGGTGGTCCACAGTATGGAAGGGAAAAGGTGATAGCTGCCAGGCGTGTGCATACACAGGACAGGGCCAGCTAGAAACTCTCAGGGCAAGGCTAGCCCATTTGGTGTAGTCAGGAGCCTACTGGTATTGATAGTGTTCCTTCTTTTGTTTCTTTCTGTTTCCCACCTTTGGAGGGGTTGAGAGGCCTGTCGCATAGAGCCCTAGGGTTGGCACAATCAAAGGAAGGATTCTGTCTTAGAGGGAATCGAGACGACCGTGTAGACCCATAAAGGTATAACTCAGATTTGGGGATTGGGTTAGACCTAATACATATCCACAGGAGAGCCCAGAATACTCATAGGTGGGGGTCAGGCCAAGAGACATCAGCAACTCATCAAGGCTGGGTATCAGGGCGAGGTGTAGGGGAGGTTGGAGCCTTGCAAAAGACTGCCATCTAGAGGTCCCAGACGCATGTGAGCCCCAGTAGTTGGACTCCACCACTGAAGGAATAAACAAAGTTGTGGCAGGCGAGGTTGGGGAAGAGACTACCCCATGGTGGGACATCCATTCAGCAAGACCACAGGGACGGCACGACGGACAGCCCTATACATCCAAAGCTGGGCAGCACATGACCGGATGATCGAAGCCCAACGAGTGCAAGGTCCTTAAGGAATCCATTTCTAAGCACTTGGAGAAAAAGAAGGTGATTAGGAACAGTCAGCATGGATTCACCAAGGGCAAGTCATGCCCAACCAACCTGATTGTTTTCTATGAGATGACTGGCTCTGTGGATGTGGAGAGACCAGTAGATGTGCTATAGCTTGACTTTAGTAAGGCTTTTGATATGCTGTCTCATAACATTCTTGCAGGCAAGCTAAGAAAGTATGGGTTGAATGAATGGATTGTAAGGTGGATAGAAACCTAGCTGGACCATTGGGCTCAGAGGGTAGTAGTCAATGGCTCAATATCTAGTTGGCATCCAATATCAAGGGGAGTGCCCCAAGGTTCAGTCCTGGGGCTGGTTTTGTTCAAAATCTTCATCAATGAAAGATGGCATGCAGTGCACCCTCAGAAAGAGTGCAGATGACACCAAGCTGCAAGGAACAGTAGATATGTTGGAGGGTATAGTTAGGATTCAGAGAGACCTAGACAAATTCAAGGACTGTCTCAAAAGAAATCTCATGGGACACGTCCACACATGCAAGCACGTGCACTTGCAGCAGCTCAAATAGAAACAGTGCAAATTTGAGCTTTTTGTCGCATGTGGTCGGACTTTGGTGTGGTGCAAGTTGTTCTGCTTGGGGCAAAATAACTCTGTCTGGCTCCTCTGAGATCTGAAGCCAGGGGGAACTAGAGCCTGGGGCCAGCATCTGTGCTGGCCCTACCAGGTGTGTACGAAGCTGCCCTGTCCTGGCCCTATCAGTACAAAAAGCTGCCATGGCAAGTAGCTCAGGGCAACTCACTCTGAGGAGCTTCTGGGCCCCAGCCAATTGGTACCTGGGGACACTACCCCTTGTGCCAGCTGGACTGCTGAAGCAGCCCTGAGAGTTCCCTGCACCCTCTACCCACTGCAGCAGTCTGGCAGTGGGGGCTGCTGCCCAGCTTTAATCTGCTGTGCACCTGCCAGATCTAGATGGGGACTGCACAGGCAGTAGAGGCATCTGCCCCTCTGGGCAGGCTGCCAGTGGGCTGTGGCTACAGAGTTGGCCTCTGTGCGGCACTGCTTCCATGTGTGCCCCTGCCCGGCCATTTGGGCAGCTATCACCTGGAAGATGTTCCCAGTGTGGTGGCCTGCTTTGAACTGTCAAAGCAAGTCCTCCTGGCCATATTTGGCCAGGAGGTCAGCCACCCCCAGCTGGGTCCAAGGTGCCAGCTCTGAGCAGACTACTCTGCCTGGGTCCTGCTACTTGCCTCCCTAGCAAGAATTCTGATGTTTCCTATTTGAAAACTGAAAAATCCCTGATAAAAAAATCCCAAAGTCACTCTGTAAAATACCCCAAAATCCATGTTCATAGAATCATAGGGCTGGAAGAGACTCTGAAGGATCATCGGGTCCAGCCCCCTGCAGGAAAGACATCTGGGGTCAGATGACCCCAGCCAGGTGACCATCCAGTCTTCTTTTGAAAACATCTAGGGTACATGATTGCACCACCCACCTCTGGGAGGAGTTGGTTCCATAGTTTGGACATCCGAGTAGTAAAGAAGATTTTCCTAATGTTCAGCCTGAAACTGTCTTCCAGGAGTTTGTAGCTGTTGTTTCTAGTTTTCCCCTAGGGTGCCCTGGTGAACAGTTGTTCACCAAGCCCCTGATATATAGCAGTAAGCCACAATCAGGTCCCCTCTCAGCCTTCTTTTCTTTAGACTGAAGAGTCTGAGATCCCTCAGCCTCTCCTCATGTGGCTTGCCATGAAAGTCCCTGATCACATGGGTGACCCTTTCTGGACCCTCTTGACCTTTCACACGTCCTTGAAGTGCAGCACCCAGAACCAGATGCAATACTCCAGCTGTGGCCACAGCAATGTTGAGTAAAGTGGGAGAATCACTTCTTTGGCTTTTCTGGAGATGCATTGATTGATGCATGCCAGAGTTTTATTGGCCCTAGCAGCTATTGCATCGCATTGCCGGCTCATATTCATGCTGGGGTCTATTGTTACCCCCAGACCCCTTTCATTTGTAGTGCTGGTCAGGATAGTAATATGCCCAGCCTGTAGATGTGCTGGGGGTTCTTCCTTCCCAGATGCAGCACTTTGGCTTTCTCTATGTTGAACCTCATCTGGTTCCGTTCTGTTCATGCCAGCCTATCTAGGTCTGCTTGTATCTGCAGCCTACCTGTGGGTGTGTCTGCACAACCCCATATCTTGGTGTCATCTGCAAACCTGGCCAATGGGCTTTCCATCCCCTCATCCAGGTTATTGATGAAGATATTGAACAGGACTGGGTCAAGTACCAACCCCTGGCATACGCTGCTGTTCACATCTTGCCAGAACAACAGCAATCCATTCATTTGGACTCTCTGTGTCCTACCCTGCAACCAGTTTCGCATCCACTTGAGGGTCCCGCAGTTGAGCCTGATATCTTCCAGTTGTCTGATCTGTACCTTGTGGGATACCAAGTCAAAGCCTTTCTGGAAGTCAAGGTATATGATGTCAACCACCTTTCTCTTGTCCAGGTGACGAGTCACCTGATCATAGAAAGAAATGAGGTTGGTCAGACAAGACCTGCCCATGACATGCTGACTGTCCTTCAGTATCATGCCTTCTGTGAGTTTGTCACATATCACCTCTTCGATGAATGATTCTAGGATTTTCCCTGAAATAGAAGTTAAGTTAATTGGCCTGTAGTTTCCCGGGTGTTTATGCTTCCTCTTCTTCAAGGTGAGCACAACATTAGCCCTCTTCCAATCCTCTGGGATTTCTCCAGAGGCCCATGATTTTTGAAAGACCTTTGCCAGGGCAGCCTGCAATATACACCTACAGTCAGGTCTCTCTTGCCGCACCTCCCCTGGACCTTGACCCAGAGGGTTTCAAGCTGTTCTTCTTTGGGACAAACATCAGCCTGTAGAGAGGTGTACTGCTCCTTCACATAGAGGGCAACACCCCCACCTCTTTTCCCCACCTGATGCATCCTGTAAAGGACGTAGCCCTTTACAGCTACACTCCAGTCATGAGAGGAGTTCCATCAGGTCTCTGTGATCTCTAGTAGATTGTAGTGCCCAGTGGAAAACAAGAGGACTAGTTTCTCCTGCTTGTTCCCCATGTTTCTGGCACTGATGTACAGGCACCTTCTACTGAGGTCACTGGCTGCCTGTTGCATTGAAGGGGAGCTGTTTTCTCAGCTCCCATAAGAGCTTGGTTTCATTGTCGATGGAGCTTTCCTACATATTGGTCCCTGGGTCGGCTCCAATTAGCGTTTCCCCATCCCTCTCCAATCTTAGTTTAAAGCCATATCTAAGAGATTAGCCATCCTGGCCAAAAAAAGGGACTTACCTTTGTGTGTGAGGTGGATGTCATCTCTCCCCAGGAGTCCTCTCTCCTTGAAGTGGGTGCCATGGTCGTAGAAGCCAAAGCCTTCTTGGTGGCACCACCGTTGGAGACACTGGTTCATCTCATTGATGCATGCTTGCCTCCTTGGACCATGGCCTGCAATAGGGAACACAGAAGAAAAAACTACTTCAGCCCTTGATCCTTTAAGTCCAGCTCCCAGAGCCCTATAGTCACTCCTGTCATGGTCTGGATTGCTCCTGGACATGTCATTTGTTCCCACATGGATAAGGAGCATGCGGTAGTAATCTGTGGGCCAGACAAGCCTGGGGATCCTCTCTGTGACATCATGGATCTGTGCCCCAGGGAGACAGCAGACCTCCCATGCTGTGGGATCTAGGCAGCAGATGTCTCCCTCCATTCCTCTCAGCAGGGAGTCATCTACTACGATTACCCAATGTCTTCTCCTCCAGTTACTCTATTGCCTCGCAGCCTGCCTGGTGGTAGTTGTGGGTGTGGCCTCCATTGCTGCACTCACTCCCAGCAATGCCAAAGCCCCAAATTGGTTCCCCACCTGCACTGGAGGAGTTGTTCCAGCAATGCGGGGTCCAATTCCACGTCATCTAGAACTAGAGGTAACTGTCATCCATCTGTCCATCTCAGGTCCCTCTGGTGTTGCCATCCCATCATTTGAGTGATCCTGCAAAGAATGGAAGTACCCATCAATCTCATCCTCAATGACTCTGATCCCATGCAGCCTGCTAACCTTTGCCTGGAGTTTCCTCCCCTGCCCCCTCCCCCCAGGCCTCAATGTGAGTGCATGTGGGACAGGTGAGGGGACTCCCAGCCATTCCGCTGCCCCCGGGTCCCTGAGGACCACCAGCCAACCCCTGCAGGCAGTGGGCTTGGGTGCTGCCGACCCACCCAAAGGCTCCATCTGGGTGCAGGCCTCAGAGGAGCCCTGGGTGGGAGGCAGCACTGGGACAGGGTCCCTGGCTGCACTCCGAGTCACCACCCCCATTAACTCTTCTTCACATGTACTCACTTGAAGATTCTGGAGACTTTGTCTGAGGCTGCTGACTTCACCGCGTGGAGTCTCAGTCCCATCCTGCTCTCCCCCCTGTGCCCACTCCCGCACAAACTCCCATGCGCCCCAAAAGAGCACACCTGTTTGTGGGGCCTGTTCATGTGGCTCCCGCCCATCATGGCTAAATAGGGGCAGGAAGGGAGGAAAACTTCTTCCTGATTCCCTACAGCTGGCCCGGCGCCTCCTCCCTCTTCCCCACTACCCTAGATTCCTAGAAGTAGGGTTGGAAGGGACCTTGTAGATCATCAGGTCTGTGAGGGTGCGGCGGCTAGGGGCGGCCGTGAAACCCCTAGCGCCCCCTACCGTCACGTTAGGGTGACGTAGCACCCTCAGAATCTCGCCCGCCACGACTTTGATGACATATATATATTGTGGAGACTGCCTGTTCCCTAATGGACGGTATTGGTGTCCTGTCCCTAGTCCAGAACGGGGTTTTGATATGCGTCCCGCCTTAAGGGCATTGCGTGCCTCCAAACCTCCCCCTTAGCACGCCCCAAGCCTCGCAGCTGTTCTGGGGACATTTGGATGGTCCCTCGCCCCTCGTTCTCTCTCTCTCTCTCGGGGCCAGGGCTCCTCACCCCTGGCGCCCCCTTGGGCCGGGCTTCCTAGCGTCGCCTAATACCGGCTTCCCCTTGGGCCGGCTCTATCGCTCTCGCCGCCCTAGCCTCGGCGCCCTTGGGCCGGCTCTATCGCTCTCGCCGCCCTAGCCTCGGCGCCCTTGGGTGGCTTGTTATCCCCGGCTATTCTGCCCCTCTCTGGGGCCTCGCCCCTCTGGGGCCTCTACCGCGCTCTCTGCGCTTTGCCCCTTGGGGTTCGACTCTGCCCCGCTCTGGGGCCTTGCCCTCTCTGGGGCTGACACCGCGCGCCTCGCACCCTGGCTCGGCCCCGCTCTGCGGCCTTGCCCTCTCGGGGGCTGACACCGCGCGCCTCGCGCCCTGGCTCGGCCCCGCTCTGGGGCCTTGCCCGCTCGGGGGCTGACACCGCGCGCCTCGCGCCCTGGCTCGGCCCCGCTCTGGGGCCTTGCCCGCTCGGGGGCTGACACCGCGCGCCTCGCGCCCTGGCTCGGCCCCGCTCTGGGGCCTTGCCCGCTCGGGGGCTGACACCGCGCGCCTCGCGCCCTGGCTCGGCCCCGCTCTGGGGCCTTGCCCGCTCGGGGGCTGACACCGCGCGCCTCGCGCCCTGGCTCGGCCCCGCTCTGGGGCCTTGCCCGCTCGGGGGCTGACACCGCGCGCCTCGCGCCCTGGCTCGGCCCCGCTCTGGGGCCTTGCCCGCTCGGGGGCTGACACCGCGCGCCTCGCGCCCTGGCTCGGCCCCGCTCTGGGGCCTTGCCCGCTCGGGGGCTGACACCGCGCGCCTCGCGCCCTGGCTCGGCCCCGCTCTGGGGCCTTGCCCGCTCGGGGGCTGACACCGCGCGCCTCGCGCCCTGGCTCGGCCCCGCTCTGGGGCCTTGCCCGCTCGGGGGCTGACACCGCGCGCCTCGCGCCCTGGCTCGGCCCCGCTCTGGGGCCTTGCCCGCTCGGGGGCTGACACCGCGCGCCTCGCGCCCTGGCTTGGCCCCGCTCTGGGGCCTTGCCCTCTCGGGGGCTGACACCGCGCGCCTCGCGCTAGGGGCACAGGCACTCGCAGCCGTGCCTGTCTCCTTGACCCTTCTCTGGGTCTGGTTGCCTAGCTAGGCCTAACACCGCCCTGATGGGCCGGGGTCTGTAACCCCACACACCGCGCCTCCCTGGCGCAATACGGTGCCTCCTTGGCACCGACAATAGTGCCCCTGGCACTGTGCCCCTACTGGGCACTGGGAACCCCCAAGCTGTGGGGGAGCTCCCGTGAGGCCTCCTCGCTCCCCTACAGCCTCACCCGGTCCTCCGGAGCAAACTGTAACTTAAACTCCAGCCCTCTGGCTGCAACATAAACAGAGGCTCCACACACCTAACAATAACTCCAAGCCCTGCCAGGGCTCTCAGTCTTACCTCCCGTCAGGGTGATCCTGTTCCCTGCATCATCGCAGCCTGTTAGTGGGGTTAAGGCTGCGACCACCAACTCAGGCCACTCAGCTCGAGCCGCAGAGCTCCTGCTCCTGCGGCAGCCAGAAGGGAACTGTGAGTCAGGCTCCGGCCTAAGCTGTTTATAAAGGCCTGGCCCTGCCCCCTTCTGGCCATGTGACCCACTTGGTTGCCCTGGCAACCAGGCACCTGAGCTGCCTGGGTGATTGACAGCTCTGCCAATCACCCTCACAATCATGGGGCACCTATGTGACTCCGTGACAAGGTCCAACCCCCTGCCCTGGGCAGGAGAGAAAACCAGTCTCAAATGACCCCAGCCAGGTAGACGTCAAGCCTCCTCTTAAAGACCCCCAGGCTAGAAGCCATCACCACTTCACTTGGAATTTGGTTCCAGATCCAAGCCACCCTGACTGTGAAGTAGTGCCTTCGGGTGTCTAGTCTAAACCTACTCTCTAACAACTTATGGCTATTATTCCTTGGTACCCCGGGGGGCACTAGGAGGAACAAGGTCTCTCCCAAACCCTTCTGGTCCCCCCTAGTGAGTTTATAGACAGCCACCAGGTCCCCCCTCTGCCTTCTCTTGCAAAGGCTGAACAGGTTAAGGTCCCATAGCCTCTCTTCGTAGGGTCTGCCCTACCGTCCCCGGATCATGTGGGTGTCCCTCCTCTGGACCCTCTCAATGCTGTTCACATCCCTCCTGAAGTGCAGCACCCAAAACTGAACACAGCTGCGGCCTGACCAGTGTCGCATAGAGGGGGAGGATGATCTCCTTGGCTCTGCTTAAGATGCATCTATGGATGCACGACAAGGTACGGTTAGCCATACTGACTGTGACCTCGCATTGTCGGCCCATGTTCATCTTGGAGTCATTAATGACTCCATGATGTCTTTCTGCCACCATGCTCTCGAGAAGAGAGTTTCCCAGCTTATAAGTGTGCTGCTGATTCCTACTGCCCAAGTGCAGAACCCTGTACTTGTCAGTATTGAAACTCATCCTATTTTCATTAGCCCACCCCTGTAACCTGTTCAGGTCCTGCTGTAACCTGTCCTTCCCTACTAGCGTGCTTACCTCACCCCAAATCTTGGTATCATCAGCAAATTTAAGGCTGCTTTTCACTTCATCATCCAAGTTACTAATAAAAAAATTGAACAGTGCGGGCCCAAGGACTGAGCCCTGGGGGACTCCACTGCCCACTTCCCTCCAGGTCAAAAAAGACCCGTCTACCACTACCGCCTGAGTACGACCCTTGAACCAATTTGCAATCCATCTAACTGTGTAGGCATCAATGCCACAGTTACTTAGTTTTTTAATGAGAATGGGGTGGGAGACAGTGTCAAAGGCCTTGCTGAAGTCCAGAAAGACTACATCCACCGTGACACCTGCGTCCAATGCTTTTGTGACCTGATCGTAGAAGGCAAACAGATTGGTCTGACAGGACCTGCCCCTAATGAAACCGTCCTGGTTGCCCTTGAGCATCATCCCTGCTGCTAGCCCATCACATGTGTTCCTTGATGATCTTCTCAAAGAGTTTCCCCAGAATAGAAGTAACACTAATAGGCCTATAGTTGCCAGGTCCTCCTTCTCCCTTTTTTAAAGATGGCAGCCACGTTGGCTTTCTTCCAGTCATCTGGCACCTGGCCAGAGCACCATGAGTGCTTGTAAAGCTGTGCCAGAGGCCCCACAATAACCCCTGCCAATTCTTTCAACACCCTGGGGTGGAGAGCATCTGGACCTGCTGATTTGAACACATCTAGCCCCTCCAGAAGCTCTCTAACCTGGTCCTCACCAACCTTAGGCCTGGCAGCGTTTCTCTCGAGTCCATCTGGAATCTTGGTCAGGGAGTCCCAGTCCCTGCACAAGAAAATGGAGGCAAGAATTTGTTAAAGAGATCTGCTTTCTCCTCTGGTGCGACCACCAGATTGCCAAGCATATCCTGCAGGGTCCTCACATTACCCAGTGCCTTCTTCATTCTCCCTCTATATTTAAAAAAGGACTATTTATTATCTTTGATCCTTGATCCTAGCCCTAGCCCAGCTTACCTTGATTCAGCTGTTGGCTCCTTGCTCCCTGGTCTGCTCAATGTGGTTGGGGAGAGCTGAGGGCTGACGTGTACTGACACACGTGTGCCTTCTTCAGCATCCAAGCCCGACTGGGGGGGATTTGAATTGTTCCTCCATAATTAAAATAAAAGACCACTATATATATAGAGAGAGCAAGAGACAGAGACAGCAATCAGTTGGACAATGTTTTATAAATAGATCTACAGTGTTAAAGCAACTTGGAAGCCTACCAGTATCTCTTATCATCATAATAAAATGACTTGTAAATATCTGTTTTGCTGTTTGCCTTTGGTTTCCTTACCACAGAGCAGTTAAAGTTCCCCTGACCCCTTCACTAACCAGAATGAGGGGACAGCTGCCCCTGCAGCCACAGCTCCTGCAAGCAGGTCCCATCCTGTCTAGCATCTGAGCAAGTTGAGTGTGTGCTGTGGGGATGTGGGGTTTGCAGGAGTGGAGTGGGAAGAGGAGTGGGGGGATGTGGGTGGCTGTGGAGGAGCGTGGGGGGGCTGTGGAGTGTGTACACAAGGGCTAGGGGGCCTGAACCTTAAAGCCTACCTGCTTCTCCTGCGGCAAGGTTGAAGGTGGGGGAGGCAAGCTTCTGGCAGACTGAGCAGTCCCTGAGCTGTGGAGGACCCTGGAGCTTTCCTCCATAGTGGTGACACCCCCCAGGTGGCACCCTCCCACTGGCACCAGGCCCAGGTACTCCAGGGAGACACCACCACCATGGAGGGAAGCACCGCGCCCCATGCAGCTCAGGGGCTATGCAACCTAGTGGCAGCTCATGCAGGCAGGCTCAAGGAAATGAGATTGGTCAAACAAGACCTACCCGCAACAAACCCGTGCTGGCTGTCCCTTAGAATGTTAGCCTGGGCCAGTCCCTCAAGGATGGCCTCCTTAATAAACTTTTCTAAGATCTTCCCCAGGATAGAAGTCAGGCTAATGGGCCTGTAGTTAGCCGGATCCACTCTCCTCCCTTTCTTGAAGATCGGCACCACATTGGCCTTCTTCCAGTCTTCGGGCACTACACCAGAGCGCCAGGAGTTTTCAAAGATCCTGCAGGAAGGCAGATTCCAGGATTTAAAAAAAAAAAAAAAAAAGAAAAGATTAGGCTCCTTGCTGCTTTTTTTTTTCTTCAGTCAAGTCTGTCTGCACAAGCTGCTGTCAGGTCACACAGCCCTGTGCTACACAGGGCCTGGTGCTTCCCTCTGTGGTGGCAGCTCCCCACAAGAACACCCAGGTTGGGTGCCAGCAGGTGGGTGCTGCCTGGGGGGGTGCCATCACCGCAGAAGGAAGTACCGGGTTCCCCTGCAGTTCAGAGACCACACCAGCAGCTTGCCGCCCGCCACTGTGGGAGAGGCAGGTAAGATCTAGCACTCCGTGCACCGTCCCTGCCACCTTCCCACCATATGGGACTGCCCAGGAATGGATGGCTTGCCCCTGGAACAGAGCAGCAAGATGGCAGGAGGGTGGCTAGGTGTACTAGTGGTAGGAGAAGACACTGGGGATGGTGCATGGGGCACTGGATTCCCACCAAGTCTGAGATTCCCCAAGCACATCAGCTCCCAGTGCCCCATGCACCATTGCACTTTGTTAAATAGCAAACTAAAATACCTTAGATGGGTTTTACCTTGCTACATAACAAAGTCATTTAAAGCGGAATATACCACGAGTGTGTAAAGAGCAACGCCATTAAAGCAGAATATGCCATTGACTGTGTAAATAACAATGCCATGAAAGCCTTGCAAAAGGGCAATTAATCCACCTTAAAGGCCAATTTTGCTGTGTGTACCCTAGAAGTGCAGTAAAACACTGGAACAGGTTACCCAGAGAGGCTGTGGAATCTCCATCCTTGGAGGTATTTAAGACCTGGCTAGACAAACCCTTGGCTGGGATGATAGGATTTGGGATGGCCCTTCTTTGAGCAGGGGGTTGAACTAGATGATCACCTGAGATCCCTTCCAACCCAAATTTTCTATGATTCTATGATACTTCTAATTTGGGGGCTAGTAGCATAGTATTTGTGGAAAGTGCCCCATAAGGTTCTAATGGATTTTTTGAGAGAGGGAGAGAAATAGTCACTTTCCACACATGGTAATATTTCAAATTATTCATACTTATTTCATATATGTGCTTTGATTAATATATAATCTATCGCATTTGCTCTTCTGTTGTAAAAATGTGAATTCTCCACATACATCTTTACCAATTCATCCATTAGGCATTCTGAATTTATTCATTCTGCAATACATTTCAAGATGCATCATCCTTCTTCATTTAGTTTCTTTTCATATAATGTTGCTGTGGGGATTCCCTATATTCTGTTTACACCATCTTCATTATCATGGATGTCAGTGCCACCAATTCTAGCATTAAAATAATTTATTTTTAATCATCTCAAGAGCATTACATAACAATCCCCATTTCTGCATTGGATCTTGATGTGAATGGTGGGAAATAAACTTTAATAAGAATCAAGAGAGGTTTACAAGGAAAGTTTAATGAGGACTACTAGCAGGTGGTTAGAGTTTATTTCAGTTCCTAATACCTCAATCAGACTTCTGTAACCAAGCCTTGCTTCAGCCACCAATTAGTTCTATCATTCCATCCATTGTTATAAATGAAATAAATTCAGGAATTCACATAATCTTCCCATACCATGTCTCTTGTAAATTCAGAGCATCAAAATCATTCACAATAATTATCCACAATGGGTCAGATCATTTGTTTGATAACCCAGCTATGTTCCAGACCAGAAGACCAGTCTCACCTAGGGATGTAGCAATTTGCTTTTCCTTAGGATCTAGTCAGTCCCTTGAGTCCATGTATACATGAGTAGGACAGTCACTGGTACCAACCAAAGCCCTTCACTATTATGCTCCATACTCTGGAGAGGTAGGGAATCTTCCTTACTTACTATCCCATTAAGAAAGTAATTGGTTACCCCAGCTATACCAGATGTGTAACAGAAACTCATAAAATTAACACTCACAGGGAGGTATCTAGCTGACCCTTTCAAGGATTTAACTCTGAATACATAAATAACTTTATTTTCCAATAGCTGGAAAGAGGTTTTAAATCTTTTTGCTAAAAACCATGAAAGTCTCGGTTACATATTAAAAAGTTCTCACTTTTATGTGGATAAAAATTGAGTAATAAAATATTTTGCTCTTTTAGCCTTTTATTTCTGTCTCTAATAGAGACATGTTTAATAAAAATAGAGGAAGAAGTTTTTGGTTACTGGATTCTGAATCTGTCACTTTATCAAGTGTAATGAAATCCTCACTATTCAGGGTTTTATCATCATTAGGGCTATTCCTTGCAATGTCATTGTTTATCAGTTTTCCATCAACTGTCTTAAATAAAATACCATGTGCTTCTAGATGTGATTTTCAAATCACAGATTAATTTCTTAATTGCTGTTTATTCATTTAATTTTTAATATTATATAATATGTCTTTCTTAATTTCCTTTACTCATAGCAGCTACTGAACGCAAGAGAAATACTTCGGGGATTGATGGTGTGGGATATCCTTATTGCCTTTATTTTCCCATGGTAGGGCTGTTTCACATATCCAGGCATAGGCGACATGTACGTAGGCATGTGGGGGCACATTCCCTGCCTGAAATTGACCCTCGCCAGCTGGGGAGTGGGAGCACCGGCCAGTGCCCCACCCCCAAGAAGTGGTGGTGGCACTTCTGAGGTCAGCAATCAGCTGCTGGGCGTCTCCCTTCCTCCCCCCCCCAAGAGCCAGGAGGCACCAGTTGCCCATGTATCCAGGACTTGTCACCTGAGAGGACAGACCCAGGCAGTGAGTTAGAACTGTTAAAGTAAGGGATAGCTTCAGATTTGATAAATCTATATTAAAATTTACTTTACCCACAGAACCTATAGTTGGTAATGTGGTAGGTTTTCCTCATCATTGATTTTTTTCCCCCAGTATCTCAATTTGTCTGAATTGTGTCCCTGGAATTTTAGTGGGGGTACTATTGGGTTGAAAAGAGGTTCTTTGTAGGCCTTTTTTAACAATACATTTTGTAATTTTTAGCTGTGTAGACAGATCTTTACTTACTAACAGCAACTGCATAGAGACACAGGGTCCTTCCATTATGGGTGGGTTAAAGATCAGATTTGCAATGGCAAAAACTCTCCGTTATAAATCTATTACCCAAACTTAAGAATTCTTTTGTTAAGTTACACTGAATCTGGCTGATAAATAGGTGTTGAAATCCTCCCCCCCCAAGTATTGCACAATAAAATAAAATAAAATACATTAAAAGTTACATAAATTATCAACCCTTAAAAACAGACCAGATCAAACAAAGTAAACATATTTCAGACTTCTACAGTGGCCAGGACCTTTTGGTTGTCACCTGTAGGCTGCTGCCAAGGCAGCAGCAGCAGTTTATGTAGGTTGGGGGGAAATAGTCCAGCTTACTGGATGGAGACAGTTCCTCCAACGGAGTCACAGCCAGACTCCTTTCTCCAGTTCCCTTGCCCTCTCTCATGGTGCGCTTAGGCCTGCCTGTCTCTGCAAATGTCTACTGTCACTTGCAAAAAGAACAAAAAGGCTCTTCTCAGTGTGGCACTACATTGACTCCTGGAAGCAATTCATGAATGCAAATCTTTGCATTAAGCATAACTGTGAGATTACGAAGCCAAGCTAGTTAGAAAAGAAGCATTTCCAAAACCACCTGGGATTTTAAAAGGGGGGTACAATTCTAGTCACTGTGATGTGTGGGAAATGGAGTGTAGATACATGAGTAGCTGTGCCAACACAAGGGAAATTTTACTGGCAAAACTTTGTAGTGTAGACTGGACACACACAGCAGCAAACTTATACTTAGGAACAGGTTCTTGATGTCATTGTCTAGCTGGCCAGGGACAGACAAAAACTCTCTCTCCATTTGCATGGTAGCATTAGACTCTCTTATAATACTAGTCTCTCTGTACTCAGAGAAGTTTTGGGACTTTTACTCTTGTTCTGTCCTGAGTAGTGCAGGTTAGAAAACAGAATTTGCATTGCAGGGGAAATTCCACCAATTCAACATTGAGCATCTGTCTGCATCAGAATATAAAACACAAATGTTTTCTGATTGGAAAAAGATTAAATTCAGAAACATGTTAATCATGTCAACATGTTATAATAAGAAATATACAATATTAAAATTAATATTTTCATATTATATGAAGTCAAACCCAAATGGAATGGATCAGTACATTTGAAGCTCAGTATCTGTTTTTTAAACCTATTGAAGCATTTTGACAGCAAAACAAGAAGAAATGATCTGAGCAGACTACAATGAAACAGCGTTTTCTGATGAAAAACTACTTCTTCAAAAAGTGACAGCCAGCTTTAGTCCAGAGAAGCAGCACACTGAGGAATTGCACCCCCGGCTAGTTAATGCAGAGCTTAGGCAAGCTCTAGATCAGAGCTAGTAAACCAAGGGGAGCCATTTCTTCCATTTTAATGAAAGTAATGAACTGTGCAGTGCATATTTGATGGGAGCAGTGCTGGGACATTGCGTTTGCCTGAAATAAAACTTCTCTAGTGTTCCTTCTTTTGAGACAGAGTAGCCACATCCAAGCCCTGCTGCAGGCATAAATAGCACAGTCTGGCCTTTAATATCTAACTGCACTGTTGTGTCTAATTAGTCTGAACAGTGGTCAGTACAAAAAGAGCAGAGATCAATCTGGAAGGAGATAGCAGAGATTGCTGTGTAAGCCTCTGAAAAATCTCATACACATGCTTAAAGGGAGTTAAGCGTTTTGCGAAGACTACCCAATTGCATTTATTTCAATTCTTCAATCTACAAGTCAATCCGAGCATTAGAACTGGAGTGTGATCTTACACTATAACTCTGTCTAAGGGTACATGTAGACATTACACTTAGATTGACTTAACTAGGGTTAGGTTGATCTAAGTGCTGGACTGTACATACATTCAGGAAGTTTAAGGCAGAAAGATGGCCAGGCTGATCTAACTTAGTTCACCTGAAGAGATGTACTAAATTAGGGCATTTGTACACATGCATGTGCCATAGTAGCAGGTGATTTGAAAAGTGCTCGGTGCTGCGGCGCATGCAGTTGTATAAGCAGGGGAATACACGTCAGTGCTGAGAAAATGACGGCGGTGCACTTTTGAACTAAAACACATCGGAAGTGCTTTAGTTCAAAGGTTTACTCCTGCTTTAGTTCAAAATTTTACTCAAAAGTGCACCACCACTATTTTCTGTGTGCTGATTTGCATTTTGCTGCTTATGCAACTGCATGCAGTGCACTGCAGTTCACATCAGTGTGTGAGGCACAGACTCAATTGAACAAGTCTGCTCCAAAGTGGCAGATCTCCAGTGCAACACAGGATGAAATGTATGTGTATAAATGCCCTTAGATTGGTACAGGTTAGCCCAATCTAGTGAACCCGTGTACATGTTTGGAGAACAGCTCCAGAGCTGAGAAAGCCCAGTCACTTGCCCCAGCTCTAGATTTGCACTTTCCTACCCCTGTCCCTACAACCATGACCGGGCTATTTTTAGTCCTCCAAACCATGCCACCCCCCTACCCTACCCAACCCAGGATGGAAAACCCCTTTGTGGAACCACCAACTCGCCAGCAGGCCTGCCAGCCCTCCCTTCCCCAATCCCATCTGCCCTTCCCCCAACCCAATTTACTTAGATCATGTTCCTGCAAATGTATGCACCAGCAGAATCCAATCTAAGATCACATGACTTAAAGTAAGCCAAATAATCATAGTTTGAGTCCTGGAAATGTCTGCACATAACCTTAGAAATATGCCCAATTTCCATGACAATTTTATGCAAATATTTAATTGAATTTTATTTATGAACTGCTGCCTCTTTCTGTTTGCAAGCTGTCCACAAAAATATTTGACCTTTTTTTAAAAAAAATGAGTTGCCAAGTAATTTCTTGGTCTGTAGCTTACTCACAAGTAGCAGTCTTCTGTAAGATTCCAGTATCTGAAATATGATTAGACAAACAGGTAAGAGAATCTTTTCTTCCTAGGGTATGATGAACTCACTTCTCAATAGTTGCTCTTCTCTGTGAATTCTTGTTACAAAATATTTCCTTATAAAAAATACCCTTTTAATATTTCATTCATGTAGTGAATTCATTCGCTGGAATCTTTGGAGAAGAAAATACAAAAAGGAATGGGATACAGTGAGTGCAAATCTGATAAAAGATTCAAGCAGATTCACGCATGATCCAGCAGAAAAAGCCATTAGAGAACAAACATTCCTGACACAAATCTCAGCTCAACTTCTAGGCACTGCCTATCCTCATAAAGTCAGGAGTCGCCAGTGTTGGAGGGGCTCTTTTGCTTTGGCCAGTTCTGCATCAGCTGTGTAAGGGAAGCTCTGGCTACTTTAAGAAAGAAAGGAAGGAAGAATAAACGGTCAGTTTTCAACACGGCAAACTACAGAATGGGCTATTCCAAGGATCATTAAGTATTTTATACTTATAATGACTATATTAAACACGTAATGTATTTGCTAATGAGCTGTAAGCAGGAGTAAATATTAAGTTGCAGAGTTAGCAGATAACACAGAATTATTTAGGTTACTGACAGTACAAGGAGTGTCCATGCGTCTTAAAGACAGGGAACCAGGAAACATGGTGGCAGATGACATTCAATGTTCATAAATAAAAGGGAACCCACCCTATAAGGAGCATCTTGGGCTAGGTACAGAAATTCAAAAAGCCTGAGGCAGACTTGAATGAACTTATATGAGTTTCTCTAAGCGGACTACATTAGTTCAGAAGCTAACAGAACACAAGTTCACCCTTTCATGGGGACAGCACAAAGGCCTGCACTAGCCAAAGTCAGCAGGTTGGGGGCACCTCTGCATGCCACCTAGCATCCTAGAGACAGCCAAGGACA
Organism: Crocodylus siamensis; assembly: GCF_052110815.1. Classification (NCBI taxonomy): domain Eukaryota; kingdom Metazoa; phylum Chordata; order Crocodylia; family Crocodylidae; genus Crocodylus; species Crocodylus siamensis. The sequence continues at coordinate 54,839,317 of NC_143400.1, read as the reverse complement.
GCTGAATGTAGCCAAGTGACAGGCCACCTCTGATTGGCTGCCAGACACCCCCAGCCCCCTTCCAGGAGAGCCCCAGAGTGGGTCACCATGGCATGCTCCCCCTCCCCACCAGCCAGGTTTGCTAGCATGCTGTGGTGACCCATTCTGGGGCTCTCCTACAAGGAGGCTGGGGGGGTGCCCAGCCACCAATCGGGGTGGCGCAGCCATGCCACAAAAGGAAGGATTGGGCCCCTCAGGTTTCTGACAGGTAGCAGGTGCCAGCAGCCCTGTGCCATATGGAGGAGAAAGGGGCACTCCACAGACAGAAGAATCAGGCATCTCAGCGTTTCGGCAAGTAGTGGGCACCTGGCAGCAAGCACCTGGCACAATTGCAGGAACTGTGCTGGGGGCCCTGCTGCCACCACCTGCAGTTCACCAGAGCATCCTTCCTTCTATAGAGCACCATTCCACCCCCTCATCCTGCCCCCATCCCACCTACGGATACTGTATGAGGACAGAAAAAGACTGAGTTACAGACACCCTCTTCTCTACTTCTCCCTGAGGCTGACAGCTTGCTGCAGGCAGGAGACAAAACTAGAGACAGAGGCTTTGCTGGTTGGCTCTGTGATAGCCTGGGGGTGGGGTCCCACTGCATGCCTGGCTGGAGCAGCTGAGCCTGGCAGTGTTCCAGTGGGCCTCCCTGCAAGGAGGCCTAGCAGGGACCTGCAAAGGAGCCTCAGCTTCCAGTGGACAGCAACTTTACATGAATTGATATGGGATCTGGTACAGAAGTTCGATAGAGCGGTCTAATGTAAACCAATGAAGTCTGATATCTCATTGATCCAGGTCTATCTTAGGCTGCATTCCACCTTTTTTAGACCAGTCTATGTAACCCAGACTTTAAGTCCCTTCCAGGTATAGACTAGTTTCTGATCACTTATACCAGTTTGTGTGTAATGTCTGTACCTGGTCTTGGACTACTCATACACATTGGTGGAATTGTAGGCTAAAATGTAATCATTTGGGAGATATAGGCATGTTCAATGCTCAGTATGAACATTGTGCTCAATGTTCAGCCTTCAGCAGTAGTAAATGGATGCACCATGCTGCTCAAGATTGAGCTAGAAACCAATATTCAACCACTGTTTGCAAAACATCTTTCTCTTAAACCTTCTATACATTTATCTACATTTGGTTGCCTTGCTGCACAAGAGATACAGAAGAACAGAAAAAGTTTCAGAAGATACAAAAGATAAAGTTTCAGAGATACAGAAGAACAGAAAATGTATGAAGCATATACAGTATAGAAACATAGAAGTATATAAAATAAAGACTGTGTTAGAGAAGTTAAACTGGATCTTCTTTTTACCTTCGCTAGCAAAATAGAGGTTATTTAATGAAACAGAGATGACATATGAAGCTCATACAAGGAACTAAGTTTCCCCCTATGATACAATGAACTTGTGAAGTTAATTGCTGCAATGTGGCAGTGAGACAAAGAGGCTAAGATTTAAATAGGAAAAGAGTTGGACTCATATGGATCAAGAGGACATTTGCAGAGAGATATTTTTATCCTCTCTAATGGAAAAGGCAAACTCTCATACTCAGAGCATAAACACACTGCTATCTGGTGAATGTAAGGAAGAGACTTCTCCAGAATTGCACTGACCACTGTCAGAAACCAGATGGACTAGAGTACTGATCTAGCCTGTTGCGATCATTCTTGTTGTCGGGGAAAACCGAAGGATCGGGCCCCAAGGTCATGGTGGGCCGGGGTGGCAATTAGATACGGACAGGTGGGATTAGCGGCGTAGAGTCTGGAGTCAGGGACTCGGAGCGGATTGAGAAAGAACAGGTGAGTTTATTTGACTTACGTTTCAGGCGTAGGTAGAGAGGTCTTCAGTTACAGTCTGGAACACAAACAAACAATTAACAACGGCCCACGAGGTTCCGTCTGAAGACCTAGTCCCAGGGCTGGTCAACAGCTCATAAATGGGGATCACAAACAATGAAACGAACTGTAACACGGTGATGATGAACCGTGTGACGCCAGTCCACAGCAATGGACAAATCGGGTGGTCGAATACGAAAAGCCGAGGTCGGAAGATGAAGCAGCGGAGACGTCAGTTGGAGGGATGAGCAGAGTCGTAGTTGGTGAAGAAAGCCGAGGTCGATGATCCGGAACCGGGTTAAACAAAGTCCAAAGGGTGATCCGAAATCGTAAGCCGTTAATCAGTTCAAAAGGTAAGTCAGGAGCCAGATGAACGTAGTCAAAAACCGCAATGCAATGAGTAATACGAAGAACTAAGCCACAGAGCCAAAGGAGGAGATCAACAGGCCTTGAAGCCTGACTCACAGACAGTCCCTGCAGCAGCAGCCTCTGTCTCCCATCCACGCAATCTCCCCACACACACCACCCCGAGGGAGGGGCTCATAGAACTTTTATATCAATTTGGTAGCCAATCAACGTGCTCGCCGCAGAGAAATTTCTAGTCCGAGTACCTCATGTCAGGTTCTGACTGAGCATGCTCTCAGTCAGGAGCTGACACAATCCGAGCATGCCTGTGGGGAAAGTAGGTCAACAATGATTGACAGCTCCGCAGGTCACCCAGGGGGCAAGGACTGGGTGAGCCTTGGAAATTTCCACTCACAGCTTCAAACCGCGCCTGTCAGTTTAACCTCTTCTGTACTGGCAGCACATACTCAAAAAATTTCCATGACACTTGTATTCCATGTTTGGAGACTGTATGGGACAGGCAGAAAAAAAATAACAATAGTAGCCCTGCTAGCTAATATTCTCACAAGATTTGGTGCCCATTTTCCATTGAAATCTAGAGCACAAGTTTAATAGAACAGAAAAAATAACCAACAGTTTCTGACTTTCTCTCCACCTGCTCAGTGGACTTCACTAACGTATGGCCTCTGCCCATTCCACAAAATCAGAAATAGTTGGCAGAGACACCCCTGGAAATTTACCTTAATCATAATGTTTTATAAAACAGAGAAAGTTAAAAACTTCTTGCAACCTATGAAGCACTTAAACTGCCTCTGACTGCATTTCAGTTCCTTTTCAGGTAAACAAGCGATCCCTGAAATTTTTCAAATAGCAAAAGCATTAAAAATTCTAACTGTTTTCTATCAATAACACAGCAGCAGCACCATTTTCATGCACCAATGAGGTTAACAAGATATGCATGTATGTCCCCATATGCCTTTGGCTTTCCCTTTTGTGATGAGGCAAAATATGTGGATTGTCACAAGCTGTGTTCTTATTTCTCTAATTCTATGTTAGATCTGATGAGAAGGGATAGCTACACACTTGTCATCCTTTTTCAAACACTCACTTCTTTTATCCCAAGGCCCAGATGCCTTTCATTAGATTATGTTTTCTCTATACCTTTGATCTTTCCCTACAAAAGGCAAAGTGCTTGGTTGTACAGGGTTGTACAGAAATTCTTAGCAAAGTGCCTCTAAAAAACTGTCCTCTCCCCCCACCCTCTCCTCCATCTTGGTTTTTTATGTCCTCTTGTTCTGAAAGAACCTAGCCGTAGACTACCGCCATGAACATTTTGGATGAAAAGTAAACATTTTCAAAAGAGCTTCTCACACTGAAAATTCCCTTTCCCTCAGATAACCCCAGGGCAGTAATGGGATCTTTTTATGTATTCCTGCTTGTCTTCTCTTGCATCCATTAAATCACTAGATCAAGGGTTCCTGGACTCAACTTGTGCAATCATATCATGCTGTTTTCTTAATTTAAAATGCTTGTCTTCACTCCACAGAGTCTAACACTTCATCTGTTCATTGCAACTCTCCTTAATTCATGGAGTTGATTAAGCATTTTAAAAATACATATTAAATATTCATAAGGATCATTATTCCCCTTCCCCTCAATTCTAACTCTGGGGAAATATAAACAGCTAGTAAGGTTGATTAGTGTAGCCATACAGGTGTTTTCCCCCTACTAGCACTGGAATTATTTTAACTTTTCACTGGGTCAGACTAATATATTTGATCATTTCTATGCCATTTGTTTTGGGCAGCATGCCGTCTTTGGGATTTTATTGGACATGTAGTCAAGTGAATTCTATAAGCTGTAGTGCCTCAGGATCTAAAGCTATAAATAGCAGCATAATAACAATTTGCTTCCTTCTGGGAAGCTGATTATTTTGTAATGTGGGTTGTGGCAATTAATAGAGCAGTCACTGCAACGCAAGTACTATTTTTTACTAACATAAGTGTTCCCTAATCACCAGCTGATATGGATTAGATGATGAAGTATGGATTAGATGATGAAGTGTGTGCAAAATGGAAGAGAATTCACAGTAAGAAATCCAAATATTATGTATTTGACATACAATTCCAGTTCATTAAGGAATGTTTTCCAATACTAACAAAACCAGAAAATTCCTTACAGATCAACCACTCCCCTCTGACCTCACTATCCTTGTGCTCAAGGGAAATCTACCTAACACCTTTAAAAGACAAACTTGGGAACCAAAATTCATAACCTGGCTGGACACTAAAAACCAAGGACTAAACATTGATAACAGTATTATGTCACATTACATTTTACCCAAGCCCTGAATTCTTTCCACACAGGAAAGGTGAGAATGACACTCCTTCCTTCTGATAGACCTTGATCTCCCAGGAATCAGCTGCTTCTCTTCTGCTAATTGTGGGGGGTAGTGAGAGAAGTTATGTTTGTCATGCTACTGACCCCTTGAAAGCACTCTACAGCCGTGCCCTGACAGAAGTGCACAACTGTAGAGTGCATTAGAAGTGCCCAATCATGGGACAAATTAATCCTCAATTAATGAAAGCACCTGCATTAAATTCAGTTATTCCTGCCCCTGGTACTGTCTTCAGGATGTAAGGGAGGGAGTGGGGGGAGGAGAAGGAGCGCTGTCTGGGTTTTGCCCAGCCTGGCACTGGAGGGTGGAGTAGGTGGATTGGTGCCCCCACCATGGGCAAGTCACTTCACCTACCCGACCCACAGATTTCTTCTATCTGTTATATGAAGATGATGATACTGACCTCCTATGTAAAGAACTTTGAAATGTACTGATGGAAAGTAGAATATTTTGTTATTATTCACCTGTATCCAGAAAGGTCTCTGAAACCAGCTTTGCAGAGGTGAAAGCATAATATAGAAATATTGTTTGAGTTATTCTATTTCCAGTGAGCTATCATTGCTGCTTACCAATAAGCGGTCACGGGAAAGGTTGCCTGCCTTTAGGAAACTGCTACCTGTGACAGACAGACAGACAAAAACAAAACCAGTATAAATTAACAAATATAGTTTTACCATTGATTCCTTTAGGGATATTTTCCATCAGATTGTATGAAATTTATCCCAGTTCAGAAGTTTCCATCATCTGTCCAGTACTTTTTTATACCAATGTAATGCTGTTTACACTAGTGTAAACACTTTATGTCCATGCCCTGACTCTCCTCAAGATTACAACAGTCATTAATAAGTATAATGTAACTCCATTTATTCCATTGGAGTTTCTTCTGATTTACACCAGTGTGCAAGGAGAGTTAAGTCCTTATGCCAGTGGTTTTCAACCTTCTTTCACTTGCAGAACCCTAAAAAATTTTGAATGGTGGTATGGACCCTTTTGAACTTAAGTGTGGGTATCCACATACTTTTAATTTACCATGGTCATCTTTTGCGGACTCCCAGAGATCTGTGGACCACAGGTTGAATATCACTGCCTTATATGAATAAGGAGTAGCATGCTAGTAACAGTGCTTGCTTTCCTGTTAATGTGGGGCTAGAAGGGTTCTCTACTGTCATTTAACACTTGAACTCCACTGAAAGTGATAGCAAGGAAAGACACCGTTTGTTACCTTTTTTTAGGAACTTTTTAGAAACTAACCCAAAATCAATGCCTCACAAATAGTACAGCCATTATAGCCCAGTATTTGTTTCTGGCCTATATATATCTTTTACCAGTCACTAGTGTTGTATCTTAATACCAGTCTTTTGTCATGTATTCCATGTACTTAGAAACTGATAAACATTTTATTTTTAGTTTTTGCAGTCACCACAGCTCCAGTTTGAACTGACTGCACAAGGGTCCTCCCTTTCCAGGCTAAATCTATGTCTAAATTGATGTTATTAGATTAATAGATCCTGACCTGAGATTCAAACAAGGATGGTCATTTAATTACATGTATGCTCATCCCCAATCAAACTGAGCTCCGTTCCCAGATGGGGGTTTCTAGCTGTTAGTGTTGTAGAAATAAAAAATCAAAATCAAATGGTATATCAAAAAAGTTCAATATATTTCCTTCTGTTTCCATACTCGCAGATAAAATCCAGTGGATGCGGCATAGAGGACAAAAGCCACATTACATGGATATAGTTGCACATTAAAATTATATGACAGTTTATCCAATAACTACACATCCACCTGTGAGATGATGCATCACTATTATTATTCCTATAATAGGTCCTAGAGGTCAGAGCTGCAACTGGGGCTTTATTGTGCTAGGCGCTGTATAAATCAAACAGGGTAAAAGTTCAACTCCTAGGCTGATACTGCATAGTACCTGGTGGGGGTTCTTTATTTAAACCACAGCTAAACCCACTGTAGTCAAACGTGGGAAGGAGAATCTCAGTTTAGCTGACTTAAAAAGATGGAGTCTACCTTAATTAGCTTTGAGTCTATAAATGAAGAAACCTGTCTATTGTGTATAGACAAAAGCAGGCATTCATTGAGTCTGCAAATTCCACAAGCATTTCTGCTGAACATATACACACGTGTATGTTATCCCAGCACAAGAACAAACAAACAGCTAATCTTTTTAACTAATCATTGCCTGGGGGTATCCTGTCTAATCACCATTCCTGTACCAAATGTATATGTTTTAATAATCATTTTTCAAAATAAACTATAAATAGCTTAGAAAAGGCCTTTTTAAAAATATGTTAAAGATATATTTTCTTTGCAAACATTCTTAAATTAAAAAATAATCCCCAGAATACATGCATCAAAGACTGTGGGGCATAAGCAAGTTCTGGAAGTCCACCACCTGGTTTTTTCACTGTGACATTCATACAAAACTCCACTGATATTAATGGAGCTCCATTTTAATCAGTTGTCAGTTCAAGCCTTCATCTTGCAAACAGATCCAGATGAGCTCACCTTTCCACCTGCACAGGCCAGCATACTAATTCAGATCACAGACATGAAATCCTGTCCCTGCTCAAGTCAAATGGAATTTTGCTTTCAAGAAAAGCAGAGTTTTAACCCAATTAGTTTGTAGTGTTTCTGTCATGTACAAAATGTCTGGCTGACTGTTTACTGCCACAAAATTGGCAGTAATCAGTAGTTTTAATTTATTAACCATATATTTTGTTTTAAGAAAAAAAACCATATTTGCAGTTTTTTATTTTAGGACAAAATATGGATTAATTACAGCCTGGTCAAGATCTCATAAATGACCTTCATTTCACAGGTGGCTGGAAAGCAGTTAGTCACGAGGAGCAGGATTTCTGTGGATTTCCAAGGCCTTGTAGGAGGAAACATTCATGCTTGCAAAACTACTTTTATCCCCTCACTAACTTGAAGACTAGCCTGTTAACTTTGGTTTACAAAATAATTTGAAGGTATAGGCATATATAATGAAAGGACTATACTCATTCATTCTCTTACATGTTATACTTCCACAAGGAACAGGGCTTATAACAAATTTTAAGTAGGGAAAAACCTTTGCCATGCATTAGGAGGAAGAATGGTCAGAAATTTCCCATCACCACATCTTTTTTTCCCCAAAAGTAAACTTGATTTTTGGTGACTTTCTTTTTTTTATGGAAAGAGAATTTTAGGGGAGTTTATGAAAAACAATGTTTAGTGTTATACAAATAGGTGTATAGGTTACAAACACAATAGGTCTGAGTTCTGTTTTTTCTTTTGTTCTGTTTCGACTAAAGTTTTTGAAATCCTCTGAAGTAGAGAGGCCCAAGTATGATATACTACAGACTTCTAAAGCACTAAAGAGAAATACTGCAAAGGTTCTAATGGACATAGGCTTGAGGCCCACAGGGCTCATGCTTGTGCAGTCCATGACAACTGCTCTGCCTTGAGGTATTTTCATGCTATCTTTAATGCCACTCCACGACTTCATAATAAATATTTCTGTCCCATTTCTTCTGCTTCTCTTTTCTTACTCTCCCTGTCCTCCTCCTGCTGTTGCAGCTCTCTCCCAATGGCTTCCCATCCTAGTTCCTGCTGATCTAAAACTGCTGGCAGGCAGAGATTGGTTTTAAAAGCTGAGGTTTTTTTCTCCCTTACATCAACAGTGATCACAGCTGCAAGTATGCAACCCATGGAGGCTTTTAACTTCAATTTTTATTAGAAATGTTAAATCGGGAGCAATAACCCCTCCCCCCCCCAATTTAATAGTTTAAGAAAAAAAGGAAGTTTAAAGCCAGCATGGTTGTGAATGAGCAGTACTGAGAGTGGAAGTGCTAAATATTTGGTCTTTAAATGGCTGTGATCTCTCCTTCCACTAAAGATGGGATTTTATGAATATGATGCTATGCCACAGGATAGGAACTCCCATTGATGGGGCAGACATAGCCAGTTTTCTGGCCATGTTATCACTCACAGTCCGCTTAAACAAATCCACACCCGCTGCAAAGTGACCACTCACAGAAGGCAACAGACACATGGGTTCTATTTAAAATCCAAATGTTATTAACAAACTTCTGCAGGTCCTGTTGTTAAAGCATATGAAGGACTTTAATGGCACTGATCACAGCCATGGTGGCATGCATCTACAACCAGTGGCAGGTTTTCAAACTAGTGTCAGGTTTTCAAAAGAACTCAGTCTGTTGTATATTTCCCTCGTGCTGAACTTTAAAATTTTAGTTGTAATTGTTATAGTAAGAACTTCTGAGTGAGATCAGCACTTGAAAATCTCTCTCATGTACTTAAATGGGAGCTGAGCTCTCATGGAAATCTGGCCAAAGCTGTTGAAAATCTGACCCTGCACTTTTGGTTTTGCCACTGGCGCTTCCAGTGGGTACACGGCCAATCTCATAAGACTGCATTAGGCCTACCAACTTCAATACCATAACGGATAATGATAAAGAATTTTAGAAAGCAGTTGAGGCTATCCCTAGCTGTATTAATGTATATGGTAATCCTTGTTCAAGCCAAAGAATTCTGCTTAGAAAGAATCACCTTTATACAGAGAAATGAAGCTCCCTTCCTCCCTACCAATAAGATTCTGAACTGAAGCATCAGCAGGTTTCTTCAAACTGGACCACAAGTCTTCCTCAAAAATCCTAAACTCTATCTTTGGAAGACCATGAATACTTTATGTTTCTGGAGAAAAGTTTTGAAAGACTTTCCAGGAATACCAGTGTTGGCCCTAGCCCCCCCCCTCCCCCCAATTTAATAGTTTAAGAAAAAAAGGAAGTTTAAAGCCAGCATGGTTGTGAATGAGCAGTACTGAGAGTGGCCCTAGTGTCCTTTGTATATAGTGAACTATATAGGTCCACTGACCTACTTTAGACATGAGACCATGCACAGTCAGCCTCTATTATAATAAAGCAGTCTTGGCAGGAAAATTTCGCCAATGTGCGATATGATGTGATATACCTATTCGAAGTGACTGACCTTCAGCTTGGTCAGCAGTACGATGGGCACGAGATTGGCAGACTTTCTGCTGAATGACTGGATGGGTGGAAGATGGACATGAGTGGCATGGCTGAAAGAGTTAAATAGGCTGAGGAGCTATGTGAGGGACTGAGTGTGTGCGCCTGAGTGAGTGTGCATGTCCGTGCTTCTGTGGAGTGCCTATGTTGTGAGGAAGTATGTATGCTGATCCTGGTTTGTTTTCTTATTGTTGAAAACTGTTGAAAGTTGCACTGTAGGTGGTGAAGTGCAACAACTGTTGTCTGAGGTGCAGTCCCTAGCTGCGACCCCTCAAGATCAGTTTAAACTCTCATCCCTGAGAACAATGCTGACAAACCAACAAGCGGCCTTGGAGGATATTAATGGTGAACTATCACCCCCCTCCCTGATTTGAGGACAGAGCCTTGAGGCTGAGGAAAGTGCTGGTGGGAGGGAGATTTGGGAAATCTTATTAGTGAATACAGAGGGAGTCTGTGTTCAGAGGAATAGCGAACCAGTTTAGTAAGCCATTTTGTGCCTGTGACAATTGGCAACAGTGCAACAAGACAGAGATCGGAGCTCCTCTTTGCTCTCTAATCTGTTTCTTTCCCAACTTGTATATATAGTCCTGTAATTGCTACTATATATAATTGTATTAATCATGTTTCATACTTACCTGTTGTTTTTGAATCTTCTCTGCCTTTGTCTAATCTGGTCCAGTTGTTGAATGGTTTGTGATAGTCTGTTGTTTTTCTTGGTGATATCTAATTAAGAATCAGCTAGTTTGAGCTAGGCCATAGGCTAATGGTTAGCTTTGGAACAGGTCCCCACCAATCAAAGAGAGCATTGGTGTAATTAGTCTAATTGAGTTCTCACTCTCAACAACCAGCACTGCCAGAGAAGGCCTGGGGTGTACATCCCATGAAATTCTTTACTAAAAATACAACTCCTTCACAGAACCTTAAGTTCACCCTCCACTGCTACCCAGTAGTAACTCACGCAAGGATAGAGTTGATTTTGTCAGGGGCTGGGGAGGAAAAGAAGGACTCTATATCAAGTCTTCACATACTAAATAGTTATATGCCAGGATGGTCAATGGGCCCCATCAGATCAGAGCGTTCTTGTGTATAGGGTCCATCTTCTAACTCTTCTCTGTCATTATTCTCAAATTTCTATACAAGAACTGCTGCTCTTTTCCCTGCATTTTTCAAGAACAATGCCTCTTCTTTCCTGCACTGAATCCTTGCCTCATGTCTCAGTAAGTCAAAATCCCTTTGACTGGCTTTTCTTCAGCACTAAAGAAGCATTTTTCTTCAAGATGAAATAGATCTGTTTCAGTAGACTCCTGTTCTCTGATAAATGTCTGTAGGTTTCAAGCATGTGATCACCTAACGTGTTGAGCAGCTGGTGAAGAGATATTTAAATTAAAGAACTATGCTGACAAGAATAAAGGTATCTGAACTGTCCAGGAAGAAAATTAGACTGGAAATTATAAGACAGTCCCTAATCATTACAGAAGCAAGGTTTTGGAGTAGTTTTCCAATCAGCCTTAGAAGGTAGACTTGGGGCAGTGGGGGCAAAAAAACCTAACTGCTTTTGAGGTGGATCTTGATAAGTTAGGAATGGATTTATATAATGCCATTACTGTGACAGTAGGGGACTAGGCTCAGTGAACCAAAGACATCCTTTCCAGTCCATTTTTCTAGGTGCAGAAAGACACTGGATCAATAAATATAGGGCCCTAATCAATTTCTAGCACTGATGCATTCTTGTAAACGAACAAAAATTAAGAAAATAAATTTCAACAGAGAGATTGATGGTCTGGGCACAGGAAGGGGAGTTTTACTGCCAACACAGACCCTAGAATAACTTCTGGCTTTGTATTAAACCTCTCACCTCAATTTCTCCACCTGTAATGTAGTGATAATTATATGTAGTCTTCTTCATAAATATCTAGCTATGTTTAAGGTCATTTATCAAATCTTCCACAAAACAGAGACATACAAATCCCCTTTCTAGGCTCCCTGGCCAGGAAAAGATTTTACCTGATTGCATAAGTGTAAAATGTATAAACATAATGCATACATTCCATATGTTTATACATAGTGTTTAAGGATGTTTTTGAGAATATCATTACAGAAAAGATAAAACAGACAGATGTATGTTGCATTCAGTTGTATATATAGAAAGATTGTGTTTATATTTAGTTTTCTCTGGCCATGGGCTCCCCAGGGTTCTTTGTAAAGAATTTTGAGGCTATTAGTTAAAAAAGCACCATAAGTATTCTTAGAATATTTGGGGTGTATTTATCATATACCTATCTGATTTGCATGGTTTGATTCACAAGCTTGGTGTCTTTGTTATGTGAAATCTACAGAATAAACATCATTTAGTGTTAAAATTATTTTGCACTATAAGTAGAACGATACTGACATATGAGCCTAGTGCAGCTTATTTCTCTACTAAATATAGATGTGAAAATATTGGCCAACATATTTAGCAATAGGCTGTAAAAAGTGATTTGTCACTTGATCTATAAAGACTAGATTAGTTTTATCAGAGTTAGAATTTTCTATAGCAAAGCAACACACCTGCTTGATCTCATGAACATCCCCATAAATCTTGAACTTCTCTTGTCTTTTTTTTCGTAGATGTAGAAAATGATTCAAAAGTGTGGATTGGCAATTTACTATCTGAGCTTTGAGTTCACAGTCAGGAAGAAACTGACTGGGAGGGATGAGTTTCAATAATGAAGTTGGTTGTTCTACTTCACTTCAAAGATACTATCACCATCAACAGTAGTTGCCTGTAACACTTAGATGTCTCAGTTTGGTAACCTTATTCCCACATTTCTCATGTTTATTATCACATCTCTGGTCATGTTTATCTGCAATGTTATTTCAATTTAGCATTTCAGTATTGCAGGGGTGAGGAGTAAATTAATTTGTTATACTGTACACTTTAAATGTAAAGAATGTTAATTATTGTCTATTTTAAACCCAATATCAAAACACCTAGAATGTAGGTAACTCAGAACTGCCCATGTGGTGGCCATGGGTTAGTTTGTGCCTCACTCCTCCACCTCCATTACTTCTGTTGCACCAGTAGCTGGAGTCTCATGGCTTCCCTTCCCTTCTGGGACAGGCAGGAGAGTGGACAGTGCAGCCCACAGTCTGGAGAGCTGGAGGCATACATGTGGTGCTGTGCGGGAGTGGGGAAGGGGAGGGTTGGCTGCTAGGGTTGTGTGAAATTTCACTGGCCATTTCATTTTGACACTGTTTTGACCCATTTTGAGGTCAAAACAGCAACACTGAAATGAAACAAAGGGCTTTGAAACAGCCTTGAAACAAAGTGAGGCTAGCTGAAACATTTTGAAAGTTGAAACATTTTGACCATAGTGCTGGGGATGGAAGTCAGTCCAGCTGGGCTGACTTCCCACCCCTGGCGTTAGATCAGGTAGGGGCTAGGAAGTTAACCCAGCTGCTCTGACTTCCCATCCCTGGCGCAAGATCAGACCGGGTCCGGCCCCATTCCCCACCCAATTCAGCGCTGGGCATAGGAAGTCAGCCCAGCTGGGCTGACACCCCAGCCCTGACCTGATCTAGCACTGGGGATGGGAAGTCAGTCTAGCTCAGTTAACTCCCCATCCCTGACCAGTCTAGCAAAACATTGAAACAGCCTCACTGTTTCAGTGAAGCAAAATGGAACAGCTGTTTCGAATTGAAATGAAATCTGATACAAAATGCTGTTCCATGGAAACCTTGAAACTATACATCAAACAGTGCAGTTCAGCAGAGGGCAGAGCCAAGAGAACAGGGAAAGAATAAGCAGCACTGATGATTGCATGAACAAGCAGTTATGCTTGTTAAATGTGGAGTCAAATCTGCCTTTAATATTGCAAAGAGCTAGACTCAGGAAGCTGTTTGCCTGCTGTTAGCAACAACAACAACTTTACTGAATCTAATTCATGCATAGTGCTTCTACACACACAGCACGGTGGAACAAGCAGGGGGAAGAGAAGCATCTGCATGTGTGGCACTGTGGCATACAATGGGGCATGGAGAGAAAGTATCCATGTGCCCGGGGAGGGGAGGTGTACCTGGGCAGTGTGCTGCCCAGGGTCCACATTGGTCTGTGTTGATGTGGCCCTCAGCTGCTTAAAAGTTGGATGGCCCTGACATAACTCACTGTGAATGCAAGGCCTATGAACTACAATAATTTCAGAAATAAGTTGCCATCCTCACTTTGAAGTTTTTTAACTCAGAGCTCTCATGTGGACAAAATGGTTTGGAGCATCCCCACCACACAGATCAACAAGTGTTGTGATGGCTGAGACTTCCCACTAAGCTCAAATTGGCTAGGGGAGAGTGAGACAGTTTAAACTTGTTGCTCTCTGTCTTCCAACTGAACTACTGAATTACCTTTGGAAAAAAAATACTGCAAAGAGATCTAGAGAAGGCATTTATTTTGGGGAACAACATGCTGAGAGTCCAAAATGAGGGAAATAGGTTCAGGAAAAAGGCTGTTTGTATGGTTACATGAGCTTGCACTACATCTGACAGCCAACTAGTATCTAGCAACTAGCTGTGAGGTTTCTACGATTCCCAGACAACCCCATTGTGAAAACTGTCCCAGCACCACATACCCTGCAAGCCTGCACCAGGCTCTAAATCTCAGTTTCAGAACCTAGAAGTTCTATAATGACTGATTATCCCAGAGCCACAGACCCTGGTGGCTTATTAGCAGCCTGTCCCTGGGATTGGGAGCCAGTACTTTCAGTCTCTACACCTCTGAGACAGTCCCACCAGATGGACTGTCCTAAGGTGGGAACCCTGTGGTTCCGGGCTAGGAACAAACATTCAAAAAGACTGAAGACTTGAATTGATTCAACCTTTGCAGGTTCGTCTAACTTGTCTAGGTTTAACTGGTTTGCAACTGCACAGGCATTCCCTCTGGACTGAAGAAATGCAACACATGCCTGCAGTGGCTCAGGGTAGAAGCCAAGGGGCACTAGAGCAGCCCTCCCTTCCCTTCTATAATGCTGAGCTGCGGGGTACACAACCACACCCCAGCAGGAAACTCTGATTAGGGAGGGGTGCAAACCCTTACCCTGTCTGCACCATCCCAGGCTTTTCCCTGCTTGCTGCCCAAGGGAAAGGAGTGTTGCCAGACCCCAGCCCTGGGATAGCACTCTGAGACAAAGGGGTGCGTGGTGGGGTGTAATGCATGCATCTGTTCATGATACTGAGCTTTTCAATCTTCCTCTCCCTGCCTCTTCAGACTGTCTGCAAACCTGGCAGGCAAGGGAGCCAGCATGGGGCGGATAACACAGCATTTCTCAGCCCATCAAAATAAAAACCTCTCTCATTAGTTTAAGCTCTTCTTAAACAGCTTTTGCCAAGGAAAGAATGGAGGGACATTACCAGCTACCTGCTAATTAGCTCCAAAAAACCCTAAACC
This sequence comes from Crocodylus siamensis, assembly GCF_052110815.1. Taxonomy (NCBI): domain Eukaryota; kingdom Metazoa; phylum Chordata; order Crocodylia; family Crocodylidae; genus Crocodylus; species Crocodylus siamensis. The sequence goes on along the minus strand of NC_143400.1, from coordinate 54,824,243 downwards.
ACACTGTTCTGTCTGCCTGTCCCAGTGAAACTGGAGAGACACACAGACAAACACCTGTCAGCATTAGCTAGCGTACCTCATGCCTAGGGTCCGTGGAGCTGGGGTCCATGCTGTAGAAGAGGAGAGGGAGGGAAGGGAGGATCCCTCCTTGAGCAACGAACACCGAAGTGGCATGGGGCAGGGAAAACCAAGGCAGATCCTGCTGTGCCTGAAGTCTCCGCTGGAGCTCTGGCTAGGAGGCAGAGGGACAGGGCCCACCCTGTATTCTGGAACAGAGAGTACAGCCCAGGGTTGCAAAGCATATGGGATACTGGGGGACTCTGTTTTAACTTAAACCAGGAAGGGGTCTAGGATAGTTTCATAGTTTCTAGGGTTGGAAAGGACCTGAGAAGATCATCTAGTCCAACCCCCTGCCATGGCAGGAAAGAGTACTGGGGTCAAACAACCTCAGCAAGGTGTACATCCAGCCTCCTCTTAAAGACCCCCAGGGTAGGAGCCAGTACTACTTTTCTTGGAAGTTGGTTCCAGATCCTAGCCACCCTGACAGTGAAGTAGCACCTCCTGATATCTAGCCTAAATCTACCCTCTTCCACCTTGTGACTATTATTCCTGGTCACTCCTGGTAGTGCTCAGGGGAACAAGGACTTCCCCAGTCCCCGCTGATCCTTCTGACTAGTTTGTAACAGGCCACTAGATCCCCCCTCAGCCTTCTCTTTTGGTGGCTGAACAGGTTCAGGTCCCATAGCCTCTCCTCGTAGGGCCTGCCCTGCTGCCCCCCCGATCATGCGAGTGGCCCTCCTCTGGACCCTCTCCATGTTGTCCACGTCCCTCTTGAAGTGCGGCACCCAGAACAGGATGCAGTACTCCAGCTGCGGCCTGACCAGTGCCGTATATAGGGGAAGGACCACCTCCTTGGACCTGCTTGAGATGCATCTGTGGATGCATGACAAGGTACGATTGGCCTTCCTGACCGCATCCCCACACTGCCGGCCCATGTTCATCTTGGAGTCAACGATGACTACAAGATCCTTTTCTGCCTCTGTACTGACGAGAAGGGAGTTCCCCAAGCTGTAGGTATGGTGCCGGTTGTTCCTCCCCAGGTGCATCACTTTGCACTTGTCAGGGTTGAATCCCATCCTATTCTCATCCGCCCACCCCGTAGCCTGTCTAGGTCTGATAGCAGCTTATTCCTCCCATCTAACATGCCCACATCCCCCCACATCTTAATGTCATCAGCAAATTTGAAAAGGGTGCTTTTTAGCCCTTCGTCCAAGCCACTGATGCAAATATTGAACAGTGCGGGCCTGAGGACCGAGCCCTGCGGAACCCCGCTGCCCACATCCCTCCAGGTCGAAAATGACCCATCCACCACCACTCTCTGGGTGCAGCCCTCCAGCCAGTTGGTGACCCAATTGACTGTGTGGGTGTCAACACCACAGTCCCCCAGTTTCTTAATGAGAACGGGGTGAGAGACAGTGTCGAAGGCCTTCCGAAAGTCCAGGAAGATTATGTCCACTGCTACCCCTGCATCTAAGGATTTGGTGATCTGGTCATAGAAGGCCACCAGGTTGGTCTGAGAGGACCTGCCGCTAATGAACCTGTGTTGGTTGCCCCTAAGCATAATCTCCCCTGCTGGCCCCTCGTGGATATGCGCCAGAATAATTTTCTCAAAAACCTTGCCCAGGATCAAGGTAAGACTAACAGGCCTATAGTTTCCCGGGTCCTCCTTCCTACACTTTTTGAAGATGGGAACCACGTTGGCCCTCTTCCAGTCCTCTAGCACCACGCCAGAGCACCATGAGTGCTCGTAAAGCCATGCCGGGATCCCACAATGACCTCAGCCAATTCCCTCAGTACTCTAGGGTGGAAATCGTCCAGACCAGCTGATTTGAATATATCCAGTCCTTCCAGAAGTTCCCTAACTAGTTCCTCACTAACCCTTGGCCTAGGTGCACCTCCCCTGGGACCTAAACAGGGCCTGGGTGGGGGGGTGACTGTTCTGGTCCCTGCTTAGGAAAATGGAGGCAAAGAAATCATTAAGTATGTTGGCTTTGTTGTCTGGTGTGACAACCAAATTTCCTAACGTGTCCTGCAGGGGCCCCACATTACCCAGAATCTTCTTTTTGCCCCTTATGTATTTAAAAAAGGACTTCTTGTTGTCCTTGATCCGGGAAGCTAGTTCCAGTTCTATCTCCGCCTTGGCCTTCCTGACTGCCCCCCTGCATCCCCGAGGAACTGCAGTATAGTCCTCCCTGATGATGGCCCCTCCCTTCCATTGGGTGTATGCCTCCCTTTTTGCTAGGAGACATTCCCAGATGCTTTTGATGAGCCATGGGGGCTTATGTACCCTCCTGCTCTCTTTGATCTGTGTTGGGATTACCTCCCTTTGGGCTTGGAGGGTCGTCTCCTTAAGGAGCAACCACTCTCCTTGGACACATGGCTTCCCTCCCCTCCAGGACTTCAGTGCTTCCCCGACTATTCTCCTTAGCTCATTGAAGTCCACCCTCCTGAAATCTAGGGCTGCTGCCTTGCTGTAGGCCTTTGCCACCTTGCGCTGAATGGTGAATTCCAGCAGGTGATGATCGCTGTCGCCCAGGTGGTCGAGCACCTGCAGCCCCCTCACCAGGTTGTCGCCGGTGGCCAGCACCAGGTCCAACAAGGCGTCTCCCCTGGTGGGGCTGTGCACCTCCTGGGTTAAATGGAGGTCCTGCATTCTGGCTAGGAACTTATGTGAGCAGTCAGACCTGGCTGACTGCTCTTCCCAGCAGATGTCTGGAAAGTTCAGGTCCCCCATGACGACCACATCTTTAGCCTTCACTACCTCTGTGAGCTGACCCAAGAATTCCTGGTCAAGCTCTTCTCCCTGGTTGGGAGGTCTGTAGTAGACTCCCACCATTAAGTCCCTTTCCCCTCGACTGCCTTGTAATCTAATCCAAAGCACTTCAGAGTGCCCCTCCTCTGATTCTTTGCTAATTGAAGAGGATGTGTATTCCTCCTTAATATAGACTGCCACGCCCCCGCCTTTCCTTCCTATCCTGTCCCTCCTGTACAGCCTATAGCCCGTGACATTCACTGCCCAGTCATGCGTTGCGTCCCACCATGTTTCCGTGATCCCCACTATGTCCGGGTTGGAGTCAGCTAGCAGGAGGGTAAGTTCCTCTTGCTTGTTTCCCATACTACAAGCGTTTGTGTAAAGGCATTTGAGACGTCCTGTGGATATGTGCACTGGCTCCCAACTTTCAACATTACCCTGGCCCCTGTTGCTTACCTGTATATATGTTCTGCTTGTCAGTCTAGGCTGGGCCGTACTTGTGAGTGTTGCTTGGTCTGGCAGTCCGATGTTTCCTCCACCCTCGTCTTCCCCTTCGCCCAACAAGCCTACTTTAAAGCCCACCAGAGGAGATCTGCCAACCTAGAAGAAAACACACGCTTACCTTTAGGGGAAAGGTGGAGCCCATCCCATCTGAGCATGTCTCTTGTTGTGATGTGCCAGTCATTGTCGAGGAAGCCAAAGCCTGCCTCGAGACACCATTCCTGAAACCGCCAGTTGGTCTCTGCAATGCATGCTGCATGCCATCTTCCACGTCCGCTCACTGGTAGCCATTGCATAAACTGGTTTGACCCAAATCAGTTAAGTCTGATACTACATTCAACCAGGTTTATCTTAAACTAGTTTTAGCCATTTTGAAACTGGTTTATGTACACTGGGTTATGTACACTGAACTTATGTTCTGTTACAGATTTAAATCAGTTTCTGATCACTTAAACTGGTTTGTGTGTAAGGTCTGTCCCTAGTCCTAGTGTCCCTAACTCTAGGATGGGCCCATATGGCAAGCCATGCTCAGTCTTATAAACAATGTGGACATTATCACACAATTATCACCCTGAAAGGATGGGGAAGGTGCCACTATTGTCATGGTCAAGAATTACATACAGGAAGCTGAGAGACAACTCTCTAACCCAGAATTTTACTAACTCCTGATACAGGACCCCATGGTACAATACCAGAAGGACCTAAATAAACTCTTTAAAAAGAGTTCTGGAAACACAGAAGTTTACTGCTTGCTTCCACCTCTTGGGAACCTAGGAAAGGCAACTTTTACTTATTAGTCAAGATCCACAAACATAGCAACCCAGGATGTCCCATTGTCTCTGACACTTGCACCATTACGAGAAGAGTTTTTGGCTACGTTGACTCTTATCCTATTCCCATATGACACTGGGGCCATCAGCTGTTTGAAAGACACTATATATTTCTTAAAGAAATAGGGCTCCATTGACAAGCTTCCAGCAAACACCATATTACCTATCATGGAGGTCATGTCTCTGTGCACCAACATCCCTCATGAGGACAAACTACAAACCATAAAGACCATTATTCCTGACAAGAAAACTGCTTCTTTTTCCATTAAGCTCTCCTGATTTTAACTCCTGTTTCAGAGTTGGAGACTCCTTGTACCTACACATGAACGACACACATATGATCCCCCAGCATGTCAATGTATTTATGACAGAGCTTAAAGTTCATTTTCTCAACAGCTGCCCTCTCAATATATATCAATAATATCTTCATAATATGGCCACATGGAGAGGACTCTCTAGAGAAATTTCACCAAGACCTTAACAACTTCCACCCTTCTATCAGACTAACTCTGGAATACTTTATGCAACAGATTCATTTCCTAGACACTACAGTAAATGTCTCAGTAACCAAATTGCCACCATGTTGTATAGAAAACCTACTGATTGCCACTGCTACCTTCATGCCATCAGCTTTCACCCTAAACACACCACTAGATCCATCATCTACAGCTAAACCCTATGTTACAGAGTTTGATCCCACCAACCAGGATGAATACCTTAAGGATCTGGAGCAGAGATTCCTACAATTACAACACAAACCCAAAACTGTAACCACTCAAACAAACAAAACCAAATTCAGACCTTGCTCTGCTGCTGTAGTACCAACCTTAGGACAAGCACAACAGAATCCCTCTGGTTGTCACCTACAGCTCCATGTCTGACCACTTAAGACACATCATTCAGGAGGGATGTGGACACCAAAATGGGTTCATTAGAGGCAGGTCCTGTCAGGCCAACCTGGTTGTCTTCTATGACCAGGTCACAAAATCCTTGGACACAGGTGTCACAGCGGACATAGTCTTTCTGGAATTCAGGAAGGCCTTTAACACTGTCTTTCACCCCATTCTCATTAAAAAATTACGCAACTAAGGTGTCAATGCCTACACAGTCAGATGGGTCAGAAATTGGCTGGAGGGCCACACCCAGAGAGTGGTGGTGAATGGGTCATTTTTGACCTGGAGAGAGGTAGGCAGTGGGGTTCCCCAGGGCTCAGTCCTCGGGCCCGCACTGTTGAACACCTTCATCAGCAACTTGGACGAGGGGGTGAAAAGGACCTTGTTCAAATTCACGGATGACACTAAGATGTTTCATAGTTTCACAGTTTCTAGGGTCGGAAGGGACCTGAGCAGATCATCTAGTCCGAACCCCTGCCATGGCAGGAAAGAAGACTGGGGTCAAATGACCCCAGCAAGATCTTCATCTAACCTCCTCCTAAACACCCCCAGGGTAGGAGCCTGCACCACTTCTCTTGGAAGCTGATTCCAGACCCAAGGCGCCCTGACTGTGAAGTAGCACCTCCTGATATCTAACCTAAACCTACCCTCTGCCAGCTTGTGACCGTTATTCCTGGTCACTCCTGGCGGTGCTCGGGGGAACAGTGACTCCCCCAATGCCTGCTGATCCCCCCTGACTAGTTTATAATAAGCCACAAGATCCCCCCTCAGCCTTCTCTTTTGGAGGCTGAACAGGTTCAGGTCCCGCAGCCTCTCCTCATAGGGCCTGCCCTGCTGTCCCCTGATCATGCGAGTGGCCCTCCTCTGGACCCTCTCCATGCTGTCGACGTCCCTCTTGAAGTGTGGTGCCCAGAACTGGACGCAATACTCCAGCTGCGGCCTGACCAGTGCTGCAAAGAGGGGGTGGATCACCTCTTTGGACCTGCTCGAGATGCATCTGTGGATGCATGCCAAGGTGCAGTTGGCCTTCCTAACTGCCTCTCCACACTGCCGGCCCATGTTCATCTTGGAGTCAATGATGACCCCAAGATCCCTTTCTGCCTCCGTGCTGACAAGAGGGGAGTTCCCTAACCTGTAGGTATGGTGCCGGTTGTTCCTCCCCAGGTGCATCACCTTGCGCTTGTCTGTGTTGAAACCCATCCTATTCTCGTCTGCCCACCCTTGTAACCTGTCTAGGTCTGATTATAGCCTGTTGCATCCTTCCACTGTACCCACGTCCCCCCACATCTTAGTGTCATCAGCAAATTTGAACAGGGTGCTTTTTACCCCCTCATCCAAATCACTGATGAAGATGTTGAACAGTGCGGGCCCGAGGACTGAGCCCTGTGGAACCCCACTGCCCACGTCCTTCCAGGTTGAGAAGGACCCATCCACTACCACCCTCTGGGTGCAGCCCATGAGCCAGTTAGCGACCCATTTGACTGTGTGGGTGTCTACACCACATCCCCCCAGTTTCTTAATGAGAACGGGGTGAGAGACAGTGTTAAAAGCCTTCTGGAAGCCCAGGAAGACTATATCCACTGCTACCCCTGCATCTAATGATCTGGTGATCTGATCGTAAAAGGCCACCAGGTTGGTTTGACAGGACCTGCCACTGATGAACCCATGTTGATTGTCCCTAAGCAGTCCCCTGCTGGCCCCTCCTGGATGTGTGCCAGCATAATTTTCTTGAACAGCTTGCCTAGGATCGACGTAAGACTAACCGGCCTATAGTTTCCCGGGTCCTCCTTCCTCCCTTTTTTGAAGATGGGGACCACATTGGCCCTCTTCCAGTCCTCCGGTACCTCACCAGAGCACCACGAGTACTCGTAAAGTTGTGCCAGGGGACTTGCAATGACCTGGGCCAGTTCCTTGAGAACTCTAGGGTGGAGATCATCTGGGCCGGCTGACTAGAATACATCCAACCCCTCCAGAAGCTCCCTAACTAAATCCTCGCTAACCCGTGGCCCAGGTGTGCCTCCCCCAGGGCTCGAGGGGGGCCCAGCAGGGAGGTGGCTGTTCTGGTCCCTACTTAGGAAGACGGAGGCAAAGAAATCGTTAAACGCGTTAGCTTTGCCGTCTGATGTGAAGACCAAGTTTCCCATGGCACCCTGCAAGGGCCCCACATTATCCGGGACCTTCTTTTTACCCCCTACATATTTAAAAAAGGACTTCTTATTGTCCTCAATCTGGGAAGCTAGTTCCAGTTCCATCTCTGCCTTGGCCTTCCTAACTACCCCCCTACATCCCTGAGCAACTACAGAATAGTCCTCCCTGGTGATGACCCCTTCTTTCCATTGGTTGTAAGCCTCCTTTTTAGCAAGGAGACATTCCCGGATGCTTTTGGTGAGCCACGGAGGCTTGTGGCTCTCCTGCTCCCTTTGATCCTCGTTGGGCTTACCTTCCTTTGCGCTTGGAGGATCGTCTCCTTAAGGAGCGACCACTCTCCTTGGACACCTGGCTCCCCTCCCCTCCGGGACCTCAGCACTTCTCCAACTATCCTCCTTAGCTCGTTGAAGTTTGCCCTCTTAAAATCTAGGGCCACTGCCTTACTGCATGCCTTTGCCACTTTGCGCTGGATGGTGAATTCCAGCAGGCAATGATCGCTGTCGCCCAGGTGGTCGAGCACCTGCAGCCCCCTCACCAGGTCATCACCCGTGGCCAGCACTAGGTCCAACAAGGCGTCACCCCTGGTGGGGCTGTGCACCTCCGGGTTCCATGGAGGTCCTGCACTCTGGCCAAGAACCTACGTGGTTCAGACCTGGCTGACTGTTCTTCCCAGCAGATATCCAGGAAATTCAGGTCCCCCATGACTACCACATCTTTAGCCTTCACTACCTCTGTGAGCTGACCCAAGAATTCCTGGTCAAGCTCTTCTCCCTGGTTGGGAGGTCTGTAGTAGACTCCCACCATTAAGTCCCTTTCCCCTCGACTGCCTTGTACTCTAACCCAAAGCACTTCAGAGTGCCCCTCCCCTGACTCCTTATTAATTAACAAGGATGTGTATTCTTCCTTAATATAGAGTGCCACGCCCCCACCTCTCTTTCCTATTCTGTCCCTCCTATACAGCCTATAGCCCTTGACATCACTGCCCAATCATGCGTTGTGTCCCACCATGTTTCCGTAATCCCCACTATGTCCAGCCAGCAGGATGGTGAGTTCCTCCTGCTTGTTGCCCATGCTATGAGCGTTTGTGTAGAGGCATTTGAGGCCTCCTGTGGGTGTGTGTACTGACTCCCTAGTCCCAGCGTTACCCTGGCCCCTATCTCTTACCTGTTTATTCGCTTCGCTCGTTGGGCTGGGCTGGGCTGTAGTTGTGGATGCTGTTTGATCTGGCAGTGTGATGTTTCCTCCGCCCTCATCTTCCCCTTCCCCCGATGAGCCTAGTTTAAAGCCCGCCGGAGGAGGTCTGCCCACCTAGAAGAGAGCACATGGTTACCTTTAGGGTAAAGGTGGAGCCCATCCCATCCCAGCATGTCTCTCGTCGTGATGTGCCGGTCGTGGCTGAGGAAGCCAAAGCCATCCTCGAAGCACCATTCCTGTAGCCGCCATTTGGGCTCTGCAATGTATATTTCATGCTGTCTGCCTCATCCACTCACTGGCAGGATAGAAGAGAAAACCACCTGTGTGCCCATCTCCTTCAGCACGCACCCCAGAGCATGGTAGTCCTCCATCAGGCGATCAGGACTCCTCCTGGCCACATCGTTAGTGCCCACGTGGACTAGGACCATGGGGTAATAATCGGTGGGCCAGATTACGGTCTGGAGCATCCCTTTCACATCCTGAATCCTCGCTCCACGTAGGCAATATACCTCGCGTGCCGAGGGGTCCCAGCGACAGATGGGGCCCTCCGTACCTTTCAGGATGGAGTCAGCAATGACGATCACGTGACGCTTCTTCCTCCTGGCCTTCTTGCCTCCTTCAGCTTGTATGGGACGCGGTTTGTGTGGAGTTGCCTCCTCCCCAGTTTCATCCTCTCTGTCCTCCTCCTCCAGGGCTGCCAGAGCTTCGTACCTGTTCTCCAGCCGGACTGTAAGAACTGGTGCTGCCGTGTCTCAAGCAGCCCTGGCATGGGAGGTGACCATCTGCCACTTAGCAGTGGAGGGCTCATCTTGAGGCGCATCCTCCTTGGTCGCACAACCCTGCAGGGAAAGAAAATAGCTGTCAATTTATTCCTCTGCCTCCCTGATGCCCCTCAGCCTGCTAACCTCCTCCTGGAGCTCCCTCACCCGTGCCTCCAGGGCCTTAAGGCGGGTGCCTGCAGGACAGGTGTGGGGGTCTCCAGTCCCTGCCCCCCCAGGCCTTGCTGGGCAGCTCCCGTGGGCTCCGTCTGGGTGGAGGCCTCAGACAATCCCCGGGAAGGGCACACACCCCGGGCAGGGGACCTGGTAGCACTCCGTGTCAACATCATTGTAGCAGTTTCTAGCTGAGTTTGGGTCCTCTGGCCCGCGCTAACACGAGTCAGCCTCTGGGCCCCTCCTGCTGCCCCTCCGGCGCAAACGCTCTTACAGACCGCGCCTGTTTGCGCGCTCTGTTCGCGCGGCTCGGGAGCACGGCTCCCTACTGGCTCAGCTAAGAGGGATCCGGGGGGCTTCCCCTCTGGATCCAGCTCAGCTGCGTCGGTCCCTCTGCCCCACTTACCTTAGGGGGATCAGCTGCTGCTGCCCCCACTGCTGCTCTGTTTGCTTCTGCTGCTCTCGCCTCCACTCCGGGTCAGGTAAGGGGGCACACGTGTGTGTAAGACACACGTGTGCCTGTGTCCTTCTCCCCACTGCTCCTAGCTCCCAAGAAGTGGGCATGCTAGAAGAGAGGGACAGGCTACAACTAGATCTTGACAGGTTACAGAGGTGGGTGGATGAGCATAAGATGGGTTTCAATACTGACAAGTGCAAGGTATTGCACCTGGGGAGGAAAAACCAGCAGCATACCTACAGGCTGAGGAACTCTCTTCTTGTCAGCACAGAGACAGAAAAGGATCTTGGAGTCACTATTGATTCCAAGATAATCATGGGCCACCAATGGCGGGGCACGGTCAGGAAGGCTAACCACACCTTGTCATGCATCCATTGATGCATCATGAGCAGGTCCAGGGAGGTGATCCTCCCCCTCCCTGCAACATTGGTCAGGCCGCAGTTGGAGTACTGCATCCAGTTCTGGGTGCCACACTTCAGGAGGAATGTGGACAGCAGAGAGGATCCAGAAGAGGGCCACTCACACGATCAGGGGGCAGCAGGGCAGGCCCTACGAGGAGAGGCTACGGGACCTGAACCTGTTCAGCCTCCAAAAGAGAAGGCTGAGAGGGATCTGGTGGCAATCTATAAACTTGCCAAGGGGGACCAGCAGGCAGTGGGAGAGTCCCTGTTCCCCCAAGCACTACTGGGAGTAACAAGATATAACGGCCATAAGTTGACAGAGAGTAGATTCAGGCTAGATATCAGGAGGTGCTACTTCACAGTCAAGGTCGCTAGGAGATGGAACTAGCTTCCAAGGGAAGTGGTGCTCACTTCTACCCTGGGGGTCTTCAAAAGGAGGCTTGACAATCATCTATCCGGGGTCATTTGACCCCAGCATTCTTTCCTGCCCATGGCAGGGGGTCAGACTTGATGATCTACTTAGGTCCCCTCTGACCCTACCAACTATGAAACTATTAATGCCCCCCACCCCCTCCTGGAAAAGGATGGCTGTCTCAAGATAGCCTTTGGGGAGGAATCTGGCTTCCAGACCTCAAATGGCACCTCTCAAACAGACTAACAAATTCTCATCCTCACTGAGACACCAGGCCTTGCAATGGACCCAAATGCCTAGCTGGGCCCCCACATCAATTCAGACCAGTTCATCGCTGGCACTAATAAGTAGTATAATATTCAAAGTTCATTCACCTGCAAAGTGAATCTACCAAAGTTATATATGCCATCACCTGCTTAAAATGCCCATCTGCCACCTACATCGGACAGACAGGATGATCTCTATGGGCAGGTACAGACACTACACATAAACCAGTCTAAGTTATCAGAAATCAATCTAAACCTGTAACCATACAGATGTGTGGTGCACATAGATGAGTCTAAAAATGATCGAACCTGGTCTAAGATAGACCTGGTTTGATGTGCACTCAAATCTGATTGATTAGGTTAGACTGGTGAATCAAGACTGACTTAGGTTAGATTGGTGATACTTCTGTACCAGATCCCCTAGCAATTCAAGTTAGATCATCAGCCTCCTTCACAGCCCCCGCAAACTCCCCCTAATAAGGCATGGTAACACTGGGCCCACGCTCGGCTGCTCTGGCCAAGCACCCAGTGAGCCCCACCCTTGAGCTCTCCCAGAGCCAAGCCATAATAGATCCTCTCCCCCAGCCCTGCCTCCTGCCTATGACCATCTGTCAGCCTCAGGCAGGCAGCATGTTGGGAAGACAGGTGTCTGTGCCCCCTACACAAGCCCCAGAACCTGAGCACCCACATCCTTAGGCCTTACCCTTATACCCCATCATGAAGCACTCCATGATGTACACACACATACACCTTACACGGAGCCCAGGACAACCCCTGCACTTGGGCACAGCTCCACAGAGCCTGATCCTAGCTCCCACACACCCAGCTAGTGCCCTGTGCTTGGGCACAGCCCCATGGAGCCCAACCCTGGCTCCTGCACACCCAGCCAGAGACTCCCATGATCCCATGCTCAGGCACAGCTCCATGGAGCCCAACCCTAGTTCCTGCACACCCAGCCAGGGACTTCTGTGCTTCCATGATTGGACACAGCCCTATGGAGCTCAACTCTGGCTCCCACACACCACATCTCAGACGACAGTGACAGGTGTCCTGTCAACCAGACCCTGGCATGAACACCTTCCCCACCTCCCCGAACAAGCAGCAGCCAGTGCAGGCAGCTCATTTCTGGTGGCTCAGGGTGGCATGGGACAGAACATTGGTACTAGACCTACCCTGAGGCAAACCTATGACCTCTGTGGCTCAGGCAGTGCTGGCTGGTACTTAGGCCATGGGCACCTGAGATGCTGCAAGGCTTTTTTTGGCCCACAGCTACAGGGTCCTGAGGTACTTGGGGGAGGGGGAGGAGCATGTAGGAAAGCCAGGTGGAGTGATCTGGGTGCTCGGCAATCTCCAGTAGTTTGGGGAGCCTACAGAGCATGCTGAGAGGTGTGGAGGAGCTCCCTCAACCTGCAGACCTCAGCCAATACAGGCAGCTTGCATGCTCCCCGTACGTCCCAACCAAAGAGCAAACATGTATACTGTGTGCCAACCTAAGCCACTTACAGAAAACCGCATAACTTAAATTGATTCCAACTCAGCCTGTTTGAATGTCTGTACTTAGCTTATGTGTAATAATGAATGAACACGGATCTGACATCAGCTGCAGGAAGACATAAAAACCTGTGGCCAAACACTTCAGCCTTCCTGGACAGATTGCTCTTCTCAGGCAGAAAAACATTCAAGACCAGTTTGAACAGGAAATTGCAAAACAAGAAATCATCCACAAACGGGAATGTGTTAAGTACGGTTTAAACAGGAACTGTGGATTCTTATCTCATTACCTGGATTAGCTTTCATGATCCCTTTGTTTATATGGGTTTAATGCTTGTTTGTACTCTCCTAGTACTCTCCTAGTACTGTGTCCCTCCCCACACTTCTCCCCCCCGCCCCGCCTTGCCTTTTATATTCTATTTTTTCCTCTCCTTATATTCTTTCTGCATGCCCTTTCACAGCAGCTGATGAAGTGAGCTTCAGCCAACACAAGCTTGTACCGTCGCTCTATACATCTTATTTAGTTAGTTTATAAAGGAGCATATATATCTTGTCTTCTGACTGACTTCAGACTAACTTGGCTAACTACCTTTCTCAGACCGGTTCCAAGTCATTCTCCCAGAAATTGAGGCAAGGACCCTGCTTGAGATTTGGGGAATATTTGTCAAACACAACATTTTTCAAACTAAATGTTTTTGACTCAAGGAATCTATTTTGCAACAAAACTTTGTTTTACTGAAAAATTCCAGATTAATTCTAGTCTAAATCCTACCTATAAAAAAAATTAACTAAGGCCAATTAGTCCTGCTCTGAGTTTGGGAAGACAGAGTAAGTTTATTCAAAATGAATCTTTACCTCCCCTTTCTCTGTGTAACAAAGGATAATCCACTTCCTCTTTCTGCCACTCACAGCAAAGGATATTAATTGGCCAGAACACTTCAGCAGCTTTCCTCTGCAGTATCAAGGAGTAGGGTATCAGGCCTCGCTACGCACTCTTTGCTTATGAAGGAGGTTTCCAAATTTTACTTTTATTTAAATGGGTTTCTTGTACTATATACAGTCATTTCAGTGCTCACACAGTGTTGCTTTTTTCCATATTGCACCCCCAAATTAGAGATGTTTACCCTTCCAAAAATCCAGTAGAAGGGCCTAAGTATCTTATAGAAGGGAATTGTACAAGTTTGTTTAATGATGCATAGAAATGTTTATAACCATTGCATTTTCCAAAAGTTAAAGACATAAATTATTCAGAGCTACCCAGTGTGCGACATGAAGAACTACTGCTGCATCAAACAACTGTCATTGCTGGCTTTTACCAGAAATGTATCAAAAATCCTCAGAGGGAAAGGAAATCTTGAAGACTAAACTAAACAAACATGCCAGCCTGGTTCTCTGAAGGTCACTAAGCTCCAAGGGGGATAGCGCATTCCAAAGGTGGAAGACGTGCATTCAGACTACTCTGCTACCAGTCCTTAATGTTTCCCAAGCGTCCTGCCATCATCCCAAAAACCTTCTTTCCAAGCAAGATGTATTAATGATTCCTTCTAAATCCACACTGCTTTCACCTGACACTACAGCCACTGACACCTCCCGCTCTCCTCCCACCATCAACACTTGAGCAGAGCTGCATTTAGTGATGCGGCCAGGCACCCAGGGCATAAGGACAGTGACAACTTCTGGTTGCAGCTGGAATGACTGTATGGCTGCCAGTGGCAGCCATTCCTGCCCCCCTTCCACAAGTTGGCACCCAGGACAGTTGTTCCCATCTCTCTGTCTTCTTGTGCCACTGCTTCAGTGTCACGTTCAATTCTTTACACTACAAATGCAAAGCCCTGTTTTTTTCTTGAAGACAAAACCCACCCTTTCCTTTCCATAAACCACTGCTATACTTTTTTCTACATCATTGACATCTCTTATCATTATAACTGCAACTTCTCTGTTCTGCAAGAGATGTGAGTAGGAGGTAGAGAGGGAAAGATAAAGGAAGAGTTTGAAGGGAAAATAAAACATCAGAAATGAGAGCAGAGATAAGCAGGGCCTTTAATGCACAGGCAAAGAGTTTGAATTTGATATAGCAATCTGGGAAATAGAATTAAAGTAGCAGTGAAGGAAAGGCAGCTTGTGTTTTAACTTAGCTCAAATCCACCCCAGATTTTCCTGTGGATTTTAAATGAAGCTGGTCACTTGAATTAAAATCTAAGTTGTACTTTTTCCCTGCTATTTTAACCAGAATTCAAGACCAAACATTGACATTCAAGGCCAATATGTATTTTAGCTCTCATTTCTACTCTATCTTTTCTCCTTTAAAGTCTTTCTTTGCCTGTTCCTTCTATCTCCTATATCCATATCCTTTCATGTACTACCTGCAGTCTCCCAGTTCAGTCATATATTTTTTTCCTACCTAACACTGAAAGGCAGTTTCATCTCTGCCTTGTATGTCTCACCAATAATGTTCCTATATCCTTTCCTGCTTCACAACAGTCCTGGTTCTATCTCTATTACTCTCATTTTGGACTAAGAGCTCTTTGAGGCAGTATCTTACTCTATATTTAAAGAATTCCATATACACTGGCAACACTGTAGGAAAGATGAGAAAAAACTAACTGTCACAGTGAAGCATAAGAGAAAAAGTAGTCATTCAGATAGCTAGGTCACAGACAATTCAGGTGTTAAGATAATTATAATGGATTTAATGGAGGAAAACAGCTCTTAAACTATTTCCTTCACCTACTCAGTGCCTTTCAAATCCAGGGCAATGGAGTGTTGCCATATTTCTTCCAAGTTGTGCAGCATCACTTATGACAATGCAGTTGGCATCCTGATTACTTTAAATAAATTCAGTTCTTAAAGCCAGTCACTATTATTTGGTGTGCTTTCACATTTTTATAATATGACAAAATTACAGACAAAAGCTGTTAACATTCTGGTTCTGAATATGTTTGTTTTGTTTTTTTCCTAGTGACAGAAAATCTTAGCATTCGTTTTCATGGGAACTGTAGAGAGAAACAGTCAAGAATGTTCTAAAGGATTTTTTTCCAACGGAAAAGTCTTTTCCTGGGCACATACCATTTTTGACAAATTTCATCAGGGTCCAGCTTAGAACCTCTGGTCAAAACCAAAGTAAGTGCTTCTGTATACCCCCACGGTCAAGGTGCTCACACAGGATATGGATGCTCAAGGCTCAGGTCCCTCAACCAACGAGCACTTAACATGAAGTACAACAGCTCTAAAAAGGCATGACTGGGAGACCTCAAACCAGAATACATAGCATCCTAGTAGTTGAGATATACTCCTAAGATGCAGGAAAATGAGGTTCAAGTACCTGGTCTAAACTGGGCAGAGAACCTGAGGCTTTCTAGGAGCTAGAGTGTTATCTGGGCCTCTTTTAAAAATAAAAATAATTTAAAGGGTGTCTGGTTCTTCTCACAGCAGAATTTTTTAAATCCTCAAAATATTCATGGCAAAATATTAATGGTTTTCTTATGAGCTCCAGATTAGGGCTCCTAACTGCTTTTTGAACATCTGAGATTGCATCCATGCCCCTGACTTTTTTCCTCGATTATCACCACACTTCAAGAGCTTACACCATCCGATCTAACTCCCAAAAGCGCAGAGCTTCCTACTAGCTCACATATTGCAGAGCTGTCTGTAGCACTGAACGGAGGACGGCTGGATTTTTTTATCTTTAAAATCTTGCACTCCTGGCAAGAAGACCATCTAATCGATTTGTGGTTATGGATGGGATGCCAGGTGGGCCTATGTGGAGTAGGTTCAATTCCATAGTGCTGCAAAACTGCAAAGAATAGAAAAAGCCAGGGAGTGGTAATTCTATGATAATAAATCCCAGGGCCATCTGTAAGTGACAGTGCATAATTAAAGATAAGACCACAGAGTTAGCAAACTGATCTCAATTAAGTGCCCTGTCTTAGAGCTTCCTTTTGTGCAAAAAGGGATAAGATCTACTTTTTAAATCTCAGTTTTAATGGGTTTTTAGGGTCTTGTCAAATATTATCCAGAAAGCACAAGCTACTACCTCTGATCTCTTCTGTTATTTACAACTCTCACTCTCTATTTACACACAAGCACAGCACTCCTTACTCTCTACATTCTAGAAAAGTTCCTAGTATTTGAAACATGCAGTAGGGATATTGCAAGATATTAAATGAATCTATTTTTGCTCATGTTAATACTCTTGCTCACAAGAGTTAGAAGTATCTGGAATCTGCTTTAATTGGGAATAACTATTTTGGAACAAGAGCAGTCAGATGCCAGGCATACCATCTGAGCAAACTGGGAGTTCCCTCCCAATGTACATTACAGGATATTGTCTTGACTTGAGTTATTTCCTGGCCTGTCTTGATGTCCTGTGATATATGGAAAGGTAGGCAGAAATGCAATTTCTATCTTCATCATTATTGCAGCTTTATGCTTCATTGGACAGATCAGATTCTAGAAACTAATGACCTTCACACTGTTAGCCTAGAAATTCTCACATTTATGTGGGAGAGATATATAAATGAGAGAGAGAGAGAGACAGCACGGCCTCTCTCAGAATAAACATCCATCACAGTATCTTGGGACCAAATTCTCTCCTGTTTACAACTCATCATAAGCAGGTCAAAACAGTCAAATGCTGCTAACTCCCAGCTTATCAGCATTAATAGTGAAATGGATGACTCTCATGAAAATGCTTGTACCTCTTTATTCACCACAGGTAGTCATGCTACAAAAGTTACACAGAAAGGAAAATATTATTTTACATTCAGAAAAAAGTCACCAGTGCCATCAATAAAAATGTAAGTCCTTTATAGCAATGTTAAATGCCAGTGCCTGTTTTCAGAGGCAGCTTGTGTTGTTTCTGTCATTTCGCTGTCCAATTGGTAAATAAACTAACATTTTTTGCTACTCTTTTCCTCCTTAGCCTGTTGGACTAAGTGGGTACAAACTAGGTTTGTGCACACACAGAACAGAATATACAGGCAAGTTTTACACTGGCTTCCCAAGTTTGTGTTTATTAGTTCAGAGCGGTGTTAAAAAGGTGAAGATAATGGATGTGGCATTTACACTATTTCTAACCATCTCCCAATGGATTAGTGTGGAAAGAAGTTACTCATGCATAAAATGTACTCATGCATAGCCCTTATAGAATAATTCCCCCACCAAAAGGAATTCTAAATTGACTTTCAAACCTGCTCCTAAATATTTCCCATATGCAGCCAGCTGTGCTGACAATTAGAAAAGGGTATTTTGCATCTGAAAACTGGGCAACTAGCAAATACCCACTAGTTCAGGGGCGGGCAATTATTTTTGCTGGAAGGTCGCTTACAGAGTTTTGGCAAGCTATCAAGGGCCTCATGTGTAGCCCCGCCCCTTGACAAGTGCCCCATCCCCTAGTTGCTATTTTGAGACTGGAAGTCCCACCCCCTAACCCCTGGTTTTTGCCATCAGAAGTCCCTCCCCTTGTCCTTGGAAGCGCTCCTTTCAGCAAGCAGTTTCGCTGTCTCAGAACCAGAAAGAATACCATATTATGTTCTAAAAATTAAACATCTACTGCAAAATTCATTAATTTGATTTCAAAAAATATTTTTATCCTGATTTACTTGTGTTTGCATCCTGTACATAGAGATGACTGTATAATAGCTTAAAATGAAGCCTTACTCTTATATATTGTGGAGGGAGTGTGGGGTATGTGTGGGTGAGTATAGGTTTGTGGGGGGAGGGGATGTGGGGGAAGGTGTGTCTGTGGGGTTTCTGGGGGGATGGATAGGTATGTGTATGTGAGGAGGGGAGTATGTGGGTGTGTGTGGATATGTGGGGTGTGGGTGAGTATGGGGTTTGTGAGGGGCTGTGAGTGTGTGGGGGGAGGGTGGCTGCAGAGGGTTGTGGCATGTGTGGAGGCAGAGGGTGGCTAGGGTGTTTGAGGGAGTAAGGATGTGTGCATGGTGGGTGTGGGTGTCCACAGCCCCTGCCACCAGTGGCAGCAGCAAGCCACAAAGTGTTGGGGCTCTCAGGGCCTGCGGCAGGTGGAGCCCCTGCTAGCGCTCCTGCCAGCCCGGGGTCAGCCCGGGCTGCTGCCCCAGGCCCCAGAGCATGAGTGGGGGCCCCACACTTCTGCCTGCTCAGTCACCATCACCTGCAGCGGCAGGTAAGTTGGGGGGTGGGTGGCACCAGGCAGGAGCACAGTGACAGTTGGATGGGACTGCGGGACCTGCAACAGTGCCCTGGGGCCAGAGCTGGTGGGGGCCCAGGGCAGGGCAGCAGGATCACAGAATCTGGGCTGGCAGGAGCTCTGTGGAGCTGGGCTAGGCTGTGCCAGCAGGGAGAGGGGCAAAGCCAGCCTGGGCCCTGTGTTCCTGCCACCCTGCCCTGGGCCTCTGTTGGCCCTGGCCCTGGAGCACAAGTACAAGCCCTGCACTCCCAGCCAGCTGTTGCTGCACTCCTGACCACTGCCACTTGCCCCCCCCAACCTGTCACCACTGCAACTGCCATTCCCCCACTTTTCTGCCTGCCTACACTGCTTCTCCCCACCATCCCTCCCCAGCTTCCTACCTGTCCACTGGCCACTCTGGCACTCCGTGATTCCCGGCTGCATTGCTGGGACTGCAAGAGCTGGCCCAGCCCAGCCTGGCCGTAAGGTCTGGGGTGATAACTAGCAGTCCTCCCCTCCCCTTATGTTCTTAGTTGAGTTGCATAAGGGTGGGGAAACAGCCAGAACAGGCACAGCCCTGCACCCAACATATATGTATGAGGGCAGGGAGTTCAAATGGGGCACCAGGGTCAGCTCCCAGAGTGTCCAGCTACGGGGCTGCCACTGATGGTGTAGAAGTTGCTACAACAGCAGCAGTGGCAACAGCAGCCCAGGCACGTAAGACTCCCCCTCCTTGTGTCCAGTGGGCAGCATCTTCTTGCGCCTGCCCCTGTCCCACCACAGGTACTCAGTGGGGTCACTGTGCCTCTGAGGGTACAGTCTGGAAAACAGAAATAACTGATTCTCTCCTAAATACAGCTGTCAAATCCACCTCTTTGCATTTCTGCTGCAATCATATTATTTCACTCTAATATTAAATAACTAATCAGTTTAATGAAAGTTTAGGCATGAAGTCTAGTGTTCCAGTTTAGATGCAGTTATTGTAGGCATTTCATATATAGTTCAACAAATTAATTTAGGTGAAAGCTGTACCTGACCCTAGCTGCATGTTAAAATCTAGAGATCACACCCACTAACCACTCTTAGAGCAGAAAAGAAACTGCCACTACTGCTGCCACCACTGCAGCCCAAGTGTGGTGAGCCTGCTATGGCAGGTAAGACTCTTCTGTCCAGACTCCAACACTTGGCACAATACCCAACCCCTTCCCCCAGCTCTGTCCAGAGCACCAAATTAGCTAGCTAGACCTCTGGTAATGGGTTTGAATGGGCCAGATCCATCCTGTTCTAGGGAATCATTTCTTAGTGCCAGAAGATAAAAGAGAGGGTTTATTTCTTTGTTTTCAGATACTTGCACACTTGTCAATAGGGAGAAGAAGAATATTATAAGGAACCTCCCCAGCTAGAGTGGTTTATGTACATCCATCTATGCCTGCAAACTCAGTACTGCCAGGAATTCTGTGATCATGCATTTCCTGCTCCCCTAAAGAAGTACTTTCAGGGAGCAAAAGTACATGGGTACTAGGAAGGCAGCTGCATTGCATGCCTCAGGCATTGTGCCTCCTGTTGTTTTCCCTGAGATGTGCTGCAACCCATTCCAGCTATGAGTTATCAGCACAAATGTGCATGATATGATTTCATTTCAGTTGCAGGAATTAAACCTAAGATTTACAGGTTTCCATCACCAACCACATGGGCTGGTTCCTGAATGTTCCTGTGGTTGGCAAAACCATGGTTGGCAAAGCCAGCAGGGCTGGGGAAGCAGGGGCTGTGGCTGAGGGGTAAGAGGCACCAGCAAGGCTGTGGAGGGGGAGTGAGAGACATGAGCAGGGCTAGGGGAACTGTGGGGGGCGTGTTTTCTGACTGTACCTCCTCTCCCACCACACCCCCAAAGCATGGATACTCAAAACCATGGTTGGGAAAACCGTGGTTGGCGAGGGAAACCTGTATTTTATTTTTAAAGGAAACTACTTGTTCATGGAGTCTGTTCAGCAGCTGAATATTACAGTGACCATACCTATACCTGTAGAACAAAGTATCACTATTATCGTTAATAGTTAATGCTGAGAGTGTGTTTAAATGGAGCCCAAAGTTATACCGAAATGACCATGGGCTTTGTAGGAAGTAAGTTTTAAAGTACCTTTTAATGTAATCCCAAAGTTAAAATTTCCAAAATGGAATTTTAGAGCCCCCTACTACTTTGCTATTTGGATTTGTGTGCATGTCTTCTTAGCAAATTTTAAGGCACAATACCAATTTAAATGAACAACATGCTGTCTGCTTCCACTGCAGCACTAGGAAGGAACATGAAGAAACTAGGAACTGTTAGTTTCTAAATAACTGAGATTACTGACATAAAGCCTACGTCCATGTAAAGCTATATCTCTGTCTAAATTTAATTACACACATATACGCACACACAGTTGCTCTATGAGAACATTATCTCTTCTAAATAGAACAGAGAAGGCTCCCAAACTGCTTAAAATAGTGACTCTCAATTTTTTTTAGAGTCAAGGCACCCCTCATAAGACTCAGGCACCCCTTGGAAAATGCCAACTCTTTGCTTTTTCTTTGACTACAGAAAAAAAATAGCAGTTTTTCTATTACAAAGACCTCAGAGAGACCACAAGACAGAACATTTTTAATGTTGTGGATTTCTGTTGAAATCTCTTCATTGAAATCTTAGCCATGGCACCCTGGTTGAAGATCACTGGCTTCAAGGGATACAGTCAAAGCATAAAATGTCCATCTGATTGCCTGCCTCAAGACTCTTGTGAACAGGAGGCAGACACATTTGCTCTGCACCTAACTACTTGGTCTCACTTAGCCAACTTTGTTAGAATGATGCCTATGGCAAACCTGCATAGCCTATAAAGAAAAAACACTTAAAGTATACTGCATTTCTCCCAAATACTTTATCTACTCTTCCCAGGAGAGGTTGTAAGCTGCAGCAGTTTTTTAATCAAGTGTTCCTCCTGTTTACAAGTGCCACTGCTACTCTTCCCCAGGAAATGCCCATGCCACACACCCCCTGGCATACAGCAGGTTACCTTGGGTGAGGTAGGAGATGGCCAGCAACTGTGCTGGCCCCAGCAGCCTTATCTGGAGTCCTGGGGGCCTCCCGGGACAGCAGCCACAGCAAGAAGGCTGGCCAGGCTCTGGTTGTGGGTGCACCGTCCCGCTTTTTTTTGGTGTGGGTTATTTTGACCCTAGGATCTCCAGGAGTCAAACCTCCACCCCACCCCTACTCCAACCCAGCAAGTTAGCAGTATGGAGAATGCCTGCATGTGTGATGTGTGGTACCTCAGATGGGTTTGTGACACCGCATACTGCATGTCCGCACTCATTTGGACATGGCCAAAGAGGCTAAATTCAGGGAGTTTTAGTCAGGACTGATTAAGAACAAACAACTTTGTGATTTGCCTTTTTTTGTGTGGATGTAGGACTAGGCTTCCATTACCTCTCTTGTGCATCAGATCTGAGATTCTTTAATCAATATGCCTGGACTTAGTAATAAGATACTTAACTATAAGATGTTTTAATACATCCTCTCTGGTTAGCTATCTACGGAGACTAGATTAAAATGCCCTCTTCTAGTATGCACAGGGTGTTGTCTAAGGTTTTATCTATGAAGATTTACAGTCCAATATAACTGCTTTATCATAATGCAAACTTACAGACTTGTTTTTGAGTCTTATACTAAGATAGTTGAACCCAGTAAACATAAAATCCAGTAATAGAGATAGCACTGGACTCCAGTGAGATACCAGATGTTCCATTAGCCTCAAAATCACAGAACAACGGTAAAGATAGTGTAACCAGTAAAGTAGCATATATTTTGTAATCTAGAATAAGAGCTTGGTTCACTTTTTGCAAAAAGCTATCTGTCATTATCTAAGGTACAGCTGGCCAGGAATGTTGGGTTTTTTTGGGAAAAATGGTGATTCGGTAGAACTGACACCAGAAAAGGCTTTGTTTTGACACATTTGTTGTCTCAAAAATGCTTTTGAAAGTTCTCAAAATTATAGAAACGCCCCAGGTTGTCATTTTCCAAATGAAAAGTTCTTAAATTCTCGTTCCATACTTTTTTGCGTTGAAACTTTAGGCAATTACAGATAGTAAGGAGTAAAAATGAAAATCTCAACATCAAAACACTTTTTGTGGTTGTTTGTCATTTGTAAAAATTACGAAAATTTATTTTCAAACCAAATCAGGACAGGAAAACTTTCTGAAATGTCAAAACTTTTTGCAAAATAGGAAAATCATTTCCCACAAAGTTCTAATCTAAGGTACCTGATTAACCCACCATAGTGTATTGTAGTATCATACAGAAATGGAGAATCTACACAACGAAACGTTTCATTGACAACAGGACTTATACAGTTATGTCTGCCATAACTGATACTTTCAATACCCTAGTCTATATATTATATCCTCAACATATCTGATTAGCTGCTACCTAAGTATGGGACCACCTTAACTCAGTAAATACATAAGTTTCCACCAGTAAATTTCTAAGTGCCTTTAGGTCTTCTCTGAACATGCCCAGAACTGCTTAAGTCCTAAGAGAATCAAGTAAGTAAGTGCCTAAGGTCCCAACAAAATTCATCATATTTTGCCCATCCCTGTTCTAAACTCTTGTAAGCTTCCCTCCGGTTCTAAGTTTCCCTCTGATGGTGTACGAGTGCGAGAGTTGCATGTTCACAGTGTGGAGCCCCAGCAACAGAGGAGGCTGCAGCCATGCACTACCAGACACCAGTCCACGTGCCAAGCATGAGCATCCTGAATGCCCCTGCCCCTCCTGCCGCCGCCTGTGGGTGCAGCATACCATGGGGGGAGTGTGTGAGTGGGTTTCCCACACCCCCACCCTCCTTCACACCCCACAAACACCACACACCCACACCCTGCCCCTATAACTCCACCACATATACACAGCCCCCAACATACTGTACTGCCCCCAACATGCAGCCATCCCCTCTCACAAACCCTGCCACACCCCATCATGCACCACTGACCCTCCCATACAATATAGAAGACTAAGACTTTATTTTTGAGTTATTATGCAGATCACCTCTGTATACAGAGCACAAACACAAATCATGAAAAAATAATGTATAATAAAATTAAAATATGTTATAGTAGGTGTTTGACTTCAAGTGTATAATTTGTTTTTTCTGGTTCTAAGATGGCAACCCCACCATCCTCCCACTCACAGTATTTCCAGGGGGCAAAGGGAGGAACTTCTGGTGACAGAGGTCAGGGCTTAGGGGAGGGACTTCTGGTCCCAAGATAGCAACCAGGGGGTGGGGAGGGACTGTTAAGGGGTGGGGCTATCTATGTGGCTCCTGACAGCTCGCCAAACCTCATTAAGCAGCCTTCCAGCCAAAATAATTGCCCACCCCTGGTTTAGAAGAAATCAGGTAAATTATAATGAGGCATGAAGTCAACTGATAGCCTCATTGCTGCCCAAATAAAAATGTGTCTGTCAGTGCTAGACAGTTGGTTTTTAACTTTCAGAAAACCAGGAATCACAGGGCGTGCGCAACTGCACCACTGCGTCTCCCCTGGATCTGTCCTTGGGCACAGGCGCCCTGGAATCCACTCCTGGTGCCCCTTTGCTCCCCCCCACCTTTCCCAGATATGCTATTGGATGTAGGGCTGCACCTGCTATAGCAAAGACTCCCTTGGTGGGGGGGCAGGTGCCAGAGGGAAAAACCATCCCACTTGCCCCCAATCCCCCAGATACATGCATTGCTGGGTGTGGAGTGCTTAGAAAGAAATGGGACCAATGTGTACTACAGAAAAACTGGATAGCTCCCGGGACTGGTAATAGGATATGGTACATAGCCTTTTAGCATTAGGTCACTGAACTGAATCCAGTTCAGGTCAGTAACTAAGGCAGTTTGGTTGCCTGCATTAGATTTGCTTTTGATTTTAGTCCATGCCCTTGGAGGACTGGCATCCATAAGGCCAAGACCAGCAGCACAGTTAGCATTAACCACTGTGTTCATTGCAATGGAGAGGACATTAAATCGTATTTTTACTTGTAGAAATGGATACTTGTCAAAGTTTAATTCTTTTTGTAGACTGGAACTACAAAGCACACATTACAACTGTACCAGGTGTACCTACAGCAAATAAAAAGTTATAGAGGCACTGGGCATGACCCCCTTGCCAGAATTTTCTTTTAAATCAGGAATTTGAAATCTTATGTTGAAAACTAGAATGAAACCTCCTCAAACTCACCGCACCTCCTCTTTGATGACTAATGAGTTTTCTGAGATTTTACAAGTCTGTTAGTTGATGATCCTACATTTATTAGAAACTGTGTACTTACAAAATTTAGACTCTGTATCACACTGTTCTTGATCTCATAGTTTCATAAGGTCGGAAGGGACCTGAACAGATCATCTAGTCTGACCCCCTGCCATGGCAGGAAAGAGTACTGGGGTCAAACGACCCCAGCAAGATGTTCATCTAACCTCCTTTTAAAAACCCCCAGGGTAGAAGCCTGCACCACCTCCCTTGGAAGTTGGTTCCAGGCCCTAGCCGCCCTGACTGTGAAATAGTGCGTCCTGATGTCTAACCTAAACCTACCTTCTGCCAGCTTGTGACCGTTATTCCTGGTCACTCCTGGCGGTGCTCGGGGAAACAGTGACTCGCCCAATGCCTGCTGATCCCTCCTGACTAGTTTATAACAGGCCACAAGATCCCCCCCCCAGCCTTCTCTTTTGGAGGCTGAACAGGTTCAGGTCCCATAGCCTCTTCTCATAGGGCCTGCTGCCCCCTGATCATGCAAGTGGAGCCTCTTCTGGACCCTCTAGATGCTGTCCTCATCCCTCTTGAAGTGTGGTGTCCAGAACTGGACACAGTACTCCAACTGCAGCCTGATCAGTGACGCATAGAGGGGGAGGATCACCTCTTTTGACCTGCTTGAAATGCATCTGTGGATGCATGACAAGGTATGGTTGGCCTTCCTAACTGCCTCCCCACACTGCCGACCCATGTTCATCTGGAGTCAATGATGACTCCAAGATCCTTTTCCGCCTCCATGCTGACAAGAGGGGAGTTCCCTAACTTGTAGGTATGGTGCCGGTTGTTCCTCCCCAGGTGCATCACTTTGTACTTGTCTGTGTTGAAACCCATCCTATTCTCATCCGCCCACCCTTGTAACCTGTCTAGGTCTGACAGAGCCCTGTGGAACCCCACTGCCCACGTCCTTCCAGGTTGAGAAGGACCCATCCACTACCACCCTCTGGGTGCGGCCCATGAGCCAGTTAGCGACCCATTTGACTGTGTGGGTGTCTACACCACATCCCCCCAGTTTCTTAATGAGAACGGGGTGAGAGACAGTGTTAAAAGCCTTCCGGAAGTCCAGGAAGACTATATCCACTGCTACCCCTGCATCTAATGATCTGGCGATCTGATCGTAAAAGGTTGGTTTGACAGGAGCTGGTTGGTTTGACAGGACCTGCCACTGATGAACCCATGTTGGTTGCCCCTAAGCATACAGTCCCCTGCTGGCCCCTCCTGGATGTGTGCCAGTATAATTTTCTCGAACAGCTTGCCTAGGATCAACGTAAGACTAACTGGCCTATAGTTTCCCGGGTCCTCCTTCCTCCCTTTTTTGAAGATGGGAACCACGTTGGCCCACTTCCAGTCCTCCGGTACCTCACCAGAGCACCACGAGTGCTCGTAAAGTTGTGCCAGGGGACTTGCAATGACCTGGGCCAGTTCCTTGAGAACTCTAGGGTGGAGATCATCCAGACCGGCTGACTTGAAAACATCCAGCCCCTCAAGAAGCTCCCTAACTAAATCCTCGCTAACCCTTGGCCTAGGTGTGCCTTCCCCAGGGCCCGAGGGGGGCCCAGCAGGGAGGTGGCTATCCTGGTCCCTACTTAGGAAGACAGAGGCAAAGAAATCATTAAACATGTTAGCTTTGTTGTCTGGTGTGACGACCAAGTTTCCCAACGCATCCTGCAAGGGCCCCACATTACCCGGGACCTTCTTTTTACCCCCTACGTATTTAAAAAAGGACTTCTTATTGTCCTTAATCTGGGAAGCTAGTCCCAGTTCCATCTCTGCCTTGGCCTTCCTAACTACCCCCCTACAACCCCAAGCAACTACAGAATAGTCCTCCCTGGAGATGACCCCTTCTTTCCATTGGGAGTAAGCCTCCTTTTTAGCAAGGAGACATTCCCGGATGCTTTTGGTGAGCCATGGATGCTTGTGTGCTCTCCTGCTCCCTTTGATCCTCATCGGGATTACCTTCCTTTGGGCTTGAAGGATCGTCTCCTTAAGGAGTGACCACTCACCTTGGACACCTGGCTCCCCTCCCCTCTTGGTTCTCAGTGCTTCTCCAATTATTCTCCTTAGCTCGTTGAAGTTTGCCCTCTTAAAATCTAGGGCCACTGCCTTACTGCATGCCTTTGCCACTTTGCGCTGGATGGTGAATTCCAGCAGGCGATGATCGCTGTCGCCCAGGTGGTCGAGCACCCGCAGCCCTCTCACCAGGTCATCACCCGTGGCCAGCACTAGGTCCAACAAGACGTCACCCCTGGTGGGGCTGTGCACCTCCTGGGTTCCATGGAAGTCCTGCACTCCATCTCAGAACCTATGTGAACGATCTGACCTGGCTGACTGCTCTTCCCAGCAGATGCCCAGGAAATTCAGGTCCCCCATGACTACCACATCCTTAGCCTTCACTACCTCTGTGAGATGACCCAAGAAATCCTGGTCAAGCTCCTCTCCCTGGTTGGGAGGTCTGTAGTAGATTCCCACCGTTAAGTCTCTTTCCCCTCGACTGCCTTGTACCCTAAGCCAAAGCACTTCAGAGTGCCCCTCCCTTACTAATTGACAAGGATGTGTATTCCTCCTTAATATAGAGAACCACGCCCTCACCTCTCTTTCCTATCCTGTCCCTCCTGTACAGCCTATAGCCCTTGACATTCACCGCCCAATCATGTGTTGAGTCCCACCACGTTTCTGTAATCTCCACTATATCCGGGCTGGTGTCAGCCAGCAGGAGGGTAAGTTCCTCCGGCTTGTTACCCTTACTTGTTACCCATACTACGAGCATTTCTGTAGAGGCACTTGAGGCCTCCTGTAGATGTGTGTACTGACCCCCTAGTACCAGCATTACCCTGGCCCCTATCTCTTACCTATTTATTTGCTTTGCTTAGTGGGCTGGGCTGGGCTGTAGTTGTGGGTGCTGTTTGGTCTGGCAGTCTGATGTTTGCTCCACTCTCATCTACCCCTTCCCCCTACGAGCCTAGTTTAAAGTCCACCGGAATAGGTCTGCCCACCTAAAAGAGAACACATGCTTACCTTTAGGGGAAAGGTGTAGCCCATCCCATCCCAGCATGTCTCTCGTTGTGATGTGCTGGTCATGGCTGAGGAAGCCAAAGCCCGCCTCGAAGCACCATTCCTGTAGCCGCCAGTTGGTCTGCCTCGTCCACTCACTGGCAGGATAGAAAAGAAAACCACCTGTGCGCCCATCTCTTTTGGCACACACCCCAGAGCGTGGTAGTCCTTCATCAGGTGATCAGGGTTCCTCCTGGCCGCATCATTAGTGCCCACGTGGACTAGGACCATGGGGTAATAATTGGTGGGCTGGATTACGGACTGGAGCATCCCTGTCGCGTCCTGAATCCTCGCTCCACGTAGGCAGTATACCTCACGTGCCGAGGGGTCCCGGCGACAGATGGGGCCCTCCGTACCTCTCAGGATGGAGTCACCAATGACGATCATGCAACACTTCCTCCTCCTGGCCTTCTTGCCTCCTTCAGCTTGCGCAGAACGCGGTGGGCGTGGAGTTGCCTCCACCCCGGTTTCGTCCTCTACTTCCTCCTCCTCCTGGGCTGCTAGGGCTTCATACCTGTTCTCCAGCCAGACTGGAGGAACTGGTGCTGCCATGTTTCGAGCAGCCCTGGCACAGGAGGTGACCGTCTGCCACTTAGCAGAGGAGGGTTCTTCTTGAGGTGCATCCTCCTTGGTCACACAACCCTGCAGGGAAAGAAAATACCTGTCAATTTCCTCCTCTGCCTCCCTGATTCCCCTCAGCCTGCTAACCTCTGGTGGGCACCTGCAGGACAGGTGTGGGGGTTCCCAGTCCCTGCCCCCCCAGGCCTTGCTGGGCAGCTCCCGCAGGCCAGGGGTTGGGGCTGTGAGGTAAGAAATGAGCTGTGGGGTAAGAAATGCAGTTTTAGCAACTAAACAATCTTAGCTCTGCCATTTAGTGACAAAACAAAGGGAAATATATAAAAACAATTACTATATCTTTAAGAGTCAGTTTAATCTAATCTAGAACTATTTATACTATATAAGTATGGTTCTTGCATTATGTCACAACAGGGTAAATTAAAGTTTCTGAGGTATCTGTACTGCACATTTCTCTAACACGGTTGGATTGCTTTTGAATGTAGCCCTTTCTCTGAATTTCCTAGACTTATAAGGCATGTTTCTGGGATAGTTACAACATCCATGTAATGTTTACCTTCTAGTGACTGAGACGCATTCAGCCATAACTCTATCTTTATATATCTAGGACTGAATCTCTAGAAATACTGTTCAGTGTTCCCATTAATTATGCATGGCATTAAAATTTAGGAAGACTACCATACATTCTTGCAAGAGGGCAAAACATTAAAGATCCATATTTTATGTACAGAATAATGAAAAAAATCAGAAGCAATACTATATGTTCAATCATAAGAGGAGAGCATTCTACCTCAAAGTCTCTCAATCCTTGATTTACTGGACTGAGCATTGGGAAGGGAGCATTATCAGTTCCAACAGGAAAAAGAGCTTTGTGCTTCTGCTAGAATGATCCCCATCCGGCCTAATTAAATGATCTGCATTGACAGACTTCTGGGAAAAGCCTTTTTGTGGTCTCCCAGCTGGAGGGTGAAATCATAATGCAGGACTGCTTGAGGGAAAGATCATGGAAAGTGCCTAACAACACTGGATTCTTTTTTCAAATGCAGAAGCAGTATGTGGAGACTAAATCCAAGGAAACATCACTACCTCCCGACCCCTACCTCCCCCCTGAAACCATATGACCCATTTTCTGACTTGCTACCTAGGGATGGTGACATCACCTGTTGTTCAGACCTTCTTGGTAGGTAAGACCAGAGAAACCAGAGATGGCAATTCTCTGCAGGAAAAAAGAAACTAGTGAAGTGGAGTGTGAAAAAAATCAAATTGAATAAAAAATGTGGCTAAGAAAACAATGAGTTGTTTCCCATGAAAAGTCAAGCTGAAACTAGGCTTTCTCTCCAGATGCCTTAAATAATCACCTTTAGGAAATGCTAGCCAGGATCATAAGCAAAGATGCATCTGGGTATGCCCTCAAAAAATTAGGTCACAGATTTAGTCAGGTACAGGGAATTAAACAGTACAGCTTTCCTCTCTGAAATCCACGCAGGGTAGATAGCAACAGCCCACTGTGCAGGTGTAGAAAATCTTCCCAATCCAGAAAGAGCCCCACCTCCAGTTAAATGCATTTATAGCTGTTCGCAGAAAAAGATTTTCTTCATATATCTCCCTAAGACATCACTAGGCAGAGCAAAGGCAAAATTCCCAGAGTCGCATACCCAAACTCCGTTGTACTAGGTGCACCGGAAGGAGGAGGTGTCAGAGCTGTGTGTGAGTGGGGTAGCTCTCTTCCAATACTCTGAACTTCCACCTATGAGGCTGGTCACCGTCTGGGTCATCTCGACCCTTTCCCTTTCTCCCTCTGATCAGCAACTTGAGAGTTCAGTGACTAGAGTCACGGAAGACAAAAGCTGGGAAATTAAAGTAACTACAGACTCACATAGGGAGAGCTTAAACATTAGGACTATTTAATTTAAAATAGATAACTAAAAAGGGATGTGACAATCAACTCAGTCAAAAATTATAACTAAGGCCAGAAGTTTAGTTAGACTTGAAAGTGCATGAGATACTTATATGGAAGAACAAGAACACCCAAAATATCTAGAATGTAAAAAGAAATCCTCAAAAAACAAAGAAACAAAAACACTTTATAAAGGGTGTACAGCCTTCATAACGTGAAGCATCTACTGACTAGCGGGGTTACTGTGACCCTACCTCCAGTCAGCTGCAATTGAGTTTATCCATCTCCCCTCTAAAAAGTGCTGCTTTCAGGGTGTCTATTTTCCAATCCACAGTTGTGACTACAACTCACATAAATGTACCTGAAATAACATGTAAGTATGAATAACGGTGTAGCACTAGGGTCAGTGTGAGCTTCCAAGCCCACCAGGCACGCTGGGTAAGCATTTGTGGAATGAATACTGCTTTCTTCTTAAATTGCCAAAAAGAGCCAAGTCAGGTGAGGGGAAGCAATGACTGGTATCTAGTCTGAATCACATCCCATGCTGGGCCAACTCCACTGTAATTATTGCAATTGGTGGGGACTTGTAAGCTATTAAATGTGTGTTACAAGTCCCACTCACAGAGGATGCAAGTTATTACAGCCCTCAACCATAGAGGCTAGGCTGCTTAGCTCAAGCTGTAGCAGCTCATGCATTTAACTCTGAAGGTCACCAGTGTGTCAGCCAAGGGGGCAGTCATCCTATTATCAGTGATTGAACTAGCTTGCTGGAAGCTAGCTTGAGTTCATCTGCTAAGATGTAATTATGCCTCCTGATTGCAGCATAAACAACTTTGATTTTCAGTTGTTGGTAGATAATTTAGCTGTCTAGTTAAACCAAAACTTCATCCCTTCCATGGTAAGAGGAACAAGGAACAAGAGTGAGAACTAGTGTTTTAATGGTTCAGTGCAAGTCCAGAACCCTGACCAAATCCCTTTTTCTCATCAATCCTCAGGAAAGGATTATTTTTATTCTTCTCCTTCCTCCCCCCTCAGGCATAGTGACTCAGATCCTGGACTTCAAAAAAACACACTGCTTGTCTCCCCCTTCCAGAGATTTCAGCCATGGAGCCTTAATGAAGCAGACACCACTGATTACCAGCTTTCCTACATCCCTTCTGAGGCTCCTTCCTTTCCTCTGGTACAATCACTTGCTTTCCCTCACCTGATTTGACTGCTTTGGGCAATTTAAGAAGAAAGCATATTCATTCCACAGCATCATTTATCCTGCATGCCTTTTTCACAGTCTGGACCTTTGCCTTTACTTAGCCTGCCTTGCTTTCCTGAAATCCAGTTTTGAGCTTCTCAAGAGTTCAAGTTCCAGGATGACTCCCTTTTGAAATAAAACTGAGGACAGGACAGGAGCCTTTCTTTAAAGGGTCAGTACACCTTGTTAAATCAGGTTTTAAGTATTTATTTAACACTTCTCAAGCAAAGTAGGTGCAATTGTTCAGAATACTAGCTCTGCTATTACTATATTTGAATCTACAGTAGAACAATAAGGGTACAATGATACTAGCTGCTGAGTGCCCTCAATTTCTGTGGGTGTTATGGTACTCCATACATCCCAGGAGGCACTAAAATCCTTAATTTTGTGTGTGCGTATAGCACACACACCCCTCTCTCAATATAATTAGCTATTTTCAATTTGAATATTGATATATTTAGATGCTGCTGCTTTCCAAGTGACATCACCACCTGTTTAGTTATAACAACATCTAAATATATTTCTGTGAATGAATCAAGACATGAAAGAGTGTTCTGGGTCTTTCCTATTTATGTGTGCTTCACTCTGGTAAGTTATCCCTGTCAAATTTGATTCTTATAAAATACCTTGGAAAAATACCCAGAATACCATAGCCTCTTTTTAAATAGAGATACAGTGGGTCTATTTGTGAAATGTTGCAGAAGGCTAATGTTTTTTTCCATTTATACCAAATGAGGTGAAAAAATTGTAGTTGAAAGACTCCAGCTAAAACAATAAGGACTCTTCAGACATTGTGACTAGGAAAGTAAAAATAATGAAATTCTGATTCTGAAGAATCATGTTAAGTTTAAAGTAGGGATTTTGAATGTGTCCACTTATTTTAGATCCTTCTTACCTCTACAATGCAGTCAGTCCTTTCATTTCATCTACTAATATATTTTTTGTGTGGCCAAAGGCTAACAAGCATTACCAGAGACCCCTGTATCTCTGCCACATTTCTGAGACATATTTGTATCATCCCTTTCTACTTGCTCTTATGTCTAATGTGTTGCAACTCCCTATAGTCTTCTAAAATAAATTAATCTGTATTAAAGGCAGGAAATTTCAAAACTGGTTCAGTCTTCTTCCTTTATAATTCACTTGAAAACAGTGAGAGTTTTATCTCTGCATTACAGAAATGAACAGCGTGATATCAAACAGTAGTATCAATATCTGTACATGAAGTCAGCTGTGGGTTTCATCAAGTGCCATCAATTCCAAGGAAAAATCTCAGTACTTAGGCACATATTACATCTTCAAATATTGTACGTTTTTAAATTATATTTGACAAACAACTAAGTATAGCTGTAAATCTCATTATATTCTTCTAAAATGTGCAGTTTTAACTACATTACAAGCAGATGTTGTATCATACTAGCTATAGATACTATATAATGCAATATACCTATTACACATTAGTTAAACACCTGCTTCAGCCAGTGAACCTAAGCAATAAAGATATGCTTTTGCAGTTATACAAATAGAAGGGCTCTGGACCAAATGTTTGCAAATTTGCCTACACATTTACCCCATTGATGCCACTTGTGCTTTTACAGCTTACTGCCTTCAGTTTTTAACAAGTGTCCTTCTTAATGTATTTGACTCGCACACTGCACTTATTTTAATGTCTGATCACTGCACTTATTTTAATGTCTGATCAATCACTGCTCTCCCTTTTGGCCTTTACTCTTTGGCCTTGCTCGCACTCAAAAAAATATTTATTCTTAACTCAAGTTACCTAATCCCTAGTCAATACAAAAGCATTTATAACTTTCTCATAATGTTTTATAACTCAGATTAGAATACACTCTTTTTTTCTAGTGAAGACAGCCTTTGAGATTTTATACATAAAGAAAAACAACATAAGGGCCTAAGCTACATAAATGCAATGTAATTTAATGGAGAGAGCACTATATTGAGCCAGGATACTTTTCAAATCTGTTCTGCCACTGCCCTTCTGTAACACTTTTGCTAAGTCATTTCCCCTCTTTGTGCTTCTTTTCCCCTTTACTATCTTCATATCTTTTTGGGACTATATAACCTTCAAGACACTTTTTACTGTAGGGAGAAGAGCTCCAGGCAAAAAGGCCTCAGTTGTGCCCTAATATTTGAAACACAAAATACAGGAAATTTGAAGTTATTGTTCCAGCTGACAGTGTGTATGGAACAGTGTATATAATAGTATTTTTTTTCAAAGTTCAAGGTAATTATTAAGAGGATTCCCACTGATGTCAGTGGACTTTGTTTCAATCCTATGTACACTAGAAGCCCAAAATGCAAGAACTGGATCCATATTTATGTTGCCTTAAAACTCAGTAGAGTTCAGATCTAGGAGCTTGGTTAAATTTGTACTAGCGTTCAGACTAAACATGCACTAGATGAGTGATTCTAAAAACACAACCGTATGTTCCATGTTCATAGTATCCCACCACTTCCAGGTCAAATCTGAAAATGTACAAGTATTAACATTTGCCCTGTCTGCTGGTCCAGCACGCACAATTTGAGATCCAAAAATCTTCACCCCCACTCCCAACTCCCACAACACGACCAGAAATAACAGTTGATCAATTCGCCAGTGATGCTTAAACCAAAACAGAATTCAGCTCATGTTCCTTTAGCAATTTGTTTGCTCATGCCAAAAGAAATAAAAAATATGAAGAGAAAATGTTTGTCAATCACCTACAGAAATGTGAGTCTGGTGGCTATATTTACAGTGAGCACAGGTCTTGAATAAGGAGCTGCCGTTTTTGTATAGTCAGTATTGCAATTACATCTATACCTTAGAGAATAACATTTAACATAAACATGATTATAAATTTAATGAAATCTAGAGAAGACAGTCCTACTCACCCCTGTGCTACTCTTTAAGTGATAGTGAAAGACCAATACAATAAAGAGGAAACCATATCCATGGCAACGTGCAATTCAGATTTGAAGTTTTCAACACATAAAGTAACAATAATAAATTAGTATAGTTTTTCTTTCCTTTTAAACATATTTTAAAGACTTATAATAGCAATAGTGGCATCCAGTTCAGGCATTTCCTGTCACTTAATGACTGTCTAGGTTAAGTGCCTAAGGCAAAGCCAAGGGCCCTCAGCTCCTCTAACCAGTCAGCAACTGCCAGGAAATGCCTGCCCCTGGAAGTCATTAGCCTTAAACGCAAATTACCACATGCAGCATGGACTGGGGATGGAGACACAATTGCTGAAAGAGGCCTAACTTTGAATTGCCTGACACAAGTGATTTGAAATCACTGTAATACACCCCCTGTGGATCTACATCACAAGCAGGAAATAGTACTGAATACAGCATCCTGTTTTTTATGATGCACCTCCATAGTTGAGATTTGCAGTTAAGTTTTGTATCAAGAAAACATCCAAGCTTGGTGATCTGCCTCTCAAATTTTGGATGGATTTTAACCCTACGGTTCTAATTTGAGAAGAGGTTTGGAACTATGATCCAGTCCTTCTCTCCCTCCAATACTATTGTTTCAGTTTGTAGAAGCCACCAAGCTACAGTGCATTCAGTTTAATGGAGAGTGAACTGCAGCAGCGATTTCTCCAGGAAGGGTTGTTGCCTGGAACATCTTCCATCCTCACTCTGAAACACGCAGCTGGTGTTTGGTAGAGTCCGGAACAAGCAACAAAATCCACAACTTTTCCCCCACAGCTTTTGCAGAAGTTGTGGTCTGAAGGGGTTATTTCTGAGTGATCTAAACCTCAACTCTGTATACAAGCAGCATGGCTGTAGGTTTTATTATTGTTAAACTTTATGGACTGTGTGGATTCTAAGTGCTGGAAGCGCTTAGTAACTCTGTTAGGTGCACAAAATCTAAATGGGTATATTTATTTAATATCAGCCATCATGTTGCACTAACATCTTTTTTTTTGGCATTTAATTAATGAATAAAGCATGAGAGTGCTTGCTCCCAGTTTAACAACATGAGGCATTAATATTTTTTTAGCGTTATCCAACAAACACTGCTTCTTTGAGAACAAAAATACTTAATTATTTGAGATATTTACAGTAACGTCCCACTGAAGCACAGCTGTTAGGTAGCATCTGATTACCTATTCACACTGAGAGAGTAGATCCAGCAGTTTATATGGCACTGATATTATGTGAAAGTGAAAATAACAACTGCTATTTTTGTGGTTCAACGCAGGACGCAACACCAGCTATTATAAAAGTGCCCCGAGTAGATCCTGATTGGCTCGTCAGCATTCCAATGGGGTCGCCTAATCTAAATGAACCCCAAAGCACAGCTGAATTTCCCATCCAGGATTCTAAACCGCCATCTGTTCTGCATTCTGAACTGCCAGGCTCATCTCCTTTCAGCACAAAAATACACTTTTTTACAGCACAAAGTTACTTTTATAGGAGCAATTAAGGCAACTCCAGGAGATGGATCATCACAAGATGAGCTCATATCGCCGAAATGTTCATTGTCCACCGCAATGATGGATTGGACCATCCCAGGACCAACTTCTTCCAAGTTGAACTTGGGGTGGGGTGTAATTCATCCACTCTCTGTCCCCGACTAAATCTAATCAGACTGCAACCCTTCCTTGCAATAAAACCAAATTTTGTTTTGCAAAATGAGTTCCAAAGACAACTGTATACAATAGCACACCCAACAGACACTGTTTTAGCAAGACCTAGTGTGCCTGCCATATAGGATCTTCATAGATGTTAGAGGCTGGAAGGGACCTCATGAGATCATTGGGTCCAGCCCCCCTGCACTTGGGTGGGAAAGAGGCTGGGGTCAATTGACCCAGTGAGGTGTGCATCAAGATGTTTTTTAAAGATCTCCAGGGTAGGTGACTGCACCACCTCTGGGGGGAATCCGTTCCAGACCCTAGGCACTCGAGTCATAAAGAAGTTTTTCCTTATGTCCAGTCTGAAGCTATCCTCAATCAGTTTGTGTCCATTGCATTTTATCTTCCTCTGGGATGCTTTGGTGAACAGATGCTCCCCCCAGCCATCTGCTCTCTATAGAAATTGCCTGTTCTACACTGGGAAACACAATGGGGGCTTGGAAAAAAATGGAATAACAGGAATCCTGCTGATAAAAGTACAGCTTCAGGAGGGGGTCCCTCTCCAGTTTGGTTAGCCAATAGGAACATTTAACAAGCCAACAAAATAGGTCATATCATGCAAGTTAATGTGCACAGCTAGGATCCTGTGAGGAGTATATATAGTTTTATTTACAACAGTATTTATGTGTTGTACTAAAAAAATCAGCAAATTTGCAGTACATTACCTCAGTGGGGTTTTTTTTGCAGAATACATAGTATTGCTCTATCTAGTATACACAATCACTACAAGATTTACAAATACAGGGTGCCTGTGCACTTGTGGGGACACTGCTCCACAGTACTGTCATTACAGGATGTTGGAGCAGCCAAAGACTCCCTAGCAGAGCTGAACTGCTAAGCCACACCTGATTGGCTCTCTCTGTCTTTCACACACACACACACACACACACACACCAGGGATCCAAGCCACACACATGGAACCCAGGCATCCAGGACACACACAAACACACTCAGTGGGCACAGGGTCTGCTGGGCAGGCATGCACGGAGCAGCTGCTCATGGCTCGTGGCCACAACACAGTCACCAACCTGGACCTGATGTGGCAGTGGCTGGTCATGGCCATGAGCCATCAGCAGCTGTTCTGTGGATGCCTGCCCAGCAGACCCTGTGCCCACTGAGTGTGTTTGTGTTTGTGTGTGTCCTGGATGCCTGTATTCCCCCATGCTGCCGATATTGGTGGCCTCAGCCCCTAACAGCAGCAGCCTGTCTGGATCTGCAAAACCCTGGCTGCCTAGCACCTTACCAGCATGGACTGGGACCTCTCCTCAGAAGAGTAGGACCAGAGGGCTTTGAGCAAGGGAATATGGTGCAAGGAAGAGGGATGCCTAATTTTAATTAAATGCTGAAGCTGTCAAACTTTAAAGCTGTTTATTAAACAAAAACTGTAACATTGTCTGCTCTGGAACTTGGAACCTTCTTCTCAGTTAACTTTGAGAGAGTGGGGAAGGACCCTGGCTGCACTGCGTGGTTATGATGTTGAGGGGGAGAGAGGTAGGCAGCTGGAGCTCAATTGACAAACATGAAACCTTAGGGCAGCAGGGGAAATACTGCGTATGAAAACTACCACCCCTAGTTTAATTAAATGGTGCAGCTGCCAAGCTTTTCATGTGCATAATAAAGAAAAGTGTGGAATATTGCCTGCTTTGTAATTTGGACCAGATTCCAAGGGGCTGCCTATCTTTGCAGAGGCTGCACTGCTCTCCTGCGGCAGGACCCAGGTCTGCAGTGGTCTGGCTTAATGGGCTGGTGTCAGTGCCAGTGCTGCCTCCCATGGGGAGAATATTGCCCTCCTGGGTTGAAGTAGTGGGGCCAGCTGCCTAAGAGTCCCATGGGTGGGCCCTAGATGGCAGCCATGGGAGATCGCTTCACATGGCATCTTGATTGGGAGATACTGGGGTGCAGGGGAGCCCTGGAACAGGAGCTATGGTGCATGAGAGCTGCTGACTCATGGTCCAAGGAGTCAGGAATGCGTTCCGCTCTGGGGAGCAGCTCTGAGGAGAAACAGTGCAGGAGGGGAGGGGGACCAAGCTGCCTGAGATCTGATGCCAGGACTGGCATTGACTCAGCCCACCATCCAGGGGCAAGTCACTACCTCCAGCCACTGGCAGTCTTAGAGCAGGATCCACCTTTTTTACAGTGCTCTGTGTGCCCTGACCATCTGTTTAGTTACAGCTGCAGCTTGTGTTCTGCATACTTACTGGGCAATAAGTGTAACTCCTGTACCTGGCCTCCATTTATGCATTGCAGGTCATAAACTACAGGTGCACTGTGTTCAAATATTAACCAAACACAGGTTCCAATAGTAATTATTGTCATGGGCGTCAATGACATCACAGCATTGACATGCCAGTTCAGAATCCCAGAAATATGCTATAGTGTCATGCTAATTTCTGTAGAGCTGAGTGATTTCCTCCTCTACAGTTGCAAGCAGCCTACTCCCAAACAAAGCAAATGAACTAAGTTTTCCCATGTGGTCTAGAATAAACTAAAGTAAAACAAAATATATATCCCAGGATATGGTGACAGCTCAGATAAAAAATAAGAGTTTACTCACTCTGAATTACAGGCAAGAGAATTGCATTCACTTTTCCCTTGAGCCTAATTTCTCCACTAGCAAATTTTCACTGCTTGCTTTCTTCTACTTTTATTCTATTTAGCAGATAAGCTAAAAAGACCTGAAGCATCTGTGCCATACTGCAGATCTCTTGTAGTTAGTAGGGAAGCAGAATGTCAGGGTGAGATTGTACAGGTAAATTCAAAGCTCAATGTTGAAACATTTCTTGCGACTCAGATGGGTAATGCCCAAATACAGAGTATTTAAGGGCCCAGCATTTTACCATATATTAATAATCTAGAATCAACTCCCCCAGTTCCAACCTGCCCTTGTCTTGGCTCTCCAATGATAGTCCTACTTCCTGCAAGTGCAACGCTTGTAAATTCTCACCTATAACCATTGCTCAAGTAGCCTGAGCTTTTCACCTGACATCAAATACAAAATCCTCAGCTCTATTTGCAGTCCTATGCAGTCAGGTAATATTAAGGGAATAAGGGAAGGTTTCAAAGGCTATGAGAATCAGTAACTGTCATTGCAAACTAAGGCAAAAACTGTTCCAAAGTGCCACTAGTGAAAAAGGTAGGGGTTAATAGGAACACAGGACAGGGCAATATTCTGCACAACCAAAACACTGAGTGGTAGCTTTAAGACAATGATTATGATCCAAACCCGTGTCAAAGTTTTACTCACTTATTAGCATGGAAGGATTTTTCCTGCCCAAATACACAATTGTCTACATATATATATTGTTTGTTTTGGCTATTTTGATTTTGGAAAACAAGCCTCTATTTACATATTGCCTCCTTTACTCCGTAGGTGTAGAAGTGTAGCAGCCTCACGCAGTGGCAGTTCAGTATGCAAAGCACTGTAGTGGGGGTGAAGAGAAGGGAAGTCTTACCTACCCAGGTTCTCTGCATGCTGAAGGCAGCTGCTGCCGCTGCCACTGACATAGCAATGTTGGCTTTGCTGGCAACAGCCCCATGTTGTGGGATCTCTGGAAGTCATACCCAGTTCCTTATTTGTCCCCTCCCAGCACCACCTTACATATGCTATTGGGTGCTGGGCAGTCCCTGCTATTGCTAAGACTTTCCAGAGGACAGGGGTGAAGAGCGCCATTCTGCTTGCCCCACTCACTCCCTGCCCTGCAGACAGACTGCTGGGTGCAGGGCTGCACTGCCTGGCTCCTATGCTTGGACAATTCAAGGCTGCCTCCACCACAGCAAAACCGCTGGGGCATAGCGGTGGTTCTGGCATCCCCACATCTTTGGCATCCCTAGTTATCCTAGTAGGTAGCTGCTGGAATGCCCCCATTACTAAGCAGATGTTATGCTTGGGAATTCTGACAATCAGGGCTTGTAGGTAGTTGTAGAACTGATCCTTTATCAGTTTGGTTTTCGGTTTGCTTATAACGTGGTAAAATTGTCATTTTCATGTATCCTGTTTGAAATCTAGCTTGGAGCAATGGGCTGTTAATTGGCATCCAGTCTATGGACAATTTTCCTGTCTTGGAAGTCATAATTATTGCAGCTCCCTCTGAGTGATAATCATTTTGTCTTGTTGAATATATTATAGCTTAGTTTCATTTTAAAATAATTTTTTGTCAGCTCCTGGCCATTGACATTCACTTACTCAGAGGATTTAGAGATTATATTAATCTATTTCTTTTATCGGCTGTGTGGTTCTTATTATGCAGACACTATTTTAATGTTCCAGAAACCTACTTTAATTGTTTGTATTACCTTTAGTAGAGAACTTCTCAGTCTTAGCTTTCTAATGGTTTTCATCAAGAGTCAGATAGTTAAAACAGATTGGAAAGTAAAAAGGAAACAGCAGAATGAGAGAAAGTACAATGTGATCAGATAATCATTGTAAATATAGGGGCTATAACATACCATAAAAACACATTGACTTAAAATGATCTCTTCTTCAAAAAATCCTAGCTGAAACCTTTGAAGTAAGACTTAACCAGCATGAAATCCTGACCGAGACTGAACTCCTAGGGTTGGAGACCATGTCCACAGTTTCTTAGGCAAAAGGCATTTTAGATTAACTAAACCAGAGAATTATAAGCTTTCATGAGTCTAAGATTGCTTTATCCAGTGCACAGTTCCTTTGCTCTTCCCACTGCTTTCTTTAGTCCATCAGCTCTCTCCACTTCCCCAGACTGAGAGTCTGGAGGGCAGGGGGAGGAGAGGAGAGGTGGAAGGAGGGGAGGGATGTTCCTCTCCATCCCCACCTCCCCATCCATTTGAAGTATGCATATTTCTCTTTCTCACTAGCATTAAAAACATTTTTATCCCACCAAAATAAAATAAGTGGCCACTCCTAATTATCACCTATACATATCAACCAAGCAAAATCAGCACAAAAACCCCCCCAAAATCAATATGATTCCTTGCATCAATAGGAAATGAGGTGCTGCCTTCCTTGCCCTATTTCACTCCTAAAAACAGATGGTTAATACCATAGAAGGGGAGAAGACATGAACTTTCCTTCACGAGATCCTCCCTTCCTTTCACGAGATGCTTTGGCATGAGCAATCAGGAGCAGATCCAGGATTTGGCAAATGGAGGCTGGGAGCAGACACCTGTGTTTCAGGGATGACTAGACCCTGCTCCCAGCCTTCCTCCTGCAACCTACTAATGGAGACAGATTGCGCTACACCAGCTGGGCTGCATGGGAGGTTGGTTCAGCTGGGAACAGAGACAGTGGGAACAGTGATGGGCAATGGGGTGGATTCACACTCCCCACTCCTGCTTCTATGGAACTGGGTAAATTGGGGTCTCTACCTTCCACCCATTGCCATTGTTACCATTGTGGCTGAGCCCAGTCCCCATGCAGCCCAGCTGGAGTAGGCAGGAGGGGCTTGGAAGTTTGCCCTGCCCTTGGGACAGCAGGAAAATCAGTAGCAGGAGCTGGTAAGAAGGGGAGGGAAGGCGGTGTGCTTCTGAGCACTGAGGAAAAGTAGAATTCTTTGGGGACTTTAAAAAGGTCCCCAGACACTTCATGATTGCAGTTCAATCCCAGAAATAGGGTACAGCCATGCCATGGCACTCCCTCTGGATCCACCTCTGAAACCAATGTTATCAACAAGGTACCTGTATGCCAATTAGCAGCCCTGAAGTGCAAAAAAAAATTCATATGACTCTTCAGTGCAAAATGACCAATTCAGAAGGAGATCATTGCCGGGGATCCTGGTTTTCTATGTTTAAAAATCACAAATTCTCTGATTAAAAAAACAAAATCTGTGTTTTCCCAGAATACATACAAATATCAATCTAACACGATGTATCATTGATAAAGGTATAATTTTAAAGCAATTTGGAAGCCTACCAGGGCCTCAGTCACTATAATAAAATAAATTCGAAATACCTATAAACTTTGGCATTTGATTTGGGGTTTTTATCATGGAAAATCAGAGTTCCCCCTGCCTCTTTTGCTTGCCAGAACACAGGTCCAGCTGCAGCTGTCCTCAACTCCACTGCTTTGCAGCACTGAGCAGTCCTGATATCCCAGTGCCCTGCCCAAGCCATTGCCCTTTACTCCTGACCCACAACCTGCCAGCCCTACTGAGCCCTGGCTGCCACCCATGGGAGGTGGTGGTGGTTGCTGCAGCTGAAATGAAATGCGGAGCCTGGCTCCCCCTCCACTGCAGGCGGCACAACAAGAGCAGAGTCCATGGGGATGTGGATGCAAACTGGTGGCTGCAGGTTTGGGGGTCCCCACCCTGCTGCACTCCCTTGGGGCAAAACGAGTGGGGAGGCTTAGTGCCACTGCCAGGAGCCCTGTGCCACCATGGCAAAGTGCCCCCCTGCCTGCCCAGGAGCAGTGGGGGACACAACTCTGTGCCACCACCCACACTGATATGGGGCAGGCAGGGGGCACCTCAGCATGGTGGCACAGGCCTCCCTGCTCTGCTGCACAGGATCCCAGATGGGCCATGGAGGTCAGTAGGGTGGGGAGCCCCAAGCTCACAGTGGGCAGCCCACATCCACCCACACCCTGCACATAAATCTGGCGGCATATTCCCCTATCAGGAGTACATACAGTGGTGGGGAGCGAGCTCCCCTATACCACCCCCAGGATAAGCCACCTGCATTTCCATCCCCTGCAGCTGCACATTCCCACTCCAGCCCTGGGACCCAAGCCCTAGGCTCCATGCACTGCCCAGGCTGGGCAGCATCCCCAGCCTCAGCCCTACCCAACCCACTCCCTCATTGTGGGGGACTTGGTTCCCCCCTTCCAGACTTACCTGCAGGGAGTTGCAGGAGCTGCTCCCCATGCTATCTGGCTGCCATGTGCACGCACACATGCACGTCACCCCCTGCTTTATCACGCTGCTCACACTCCCCTTGGCTCCATGCAGGCTGGAACTCTGCCAGCCACAGAAGAGAAACCTTCTGTTTCCTGAATTTTTCTCCTTAAAATGAGAAAAAAACATGTTTTACTGTGTTTTTCCATGGCAAATAGAAACCTAGATCCCTGACCATCTCCAGAGGACATCAATTAAGAGCAAGCCAACATCACCCAAAACACAGCCTGACAAATTCTACAAGACAAAAACCCTGGAACATCTGTTTCATTGATATGAATTCTTCCATGCCATGCACCATCATATCAATACCAAAGTTATCAACAGCACCATTCATGAATCCAGTCACAGAATCTAGCATGGACTCTAAAAAGCACTAATAGCAAGTAGTGGGAATTTTTCTAATCCTACTGTATGAAAGTAAGAATGTTCAAGTTTCCATTACCCAAAATAATCAAAATTAGGAGAGAGAAGGAAGCAATCAGCTCTTTATCTTCCTCTTGACACTTTATACATAATTCAGAAAAAGTGTTTAATATGGTTGGCATACATTTTTTAATTAACCCTTGAATAATAGATCTCCCTCTTGGTTTTCTAAATTTTCTGCAATAGCTTTCACCATCCCCAGACCTTAAATACTTTTCAAGATTTCAAAAATTTTCCCATTCTGCATTAGGATGGAATGAAGATCTTTCAAAAATTTTATGAAATAACAAAAGGACCCACCAGAATAGCCAAGAAGCATTTTCATGGAACAACTGCCAACCAGCTCTATCAAATATAACTACCCCCCATTTTCTACTATGAAGGAGAGCAGAAAGGAGGCAGGCTTTGGTGAGTGGGGATTTAAGGTTGGGCAATACTTCAGATTATGTGCCCAAACTTTCTGGGAGTAGCTACAAATGAATGTTAGTCTCTTTACAATTCAGATGTAAAACAAATATAAAATATTGCAGACATTTCCCAAGAATGTTTTTGTGTTTAAAACCTAGAAGTTTTGGAAACAGTGGATTGTTTTAGGCAATTTGAATGCAAATACCCTTTAGTGCATGGGTTTCAAACATGGGGCCCACAGGCCAGATTTAACCTACCAGACTACCAGTGGAACACCAGAAGCTGGGAGTACCGTATTTTCACGCATATAGCCCATGGCTATACACATTTTTACAAACTTGGTGGGTGGGTGCGGGCTATACAAGGGTGCAGGCTATGCAGAGTCTTTAGAACAGCACAGCCCATCCCTGCCTGTCCCCACCTATGGGCTCCAGCTCCGGCTCTGGCGGCTGTGCCCAGCAGAATGCGGCTGCTGGTGACGGCGGGGAGCAGGGCTCACAGCTTGCAGCTCCTCTCTCCCCCTCCCCTCCCTTC
This sequence comes from Crocodylus siamensis, assembly GCF_052110815.1. Taxonomy (NCBI): domain Eukaryota; kingdom Metazoa; phylum Chordata; order Crocodylia; family Crocodylidae; genus Crocodylus; species Crocodylus siamensis. The sequence continues at coordinate 54,779,805 of NC_143400.1, read as the reverse complement.
CCCTGCAGAGCCCACAAGCCCAGCTGAGCCCACGCTTGTGGCCATGTCTCGGGGTGCGGGGAATACATGGGTGCAGGGAATATACGGAGTATTTTACGAAAACACAATTTCCCGCAGGTTATACATGGGTGTGGGTTATACATGGGTGTGGGCTATATGCGCAAAATACAGTAGGTGGTAGTTATGGTGACAGAGGCAGAAGAGCATGTGTTGGCAGCAGAGCACATAGGAATCTAGCAGAGCCCCATGGTCCAGATCCAGCCTGGGGCACAAGGTGAGTTTGATATCCCTACTTTAGTGAGTTGCATAGACTACAGTTGCTTCTAATTGTGTGTGGAGAACATGGGAATTTACTGAGTGGTTCATTTTCTCCTCTGCTCTTTCAGGTCTCTTATTCATATAGATTTTATCACACTATGTGATGGATTAGGGGCCTAAAATTGAGAGGAAACCTATAATTTGCAAACAATCCAAGATCCAATGCTTTCCAAGTAAAGTCACACTGCTGAGGCAGGCTGAGCACTATACTAACGACTCTGCTTATCTCACAAGAAAGCTTGCTGCAGTACACGTTATGTAGCAGGATGAAAGTTTCTTAGGTGCAAAAAGAATTAGAGAAGAAGCCAGAGAAATGACAAAGGGGCAGGAGAGCAAAAGATTAGAAGGTAGATTGACAGAAAAGAGCTGGCTGCCAACATAAAAAAATAGAAGTGTCAGTCCTAGAGATGGATGGCAAACTATGAAACAACATTCCAGCAAACAGATGTATGATAGCGTGAGGACAAAGTGGGGAGTGAGTGCCATTCAGCTGCAGATGAGAGATGAGCAATACATAATTATCACCAAAATTTATAACTTTTCCCCTTATTAAATTGCACCCTGCCTTGTGAGGTGTGCTGGGCTCCTCACAATGAAGACAACTTCTCTGTCCATGCACTTTGTATTACAAGCTAGAAGCAAGTGATCAGGAAGGGCAGCAGGAGCACGGATCAGTAAGTCACTGTAAAGACTTTGCAAATTCATGTGCAGCTTGGTAATCAAAATGATTTTACCTTCCTATTTTACTGAGTTTTTTTCTTAACGGTTTAACTGCAGATGTGATTCTTAAGGAAGGATTTCAGTGAGACAGGGGCAGGGGTTTGGCAAATTGGTCTTGGACCTACATAACTGAGGAGCCCAAATATCCCTGATTTTCAGCAGGATCAAAATTACTAAATCATGTGGGCACATTTGAAAATTTGATCTGAGCTACAGTGAAAATAACCCTTATTTATTTTTTTTAAAGGCCCTGATTTTAACATCACAGTGTAATTTCTAAACATTAACATCTGTTTATGCACAATTTAGGCATGCAATTATAAAGCTTTAATTTCTTGAATTAATGCTTCAATTTGCATGTATTTTCTGTTTGAGATTTTTCATCATTAAGATAAATGTAAAAGAAATTGTCAAGCATTATTAATTTGGTATTTGTTGAAATAATAGTTGAAACAGAAAATAAAAAAAGCTCTGCCATGATTTCATTTAGGGTTTGAAAAAAGTAGCAGAAAGCTAGAGAATCCAACATATTTTACCAGGCATTGGTTCAAAACCTAGCCAGGTCCATCTCCCATTCACAGCTTATTAGAAAGGAAAGGAGTGAGTCCTTGGACACTGATCTTCTCTCTTTTGTAATGGCCTTCAGCTAGTAGATGCATCATATATATGAACCCATTATTCTTCCCTGTCTTTAGTTTCCGTATAAACAGAAAAGGTGTGGGGGTTATTGATGCTCTCATTCTCTCCTACTCCCCTTCAAAGGGTTTCTTAGGTACTACTTACTTTTGCGCTGACCTTCTTCTAGCTTCTACTGTTATCTGATACAGCATGTGTTATGCCACCACCAGTGTATGTGTGTATGCGTGCATGCATGTATGTTCTCAATCTTATTGCATAGTTTTGATGCCTGTTCTGGTTCCAACCAAAGGCTTTGCCAAGTAGCAGTAGAGTGAAGCTGACAGGATGTTATTTAGTTTTTAGAAAAAAATGGCTCATATTTTCTGCAGGAAAATTTGGCTTATATTTGGAATCTATTGCAACATACCATATTTACTTGAATACAAGATGACCCCACTCGCCCCACCAGTTGGCATTGGGAAAAGAGCTCCTTACCTTACAACTGCTTACAAGAAACCTTACTAAATACACTATTTATCATTACACTGCTGGCAAAATAAGCATGCAATCAGAAACAGACTTTGAAGTTAATTAAATGCAGTCAACATTGACCATGACAATAAAACACATGGCCCGTATTGGGAAAACATGCTGATGGGAACCTACTATAAGAACAGGTTAGTGTAGCTTATCTAAATATGACATATGGTAGTGCCCATTAAGCACAGTCCCTCTCACCATCGACTTTTTCAAGTTATGTTGAGCCACAACATTGCACATAGTTCAGGGTGGGGAAGACATTTGGATTAGGGCACGGTTTACTGGGGTCATCCTGAAACAGGACCCAGAAAAGGCAGGAGCCATAATCCATCTTCCAGCCTCCCTAATCCTGGGATGCCACAAGGGACTGATCTCCTACTGGGGACAGTCCAAACTCTGCCACCGACGCAGAAAGGAGCTCCACCTCAGGAAGGACTGTAAAACAGACCTCTGTGCAGCCTGCAATCAGACCAGGCACAACTCATAGAGTTGCACCAAGGAAAAGCATTGTAATCTGTGCAGGAAAGAGGGGCACCTGTTCAGGAGATGTCTAGGGGCACAAGCTTACACAGTCAAAGAAGCATAGGAAGAGGAGGTGCCATCCATGGGCCCAGCTTTGGAGGCTCAGGATGCAGTAGGCCCAGAAAGTGAAACCAAAATGGAGCTGAAGGTCCAGAATCAGGAGGAAGGAGAAGGGGAAGAAGGCACCCCAAATTCAGGGCCTACCCCCATTGACCAAGCGTTGAAAGAGACTTGCAAACTGCTGCAGCAGCTGAGCAAGGACTGCGCTCCGTCCCAAGCCCCAACCCCAGCCCCAGCAGAGAAGCCCAGGAACAGAGGGGGGAGTGAGGAAGAGATCAAAATGGAGGTGACTGCAGGACCCTCCGAGACAGGAAACCAACCCCAAGGGGGACAGAAAGGGACTAAGACCAAAAGAAGAAACCCTGGAAATGGAGAGGAATGCTGCCTCCGAGCAGAGGAGTTCAGTGCTATAGATGTGGCACTGATAAACCAGATAAGGGCAAAAGAGGGCAAATCCCTCCTGCCCAAAAGGCATCCCCAGGGAAGAGGGAAACCCACCCAATGGAAAGAAATCGAGGAAGAGTCTGGCCCCTGATCCCAAGAGAAGCAGGACAGAGAGTGGAGCAGGGAATCGGAAACCAAAAGTACAAGCTTCTCCCACCACCCATCCCCTGCAAGCAGTCAGCACCTTGGGAAGCATTAAAATCATGTCTATAAATGTCAGAAGCCTGGCAGGGTGAGGCAAGGAGAACCAGTGCTGCAAACCCTGGAACAGACTGAAGCAGACATAATTTGCCTGCAAGAATGTGGACTGTCCAGTCAGAGAAGCAGGGCTTTGCTACCTACATGCTGGCCACATGGCCTGACCATGTGCTCTGGCTCAGGGGACAACAAAGTTGCTGGTGTCACAGTCCTACTGAAAGGAGACACCATGCGCACCCCGCAGCACAAAGAGATTGTTGCAAGCAGGCTGCTCTAAGCCACCCTGGAGACACAAGGAACTGCTTTTGAGCTGCTAGCAGCGTATGTGCCAGCCAATAGAGAGGCTGGGGGCCGTTCCTGGAAAGAGTGGCCGTCACAATGCCCACTGGCCACCTGGTGATGTTCACAGGGGATTTCAACTGCATCATCAGTGAGGACAGGGTTAGCAGAGTCAGCAGGATGGGCACGGACGGATCCTCCAGGCAGCTGAAGCAGCTTGTCTGCGATCATGGCCTGGTGGATGCAGCCAAAGGTGCCTAGGGACCTGGGGGACATTTCACCCAAGTGGACCCTGTGAGCAGCACCAAGTCCAGAATCGACTTTGTCTTCCTCCCCATGGGGTGGAAGGCAGAGAAGGCCTGCTGTACACCCACGTGTTTCTTGAACATCAACCTCTTGGAAGATGATCAGACTAGGTGCAGCTACAGAGAGCACTACACAGGCTGGAGGACCCTCTGGAACCTGTACCAAAACCAGACCAAGTGGTGGGCCATCGTGAAAGAGAGGACCGGGGGCTTTTTCCAGCAAGTTGGCAAGCAGGAGACCCTCTTCCACCAGAAGCGGCATGAGTGCCTGACCCATAATTTACAGGACCTGCACAGGCAGGCAGCGGTGGGCTGGGATGTGAGGAAGGCCATGGGGAAGGTGAAGGCCCAAGTTGTACCTGGTACTTGGAGGAGGCCAGGAAAAAGATCTTCCAGGCCAGGACCCCCTGGGTGGAGGGAGTGGAGGAGGGGAGGAGTGCTCTGATTACTTCTGCAGACTGAAGAAGAGCAAGGAGGTCATGATACGCTTGAAAAACAAACAGGGACTGGAGCACTAGTCAAAGGACAGCATGCTGGCCACAGTGGGCACTTTCTACCAGGAGCTCTGTGCCAAGAAGCCAGAGGACCCAGAGGTTATGCAGCTGTGCCTGTGAAGCCTCACCCAGACCCTCGGACAGGACAACCAGTGGCAGCTGGAGGAGGACTGGATGCTGGAGGAGCTCGAAGGTACCCTCCGGATTTTCAAGAACAGTAGGACTGCTGGGTTGGATGGCCAGCCCAAGGAGTTTACCTGACCTTCTGGGACCTGGTGGGCCTGGATCTGATGGAGCTTTTTTGAAAGCACCTGCAGGAGGGCCAGCTGGGAGCAGGGATGGAGTGGTGCCTCATGACCCTCCTGTACAAGAAGGTTCTGAGGAAGGAACTGAAGAACTGGAGGCCAATCACCCTCCTGAACTTCAACTATAAGCTGCTGGTCAAGGTCTTGGCTGAGCAATTTAAATCCGTCCTAGGTGCAGTCATCCACGAGGACCAGTTGTGTAGGGGTGCGAGATCCACGGAGCTCAGGGCAGAGCTTTGCCATCCTAAACCTGAACCTGGAGAAGGCCTATGGCAGAGTGTCCCACCGGTTCCTGTTCCAGATGCTGGATCAGATGGGAGTCACCTTCGACCTTCATCAGCTGGATCAGGACCCTCTACATGGAAGCGAGCAATGAAGTGCAGATCAATGGTTTCCTGACCACCTGGATTGCAGTGGAGTCAAAGATAAAGCAGAGACTGGGTCTATGGCACACGCGCTCCCTTTCCATGGGTGGAGGGTGTTGCACTTGTGAAGGGGGTGTTGTTACTGGTGCTTCCGTACACCTCACTGGTCTTCTCCCCTTTTGAGTGTGTTGCCCGCAGGATCCAGAGGGCCACGTGCATTTTCTTCTGGGGCTCCAGATGGGAAAAGGTCATCCTCCTTTTCCCCCTCTCCTTATAGTCAGACCCTGCTCACCCTGAACACATGGAAGTGAGGAACAAATTTGAAAACAATAACCTGGAATTTAAACATGGGTGTAGCAATTTGTATATAGTACCCATGCATTTACATTATCCAGAATTAATGCATGTTACTTTTTTTTTTTTTTTTTTTTTAACTGCTGTATGTTTTTTAGCACAGGTACTCCATAAATGCATTTTTGAGCAGTACTTTGGCACCTGTATCTACAATCCTAGTATCACACCACAAAGAAAACCTTAACCCATTACAAAAACACACACCCGCATGCCTGTACAAAGGCCTGCTGGCCACCTGAACCCGTTACAATATCCACATCACACACTACACATGCAAGCAACTCCTGGTCTCTCAAACCAGGCAATCCTTTCCTTTCATCCCCACCCTACTTGCAGGGTCACATACTCAGTTCACCTGTCTTCTATGTCACTGTTGCTCCAGCTTCCACTGGAGGACCCGCTGCTGCTGTCACTGCCCTCAGTTCCACTTGTCTCTTCCTCTTCCTTGCTGTCAGTGCCTGCTTCTCCACTCGTTGAAATGTCCTGTGCCACATGTCTCTGTGCCAGGCTGTCTCAGGGCCAGCACTGGTGGGACCCAGAGTAGGCTGCAGGCTGGCAGGAGTCTGTGGAGCTGGGCTGGGCTGCACCGATGGAGAGGTGGAAGCTGGCCCAACTCCATACAGCCCCTGCCAGCCAGGACCCTGAACTCCTGCCACCCTACTCTGGGCCCCACCTGCGCTGGCCCCAGTACACCGGTGTAGGCCCCGCACACCCACTCACTCCCAGTGCCCCCCAACCCCGCATGCAGCCCCGACCACCTGGTCCCCAGCACTGGAGGAACTAGTGCTGAGTGCAGGGAGAAGTGGCCCCTCTCCCGTGGCCAGCACTCCCTGCTGCAGCCACTTGTGAGCACCTGCCACAGGGCAGGGGAGGGGCCGCTTTTCCCCAGGCTCAGCTTTTCCCTGGGCTCCTCTCCTGCCCTCTCCCTCCTTCCCTCACTTTCGGGTACAGTGCAGCCACATGATCCCAGGCCAGAAGCCCCTTCTGGGGGCCAGCCTGGGGGGTGGGATGAGGCAGGCCCTGCTGTTGCCTGAGCCCGCCAGGCTTCCCCTGGGTCCTACTGCCCCTGGTTCCCATCATTTTTGACAGGAACCAAAGACAGATGAATATTAATTTTCTAAAATTTTTAGGGGCCCCAGAGGCTGGATAGAATGGCCTTGTGGGCCAGATCTGACCCACAGGCTGTATTTTGCCTACCCCGATGTAGAATAACTGTACACACCAGTTATTCTTCTTTATGAAATAATAGCATTCAAGTCAAAGCCTCAAGAGATGCTACTAAGGAATTTGAACTACCTAGCTGAGGGGCTTGTCTGGGTGTTGTTTTGAGAAGAGAAATGTGAGAGAGGGCAAGAAGCAGGAGTAGTGCTTCTGAATCTGGTAACTTGACCCTAAGAAAAAGCTAAGCAGGGATTTTTTTGGATTAAGTGGTAACTGGAAGAAAGGCTTTTATAGCAGCAAGCCAAAAAGAAACCACTGTCTGTTATTGAGTCCTTTTGTATTTATGGAAATAAAGTTTTCTTTATCTATTAAGAATATACAAAGTCTTATCTAAGATACCCAATTTCAGAATTAATCTTTCCCCAGATGGAAACAGCCCTCAGGGTCTGAAAGTTTGGCTACATTGTAAAATATGGCTAAATGCTCAAATGAAAAGGTAATATTGATATGTCTCTTATATGCAGGATTCATTTAAAAAAATGAATTATTTATCTTTGCTTCTTTCACAGTCGCACCAAAGCAACTGGGACGATGTAGAACTTGTTTTAGCTATTCAGACCCACAGTACAAAGCAGATCTGAAATTTAGTTCATCCCTGATGTTTTTCAGCTTTCTGCTGATGCTATGGTGTATATTCGTGCCCTGATTTCACTTGTTAAAGCCCATAATCTGTTCCTTCCAGTCCTATTTTCCTTTGGGGGAATGCTATTTGGATACATATGCTCCCAGCAGAGGGAAGATTGTCAGTGCTTTTCTCACTTATAATCCCAGTTATCAGCACTGGAGGAGATGTGCCTTGGGTTATGCTAGTAGTAGTTAACAAAGCAGGGCTGAACCTGGCCCAGCACATACTTCAAAATGTGAGTAGGTTTTGAAAATGGAGACCAACTGCCTTCACTCATTCACATCAGGTGAGGGGAATCATGCATTAGAGTAGATTTAAGCACACTATGTATTTTTGAAAATAAGTTAATTTTAATATTTAAAAAAGGCAATGAAGCCATTCCTGTTCCATAAGACAGAAATGGGAATTTCATTTAAGTGGTTTAACACTTCCAACTTTTTCTTTCCAATCTGTTTTTCAGGCCCCAAAGTTTAGTGGTGCTGTTTGCCATTCAACTGCCATTTAGCAGCCAGAGGTGAACCTGACAAGTAGGAATCCCTGCCCTCTACTCCTGGCTGATATTTCCATAGGATTGATAGTCAGATCTAGAAAAATGGAGTAAGTACTTTAAAATAATAATTGTTTCCAAACTTTCATTTACACTGTTTTCAGCATATTGACATCTGTCGCCATAGAAACATGCATAGAGTGCATACAGCAGTCAGGAACAGCGAAGATAGATCCTTGTTTATTAGTTACAGGCCCAGACAAGGTAAGCTAAACATACTATTTAATGTAGCAGACAAGGTTATTCGGGTGAGTCTGGTATTTCATAGATTTCAAAGACATTAGGGCTGAAAGGGACCTCGGAAGATCATCGAGTCCAGCCCCCGGCCCAAAGGGCAGGAAGTCAGCTGGGGTCATAGGATCCCAGCAAGATAAGCATCCAATTTACTCTTGAAGGTGTTCAGTGTAGGTGCTTGAACCACCTCCGCTGGCAGACTGTTCCAGACCTTGGGGGCTCGGACAGTAAAGAAATTCTTCCTTATGTCCAGCCTGAAACGGTCTTGCAGGAGTTTGTGACTGTTCGACCTTGTCATCCCTTGGGGCGCTCTGGTGAACAAACGTTCCCCCAGATCCTGGTGGTCATCCCTGATAAACTTATAGGTGGCCATCAGATCACCCCTGAGCCTGCGCTTTTCCAGGCTAAAGAGTCCCATGTCTCTCAGCCTATCATCGTAAGATCTGTTTTCCAGACCTCTGATCATGCGCGTGGCTCTCCTCTGGACTCTCTCAAGCTTCTCCACATCCTTTTTGAATTGTGGAGCCCAAAACTGGACACAGTACTCCAGCTGCGGCCTCACCAAGGCCGAGTACAAGGGGAGAATGACATCCTGGGATTTGCTCGAGAAGCATCTATGGATGCAAGCCAGCGTTTTGGTCACTTTACTAGCCGCAGCATCGCATTGCAGGCTCATGTTCATCTTGTGGCCAATGATGACCCCCAAATCTCTTTCTTTTGTAGTGCTATCCAACATAGCACTGCCGAGCCTATAAGGGTGCTGCAGGTTTTTCCTCCCAAGGTGGAGAACCTTGCATTTTTCGGTGTTAAACACCATCAGGTGTTTGGGCAGGGGGCTGGACTCGATGATCTCCCGAGGTCCCTTCCAGCCCTAATGTCTATGAATCTATGAATCTATGAAAGACAGGCAGCCAGTGAAGATGTAGACTGAGGAGTCAATGGGTGAGAGGCTGGGTGTGGGGGGGGGAGAAAAGGGGGATAAATAGTGGAGACGTACCTGGGAAGTCAGTTGTCAGGCAGGTTATAATGTGTCATAAATCCAATGTCTATATTTAGTCCATGATTTTTAGTATCCAGGAGGCTGATGAAGTGGAGTTCATAGGCTCATCTCTGGGAAATGTTTTGTAAGTTTCCTTTGAGAATCAGGACTGAGAGGTTGGAGAGAGAGTGGTTTTCTTGTGAGAAATGTGCCCCCACTGGTAATTGAGTATTCCTGTCTTTGATAGATTTCCAGTGTGCATTCATTCTTGTGCGCAGTTGTTGTTCCGTCTCTCCTACATATTTTCCATCTGGGCATTTGTGCATTGGATGAGATATATCACATTTCTGGAGGTGCCGCTGTAAGATCCAGGAATGCTATTTAATGCATAGCACCCACTGGTCCATATTTCAGTCTGGTTTATTCCCCATTCAGGTCATAAAACAAGTCACTCAAGAATGTCATCAGGGCAGAACTTGGCTCAGACACACCAGTTATCTGAAGTGTACTACTTCAATTTAAGAAAAAAAAGTCTAAACAAAATTGTTCTATTAAATTGAATTAAATTCTGATCTGTAAGGTGGGCTCTTCAGTCCTAGTCTTCACCAGTGAATTTTAATGCATCAATAGTATAAGCAATCCACACTAACATTTTTGGGTGACAGTAACATATATGAAATGGACACAATGAACTGGATAAATATACAAAAACAAATATGTATGCATCATGTAGTCACATATGGATGGATGCTCTGACCATCTGGAGGGATGATATGCAAACAATTAGGGATGAGGTACTTGAGAGCATTAGGTATAAAAGAATGGACTGCCTTCACTATAGGCAGGCCCAATTGGGTGTACCCCATACATCCCAGAACCTGATATGGTCATGGTGATAGTTCTCATTTGAAGGCAGCTGCTTCTCTATCACATGAATTGAAAGGGCATCTCACTCTTGCCAAAGCAAAGCAGTAGGAACTGTGCTAAGTTTGTCTCAGCTGGGAATTTCTCTCTGCATAGTTTATTCTCGCTCAGCTGGAACCGATGCTCGTAATCAGCTGCCTTCTTTCATTATGCCCATTTTGTATCATTAAGAACTGAACAAATCAGCAATTGAACTTACCAAACAGCATCAAGTAGTTCACAGGCTAGCAAAGGAGCCAAATGTCAACATTAGCACTCGGGAATAGAACAGAAGCAAGAAATAAAAGTTGCAGTTAACCAGAGTATAAATTAGCAATATCTAGAGTCAGACCCTGACCTGAAATTCAGATACCAACCCTGGGAAAATGTCTGCTTAGCATCACCTCTTAAACACCTAAGTATTCAATAGATGCAAATATTCATTAAGTAATTTTTTAATATTTTAAATTCTACATGATAGTAATGTAGAATTAGAATATAAGTAACTCCTTATTCTGGTCTTTTTCACAAGCTTTCATTTGTATCTAGTTTGTGACATCATATTTCCATAAACCCTCAAGATATTTGAACCTTCATGTTAAATGTTGTGAGGAGATCTCAGTGCTTTGATTTGGAATCCCCATGCCTTAGGCAAAAATGCAAGGCACACAAGTTAGATTTGGGGGGGGTTTTAATTAAAATTACTAATAATAATTAAGTGATCTATCTTGAAAAACCACACCAAGCAATTGATATAACTCTGTAAAGACCAACAGACCTAAAATTAAACCTATGGTACCAGCTGTCCCTTGAAAAATGGGTTTGTCCACATACCTGGCTTTCCCTGTGCTCCGGCTGTAATAAAACACAAATTTGGAAACAGAGTCCAAGAAGTATGATCTTGTGAAGCACCATGGGTGCGGCTACATGTGCATTAATGTGCTTTTCCTAATGTGCATGACATTTAGTACCTCCAATGTTATTAGGTTGCCTTAATGCACAGTAGTGCAAGTGGATGCTTTGCAGGTGACACCTAATGTGCAGTAGCCTTTAATGGGAGTTGAATTGGACTAACCCTGAGCTATTGTGAAAAGCCAGTCCTTGAGAAATCCAAAGAGCTTGAAATATTGGGTGCATGCAAACATGTATGTGACACAGCACTGGGCACTTTTAAAAGTGACCGGTGTTACATTGCATGCATTTGTATAAATGGTGAAATGTATGTCAGTGCTGAGAAAATGGTGAGAGTGCGCTTTTGAACAAAAGACACCAAAGGTGTTTTAGTTTCCAAGTGCACCATAACCATTTTCTTAATACTGCTGTGCATTTTGTCCTTTATACAAATGTATGTTATGCAGCACTGAATGTATCAGTTTGTGTGCGCTGCAGACTTGATTTATTGAGTCTGCTCCAACGTGCTGGATTTCTGGGGCTTCAAAGCAAACAAATATATGTGTATAAGTGCCCATTTTGTTTATCGTCTCATTCCTTATATCTGCAGGCTTACAGTGCTATATGCCAAAAAACTCCATGTTTTCTACATGGTTTCATTTTGTGCTTCACAGACCTTGACAGTGTCACTTTCATGTGGCTTGCCAAGCATTTTAAAAGGTCATTGGGTTTGTGAACTCAGGTTCAACTAATTAAACTGAATGGAGAATTTTGAAGTCATAAAAAAGTAGAACATCAATAAAACATAAAACCCACCAGGCCAGGCCAGAAGTCAGCAAGGCTTTATGCCAGCCATTGAATAATGACAGGACCAAGGAATGCCAAATAGCAGCAGAGAACTCTAGGTGCAACCAGGAAAAAAGGTCTAATCCTACCCACTTTCACAAAGAAATGTGCAGCCAGTTTGTGCTTTGTCATGATTACAGACAAGAAGGCCCCTAAACTGAGTCTTTCTGCCTCAGGTTGCTCTCTTTTGCCCCTCTCCAGTCAAGAGGAGACAGTGGCTGCAACTACACGAGGTGCTGACTGTGCAGAAGCTCATTCCTACTATGCAGTAGCATTGTGTGACACAAAGCATGATGTGACACTACTGCACAGTAGTAACAAGCTTCTGCGCAGTCAGCATCACCAAGAAGGGGTTCAGGGATGCCATTGAGTATTTATGTAAGCAAGTACTAAATGACTGTGCAGTAACAACTGTGCAGTCAGCATCTCGTGTAGATGCAGCCAGTATTACCTAGGGGAGGGAGTACTGGACTAAGTTTCACCAAACTCCAGTCCTAGTTCTAGCTTGGCCACTAGTCTACTGAGTGACCTTGTCCAAGTCTTTTCTATAAATTAGTTTCTTAATCTATAACACAAAAAGAATGATGCTGACTTTCTTCATTAGGGCTTTGAGATCTCCCGATGCAAAGAAAGAGCTAGGAATTATTATTCTAATATTATAAAAGCCTAAGTCTGTCTGTCTGTCTCCCTATAACACTTTATTCACACTCTGATTGGCTGATGGAAACAGCCAATCAGAGTGTTCCAAACTTGGGGGCGTGACATCATGATTCCGAAGCCGGGCTGAGAACTGGACAGGGGGTGGGGGAGCCAAGGCCAACGCTCCCCCACCCCACTCCCTGCAAGAGGCAGAACAGCGGCAGCATGGGACATTAGGTGGCGGCACTCCATTCCAGCACCCCCCACCCCACCCCCTGTCATTCTTGATGGGCAAGTGGCTAGTTATGTTAATAATCCAGTGGAAAAAGGAAACCAAGCACCTTCATCTGGGAAGATGGAGAAAAATCCTCCACTCAGAGTGGTGACATGGTGGTGTGTTACCCAGCTGTATCAACATCATAAGCTGATTTAATTAGAAGTTTCTCAGGGCTTTTCAGGACTACATCTTCTCTTTTGTCTTCTATAACATAAAGCTCCCCATCTGTGTACAACAAATAAGAATTATAAACAGAATTAATAGGCTATGTCAGCATCTGTTTCCACAGCAGAAACTATGGGAAAGAAAGAACAGAGAAGAGAAAAAAATGCTTAATTGTCCTATAATAAGTTCCTTACAACATATCCCTTGAAAAGGAGCTAGTAAGTGGCCTGTTTGTGTAGATGAATCAACTCAGAGTCTCCATCTCTCACAGGGATGAAAGTAAAACTGATATTCACAGAAGAATGAGCCAATTTCACAATGAGAACAGGGATGTAAATATTGTTTAAAAAAATTATCAATTTAACCTCCTCTAATTATATTGGTCAAACAGATAACAGATAGCTCATACCTAATTTAGTGTCCTTTGGCAGGAACAGCCCTAGCCCAGGCTTCAGCCCCTTATGTCTTCACCTTGCACCTGACACTGGATAGGCCCCAGGATGCTGGATAGAAGCCATGGGCAGGGTGCAGTGGGTGTGGCTAAGCCACTAGGCAGTGCTGCTCAGCTGTAGAGCCATGGCATCCCCTTACCCGCCATGGGCAGGGGCTGGGGCTGTGGATGGAGCAAGGGCCCCAGTGGCACAGCCTCTACTGAGCACACTGCATTCATCCCCTTGTTAGAAATATTATTAAAAATGCATTATCAATAGCAGATTTAGAAAAAAAACACAGCTGCTAGCCCTCCTTGTCTCCTTAATGGGAGAGGGAAGCGGGGGTTGGAAATTGAAGGGAAAACCACCAAAGGCCCTTTGTACTAAGGTATCACTCTCTCTTTGTTCTGCAAATTTACTATCTCTTTGTTACACTAAATCACACTTTCTTTCATGACCCCCACATTCTTAGGCTAAGATAAGAGCAAATGCCATTTTTGCCTTCAGGTTGAACCTTGAGTAACCTTGGATCCCTTCTACGCACGCGTGATAACCTAATGCATATTAAGCCTATCCGCCCCGCATACTTAAGTAGTTAATTATAATGCACATGGGACGTATGAAGCGACATGTTTACATATATGTTTGTATGAACCGGAAATGAGTTGTAAAAGTTCCTCCTTCTGCACACGTGGTCAGGAGAGAGGGGATAAAAGCCTGCTAATGATTGTGCCTGGGGGCAGAGTGTTTGATCTTTTGTCTCTCTCTCTGACCCTATTTGCAAATATATACCTTTTGTGTTGCTAATAGAGTGTGTCTGTAGCTGAAGGTTTTTTTCCTCCTCCCGAGAAACGAACCACGATTTTTATATCACCCTTCCCACCCATGGCACTAGGGCTGCATAGGACCTGGACCAGGCTGAAGTGGAGCTGAGCGCATGGATGGCTCGGCACAGGGAGGCACTGTGGCAGCTACAGCAGGTGGTGCTGGGTCTGAGAAGTCATCACCAGCCCTTCATGCAGAGAACACGGCCCCAGGGTGCTTCTGAGGGGTGGCAGCACAGCAGCACCAGCCTGGGAGGCTGCTGTTGCAGCCCTAACATGCCCCCCCGAGTCGCTGCTGCACTGCCACTCAGAAATAGTAGCTGTGTGCTCTGCCCCACTTCAGGGTTAGGCCAGGCCCCACATGGCCCGAGCACCATGAGTAGGAGGGAGAAGGATGTAGCACACCTTCCACTGGGACTGGACCTCTGTTTCCCCTGGGGCAAGCTGGGAAGGGTCCAGCCCAGCCCAACAGCATGGAGGAGCCTTCCAGGTCCAGGCCACAGCAGCATAAATGCAGCTGGGGGTACAGGGAGCCTGCTGGGGCCCTGCTACTGCAGGGGGGCCTGGCTGACCCACTGCAGGACCAGGAATCTCTGTGGTGGGAAGGCCCTGCCTGATCCCTGTTGAGGGCCTGGCAGTTTCCTCCCTTCCTCCTTCCCCTGGTGGTGGGATCTGGGCACAGAAGAAGTGTGCAGCCCCGGCTCCATCTGCAACCCCAACTGCAGCCCCTGCCTGTGGAAGCAAGGGAAGCTATGGTTTGGCAGCTGGGCAGCACCCCCTAGTGGCTCAGCCATGACTCCTGGCTGCCACCCATGGCTCCCTGCCAGCAGTGTGGGCCCCACACCACACTGGGAGCAGAGTAAAGACAGAAGGGGCCAAGACTGTTCCTACCAGAGGTCACTAAATGGTAAACAATATAAATATCATTGTCATTTAATTGTTTACCCATTTAACTGGTTACATTCCTAGAAGAGAATTACCCATGGGTGCTATGACACACAGAGAAGGACTGCTGACCTCTTCAGAGACCTGCTGCTTGAACCACAGCTACCAGTCCCACTTTCTCCCTCTGCCTCTGAACCATTATCATATTTTTATCTTCTCTATAGGGGGATGATTTGTATGTGTATGTAGGAATGGGGAGGAGGAGGGGTGACGAGTTTGTTTTGCTGATTTCTAAAAATACTCATAATATGCGATTACAGTTATTAAATCCTATTTGATCACTTACTTACTTTTCCCATCCTCAACAATGTTTCCTACAGCTCCAGAAAAAGAGGTATCCCACTTCTGGACCAATACTAGATTCACTCTATGCAAATCAGCTTATGAACCCAAGTCATGGAAAAGGATTCCTTTGTGACAGGTACAGCATAAACACAAACTAAAAGATCATCCCTGTTTCAAAGAGGTTACAATCTAAATGAGGATATGGACATATGGACACCTTACTGAAGCCAAAATGGCAGAGGGCTTTTCTGTCTGTCACTTGCTGTGCAGTAATTGACCATGTGCGTGTTCTTACCCCCAGCACATAGAAACTATGCTTCACTAACTTACTGTTCTTTCACTGAGGCAGAGCTGATGAGATTAGCTTCCTCTTACTGCAGGGCAAGAACATACGTGTGGACAGTAATCATGCAGCACCTGGAAAAGCCCCCCTCCATTTTATTATGTAAAATTTTCATATGTCCACACTTCAATTCTGTCAGGTGTTTCAGGTCCCATGTCAATGAATGCTATTTTTATGGACTCTTATACGTTTCTTCTCCAGTATTTTAGTGGCTGTGTAATTTATTGCCCCCTCTCTAATGATTATCCTTTTCTTATATGCACTATTTTAGCTTGTGAAGTATCCTGTATTGTTATTTGTATTCTGGTAGTGCCTAGAAGCTCCACTTAGATTGGGGCCTTGTTGTACTACATATTGTACAGGCATAAGATCAAAGGCATCCTTGCCCTACAGAACTCACCATCTAAAACAGACAGGACAGAAGAAAACAATGTAAGCAAATGCCAAAAACCTTGTTAGTTAGAATTACTTACTTTTCTGGCAATCACTCCTTCAAACCCCACTTCACTCATTCCTCACAAGAAACCCTTTGTGCATACATGCAGTTATTTGATATAAATATGATAGGAGCAACCTAAATTTAACTCTCCACTTGGTTTCACAGTAACTTTGGTTTGACACAGAAACCCACTTCCTGATAGTTACATTCATCCATTCAGTCAGCAGACACCATGCCCACATTCAGACAAGCACAGGCGTTCAGTACCCTGGGAACAAGTAGCAGCGGTGCACCTTGTGCTTGTCCTTGGGGAATGCCTGTGCCATGCATGCTTTGGCATGTGGCGAGTGACCCCGGGGGTAGAGAAGGCTGGGGCCGGCACTGTGCTGGCCACAGCAAATGTACCTGGAGTCCTGGGGGCCTAAAGGGGCCGCAGCTTCGATGATCCTGCTGAGCAGAGCCTGGCCAGCAGCCGGACCACAGCTCTGGGCTGCTCAGCTCCATTTTTAGGCTGCACATGCTGCCTATGCATGCGCTACTCAATTTTTTTTCCCACATTTTTTTGACCCCTGGATATCCAGGGGTCAAGAAAACGTGCAGGAAAAAACCCCTGAGCAGTGCATGCATGGGCAGTCTGCTCTCGCAGTGTGGAAAACAGC
Organism: Crocodylus siamensis; assembly: GCF_052110815.1. Classification (NCBI taxonomy): domain Eukaryota; kingdom Metazoa; phylum Chordata; order Crocodylia; family Crocodylidae; genus Crocodylus; species Crocodylus siamensis. Next base: position 54,763,030 of record NC_143400.1, on the reverse strand, counting down.
TGACTATGCAGATGTTTCCAGTGTCACATACTGCACAGCTGCACTCGTCTGGACACACCACATAAGACTTATGTACCCGGTCACAACTGACCAGCTTAATTTGAATTTCAAATGCTACGGTCTGTAAAGAAATGTTCACAATTAAGTAATAGATTCATTTAAAAAAAATAACAACACAAAAGATTTCCACGAAATATTAAGGGAAAGTAATTTGAAAGGTAGAATTTAAAGAATCCACAGTTTGCTTTTGGACACTGTGGCTGCATTCACACATGCAGGCATGTGTGCTTGTAGCAGCTCAAATAGCAGTAGCACAAATTTGGGCCAGAGATTTGCATACATTAGTGGTGATGTGTAGGGGGTACACGGTAGTGCACACGAACCCCCTGAGCGCACTGGTGCACCTCCTGACAGGCCGTGCTACCCGGTTAGCTGATGGGGGGGGGGGGGGGAAGGGAGGCAGGCAGGAGCACCAGTAGCTCTCTGCCCCTTCCCCCCCCGTGACTGCTGGACGTGGAGTGGGAGTGCCAGATGAAGCTCCGTGGCCACTTCCCAGTCAGTGCAATTGGCTGCAAGGGACTCCCCCAGTCGATGAGATTGCCCATGGGGGGACCCCGCCACCCAGTTGCTGACTGGCTGCTGGCAGGGCATGTTCCCCCCTGACTAAGGTGGTACCTGTCACCCATGGCACACATGCCTGAATATGCATTTTGTTGTGGGACAAATTGTGCCAGTTGGGGCAAACTTACCCTGCCAAGCTCCTCCAAGATGTGCAGCCAGGAGGAGCTAGAGGTTGGTGCCAGCACCTGTGTTGGCCCCAGCAGTATAAAAAGCTTCCCTGTTGAGCAGCTCAGGGCTATATGCCCTCAGGAGCTTCTCAGGCCTGGCTAGTTGACTGTAGCAGTCTGGCAGTGGGGGCAAATCATCAAATCCAAATCGAATTGGGAGACCCATTAAAAGCTCTGTACTGATTCGGAAAAGATTCAGAAGAGATTTGGTAATTTGGAAGGCGGTCTTGTGGAGAAACAGAAACTGAGAAGAAACTGAGACGAGGGAGGGAGGAGAAGAGGGTGGAAGACTGCTCTGATATTGATATCTGTAGCTGCCCAGTGACTGCTTTCCCTGAGTTCCCTTCCAATCACAGTGTGCTGGGGAAGAGACAAAGATATACATAAACAGCATATAGGGCTCTGTGTGAAGCCTTTCTCTCCCTTTTGTGAGCTGTCTGTCTGGAAGCAACAGTGTGTCAAAGGTACTGGCTTCTTAGTCAGTCTCATGCAAGTCTCCTTTCTTGGAAATGATTCAATACACCATACTAATTATCCTTGCCTAGAATCCCTCTACTTATCCCTATCCAACACATTCCTTTCAACTTATTCTTCCCCCCAAATTCTCTTATTTGTTCTTGTTATTTCTCCCCACACACTTTTTAAAAAGAAAGCTGTGTTTTCTCTGACAGTGTGTCATCCATCACTGTGCAGAAAAGCACATATATTACACACATATATTAAACACATAGAAGATATATTACATACACACATATATTATACCAGGGACAGGCAATTATTTTGGGCGGAGGACCACTTACTGAGTATTGGCAAGACATCACAGGCCCCATTACAGGGGGCCTGGGATAGATAAATACTAATTTTCTAAATGTTTTAGGGGCCCTGCAGGCTGGAAAGAATGGCCTGGAGGGCTGCATCCAGCCCAATGGCTGCATTTTGCCCACCTCTGTATTATGCACATACAAGATATATTACACACACACTTTCCAGCACAGCAAACATTATGAAGCATGATGGAAAGGTAGGTGCCAGGTCTTCTGGCAGGGGAGGGAGAGAGGTTAGAGAGGGTAGGGGGAGAGCTGCAAGTTCCCCCCTTCCCACCAAACATAGATATACCCTTTTTCCTGGGAGTGATGAATCTTCTGCTGCCAGTGGAAGCAAGGAGGTGGGAGCAGTAATTGTCTCTGCACCACCTCCACTAGCACTAGAAATAGCCACCAGCACTAGCATGCCAGTCTCCTCCACCCCAATTTCAGCTCCCAGCCAGAGGAGGAGCTGGATCTGGAAGCAGAGGAGCTGAGTGCCATAGCTAAGGAAGTTCTGGGGAAGGAGGAAGAATTTGAGTTTGTGCTCCATACCCCTCAAAGTTCCCCTACAGGGAGGTCTCCTCCCACTTTGAAGGAGGTTGTGGGGGCAGGTGGATCAGCTTCCCCTGTTGTTGTGCCTCTGCCTGCTGAGGAGGGGGATAAGCCAGGATCCCCACCCTCAACCCAGAAGCAGGGGGGAGGGAGGGTAGTGTAGTGTTGGATCATTTTGAGTTGACAGATGATCCCAGGTATGCTACCTACCAGCACTGCTAAAGGCAGGTTAGCCAGGGCAAGGAAGTGAAATGCTTCACCACCACGGTGATGCTGTTGCATCTCAGGAGACAGCAGCCCCTTGCTCTTGTTTCTCCTCAGCCTAGCACCAGTGGGAGCATGCCCAAAAAGAAGTCCCCCTCTCACTCCAAAGCCCCCTTCCCCACAAAGCAGAAGAAGGCCACCCTGGACCAGTGGGGGAAAGCCACAGACAAAGGGGGGGGGTGCGTTGAAAGGGCAAGCGAGGTTACTCAGAGCCCTGAGGAGATGCTTGCTCTGGATGTCCATCCCTTCTCCTCTGTTTCATAGATTTCATAGATGTTAGGGCTGGAAGGGACCTCAGGAGATCATCGAGTCCAGCCCCCTGCCCCAGGGGCAGGAAGTCAGCAGGGATCATAGGATCCCAGCAAGATAAACATCCAGATGTCTCTTGAAGGCATTCAAAGTAGGTACTTGAACCACCTCCGGTGGCAATCTATTCCAAACCTTGGGGGCTCGGACAGTAAAGAAGTTCTTCCTTATGTCCAGCCTGAAACAGTCATGGAGGTGTTTGTGAATGTTTGACCTTGTCATCCCTTGGGGTGCTCTGTTGAACAGACATTCCCCCAGATCCTGGTAAGCACCCCAATAAACATATAGGTGGCCACCCAGTTCACCCCTGAGAGTCCCCTGGCTCTCAACCTGTCTTCATAAGTGTAAGAAACCAGTCCATTGTTGTGCCGCCGCACCCGCACACCGCGCCCACATACTGCCCCGTACGTATCCTTATGTGTTGGCATACCGCTGCCTACGGCCCTACTGGCCAACAGGCACATGCGGTCAGCGTGGAATCATGGCGTGATTTCAAGTAATTGACCGCGCCAGTAACTCCCGCACTTTTTAACTGCCACACAGTTCAAATCAGGCTATCAATAGAATGCCTGGAGCTGACTGGGTGAAAGGGTTGCGAGGAGTATAAAAGGCGGTGGCTGACCCCTTCCCCGGTTAGCGCATCAGATCCTACGAGCAGTTCTGCTTCACAGTAACCAGTGAATGTTGTAACAAAGCGTCACAGTAACCAGTGAATGTTGTAACAAAGCGAAATCTTTGTAAGAAGTCTGCAACCTGCATCTCCGACGTGGAGTGTAAGTAAAAATAAACTTGTTTGTAACCATACGAGTGAGTTCCCTGCCTGCCTTTATAAGGCCAGATACCTGACGAAAGCACATCCCTTTGCAACCCACTTGGGGAAGCAACAATAAGGTCTGCTTTCCTGACCTCTGATCATGTGCGTGGCTCTCCTCTGCACCCTCTCAAGCTTCTCCACATCCTTTTTGAATTGTGGAGCCCAAAACTGAATGCAGTACTTCAGCTGCGGCCTCACCAAGGCCGAGTACAAGGGGAGAATGACATCCTGGAATTTGCTTGAGAATCAACTGTGGATGCAAGCCAGCATTTTGCTTGCTTTACTAGCTGCAGAATCACAGGTTTTTCTTCCTGAGGTGGAGAACCTTGCATTTTTCAGTGCTGGCGATGCCCTCCTTAGCTAGGTGATCCCCATAGTGAAGAAGCTGGAGAATCAATGGAGAAATTCCAAGGGATCAATGTTCCTGCCTGGGGCAATCTGCTTTCACCAGAGGTGCAGGCACTGGTGAAGTGGCTGGGGGCCATCAAGAAATGGCTCAATCCACTGCGGTCCAGTATGGTCCACGTGCTGGCAGGCACGTTCAACCCAAGGGTGAAGGGGAGCATCTGCAGCAGCAAAACCCTTGATCACTGGATGGAGGTTCTGGTGAATAGAGTTAGGGAGGCAGAAGGGCAGAAGCAGAGGGATGTGGAAGAGGGGGATCCACTTTCCCATGCCAGCACTCCAAGCACCAGCCAATTTCCTCAACCACAGCCACTGCCAATGTGGGCCAAGGGCATGGCTTCAATGTTAGGGTCCAGTGGCACCAAACCCCACCATCCAGCAGGTAGCGTGGAGGCCTCAGTGGCTACTTATCTCACTGAGGATGTGAAACCACTGCAATGCAACCTCTTGGCCTATTGGGCAATTTGCAGCCAGATGTGGCAGGGTCTGTCCTGTCCTGTCCACCAAACAGTGTTCCAACTGAGAGGGTGTTCAGCATTGCTGGGGATGTTGTGACACCCTACCGCACCTCTTTGGATCCTGGTTTGATGGAGCAGCTGGTGTTCCTGAAGGTGAACCTCCTGCTGCTGTGGTTCTCCAAGCTCCACATGCAGATGGACTGAGTGCCACCCTCCTCACTCCACACCTATTTCCTTTCTTTAGTTGCTTTCACAACTATTTAATGCCCTGCTCTTAGTTTTTCACCAGCCAACAGGGGAAGAATATCTCCCTTGTGTTGAGCTCCCATGCCAGGATGAACTTGGAGGTACGGGATGGGGTATGGGGAAGGAGGAGACCCCAGGTCCTGGGCATGACCTAAAACTGCACCCTGCCAGGGTAAGGAGGCCTGGTGGAACTGCTGGTGGCACGGCAGCCTCAGGAAATGCCAGGACTGCTAAGCTTCCTGATGAAAGGTGGGTGGAGGGCCACTGATAACCTCCAGTCACTACACGCATATACAGTCCTAGCTAGGGAAAGCCATCTGTGAGGCATGGGCTGCACCGTACGAAGCTGTGGAATGGATGTCACACCTAGACATCAGGGGCCTAAATGGGAAGCCTCCTTCCTGGGTAACATCTAAATCAGTTTTCCATCAAGGTATGGCAGGAAAAAGAGGGGCAGGCGGTTGGCTCAGAAATAGGTGGGGAAGCTGAGATCAACCAGCACTGGTCAGGCCCCCTGTAACAGGCTATCATCCCTGCTGCAATCATAGATTTCATAGACATTAGGGCTGGAAGGGACCTCGGGAGATCATCGAGTCCAGTCCCCTGCCCAAAGGGCAGGAAGTCAGCTGGGGTCATAGGATCCCAGCAAGATAAGCATCCAATTTACTCTTGAAGGTGTTCAATGTAGGTGCTTGAACCACCTCCGCTGGCAGACTGTTCCAGACCTTGGGGGCTCGGACAGTAAAGAAATTCTTCCTTATGTCCAGCCTGAAACGGTCTTGCAGGAGTTTGTGACCGTTTGACCTCGTCATCCCTTGGGGCGCTCTGGTGAACAAACGTTCCCCAGATCCTGGTGGTCACCCCTGAAAAAATTATAGGTGGCCATCAGATCACCCCTGAGCCTACGCTTTTCCAGGCTAAAGAGTCCCATGGCTCTCAGCCTGTCATCGTAAGATCTGTTTTCCTGACCTCTGATCATGCGCGTGGCTCTCCTCTGGACTCTCTCAAGCTTCTCCACATCCTTTTTGAATTGTGGAGCCCAAAACTGGACGCAGTACTCCAGCTGCGGCCTCACCAAGGCGGAGTACAAGGGGAAAATGACATCCTGGGATTTGCTCGAGAAACATCTATGGATGCAAGCCAGCGTTTTGGTCACTTTACTAGCCACAGCATCACACTGCAGGCTCATGTTCATCTTGTGGTCAATGATGACCCCCAAGTCCCTTTCTTCTGTAGTGCTATCCAACGTAGCACTGTCGAGTCTATAAGGATGCTGCAGGTTTTTCCTCCCAAAGTGGAGAACCTTTTATTTTTTGGTGTTAAACACCATCAGGTTCTCGTCTGCCCATTTGCTGAGCTTGTCCAGGTCAGCCTGGATCACCCGCCTATCTTCTGGCATGGATACTTAGCCCCAAAGTTTGGTGTCATCGGCGAACTTGGCCAGTCCACTCCTGACTCCAATGTCCACATCATTAATGAAGATGTTGAACAGGATGGGTCCCAGGACAGAGCCTTGAGGGACCCCACTGGTCACAGGGCACCACGATGAGTGACTGCCATCGATTACAACCCTCTGGGTCTGACCACGGAGCCAGTTTCCCAGCCAGCGGATCATGGTGGAGCCAAGGCCACAACTGGCCAGTTTGGCCAAGAGGTGATCGTGGGATACCAGATCAAAGGCTTTTTTGAAGTCAAGATATATGACATCAATCTCTTCTCCCTTGTCCAGGTGATAGGTCACCTGGTCAGAGAAGGAAATGAGATTGGTCAAACAAGACCTACCTGCAACAAACCTGTGCTGGCTGTCCCTTAGAATGTTAGCCTGGGCCAGTCCATCAAGGATGGCCTCCTTTTCTAAGATCTTCCCCAGGTTAGGAGTCAGGCTAATGGGCCTGTAGTTAGCCGGATCCACTCTCCTCCCTTTCTTGAAGATCGGCACCACATTGGCCTTCTTCCAGTCTTTGGGCACTACACCAGAGCTCCAGGAGTTTTCAAAGATCCGTGCCAGGGGCTGGGCTATGACGCTCGCCAGCTCCTTGAGTACCCTGGGGTGCAGATTATCTGGGACAGCTGACTTGAAGGTATCCAGCTTCTCAAGGTGTTCCTTCACGAGGTCAGTATTTATGGAGGGTAGGGGATCTCCATCACCCGGATCTCCCTGTCCCATAGCAGGCATGGGCATCCCATGGGACTGATGAAAGACTGATGCAAAGTACCTATTTAATAGGTTGGCTTTTTCCTGGGCGTCAGTTGTCAGTTGCCCCATCTGGTTCAGCATTGCCCTTGCTTTTCCTCCGGCTCCCCACATATCTGAAAAAGGACTTTTTGTTGTCCTTGATGCTTGGAATAGATTTAGCTTGTGCATTGAGGATCGCTTCCTTGAGAAGCAAACACTCTTCTTGAACTCCCATCTCCCATCTCCCTGGGGTCATGGTCCCTGAGGGCCTGACCGACAAGCCTCTTGAGCTTGTCAAAGTCGGCTTTTCTGAAGTCAAGGACTTCTGTGTTGCTGACTGACTTGCCAGCTTTATGGCAGATGGTGAAGGTGATCAGTACATGGTCACTGTCACCCAGCTTCCCATCGATCACTAGGTCGCCAATTAGGTCATCCCCCGTAGCCAGTGCCAGGTCAAGCAGCGCTTTGCCTCTCATTGGCCCATAGACTTCTTGAGTCAGGTAAAGGTCATCCATGCATGAGAGAAAGCTTTGCGATGCTTGGATTTTGCTGAGTGATCTTCCCACGAGATGTCTGGGTAATTGAAGTCATCCATGACAGCCAAGGTCCTGGAGCAAGCGGCCTCAGTCAGTTCCCGGGCGAACTCCTGGTCAAGCTCAGGACTTTGAGTGGGAGGTCTGTAGTAGACTCCCACCGTTGTGTCCCCTGTGCTGTTTTTCCCACGAATTTTTACCCAGAGGGTCTCTAGCTGTCCATGCCGGTCTCCAACATCAACTTGCAGGGACATGTAGCTTTCCTTCACATAGAGAGCTACACCCCCGCCCCTTTTGTCAACACAATCCCTCCTGTACAGGGTATAGCCCTCTATACCCGTGGTCCAGTCATGGGTGGAGTCCCACCAGGTCTCCGTTATCCCAATGACATCATAATTCTTTGCACTGAGCAGGAGGACAAGCTCCTCCTGCCTGTTACCCAGGCTCCTGGCATTAGTGTACAGGCAGGCAAGTGTGCCCTTAGGGGCTCTTGCCTTGCCCACAGATTGTGCCAGGGCTGGGGCAGGGGTGGGCTCCCTTAAGTGCCTTGGTCTGCTGGCTTTGCAAGGGTCGCTCAGCGGGCCAGCAGTGGCAGTAGTCCGCCCATCCCCCAGTGGGCTTAGTTTAAAGCCCGGTGGAGCAGGTCAGCCAGCCTGGCTGAGAAGAACCTCCTCCCCAGGGGAGAGAGGTGGAGGCCATCTCTTCCCAGCAGCTCGCTGCCTCTCTCGCCAAAGAGCGGGCTGTGGGCATGGAAGCCAAAGCCTTCCCAATGACACCAGCTCCGCAGTCTTTGGTTCACTGCGTGGATCCTCCTCTCCCTCCTCAGCCCATAGCTTGAGACTGGGAGGATCGACGAAAACACCACCTGAGCTCCCAGACCTCTAAGCCCCGCTCCCAACTCCCTGTAGCGCCTGATGACCTGGCTGGGGGTGCTCCGAGCCATGTCATTGGTGCCCACGTGAATAAGGAGCATGGGGTATTCATCCCACTGTGCCTTAATACACACAAGGCAGACACAGTTCTTTGGGTCAATCTTATACCTTTTATTAGACCAACTGAATAGTTGGAGAAATACATCTTAGCAAGTTTTGGGTTTAAAAACCCTTTGTCAGGATGTGGAAGCATCTGCAGTGGTATGTGTGCTGTTCCTGGATGGAATGAATAGTAAAGAAGCCAGAGGCTGGGCTGATATGCAAGAAAGCCAGTCAGTGAAAATGTAAATTGAGGCATCGGGGTGAGAGACAGGCAAGTTATAGTGTGTCATAAATTCAATGTCTATATTGAGTCCATGACTTTTTTGTATTGAGGAGGTTGATGAAGTGAAGTTCATAGGCTCATCTGTGAAAAGTGTTTTGTAAATTCCCTTTGAGGATCCGGGCTGAGAGACTGGAGAGAGAGTGGTTTTCTTGTGACAAATGTGCCCCCACTGGTAAGTGGGTGTTCTTGTCTTTAATAGATGTCCGGTGTGCATTCATTCTGGTACACAGTTGCTGTTTGGTCTTTCCTACGTATTTTCCACCAGGATATTTGGTGCACTGGATGAGGCATATAACATTTATGGAGGTGCAGCTTTAAGATGTAAGGATGGTGATGTTTCTGTTGTGGGGTGTAGTAATTGTGGAGGTACTGGAAATATGTTGGCAGGTTTTGCATTTCTTGTCATGGCATGGTCTGGATCCATTCAGTGTGTTTTGGGATGTAGGAAGTTTGCTTCTGGTGATGAGGTTAGTGAGGTTTGGTGCTTGTTTGAATTTACAAAACACCTTTTGTAGACAAGCCTACAAACTTTACTTCATAAATCTACTGGATATAAAACTCATGGACTCAATATAAACATTGGATTTATGACACATTATAACCTGCCTAACATCTGACTCCTCAGGTACCTCTACACTTTTACCTGCTACATTCCCCTTCCCATCCTCCACCTGGCCTTTCTCTCACCCACCTGATACCTCCATTTACATTTTCACTGACTGGCTTTCTTGCATATCAGCCCAGCCTCTGGCTTCTTTACTATTCCATCCAGGAACAGCACACACACCAACAGCAGATACTTCCTCAGACTGACAAAGGGTTTTTAAACCCAAAAGCTTGCTAAGATATAGTTATCCAACTATTCAGTTGGTCTAATGAAAAACATCAGATTAACCCAAAGACCCGTGTCTACCTATGTCCTTAGACCAACATGGCTACAACCTTCACTCTTTAACAAGCACAAGTGATACGAGTTTTGCTTTCAAGAGTTTGAGGGGCACTTTCACAGAACCCCCTGCACCTATATCCTTGAAACTTGGAAGGCTTCATGTTCTCAGAAGGGGCTACCATCTCTGCTATTTTTATCTGAATTGGCAAAAGAATGACAAAGTTATAGGTATTTTCCCATTATACTCTATGGCCAAATCTCCGAATTCGATTTGGCTGAATCAAACCCAGACGGTGAGTCAAATCACTGAACTGAATCACGGTCCCTCTGAATTGGTAGAATCTGAATGGAATACTTGCCACTTTGCACAGGCCTACTATATACATACATACACATACAGAGAGAGAGAGAAAGAATGAAAGAGAGAGAAATCAGTTGGAAGCCTACCAGTGCCTCTATCATCATAATAAAATTGACTCTAAATATCTATACTTTTTGGTGCTTGCTTTTGATTTTTTTATCATAGAAAAATCAGAGCTCCCCTTACCTCCTTCACTAACTGGGATGTAGAGACAGCTGCCCTTGCAGCCACAGCTCCTGCCAGCAGGTCCCATCCTGTCTGATGGCTTGGCACAGAGGGTGTGAAAAGTGGGGGGGATATGGGGTTTGTGGAAGGGGGGTGGAAAGGGGTGTCAGGGTGCTGGAAGCAGTGTGCTGAAGCAGCAGGGGCACATGGCAGGCATAGAGATGCTTTGTCTGGGTGCTAGAGCATCTCCTTGAAGGACCCAGCCTCCAATTGCTTCTGGGCATGCTCCAGGAGCACGCTCTGCACTGCTTTTTTCCAGGGTGTTTTCTTTTGATATTGGGATTTCCCAGTAACAAATTTAGAATGTTTTTTTTGTTAATGACATGCCTCCTAAAGCTTCTTAAACTGCCTTGAGACACTGCAACAGACACGTACTCATTCATCTGGGTGCGGCCTGTGAGACTAGAAAGAGCTAAATTTGTAAATGATTTGCTGTTCATTATTTGCCCAGCTTTTAGTAGTCAGTAGATGCATCTTCATGTTCATTAACACATAGTAGTTACTGTCCATTTAGTTTAGTACTTGCCTAATGAAACACTAACTAAATGCATAGTAACTACAGTTAGTGCACAATAGAGCCAATGCACAGTTTTTTTTATGACGCTTACTACACAATAGCCTAATACTATTGCACACTAGCATATTAGCACAGTTTTTGCCTGGCCCACTACCATGCAGTGTTCTTAAGCTACTGCGCATTAAGCGTCTTCTGTAGCTATGCCCAGTATGTCAGTTATTTGCTGTTAGTTAATGGTGGGACTCATGTTGTAGCTGGTGCTTTTGAAATATTAAAAAAGAGAAAACAGGTGTTCATAGATGGTCACAGAGAGAAATTATGCAGAGGGGAAAACAACTGACAATTTACATACATGTCAGAAGGATTCACTGTAAGGAATGTGACAGAGTGGATCATTAAAAAGAGTCTCAAACAGGCCCCTGGCACATGTTTTACTTAAAATGCAATTAATCAGTTGAATTACATCTTAAGCTGTTACTGGGCTCATGCAATTAATGGCACAATAAAACAAGGAATAAGCCACAGTTGTTACACAAAAAATATGTAATAACTTTTATGGCTAGTTCCTGTCAGACCATTAGTTAAACATGCTGCCAGGCTTGGGCTCCCAGCTGCAGGGTGTGCTTCTGCGACTGGAAGCCCTGTCAACTGATGTGGTTCTCAGGCATAGCAGCGCAACATACGCTTGCACAGCTGGTGCTGTATCAGCCAATCTGGGATCCCACATGCAAGGCACACCATGCAGCCCTGTGGCTGGAAACTGTCAGCTGCTGCTGCTGCTGCTGCTGCTGCTGCAGTAGGGGTGAATAATGCACCCCTGCAGCTGGGAGCCCAGATCAGCTGACAGAACTGTCAGCTGTAAGCATGCATGACACACTACTATGGCTGGAAGTCCCATTAGCTGACAGCTCCCAGCCAGGGGGTTTCATGCTATACCCTCATGGCTGGGAACCCAGTCAGCTGATGGGGCTCCCAGCCATGGGAGCTTGCCACTTGTTGATGCATACTTTGCACCAGCAATAAGGCATGATACTCAATCCTATAATCATACCTCCTGCTGTGCACATGTGGCTAGACAGGAAACAGAATAATGGGGATCATACATCAGATCCTATGACATATTTACTTGCATATCTGCCAGGGGTCATAGAAATAGAGCAGAGGCCATACAGATGACTGCAGGTAAGTGATACTGTACACGGAAGGAGTACTTGGAAAACTGCAGAGAGCTTTGGCAGATGACATATTTGCACCGCTATAACCAGCTGGTACATCAGTGTAACAAGAAGCAGACAGATAACATAAGCTGCTTACTTAAAATTCAGTGTAGAATTAAGCCAAAACAATCAGGCATAAAACTATACTAGCTAAGTTAAACCAGTGTGAGCATCTTCCATTCATTTTCATCCCAGGGCAGCTGTATGCTCAGTGTAAACAAGGTATTGCTTATCCCTCTTCCGCCCTGTAGTGAGGTGCTGTAATACTACCTAGACCAAGCAACCATCCCTAAATAGCTTCTCATCTGTCCCCTCTATCTCAGTTGTATTTGCATTACATACAGGTATACTTTACATCAGTTTTGTATAAACTGACTGTCCATCAAGGCCCAGAGATGACTGTGCAAGAACCCATCAAAAGTGCAGACACATCTAATAACACTGGTGGAGAAAAGGGGATAATCCTTTTAGCTGGCACTAAATTGAATAGGGTGGGATTAGATCACACAGGAGAAAGCTAGTTTTGGCCACAGTAAAGTAAACTAGGACCCAGAAGACCAGGCTTATATATTGGCTCTACCACTGTCCTGTTGGGTAAGTCATTTCACCTCTTTGTACCTCAGGTCCCCATCTATAAAATGCTGATGACACTGCTGACCTCCTCTGCAGTGGCGACATCTAGGGGGTGCATGTGCACCCCCTAAGAGCACTGGTGCACCCCCTGACAGGCCATGCTCCCCACTTAAGCGACAGGCAGGGGGGGGAGGCAGGAGTGTTGGTGCCCCCCCTGCAAAAGCCGGCCTGGGAGTGGGGGTGCCAGGTGAAGCACCACAGCCACTTCCAGGAGTGCTGCAACCACTTCCCGATCAGTGCAATCGACCACAGTGGGACCCCCTCCCAGTCACTGACTGGTTGCTGGGGGGGCATCAGTAGCCCATACTCGTTTGTAAAGTGTTTTAGATCTATTGATAAAAGAATCCAATGCAAGACCTAGTCAGTATCATTGGAGTGAAGCAGGCTTTCTGTATTCAAGAAATTGCTTCAGAAGGGTTGTATCAGCCTCTCTCTCCCACACCTGGTACAGAAAAGCACAAACTATAAAAATATTTTAAAGATAGAACATGGTGGTACTGTTTTATCAGGAACAAATAATACTTTACATGTTGCATTCTTGAATTACACAGACGTTTTAGCTAAAGTTTTATTTTCTCTCTTTTTCTCTACTAATACTTACAGCAGAATGATGATGGGCTCCTTCCCTGTTTCCCTCAACAAGCACAGAAGGTCAATGAACACTAAACAGCATTAAACCATCTCCCTAAGGAAGCCTTGAGGCATGTGTCATTATTGGATGTTATTTCCTTGAAGTTTAACTGTTGTACAGTAGGTAGGGGTGCCTGTCTGCAAGAACACATCACCAGAGAGAAGAAGAAACACTTACTGGGCTGGTGGAGACTTTAACTCTCCAGCTGCCAAAAATGAAATTCTGCTTTGCCATCTTTAGGTTGAAGCAATATGATACCAGCTGATACAGGAGAACCAATAGCTTCACATTGTGGCATTTGGTCATGAGACTGGGCTACTCTGAATATTCAAAAGCTAGTCCAGTAAAACCAGGCTACTACTATGTCTACATGCTCCATCCGCCTGTGCTCACTTTCACATGCTAAAATAGAAATGGGTAGAGAAGCCACTCCAGAGGTATCACCTGGGCCACTCCTAAGCTATCCAGAGACCGTGTTCTTGACAGTGATTCTAGAGGGCTGCTGCACTGCTGGGTTTTGGTGCATGTGAGTGAAAGTGGGCGGGCAGGGCATGATTGGGAACATCTCCCCTGGGTCATAGCAGGTATGTAGTAGTGATATAGCCTATGTGACAGTTCATAGTATCCATGTCATATCAGGTCATTCTGGCTAGTCCAGTGATTTGAATTCAGCAGCAGCTCCAGCAAGTATTTCAGAGGGAAACAACCCCCTCCTACTTGACATACATATAGCAAATGGCATTCCTCTATGGTGAGACTGTCTTGCCTGACTCCAGCACAAGATCAGTTTATGCCCTGCACAGTGGGGTTTGATTTTTCCTGTTTAATCTTTAATAACTGCAAATGTTATTACTGATCATGAGAGTCTTTCATCCTTTACAAAAGCCTGATATGCTATTTTTCTTAAAAGAAGACACTTCTTTACATGCCATACAGACATTGTGGCACTGAATAACCCAAGTTATTCGAATACCTTGTGTATATAAAGAGGTATTTCCTTTCATCCACCACTCTCAGTTTTGAGTGTACTTTGATCATGAAATGTTGTTTGTCATTATCCCCTCTATCACTAGTTAAACCTCATAAAGACCTAGGGCTTCTCTACACAGAGATGTTAATATATAGTAAGCTGCAATGTGCATTTATCTCTTACTAGTGACTCCTCATTAACACCCCCCATGGATGCTCAGTGCACACTAGGTGCAGGGCAGCTTATAACACTTTCAAAGTAAAGTGAATTCACAGTCTGGCTTCCCTTGGTAGGTAAGGCCCAATCTTTGTAGTTTTTCATCACATGAAAGCCCTATTATGCCTTAAGCCTCACTGCCTGTCCATCTACCTTTTCAGTTTCCTCTTTAATCACTATAGGTAAATTTATCCCTGACTGACTTGAATGCAGTTGCATTCGAGATTAACTTGACTCAGTGTCCAAACATAATCTTTAGAAGCACAAGAAGGATGACCAAAACCCTTGTAATAGTAACTCTCCACATTTGTAAGTCAGTTCCTCTGCAGTCAGCTCCTTACACTAGTCAGAAGTGAGACTGAGAATAAAACTAGACAGAAAGGCCTATCCCTTGAGGCTGAACAAATCATTGTATCTGATAATGAGGAGCTGGAAACTCTCATTCTAGCTGAGTATCCTGAAGCCTAATTCTGTCCTAGTTAAAACTATGCAGTTTGCTGATGTCAATGAGGATGCACAGTTTAAGATCAGAATTTGACTTCCAGTTTCCAGGTTTCTCCCACTGATGTAGTTTCCTGGAATCATTCCTTTAAACTTAATTTCCTAAAGAACCCCTTAGTACCGGCTGCTCAGCATGAAGGATGGGGGCAAATACCCCAGGTTTGCCCATGGGTTCCAGCATGTCCTTGAGTAAACAGTATTTGGAAATCTATTATGATAATTATGTTTTATTATTTACCATCTGTTTGTGAGACCTTGATTATCATCCAGCAACTCATGAACATCACACAGGTCCCTCAGAAACCTGCCCGAGTGGGTATCCATCTGGGACTTGAGCTCTTAGCATCATTAAGTGGGAGGGCAGGGGATGCCTGCAAAAAGGGAGCCATTAATGTGCAGCACCATCTCATTTGAGCTGCCTATAATGAAACCTAACAGATCTATTTTTTAAATATATGTAGGTGCATTGGCATCCATTCTCATTATAAAATATTCATGTGAAAGTCAATATATTGTCTGAGATCTACACTAGACCTTTTCTATTTTGAAGGAGCTATAAGAAGGTGTTTCAATCATTCTGAAAAAAGACAATGGGTGTGTCTACACATGCACATTTACTACACAGTGCCTGAAATTACTGCACAGTACAGGCACATGTCTACATGGGCATGCCTGTACTGCACAGTAAATATGGTGATGTACACTAACTTGACCTCATCCTCCTGCTTAATGCAAATAATTATGATGTCATAGGGATAACAGAGACCTGGTGGGACTCCACCTATGACTGGACCTCGGGTATAGATGGCTATACCCTGTACAGGAGGGATCGTGTAGATAAAAGGGGCAGGGGTGTAGCTCTCTATGTTAAGGAAAGCTACAGATCCCTGCAAGCTGATATTGGTGACCAGGGTGGACAATTGGAGACCCTCTGGGTTAAAATCCATGGGGAACACAGCACAGGGGACACAACGGTGGGAGGTTACTACAGACCTCCCACCCAAAGTCCTGCGCTTGACCAGGAGTTCACCCGGGAACTGGCTGAGGCTGCATGCTCCAGGACCATGGTTGTCATGGATGACTTCAATTACCCGGACATCTCGTAGGAGGATCACTCAGCAAAATCCGAGCATCGCAAAGCTTCCTCTCATGCGTGGATGACCTCTACCTGGCTCAAGAAGTCTATGGGCCAACAAGAGGTAATGCATTGCTCGACCTGGTACTGGCTACAGTGGATGACCTAATCAACGACCTAGTGATCAATGGGAAACTGGGTAACAGCGACCACAAGCTGATCACCTTCACCATCTGCCATAAAGCTGGCAAGTCAGTCAGCAACATGGAAGTCCTTGACTTCAGGAAAGCCGACACTGACAAGCTCAGGAGGCTTGTCAGTGAGGCCCTAAGGGACCACAACCCTAGGGAGAGGGGAGTTCAAGAAGAGTGGTTGCTTCTCAAGGGAGCAATCCTCAATGCACAAGCTAATTCTATTCCTTCTTGGAGGAAAGGCAGCAAGAGGGCACAGCAGCTCCCCTGGCTCTCCAGGGATCTAGTAGACCTCCTAAGGCTAAAAAGAAAGGCCTACAAAGGGTGGAGGATGGGATTCACTTCCAAGGAGGATTATTCTGCACTGGTCCGTTCCTGCAGGGAGCAAACCAGGAAAGCCAAAGCTGCAACTGAACTCCAACTAGCTTCAAGCATTAAGGACAATAAAAAGTCATTTTTCAGATATGTGGGGAGCAGGAGGAAAAGCAAGGGCAACATTGGACCCCTGCTAAACCAGATGGGGCAACTGACAACTGACGCCCAGGAAAAAGCCAACCTATTAAATGGGTACTTTGCATTGGTCTTTCATCAATCCCATGGAATGCCCATGCCCGCTACAGGACAGGGATGTCCGAGTGAGGGAGATCCCCTACCCTCCATTAATGCTAACCTTGTAAAGGAACATCTTGAGAAGCTGGATACCTTCAAGTCAGCTGGCCCTGACAATCTGCACCCCAGGGTACCCAAGGAGCTGGCGAGCGTCATAGCCCAGCCCCTGGCAAGGATCTTTAAAAACTCCTGGCGCTCTGGTGTAGTGCCTGAAGACTGGAAGAAGGCCAATGAGGTGCCGATCTTCAAGAAAGGGAGGAAAGTGGATCCGGCTAACTGTAGGCCCATCAGCCTGACTTCTATCCCAGGGAAGATCTTAGAAAAGTTTATTAAAGAGGCCATCCTTAATGGACTGGCCAATGCCAACATCCTAAAGGATAGCCAGCACGGGTTTGTTGTGGGTAGGTCTCGCTTGACCAATCTCATTTCCTTCTACAACCAGGTGACCTATCACCTGGACAAGGGAGAAGAGATTGATGTCATATATCTTGACTTCAAAAAAGCCTTCGATCTGGTATCCCACGATTACCTCTTGGCCAAACTGGCCAATTGTAGCCTTGGGTCCACTTTGATCTGCTGGCTGCGAAATTGTCTCCGTGGTTGGACCCAGAGGGTAGTAACTGATGGAAGTCACTCATTGTGGTGTCCTGTGACCAGTGGGGTCCTCCAAGGCTCTGTCCAGATCATTAATCTTCATTAATGATGTGGATATTGGAGTCAGAAGCGGACTGGCCAAGTTCACCAGTGACACCAAACTTTGGGGCAAAGTATCCACACCTGAAGACAGGCGGGTGATCCAGGCTGACCTGGACAGGCTCAGCAAATGG
Source organism: Crocodylus siamensis (assembly GCF_052110815.1). Classification (NCBI taxonomy): domain Eukaryota; kingdom Metazoa; phylum Chordata; order Crocodylia; family Crocodylidae; genus Crocodylus; species Crocodylus siamensis. The sequence continues at coordinate 54,745,563 of NC_143400.1, read as the reverse complement.
GCAGATGACAACCTGATGGTGTTTAACACCAAAAAATGCAAGATTCTCCACCTTGGGAAGAAAAACCTGCAGCATCCTTATGGGCTCGGCAGTGCTACGCTGGCTAGCACTGGAAGAAAGAGACTTGGGGGTAATCATTGACCACAAGATGAACATGAGCCTGCAATGCGATGCTGCAGCTGCTAAAATGACCAAAACTCTGTCTTGCATCCATAGATGCTTCTCAAGCAAATCCCAGGATGTCATTCTCCCCTCATACTTTGCCTTGGTGAGGCCGCAGCTGGAGTACTGCGTCGAGTTTTGGGCTCTACAATTCAAAAAGGTTGTGGAGAAGCTTGAGAGAGTCCAGAGAAGAGCCACATGCATGATCGGGGTCAGGAAAACAGACCTTATGACAACAGGCTGAGAGCCATGGGGCTCTTTAGCTTGGAAAAGCGCAGGCTCAGGGGTGACCTGATGGCCAGCTCTAAGTTTATCGGGGTGACCACCAGGATCTGGGGGAACTTTTGTTCACCAGAGCGCCCCAAGGGATGACGAGGTCGAACAGTCATAAACTACTGCAAGACCGTTTCAGGCTGGACATAAGGAAGAATTTCTTTACTGTACGAGTCCCCAAGGTCTGGAACAGTCTGCCAGTGGAGGTGGTTCAAGCACCTACATTGAACACCTTCAAGAGCAAATTGGATGCTTATCTTGTTGGGATCCTATGACTTCCTGCCCTTTGGGTGGTGGGGGGGGCTGGACTCAATGATCTTCCAAGGTCCGTTCCAGCCCTAATGTCTATGAAATCTATGAAATAATTTTCTTTACATGTGGCATGACCCTGTATCTTGTAGTTAATCATTTTAAACAGCTGGTATGATACAAGTTTCCATCAGTGTCTGTGCAGGAAGAATGCAAGGCATTCTTCTACTCCTGGACAGTCATGGCTACAATATCACTCCAGCACTGCTGATCAGCCATGTAGTTGTTTAACCCTTGGATTTTTTTTAACCAACATTTCATTTACCTACATTTCATTTTCCCTTTGTTAACTATAAGATTTCATCAGAATTTCAAAATTAGAAATGCATTGATAAACTCTTGTCCTAATTGCAGTTTCTCAGGCTAATAAGCCAGACAAGGTTCTTTGGGTAAATCTGGTATCTTTTATTACACTGACTAACACAGCTGGAAAAAATTTTCTTTGCAAGCATTCGGGTACAAACACTCTTCTTCAGGCTGAGGAAGTCTGCAGTTGTTCTGCAAGTAAGATCCAGGTGTGAGATCCAAGAATGATGATGGTCCCATTCTAGCCTTTAAGCAAGCACTGAACCTTGCCAACCTCATCGCCAGAAGTAAACTTCCTATGGCCCAAAACACACCAAAAAAACAGATCATGCCATGACAAGAAATGTAAAACCTGCCAACACATTTCCACCACCTCCAGAATAACTACACCCCACAACCGAACCATCAACATTCCTGGATCTTATAACTGCACCTTCAGAATTATAATACATCTCATCTGGTGCACCAAATGCCCTGATGGAAAATAAGTAGGAGAAACCAAACAACTATGTACCAGAATGAATATGCATCAGAAATCTATCAAAGACAAGAATACCCAAATACCTGTCGGGCACATTTCTCACAAGACAACCACTCTTTCTCCAATCTCTCAGTTCTAATCCTCAAAAGGAATTTACAAAACACCTTTTGTGGACGAGCCTATGAACTTCATTTTATCAACCTACTGGATACAAAAATCATGGACTAAATATAGACATTGAATTAATGACACATTATAACCTGCCTAAGATCTGATACCCCAGGTAACCGCTCTACTATTTACCAGCTATATCTTATCACCAGGTCTACATTCCCCTCCCCCCGCTTTATCCAGTGCACTAAATACCTGAATTTGCATTTTCACTGACTGGCAGTCTCACATACTGGTCTCTGGCTTCTATTCTATTCCATCCAGGAAGAGCACAGAACAACTGCAGACTTCCTTAGCCTGAAGAAGGGTGTTTGTACCCAAAAGCCTGCAAAGAAGAAGTTTTCCAACTGTTGTAGTTGGTCTAATAAAAAGATACTGGATTTACCCAAAGACTCTTGTCTGCCTATGTCATTTGACTCTCATAAGAAAACCTAAAGGCTCCAGTGACATTACTTGTATGAGTAAGGTAAATAGGATATTACCCCCATGTATGATGTGCAAGAGACTTTCACTGAAAAAGAAAATTTCAAGTGTGGCCAACTACCAAAAGCCACAAAGAACTAGCTTGGTTTCATTTTGCTGTGTAATCTTACCACCAGATGCCAGCAACAGCACAATTAGACAAGGTTAAATATCTAGGGAGTCCTTGCCAAATTAATAAAGAGAGCACTGGCTTGAGTCTCAACCCCAAACTTGAGAAACAATAAATAACTCCCATGTGTGCCCACAGGTACAAAAGACATGTGCATTTGAACATGTTACTTCACTCTAAAGGTGGGTGAGAATTTCAGTGCATCATCTGCTTTGTGGTTCCATATACATGCCCCCACTCTGCAGTAAAGGAAAACTAATCCATAGTAGTTTACTTTGCATTCATTGTCCATGCCTTGAGTCTTTATAAAACAAGGAAGCTATATTAAGAAGGACAAGGAAAAACAGCATTTACTTGGGAAAGCACAAGTCAATTATATATTTATACAAATAGCCAAGGTAACACCAACCTTCAGAGGTTCAATTTCCTCATTTGTGGCTATAAATGTCTCACGGCAAACCTTTTGACTTCTCACTTCCCCTACCCTTTCCCTACATGCACACTCCCAGTCTGTTGTCAGTCTTGTGAAGTCTATTCAGGAATGTATTCAGAAAGTTCTGTCTGCAGCTCCTTGAGGAAAGTGATTTGGTTTCTGTGAAGAAACACCTTGCCACCACCTCTGCATCATCTCTCACCACTCCCTGAGATGAACTATATCCTTAATTGCCTCCATGCCCTCTCATGTCACAGAACTGTCTCCCTAGCTTCTCTCATAGTGCTCTCATCTCTAGCCATGAGATCATTTCCTGGTTTTCATATTCCTAACCCAGCTATCATGACCACCGCTCTAGAAGTGCTAGATACTGCTATGGACACCTCACTACCCCATGTTAAACTTAGCCACAGTACTGGATCCAGACACTGTGGATCCATTATCTAGCTAAGCCATAATGAATTCCTTTCCTCCACTAAATGGTAAAAAGGATTCAGCTGGTCTATTAAAAGTCTCGGGCAAAGCTCATATCACCATATCCATCCCTGCAACCCTTTCTTGTTTTACTTCAGCCTCTTACCAGTGGTTATTTACCAATGATTTGTTCAGGCCCACTACCAAGTGGCCTACAACTGAAATAAGGTTATGGCGAGCCCCAGCATTTTAATAACAGTTCTGTTGCTATTTACTCATATAGCCAAATACAAACCAACAACTTTAGTGCAGCCAAAATTAAACAAAATGATTTAAAGAATTTTTAAACAAAATAACCAAACATGTCCATACTGGCATGGTAGGTATCACCATGTAAATAAGATCTGCCTGATTTGGATTCCCTCCCCACCTTGTCCATTAACACAGAGCTTTTCTCCACATGCTTCAGATAACTACAGCTACAACTCCATATTTGAAACTCAGACTTAGATTTATCCAAAGATTCTCCTAGGTCCAATTATTTTTGTGTGATCCTTGTTTCAATTCTAAGTACAAACTTGGGTTATAGGAAACATTCTAGCAAGTCCCTAAAACTCAAGATACTAAAGTGTACACTCACCAGTCACAAGTTAAAACACAGATTCCTCTTAAACTTGGCCCAAGAATCAGGCCAGAATACACGGGGAGAGAAAAATCAGCTGGTAGCCAGGAACTAGCCCCAGCTGGTCCCTCTTGCTTCTTATGTTTGCATTTATCATTTTACTGTGTTATGCATCATGGAACATTTTTGAAAATGCTCTGATGCAGAGCATGGTAACCCAAGCAGCTAACAAGTCAAGCAGTGAAAAGTTGGGACAACCGGTGAATGGCAAGAGGAAGCAAAAACAATGAGATTTCCAACTAATGACGACTAAACATTTTTCACCAAATATAGTCTTTAGATTACACAGAATTTGGGTGATACTTTTCCAAATATGATCAGGGTTTTGTTGGAAGGAGAGGGGGAAAAAAAGCCAAAAAAATGCAAGAAGATTAACATTTTTAATTTTTGTTAAAATTTTGTGAGGAAGGACTGGAATTTCCTACCAAATTCTTTTGTCAAATCTTTTAACATGGAAAAGAAAAGGCAAATTCTAGTCTTTTAACTTAAAAACAAAGCATGAGCAATTTTTGCCCAGAATGTTCTAAAGAAGCCTTCTCTCCATTCTGCTCTGTTCTGTCCTAGCCTAGCAAATTAGCAAATGTGGCTAATTTATGGTTGCATCTAAAAATCTGAAGTTTTTATTTTTTACATTGTTGCTGTTTTTAAGACACAATTTGGGTCTGTTTCTCCAACTATATCATGGCCACAGTTATATTTACCAAGGCAAATGTGAAGATATACAGGATTTAAGCTACCCACAGCAACTTATAAGTACTGAGAGAAAATAATCCTAATACACAAATAAATTAAGTACCTGATTTAGCAGACATGGTAGATTAGTGGATTAGGCATGGGTCTAGCAATCAGGATGCTGGGGCCCAGATCTTCAGAGGTATTTGTGGATCTAATTCCCATTGAAAACAACAAGAGTTAGTTGCCAAAATACCTTCTAAGTGTATCTCTGAGTTGCTGCATGACCTTAGGCAAATTAATTTATTCCTGAGCTGTGGTCTCCCAAGCTATAACATGATTACTCCCCTACTTGACCAATGTTATATTTAGTACTATGTGGGTGCATCTACCCATGCATTAATGTGCTTTTCCTAATTCTCATTAAATTTAGAACCTCAGGGTGTCTGTACATGAGTGTGGAGCCTGCTCCAGTGCACTATAATTTCAGCGCATCAGAGCAGACTTGATTAATCAATTAATCGAGTCTGCTGGAACATGGTAATTACCTCACTCCAGCAGCCCCTTGCATCTTGCATATCAATGTCACCACACCTCAAAATGTCAGACAAGCTTTAGTTCAAGCACCCTCACTGCCATTTTGAAGTGCAGGGACACTAATACATGAGACACTGCAGAACTTTCCTTAGAGCACCTCTCAGAGCAGCTCTAATTAAAGTGTTGCTTCCCCACCCCCAGAGCACATGTAAACATGCTTTCCAATGTGAGGTACTAAATAAATGCTCATTAGGCTGCCTTAATGCACAGTAACAAAAGTGCACATTTTTAAGTGACACTTAATGTTCAGTAGCCTATTTTACTGCACAATAGTGTAGCTGCACATTTTTTACATGATGGTTTCATGAGCTGTAAAATGGGCAACTGTACATTAAAGTGCATGTGTAGAAGCACCCTGTGAGTATGTCCAGATGAACACACACATGCATCCTGCAGCATCTTAAAGCACTTTGAGATGCTGCAAGAGGCATGTGCAGGAATGCGAAAATGTTCCCCGTGCTGCAAAATTAGACCCTATCCAGGGGTCAAAAAAAAAACCACAGCAGAAAAAAGTGGGGATTGTGGACCGTGTTCTGAGGCAAGCGGGGGCTGAGTCCTCCACAGAGATGCGCTGGTAACACCCAGAGCATCTCTGTGGCTGGCCCTCACCCTGGTGCTGAAACGTGCTGCCTACCCGTGCAGGCCTTTGGCTAACATGAAAACTCCCATTCAAACAGCTTTTAGCAAAATCCACAGGCTTGGCCTGGAGTAAAGAGAACTTGTCTTTTTTTCCCCCCTACTAACATGATCCTGAAAAATGTACCTCAAATTTTCATTGAAAAATTTGGAAATTTTCTTAAATTATTCTAATTTCATGAAGACTTGCAGGATTGACAACTAGTAAATTCCATTTTTAAAAGTCCTCCACAAATAGAATATATGTTACGATGAATATTCTCTTATTTCCCAGGTGCCAGAAGAAAAAAAATGCTCATAAGCAACCCATGATCTATATCTTTATTGATTATTTAATCTTTTAAGTTAACACAGAGTATTTTTTTTCTCAAATGAATGAAGTACATTGCAAGTTTGAAATCTTGTTTGTTAAGTTTCAGCAAGAAGTGAAATTTTATGGCCAGGTTGCAAACCTTTGCAAGCTGAAGCCTATAAATACTGACATTGGTTGTTGCAATAATAAAAACATGAAATGTTACTACAGTCATAAAATAACAGGAGCTACCTTTGCTGCATTCCTCCAATGGGCATTGAATGAAAGGAAAAAGGAAAACCATGAAAAGTGATTTTTCTATTAGATTTATCCACATGGGATAATGACATGAATTTTCAGTTGGTTCAATATGAGGTTTTGGGGTGGATATAGCTCCCTTTCTACTTAAAACCTAAGGGCTCCTATATTCATATGGGGAGCCTGCTCCAATGCACTGGAAATCCAGCATGTCAGAGCAGACTTGATTAAATGAGGTTGCTGGAGCATGAAAATTGACAAACTCTGGCAGACTTATGTGTCATGTGTATCAGTGTTGACAAAAAATGGCAGGGGGGTACTTTAAAATTAAACATGTCCGATGAGCTTTAGTTCAAAACACCACACTACCATTTTTACAGCGTGGGGACATGCACCAACACACAGGTGCTTTTAATTAGCACAGCTTGATAATTAAAGCACCCAGTGCCACATCTGAGAACATATGTAAAAGTGCCCTAAGAGACAGTAGATTAAACACGCCCCCCTACCTTGGCATTTTATGGTTAGAGTACTAAACTAAGTGCAATGAAAGGGGCCTTGCGTGTTGTACTACCTGCCGGGTATGTAGCCCCTCCCCTCCACTCTCCTGCCATGACTTGATGTTATTCTATAAAGAGAGAGGGTTCAATGGAGATCTTCTTCCTGGAAGGGCTTCCCCAGCAAATGGCAGTACTCACGATTCAGGCACGATGTTTCACAGGGCTCAACCTCCCCTACACCCTGTCCACTCTCCAACCAGATGGGCATCAGCACAATGGTGGTTCAGTCTTTCTGGTTTGACCACAGCTTGCCTCGAGGCGAATCCCACATCTGAGTGGGCTCAGTTGGTATTTGACCGGCCGCCCCTCCTGCCTCAACAAGTAGCCTTCCCTCCCTTGAGGCTGGCCAGCTATATATGCATAATGCAGCACCTACTGCCACGCTGCTGAGTAGAGCACTTTGTTCCTATGCCTCTTCTCTCACTCTTTCTTGTTTTCCATTTTTTTCTTCAAAAGAAATAGACTCCTGGGCAGGAGAGGGATGTGGATGTGGAACTGCCTCCTTTTCCCCAGCCTCCTGCAAGGGGCTCAAATGCTTCCCCTGCTCTGCCTGCCACAGGGGCCTCAAATGCCTCCCCTGCTCTGCCTGCTGGTGATGCACTGGCTGCGCTGCCCTTCTCCCATGCAGGAGCCTCAGCACGTCTGACATGCTGCACGCCGGTGCACTCACTCTCTGGCTCCCCTACCCCCTGGGTTCTGGCAGGGTTTCTAAATCTTCCCACGGTGGCCAGAATGGCTGCCGTGATTGGTCCAGATTAAACAGCCAACATAATGCCAGCTTGCATGGCCACAGCTGCGGTTCCTGCTCCTGCTCTGGCTGCCCGGTGAGAAGTAAGTCTCCCCTGTGGGGGGCTGTTTATGGGGTTTGGGGGCCCCGGGGACTGCCTTCTCCCCTTTGGGAGCCTGTTGGGGTGCCTCACCACCACACTAAGAAACAAAAGTTTTGGATTGATTGTCTGTTTTGCCCAGAAACTTCCTGAGGTGACATATTTATTCCCTCAGTTCCCCCATCTCTTTAGGAGGAATGCTGTGCTTCTCTCATAGTTTGGATCATCTATTTAAATAGTAAACTCTTTGTGCCAAGGACTAACTCTCACTACATGTACGCAGATTTTCTAGAACAACATCCAAGTGCTCCTGTCAAATAAGTAATAATAATTAGGGGTGTGCAAAATGGGCCATATTCAATTCAGATTCAGACTGAATCAGGGACAGTATTTCAAATCATGGTCCTGATTCGATTCAGTCAAATCCAAATCTGAAGAGTCAATGCTTATTCAGAGAATCAGCGATTCAGCGATAGACACAGCTTTAAATGTTTTTTCTACATGCCACAAAATACCAGGCATGGCTCATGAATGCTGCAATGCTGGGGCAGATGGAACATCCCACAGAAGCATGGGGGCCCCCTGTGTGCTCAGTGGTGAACCTGGAAGTGGACCATAAGTACTTCCAGTCCACTTACGGGTCCACCACCGAGTGTGCTGGAGGGCTTCCCCATGCCCCCCTGCCTTGGCAATCAGCTACAGGGGGGCCTGGGTGCCCCCTAGACCCAGGAGGCATCAGTCACCAAGTCAGCGGGGTATGGGGGGTCCTCCCACGTGCTTCCCAGCAGACCCGGAAGTGGACCGGAAGTGCTTCTGTTCCACTTCCGGGTCTGCTACTGAGTGCGCCTGCCCTCCTGTGGGACACTCCATCTGCCCCACCATCTCAGCATTCACAAGCCGCACTGGTACCTTGAGATATGTAGAAAAAACATTTAAAGCTGTGTCTATGTCTGAATCGTTGAATCTCTCCAAGTCAATTCAGAGGGTTCCAATTTGATGTGGAGAGATTAAAGGGTCTCCTGATTTGATTTGGATTCAGAGATTTGGCCACCAAATTGGGCCAAATCTCCACCAAATTGAATCAGCAACCAAAGCTTCTAATAATAATGCCTAGTAAAGAGAGGGATCAATTTTCTTAGTGCTTCATGGACTTGGAAACATTTTTTAAAAGTAGCATTTCAGCTGTCATCAGACAAATGTACAGTTCCTGTCACACACCCCAGCAGGTATGTTTCCAAATCACGGCAGCTGTATGCAGTGTTGTGCTCTACAGCCAGGGGATGCTACAAAGGGCTACAGTGATCTCTGTCCTCTGAAAGGGCAGGAGAGTATAGCAGATTGTTAGTGATCTCAGGGATGCAGCTCCATTCTCCCTTCCCCTTGTGGGGGAACAGAGCCAATGACAGTGAGCACTGTCCTGCTGCTCCACCTCTACTCTCCTTGAGTACCCCTGCTGCCAGAAGTGAGAGGTTGCCAGAACCAGAGATGCACAGTGACTGGTGGCTGCAGAGTTGGAGTTCTGAGTCCAGTGACAGTGGAAGTAGGGACAGGGTAGTTCTCATGGTAGCAGTGGTGGCAACCCATTGCCGATTCTGGTTCTTTAGCCCCAAACCTCTGATCCTATTCTTTCTCCCTCTGAGTCATAGTTTCACTAGGAACAGAAGAACAAAGCCATGACTCTCTGAAAATTAGAACATGATATCCTAGCCTCTTAATCTGCCTGGTCAACCTGAGGGGTCCACAGTGTAATACACTGTGCTTTTGCATATAAGCTATCTACAACAAAAGCACGCTATCCAGCACTTTACTATCCGGAATGCTCCACTAACTGGCATCTGTCAATACAAATCTTCCTTCTGAGGGATGCAGCAAAAGTGAAACCGGAAGTCCCACTTCCAGTTTTGCTACCGCAAGCCGAGTCCCACTTCTTTGTGGACCATGGCCCAGGGCAAAGCAGCCTGCCTGGGCCCCCCTCTCCGTCTCCCAACACACTGATGCCAGGGAGTGAAAGCCCTGGTGCACCAGATGCGGCATATTTGATTAATCGGCACCCCCCATGGGTGCCAGATAACCGAGCTTTTGCTGTACTTCCTATTTTTCCTATTAAATACAGTGAAATATTCAAGTGCTCAGCCTAGTATTATATTACTGCGGAAAATGCACTTTTCATCTCTGAAGTAGGTGGCAGTGGGGCTGATGTGATAATATACAAGATAATTGATTATCTTTCTAAAGACTGAATAAAACTTATTGGCCTATACTGACAGTTATCGCTGCCGACAAGATGCAATTATTTTGGGCACTAATTTTATGAAAAATGTTGAATTTTATTTTAACTTGAAGCCTATTCCTTTTATCAAGTGGCTTGACATCCTTCTGGAGGCTGACACACTGTTCCAGGCAGGTGCCCACTTATACAAGGGGAAACAAAATGGAACATATGGAATTTACATGGCACAGAACATTTGGCATTGTGCAGCAGGAATGCCACTTTCCCATCATAGTAATTCAAATATGTTTTTATTAAAAGGCCCATAAAATCATATGCTAACTATTAAACAAGACAGGGAGAGAAGAAATAGATTCTCTCAGTTCAAACTGGAAAATGTAGTGTTGCAGCAACAGTACCTTGGTCAGCATTTAATCATTTTAAATGGAGTAGCTTTACAAATGAAGCAGGTCATCCCTTAGGGTTTCTGTATTCTACATTTTAGGTTTTCCTCACCTAGAAAATCACCTCAATGAAAATTTAATCTGCCAGGGAAAAATGCTTCAAGTTAGCTGTTTTTTAATTTCCTTGCAGACAGTTTAGCTATGCCTACACTATTAGTTTCCCAGTCTATCATTCTGAGAGGTAGAAGTGAAATATTATTTGGAAAAATTATACCCCAGCAATTTTTAAGAATAAGTGCAGTGCACGAAGCATATACATAATTGCTACTTCATAAAATTTTGATATATGAGACATAAAATGCATCAAACTTCCCTGTAATAGTGCAAGGGGCATTATTCCAAAGGTCATTTTAAATAATGAAATACACTAGTGAATATTTTTTAGAAGAAAAAATGAATTAACACCAAACACAACAAAAGGTACTAAGAACCCAAATCTATCCAATATTTCTAAGCATCTCCCATTTAAAAGACATAGAATTGTCTCTTTTGGGATTGTTTCTGTTCCAATATAATCCTCTTTGGGAACCACAAAGCCAGCATTTGACTGAAAAGCCAGCACTATCCCCTGCAGAGGCTGCAGCTGTTGCCTCCAAAATGGCATTTCTTTGGAAACCAGTAAACAGCCTCACCTTTTACAATCTGTTAGATATCATATTCCCAAGGTGCTATCTGTTCTGTTTCATGTGTGATCACTGTCCAATTTGTTCTGATTATGTTATTAGGACTGAAAGATGCTTTCCATTAAATGCTGCAGGCATTCAAGTTCTTACTGGATAAAATATGAAGTTACAGGCTTTCAGCTCATGAGAGACATCTTTGCAAGAATTTAGTCATTCCTGACCAGATTTTGTTTTACACAGTATCTCATTGCCTGGATTTTGCAGTTTGCTACATAAAAGAATACTCCTGTCCAGATTCTGGTTTTACCCAGAATGTCTTTTTGCAGACTTAATCCTTAAATAACAAAAAGTTCATCTGGGTGCATTTAAAATCATCACTTAAAATAAAATTTCTGGGTTAAAACAATGTTCCCAGCAGCAGGCACAGAAAAACAGGTGCAGTCATAGGAGTGACTGGCAAATTAGCCAGGTCATTTGCTTCCTTAAAGCAAAGAATCTAGGTCCATGATTCCAAAAGGGACCAAGATGGTTGTGGTTAATAGCCATTCATTGCATCTGTTGACTGATGTGAAATGAGTTGATATCTAAGTCCACTCCAGAGTGGATAAGTGTCCATATTACAACAATATTCATCACTGTTGGCACCCCTGTTATGAGTCTCATTAGGGAAGCCAAACTTTGACTGGGTATGGAGTGTTAACCACAGATATCTAGAGATGTTTTGTCTGACTCAAGACTGAGGCATTGTTGTCCTGGAGACATCAGGAAGCTACCTATGCTCTTCTTGTTTAAAACACAAGTAAAAGACTTCAATGTTAACCTGCCATCTATCATGAGATCTGAAATGGAAACTAAACATAGGCCTATGACATTTATTCTTCATTTTTTAAGAAGGGGTTTACATGTGTAATTACTCATACATAGAGATAGGAATTTACTTGTCAGTGTTTTTATCTAATCAAGGAATTAACACTTTACAGTTAAAACACTCTTAAACTAGAACAATCTGCATTATTGATGCATAGATCTCAAAGTTCCTTACAAAGACAGATCAGACCCATATTTCCCATTTAATAGATGATAAGGAAACAGGCTCCAAGCAGCTTATTCAAGAGTTATTATACAGGAAGTCAGTTTTATTAGTGGGAATAGCCCCAAGATCTCAAGATTCCTAATCCAGAGTAAACAGAATGACAAAGTATATATCCATGGTGAATGGCTTGGTACAAGTCACAATCCTTCACAAAAGTAAATACATTTCTGTGCTGTTTAATATATCTAATAGTGCAAAATATACTGAAGTCTTCACAAGTCAAGTGCCTATTTAACTGTATGTTTAGCAAGAATTTTCTTCAAGGATGGAAGAACAAGTGTGATTCTGTTGTCCCTTTTTTGGTGACGAGAATAAATTCTAGTTTTTAAACAGCTCATTGAATCTTTGAGCTCATCAAATAAGACCAGCAATGCTAGGAAAGAAGAAGTCATAGTGTATACAAATGCTCTGGAAGCTTCATAGCACATGCCATACACCACATTGGTGACACTTAGCACCCCACTGAGTGGGCATTGCTAGCATGGGCGACTGGTGCCTCTTGACTCAGGGGGGACATTTGTCCCCCAGTGGACAGTCAGCAGCACTTCCAGGCGAGCACGTCTCCTGGTGTCAGGAGATGTACCAGCACTTCCAGGCGAGCACTCCCTGGCTGGCACTCTCAGGAGAGGCACCAGTGCTCTTGCCTGTCCCCCTACCCGCCCGCCCAGGAACACTGGTTGTCAGGAGATGTACCGGCACTGTCAGGAGGTGCACGTGCACCCCTGTACACCCCCTACATGTTGCCACAACAAAGCAATACTACTGCTTGTGAATCTATCCCGTTATAAACTGTATAACTTATTATAGTTATATTTATTATATAGGTTTTATTAAAATTTTCAAACATGAAAAATCTGTCCATTTAACCATTACAACACAACTAGTTATTTTTTCTAATCAATATGTTGAATTCAATGGAGTTCTGGCAACGTACACCAGCCAAAAATTCAGGTTATTATCTCTGAGTCTAGTTCTCGCAAAAATGTGCTCCTGAACCCACACATAGAAAATATACACTTTTATTATTCAACAGAAATCTGTTTTCTTTTTTCTTTTGACTGATTTCTTGTCCCATTGCCTTTGGGAAAAGATTTTAATGGAGCAAAGCAAGCCAGCTATAGTTACAGGGGTTTTTTTATATCTTTGAAAAGGAAGAAAAAATACTTTTACTTATTGGCTGTTTTTTCAGATTGCCAATCAAAATAATAATTTGGATGGCTCATGAGTAATAAGCAATCTCTACACATTCTACAGCTTCAAAGGATTACCATTAAGCATTATTATGTGTGTGAGAAAGATAAAAAGTAAATTGAGATCATACATATAAGCCTTAGCAAATTTAATTAATATATTGTTTTAAACTTTTACCAGACAAACTACCACTTTATTCTCAGAGACAGTGTTGGCAGTACTAGAAGTGACCCAGAATGCGAAGGAAAGGCACTTAGAAAAACTACATTATAAAAAAATGGTGTCTTGGATTCCTATGAATCAAATAAACTCAATTTCTGGAAATGTATTTTAGAATTAGCATTTAACTCTTCTCCCTTGAAATTAAAATGAAAAAAATTCTCTTCCACTACACAGACTCCAGTATCACTGAAGTCAGTAAGAGCATTTGGCCAAAAAAGAGAATCCTGGCATTGCAGTATCCAAATGTGTCATACTCTTTCTGCACTAGACTTTATCATCACTTTTCAACCAAAGATATCATGGCACCTTACAAAAATGGTAAATATCATAGTAGTAGTACAACTCAGTTTGAATAGAATTTTTCATAAACTTCAAGTTAACCACATTTAAATAGTTGCTGAATTGAAGCAAGAGTGCTGAGAATCATGGAAGACTCAGCTATGAATGGGACTGAACTATGAGATGGTCAAAGATACAAAAAACATGTAATTTATTACATAATTCTGCAATTCATCATTTCATATTATTATCACACGTGAAGGTGGGCATGCACACACATTTAGACATACATATAAATACAACAATATATACTATTTGCTTTGGTCCACTCACACATCTATGGTTTACTGCTTACTATTGTTGCTTGAGTTTATGATGTTCTTCAGAACCTATAATTTCTGCATGAGCTGATCAGTTGATTCAACATAATAATTACACTGTATTTTGTTGGTCTTCTCCTTTCTGGATGTATTTTAATTATTTTAATAAATATTTAATATGTTAATTGTAGGGTATTTTACTTTGTAGAGTAAATTCCACAGAAAAGGGTTAGTAGGGTCAGCAGCAGCATCCTGCAAAAGCCATTATATTCCTGTATTTAAATGCACTTGATCAAATGCTCCTTGGTGCAATTCTAGTGAAGCTAATGTAATTGTACTGAGAATAAACGTGGCTGTAACAGGAGGCCTGCTCGGGGCCAATCTTCACCTGGCCCGCCCACCTATTTTGGGCTACTGGCTGGCTTTCTCACCTGCCACACCTTGATCTTAACTAATTAAGAGAGGTGTTAATTAAGTGGGAGGCTGCCCAGTTTCTGCCCTGATTCTAGAGGGTGCTATCTGCGGCTCCATTCCTCCCCTGCACCACAGCCCAAGCCTCACAGATGGCATCTAGGTGTTCTCATCATCACCAGCCCCACACTAGGTCCCAAATCCTCCAGACTGAACCCCAACCTAGAGTCCTCTCCTCAGGCAGCCTCATCCACCTTCATACAGGCTATGTAGTTCCCTGATACCATTTTTCCCTCTCAGGTGTGGTCCCCTCCTGGGACCTTTGGCTATCAGCCCTGGCCCACCTCCAGGGCAGTTGGAACTCCTGGCCCTCAGCTCTCGGGTCTCCCTCACAGTGGGCCTCTGGCCCTTTTGACCGGTCTGGTCCTGGCCCCAGCACGGGCCAGTTGAAAGTACTCCCTCGATCAGTCGGAGTCTCTAGCACCTCACTCCCTCCAGAGGTCTACCCTCTGGGCCCAGATGACACCATGATGTTCTGGTATGTGCCAGTCCCACATGATGGGCCCCAGAATCCTACTGTAGGACCCCCCCTGGATTCCTCGCTTCAGGCAGACTCTGCTGCCGTCATACCAGGCCACATCTTCCTGCCACTGGTTCCCCTTTGGGTGTGGTCCCCTCACTGGGACCTTCAGCTCCTCTAGCCCTGGCCCACCCCCAGGCCAGTCGGGACCCCGGGACCCTGGCTCTTGGGCGTCCTCCTCGGTGGTCCCCCTAGCCCTCCTGACCCTCCTGGTCCTAGCCCCCACCTGGGCCAGTCAGGGGAAACCCTGACAGGTGTCACTGTATGACCCATACTCTTTTCCCAGGGTCCCCCACTCTGGGTCCTCCTTCACGGACGTGGGGAGCTGGGGTACCTCACACCATGACTGGTGCCTCAGGGTTTCACAGGGGACTTTCACTCCCCCCCCCCGGCACCAGGTCATGGTGCTACTACAGGTGTTATTTTTGACCCACACTCTGCCTCCCAACAGTGGAGGACTTACTGGAGTCAGGACTCAGCTTTTGCTCTCTCTGGCTGAGTCCCCATTCTCCCCTCACTGGGCTCTACATCACCCTCTCACTGGAGCTTCAGATCACTGTCCCCTCTCACTGGGGCTCCTCAGCGCTGCCCCCGTCTCACTGGTGGTTCTTGCCCCCTCACATTGGGGCTTCTCAGTGCAGCCCCCTCACACTGGGGCTTCTCAGTGCAGCCCCCAGATCTCCGCCTCTTAGTCACTGGGGCTCCTCATCACTGCCTCCTCACACTGGGGCTTCTCACTGATCATAAATGCCCCCTCTACTCATGGTCTCAAGGCTTTCCTCATCAGGTAGGCTCAGGTGCCTGTGGCCGCTCCTGGCCCCCTCTACCTCTTCAGGCTCTCGCACCTGCCAGGCTCAGGTGGCCTCAGTCATCCCTGGCCTCTAACTCTTCCTCTCGGGTTCTCAAACCCCAACAGGGCTCAGGCAGCCTCGGATATATATATGGCCCTGGCTCCCCACTCTCCTCCTCAGGGCTTGCAACCCCACAACTACCTCTGATGGAACTGCACCCTCAAAATCACCTCCAATGAAGGTGAGGGCTAGGGGTTAAGGCACCCCAACCCACCTTTTACCAGGGTAGTAACTGGCCTGGCATTTCCTAGGGTCTCCCATGCCACTGGACACCCCACCAGACCACCCACTCCGGGCAGAGTGTAGTTTTAGGTTGTATCCAGGACCAGGAGCCTCCTTACCATCCCCTACAGCTCCTCCCTTACCTCTGGATGAAACTCAGCAGCCCTCTGGCCAGGCAGTGTTGTTGCCTGCCTCTACCAGCCAAACTGCGCTGTTTATATGGGCAGCCCTAAATCCAAAATGGCTGCCCTCATTAGGCATCTGGCGGCTGCTAGCTCCAGGGCCTTAAAGTGGCAGGCACACACAGTGCCCTGCCACAGTGGCCTATGGTTGCTAGTGAAGTTCTAGAAGGGGCCTGAATTGGATCATTAAGACAGGAAGTTGGTTGTCATATTCCCATTCCAAACATACTTATTAAATACCTTTGAAAAAGAGCAAACCAACATTAATCACATAATTTTTATCCCAGTGAGAATTGGAATTCTACGGTGTAAACATTTTTGTAAATCAGGGTCAAATTTTGAGCCCAGTCTTAACCTGACCTCCATTTGGGTAGACACAATACCACATTGATCTCCAAGGATCTGACTGTTCCAACAGCCAGGTTAATTACCAAAGTTTGTGTTTGTGTAGTAAGCAGCTGCTGTGAAACACAAGGGTCAATTTTAAAGAACAGTTTTAATTATCTATACGGAAATCATTAGCTTTCAATACCCTTACTAAAGAAACAGAACATTTTTATTTACAAAAGCCAAACTCAGAATGTTTAAAAGAGAAGCTGACTCTGTTTTCATTTTAAAACTTGTATTTTAAAAATAAAAACACATCTGAGGATAATATCATGCTTTAATAAAAGCAATGCTCCTCTTACTGATTAATATTGATTATTTTAAACACTCTCACTTCTTAGTGCTTGCTTTACAAGCCTGATATTCAAGGTTGTTGGGAAACAGTGGAGTAGAGCAGAGTGATCTTGTAGTCAAGATGCTGGACTAGGGCACAGTATATTTGTATTTATTTTCCAATTCTGCATGTCACTGACCAAGTCATTCAATTGCTCTGTGCCTTGGTACCTAAACCATCAAATGGTACAGATAGATTAACTAATTTTTGCCATCACCACATAAGATGTCTATGGCCACAGCTTAGAATTAAACAGGGATGTTCTAAAAAAAATCCATAAATTTTTGGGACATGTTCTGAGTGTATGGCAATGTGGTCCAAATAAGCACTAATAATCTCTTGTAAAGCTATCTTGCCCTCATATTAACTCCAAAGACATCAACAAAAAGTTTCCTACTTATTTTAACAAGAGTTATTTTAAGCATTTGATGAGAAAGGACTGTGTTGTGTATTATTGCCTCTTCATAGTACCATCAACAGTACATGATAAAACTACAGGACGGTAAAAATGAACCAAATCATTCTATCCTTTTTAAGAAGGTGCTCCCCAGACATGGATTATATAAGCAGCATCAAATTTATCTGTTCAATAATTTTATTTTTGCATAAATTACATTAGTAAATGAGCAGCATATTGCATCCAATTTTACTCATAGAGACAGCAGTGTGTATTAGCAATTTTTTAATGTTTAAAACCTCCCGTCCCTTAGACATTAATATAATCAGGGCATGTCTTTTTTTCCTTTGGTGATTTCTGCCTGTTTAGAATGATGAAGGTATATAGATATTCAAAGAATGATGACATTTAAATGTTCTACAATTTAGAGATCTATTTAAAATTAAGGATGCTTAATAAAAAGCATTTATGAGGTATTCCAAACTGCCATAAAGTGCCATCATTTGGATACTTGGCAAACAGTGTTATTTGCAGATTCATAAACAGGGATATACATGGACATTTTAGTAATGTCCAACAGTATATCTTCCAACTGCAATAAATTTGAAATGGGTACTTGAGTCACTGCCCTATATGACAGCAGTTATCAGATGTCAAGAAAGGGCTCTTTTATTTTAATTTTTGATACATATATAAGCTATGCTCTGGGATAATAGAAATCCATGAAAGCAGAAAAAATAAATTCTTAGTATTTATGGAGTTCCTTCGTATTTTGCAGATAATCTTTCACTTAAGAATTGCATTTAAAACTCCCTTGGTTGTGAAGACAGCATTGAGAATGAAAGGTTTTTGGTTTTGTGATGCCTCAGCTAGACAACCTAAACAACAGCATTACAAGATACGTAAGTCCCCTACTAATTGTCTTAATGGAGAGAGGGATTTGAAGACTAATCATCGCCTCTTAAATGTCATAATCGTCACTCATCTTACTGCTCATACTGTCATCTTATTGTCCATGACCCAAATTCAAGAATAATATGGTGGTAGAATACTCTATTTGTATATGTAACATTAAGCCAGTGGTATTTCCCTTCAATGTTCAGTTTGGCATATTCCAGTCAACTATGAAGTTTAAAAATCTTTGATTGTGACAGGTAATTTGGGTTATGAAATAGAAACTCTATTGCATATTAGAACATATGCAATATACAGTCTAATATGAAACAGCAAATATCTATCTATCTAGAGATAGATAGATAGATAGATATGTTTACACATATATATCAGTAAAGACTGTAGGATATGAATGAGCAAATAGTAATGAAGAATAGTGCAATGCGAGTCTGATTAATAGCTGTGGTTCCCTCAGTAGGCTGAGAGCCCCTTCAGTAGAACCTTTCTCACATCCTAAGTGCAGTTTATTTCTATATCATGTCTTTTCTATTTAACAAAATGTCCAGTTGTGTTGGTGCATGTACCCATCAGGGAAGCCTGCTGGATTCATTTAATCCCATCTGGAATATGTTTGAAATTGCTCATCAGATTTGCAGGGTTTTGTATATTTTCATTACACATGATTCAGAAGAAACTAATTTAGTAAATTTGGATAAGAAGTTAATATGTATTTTTCTTTGTGTGTTTTGATATCATATTTAAATCCAGGAGTGTGGTAAATGGAGCACAGAAATAAAAATAGTAAATCTCTCAAAACCAAGCTACAAATCCACAGATTTTCTGCACACAAAGAAACACGGACAGAAATAAAAATCCAGTGGCTTCCTAACGTGTATCACTGTTGTATCATTGAGTAGGTCCTGTGCTCCATAAGGATTTTAACAGTTAGAGATTGCTGAATACTGGAACAAGGTCTGTGAATTTCCCCTGCCGACCACAAGATAGGCTGTCAAGATTTGCTATTACTGCTTCTCTGTGTCTTTAGACTATGTGAGAAAGATTAATGTTTTGGGCAACTGCACAAAGCAGGAACTTGGCAATCACCAAGCCTGGGAACTATCCCAGGTACTAAAAATCCTTCAAACTTTTTGTGCTGTAGGGAACTAAGCAGGTGGGGTATCTTCCCAGATGCCAAACTCTTTTTTGGGGAACCTTGCCTTTTCAACTAGAAAATGTCAGTTAGTGATATAGGAAATGTTGTGCTATTGCATAATAGCAAATTTTCATAGTTATGGAATTCCTCTGAAGGAATTTGAATTTAAACCAGATGCAGCTGTAAGTTCAGAGAATGTGGAATGCAGAGACGCATCAAAACGTTCATAAAATGATCACCAGAGTTTACAACAGTACCGGTCTTACAGTGCAAGTAGTGATGATAGTGGTACCTTTAGTTATTGTTCCCTGACATTTCCCATTATAAGATTTTGTTTCCAGTTGCATATTGCCTTGACAAAATTTTAGCATTCAGCATTAGATAACTGATGTTTGTCTCAAGCTGAACTTTTTGGAAAGTTCAAGCAGAAACAGTTCAGCCATTTCTGAGAATAAGATTAGTGAAATGAATAGGATAATGATTTTGTTATAGGATTTAGTCTTCAGAAATTCAGGAATTTTGATACCTTGGATCAGGAACTTGAAATCTGGTGTGGGATTACATCAGTATAAGCCAGGTTGTTTCTGAAGTTCCCAGTAAAAAAAATACTCAAATTTGGACACATTATAAGCTTTTAAAAAATCTGCTTGTGCGTAAAGACTAGTCGAATTCTGTTGACCTTAGATTTGGCATTTCTTAACATTTTGAAAGTTTGACTTTGCAATTATACTGTTTTTTAGTGCAGTTTATTTGGAAATGTTTCATTTTTATAAGGAATATGTGGATAATATGTTCACAGATACATGCTATAATTATACAGAGACAACTTAGTAATGTTTGCAGATATTTGTGCACAGAACAGAATGGGGCTGTCCAACTTCAAAGCATGTGTGGGTTGATTGGTGCCCTGATCATAGACTACTGGCTGCACACTGCATGTGCTACATCCTGCACAGTGTGCAGCCCTTGTGGGATCCCAGGACTTCTTCTATGAGTAGCCACCCTCCCATGAAAGCAACATGAGGCCCCTCCCTCACCACTAGCACACAAGCCACCCACTGTTTTATGGACAGCCCCAGCCTCCACACCCCATCCAGAGCAGCATGAGCTACTCCCCACCATTCAAGCCTCTCTCTCTGCTGCTGTCATTGTTAGGCAATGCCATTTGAGTACCAGGGTCCACTCCCCACCTTGCTACTGCTGTGCAGGATAACCTTCCCCACAACTGCTGCCACGTGAAGTCCCCATCTAAGCCTCCAAGCTTGCACTGCCATGCAAGTAGCTCAAGCCTTCCCTCACTGCCTGGGCAGTGAGCTTACCAGGCCACCTCCTGCCATGCTGCCATGTTTCCCATTAACCCCTCACAGATCAGATTCATCTCACTGGCCATAGAATAGCCCTGACATAGAACATTCACTGGCAATTTGGATACCCACCAGGATTGGCCCAATCTCTAGTAGGTAAGTAGACTGAAAGAAGTTCAACAAACTTCTGTGTACTTGCCAACAACACAGAACAAACTTACTAATACAAAGAAAGCCTGAACAGTAAATATTAGTTGACAACTTTTTAATAGGTTATAGATAATGGGCTTCTCAGACATCTTTCACAATGTAACAGACAGACCAAATCATTCTAGCACTAGCAATTTCTAAACTATTCAAAGCAATATTGTGAACCTTATGAACTGAGAAACAATGAATTCGTGATTGATTCTCCATGTGGTTCAGTTCATAAATTCATTCTACATCATTTCTGATGTGAGAGGAATTAACACCCTCAGATCAATAGTTTTCATGGCTTCACTGAGCTACCTGAATTAGATTTGGGTAGAAAACATCATGGTCTCCAGTGGTCTTAGTTTATCAAGGCTTTGGCCACGAAAGCTGAGGATAGATTTGAATCAATGACATCTAGTTTTAAAATGGTTTTGGAAATCATATTAGAGTTATAAGACATGGTTTCCATCCCAGACTCTGCCACAAGCATGTGTGTGTGAGAAAGAGAGACAGAGACAGAAACAGAGACAGAGAGAAACTTAGGGTACCCCTCTGCATTTGCAGGGACAGCTGCATGACTCTACAGAGATGCTATGAAGTCAAACTTTAAATGTTTGCAAAGAGTAGTCAGGTAATGCTACTATATAAATGCAAAGCATTACTGCCCAGCTCTAGAGCGTTCTAAAATACCCAGCAAGGAATGGAAATTTCATCTTTAACCTGGTGTTTCATTTTAGCTATATTTTGTAAAACACTTTATCTCTGCTATTGATTTCTGTGCTTATTTAAAGAAAAGAGTCCACTTTCTAAAGAAAACAGATTTCTTCTAGTACTCACAAGGATCTGGCACTTACAAGCACCTGATCTTGATTTCTTAGCAGTATGACATTTACAGTATGTTTAAGGTACAAAGAAAACATGTCTACTGTATTATATTAACATTTTTCCTTTATAGCATCAAAGATTTTAGAGCCCAAGTAGAAACAATTCAAAGAATATTAGATTGGAAGTGGTCTATATGCCCATTACCATTTGTTAACTCAAAGATACCAATACTCTTCCTATTGCTTTCTAACTGTCAAAAGATGTCCATCTTGTACAGTAGCCTAGCAAGGGGTGGGTGAGTGGGGTAGGGCATCAACTTAGAGGGGCACAACAGTGATGGCTGCTACCATAGTCACTGCCAAGGGCACAAAAGCTGTTTATTACGCCTCTGATCCAAAACCCTCTCTAAGAGTGAAAGGCCCAATTCTAAGCCAGTGAAGGAAAGGTTACCGCTGGCTTTGATGAGTAGCAAATCAGACCCAAAATCCACTAAAATAAGCTTTGAAATATTTGTTTTAATTAATACATTTACCTCAAAAGGGCTGTGAACAGATATTTCTTTAAACAGCTTAAAAGGAGAGTGGAAACTTTTACTCAGGACATTGCATCAGCTGTTCAGATGTAATGGTTAAATCTCTCTGCTCTCAGGCACATATAATTGGAGTTAAACTCCTGTAATTTCAAACCGTTTCCTTCAGGTTTAAAACGACAGTGGTTTAGCACCACTTACACTGGTTTAGAAGCAGGCAGATATAACAATTACACTGGAACATTTTACACTATATAATTTAATGCCACTATAACTATCACGCCTGCCCACACCCTAAAATGCCAGCTACTTCTATCTTCCCACAAAGGGAATACGAGATGCATATCTTGCTAATGCTCATTCCTAGCAATGTGGAGGTTTTACCTGTAAATATTTTATTCAGCTTGCTTAAGTAAAAGCCAATGCAGCCATGGATTTATGACTGGCAGAAACTTTCACTTTTAAAAAGGGGCCTTTTGCTGAGTGTCTGTGTGAAGTAACATTTCAAAAGCAATTTTAAAAATCCTAATTTAGCATATTTTTTTAATGAGTGAAAATATAAAGGCAGCACAGCCCTGAGGAGATTCACTATGCTAATGTGAAGCTTCCCTTTTGATAAAAGGACAATCCTTTTTTCTGTAATAAAACTTTCTGGTGACCAGACTGTTGTGAAGATGACCTATTTAGCTTGGATTTACAGGCTCAGGGGGCACATCTACATGTGTGCTGGACTGCACGAACTGCACATTTAGTATTTGCTGAAGTACTAATGACTGGCATTACTGCACAGACCCAAAACTGCACCATTTTTTTCCCCACACTACAATGCAGTAGCATCAGCATCATGGTTTGTGTCCACCATCACCATAGCAATGAGCTACAGTGATGTAGCATCTCATGTCGATGTGCCCAGTAAGGAAAAGATATATAGGGCAAATGATGAGAGATACTTCTGACATGAGCTGTACACAGAAGGTTCCTAGTAGCTGATAATGTCACAGGAACTTTGAGCTAATTCCATAAATGAAACCATGTACAATCATCATCTTATTATAACAAGACTGAACAAAACTTTACTTTTTATCAACATATTGCCATATTTTGCCATAGGACAGTTGCTTTAGCCACTTTTCCTTGAGTCTTTCACCTTTAAAGTGTTAAGTCCTCCCATACTTTGAAATCAATGGAGTTAGAGGCATAATGTTGTAGTATTTCAGTGGTGAACTAAACTCCATATTTTTATGAAAACTACCCTACAATTTACACCCACTAGTGCTACATCCCCCATGGATTTACCTTATTGACAATGTGGAAACTGCAAAGTCAATTAAATGTCTCTTTGTTAAAGTTTATTCCCCAGATCCTTTTTTGTCTTACTGTAGAGGAACACTCTCATAGCCCTACCTATTGTGATATTTTAAATAGCATTAATTTCTTCTTCCTCAACAAAGTACTGCTCCATTTTTCCAAGCATGTTCAATCAGTACAAAACAAAACCCTTTTAGAGCCCTCTCAATAACAGAAACACAATCTTGCTTTCCTTCCTTAGCAGGAGGAAGACCTCTGGGCTAAAGTGGCTTGAAAGAACTAAAAACCAGCTATACTCTTGCAACAATGTAAAATGTACACACAGAGGCATTGAAATGTCCATTGCTACATAGGGAAATCTAGTCCCTATTTAAAAAAATAATGTGTGCTCTGTGAATTGGACAATTTCCAGAAAATTTGAACAGTACTTGTTTATGAAGAACTAAAAGTTGCTAAGAATATCTGACCTTGTCAAAGGCTATATGAGCCCAGGAGCTTGATGGATTATGGCTAATGATTCAACACAAAAAAGAACATTACCGTTACTGTTTGAACAGGTCCTAATTCAGGGAGTCATACAGCAGATCCAGTACAGTTTGGAAAGGTAAAATGATGGGGGATTCTGATTTCTTTCAACTCCTGTTACTGCCAGCATGAAGAAGAAAGGTTGACATATGGGCAGACAAGCAGAGGGAGGAGTGCTCCAGGGGAGCTGAAAAAATTAGTCCACCATGGGCTGAAGAAAAACAGCAGAACTACTTTTTGGCTATTGACTTCAGTGGGAACAGTGCAGGATCCTAGTTAGTAAAAGATTAAAAAGTTAAAAGGCCAGGCTAAACAAGACACAGTGAGCAGTATGGTGGTCCCTAGGATCCCTTCAGCGCTAATATATGTGGATAACAGCAGTAAGATTCTGGTTCAAAGACAATTGAGGAAAAGACTCTGACTTCAATGTGGTTTGGATTTGGCTGTAGGCAGACCCAGACACAGGCATAGGTGAACTGGGTAGCCAGCTGGGACCCAGACAGAAAGGGGACCCAAAAATGGAAAAAAAAAATACAATTGCAAAAAAAAGTTTTAAGATTGTGCATATACATAAACCTAATCCCTTGTTGTCCGATTATTATCACTATCTCTGTTGACGCAGGGTCTGATACTAAAAATTCACCCAGGGCCACCAGGAGTCTAAGTACTGCACTGGCGGTTGTCACAGCTTTGGAGCCCCCACAGATTAGAAGGTAGAATTTGGCCCTGAGAAGATGAGCCTACCCTAATTAGACTATGCTTAGTTCATCTATGTACCCTCATCTATACCACATCATTATAAGGCTGAGTTTCTTGTTTATATTTTTAACTTGGCATCTTTGAAAATTAATTTCCTTTACAAAGCATAAATCACAAACCTTTATGCAAAAAACTTTAGAATGCCATCGACAATTACTTGCATGTTAATTACAACATCTTACACATGACAAATAGTTCTCAAAAATGACTAAGGCTGTGCTAGGAAGATGAACAATAGCCCTTCAAGATATCTAGCAATTTCTTTAAAAAAAGTAGATCTTCCAAATGATAGTACAAAAATCATAGTAATATATTTTCCCTTTATTCTTGACAAGTATATAGAACAACAAGCTAAATTCAGGGACAACTATAACAAAGTACCTTTTCCTTACATTAACGTGAAATACTTAAATTCCTGACTGTAATTAAAGCCTAAGGCAGTGGTAAGCAACCTTTCTTAGTTGTGGGCCAAAATTACCCACCTTGTATCAGAGGTGAGTGAGTGGATAGCTGCTGAGACCCACCCATGGCTACTGCTTCTCTCCACAGTGGCACAGGGGGGCTCCTAACACCACTGCTTCTCCATGCGGCAGCATGAGGAAAGTGTCTGCAGCCAAAGACCTCCACTGCTGAGTCCTGCCAAAGCCCCATATCCTCAGGATGGATCCAATGGCTCTGCAGGCCAGATCAAGCCCATGGGCCATCTATTCTCAACCCTTGGCCTCAGGTAAAAGAGTATTCCTTAGGACAACATTCACTCAGTGATAGAGGAAAAGCTTACAGCAGTAATAGGCCCATATGGGATCAAAAGGGTAAAGCATAAGAGGCTGCTATGGCCATCCAGGGAAGGACACTTACACCTGATATAGATTAAGATGGACAACATCCCACCAAACCTAAAAAAGCTATTGTAAAGGAGGCTACTGAGGATGGGCTGGGGAAGGTGTAAACAATCCTTACACAGATTCAAAGGCCTAAAACATCTGCATAGTAAGGATATTGTTGCTGCCCTAGTACCTCTCTAAAGCACAGACTTTGATCTGATTCATAGCATTCTACCCTATCCAGGTTCCTGTACTACTTTTCTCCCTATAATATCTAAGGATGTCCAATGGTGCTGTATGCACTTTCCCTTTTGTTCAATTTCTTTCACTGCCTAAAACAGCAAGGCTGACATGATTTGTATTTGCGTATAACATGACTCAGTCTGAGGATGGGCAGAAAGAAGAGACATCCAGGTATGCACAAAAACCTATCATAAATCTTGTTGAGTTTCTGAATTTTCTAGTGCTTATTTTGATCTACAAAGCAAGCCCGGTAAAATCCCGTATTTATAATCTAGAGTAACACTGCACATGGCAGGGAGGAAGGGGAGGGCTAATAGGCTACTCATTTTTATACCCCATAAGAGCCCATAAAAATAGTCATTCATTAATTCTTCAGCCCTTCACCTTGGAAGGTGAATGACTGAAGAATGACCAAATAATTATTGTTAATAAACAGTGTGAAAAGGGTAGGAATAGGAAGAAGGGTACAACTGGAATAGGTGGCTGTGGGTCTGCCCTCCTCTTGAACAGAGAGGGCAGAGTAGGTCCAATGTATAGCATGGGCATAGAGTACTGGCACAGCTCTGTATGTGGCTCTGTATGTAACAGTAAGCATGTACTGTAGAACTCATAGAATGAGAAAAGTTCCCTCAGATCCAAAGAACTTCAGAACTATATCCTTACTATATCATCTTTCAAACTTTTCAAATACCTTATCGCAAACTATTTGTCACCAGTTGTCAAAGAACACCTAATCCCTAAGCAAGTTGGTTTCTGCCCAGGGAAATTATGTACTGATCAAGTAGTAAACATCATGCAGCCCATCAAATGATGGCTTCAAAAAAAGGAATAGTCGCTGGTGCCATATTCATGGATTTGTCAGCAGTTTATAATGCTGTAAACCTGTCAGGGTCTCTGATCAATCAGGCCCAGCTTGGCCAAACACTTGAGCTATCACATCTACTCTGATCCCTGGTTAACAAGATTTATGTGGAGGCAAGCAACCAGACTGGCTGCTGAAGGCACTGCCCACCCTTTTAAGCACACCTTTAAAGTAGCCTCAGACTGCAGGCATACCTTGACACAGCCTCAGTTTGTTCGGGCAAGCATCATATTCACTGCTCCTTCTGATTTTCCTGGCTCCTGACTTGCCTTTGCCTCTTCCTGACCAAGACCTTGGATCTTCCCTGGATCTCTCTCTGACCCCTGGTTTCTTATCTTGGCCTGCTTATGGATAGGGCCCTACCAGATTCACAGTGAAAGTTGGCTGCACTGTGGCTCCTATAATCTTGCATGTTCCCCTGTGCACCCTTCCCACCACGGACTGGTGGAGGGACCCCACTTGTGGCTCACTGATCATGGGCAGGGAAGCAGAAACCGCAGTTTTAAACTTGGTGCCATTTTTGTCTCCCTGCTGGTCAGCAGCACACAGCGGGGCTGCCAGGGCCCCTCAGCCAGTCAGCAGCGGGGAGACAAAAACAGTGCCAAGTTTAAAACTGTGGTTTTCACTTCCTTGCCAATCAGAATTGTGCCGCAAGTGGGTTCCCTCCACCAATCAGCAGCAGGGGGGTGGGGAAAGAAACACAGGGAACCTGCAAGATTAAAGGAGCTGCAGCACATCCCAGTTTGGCTGTGAATCCAGTAAGACCCTACTTATACATTACATCTCTTGAATCTCACCTCTTGGCTCTCCTGGAACTTGGTCCCCATGGCCTTAGTCCTTTGACTTGGACCCCAGTTTGAGACTGATAATTTGTGCTCCCACATTGCTGACCCCCTAGCTGCCCATAGGAACCTACCTGCAGGCCCAGCTACCTATGCCCTAGCCGAAACCTCACAAAACCACTGAAGGCTCCGTGCAAACACGTGACATGGTAAAAGGTTACCTACTACAAACAATATGATCCTTGCCAAAAACCAACGTTTCTACAGCAAATTATGTAAGAAGCATAGCTAATGGCGCAAGCAAAGGAATGGCATACCTACATGCAGCAAACTTGGACCTATATTATTTAACATCTACACCAATGATCAACCTATTTACTCAGGCATGAGAAGTTTTATTTATGCAGATGATTTGTGTATCCCTGTCCATAGTAAGAACACTGAGGCCCCATTGATATCAGTGCTCAATGGTTGTTAGACTATTACAAAAGTCAACTATGTGCCAATCCAAATAAAGCACAGGTTAGTCTTTTCGACCTTCAGAACCAAGATACTAGTAAGTGACTCAACCTGACCTGGAATAGAATAGCTTTGACCCACTGCATGAATGCTATCTACTTGTGAGTGACATTAGATCACATGCTTTCATATAAAGTATGTGTAGATAAAACAATGTACAAAGTTAGTTGCCAGAACAATATATTACAGGCATTCATCAAATCCAATTGTGGGACCAATCCAACAGTGCTATGAACTACTACACTTGCACTTTTTTATTTGGCAGCTGAATACACATACCTAGTTTGGGAAATATCAGCACATGCAAAGAAGCTAGACACTATGGTGAATGAAAGTTGCAGGTGCATTACTGGATGCCTTAAAATGATAAATGTCAACAGTCTTCATTTACTCACTGGAATTGCCCCACCAGACAGCAGAAGGCAGGTCAAAGATAAGTGGCACCTACTATATGGGTATGGTGCAGCTTGAAATACTCATGTAAAAGCTTTCTTTCTACAGCTTACCCTCTGGATGAAACACCAACAGCCACACAAATAAAAATATGCCAGTTACAACTAGAAATGTATCAGGAGGAAGTTAGAATGAATATCAAAACTACCGACCAACTCCCACAGGCACAGAACTTGGCAGGCCAACATGGAGAAGCTTGAACCATCTTTGAACAGGAGTCAGTAAGACTAAAGTTAATATGCAATTGTGGAGATACATTAATGATACAAACACCATGTGTGCACATGGAGGAAACTTGCTGACTGGAGAATACCCACTGGTCTGCCCATGTATGGGGGAACCATGAAACCAGTGAGGACCTTGCTAAGGCTACAGACTGAGCCATAGTATGTGCCCATTTTTTAATTCACTTTTGAACATGGTGACAGGACTTGAAAAGAAGAAAAAGATGATGACTGTCACAGCTCATGTAACACTCATCTGGCTGCTATTTTGGGTCTACTCATTTGTGTGCTGTTAAGCTTCCCTTAGTCTGGGTAGCTCCAGTATAGCCTCTTTTCCTGGGCCTCTGGCAGATTTCCTGAACACAGGCTCTTTGTCTCTGCACCTTCACAGAAATGTAACTCCATAGGCTATAGCATTGTTAAAATGAATTTGTAGCTGTCATGGTCCAGGAATTATGCAAGAAGCAAGAATTTCTTTGGGTGATAGATATATTGTATAGACCAACTAATTAGTTGGGATAGAATTAGACAAGGTTTTGAATGCAAGATCTTATTCTTTTTCAGACTTGAAGAAGACTGTCTTGCATTCAAAAGCTTGTCTAACTCTATCCCAACTATGCAGTTGGTTTAATATATCACCCCTAAAAATTCTTGCCTCTTACCTCATAGGTTAGTAGTTCATGCATAGGTAATCCAGTTGCATAAACTTATCCTTCCCTAGAACTTCATCTGAGCATTTTGGATTACAGTTCACCTCTTTGGTGGCATATGATAGTAGAAGCAAATGGACACAAATTTTGCTCGAGTCCCCACATTAATCCCTCCTTAGGCAGCACAACAGATTGACAGTACAAGAGAGAATAATAAAATAAGTATATGCATTTTTCTGCCTCAAATTTCTTACCAGTCTTGAGTGTTCTTGTAGGTTAGGTCAAAGTCGAAAACAGTTGAGGATCCTTCCCCTCCAGCTGCCCTCCTACAACATGAAGTCTGTGTTGTCACTTTTCTTTATCTCTCCATCTTCCAACCAGCTTCCTTCAACTCTGGGTGGTTCCAGTGTCAAAGAGGTCCTCTCTCTCTTCAAAAATGTATGCCATGTTCCTCCTATGAGTCCTGCCTCTGAGGCTCTCAGGCCCTGTGAAAGATCAATATCTAATCTCATTTGCCTTTTAGGAAAATTCTATTTCTTCAGACCCTAGCTACTTGAGAAGTGGGAGTATGCTAGTTTTATCTATGATACAGTTACTCTTGCTTCTGCCCAAGGGAGATGTAGAAGGCACTAGTAGTCTTTAGAAATCAGCCTATTCATTAGCAGACATGTAAACGTACCACTCCCCAGCTTCTTAGTACAAGGAGGATGAAGCATTACAAAATAAAAATCAAAAGATACGAAGACATTATAAAAATCTAACTGAAATATGTAAGGTGAACATAAACACATTCCCTAAATACTCAAGCACTGTACCACTTCATTATAATAAAACCCCCATGGCACTGGGAGAACAGTTTATTAAAATGATACTGTGTTATAATACAGTTAGGTAATTTGCTGCACCATAATAATGAAAAAACAGTCCTTGCTGTTGGGATTGTTACAAGTAAGGGCTGTTATAAACAGGGCTTGTTATAATGAGGTTATACTGTATCCTGTACCACCTGAGGAACTATAGCAGCAGCTGTACTTTCTCTGTGCAATATGTCTAAATGGCAAGACTGAGATTGATGACACTATGAAGAAAAGCTTCTCTTTTGATTCTGCTTTTGGACCCACAGGGAACTAGGCAGCTCAAAGGCATAGAGGAAAGAAGCATTAACAAAAGGTTTTGGGTGAAGATTCATATAACTTATTTTACTTCTCAGGCCTATCACTCAAATGCTGGCTTTGGCACCTGCTTGAGAAGGTACACTGCGAGAATTAGATTTTTACAAGTGTTAATTTAAACCAAAATCACTGTTATTAAGTTAAACATATGAAAATATTAAGAGGCTTTTGTAGCATATGAACACCTCCAGCGTTTTGGTTCAGGTAAAATTTGTCTTTAAACAGTCAAAATGAAAGAAAAGCAAAGGGAATTTAGTCACTCGGTGTCGCTGTTTTAGCTGAAGTCCTCTGAACTATATTTCCCAGTATGCCAGGAAGAACCATGCATGCTAAGTGAATACTAGGGCTGAGAACAGAAAACAAGTTTATTCATCTGGTATACCACCAAGTCATAGAGTTTTCTTTAGAAAGCCTAGAAACTTTAGTTAGAAACTAAACTAAAATTTAGAAACTAAAGTAAAACGGAAATCTAACACATTTTCTTCATGTTTCCAATTGTAGAGAATCAGCTGTTCCATGTTAGCCCCATTTAACAAGTAAACAAGGCAAAATCTGAACCCTGAGAACAGCTTCCAGTTAGAGGCTCACCTAACTGCTCAACTTCTGAGGAGAAAAAGATGAGCTGATATTCTCACAGCAAAGCACATGCAGCTATTGCAACTGTGACTCTTCACCAGGGTGTAATGAAATAAGCCATCTTTCCCAGTAAAATAATGAGGAGTTTTGAACACAGGTGTCTGCTCTCTAATGAGTGGGAACTGACAGTTGTAAACCTACAAGCTGGAGATTCTTTAGTACCTGCCTGTCATATTTTCAGATTTAAATATCTGCCACACATGTACTCTGTAAAGTGCTGAGTTAATCAAACCAAAACAATGTTGTTGTGTCAGGTGGGCGCCCATATTTTTCTGCATAGAGAGCCCTTTTCTTGTAAAGGCTGCACAGCATTAAAACAGATAAACAGATTGTCTTTCTGTTAACTGTTGTCTTGGGTCTCTGCAGGAAGTTAACATCCAAAAGTAAAAAAAGTCACCCTTTCTGATCAGCATACTAACATAAATCCATAGAAAACTTCAGAAGGAAACACTTTGTTTTACCTATTTCATGTCATGAAGCTACTGAAACAGATGGAAATAAGAATTGCTAATGCTACAGTCCTCTGCATGAGGCCGTGAAGGCAGGTTACCACGGCTCTATTTACCATGCTCCCTCTGCTGGTACAAATGACATAGTGCCAGAGCTTTAATCAGTGTCAGACTACTGCCTAAGCTGATCTTCTCTTCATATTTCTAATATTCCATCATTCATTTATCAAGGAACTCAATCAAATTAAGCAGATATATGCTTGGAATAAACTCATTTTTTCTAGGTGATCTATTCCTTAAAAAGTGGACTCCTGCCTCCAAGCTCTGTTTTACTTGCTGCCCTAATAGGAAACACCTGGGGACTCCACTAATAAAATGGGAAGTCCTGGTTAATATAGCGGTGATGCTGCTTAGTAGATATAGGGAGAGCTGTTGGACATAGCCAGAAAGAGGGGAAAATAAAGTGTATAGTACCCTCAGTCCCTGACAGTGACAGTGATTATCAGGGATCCTTTTTGCTAACAAGAATTAGACCAGCCCTTTGTTTGCTGTGACCTTCACAGGGGACAGATCAAAGGAGCAGAAAGGGTCCTCTGTTGATCCTAGACCCTGCACCAAGTGCAGCCAGGCTGGATAAAGCAATGACCTTTTCCTTTAGGCATAGCAGACAAAACAAAACATCTGGATTGATATCAGGTTCACTGTTTAAGTGTTATCCAGGAAAAAATCAGTTTTATCCAGATAACTGATTTTCCAAAAGAACACGTCCTCTTGAGGGTATGCTATAGCTCTTTCATTTTCATTTCCAAGGTATCCTGTCTGATTTTGGATCTGGCAGTACAGAGTCCCATGCAGTCTTCAAAACGTTTTCTGTCAGACACAGGCAACCAAGAACTGTGGAAATCACAGACAGCTTTCAGAAGGAAGGCACAACCTTTGAGGCCACCTCCTTCCCTTTCTGCCATCTGACACCACCAGGGAAGGAGACCTGCCTTGTCTGCACATCAAAGAGCAACTCACAAAGACACTCTTATGGACCCAGAGGAACAGACTTCCATCTTCAGCTTCCTCTGTGCAAAAATGAAGTTTATTTTCTACATATGGAGACTTTCTATTATCTTTAATTTAATTAATTTTTAATTCCCTGAGCCCCAGGAAGAGTGTGTGTGTCCGAAAGCTTGCAGAAATTTTTTTTTTTTTTTGCGATTTCTTAGTTGATCTAATAAAAAGGTATCATCTCTGAACCAAGAGTTCTAGAGTTTTGCAACCTTTGAGGCATAAGTTACCTAACTATTTAAAAAAAATGCAGCTATTCCTGGTTTTGTTATAGTTCACACTCAGGCTACAAACCTCCATCTCTAACTTAAGTGTACTTATGTCAAGCCTAATTTAGGAACAAGTCATTTTTGTCTCCAGACTTAAGAAGTTTCTCCCCTTTGCTGTCATGAAAGGAAAATGCCCATTCAGGTCAGTGCAGTGTTTCAGCTCTCTTTGGTCTGACAGAAACTGGGATCCTGTTTCTAAACCTCAAGGTACAAGTAACTTCCACTGAAATCAATGAGAGCTCCTCATATCTGGTAGGGGGAATGGGACCCTTTGAAGATATAGGCTCTATTTCTTTAGTTTGACCAATGTTATGTGTGGCTGGGTGGGGGTGAATAATGAAATCTCTCTCTCTCTGGGGCTCACCTGTCACACTATGGAATGATGGAAGAATAAAAAGTTAATTCCCTAATGAGAGAAGGTGTAGTAAATCACCCCAGAAGCAGGATAAAATAAAATTGATTTATTAGTAACTTCCATGCAGGTTGTGGCGAACCCCGGCTGTTCTCGCAGCTCGCAGTCTTCCTTTCTCCCTCCACCACCATACAGTTCACTCCCCCAAACCAGTCAGCTCCACTCCAGTCCTTCACTCTTTTCTCTTTCCTGCTGGTATCAGCAGATCCTTTCTCCGTGGTGCCTTCTCTCAGCCAGTTTCTCCTCTCTTCCTCATCTCCTTGCTTTGCCAGTCACTGTGGTCACCTATACCTGGTTGGTTGGCCTTATCAGCAAGCTGCTCCAGCGCTGGGTCTGCCACTCCCGGCATCCCCTCTGAATCTCTCCACACTGTGCCCCAGGGGGCAAAGCAAAACCTCTTCCTGTGGGCTTAAGTAGCTACTGGCTCATAATCAGTTAACGTTCACCCCGGGTGCGATCCCTTTCCCAACTGTGTTTACTAAGTCATAGTTTCTCAACCTGTGGTACACGTACCCTTGGGGGTACACAAGACACAGGCAGAACGTATGCGGGTACCCCAACACTCTCTCTCTCACCCTCCTTTTCTCTCAAAACTATGGCAAAAAATGTAAATTCCCCAGTAATAATTTGGCATTCAACCTTCCTAGCTTTGGTTCAACCCTCCTAGCTTTGGGCAACATCACCTCTAGCCCAAGTACATACTTGAGTTGTGGTGTAAAAGGTGGCAACCCTACCCACAGCAGATCAGACATCTGTCACATCACAGCCTTATATAAACAGCCCTTTTCCCAATATATAGCACACAACAGCCTGTAAATATAAAATCCCCTGGAAAATTGAGTATTGGGGTACTTATTAACATTTTCAGAAGTTAGGGGATACTTGCTACTTAAAAGGTTGAGAAACACTGTACTAAGTAATTAACTTTGCCCTGTCCCTGACCTGACGCTCCCGGGTACTTACAACTTGGTAACATCAAAGGAACAGGGCTGTCTTTGCCCCCTTACATTATGCTTCTCAGTACCCGTCTCATGTCCCACCTCAATGTTACTGTAACTGTAGTGCATTCCTACCCTTTAGTAATAGGTTTCCCATCTCATATTATATAAAAACATAAAATAATGAATAACATTAGACAAAATTAAGCTTTACCGTATTAATTAAAGAAAAATCACAGTTGTGTGGGAGACACTGGCAAGCATGCTGATATGCAGGAAAAGGTGAGAAAAATGTGGGAATGCAAAATGCAACCATGAGGAATTTCTTAACATAATCTCCTAAAGGCCTGAACTGTAATACATCAGTAAGCTATCACAACAGAGAACCCTCCCCCCACCACATTTATATTTGGCGCAGGAGTTCTAGTTATGCTAAGCCGTTGTTAAACTAAAGCACCAAAAAGGAGCTTGGGAAGCATAGGCCTTGCTGACCTGCCAATAAAGCCTTGTGACTTCTAATACTCTATGGCTTCTGTAGCTTCTTCTAATTCCTTAGTTTTTCCTATAGTTTTTCTGCTAATTTAGTTGCATGCTGTGCCAGCCACCTCATGGCAACACTCATAGCTTGTAAAATTTCTTTACATTTTTTACTTCTGTTACTATTCTTCAATTCTGCAGGTTCTACCATGAACCTACAGATTCCCATCCAAGTTTCCCCACCTTTTTTCCTTAAACCCATATGGACCACCATTCCCCATTACTTAGCAGGTTCATACTTCCTCAAACTGTGGGGGAATTTGAAGGGAGGAAAGAAAGAGATTATCTATCTCTGTATACTTTGCCATTACAGGTTGTGAATTTACAAGAGGGCGTTTCACCACTTAGCAAACTGGAAGTCAGGGTCACCAGCATTGTTCTGGGGCATGTGGTATTGTTTGGGTGGTCTTTGCTCATTGTCACTTCCATCATTCAGGCTGCTGGGATCTGGGTGTTTTAGAAAGCCAGTGTTGTAAATGGCCTTCTGTCTAGGGGTAGAGCAGAAAGAACTATTCAAATTTCTGGTCGGTGGCAAAGCTCAGAGAGGTTTAATGTCACTCAGATAGTACAGCGGCTGGTCTGTTTAGCAGTCAGCCCAACTCAGTAAAACTACAGGGCAAGGTATAAACTGCTGGGGCAACTGCTGGAGATGGTCCTGCTTTGAGCAGGGGGTTGCACTAGATGACCTAAGGTCCCTCCCAACCCTAACTTTCTATGATTCTGTCAGACTATGGGCCTACTTTTCATCTGGTTTGAACCATCTTCTCAGATAGTCTTGGTGATTGTCTCCCATGTGAAACATTCCCTATATGGCCCTGTGAGGAAAGATTGCCTTAATGTTAGGAATCTTTCACTTGTCTTAAAATGTGACAAGATGCTGTTTCTGAATCTCTGCTAAGAGCTGTTCCACAGCCAAAGGTCTGTGTTTCTGTTTATTGCAACTGTGATAGCAGATTGCAGATGGAGTTAGTCTTTTGAAACAGCTTGTCTCCCAACTTCTGAAAGCCATAAAAATAAGATCTAGGATTCTCAAACGGACCCATGATCAGACAGGATGCTAATACAGTACATGGAATACCACTGTGATCAATTTGCCTAATTCATTTGCTGATCACAGCATGTTGGATTAGTTGTTATTCCTCATGGATTCTTGATCAGCCAAAAGTAAAGTATGACACAATAATCTAGCATAGGGAGGAGAAGGGGAATGTTTCCAATCTGAAGTGATTGGAAAGAGGTGGAAAATACCCTTGCCACCTGCTTTGTTTTGATGCTCTCTGTTTAAGTGCACAGCATGTGGGTGACTGTCTTTTTGCAGATGTTGGTATGAATACATGAGGGAGGAGATGATACAAGGAACATACTCCATCTCTCCACATTAATAGAGAAAGAAATGTACTTTAATTTGCTCAGAAAAAAAAAAGAAAAAGAGAAAAATGGTCATACAGCTCTGAAGCACTGAAAGTTGATCCCTAAAACAAAGTTGCGCATACACATTATTGCTCATAACTGCTGAAGTAGAGATACAATGCAGGAAATTCCAGCACTGACCATGACAAAGATTGCCAGCAGTATGCCACGTGCATTTATTTTGCTGGAAATAGAAAGGCTTCTTCAAGTGTGAAAGTTGGGAAAGAGGTAACTGCATAGGTGAGGTGGAAAAAATGTTTTGCATGTACTAACTAGATTGGAAGGGATAGCAAAAACAATGAATTGAAAGATAAAATTTGGCCATGGTCAATAACAGGTTCCTTAGCTCATTCTGTAAGTTAAAGTTGGCCTCACATTGTATTATATTTTTATATAATTTCCATATAGTGACATACAGCAGTGATTCTCAACCCTTTTAGATCCAAGCCACCCCTTTATTAGATTCAAGGCACACCTCAGAAAATTCCAACTCCTAGTTTTCACTCATTTTTTTGACTATGGGAAAATAATAGAGAAATTCTTCTGCTGTAAAAAAAACTTCAGAAAGACAACAGAAGGTCAGAATGTTTTTGACACTATGGACTCCAGTTTGAAATCTCTGTGTTCATCTTGTGAATCATGTGTAGGTACACCTAAAAGCACTAATATCTGCAGTAACCTTAAAAGGATCTCACAATACCTTAGTTGAGAATCACTGGTTTAGAGACTGTGTATCCTCTATAGAACTGGCCCTACAGAACTCCTACTGATGTCCATGGGAGATGTATACCTGGAATAGCAGCATAATCAGATTCAGTATATTTGACATGTTTATATAAAGTTCTTTGCCCTATTTTCAATATAAATATCTCTTCCTTTTCAATCACAATGATTTTATTAATGAGTGGTTTGTAAACTTTTCATGCAGCCACACCTGAGGTCTTGACTCTGTGAGGTGCAAATACACACACCTAAGGATGTGAAGCCAATGAGATAATTAATCTGATACAAGTTAGACATATGTTTCAGTATCTTGCTAGACTGGAGCTTAAACACAATTTAAAGGTATCACCTCCTGATTCAGGGGCAAACAGGGCCGTTTGCAAGCAATTCACTGGGTGCAAGAGGAGGAAGGAGAAAAGCAAGAAGAGCCAGGCACCAGATCCTGCTCCAGGAAAATAACTGACCCAGGGCTGCCTGTGTGCTTGGCTTGCTGAGTGTTTGTTTGGTGGGCTGTGTGTTGGGTCATGGGCTCTGAACAGCTGGGTGTGCTGCTAACTGAGTGATTGCTGGGTGATTGCTGCTTGTGTCTGACAAAAGCCCTAACAAGGGGGTAGAGCCAGTCCAGGCCCAGCAGGGTAGAAAAGGAGCATAGGCAGATTAATGCATGGGCCAGTTGGGCATGAGCCCAGGGGCCCCTACCAATTCAGGGCCCCAGGATCCCCAACAGCAGGGAAGCTAAAGCCATGGTTTTAAACTTTGTGTGTATTTGTCTCCCAGCAGAGAGACAAAAAAGGCGCCCAGTTTAAAACGCTGGCTTTCACATTTGTTTCCCTTATAGATTCATAGAAGTAGGGTTGGAAGGGACCTTGTAGATCTTCTAGTCCAAACCCCTGCCCTGGGCAGGAGAGAAAATGGGGCTCAAATGACCCCAGCCAGGTAAATGTCAAGCCTCCTCTTAAAGACCCCCAGGGTAGGAGCCATCACCACTTCCCCTGGAAGTTGGTTTCAGATCCTAGCTGCCCTGTGTGAGGTATTGCCTTTGGATGTCTAGTGTTTAGAGGAGGAGTTTTCGAGGGAGTTGTATGGAAACTCTCTCCCACCTTCCTTTGGTGTAAGTTTGGTGGAAGAAGATTAGCAGGGAGAAGAAACCTTTTGGCACCAAGGGGCAGTGAACAGGCCAGCCTACAGGGGAATTTGCTAGGAAAGATCTGCTTAAAAGAGGGGCAGGAAAAGAAAGACAGCAGATTAAAAAGAGTCTGCTGCAGGGATCTCAGCACTTTGAAACCTCATGACAACAACAGGAAATATAAAAGTGGGAGTGGCAGAAACAGCATGTTGTGCACCAAATCAAGGATGCAGTGCCACCTATCCCCCATGGAAACCATATCTGAGCTGCAGTAGAGTCTGTCAATCCCAGATAGGCATCGTCAGTCAACTTTGGACACACAGATGTGCCAGGGATTGCTGAAGATCATGTCCACTACTCTTCCTGTATCCACAGAGCCAACTATCTCATCATAGAAAGTTATCAGGCTGGCCAGGCATGACTTGTCTTTGGTGAATGCATGGGGTGGTTCTGGGTGATAGTCTCCCATGAGTTGACATCATTGCTGCATTTTTTTTTTTTAAGTTGGCTTTGAGGATGTCCCAGAAGCAGTTTTTTCCTCTTGAGCAAATTCCTTTGCTGAGCTGAGAAAATAAGACTTGCTTCAGGAATCTGGAGTTGGACATCGTATGATAAGGTCAGCCCAACGAAATTGATCTCAGATCATCAATGCCTCAATACTCATGGTGTTTGCTTGCAGGATAAGCTGATGTTGGTATATCTGTCTTCCCTCTGGATTCAGAGGATTTTCCATAGGCAGTGTTGATGGTACTGCTGCACAAAATTTAGATGTCTCCTGTATGTTGTCCATGTTTCAGCTCCATACAGCAGGGTGGCAGATCATGACTGCTTGATAAACCATAAGCTTGGTTTCAGATCTGATGTCACAATCTTCGAACACCTGTTTCTTCTGGCGTCCAAACTGCACTTGCACATTTGAGGCAACGTTTGATTTCTTCATCAGTCAGCCTTCTACAAGAGATGGCTTCCGAGGTATGGGAAATACTCAGTGTTCTCCAGAGTTTCACCGTGGATCTGGATTACTAGATATGGGGACTATTCATTAGGAGCTTGTTGGTGGAGTACCTTTGTGCATTTATACACATACCTTTGTCTGCTCCAACATGCCAGAAATCCAGTACATCAGAGCAGACTTGATTAATCAAGTCTGTGGAGCATGCAAGCTGACATGTCCAGGGCTGGGCACATGCATCTGTATAAAGAGCTAAATGAGCATCAGTGTGCAGAACATGGAGGCACTGTGCTTTTGAACTAAAACACCTCCGATGTGTTTTTAGTTCAAAAGCACACCACTGCCATTTTCTCAGCACTGATGTGCACTTCGCTGTTCATACAAATGCATACGCCACAGCACTGAGTGATTTTTTTTTTTTAAAAGAACCCAGCGTTATGGCACACACATGTGCACAAATGCCCTAAGTCTTCTAAATGTTAAGGATCAGTCCGATTTTTCTTGTATGCCTCGGTAAAGATGTCAGCAATTGCCTAGACAATCTGCTTCCAAGGGAGTACACACTACAGCATCATCAACATACTGGAGCTCGATAATTGAGGTCAGGGTGGTCTTGGTTTTGGCTCAGAGGTGGTTGAAGTTAAACAGCTTACCATCTATTTGGTAGCTTAGCTCCAGTCCAGCTGGAAGCTTATTGGTGGTCAGATGTAGCATTTGTAGCATGTGGCAAGGAATACCTAGAAAAGTGGTGAAGCAAGGATGCAGCTTTGCTTAACTCCTGTTTTAACATCAGAGGGATCCAAGATAAGTTCGTTACTGAGAACCACAGTTCACATGCCATCATGAAGCAGGCAGAAAATGGTTGCAAATTTTGGTGGGCACTCATACTACAAAAGAGTCCTCCACAACGCTTCTTGGCTGACACAGTCAAAAGCTTTCATGAGGTCAAAGAAGGACATATAAAGAGGCCTATGTTGTTTCTGGCATTTCTCCTGCAGCTGGTGAGTTGGGAAGATCATGTCAGTTGTACCTCTGGGTGCCCTGAACCAGGAGCAGGCAAAGTCTGGCCTATGGGTCAGATTGGGCCCACAGCAGGCACCATTTCCCAGGAGCCCCTGCTCGCATTGCTGCAGCCGGCTTCCATGGAGATCCCAGCAGCAGCTGTGCTAAGTCAGCACTGGGGCTAGAGTTTCCATGGAGACTGGAAGGCACGTGGCAGGGCACACAGCCGGGTGGGGAGCTGCTTTGTCACCACTGCAAGATCCCAGCCATGGAAACCAGCCCCAGAGTGGTCCAGAACTGGGGAAGAACTGCCATACACTGCCTGGCAGGTGTGCAGGCAGCAGATGGCATCTTTGCCCCAATTCTGGACCATGCTGTCACCACTGCAAGATCCCAGCCCTGGCCACAGAGCCCTCCCTGCCCAGCTGTGCACCCTACCAGCTGGGGCTGGTTTCCATGTAAACCTTGGCTCTGCACTGTCATGGCACTGCTGCTGCTGGGGTCTCTAGGGAGACCATCCACAGTGATACAGACAGGGGCTGTTGGGAAATGGAGTCCAGCACCCGGCCAGATCCACCATTTTGCCCTAAAGCCACACTGAGGTTCCAGGAGAAGCTCTTCAGCAAATGGAAAGAAATGGTTCAGGAGCCATCTCACAATGATCTTTCCTGTGGTGGGCAGAAAAGCAGTCCCTCTGTAGTTTCCCCAGTCTGACTTGTCTCCTTTCCTGAAGGTGCCCCTGAGGTTGTCTGGGATTTCCTCCTCATTCCAGATACTTAAGATGAAGGCATGAAGCTGTGATGCAAACTTCTCTCTCCCTTGTTTGAAGATAGTAGTAATCAATGGTTCAATGTCTAGTTGGCAGCCGGTATTAAGTAGAGTGCCTCAGGGGTTGGTCCTGGGGCCAGTTTTGTTCAATAACTTGATCAACGATCTGGAAGATGGGATGGAGTACACCTTCAGCAAGTTTGCAGATGACATCAAGCTGAGGGAAGTAGTAGATACACTGGAGCTTATGGCTAGGATTCAGAGACTTTGACAAATTGGAGGATTGGACGACAAGAAATCTCATGTGGTTCAATAAGGACAAGTGCAAGGTCCTGCACTTAGTATGGAACAATCCTATGTACTGAGACAGGCTAGGAACAGACTGGCTAAGTCGTAGCTTTGCAGAAAAGGACCTGGGGGTTACAGTGGACAAAAAGCTGAATATAAGCCAGCAGGGTGCCCTTCTTATGAAGAAGGCTAACGGCATATTGGGCTACATCAGTAGGGTTGTTGCCAGCAGATCAAGGAAAGTGATTCTTCCCTTCTGTTTAGCACTAGTCAGGCCACATCTAGAGTACTGTGTACAGTTCTGGGCCCCCCCCACTGTAGAAAGGATGTGGACAAATGAGAGAGAATCCAGTGGAGAACAACAAAAATGGTTAGGGGGCTGGGGAACATGACTTCCAAGGAAAGGCTGACGGAAATGAGCTTATTTATTCTAGAGGAGAGAAGACGGAGGCGATTTAATAACAATCCTCAAATGCGTGGTTCCAGAGAGGATGGAGCTAGATTGTTCTCAGTGATGGTAGATGACAAAACAAGGAGTAATGGTCTCAAAATGCAGCAAGGGAAATTTAGGTTAGAAAAGGAAAATCTCTCTCATGAGGAGGGTAATAAAGCCCTGGAACAGGCTACCGAGAAAGGCTGTGGACCCTCCATCCTTGGATGTTTTTTAAGACCCAGTTCAAAAAAGCCTTCGCTGGGATGATTCTGCTTTGAGCAGAGGATTGGACTAGATCAGTGCTTCTCATCCTTTTTTGTACCAGGGCCTATTTGTAAATATTGATGGCCAGTCCCAACCCACAGTGCCCTGGCCTTGTCCAGTGCTCCTTACTCCTGACCCACAGTCTCCTGTCCCCTCTGGCCCATGCTGGAGAGAGCTCCCAGCTGCCCCCATCTCATTCAGGCTATAGTCCCTCACTCCCAACCCACAGAGCCTGTCTCCCCCACCAGCTCTGCTGGAGGGAGCCCTCAGCTGCCCCCATCCCGCTCAGGCTGGAGTGCAGTGGCTCCAGTGGCTCCAGCTCACACAGGTAGCAGTGGAGCACATCTGGCTGTAGCACAGGCTGGACAGAAGAGGAGAAGAGGCTTGTGTTACCCTTTATGCCCTTGGCTTGGACTCCCATGCCATGCCAAACAGCCTGGCCATGGCCCTACTCACCCCTCGAGCAGCATCTCCTGGCTGTACTGCGCCTACGAGTACAGACAGCTGAGCCAGTGGCAGCAGGCCAGTGTGCAGCTCTCCACTACCCCCAAAGGACCACCGCACCCTCTTTCTCACTAGAGGGACAGGCACCTTTCCCACACCCTGATACAGCCTCAGCAGTTGGCCACCTTCCCCCAGTGCTGGAAGGTACCTGTCCTCCTCTATACCACCCCCAAGCTCTGGACCTCCAACCTCCATTACCCATATACTTACTGGCATCCAGCTGCTGGGGCTGCTCCCATGACCCTGGCTCCATGCTGGCCACGTGCATGTGTGTGTGTATGCAGATACATGTGCACCTGGTGCTTCCAATTGCCCCAAGCAGTTTTGGGTTGCAACCCATTGGTTGAGAAACACTGGACTAGATGACCTCCTGAGGTCTCTTCCAACTCTACTTTTGTAGGATTCTACGATAGACCAAGGGCATTTTTAAAGCTATATCTCTAATCAATGCAGTCTTGGTTCTCTCTATGTTATTGTTGTGTTCTACAGAGTATGAAATTTGGCTTTTCCCCCTTCATATTTTCTTTAAAGCCTTGACTTTTTTTTTTTTTTTGTAATGATTGTATTTTTTTTTTTGGAATGATTCCTATTAGTGGTGCTGATGTTTCATTTAAAATGTCGTTGAAGGAAATTCTATTCTAGACGTATCAAGATCAAACTGTACAGTTCTCTCCAACACTAATCCAGCAGCTTTATCTGAAGAGGAAGTGATCACTCTCAGTACTTTTTGTATGTGTTACACTTTGGCCCAATTTCAGTGCCAACTCAGATTTTATTTTATGTTTTTATAACTTTAACAAGCAGTTAGACATGCACTCCATTACAGACACTACAAAGGTTTATTCACAGTGTGGTTGATTTTTTTTTTTGTATGGTTTCTGATTCAGTTCTCCTTGCAGGTATGTGAATGGAATCAAATAGCTTTAGAAGATTGTCTGGTCAGCAGTATGTAAAGTTACAGGAAGAGGTGTGTTTTAAATTTATTTTTTACAATGTAATACACCAGTTCTGAAATAAATTGGTTTACTTTTAAGATTTTCTCTTATATTATTATGTGCTCCAAAGAGCATGGGAGAGGAATGAATATTCAGTGAGATGAGCAGGGATTTCACTGCATAAGTCTCATTGATCTTAAAAGGAATTATGCGGTGATTTTTTTTTTTTTTTTGCATTGTTACATACCTAGCTCACAGCAACTACTATTAAACACATTGTTCTCCATCTTCTTTAAAATGCAACTACCCATCTTTTGGGTAGTTGTATTTCATTATGCTTGCATCCTCTCTTGCTCGGGTTACTTTTTGACCATGGAAGCATGATGTCTTTTTTGAAAGGTGGGCATAAAATTGTCTTTCAAATGTTATTGTGAGCACTCATGACTATTCCCTTGCTCCAAAATTATTTACAATATTTTTTAAATTCCTTTTGGAACTTTTCTTCTAAGTGATCTGGTTTAAACATTCTGCCAACCATTAGCATCATTACTATGTAAACTACTTGGTTAATATTTTAGAGCTCTCAGAGAGTGCTAAGGGCTTCCAAAAAGGCAGACTTGCCTCTTCCATAGGAAATACTGCACGTTATGCAATCAATGAGAGCAACATATTATACAAGGTAATAAGGTAAGAAAGGATGAGTAATATAAGGGATTATTTTTATGAACACAGCTTTGGAAAAAAGCATAGACCGTAGTAGGTATCTGATAGACAGAAAAAGACTCCAAATTTTGCTTAATTAATGGAAGTAAAACTTATTGTGCCACTTAGTACTATGACCCTTTATGTTTCAAAGTCAAAAAGGGCAAATATATATACATACTGAGGATATCTCATGTGGGATATCTATCTATCCATCCATCCTATGATGGTATCACTGGCTTTAGAACTGCATGGAAGTTCATTAAGTATCTGATTGTGAAAATCCTTCAGAGCAAAGTGGTCCAGTAGTTAGGGTATGGGCCTCAAATTTAGTTTTAGGTTCCATTCCCTAGTCTGAAATCAGGAGCGACACATAGCGGGTGCACGTGGATGCATGCACACCCCCTGAGCGTGGCAGTGCACCCCCTACAAAAAGGTGCCACTGCTGCTTACAACACCCCCTCTCCGCTGCCGCTGACACCACTGGCGGTGTCTGCTGCAGGTGGTCAGCAATCCCCGCTGGCTGCTGACAACACTGCCAGAGGCATCTGTGGGTGGTTGCCGGCCCCTGGTCAGCACTCGCCACCTCCTCCTCACTGCTGCCAAAAGCGCCA
Source organism: Crocodylus siamensis (assembly GCF_052110815.1). Taxonomy (NCBI): domain Eukaryota; kingdom Metazoa; phylum Chordata; order Crocodylia; family Crocodylidae; genus Crocodylus; species Crocodylus siamensis. The sequence continues at coordinate 54,700,894 of NC_143400.1, read as the reverse complement.
GCAGTATCTGAGGGAGCTCCCGCTTACCACTGCCACACTCCCACTGCTGCCACCGTGCCCCGCCAGCTGCTGGGGGCACACGTCGTTCATGACTGAAATAAAGTTAATCTAACTGTTACTCTACTAATATAACTTTTTTTTAATATGGCTGTTCATTATGGATAGCAGGTCCCTTAGTAGCTGAATAGCGCTTTGGTTAAGTTGCCTGTTTTAGTGTAAAACTATTTGAATCATATATTAACAATTTTTGTAATTTTAAAATTTTGCTATCTGTTTTAGATGTCTTCTAAGGCAAGCCTATTATCATTCTAAGTAGCATACTCATACGGTATTCACTGTTCCTGTTCAATCCTGTTCATTTCATGGGGCCATTCTTGCAAATTGCAAACAAATGGAGTGTCTAAGTATGGCACTATTCAATTTAACTTACTGCCTCCCAGTCTGGAGACACAGCAAAGTTCTTGTATGTTGTTTTTTATAATCACTTCTGTTATCTTTTGTGATTACTTTTGCCTTTCTAAAGGAGTCTGGTCATGCTGAAGTTGTTTTTTTTTCTCTGTATCATCTACATATATAAGAAACAGAGATTAGAGATTCAAATGTTTTAACTCTTTTGTATATACACGTAATGCTGCACCCAATTAGACTCTCTTCCTCTCAAATACTTTCAATTCTACTTCCTAATTCTTTATTCATTGCCATGCTGTGCCTTGAAGCCTCATATTTTATCTTAAATAGAAATACATCATCGTTTCCCCTGGGACTTGCAGTTTTAGACTCAAAAAGACTAATTGTGTCTGAACTGACACAGAAGTTATGGGAGTAAGAATTAGCTTTTGTGAAACTAAAAGGAGATGCTGAACTGGTGTCACACCCTGCCACAAACAAATACTGCTTTGGAACAAGCAGAAAGAAACTAAACACAAAGAGATATGAGATAAAAATTCCCATCAGTAAATGAAGAGAGCAGATCTTTATCTCAGCTATAGCAACAAATAAAATCTGTTTATCACACTTGTGAGCATCAAGTTGGACTAACTGAAACCTGGTGGGACCCTAGTCACAACTGGGCAGTAGGCATTGAGGGTTATAGGTTGTAGACAGGATAGAGTTGTGGGAGGAAAAGGTGGGGTGGGGTGTTGTGTCTATGTTAAGGAACAATATACATCCTCTATAATCAAGATGAGATCAGAGGAGGGCCAAACCGAGGTACTTTGGGTCAGGATACAAGGGGATCAGGGGAAAGAGACTTGGTAGAGGGGGTCTACTATAGACTGCCACACCCGGAGGATGAACTAGAGTGGAATTCTCCAGACATCTCTTGACCGTACAACCTTTGACAGCTATGGTTGTCATGGGTGACCTAAACTACCCTGACATCTGCTGGGAGGAGCAGTCAGCCAAATCTAACTGCTCACGTAGGTTCTTAACCTGCATGCAGGACATCCACCTAATGCAGGAGGTATATGATCCCACTAGGGGAAATGCCTTGCTGGACTTGGTGCTAGCTATAGGGGATGACCTGGTGGGGAAACTGCAGGTACAAGGTAACCTAGGGGATAGTGACCATTGACTGATTGAATTCACTATCTGGAGAAGGGTGGATAAATTAACCAGCAGGGCTGAAGTGCTAGACTTCAGAAAGGCTAACTTCAGTGTGTTCAGGAGATTAGTTAGTGCGGCATTAAAGCTCAAGAGCATTGATGAAATGGGAGTCCAGGAAGGGTGCTCGTTCCTCAAGGGAGCGATCCTGCAGGCACAGAAGGAGACAATCCCATTGCACATAAAAGGAGGCAAAGAGGCCAAGAAGCACTCTTGGCTGAACAGGGAAGTCCAGGAAAGCTTAAGGGAAAAGAAAGAGGTATACAGGATGTGGAAATGGGCTAGCTACCAAGGAGGAGTATATCTCCCTGGCTTGCACTTTCAGGAAATCAGTTAGGAAGGCCAAAGCAGCAAAAGTTAAGGACAACAAAAAGTCCTTCTTAAGGTATATAGGGAGCAAAAGGAAAGTGCAGGGTAGCATATGACCCTTATAGGACAAACTAGGGCAATTGGTGACAGAAAGGGGGGACAAAGCTAAGCTCTTCAATGAGTTATTTGCATCTGTAAACCTAGAAACAGACCAAGACAAATCTCCCAGTTGGATCCTAGATAGACACAGGAGGGACACCAGCCCACTAACTGTAAGTGCAGACTTAGTGAAGGGGCACTTAGAGGGGCTGGATGTGTTCAAATCAGTGGGCCCAGATGAACTTCATCCAAGGGTGCTGAAGGAATTGACCAGTGTCATGGCAGAGCCACTAGCACGGCTGTTCAAGCACTCATGGTGCTCCAGTCAGGTCCCAGAAGACTGGAAAAGGGCCAATGTGGTCCCTATTTTCAAGAAGAGGAGGAGGGAGGAACTGGGAAACTATAGGCCAGTTAGTCTCACCTCTATCCTTGGGAAAACTCTGGACAAAAATCATTAAGGATCACATTTGTGGGAGCCCAGCAGGGGAAATAATGCTGAAAGGAAATCAGCACGGATTCATTGCAGGTTGATTCTTCCTGATTTAACTTTGTTTCTTTTTATGACAAAATGCTTAGACACAGGAGTTGAGGTAGATGTCATCTACCTAGACGTTAAGAAGGCCTTCAACACGGTATCTCATTCTGTTCTCGTAAATAAACTAACAGGCTGTGATGTAGATGATTACATGGTGAAGTGGGTGGCAAATTGGCTTAGGGGTTGCACCCAGAGAGTGGTGGTGGACAGGTTGATATCAGCCTGGGAAGATGTGGGCAGTGGAGTCCCACAAGGCTCGGTGCTATTCAATGTCTTCATCAGTGACTTGGATGAGGGGGTGGAGAGCACCCTGTCCAAGTTCGCAGATGATACCAAATTATGGGGCAAATTTAACACACCAGAGGGTAGGGCACAGATCCAGGTGGATCTGGACAGGTTGGAAAAATGGGCTGAACGAAATAGGATGCCGTTCAACAAAGATAAGTGCAAAGTGCTACACCTGAGCAAAAACAACCACCAACACGCTTACAGGCTGAAGGATGATCTTTTCAGCAGCACAGCAGTGGAAAGGGATCTTGGAGTCATAGTTGACTTCACAATGAATATGAGTTGTCAATGTGACAAAGTGATCAATAAGGCTAAATGCAGTTCATCATGCATTAGGAGATGCATGGCAAATGGGTCCAGGGAGGTGATACTTGCCCTCCACGTGGCACTGGTCAGGCCTTAGTTGGAGTACTGCATCCAGTTTGGGTGCCACACTTCAAGAGGGATGCGGAGAATCTTGAGAGGGTCCAGAGGAGGGCCACTCATATGGTTAGAGGCCTGCAGGCAAGGCCCTATGAGGAGAACCTGAGGGACCTAGATCTCTTCAGCCTTCGCAAAAGAAGGCTGAGAGGTGATCTTGTGGCTGCCTATAAATTCATCAGGGGAGGGCAGCAGGGAATTGGAGATGCTGTGTTTACTAGAGCACTCCCTGGAGTAACTAGGAACAATGGCTACAAATTAATGGACAGTAGATTTAGGTTGGACGTTAGAAAGAACTTCACAGTAAGGGTTGCCAGAATCTGGAATGGGCTTCCAAGGTGCTCTCCCCTACCCTGGGAGGTCTTCAAAAGGAGTCTGGACAAGCACCTGGCTGACCCCAGCGCTCCTTCCTGCCCAAGGCAGGGGGTCGGACTCTATGACCTACAGAGGTCCATTTCAACCCTAACTTCTATAAGAAGAAACAAGAACCAAGCTGTCAGCAGCAATGACATTGCTCAGTGATTGGAGCCACTCCAAGCCAATATATCAATATCTGCATGTGTTTGTAGAAGATAATGACATTGTGGAGTATATTTTCAGTACCTGTGTCTCCAACTACCCAATTTGCTCACAAGGAGCAAAACAGTGAACATGGGCAGAATAGCCACATCCTTTGTGCCATCCTTTCTTGCCCCAAGACTTCAGTAAGCCTTCCCATGCATACAGGGTAAGAGGAAGAGGGTAGGCTGAAGTAAAATGGGTAGGCTGAGGTAAACACTGGCAGGCTAAAAATACATTGTTCCCCTCCAGCTTAACTTCATTTACATGGAGAGGGAGAGTAAGAGAATATTTTCCCATTCTGACATGCCTGGGGAGTTGAGGGCTGCTGAGGACATCAGGTATCTCTGTTATTGCTACTCTAGTGGAGCTGTATTGTCAGGGAGCTGGATGAGGTTTCTAGAGTCTACAGCAGGTGTGAAGGGACATGAACTCCATGGTTCCACCTCACTTAATTCTCCTAGCATCGCCTGGATTTGATGAGACAGCTTCTCTGCAGAAAAAAAGTTATCTATGAGGGATGGATAATAGGGAGAACTGCTTAGAAAGTTTCCTTCCTGAAAGTCCTGTCCTAGTTTAACAGGAACATTGATGATTATCTGACTAGTAATTAGGTAAGTGCAAATAAATTCTGAGCTTTACACTTGAAATACAATTGCAGATATAAAAATATAAGCATAAAAAGGAATCTGCCCTTCATTCTATGAGATGTCTATGCATTCCAGACAGATCTCGCCACACCCCAATACATCATTAATCATAAATGCCCCACAGCCAACAAAAAACATTCTCTTCTTTGTGAAGAACAAACCAATTCTGAAAGGTCAATAGAGGTAACAGAGTGAATCACCATGGAATGCACTTAGAGTTGTTGCAGTATCAATAAGGTACTCCAAAGAAGTGGGGGGAGGGGGATCAGAGGGTGCTAGATCAATGAATGCAGCAGAAGGATAAATGAGCTCAGAGAAGTCACAGACTGACTGACAATTGTTGTAGCAAATGTCTTGCTGTTTATTAATAGTGATGATGGGTTTCTGCTTGGAGGCTACAGTTAAAGAATACCCAGTGGAGTTGATAGATAGTGAGAAAGTAATTTTTTTACTTGGTGCACTGTTGGTACATCAAGGCTTTAGGGGCTTAGGATTTAATGATGCATTATATGTTGAAGATGTGGACTGATAATTTTAACGTCATTCGTTTTCTAGGATTCTGTTTCAATTCTTTTATAGCAAGTTACCTCCACATGAATTAACTCCCAAGAGTTACCTTGTGGTATATCATAAGGTACTGTGACATTTCATATAGTAGTTACAATTTACTCAAGAGAGTGACTTTGTCACATCTCATATCATGTGTGATAGCATGAAGAAAATCAGCAGCTAGCTATCCAACTGCTGAATGTTTCTTTTGTGCTTTAGTACCCTGACACACAAATCACCTATATTACTAGACGTGCAAACCTTGAAATAGCAAAGTTGTGTGTGAGGATGAAGGAATATTAGGTCATGTAGCTAAAAGTTTCCTTGTGATTCATACTCTCAAACATCCAGTAGCTAAACTAAAGTAATTTTTACACTTAGCTTATAGCTACTCTGGTCCATAAGACATTAATCCTGCTATTAACAATACACTGTTGGAAAACAGAGAGTCTGTACAGCCACCATAGTCTGCAGTGCATAGTAGATTATAGAGTTAGTTAATTTTTACTAAATATTCAAGTAAACACAAATGGTACAGCCAAAAAAGCGTATCTGGAAAAGTAGTGAACACTTACAACTTCTCCTTTTGAACTTCCGACTTGAGAGACCTTTTATTTTCAGACAGCCAGATGCATTTGCAGTTGTAGGCTTGCCTGGCAGGAAATATATGAGAAACCCCATGAACACTTAACAAATTCTAGTTGTGTATTCTTGATGGATGTACTGGTTTATATATCCAATACCTCCAGTACACATAACTCCTGTTAACATAGACAAAATGTATATAGGTGAAATGTCAGTAGCAACTGATGACTTCATAACCTGTCCAGTTCTTTCAGTACTGAAAATGAAACAATGACATTTGAGGTGATGCAAATAAGAGATATTACAGTTGTTATTCACTTCTAATAACCTTTCAAATAACCTTGAGTAATTTATGCAGCAGAAAATGGCAAGAAATAGTAATTTGGAAGTCACATGCATCAGTAAAATTTAAATAATTATAAATCAAGAAAAAAGTACAGCAATTAGGGGTGTACCAATAAGGATTTTCATGGCCAATACTGATAGCTGATGATTAACCAACCATATCAACTGATGCTGATCCAATAAGCAATATTTAGTAATAGTGCAAGGCATTTTAAGCTACTGACATGAATAACCCTTATTTTGTTTGTTTTGCAGTTATAATGTACACACACACCTCCTGACTGCTCCAGCCCTCTATGAGGAAGGCATTGGCCACCTTATTCACACACATCATCCCTTTGCCCACAGCTCCTACATGCAGCCTCACTCCCCGCACAACCTGTACTGCCATCTGGGGCAGGTGGGCTGGGGACCCTTATGCAGACAGTGGTGCTGGGTGCATTTGGAGGCCCGGAGTCCACCATTGCTTCAGTGTTAGTCGGCCCCACACAGCCGAATTCCCACTGCTGCCGGGAATTCGGCAAAGGTGCCCAATGCCCTGTGGAATGGAGTGTCCCGCGCACACTACCTTATCCCCCCCCGTGTGCAGCCTGATGTCCATGTGGCAGCCCCAGTTCTCAGGCCCCACATGCGCATGCAGTGTTGCCATAGCAGTGCAGCAGGAGCAGGTAACGGTCCCTTTGTTGCTGAGTGTGGCACCCTGTGACAGCTCCCCATCACCCCCTCCCGCTGCTCGCCAGGACTTGGAGTCTGCTGTGGGCTCAGGCCAGTGATGGGGAATGGGGGCTGGACTATGCTCATCAGGGTGCTCTGGGAATGGGGCCATAATTATCAATTGCAACAACTAAAAAAATGTCGACAGCCAATAACATTATTTTTCCTTTTATTGGTGCTGATCTAATAGCCAACTGATATATCAGTGCACCCCTAAAAGCAATATAATACTTTCTTATGACTACCTATAACATTGTAAGAGTTAAAAATAAGATTAACATTCCATTAAAATTCACTTTTGAGGAGTGAGAGAAGTGATTGCAAATGACAGAACAAGGAGCAACAGGCTCAAGTTACAGCAAGGAAAGTTTAGGTTACATATTTGGAAAACCATTCTCACTAGAAATGTAGTAAAACACTGGAACAGGCTACCCGGAGAGGTGGTGGAATCTCCATCCTTGGAAGTTTTTAAGGCCTGGCTAGACAAAGCTTTGGCTGGCATAATCTAGTTGGCCCTGCTTTGAGCAGAGGGTTGAACTAGATTGCCTCCTGGGGTCCCTTCCAACCCTAATTTTCTATGATTCTATAAAATAACTCTTTACCAATACAGATGGTACATTTTATCCCAAAGCAGAACCTCTACATCCTTCATAATGTTATCAGAAATATGAACTGTAACAATGTGTCAACAACACACAGGTTAATGAAGACAGTGGCATAATTAGGGCAGGCAAGAGGGGCACCAGCCCCAGGTACCAACGTAGAGGAGGTACAAGAAAGATGCCCCCCTCCCCCAGTATCTGGAAAGGCCCTGCTCCTTCTGGCCATTGGAGTGAAGCTGAAGAAGCCCTGCGGCTGCCCAGCTTTAGGGACCCGTGTGCTAGGACACAGCAGGAGCAGCTCTGCACCACTCAGCTCTAGAATCCAATCTGGAGAAGCCCTGCACTGCCCAGCCACAGGAACTGGGTACAGGGACACAGCAGGAGCAATGAGGTTCCTTGAGTCCCTGGGGCTGATAAGCCCCTCCTATACTTGGCTGGTGTGGGACTGCTCCTCAGCTTCTAGGCCCAGGTGTTCTTGTGTCCCAGCACCCACCTCCTATAGCCAGGCACTGCCAGGCTTCTCTAGCTCAGCTCCCAGGCCAGGGTGGGTGGTGCAGAAGCCTGCTCCAGATGTGAGAAAGCAATGCCTGCCACCGGCCCCCAAAGTTTTGCCTAGAGTACCAGGATGTATAGTTATGCCTCTGAATGAAGATATATATTGTGGAGTAAAAAAGTAGAACTGATTGAATAATGATCACAAACAATGTATTTGATAATGTGCTTCTTGTCAGTTAATATAGTATTCCTGAATAAAGTATTTCCCATGGATTTAGGCAGTTGAACAATATTCCAAACCCCACTCAGCTGAAATGCATCAAATACATTATTTGTGATTTTTTAAAAAATCAATCAGTAAGTAATTTATATACTATATTTTGACTCTTCAGTCAGCTCTAAGAGAATTGCTGGGTTATTTTTCATGTAGCATTTACCAACATGTGTGACTCACAAAGAAATTATTTCCCTAGAGAATGAAAGCTTGCAAACTGTAGAGACTATTTCTTCACAGCATAGAAAATAATGTTTCTTTCATTATTTTGCTAGTTTTCTACATACAATCAGATACTAAACTTAGCTATAGACAACTGTAAGCAAGGGAAAGAAAGGAAATCATTCACTGTAGATAGACTATAAATATTTCTAAAGTCCATGTTAATATCATTTTGACTGGGGGGTTTTTTAGCAATAGTCTGATACCATTCTTTTCTGGTGCAAATTGTGCAGACTGTGCACATCCTTTGCATGCCTTGATAACCACAGATTCCATTATGTGTTTAATAATTGACTATTCAATAGAGCATTGATGCATTTTTGTCTGGAACTAATTCACCTTTGTCTGTGCATCAGCATGAAAGTACAGTGAATTACAGACATGATCTCACAAGTGCTGTGAGGGCCATGTGCAGTATTCAATGCAGGTTTTAAAAATCTTTTCATGCCAGACACTGCTTGAAAAACAATATCCTAACATGTAGACTAGTACACATAAACTATGTTTTATTAGAGTAGTAACTGGAATACGGTTATAAATTGTATCTGAGAAGCTGCACATCATGTTATAAGCTCCAAGCTCAGTTTTTACTGAATCACTCACTGCTTTACTTGCTTGTATTAACATGACATAGCTTTTCAAAAAATAAAAATAGTAGTAGTCTATTTGCACCTGTAAAATAAACATGAAGAAACTGACACAAATTTTATCATATATATTAATCTCTCTGCAACAAAAAGGGAAGCCCCCCATTGTTTCATGCAGACTTCTTGTCCTACTTTTATTCATCAAATTTGAAGTTGAATAAATATGATGAATCTTGGACTTGCTATAAACTCAACAAAAATGATGCATAATAAAGTGATTATTTACAAGTATATGATGTTCAGTCTCAACGCAGAGAAGTATATTTATCACTTCTTTATCACTACGGGCCTTATTGGAGTTAATGTAAAGATTTGTTGATTTCAACAGACTTTGGATCATAAAGTTACCAACATTACCACAAATGTAAAGGTTTCAATCATGTAATCCCACTGAATTCAGAAGGAATATTAATTGAAAAAGGGAAGTAGGATGAAGGGTGCTTCCAGTGTTTTTCATTCAATTAATTTTACCGATAAGGAATGAAAAGATATTTTTCTCCCTCAGGAAATCTGTCCATAATTATATACAGGTATGGAGGCCAAACTGCTTATTCAACTCTAGAGGTTGTTCCTCTGAAAACAAAGCCAAGATGCTTTAGCAGGACAGTAAAAAAATCTTGCACTGTGTCCTCCTCCTGTTTTGTAAATAGACCTAAGACTTCCATCAATCCAATACCTTCTACAAGCACTAAAAGTCCTATGAAGAACTGTAATGCTGATTTGCCATCCAAGTACCTGATGGGACTACTGATCCATCAGTCCATCAGTACTTTCAGCTACAGCCAATACCTTATCTTTCAGAGGAAAGCAAAAACCCTAAACAGAATTAACTATAAAATAATGTACTGTGTAAAGGGGGAAAGCGGGAGGAAATCCTTCCTGATGATCAACTTATGCCTGAAGAATGAAATTTGTTCATCTTTACTTGGCTTCCGAAACCATAAAATATATCGAAATTATCCAGCCCCTTTTAACAACTTTCATATGAATTGTTGAACTTAACAATATTCTACGTAATGAATCTGATGGGGTGACTAGAAACATTATGAAGTTGCATCTGCTTTCTTTTTGCATTCAAAATTATTAAGTCCTTAACTTTATCAAGGGATGGCTTATGCCCACATGATGGGACAGAGAAGATAGGATAAGTGATCAGTTTTCATTCAGCTCCTCATACTTTTGCATCTATCAGACAAAACACCCTTTCTTTTCCAAACTAAAAATATTAAATATTTGTAAATTCTTGTCATCTGAAAGTTCAGCCTTACTGCCAGGAAAACAGTGAGATAAGGAGAGGAACAATTTAGGAGTCAGGAACCATAGGTTCTATTTCTGGACATATCAGTGATTCATTATATTATCTTGGCAAGTTACTTCATGTACCTTAGTTCTTTCATCTTTAAATTAGTAAATGATAATACTTGCTTATTCTCAGCCATACTTGTTTTACGTTGAGGTGACCGGTATCATGCTTGTTTGCTTTTTTAACTGCTACTGGCAGCAGTCTTTAAACTGGCAAGACGGACTTCAGAATCTTTCCCCCCTCCCAAGTGGAGCCTATACATTCAGAGTTCATCAGTGTACATGAGGTTAGATTGTTTTTGCCAGTACATCTCATTATTCATCAAAAACAAGTGTCCCTTGTGTCCAATTCTGCCTATTCCTCCAATCCATTATTACGTTTGTATGTCTGTCCCTGGAGTCTCTGTAGCCATTGGAAATCCAAAACATTTCATCATCATCAAAAAAAACCCAAGTTCCTGGCTAGTTCTGTTTCTATTTATGCTGCTTAATAGAAATACCTCCCAATTCAAATCAGGGATCCAGAGAGCAGCCAGGTTTGGACCAAGGAGGGTGATTTAATTGCTGGAGGGAGCCTTGCAAAACTTGAAGTTTCAGAGTTATATGATCTGCTTTACTTTAAGGTTACCACTGATGTGAATTTTCTTGAACTAAAAACATAGAACAAACAAGTAGTTTAATTTCAACATGAGGTGTACTTGCCAGCATCAATCTCAGGGAGTGGTATATGGCCAATCATGGTGAATTTACCTTAAGGTAAGCATTAGAGTCTTCTCTTCACTATGTTTTTTTATGCTAAAGCCTAGCTTGTATGCATTGGTTACTCCAAGGTGAAAAATCACAGCTTGTGTGGCAGTGAAAACAAGCTGTGAAAGACGACTAGAGAGTTCCCCCTCCCCTGCACGTTTGCCCTCTTCCACCTACCCGCTTTTGTTTTCCGTTCTCCACTTCAAGTCTTATGAGTCATTTCATTCTTTTTTTGCTTGCAAACTCCCTGCCTGAATTTTCTTCATTGGTTGCTGCAGCCACTCCCTGCTCAGCTGCAATGTGCAGCTATAGTAGCCAAGTGCTAGACAAGGGAGTACAGATAAGGAATTCTTCCTTGATCATTGATGGTCCCACTATCTAGCTATATGGGGGAAATCAAGAATGATGCAACTACAGAGAAACCAGAGTGAGCTAACTGACGAGGACTTTTCTGCTTCAAGTGTACCTTGGCAGGCTTGTCCTAATATTAGTCTCTCCACCAATTGCTACATTTCATTTCTTGTCCTTTAATGTTTTAAATCCACAGCAAAACTGTTATCCTAACAACGTGGTTCTTTATCCTTCTTAATAGCGTTTATGCAGTCTTACTATATATAGAGCATCCCTCATTTTGAATGATCACAAGCACTTTAGGAACACCTATCTATATAGCAACTTTCAGGTGCAGCAATATCTTGTGAGAAGGGAAGAAAACACTGGCCATTGTCTTGCAGTACCCTGCCTAAAAGGTTTGTCAAAAGCACAAAGGTAAATCCTTAAGATAAGTGTGTGCTCTTTAATCCCCATGTAGGGATCTCATAGAAAGGACCTTCATGCAGTAGCTTTGTGAATAATTGAAAGTTGAAGGTAGGCACGATTCTAAGGTTTCTGCCAAATTCTAATTTGGGTCTATCTAAAGGCACCCTCTATTTTCAACTGGATGAATGATTCATTGCTTCACCTGCTGAACCTACTGTGCAGGGCTGCTGTGTTCTGCTAAATAACTGCTGTATTTCACCCAAATGTGGCTGCTGCTGCTCACTGATGGGCAAAGTAATTCCTATACATATGTGGAAAGGATTTAAGATCCTGTCAAAGACAAAATACTGGCTCAGCCTTAACAATGGAGCCAATATCAGTGCCTCTACTTTTTGTAAACTTCTTGGGGATGAAAACTGGATTTTTTCTGGATGTGAGACATTAGGGAAATATCAGATCTAAGAATACAATTTTAAGAAATACATATTCATTAACATTTTTCAAGAAATTGTAACTGGCTTGAGAAGCCTGACTTTCATTTTGTCAAGGTCTGATGGTTTGATTTCACCCTTCCCCTCCTGTTGCATGACTGTATTTTCTCATGTAGAACTCACCCCAGAATATAATACGCAGCTTGTTTTTGAAAAGCAAAATGAAGATTTGTTTTTCATTATGGAGCAGAAACAGACCCTAATTTTTAGCTGACTTGCCCTCTCTTTCTTGCTTAACTAAAGCTAAAACTCAAGCTCCTACTGAAGGCTGTTCTCGATACACTAGTTCTATAGCTTGACAAGCACTAGCAAGTCTTCAGGGCTGTGAAACAGGAGGAGAAAAACCAGGACCAGTTAAGAGACAGCAAAAAGACCTAAGAAAGGTTAGCTTGATTGAGAAACCTTGAGACTAGGGCTGTCCAGCTTCTAAGCCCCCAGGAGCCACACCACGCAAGACGCACCAGGAGATTCACAGGCCACCAGACCCACTGTGCAGTTGCTTCACCCCCTAGTGCTCTCTGCCCACTCTACATCAGACTATCCACCACTGCTGAACTGCATAGTTGCAATTCTTCTTCCTCCCATTGCAACGCACATCCCCTCCCTCCACTGCTGCCCTGCATAGGTACAATCTTTCCTCCTTCCTGCCATGCATGCAGCTCAGATTCACTCTCAGCTCTCCACATTGTTCTGCAGTGCCCCAATGGCAGCTAGAGGAGGAAGAAGGAGGAGTCTGGAAATGATAGCTGCTATTACAGCTAGAGCGATGCAGGGAGCAATAACTAGGTAGGAGCCCAGGGACTGCAATTTAACACCTCACAGGTCACACATGGCCCACAAGCTGCCAGTTGGACAGCCTGATTAAGAAAAATTAAAAAGAAGAGACGTTTGTTAACACCTGAGGAGTGAAGAGCAATGAGCCATTACGTCAATTGCTCTTCACTCCTCAGCTGTCTGAATAGTACTGTCGGAGCAGGAATCAAAGCAGGATATTTCTATCATGGACAGAAAATTAGCTTCCTTACTTAATAAGCGCATCTGAATTTTGAAAGGCCAATTTGGGGGAAAAGGTATGTGTTGTATATGAGAGAATACAGCGATCTTGCTTGTACTGGGTACTACTCAGTGAACTTTTCTGGTCTGTTATTTTTGGGATCTTCCTGAGATACTTTATTTTTAAAAATGCAATTTTAACAATATTCCAATCTTCAGGAACAAATGATTAATTGGAAAAATGCAGGACCTGATCAATAGCACAGTTAAGACAATGGGAATTTTTCCACTTACTTTTATGGACTTTAGATCAGGCTTTCATTGTGTTTCCTCATTAATGTCTCTGCTTGTTCATACTTTTCCCTTTTGCAAAATTCTTAGACAAATATTTGGTCCTGTTGATTTACTGTACTTAATTGTTGTTTAATAGGAAACTTCATTTATTTATTAATACAGAATTGCAACCCTGATGTGCTGTACTTTCACACCTATATTGGTAGTGTTTTCATTTTGACTGTGATCCCATTATAAATAATATTTATTTAAAACAGCAAGGTGTTATTTTTCTCTTAGCAAATAATTCTGTTTAGCTCTCACTGCATTTAAAGACCTTTTTTTTTCCTGGGGAAAACAAAAAAGAAAGAAATGGTTTGAACTGAAGACTTTGGGGAGATAATTACATAAGTACTATAGGTTCTGAATTAGCTGGAAAATTACAGACACGTCGTTGTATGAGTGAAGCTAGTTTTTTAAAGTAGATACTTCACCTTTCAAAGGGCTAATTATAGTGTTGAATATAGACTAGGGCACTACACTCAAATTTCATCTTTTCAATAACAGCAGCAGCAAACAACAATATTGTGTCAGAGCTGCAGAGGCATTCCAGCTGCTGATGGTTTATAAGTAGTGAAACTAAAGCATCACTCACTCATGAGTTATTTTATGTTGTCTGTCCCGGGAAGGGACATACAAGTAATGAAAGACACTCACCAGCAGCAGGAGACGCGACCCAGCAAGGGCGGAGGGAAGATCCCACACGGCGCATCAGTCGCTTATTTATTCAATTAAGACTGGCCAGTGATGTAAGATACGAGCGCTGGTCATCATGGTTAAAGATGGTGACCGATGCCGTGGCAGGAGAGAGAGGCAGAAAAGAAGGACCCCAGCTGGCCCGGTAGAGAGAGGAGACCCCTACTTCAGGTCTTGCAGGACCTGGTGAGCCAGGAGTGAACGGAGACAGCAGGGAGCAGGGCAACTCGCTGAGAGGCAAGAGCAGAAGACCATCAGTCAGCAGGAGCCCTGGACCCGAACCAGGATCCAGTGAAGAACTGAAGACCCTGCAGGAGTCCAGGTGGGAGTGTTGGATCAGCTGTGGTGAAAGTGGCAACACGCCAGAGGGAAGGACGACGAGGGAAGCTCCAGAGTGGCCACAGTCAGGGCGGGTATCGCTGCCATTGTTGGCCGAGCAGACGGCTGGGTGGGAGGAAACCTCAGGGATGACTGGTGCCCGGGAGAGCGTCCGCGAGCTGAAGTAGGGGTGAGCGGAGCTAAGAAGCTGGGTGGGGCACGCGAGGGGATGACCCTGTGTTTAGTTACCACTAAGAGTCTGATTTATGTTTCCCCATGTGTGAACGGATTGAGGAGAAGAGGGTTTTCTTGTTTCCCCCAGGTATTGGGACCGAGGGTAGGGCCTCAGAGGCTTTTTCTTTATGTTTCCTCAAGAGAAGGGATGGAGGGAAGAAGGAAAGCCAAGTAGGATCAGAGCTGAGAGACCAGGCCCCATGCTGGCTAGCAGGCAAAGTGGGTGGCTGGCAAAAGGACAGAGCTCCACGAGAGGGACAAGGCCAACTGGGAACCAACGTATACTAGGTGGAGTGAGGCCAGGGTGTAGGGGTGGCGGAGCCCTGTGAAGGACTGTTGGATGAGCCACAGGCCAGTGAGTGAACCAGGTGACCGACCCCATCCAGAGGAACCAACAAGTCATGGCAGGTGAGAGCAGGGGCGGCGAGTCGTGGGAAAGACACCTGCTCAGCCAAAAACGCCAGCCTGGAGAATGCCCAACGTGCACCATCCGGGGAAAGGCCACTCAAGAGCGGGTACTCGAGGCCCGACAGTCACACTGTCTATAGTTGACTTCTTTTGTTTCCTGCAAGCATTCTGAAGAAGCGGTCAACTACCTCACCTGCAACCAAAGTGAAAGTGCACTTGTAAAGCATGGGGGGAAAGGACATAAAGACATATCTGATATAAGGAAGGAGACCGTACACCTTTTAAGGAGAAAACCAATCCTGCTTATCACAGGTTTCTGTCTTTCTCTTCTAATGGCTATATGGTAGCAATACAACATTAGCACATTATATTCAGCTAGTCTAGTTTGCAATAATAACTAACAATGACAGCTACACAAAATATTATAGCTCTCAAGCAAAAAATCTTGACACAGCAATAATGAAAAGAAAAAGCCCTTAGGTCTCCCCTTTCCAGTTCTTTACATAAAATATTCTTCTCTTCAAGTTTATTTCACTGGTAATCTCTGCAGAAAGAGCAGGACTACATATAAGTTCAACATTGTCGTCATATTTTGGATTGCCTATGAGCGGACAAGTCAATTAGCAACTAGCAATAAGTCATCAGGTGCAATTGAATGGAATATGCAGTCTGGTTTTCCCTTTATCAAGGGGCACTTATCTTCTCATCTATTGCAGCTATAACTTCAAACTCTGCTGCAGTTGCCATCTGGCATGTAAGCATGGATCTGGGCCTAAATGTGAAACAATAAAGATGGATGAAAGGCTCAATGCTTTGTGCAACAAATTACTGCTTTGTGAAAGATCTCGTCTATTAAATTATGTTCAAACCAATATCTCAGGTGTCCTATGTGAACTCTATCACATCTTTTTAAAATTTGTCTGAAACAATTTAAAACACTTTCTAGACTGGAAGGGAGACAATGTCTCAGCATAACAGGAGAAACAATTTAGTTCCTGTACAGGTCTCTGTTGTAAAGTAAACATCCAAGGGGGTAGAAAGGTCATGGTTCCACTGGTTTTACAGATTTAGGATCTTGAAACACTTATTTATCATGTACATGTTTAAAAACAATCAAGCACAGTAAACAAATCTGAATACCATTACACATTCAGTCAGAGATAATTACAGTTGTGTTCTGGGTCCAGCAATCCAAGGGAAAGACTGCAAGAGCTACTATGCAAGAAAGACAAACCTGATGTACATTAAAGGAATGCAGCTGACTAAATAAAATAAGATGCCATCACACTGAGGCTTGCAGAGGTCTAGTTAGTGAAATTATATGGCTTTTTGAGTGTACATGTGTTGTTAGACAGTATTTCCTGCACAGACAGAAATTCCAGGTAGGAACGGCACTATTGAATACATGAACCGTGTTGTGCTTCGTACAGCATATTAATTGCCCACAGACAACATTCCATAGGGTCACTACTTCCCTTGATCCTTCTCTTAAAACGAGGTGGGCAATTATTTTGGCTGGAGGGCCACTTAATGAGTTTTAGTGAGCTGTCAAGGGCTGCACAAATAAAATCTTTCAGAAGATAACTTTTTAACAAAGAATAGATAAAAAAATCATATACTAAAAATTAAACATCTACTATAACTAGTGACCACTGGAATTTGCGCCAGAAGTTTGCTGTGCGGCAGCTCCTTTAATCTTGCAGTTTCTCCTGCATGCCACCCCCACCTCCGCTGCTGATTGGTGGAGGGGCCCCATACCATAGTTTTTCACTCCTGTCCAGTCGGCGGCAGCAGCGGTACCACAGGGGCCCCTCAACCAATCAGTAGCAGGAGGCAAAAAACACAGCATATCTAAAACTACAGTTTTTGTCCCCCCGATGAACAGGGGTGAGCAGCAAGGGGGGCGCTGAGGGCGACTGCAAGATTAAAGAAGCTACCATGTAGAACACTCCTGGCATGAATTCTAGTGGTCCCTAACTATAGCATTTTTTAATTTTATTTAAAAAACCATTTTTTGTCCTGATGTTTTTTGGTAATATCTATAAAGGCAATTGCATAATAGCTCAAAATAAAGTCTAACTCTTGTATGGTGTGTGTGTGTGGGCTGTGGGGGGAGTGGAGGGGGTGTGGGTGTGAGGTGTAGGTGTGCATGTGGGGGTTTGTGGGGGGAAGGGGGTGTTTGTGTGTGTGTGGCAGGGTGGGGCATGTGTGTCGGGGGCTACCCATGCACTAGGTCCCAGAAGTTGGTTGAGGTGGAGGGAGAGAGGAGGGCAGAGAGGGTGGAAAGGAGGCAAGTGCAGCAATGCTTGCCTGGGGCAGTGTGGTGCAGATGCATTCTGCCTGGGGCAGTGTGGTGCAGATGCATTCTGCCCCTTCCCCAATTGGCCTGGGGCTGCCCCTGTGGCACTTTGCATGGGGCCAAGCCCCACCTGCTCCCACCCAGAGCAGCCCACACTGTGTTCCTGCCCATGCCCACCAGGTGGTCCCAGTCATGGCCAGCATTCACAGCTTCCTGGAGTGGCTGCTTCCAGTTCAGCTGCAGCTAGCTGGGTGCTGCTTGCCTCCACCTGCCTCCAGAAGTTCCTCCTCCTGCCCCTGCTGCACTGTTCAAGGTGGGGGGAAGCTGCAGCTGGATGGCTCCTGCCCCAGCACACAGGGCTCTAGCTCCAGCTCCAGCTCCAGGCCACCTTCCACCCACTCTGCTTGCTGGGCATGATGAGCAGCCACCTGTGGGTGGCTGAGTGGGTGGAAGGTAGCCAGGAGCTGGAGTTGGAACTAGAACTCTGTGTGCTGGGGCAGGAGCCATCCAACTGCAGCTTTGCCCCTTCCTGTTGGGGCGCAGAAGCGGTAGAAGGAGGAAGAGCTGCTGGAGGTGTGAGAAGCCAAGCAGCACCCACGTGGCTGGAGCCACCCCAGAAGCAGCTTCCCCCACTGGGAAGCTGTGCACACTGGCTGGACCCAGGGCCATCTAGGCCATGGGCGGCAGCACAGCACAAGCTACTCCGGGCAGGAGAAGGTGGAGCTCGGCCCCACATGGAGCACTGCAGGGACAGCCATGTGCCAAATCAAATCAACTGGCAGGCACCAGCTTGTGGACCAGATCCAGCCAATGAGCCCCTGTCTTAAAAGCACTGGCCTATAAATCAAAGGTTCAGTTCTAGCCTCAGAACTTCTTCTTTCCATACATGTCAGTGAAGGGTGTGGGGAAGAAAAAAATAAGCCACAAAAACACTCCAGCTTTCATCTGCTGTCCAAGTAAACAAGCAAACAGTGCATTATATTTAGAATACACAATGGTACAATGTGTTATTAAGGTAATGTAACAGAGAGCCAGGGACTCTCTGTGTCTTTAATGCAGAACCAGACCAGTGAGGGAGCAAGGCAGGCTAGGCAGGGTGCAACAGTTGCAGGTTTCTGGGGCAACAGGGCAAATAAGGCAATTAACAGTCACCTGCAGGCAGTCCTGCAATCTGCAGACTAGAGGGGGAAGGGCCCTGGGAGGATATAAGCCAGACTTGGGTTAGCAAGCTAGTCTCTCCTGGGCAGCTGCAGGGGAAGGAGTTCCTGTTCAGAAGAGCTACTTAGGAATGCTAGCCTAGGCCAAGTACTATACTGCCTGTGGGAACAGTGAGGCTTGAGGAGCTCACAAGGAGCCCAGGGTTCGAAGGTATGCCAGCTGGAGATGAGGAAATTTTCCCTCTTAAAGGGGAAGAGAGCTGCTTCCCCTTTGTATTTAGGTTATAGCCAGAAGGCTTATTGTTTATGTTGCAGTTTACATCAGCGATTTGGGTTGGGACTGAAGGTGGTATATGGAGGTCCCATTAGTGCCCCAGGGCCACATTATTGCCTTGAACCCTGCCTGGGAAAGGCTCGAGGCTTGAGTGACTGTTGAGCCTGGAGCACGCATAGAATGAGGCCAGAGCCAAATAGGGGCCTGGTACCTGAGAGGGGCACAGCCACACACAGGCCAGGGGGTCTGGCAGATAGGAACAAGGACCCAGTGCCTAAAAGGGCAGAACCAGAGCTAGACCCTCAAAGCCAGTGAAGGCTAAGTTAGGCCTCTGGTGCGAGCAGTACCTCCTGGTGATCTCTCAGGGAACAGGCAAGAAACTACAGGAGGAGGTGATGAGGCTCCAGAGCATCCTCTGCCATGAGGAGTTCATTGATTTGATGCTGGAGGAGACCTCCAGGACTGTGGAGGAATAAATATGAGAAGCAGCGCTAGAGAAGAGAGAGGACATGGGTACCCATGAAGGTGGAAGCTGGAGGCTTATGACTCCTGGCAGCAAGCAGAGATCTTCACCTCTACCTGAAGTCATTCATCTGGAGAACAGATATGCAGCCCTAGCAGCAGAGAGGGAGGAGCATGTTCCATTGGTGGAGGAGGAAAGGTCAGGCCTCACCAAGGTGGGAAGGATCGAGATGACTGCCACCAAGAAGAAGCAATGGGTAGTGATAGTTGGAGGCTCCCTCCATCCTCGGCAGAAGGGAGTTTCCATCTGCTGACCTGACCTGTTGTCTTGGGAAGTCTGCTGCTTGCCTGGAGCCTGGAGCCTGGATCCAACATGTCATGGAGGGACTAGTGAGCCTCATCTGGCCCTCTGACTACAACCCATGTTGCTCATCCCAAGCTGCTCACCAAGGATAGTGCCAGGGGAGACTCTAAGCTTATCAAACTATAGGGCATAGGTTCTCAACCTGTGGTACGCGTACCCCTGGGGGTACGTAAGACACAGGCAGGGGTTTGAGGGTACCAAAACTCCATCGTAGCAAGGGGGTGCTGCTGCTCCCCCCACTGCTGCTGGATTAGCATCCAGCTGTTCACCCACTCCCTGCCCCCAACTGGCCACAGGCTGCTGCAGGAGGGGGAGGGTAGGCACACAGATACCCACACACAGATATACATGAAGTTAGGGAATACTTGCTACTTAAAAGGTTGAGAAACACTGCTATAGGGCTCTGGGTACAAAGTGAGGAGGTCTGGGGCTCAGGTTGTGTTCTTATCAATCCTTCTGGTCAAGGGAAAGGGCCCAGGCAGGAGCAGGTGCATCCTGGAGATAAACGTCTGGCTGCACAGGTGGTGTCACCTGCAAGGCTTTGGCTTCTTTGACCATGGGATGTTCTTCCAAGAAGAAGGATTGCTGGAAAGAGATGGGATCCACCTGACAAAGAGAGGGAAGAGCAGCTTCATAGAAAGGCTCACTGATCTAGTCAGGAAGGCTTTAACCTAGGTTTGTCAGGGATGGAGACCAAAGCCCTGAAGTAAGTGGGAGACCTGGAGGAAGAGCAAGCAGAAAGGGGTAGCTGAGGAGGTGCTCTCATACTTCCTGAGAAACCAGGGCAATCAACGAGTTACATTAGGTACCTGCGCACAAATTTATGGAGCGTGGGAAACAAGGAGCAAGAATTGGAAGTCCTTGCACAGTCAAGGAACTATGACATGATTGGAATAAGAGTGACTTGGTGGGATAGCTCACATAACTGGAATACTGTCATGGATGGGTACAAACTGTTCAGGAAGGGCAGGTAGGGGAGAAGAGATAGAGTTGCACTTCATGTAAAAGAGCTATGTGATTGCTCAGAAATCCAGTGTGAAACTGGAGACAGGTCTGTCAAGTCTCTGGGTTAGGGGCAGAGGGGAGACCACCAGACCAGGAGGAAGTGGTGGATGACAATTTCTTCAAACCTAGCAGAAGTTTCCTGATCACAGGCCCTGGTTCTAATGGGTGACTTCAGTCACCGTGACATTTGCATGTGCACTGCTATATTGCCTTTCAAGTAGTGCAGGAAGTTTTTGGTGAGTACTGGGGACAACTTTGTGGTGCAAGTGCTAGAGCGGCCAACTAGGGGCCATGCTCTTCTTGACCTGCTGCTCACAAACAGGAAAGAATCGGTGGGCAATGTAGTAGTGAATGGCAACTTCGGCAGCAGTGACCACAAGATGACAGAGTCCAGGATCCTGAGGAAAGGAAAGATAGAGAGTAGCAGAGTAAGGACCCTGGACTTCAGAAAAGCAGACTTCAAATCGCTCAAGGAATTCATTGGCAGGATTCTTTGGGAAGCCAATCTGTGGATGCGGGGAGACCAGTGGATGTTGTACACCTTGATTTTTTTAGCAATGCTTTTGATACAGTCTCTGACAACATCCTCACAAGCAACCTAAGGAAGTACAGCTTGGATAAATGGACTGTAAGGTGGATAGAAAACTATCTGGATCATCAGGCTCAGAGGGTAGTAATCAATTGCTTGATATGTGGTTGGCAGCCAGCATCAAGTAGAGTGCCCTCCAGTGGAGTGCCCCCCAGCTGGTATCCAATGGAGTGCGGTCCTGGGGCTAGTTTTCATCAATGTCTTCATCAACAACCTGGAAGAAGGCATAGAGTGCACCCTCTGCAAGCTCTGCAAGCTGAGGGGAGTAGTAGATATACAAGAAGGTAGGGCTAGGATTCAGAGTGACTTAGACAAATTGGAGGACTGGGCCAAAAGAAATCTCATGAGGTTCAACAAGGACAAATGCAAAGTCCTGCACTTAGGATGGAACAATCCCATGCACCAGTACAGGCTGAGGGCTGACTGGCTAGGCAGCAGGTCTGCAGAAAAGGACCACAAGTTACAGTGGACAAAAGAACCACAGGTTACAGTGGTGGGAGCTAATCCAGCAGCAGTGTGGGGCATATGAGCTAGTACTGTGCCCTTGTTGCCAAGCAGGCTAATGGCAAACTGAGCTGCATTGGTACATGTGTTGCCAGTAGGTCCAGGGAAGTGATTATTCCCCTCTATTCAGCACTGGTGAGGCCACATCTGGAGTACTGTGTTCAGTTTTGGGCCCCCCACTACAGAAAGGATGTAGACAAATTGGAGAGAGTCCAACGGGGGCTGGGGCACATGACATCTGAGGAGAGGCTGAGGGAACTGGGCTTATTTAGTCTGCAGAAGAGAAGACTAAGAGGGGATTTAATAGCAGCCTTCAACTACCTGAAGCGGGGTTCAAAAGAGAATGGAGCTAGACTGTTCTCAGTGGTGGCAGATGACAGAACAAGGAGGAACAGTCTCATGTTGCAGCAAGGGAAGTTTAGGTTAGATATTAGGAAGAATTTTCTCACTAGGAGGGTAGTAAAATACTGGAACAGGCTACCCAGAGAGGTGATAGAATCTCTGTCCTTGGAGGTTTATAAGACTTGGCTAGACAAAGCTTTGGCTGGGATGATCTAGTTGGGGATGTTCCTGCTTTGAGCATGGAGTTGGACTAAAAGACCTCCTGAAGTCCTTTTCAGCCCTAATTTGCTGTGGTTCTGTGACACCATGGGCCTGGGCTAGAAGGCCTAGCCAGAGTAAAGGGGTGGAGACTGAGAAGGCAAAAGCACCAACAGGTGAACAATAGTACAGTAACACCCTGAGGCCTGGGGCATGGTGTAGGGGAAGGACTGGAGCCACAGAATAAGCACCTAAGGCTTTAGGGACCCTTCAGCAGCACAGTCATAGAGAGGCCCAGTGAGGGGCCTGGGAGCAGTAGAAGCCAGTGGGGGTCCAGTTGGACTGCAAAGGCCTGCGGCCAGCCTCTCTATTATTATCATTACATCAAGGTATGGCAGGTGAGAAAGGAAGGTGCCCTAGGGGTGGAGCGGGTCACAGAGCCACCAGGGGGTGTCATGGCCACCCCTGAGCCCTCATTGTACTACAGGTAGTAGTAGCATAAGTGTGAGGATTACTTCTATTACTCACAGTAGTGAATTGGCAAGTGATTTCAGGGCAACTTGAAAGTTTCTGAAATGTGTTATGTTTTGTTATTTTTTTGGTCTCCATTAGAACAAAATAAAACATTTTGAATGTTTGTCTGATACGGAATTGTGTCAAGATGTTTGTTTTTGGACTGAAACATGATCTTCTCTCTCCAGTCAAAAGTGACCAAAGAGCACTGAGTGTAATGAATGGTTCTGGCAAAACTTTCTTGAAACAAATGTATTGCCACAGAACAGTCCAACTTTGACAAAATGGCATATTTCAATTTTTTTTTAAATGCTCCAAACAGCTTGAATACATTGGAAACAAGTGAAATTCTCAATCTGCTTTGAAGAGAATCTTAATAACATGGACTTGATTTTTCTCTTACCCAATATGATTTGGATTTGGAAAGTATTCAAAGACACTTAGTCACAGATGCACATTTCCTATGGTTCAGTATTACCAAGTACTTCAATAAATGTCCGCAAAACCTGTTTATGCTTGGCCAGTCTTGCTTGCTCCTAGGATTTCCCTCTGGAGATTTCTCTCCTAGTTTCCTAAATCCCTTTACTTATACAGCTACTCCTAGCTCTGTCTAACTCCTATAGATTTAATGCACAGCATTTGTCACTGTATCAGCAGGAGTCGGTCAGTTTTATCTTGGAAAGTTCTAACAGCTGTTAACAGGTTGTATCAACAGAACATCCCACCTATGTTGTTTGAGAGGGCTTTTCTGAATATTATATTGTCCATATTCTCCTGAGCAAAAAGCTAGGTGCCATTAGTCTAGGTATGCAGAAAAAGGAGAGGAAAAATTAACATTATAAAAATAATGCCTTTCAAAAATAAAATAATTTTGCTATGCATTTTTTTAAAAATACAGTTAAAATGTGCACTATTTCATGCTCTCCTGAGGGTAGGACATCCCATGGGAAACTGGGAATTTCTTTTCTTGAATATGATAAAGCTCCAATTTCCTACTCCACATGGTTATTTAACATTGTTACAACTTTTATGTATGGAAAAACTATTACTGGCCCAGAAATTAATTAGAAGGTTTCTGCTATAGTAAGGCAGAATATCAGTTGCAGAACTTGGGTCCATTGTAACATACAGTGAGGTTCTTTCACTTTCCCACAAGTTTCTTGCATTGGCTAAGAATTTTCAAGAAGCTTCTCCAGTGTTGTCATATCAATCCAATTTGAACAGACACTATCAAGTCCTATCTGACATTCAAACTTATTTTAAATGATTTGATCCATTTGATTCTAAATATCTCTTCTTCTTTCTTTAAAACTTTATTCCACTGCCAACCCAGTTTTAAGAAACTATAGGCATGTGTAGACGAAACAAGGGGCATATTTGCATGACACTTTAAGGTGGGTTAAATGCTTTTGCACCACTTTAATTGTGTTGGTGTTTGCATACGTTGGTACCGTATTGTGCATTAATTCCAGCCACTGTAGCACATTTGGCGGCGTAATACACCTTAAATGACCTTGGAGCGTGGCAAACTAAAACACTTCTGAGGAGTTTTAGTTTGCTGCCCTATAGCCATGGAGTGAAGCAGAGGGCTCCATTTGGCTTATGGACTATGCAGGCAGCCTGGTAGCAGCCGGGGAAGACAGGCTCCACCAAAGGGGGCGGAAAAAAAAAAAAAGTGGTGAGCCTGATCTTTACTTTTTTTCCCCCCTGAAGCCTGCCTGCCTGCATGAGCTGTGTGGGCCTCCAGTACTTCCTTCCACGGCTTCAGTGCCCCCCAGGACCACCCAAGCCAGTTGCTTGCAGGTGGGTGCCACCTGGGGCAGGGGCTGCCACTGCCATGGAGGGAAAGACCAGCTGTTTGCCCCCCCACCCCAGGGACCACTCCACCAACCAGCAGCTTGCCTCCCCTCCCCACTGCCGGAGGAGGGGAGACAAGGGAGAGGCAGGTAAGACACAGGTGTACGTGACACAGGGGTTTACTTCGCCCCAAATTGAAGCGGTGTTTTTAAAAACCCACTGCGTCAATTTAGGGTGAAGTAAACCCCCATTTCATCTACACATGTCCTATAGTTTTTTTTAAGGCCCTTTATGATCCCATTGTTGCAGCATTATATTAACAAACATAATTTCAAGTGCTGAGACTATATCAATCAATGACACTATTGCAGAAAGATCATTTGGAATGATACTATTATGCAAGCAAAACCAGTTATGTTAATTTAAGCTTCATTCTACATGCAGAAAAATAAAATCAATGGCTTCTTGCAAAGGACAAATTGAATAGAAGACAATTCCTACCAATCTTTGGAGATGGCTTTACAAACAATAGAGGATCTGGAGGGGAGCTGGGGAGGAAGGGTGGGTAGAACCTAAGTGCTTGACAGGGTCTTTAATAAAAGAGAGAGAATAGAAAGAAATGAACCAACAGATATTTTCCATTCTGTTCATATGTGACAAAAAGCTGCTTTGATCCTGCACAAAGCCTAAAAAAAGTAAGAAATTTATAAAATTTATAAATAAATTTTGTGTGCCTTTCAGTTTTTTATGTTATCTTTTAGATAAATCTTTGTGCAGCCGAGTTAAAGTTTTATGATTGTTATTTGAACCCTTCTAAGTTGTTTCCTACCCCCAGCTTTCAGATAAAGCTTTGTGTCCTGCCCTGCCTCTACCTATGCTCATTTATCTTTTTGCAGCTTCAGAGGAATACAGCTCACTGTAACTGACTTCACTTTGTTTCAGTGCTGCATTTTAGCTCTCTGGTTTCTTCTTGGCTGTATCTATAACAATGAATTGGCTAGCATCTCCCTGCTCCTAAAAGCAATTAGGTAACTGGATGATTTTTCAATGATAGAAAGTTAACATTTCTTGTCAACTTCTCTCTATAAAATCCTTTTGATTTAATGTTCAAACACTAATTGGAGCAAAACAGCTAAAAATCATAAAAAAATAAAATCATGTGTATTTACTTTATAGATTAGGAAAATAAAACAGCATCTTCATTGTCCATGCCCACACTCTTAGCTAATTCCCACTAATACCATTAAGAGGATAAAGGTTAATGAACACTTTCTCTCAATTCTTTTCCCCATCTCTTCCCAATAGATTTTTTTTTCTTTTCAGACCAGAAATACACATCAGTAAGGGCTAGATGCCAAAAAACTGAAAGACTGTGTTAACGTGCGCTGCTTCTGTTTTGGCATATTTTACAAATATGAGGCCCAATTCCACAGTCTTTATGAAAACAAAACCCAAAAAGTCTGTGGGACTTTGGCATATTATACATTGTAGTTAAAGCAAAGTTTTGGCAAAACTGCTGATCCACAGCATCCAGAGAGAAAAACATAGCTGGCAACTTTTGCTTGAAATTTCATCTTCTAGCTTCCTTTTTTGGGCACAGCTATTGGAATGTTTTAAACTGCATATTACATAGCACAGTGTCCTCCCTGATGCTAACACCACCAGTATGGAAGCATTTGTTATTCAACATCAGCTGCAGTGGACAGGGCATTGTGTGTGCATGCCCGATGTATGTTTACCAAGACAACTACTGTAATCCTAACTCAGCCAAGGACAAAGAACACGTGGGGATCATAGGAAATGCTTCAGGGACACCCTCAAGACAAACATAAAGGTGAACATAAAGAAATGTCACTTTGAAACTGGAAATTGGGGAAAAAGTAACCTGGGACAGAGCTACATGATGGCACCTTGTGAGAGAAGGTACATCTTACTTTGAGGAATACTGTCTTGCTGTGGAGGAAGAAAAACAACAGAAATGGAAGGAATGGAAACAAGAACAAGAAATCTGTGGTCCAACCCTCCCTTTAAACACCAGTCCGCAGCTTTAGGATCGGCTGCCTTAGCCATCAATGACTTCATCTGCTCCCCTTTACTTGACCCAGGGGAATGATCATCCTTGACTGTGACTATGACATACCACGTACATAACATCCTCAGGTCTGCTGCTGCTTTCACTGAATGCAACAGCAAATCTCTCATGGGGTCCTGTTCTTATGCTGGCATCAATTCATCACAAATTCACAAAAACCATGGAACTACACTGGTGTAATTCAGAGCTAACTTTGCCTTGCTGACTATAGCCATAGAAGTTTGAGCTATCTGTCAGAATATCACCTAATTTTTTAGTAGCAGCAATGGTTTACCTCAGTTAATTGCAGAAAGACACTTTAACTGTTTACTAAACGAAGGCATTTACTAGTTATCCATAGGTAGCCATGTTGGTCTAAGGACATAGGCAGACAGGGTTATTTGGGTGAATCTGATATCTTTATTTAGAGTTCTTTTATTAAATAGTTGGAAAAAATTGCTTTAGCAAGCTTCTGGGTTTAAAAACCCTTTGTGGCAGAGGAGAAAAGGGGAATGAATGTAGCTGTTAAATAGTGGACAGGTACCTGGGGAGTCAGATATCAAACATATTATAATGTTTCATAAATCCAATGTTTATATTTAGTCAATGATTTTTTGTATCCAGGAGGTTAATGAAGTGAAGTTCATAGGCTCAT
The DNA here is from genome assembly GCF_052110815.1 of Crocodylus siamensis. Lineage (NCBI taxonomy): Eukaryota > Metazoa > Chordata > Crocodylia > Crocodylidae > Crocodylus > Crocodylus siamensis. The sequence goes on along the minus strand of NC_143400.1, from coordinate 54,673,489 downwards.
CTGTGAAAAGTGTTTTGTAAGTTCCCTTTGACGATTAGAACTGAGAGATTGGAGAGAGAGTGGTTTTCTTGTAAGAAATGCACCCCCACAAGTAACTGGGTATTCTTGTCTTTGATAGATTTCCGGTATGCATTCATTCTGGTGCACAGTTGTTGTTTGGTTTCTCCTATGTATTTTCTATCAGGGCATGTGGCGCATTGGATGAGTTATATCACATTTCTGGAGGTGCAGCTGTAAGATGCAGAACTGCTGATGGTTCGGTTGTGGGGTGTAGTAATTGCTGGGGTGGTGGAGATGTGTTGGCAGGTTTTGCATTTCTTGTCATGGCATAGTCTGGATCCATTCAGTCTGTTCTGGGCCTGAGGAAGTTTGCTTCTGGTGATGAGGTTTGTGAGGTTCGATGCTTGTTTGAAGGCTAGAATAGGTGGGTCTGGAAAGAGCTCTTTAAGAATAGGGTCTCCTTCTAGTATGGGTTGCATTTGTTTGAGGATTTTCCATATGGGTTTGAGGAAGGGGTGATATGTCATAACCAGCAGTGTGTGATTTGTGGGGGGGAGGGTTCTTCTGTACTTCACAGTTCTTCACATAGTATCCGGGCGGCTCTTTCAAACATGCAGTTTCTCTCTCTGAAGGAGTGTCCTTGTTGAGTGAAAGCTTTTTAAGATTGATGAGGTGGCAATCCTGGGTGTTCTCCTCAGTGCACATTCAGTGGTATCTGAGGGCTTGGCTGTATATCACAGCTTTCTTGGTGTGTTTAGGGTGATTGCTGGTTCTGTGCAGATATGTATGTTGGTCTGTGGGTTTCTTGTATAATGTGGTCTGTATTTTACCATTCTGGATACTGATCATCATGTCTAAAAATGAGATGTTGGTGCTGGAGTATTCAAGAGATAGTCAAATGGAGGGATGATGATTGTTGAATTTCTGATGGAACTCATTTAGAGATTGCAGCCCAAATGATGATGTCATCAATATATCATAAGTATAGCAAGGGTTTCATGGTGCAGTCCTTGAGGAATTCTTTCAGGTGGCTCATAAAAAGGTTATGCTTTATGAAAATGTATGGCTTATAAAAAGGTCATAAATAGTTTGTTCAGAACTTTCCTTGCACTTTCCTAATTCCTTCACATCACTGCCAGCATGCCTACAACTACTACATTTCTTGACCAAAATCTAAATCTAAATCTCCTTGATTCTAATTTTCTTCCTACTACTATTGGTAAATCAGACATGATTACATTCACTTCTAGAGTTACAACAGTGAAAGGAAGATGAGAATCAGCCTTACTGCACACACTTTTCTTCAGATATCAGCAAATTGCTCTGTGCATGACTTGGCTGTGAAAGCATTTTATTTATGAAACTATCCCTGAAACTCTAATTGGCCAAGAAACGTTTGGGTTTAAAGTCAGTGACTGAGAAATGCTTACTATGTTGACTGTGACTGTGCAGCAGTAGCACTGATTTAGAGTGAGAGTAAAATGATTAAGGCAAGATCCTTAGCTAGTGTCTATCAGCATAGTTCCCATGACATCAGTAGAACTGCACTCATTTATGTCAGTTGAGGATCTGACCCTCGATCTTAAAACCTGATGCAGAAGACTTAATCTTGGTATTGTTTTTGCAAATGAAAAATTATTTTCTTGACTAGAAAATACTGATTACTTCATCTATTCCAAAAGCATATGACAAAGTAGTAATTCAAAATATGCGATACAGGCATTTAGATTTGTTGCTTATATCTAGTAGTTACATAGCTTTATCTCCTGTTGTCAAAATGAGCTTTACATTTAATAAACCTGATGAGCAGAAACACCTGTCAGCTGTAGAAATCACTTAGAGTCAGACTTTTTTCCCTCAAAGGGGTGTTGTGAAAACTAATTAATGTTGCCAAAGCACTCAAAGGTCTTCTGATGAGCTGAGCTACATAAGTCAATGTATTATTAAACACTTTTTTTAAAATCTTGAAGTAGTTACCTAGGTTTCACAGATCTTTAATTATATCAGGGCCTTTCATTGTTATAGGTACCACTCACCTCTAATATTGAGTGCTTATAAATACAACTTATTGTTCTATTATTTTTTAGTCCTTTGGTCCAGTTTATTTTATACCTTACATACTTTTGCAAGATAACTCTAAATTGTTCCCCGTCACCTAAAAGAAAAAGAAAAAGTTTTAAAGAAATATACAGTGGGCACATCTACACATGCATTAACTCTGGCCTAAGTTTACTCTGGAGTAAGTGTTTTTGGGCAGCCGTCTATGCATGTGAGGATTAGGGTGAAGATTTACTGCCCTTTGCATCAAGTTTCCTACAGCCCTTCAATGGGCCTCTGTCACTACTAGGGGGAGCTCCAGTTTCCCTCTGGATCAGGGGTTGGCAAACTATAGCCTGTGGGCCGGGTCCGACCCACTAAGGCATTCTATCCAGCCCGTGGAGCACCTAAAAAGTTTAAAAGATTAATATTTATCTGGTCCTCACTGCCTGTCAAAGATAACAGAAGCCAGAGGCAATAGGATAGGGAAGCCAGAAGGACTCACCAGCAAGGCCCCTCCTGGCTCACTCCCCTGCCCCCTGCTTCCACCCCTGTCCCCCCAACCAGAAGTATCTGCCTGCCACAGCTTTCCCTGCATACAGCCAGCTGCTTCAGCACCATGTGGCCCTGGCTGCATTACCCAACTATAGGGCCACACCGGTATCCCAGGGCCAGGAGTGGGAGTGCGGTGGGTGTGTGCGTGTGTGTAGTGAGAGAGGCAAACAGTGTATGTGTGTCCCCATCTGTGCAATAAGGGAGGGAAAGACTGTGTGTGTCTCTATGTGTGTCCGTGCAATGAAGGAGGGGGAGAGAGAAAGAGAGAGCAACGAGGGAAGGAGAGTGTGTGTGTGGGGGGGGTGCGGAAGCAGAGTGTGTGTGTGTGTGTGTGTGTGTGTAGTAAGGGAAGCTGCGAAGGAAGCAGAGAGTGTATGTGTGTGTGTGTGTAGTTAGGGAAGCCGTGATGGAAGCAGAGTGAATGTGTGTGTGTATTCATAGCGCAAGCCCCACAAGCACACCCCACTATACATAGTTTCATAGATTTCATAGACATTAGGGCAGGAAGGGACCTCAGAAGATCGAGTCCAGCCCCTGCCCAAAGGGCAGGAAGTCAGCTGGGGTCATAGGATCCCAGCAAGACAAGCATTCAATTTACTCTTGAAGGTATTCAATGTAGGTGCTTGAACCACCTCCAATGGCAGGCTGTTCCAGACCTTGGGGGCTCGGACAGTAAAAAAATTCTTCCTTGTGTCCAGCCTGAAACAGTCTTGCAGTAGTTTATAACCATTTGACCTCGTCATTCCTTGGGGCGCTCTGGTGAACAAACGTTCCCCCAGAAACTGGTGGTCACCCCGATAAACTTATAGGTGACCATCAGGTCACCCCTGAGCCTACACTTTTCCAGGCTAAAGAACCCGATGGCTCTCAGCCTGTCATCGTAAGGTCTGTTTTCCTGACCTCTGATCATGCGCGTGGCTCTCCTCTGGACTCTCTCAAGCTTCTCCACATCCTTTTTGAATTGTGGAGCCCAAAACCGGATGCAGTACTCCAGCTGCGGCCTCACCAAGGCCGAGTACAAGGGGAGAATGACACCCCGGGATTTGCTTGAGAAGCATCTATGGATGCAAGCCAGCATTTTGGTCGCTTTACTAGCTGCAGCATCGCATTGCAGGCTCATGTTCATCTCATAGTTTCATAGTTGGTAGGGTCAGAAGGGACCTGAGCAGATCATCAAGTCCGACCCCCTGCCATGGCAGGAAAGAGTACTGGGGTCAAACAACCCCAGCAAGCTGTTCATCTAGCCTCCTCTTAAAGACTTCCAGGGTAGGAGCCAGCACCACTTCTCTTGGAACTTGGTTCCAGATCCTAGCCACCCTGACAGTGAAGTAGTGCCTCCTGATGTCTAGTTTGAATCTACCCTCTGCCAGCTTGTGACCATTATTTCTAGTCACTCCTGGTAGTGCTCGGGGGAGCAGGGACTCCCCCAATGCCTGCTGGTCCCCTCTGACTAGTCTGTAACTGGCCACTAGATCCCCCCTCAGCCTTCTCTTGTGGAGGTTGAATAGATTCAGGTCCTGGAGCCTCTCCTCATAGGGCCTGCTCTGCTGCCCCCTGATCATGCGAGTGGCCCTCCTCTGGACCCTCTCCATGTTGTCCACATCCCTTCTGAAATGTGGGGACCAGAACTGGATGCAGTACTCAAACTGCGGCCTGACCAGTATCGCATAGAGAGGGAGGATCACCTCCTTGGACCTGCTTGAGGTGCACCTGTGGATGCCTGACAAGGTACGGTTGGCCTTCCTCACTGCATCCCCACACTGCCGGCCCATGTTCATTTTAGCATCAATAATGACTCCAAGATCCTTTTCTGCCTCTGTGCTCACGGAAAAAAAGTTCCCCAGCCTGTAGGTATGCTGCTGGTTCTTCCCCCCCGCATATGCACCTACACCCCCCTTGCACTGCCATACATGCAGACCTGCATACACACACCCCAGCCATTCTCTCCTCTACACATCTCCACACAAACTCCATACCCCCCCACTCCACATATTCACACACACCCACATGCTCCTTACCCCATACAAATCTATACCCACCCATATACCCTCTAGCGCCCCACAGTATACAAGAGTAAGACTTAATTTTAAACTGTTGTGCAATCCCCTCTGGGTACACTACACAAACATATGTAAATGAAGACAAAAATATTTTTTTAAATCAAATTAATGAATGTTGTAGATCATTTTTTAGAATAAAATTTGGAATTTTTCTGGTTCTAAGATGGCAAAACCCCTTGCTGAAAGGAATAGTTCTGGGGGCAAGGGGAGGGACTTATGGTGGAAAAGGGCGGGGGATGGGGGCAGGACTTCCAGCCCTAAGATAGCAACTAGGGGGCAGAGCACCTGTCAAGGGGTGGGACTACCCATGCAGCCACCCACATGGCCCTCAACAGTTTGCCAAAACTCGGTAAGCGGCCCTTCACCTGAAATAATTGCCTGCCCCTGCTCTGGATGCTAGCCCAGGGTCTGGCTGGGAACACTGGGACAGGAGATGACTGTCTCCTGGCTCCAGGGGGGTTGCCTGCTGCTGTGGCAAGGACAATGTCCCCTTTCCCTGGCAGTAAGGAGCTCCTGGCTCTAGCTCCTCAATTAGAGGCAGGGGATTTGGAAAGAACTTCAAGGGAGAGGCAGGTCCAAATCCTCTGCCCTAATCCACTGATGGGGCAGCAAGCTAGATGCCCCACCAGCAGATTGGGGTTGGGGGCTGGGACTAACCCCATCCCTGCAGCTCTTTCCAAGCCATGTACCTCAATCACTTGATTGGGGCACAGGGCTGGGCCCTGCCTCTGACCAGAACAGTTCCCAGCCCCTGCCCCGCATGCTGGAGAGGGGCGGAGGAGCTTGCTCTCCCCCCAGCTCCATGAATGTGGGGGGGTGGGGTTGGCTGGGGAGCTCGTTTTTCTCTCCTCTTCCCCTAGCTCCATGCTTGTGGAGTTGAGTGGGGAACAGGCTCGCCAATTTTGATGGCAGAGCTGGGGCTGGGAGATAAGGATCTCCCAACCCCTGCTCCCTGATCGTGATCTCAGAGCAGGGGGCCTGGAGCTCCCTGCTGCTGGGGCAGGGGAACATAGTTCTTGCCTGAGTTCCTGTGATAAGAGTCTGCCCCAGCAGCAGACTTTTGCTCCCCATCAGGCATCTAGACAACTGCTACAGTGCTGTTACTAATCTCCAGTAAGTTTGCTGCTTGCATTTACTTGGAATTAGGGAGTTTTGCTGCGTAGTATACATATGCATATGTAGACGAACATGCTTACTTTGAGGTAAGCAATGCTAATGCAAAGTTAAGCATCTTGTGTGGACGTGCCCAGTCATATATAGATAAAACAGCTTCTGTATGAATAGTTCTGCAGTTTTAGTATCTTAAAGTACCAGCCACTGACTGATATGCTTCTAACCCTGTTCTTACAATGTAAAATGTAGGCCTATAAGCTTTGGGTATGGTTAATATTTCTGTTACAAAAAATTGTTTTTGTTGGAAGACTTTGGATGGCTAGAAAACTGGTAGATGCTATAACAAGTGGGTCATCCTGGGGCCGGTCCAAACATTGGCCCACCCACTTGTCTAGGGTAGTCCCCCCACCTGCCTTGCCTTTGATATAACTTAAAGTGTTCCCAGGCAGGAGGCTGCCCATTTAATTGCCCTGATGCCAAGAATGAATACACAGCTCCAAACCTCCCCTTATACCATGCCCTATGCCTTGCAGATGGCATCTGCATCCACTAATGCTCCCCTGGTCCCTTAGCTGGGTCGCACTTGGCCTCACCTGGCCTAAACTTGGCCTTGGTGTCCTTAGACGTACCTCGGCCTCATGTCCCCCTTGCTGGAGCTTCTCCCCATGCCCCCACACTGAGAATTCAACACCCAGCTCCCTCACTGGGCTTCTACCCTGCCCTTCACTGGGCTGCTGGGCCTAATGCATCTTGAGCCTCAGGCCTCACTCAGTGGGTATTGGACCTGTGCTTTTCTGTCTGGGTGTGCTCCCCTAGCCTTTCTCTTCCACAGGGTCACCCGCAAGGCAGCAGGGGCTGAGGCTTTCCAGTGCCCCATACTCACCTCTCACTGGGAAGGCACAAGTGTGACATTTCCTAGGGACTGTCCTGCCACAAGCAGCCCCACCACACCAACCAACCCTAGCAGGGTGTAGTTTTAGGTCATTTCCCAGGACCAAGAACCTCCTCCATCCCCACAGTTCTTACCCTTGACCTCCACAGAATCTGGGAGCAGCAAATCTCCAGCTGGGTGATGTTGTTCCTTCTGCCCCCTGCAGCAACTGTCCGCTCTGCTCTTGGGACCTAGCCTTCTACCCAAGCTCGCAACCTCTTCACCAATCAGGTGGCTTCCTGCCTAACATGTGACCACCTGACTGGGTCTGCGTCCACCAGCAGGCTGCTTGTCACCTGCTCAGCCCCCTTAAAGTGGCAGGCAAAACCTGTGTTCTGCTGCAGAAGCACACTACACAAAAATGGAATTTTGAGTAACTGAGAGGGAGATTAATCAGATGAGTTAAAACTCTTTGGCCATGTCTAGACATGCAGAGGTGAGCATTTGTAGCAGCACAAATTGCCAGAGTGCACATTCCTGCATGTGCCTTTGTTATGGGACAAATTGCTCTTGCAGCCAGGGAGAGTCCTACCTGCTGGCCTGGAGCAGCAGAGGCACAGGTCTGGCAGCACAGAGGCCTGGCCAGATGGCCTGACCTCTGCATGTGCTGTGGCACTTCTTCTGCCTGTTTTTATTTATTTATTGCTACTGGGAAATCCCTGTAACATGTTTTAAAGCTTGCTGCATACAGTTTGCACTGCTACAAAAAGGATGGTGGCACCACAAACCGCATGTGCCTGCACATTTTGCTGCAACCATTAGGTGTTGTTAGCTTTTACCTATTTAATTCAAACACATTGTGAAAGATGTAATCACTGAGGCTGAAGTTTTTTTTTAGGGTAGAGAAGACTTTTTCACTCTAACAACTTTGCAACAACAAAATTCAAAGGCATGGCTACTTCTCAGCTGTATTTAAGCCTTCAGTCCTCTGGAAGCTGACAGTCTTTTGGTGCTGGGTTTGTATGGGGTCTAGCAAAATGAGGACCTAGTTTCGCAGAGATGATGTTTCTAAAACTCTTGGCTTACACTACACTTGAGACATGATTAACCAATTAATCATGCCTTGAGTAGTAACCCAGCCATACACTAATACAATTAATGGCACCACAAAACAAGGAATAAGCTGCAAAGTTATGACACAAAATATGGTTTGTGTAAACATTGTGGCTGGTTCTCATCAGACCTTAAATTGCATGTATGACCTGGCATGAGCTGACGGGCTCCCATCCCTGGGAGTGCATGAAGTTCCTTAATTCCCAAGCGCTCCTGAAATTGGGAATGATGATCAGCTGACTGCCACTCCCAGTCTCAGAGGTGCATCAGAGCCCTTGACTCTGATGCACGCCTGTAAAGGTGAGAAGCCCCAATCAGCTACCACTCTCAGCCTCCAATGGCATATCAGATCCAAGGGTTCTGCCAAGGGCTCCGCCGTGCCCTAGGGACTGAGAGCTCTGATCAGTTGCCATTCCCAAGAGCAGCTGATCAGGGCTCCTACCCATGGGGGCACATAGAGATAAGGGTTCTGATGTGCCACCAAGGTTGGGAGCCCCGATCAGCTAACAAGCTTGCTACTCGCTGTTATAAGGGATGTCCACGATCATGGTCCTGGGCTCACTCTGCACCAACAATGTGCTGCGAACGGGATCTGATGCCTGATCCCACAATTGCCCCTCCTACCATGCATGTGTACCACAGTATGATGCCTTTAACTGAATGTCTGCCAAGGGCCTAAAGTATAAAAACCACTTACGAAAACCCTTGTTCAAGCAGAAAAGGTGATGGGATCAGAACTTTTTTTTACACAACATAAAAAGCCCGAAACAAGGCAAACAAATATTTCCCCCTTGTATGCCCATTTTTAATAATGCAGAGTGAATCCCTTTAACACAAACAAATAAATCTATAACTTCAAGAATAAAGTGTTTGTGTCAATGATTTATATTAAGGAAATCTTGGTATCACAGTGGCACATCTGAATGTAAGAAAGACAACTGAGTGGCTGGAGCAGCAGAATGGGATTGGACTGAAAGGTAAAAGTGCATAAATGATTACTATATTTAAATTTAAGCCAGAAGTTGCTTCCTGTTAGAAAAATTTCTACAGAAAATTAAGAAAATAAATACTATATGCAAAAGTTTCAGGCTATGCTTGTGTTGTGTAGACATTGATTTAATAATTTCGAGATACTTCTTAAATCTATCTTTTTATATTTATTACAATAAGTATTAAAGAGGCGACAAGAATTAATACCATTCTCATGTTTTTGTTATATAAGCTTTGCATTGGAAGCCTCCTAAAAACATGCAGAAAGAAGGGACTATAATGTTCTTCATATAAGTGAATCTTTTATTGTGTACCACCACCCATTCTTTCAAGGTGTGCTGGTTTGAATTATTGCCTACAATGAATCACATATGATATAGATAAATGAGAAAGAATGTGACTGTGTATATTATTCCAGAAAAACCCCCCCACTGAGTTTCGCTAGGGAAACCAAGAGAGATGCTGGGATGAAAATTCATCTAAATGGTAATAAATGGTAATAACCTTATTCAAAAAAGGGGAGGGAAGAACTACTATTGTCCTGAGAAAACATTAAACTACCCTTAGATGTTTAACTGTGTGCCAGTGAAACAGTATTTATGTAACTCTGATCCTTACTGTTCAACAAGAGGGAGAAAGTGCCCATGATCTGCTGAACTGAAAGAGGAAAAACTCCTTCCCCTTAGCCACACTTACGCACACATTTTCTACCTCTCCTTTTGTGTTCAGGGCCCTTCTTTTCCCTACCTAACTGGTCCTGGAAACCACACCATGTTGACTCACAAAACAGATCTGAAATCAAGCCACAAGTCCGTGCTTACTTTCTGGCTGTTCTTGGCTTGCTCTGGTCAGACCTGATAAAGAATGTCTTACATTGGAAAACTTGTCTAGCTGTCCCATCTGTGCAGCTGGTCCAGTAAAAGATTTCACCCTAAGAAATCCTTGCCTCTCACACAATTCCTGGTCCATCATGGCTACAACATGACTATTATACTACTTTCTAGCTGTGCATTTGTGATTTGTCAGTTTACTGGAGTTCAGGGAAGAACCATCTGACAAAACAGCCAGGCACCTGTGGCCACTGCAATGCACAAGGGGCAGCTGTGACTTCCAGCTGTTGCTGTGCCTCCAGCATCTCTTCTGGGAAACTGCATCCTTACTTCAAGGTAGTAAGTGTATGTGGTCGGCCCTAAACTACCTACTCTTTAGGTGAACCCAGACCCACAGATTTTAGGAGCCACAGAGAGAGGTGCTCTTGTGGGCAGTGGTGGTCAGGGAAGGGGTAGGAGGCACACAGTAAAGTGCAAGAATCTACAACACTTTGGACTGACAAGTCAGGATTTCACTCCACTGGTTGGGCAGCCTGGCGCCATCCTTGGGGAAGTTGGTAGACGGAAGCGTGGAATCCTCATAAGGATTCCTCTGAGGAAGGAGCCAAGGCTGGACAGAAACCTCACGGAGGTCTCCCAAGTTCCTTCCATCCTGATGAAGTTTTCCAAAACAATAGAAAATCTTGTGTTCTCAAGGTTGGGGCTCACACCACGGAAGTCGTGTGTCCTGATTTCATTTTCTTCAATTGTTAAAATTGCTTCTGGAAGGTTTCTTGCTCCCTGCCTGGCATTTATCTGGTGGTTGGGACTGAGCCAGCATGTTCACAGACAGGTGTGCAAGGGGATCTTACAGAACAGCAAATGTACCCCACTTGACTCTGGGTGTGAGGTTCAGGCCATTGTGCTTAACCTCACGTAAGTCTCATGGGGTGGTCACTGTGGTGGCCAACCCACCAGGGACTCACCCAGACCCCCAAGTACATATTACACTTCTTTTTCCTGGAGACCGAGATGGAAGGGTAAGATGCATCTGCTCAAGAGCTCCTTCCTCTGAAGTATCGTCGGGCTTGGGCAAAATATTTTAGGCCTCCCTCAGGAACTGGAGCTAGGAGGAAAGGCTGGTGGCACCTTTTGGCAATTCCTTGGGACCCGCCTCCCCAGGGGAGAAAGGTCAGAGAAGCCAGGCGGCCCTCCGGGTACACTACGCCTCACAGCACCAGGGGGTCGCTTGGAAAGGACCCACGAGCGGCTCCCAGGCACCACAGGACGGAGGAGCTGCAGGGTCTGAGCGCGGCGCTGGCGGGCCCGCGGCAGGCCGCGCGGGCGCGGAGGTGACGGGGCCCGGGGCGGTGCCGGCTGGGCCTTCCCAGCGCCGGAGCGAGGCGGCGCCGGCTTCCCGCGGCGGTAAGGGGGAGTGGGCTAGAGAGGTCCCTTTTCAGCCCAGACGCCGCAGCTGCAGGCCCCAGAGAGGCCCTGCCAGCGCCGCGGTAGGGCCTGCGACCCGGGCCCCGCCCCACCTGAGCCCTGCGGCAGCGCGGGCCGGGCTGGCTGCGCGGCGCTGCGAGCGGGGTCACAGCGCAGCGCGGGGCCGCCCGGCTGCTCGCGGCTCGTCGCGCCGTGTCCCGCGCGGGGGGTGGGGGGACGAGGCCTTGCCCCTTCTGGAAGGCGCTTGGGGCCTTCGCAGGACGAGAGGACGTTCGTGTCATTTTTGGAAAAAGGAACCGAGCTACCTGTGTCTTGTTATGAGCACGAACTTAGGGCCTTGTTTTGCCAGACCCCGAACGAGCACAGCACCAAAAGATTGTCTGTGTTTGCAAAGGGCTGAAGGTCTGAAACGATTAACAGCCCTGCCTTTTAGTGAAAGAACAGTGTTGTTCTTGCCAGGGCTTCGAGTAGGGAGGCAGTAGTGAACCCCGAACAAATACAGATACTTTTGTTTCGGGAAATAAGGGTCATTTGAAGTGTGCAGGTAAATAACCGTGTGATCTGCCCCTCCTTTACACGATGGTAGAATTAGATGCCCGGTTCTGAATATCTGCCTTGGTTAAAACAAGCAGCTGTAAATGCCGAGGTTGGGGTTTTCCAGAGAGCTGTGGGAGATCAGGGTTCAGTGGTTGGTTGGGTCCTAAACCACTGAACTCCAGGTTTAAACTTCTTATTGTCTGGTCAGCCATTTGCAAGGAAATTGGTTAACCTGAGTAGGTAAAATATTTTATGTACTGTAGATGTGCCACAAAAAGGAGTTTTAATACTCTCCAGGTCTCTGATCATGTCTAGGTATCATTCACTGGCAGAAATTCTAATCAGATAGGTTTATTACCATGAAGAAACAACAGAGTTTAAGCCTGAGTTTATAACTCATTTCCTTAAACAGCACACTTGTACAAAACACTCAGTCTTAGCTGGGAAACTGTTTGTAAATCAATGCCTTTTTATGTCTCTTCATTCAGTTTTGATTACCTAAGTCTTTATGGCAAGTATCTCATTAGTTATGAAGTTTGCTACTTTCGGCATCAACTCAACATATTTGAATTTTGTTTAAAATAGCAACATTATATATATATATTCAATGTGAGCATGGACTTCTGAATCATCTGTTTGCCTGAGGCAGCAACAAATACATGAAGCTTGACGGGGAGATGAAAATGCATATGAAGCATGCAGTTGATTTTTCCATTTTTGTCCACGGTAGAAGAGTTTCTCCTGTAGTCATTGCAAGTGGCTAGCCTGTATCTTTTGAAATGCTAAAATGGTAAGTTTGCTTATGTGAATTTTTTTTTCATTCTATCTTGCTTCTTTATTTTAGTGGAAGATACATGATTAGGAAGCCACTGAGAAATGTGTTCATCATCCTTGTATACATTGACAAGAAGTAGTTTCTCCTAACAGGACAGGTAATTGTACTTTAGGATTACTTGGGGCTTTTTAAAGCTAATTCATTAGGTAAACTGATCTCTCATGCAGGGGTCAGTAGCCTTTTACTAACAGCAGGCTGCTGCTTCCAGCCCTGCTGCCACTGTGGGTTGCCACCCCATGGGTTGCTGTTTTACCCCTTTAATGTAGTCTCAGCCAAAAAACTGCTGAAAAAAGGGTGTCAAGCACTACTTTAGAGTGGCTAATTTGGCAGTGACTATGTAAGCAAAGGGTGTAGTATGCAGGAAGCATCAGGCACTTGACCTGCCCTTAGTAAAAAATGGACAGGTGCACTTAATAAAATGTGAACCGAACCAGAACTTCATGGGGCAGATTCCATCTGCAGGTTGCCAACTCCTGATGTAGTGCATTGCCGTCGTGTTTGCAGCACATGTAGGATCTTGAAAGTCAGACATTGGAGAAAATGTCTGACTTCGTTTTTTCAGATACTTAATATTATCAGTAATTTGTATAAGTTGTAAAGTATGTTTCCCTTTCTGCAATTTCTGATACCAGAGCTAGTTAACTTATGTTCTTCGTAAGTAAGAAATGTAGAGAATAATTGAAGTATGAAAGAAATAATTAGCAATTAAAATATCTTGCTAATCAAAAACCCATAAATGTAAAAATGCGAGCAAACGCTTACCACTTTCTGAAATTAGGAAGTGAATGAAGAGAGCCTCATTCTACTTCAAAAGTTTTGGAATATAGAGTCACACACTAAAATGTGTTGGAAATCCGTCGCATGGCTGTGAGATTTATATGTTTACTAGGAGCTTATACAACACTTATATATAATGCAGTAATTCTTAACCAGCGTGCCACAGCACCCTGTGGTGCCTTGAGATACTTTTAAGGGTGCCGGGAGTGTCACACAATGTAATTAGTTCTTCTAGGTACACAACATGGTTCACAAGCTAAACCCAGAGATTTCAAATAGGAATCCATAGTTAAAAATGTTCTGCCCTGTTGTGGTCTTTCCAAGTTCTTTGCAACATAAAATTTGCTCTATTATTTTTCTGTAGTGAAAAATCAAGTGAAAATTAAGAGCTGGCATTTTCTGAGGGGTGCCTTGACACTAAAAAAATTGAGAACAAGTAATATAGTGTTTTGGGGGGATATATTGGGTTAAGTATTTTGCAGTAGAAATTCCTGGTGATTGCATTAGTTTCCCTCTAATTGTAGCTAGGGTCCCATGCACAATTGCTATTAGGAGTACTTAAAAATAAATAAACAAACCCCACTTATTATTTGTATTCAGTTTGTGATTTTCTGATTAGCTTTGTTCTCAGCTCTACTTCATTTGATTTTGCTACATTTACTGATTCTGCTCAATTTTATTTTTACTAATTATAAATTAAGTTAACAGTTTAATTTACGTTTTGACCATTTTAAAGGAGTGGTAGAGTATACTGAGTTGTAAGTGACAGTGTCTACTTAGACTATATCAGCAGATTGCATACCAAGAAATACTGATACTGCAGGTTTTTGTTACAAAGGGCACAGAATATTGCACAAAATATTGCATGCAACGAACAAATTTGTGTTTAGTACCCAAGACGGATCATCTTATTCATTATCTTCTATAGGGAAAGTTTTAGGCCTGCAGGATAAGGATCTTAGCGGAAGGATTAAAAAAAATCAACTGGGCATACCAGGAGTTGCTGCCTAGAGCTGCACTGGGTTGCATGCGAGACACCTCTGCTTGTTCTACAGTCCCCTTGACTTTGAGGCTCTATTAGCAATTCAGGAGCCTACATTCCTGCCAGTAAACATCAATTATGGTAAGGCCTTCATGGCCATCCTTGTTGACACATAGTTCAGACCTTAGAAATTACAGTTTGAAGGCAAACATGTGATGTGTTCTATTTCAATATTTTTTTACTGTAGAATCAACGGGGGAATATGGTGGAGGGGTAAGAGTTGCCCCGATAATGTAAGAAATATCAATACATTGGGACAAACAGTAGAGAATTCTAATAGAGAGCCCAAACAGCTAAGCACATGCAAGCTTAAGCTTATGCATGTAAACATTGAATTAAGTAGGGTCGTTCATGAAATAACCAGCCCACATGTACAGGATCAGGGCCCAAATCAGGAATCTAAATAATTACATCTACAATACTTTCCTTTGGAGCATCTGTGCAGACCCATTAATGGAATGCAGAGGTCCACACTAGCAAATCCCAGAGTAAAAATGGGATCTTAATATTGCATGCTCACAACCCTGAAAAATTGTGCATCAGCATCTTTCAATTCAGGGGGACTACTATTAAGTAAAACTACTCATGTAAATGTTTGTAACATCACTATATCAGTCCCTTGAAGGATTTGATTATTCAGTTTAGATATATTCTTTAATGAGATAATATTTGTGAAATAAAGTAGTTTTTAGAATGATTACAGGTAGAGGTGCACCTCTATACACAGATATATTGGTCACATATTGATTGGCACCAAAATAAGGAAAATTTACATTCTTGGCAATCGGCTTTTTTTGAGTGATGTGGCGAATTAATGTCACCAATAAATGCCACAGTGCAACACTCAGGCAGCCAGGAGCACAGCCCAGCAGTGTGGAGAACAGCCAGGTCCAGCTGGTAAGTCTGTTGGGAGGGAAGGGGCAAGGGGGAGGGAAGAGGTTTGGGGGGCAGATTGAGGCCCTGTGGTGAGGGCAGGACTGGGGCATGGGCAGGTGCTACACAGTTGGGGTGGAGCAGGGGACAGCTGCGAGTGGCTCATCCAAGGGGCACATGGTAGGGGTGGCAGCTTCTATCCCTGCATGCACTCTGGGAGGACATTGGGGGTGTGTGCCCCTGGATCTGTGCATGGGGTGAGGCAGCTGCTGCTGTGGGCTGGGGCTGGGCTGCATTTGGGGCAGGTGGCAGCAGCCATGGGAGCAGGGGACATGCCAAATTTTGGGGTGGCGGCTCTAGCCCTCCCCTCATAGCCACTTCCCAGCACCATCACCCCATCCCGAGTGCAGCCCCAGCCCAGCCCCCACTGGGAATAGCTTGGCGCCACCCCAGCCCTGCCCCACACGCAGATCTGGGGGCACACACACCCCCATGCCCTCCTAGGGTACACACAGTCCACCTCTCCCCCCTGTGACCCTCAGAGGAGCCACTTGTAGCTCTATGCCTTGCCCTGACTGTGCAACACCTGCCCCTGCCCCGCTTCCTTTCACCACGGGGACCTCGATCTGCCCCATGCCCCTTCCCTCCCTCTTTGCACCTTCCCCCACAACAGACTTACCAGCCGGATGCCACTCTCCATGCTACCTGGCAAATAATTTCATTACAACTGGATTGAAATAATATAAAGAGGTCTCTTTGATTCATATGGGAAGGGAAATTTACTTTGATGTAACTTGTAACAGAATAACCTGAAGAGCTAAACATAACAGTGTGATTTGAAGGGATGCCAGCTTCAGGAAAGGAGCAGACAGTTCCAAAGTGGCTAACTCCCTCTGTTAGCACCTCAGGCACTTGGAATTCATGGTAGAGAGACATATTGCAGCTTACCATCAAGGCATCAAGCCCATGGATATACTGTTGCCAGCTGCCATTTGCTGAGAAAATTGCTTCCTAGGCCAAATAGTAATTCTCAGCTTTAATAAAGACAGGCCCCAAATTAAGCTGAACTTCATCTAATGTGCTCAGCAAGAGAAGTATTTACTTAACAAATTAATGTTAAAGATGTCAAAATTCATATCCTTACATCTGTAATTTTTTGTATATGTAGGTCAGGGTCAGTTGCAGCAAGTGAATGTCAAAAAGCCCAAATGATCCCTCATGTTCTTAGATAGTTGCTGCTTTGTAGAAGTCTAGAATTTGTCAGAATAACAAGCTCAGAGGTTTTGTAGGTGATTGGGGTGGGAGGTGGAGGAAGAAAAAAACCCACCTGTGAATGGATTGTTATGTGCTCTGAGTATAAGCTCTGGAGGTAGAGACTGGCTTGTATTTTGATATGCTAGAATTGATAACTATGGTGTTCTTTCATGTAGTCTTTTTAAGAGTTACAGTGTATAGCAAATGACATGATCAAATGAAAGCAAAAGCTGACGAGTATTTAAATCACTGAAATTTCAGAACAGTATGGTCATTTACATGACACTAGTGGCCATCTGTATGGGTACTTCTCACTCATGTTAGGCTGCATTTAAAATGTTTGTACCTGCTTTGTAAAATTCTAATGCCTGAAGTGGGTAGTTGGATTTTTTTTTTTAATGGGCAAATAAAATATGATTCTGTACCATTAAAATGATTTCTGTATTTACATTTTTCCAATTGCTGTGGTGGTCATTTGTCAAACACAAGTGAATTTCCAGGGTCCTTAGGCAGAAAGGATTTGAATATAACTGCACACTGACAGATCAGCTTAACTCTTTTGTTATAGATCAATAGTCTCTAACCTTTTTAAGCACAAGATCACTTTTTGAATTAAAGTGCAGCCCCAGGATCTAACCTCCAGACTAGGCTGATACCACCATAGGTGGAGGGAGAAAAAATTATTTGGGGGGAGCAGAGTGCGCGTATGCGCGTGCACACCCCACTATGCCTTGCCCTGCCCAGCAGGTAAGTCTGTGGGGGAGAGGGTGGAGGGAGGGGTTAGGGCTGTGGCGGGGGGGGGGGTAGATCAAGGGCTCCCATGGTGAGGCAGGAAGGGAGGGGGGCAGAGTCAGGGTCAGGTGCTGCAGTGAATGGGACCCAGACTGGGTCATGTGGTGGGACAGTCGGAGTCTGGGTGGCTCGTCCAGGGGTGCCGTGGGGCTCCTGCCACTATGCATGCTCTGGGGGAGGCCAAGAGTACACATGCCCCCCTCTCCCCTGATATATGCACAGGATGGAGGTGGCTGCTGCTGTGCATTATGCTTTCAGCCCCGCTGCTCCAGGAGTTGTGCAATGCCACGTGTGTCCCGCCACTAGGTGGGAGGGGGTGCAGCGCGGCACAGCTCAGTGGTGGCAGGCACATGGCGTCTTGCCACTCCTGCGCCAGCTGCAGCAGGGCAAAGAACCCAGCGCAGAGTGGCAGCTGCCTCCACCCTGTACATAGATCTGCCAAGGTACGCGCAGCAATGGGAGCCCCCCTATACCACTGGACAAGCCGCCTGGGCTCCTATTGTCCCACCACCCAGCCTGGCCAGGGCCACATTCACCCCAGCCCCTGCTTGTGCCACACTCCCTCCCTTACTGCGGGGCGGGGCCTCAGTCTGCCCCCCAGAGCCCCTTCCCCTTCACAGAATAGATTGGTACTTGCCTGCCGTGCTGGGCAGCCAGTGATCCACATGCCGGGCTGCGTGCATGTCTCTTTCCACCCGTGCTGCAGCTGCTTGAAGCCTGTGGCTGGGCTGCCTTGTGGCCCAACCCACTGCCCTGTGTTTGTGGGGACTGAGCCCATTAGCTCTGGCCTTCTGCAGCCTATGGTCACCGCTGCAAGAAGTCGGAGCACAGCCATGATCCGCTACCTGTGCACCCCTGTCTGGATTGTGGCTCTGCCCTGGCTCTGGAGCAAGCTGCCCCCGTCCCAAGTTCCCAACAGCTCTGCCACGTGCGCTGCCAGCGCAGCTCAGGCTGGTCTCCATGGCAGCCCCAGCCTGAGCTTTCCCATGCAGGTATGGCTGGGGTCTCCATGGAGACTAGCCCGAGCCATGAGGGCAGGGGCTGCTGGGAAATGGAGTTTGGCTGCTGGCCGGATCAGCCATTTTGCCCACCCCTGTTTTATGCCTAACTTTAGCTTGGAAAAAAAACGAGAGTGAGATCGACTGTCAGGGGCTCCACGATTGACCAGTCGATCGTAATCTACCGGTTGGTGACTATGGTAGACTGTTGTAGATGGTCCCAGTGCTAATATTGTTAGAATGGATTGATTGTTGACTATATTTTTGAGAGGGTTTGGTGTACTGGGGTCTCTGCCTAAGTTTTCTGCCAGGCTGTGAGGGTCAATAAGATGTTAATTGCTTATTTCGTGATTTATAACATATGCTGTTTTATCTTTAGGTCCTATTGTATGCTAATGCAAACTGGTACAACTGAAATGGCTTCTGTGTAACTAAACCAGTAGTTCCCAACATTGTTAGACTTGAGACAGCTGGTATTTTCTGAGGATCTTAGTTTTCACTGTTTAACTACAGAAAAATAAAGCAGTTCTTCTGTTGCAACAAATTCAGAAAGAACACAACAGGTTAGTGTGTTATCGACACTATACATTCTGATTTGAAATCTCTGGGTTTATCTTCTGCATCACATTTGCACACTTGAAAGCAATAATACTGTGCAGCACTCTGTAGCACCCTGGTTGAGAATCACTGAACTAGACTCATGAAAGTGTATGGGTTAGTTATAAATCTAATTTCAGGTTAGTTACTCCAAATTTACTCCCAACCCCTCTCTTCCCAGTTACAAAGATCACACTTGTCCTGTGTTTCTAAAATTAACTTTCTGGGCTTGTCCCCTACATTAAAATATTAATGTAAATGGCCTATCTGGCCCTCAGTGTACAAGTGTCACTGTCTTATCCGTTAGTTTACTAATTTTGTAGTATGTATGGAACTTCATAAATAAAACTGCACTGCTCAGCACTATGTGGTGTGTTCTAGTAATTAATCAGAAATGGCTCCAATTACTAGCTGTTTCAGCAGAACATACTGTGGTCATCTGTAACATCATCTATTATTGATGTATTGTAGCAATATAAGCAATAAAAAAAGAACTTGCAGGGATTCCCTAATGAAAATAATGATTTTGTTTTCTTCCTAAATATTTTCTATTATGGATCAAAAGTAACTTCCATATTTTTAAAAGTGTTTACTATCTGGTTTGTGAACCACGTGCTGTATTGTACTGTTCAGAGTAGCCCTCTTCGTCTGTTTCTGTAGTTCTGGTTCAGACCCGATGCTTTGAACTAATTCATTCCCCCTATACTTAAAAGAGAGTGTGCAAAAACCATGTCTTAGGTTTGGCTGATTAGAAGTACTGCAGAAGGCAGTATCTCTGCACCTATAAGTAGAGGGAACCAAATTAGCTGGGAAATTAATTTGTAACATGCAAAACTTTGTTTTAAAGTTGAACTTACTTGAAGAAAATAACACTAGTCCCAACTTTCTCTTTTTAATAAATGAACATATAACAGTTAAAAATGTAGTTTGTTGATACCAAATGCCTCTGATGTGCCTTGTACCAAGACCTCTGTCTTGCACCAATGCTTTTTTTCCCCTGCTTTGTTCTTGGCATAATTCAGCTTGCCTACTTTGAGTAACTATTTTGATGAGCATGCAAAATATTACTGTTATTACTATCCTGCTATGAGTGGGCAAACAGGTCTTGTGTTTGGGCTGGTGAATTTTCTGTGATTATTTTGCAAGGCTGCTGAAAGTGCAATATAGTCCAAAGGATTTATTGGTTGAGGTTAACTCTAAGCATATCTGATCATCTTGAAATGATTATTTTAATATCAGAATTAGAAAATCCTGAAAAAGCCATTTAGTTTTAGGTTTAAATAAAAACCTTTTCACTGTAATGGTACAATAGAATCTGGATCATTCATATCTGGTCAATTTGCAAACTGCTTAATTCACAGTGGGTTGCTGAATCAAGTATGTGTCAGTGTGTAGCTGATCAGAAAAGTGGTGCCCTGTGAAATAAAAGCTGAAGCAATGAGCTGGAGCAACTCAGTGTTCCTGCATAGCCATTTGCTACAGGTCTGCACACCCCCACTTACTTCACAAGCCCTTATCTTGTGGGGGAGGGCAGTTAGGAACCTAATCCTGCAAAGTATATGGGTTCTACAGTACTAGAGTCTGCATAGCATATTAATTTTAACAGTATTGTTGCTCTCAACCTTGTATCCCCTGTTTTGTGAGGGTACTTAAATACAAATGTGTTTTCTTATTATATGGAACCGCCATGAGCAAATTATCAAAGCTATGTTTTGATCTGGGAGTATAAAATCTTTTTAAAATCACTAACCTCATCTTTTGTTGCTTTAATAATCCTTATTTCACAAGTACAATAGAAGTATTATTTTTTATGCTGAAATTCCTAAGGCTAGAACCTTTATTTTAAATGGGGGTTTCTTTTAATAGGATTTCAAGCTCCTAGACTTCAGTTTGGTGCTGTAAGGCAGATGTGTCTCCTATGTAAGGTACCTGTGCAGTAAATAGAAGAGTGTGCTTGTTGTCTGCCATCTTGTACTCTTTAAGCAATGTAGCAGGAAATCACTTTAAGCATCTGAAGAGAGTTTTGAAACACAGTAGTTATGTGGAAAAAGAACTGTCCGGAAATGTAATGATTCCCTGCCATTTTTGTCAGGCTGCAGAGCAGACTTGAAAATGGTTTGCCATGTGGTAAGTGCTCAATCAATATAAAATGCTACCATGCCACTTAATACTTTTGTTTCTTATTGAAGAAAATAGTTCATCTGACCCCAACAATAAAATACACAGCTGCAGGTTTCTGGTTGATGTTACCTCTCTCACCTTTCAGGACCAAAGCTTTAAAAAAAAATAAGTGCATTTTTCCATTGACAGGCCATAATAAGAAAATGGACATATCATAAAATACAGCAGCTAGATTTTTTTTAATGAAAAGTTTGAGAAGTTCTCTTCCAAACTGTGTTTGAGTAAGCTTGTAGCAGTACATCATAGTTCCTTTGCCATACCTCTTTGTGCTGTGAACCTGTTAGCTGTACTGGGTGCATCTTTGGATAGGGAAACCAAGTACCACACAAACTTGTTGAGGGGTGTTCACTAGGTGGCATTCTTTATTCTGAGTTAGTACTTTTCCACAGGTCCAGTGCATAGATATGGAGTGGTGCTATTGAATGAGATATATAAATTGAGGGTCCTAACCCCTTCACACTCTAAGATCATGTGGCACTTCAATGAGCAGTTTGGTTGGTACTTGAATTGGAATGTATAATGTAATTACATTCTGCTTATTTATATTTTCCTGGCTCTCTTCCTTCATTTCCTGTGTTAATGATATACAGTAATACTGTATACTATTGCAAAAGTGGTAACATTAAAGTGTGGAGTAAAAACAATTTCTGCATACCTTCAGTGTCCCACAAAGGGGTACTGGGATAATCACTTAAAGAAATGTTAAGCAGTAGAAGTTCTGAGATATAAAGAAACATTTACTTACTTACACTTGATATTATATCCTTTATATATGATATAACGTGAGTATGTGTAAATGCTTCCATATATATGCATTACACACACGCACACACACACACGTGCGCGTATATATGGAAGCATTTACGGGGGTAGGCAACTCCCAGCACATGTACTAGAGTATGGTATGCAAAGGCATTTTGCTTGGCACGTGTGCCTCGGCGTGGATGGCAAGGAAGGACTCAGGCTGCACTGGCACAAGAAGGGTCAGACCCCTCATGGCTCCCCCCCATTTTTTTTTTTTAAAGAACCCCCCCCCTTCTGACTATACTCAGTTTTAGCCACAGAACTATGCATCCCACATTTTTGTATTGCCTGTTTCCTATAGAATGCTCTCCATTCTTATTAGTGCGCCAAGTGTATGTGCCTAGTTCAATATCTCCTTTTTAAAGTGAACCAGTAGTTAAAAACACTGAATTATTAGAGTGCAACTTCTTCTGAGACATAAATATGTAGGAGAGGGGGATGCAAATTGTACCTTTTACTCAAAACCATTAATGGCACACCCATTAAAACAGGGGCAGTTGCTAGGAAACAAATTCAGCATGGCTGATTTCACTTACTAACAATGTATAGATGTGGCACCTGGTGCTATTTGCAAGTTTATATACAGTGACACTAACAGGTGCAAATTGGTGTTTATTGGTCTGCATTTAAATAGGTGCAGGTATTTTTCTAACTTAATGCTACTTTGCTGCTTGTAAAGCATTAAACAAGTGAAAAAACTAATGCAGTATTCAGAAGGGTTTTAATGGTTTATAGAGTGTTTATTTTTATGTAACTCATGATATGAAAGTGGCAGCCTTTTGGCACAATGTGCTCCTACAGCAGAAGTATCTGATACCCAGTGTGATCACTTTAATTGGCAAGTTTATTTCTAGACAGTGTGACTTGGTAAGAGAATTCTACTCCACATGCCTGCAAGTAAGATGCCTATAACTTCATATTTATTGAATGCTTGGAGAAGTTTGCAGGCAGAACAACAATAGAACTCAGTAATATTTAAAAGAAGATATAGCTATGCTGGGATTACATTATGTTGATCACTTAAGAGAAATGTATAGTGTTTAAACTTCTTGGTGAAAGGAACTGGGAAGGGGGTTTTGGTGGAGGGTGGGGTTTATTTTTGCATTTGTTCTAGAGTCAGTACTCCCTGTCGTTGTCCCCCCCCCCCCCCCCGAGACAGGTCTTTAGCTAGTGGCTTTACAGCTTGAACAGCTTTTGTAGAGTTCTACGTCCATTAGGCCTAATGTCTATGTCCATTCAGGCCTAAATCTTTCTAAGTTCCTGCTAAAATGAACAGGTTTATTTATGAATGTTTTAGCTCCATCAGTTCAGCTGAAATAGTCCCCCTTGAAGAAAAGGTAGGTTGGCCAGAATCACCCTGAGTCTGAGAGATCAAAGCCCTCCTTTTATAAGAATTTTTAACATCATTTTTTTTTGGACTTGATTTTTTGGGCACTTATTTAGATCCTAAATTGTCTTATCCTGTTCTCTTGGCGTGATTTCAAATCTTTAATGGGCTATTAGATAAAAGCACCAAAAAGTCCTGCTGAAGCATGTGAGCTATATAGATGCTGAGCGAGCTGGGTCAAACTCACATGGGTGTGCGCTGCGCTTGGCGTGGGGGCACACTGAGCTGAAAGTGAAGTGCTGGGGTTTTTTTTCCCCCACATCTGTAAGCAGTTTTTGTTAATATATCACCTTGGAAGGCTATGTGAATACTTGTGTTCTATCTACTCTTGAGGACAGTTGCTAATAAGCAGTTGAGGTAGCTGCATTGGTGCCGGTTTGTAAGCACAAACCACAGTAAGAAAGAGGTAAACCCTGATTAACCCAGTTGGTACAAATCCCCAATATGCCTTATTTTGGGTTTAATGACAGTACTTGGTTATCTACACTGACTTCTGAATCAGGGCTGTTTCCTGAGGAATTGGTTTACTTGGAGCATTTTTTCTTCCTCCTATGTGGGACTTTGGCATACTTATCTGGGGTCAAACAAGTGCTAGGTCATGTTAGGAGGCTAGAGATCTCCATTTCCCTTTGACATAAAACATAGTGCCACAAGATGCTGGATTTGAAATCTTTGTGCATTTAAGTTACAGAAAAGCTGCAATGTGGTTTGGTACTGAATTTTATCTAGACCAGGACTTCAGTAGGGGGAATAAGCAGGAGATGTTTTTTAACCAATTCCCACATTTGGGGGAAGAATTTTTTATTTTGTAATGACCTGCTATCCAAAGGTCTAGTATTTGAGGGTTGGGGGAAGTTGAAATCCTAGAATAATGAGCTCATCCGATCACAGGTGAAGGACAGGGAAAGAAGAAAATGGATGTAGTCAGTCGTGCCATTCTACTGGACTCCTCCATCTGGGTACAAAACAAGACAGGTGTTTTTCCCTTTCCCTAGCATGAAAGAGCCTGAGTCACCTGATCTTCCAGGTGTGCTGTAAAGCTTCTCCTTGTGAGTGTGCAATCAAGCAATACCAGAACGGTTTTTTGCTTGAGGCTGAGGTGAAATGAGAGTTCAAGTTTTGATCTGGCTTGCTAAATATGGAGTAGGATGCTGAGTGTGGTGTGGTGGGAGGAGAATCACTACTGCTTTGATTAACAAAGGAAGCACTACAAAGCAAAAATAATTTGTTTTAAAATTTATGTTGGGAGCTTAGAGGGTCGTCTTTTGTGTGGAGCTTTTAAGTAAAAGATAAATACATGGTTTGTATCAGGAGTACTGCCTGGTTATTGCTAATAAAAGTAGAAATTTGGAGCTTTCCCTGAGAGTTTTCAAAGTATAAATATGTAAAGGGATGTATTGAACAATCGTAAGTATATAGGACTGTCTCTGAGGTGGAAACCGCCAACTGCAGTGGAATCTAAGCCTTCATTAAAAATAAATTATTTATAGCCTTCACAGTGGCAAAAGATGTATATGAATGAAATATAACTAATATCGTAATCTCTAAACCTACAGAGATTACTACTGCCGCTCATGGCAAAGGAGAGTTGACGTGTCTGTTGCTATTTGGAATAGGGAGACCTGAAAGAAATCTGTAGCAGCAGGCAACTGAGTGGAAGCCAGGATGTGAAGCTGATATTACCTTGCCATCTAAGCATGGGAATGGTGCTGTTTTCTGTGTTTTGGAGGCTGGTGAAAGACAGGAGCAACATAAACCAAATAAGACCAGGCCAAGAGCTCATTTATTAATGGTGCAAGATTCATTGAACTTAAGTCAACGTAGGCAATTTTAGTAGAGTTCATCCAGCAAGAACTTGGGCCAAATATGAGTGCTTAGTCTGGCAACATGTTTTCCCTTGGGACAAGTACTTAGGTTAATGCGGTGGTTGTTTTTGGGCTGAAAAAAGCCATCATGAGTAAATTAAAAAGTCCCTGGTGAATCATTTATTGCATGAAGGAGAATGCTGTGGCCTTCAGTTTTTCAAAGGAAGGAACACATTAAGTATACACCTAACTCTGAAAAAAATTAATCTGAGAATGGTAGCTGTGGAGGGAGAATAAACTGGAATCAGAAGAGGTAAAAGTTCTAGGAAACATAACATATAGCAGCAATCTCCTTTTCAAGTGTGGGCCATGAAATTGCTAATAACATTAAAGGATTTTCTAAAATGGGTCGGCAGTCCCGGCATGAGTGCAAAAGCATGGCACATGAGGCCATTTTGCTCGGCATACCAGCACCCACTTGGGCTCTGGGCAGCTGCTGCCAGCTGCTGGCACGAAGCTTGGGCTACTCACAGTAGGCAGCAAGGAGGCTGCAAGCGCTGCTGCAAGCAGCCTGACCTCCTTGGCTGGCAGCAGCTACTCAAAACCTGGGCCAACGTCTTCCCAGAGGGGGAACTGCACTGTGGGTAGGATCAGGGTGGGCTCAGCTGCACAGGGTGGGCTGTGCAGCCCAGGCAGTGCTGGAAGGGGTGGGCTCAAGTGTGGCAGGCAGCGGCCCAGGTGGTGCTGGAGGGGTGGGTACGAGGGTGGGGGCTAAGGTGAACTTGGGGTGACTACAGCCCTGCCCCCCAAGATCTCCCTCCTAGCATTGCCCCTGTGCTCCAGGCTTTGTGCTAGTGGTGGCTGCGCACACACCCCTCTGGGCAGATGGCAGGGGAGGGGCCTGAGGCAGTACAGCCCCAGGCCCCTCCCCCGCCATCTGCTTTTAGGTGCATGTGCAGCTGCCACCAGCACAGAACTGGTGCCAGAGCTTCAGCTTTCCAGCATCAGCTCCGTACTGGCGGCAACTGCACATGCACCTAACAGCAGATGGTGGGGGAGGGGCCTGAGGCAGCACACACATGCATGCCTCCAGGTGGCTGGTGGTGGAGGAGCCAGGGTGGCACTGCCCCAGCCCCTTTCCTGCCCTGCACCCCCCGTGCCTGAGAGCAGATGGCAGGGGGAGGGACCTGGGTTTGCACTGCCTCAGGCCCTTCCCCCATGATTCACCCAGAGGGGTGCATGCAGGCACTGCTGACACAATGCCCAGCTGGGGCTCGAGCCCAGTGCACAGGGACAATGCCTTGGGGGGGGGGCGGCGGGGAGGCTATAGCCACCCCAGAATTCACCTTAGCCCCTCTGGTCCCCATAGCCATCCCTCCAGCACTGCCCGGGCCACCACCACTCACCCTACAAAGCTGAGCCCTCCCGTCCCAGTGCCACCCAGGATGTGCAGCCTGTCCCACACAGCTGAGCCCACCCTGCTCCCGCCCAGGTGGTTAGTGCTTTTCTCTTCCCTTTTTTTCCCCTCTCTTCTTCTTCTATTGCTTCTCTTTTTTTCTTTCTCTTCTCCTTTTTTCTTTTCCTTTTTTCTCTCTCCTCTCCTTTTCTCTCTCTCTCTTCTTTTTCTCTCCTTTCTCTCTCTTTTTTTTTTTTTTTTGATCACAGCATGCTTAACAAAAAAGGTACACAACAACAGAGGTAGCATATGAAGTTTTACTTATTGTCACATGGTTTAGACTTTCTAGAAAACCTGGAATGTACTGAAAAAAGCAACATTTATGATTATTAACTATATTAATATTTTTTGGCACTCTGGCCTAAAATGTTGCCTACCCCGTTTCCTATATGTAATCTGATTAGGGAAAGCAATAAGGAGGCATTTTACTTTTATTTCTGCTGCCATTTGACCGAAACAAGTCATTTGATTAGCAGTCTGCAAATGCCTACATTTTATTAGGTAAGGTATTTAAAAATTAGTGCAAAGCAGGCTTTACAGTAGAAAGTAGATATATAACTGAGCAGAAATACCCATCTTATAGAGAATACATGCTGATGGGCTGACTTTTGTTAGTCTGAAATGTCAAACCTATCATTGCCTTTACATTAATATTTAAGCTATTGTAAGTAAAAGTAGGTAGCAAAGAAGAAAAGATGGGTCCATTATGGATCATTTGAAAATATCTCCTGTCAGAGTGGGTTAACATTTAAGATTTGCTATTTAAAAATGTAATTTTTTTCTTTTTAAAAACAATCCTATTCAAACTTAATTGAAGTTGGGGCAACCTATATTAAGGTCTAAACTTTCAATTACATATTAATCTTAATGAAAAGTATTTGTGCAGTACATGTTTACTAGTGAAGGTTTAAGGAAAGTTAAACCACAAAACTTCTGTAAGTCCCAGGCTAAGCACCTATGATTAGGAGTTCACTGAATTGCTACAGCAGCTTTGGACAGCAGTGGCCTCTTGCAGGTACACAGTGAATATTTTCTTTTCAGTTTATTAAGTGAGGGCCAGTTTTTATGGCTAGTTCATTCAAAATTTAGAAACAGACTGGGAATTGGAAAAAGCAGGAAACATTGTTTTCATCTTCTAGTCTTAGGAATATGAAAAATGAGGTGAGAGGGGATGAAATCTACCACTTCTAAATTCTGGAAGACTGTGGAGACAGTAAAAAGCAAATTTAGTTTTCCAACTACTTAGCACTTAGTTCTAAATTCAGAACATTATTTGATAAACTTTTTCCTTATATAGCCAGCAAATGAAAGGTAGTTTTATTTAAGTAATAATAAAACCAGTTGAAAATGCTGTTTTAGTGCCTCTTAATTGAATTCTAATTCCATCCCAAAGCAGTTTGACCAAACTCATGAGCAGAAATATGCATCATCTAGTAAATAAGGAATATAATTTTCTAGTTTCTAATATACAAACATAAAAAATTAAGGATCTGAATAAACATATGTAATGGTACATAATAGCATAAATACATGTGTATAGAGATGTCTTCCTAGTTTGCAACAAAAAGTACCATATTTAGTGAAAAGCCTGTAATTAGTTGCAAATCAGCTTGTCTTAATCATTACCAACTGATGAAAATCAACCTTTCTTTAGGAAAATAACAAACAGTACAGATGCAAAACAAGATTAAGATAGATTTTAATCAGAGTTGCCTGCTTACTGATTTAAACTGTGATTAAAATTGGTGATTTAATTCTCTGATTTTAACTAAATCTATCATGGCTATATTAGAACAATCACCTTACTGGAATACCTGAATGTACTTTTGACTGGTAATGTAAATGGGACCCAACTGTGGTGTTATTGTGCCCTTGAAGTATGCTACTACTCTGGTTTCTCCTGGCAGTTAAAATCCATTTAAGCCCTATGCAGGCTACAGAACAGAGCTGTTTTACTTGTCAGGGTGCCACCTCATTCTAATTAGGTTGTTCCTTGCATTGAGCTCAGTGTAGTGTAGATTACATTTACTTGTCATTGTACTGGATTTGTAATTGGTTTTGATGCAACAATTTCAGTATTGTTTATAATCTGTGATTTACCTGGAAAGGCCAGTACATATTCAGGTTTCCTTAGACTGGTGGCAGGCTGTCTTAGTGACATTAAAGTTAATTCTGCAAAAATCTTAAAACCAAGACTTGGATGATACAATTCAGTGCATGGCTAGGCAGATGGTATTGCCAGCAGGGCTTTGCCTTCTTTGGGTATGGGATGTTGTTCCAAGAAGAAGGAGTTCTAGGAAGGGATTAATACACCTGATGAAGAGAGGGAAGAACAGACGGACTTTCTAACCTAGGGAGCAGAGCTTTAAACTAGGTTCACTGGAGGATGGAGACCAAAGCCCAGAGGTAAGTGGGGAAGTGGACATTCTAAAGGAAGCACAAGCAGGAAGGGGCAGCAGAGGAGGCATTCTCATTCTTCCTGAGAAAGTGGGGCAAGTGGTTAGTTACTTCAGTCTGTACACAAAGGCACAAAACCTGGAAAACTAGCAGGATGAATTGGAAGTTCTTAACAGACTTGGTGGGGAAGCTCAAATAATTTTAGTACTGTCATGGATGGCTACAAAATGTTGAGGAAGAACAGGCAGGGGAGAAGAAGAGGATTTGTGCTTTATGTAAAAGAGCCGAATGATTGCTCACAGCTCCAGCATAAAACTGGAGAGAGGCCTATTGAAAGTCTCTGAGTTAGGGTTAGAGAGGAGAGCAACAAGTGTGATATCATAGTGGATGTCTGCGATAGACCACCAGACGAGGAGGAAGCGGTGAATGAGGCTTTCTTCAAGCAGCTAGCAGAACATTTCTGATCACAGACCCTGGTTCTCATGGGGGGACTTCAGATCACTGTGACATCTGCTGGGAGGGCAATACAGCAGTGTACAGGAAATCCCAGAAGTTTTTGGAGAGTGTGGGGGACAGCTTCCTGGTGCAAGTATTGGAGAGGCCAACTTGGGGCCATGCTGTTCTTGACCTCCTGCTCACAAACCAGGAAGAACTGGTGGGGAATGTTCAAGGGGATAGAAACTTGGGAAGCAGTGACTGCTTGAGTTCATGATCCTGAGGAAAGGAAAAAAGGAGGGCAGTAGAGTAAGGACTCCAGACTTCAGAAAAGCAGCTTTTGACTCACTGGGGCAACAGATGGGCAGGATCCTCTGGGATGCCAGTCTGAAGAGAAAAGGATTCCAGGTCATCTGGTTGTATTTTAAAGAAACCTTATTAGCCATGTCCACATAAGCATGGATGTTTGTTTTCCCTGGGACAAGAAGCAATGGCATACCTTGTGGCAGTTGGTATTAAGTGGAGTGCCCCAGGGGTGTGTCCTGGGGCCAGTTTTCTTCAATATCTTCATCAATGCCCTAAAGATGGCATAGCGTGCACCCTCAGCAAGTTTGTAGTTGACACCAAGATGGAGGGAGTAGTAGATATGCTGAATGTTAGGGTTAGGATTCAGAGAGACTTCAACAAATTGGAGGATTGGACCAAAAGAAATTTCATGAGGTTCAACAAGGACAAGTGCCAAGTCCTCACTTAGGATAGAACAATCCTATGCACAGGTACAAGCTGGGGGCTGACTGGTTGGGCAGCAGCTCTGCAGAAAAAGACCCTGAAGGTTACAGCAGACAATAAGCTGAATATGAGTCAACAGTATGCTTTGTTGTGAAGAAGGATAACGGCATACTGGGCTGCATTAGTAGGAGTCTTGTGAACAGATTGAGGGAAGTAATTCTTCCCCTCCTATATGGCATTAGTGAGGCAACATCTGGTGTAGTGTGTCCTGCTTTGGGTCTCCCACTATTGAAAGGATGTGGACAAATTAGAGTCCAGTGGAGGACAACAAAATTGTTGGGGTCTGGGGAACATAACTTATGGGGAGAGACTGAGGGAAACCTCCATCCTTGGAGATTTTTAAGACCTGGCTAGATAAAGCCTTGGCTGGGATGAGATGGTTGGAGACGGTCCTACCTTGAGCAGGGGGTTGGATTAGATAACCTCCTGAGGTCCTTTCCAACCCTTATTTTCTATGATAGCTGTCTACAGACCTGAAACAGCAGCCATTACTTTTTCTGTTTGCCTGTATTTTTCTACTTGTTACGGCTATCATAGAGCATAATTAGGGGTGTAATCATAACTTTTGCTGAAGTACAGGTTATATTTCTGATTTAATTACCTATCCTGTGTTCTTATTTTTGCTACATGCTGATCCCTTGGCATTTTCCTAACGCTTCAAGGATATACAGTCTGCAAAGTATGCTCCTTTATGTATTGTTTTGAGAAACTGATTTAGGAAACCTCTGTAATGCTGCTTATTTTATAAGGGTTGTACTTTCTTTAGGGAGAAGTGCTGATGTCAAGATGAAAAACCAGATACCTCTCATTCTCCTAGCTTGTGGCTCCTTTAATCCTATCACAAACATGCACATGCGTTTATTTGAGCTTGCCAGAGATCACCTCCATCAAACAGGTCAGTATGGTGAAATTGATGTGCATCTCTTAGGGGTGGGATATAATTTGTTAGAAGGGATTGGATTGAGGGTGTGTGCACTGTCATTTTAAAACTTGCTCCTTTTAAAAAGCATTTTTATTGCTAATTGAGATGTTGATTACACATTTAATGGCACACTTAATACAGAAATTCTACTGTTGTTACCTCTTTTTGAGTCTAATTGCACAAAATGGAGATTTTATAGCAAGGTGTTCACACAGTTGCATTTAAAGTTTGGGAACAGTTTTAAGATTAGATTTTTAGGGGAAAACTGCTGCAGCTGAACCTGGTAAAAAGGTACCCGTAACTTCTTTGGAGCAGTGAAAAAACATTTATTTTGAAATGTCATGCTTTTGTGATGATGTAATTTAATATGAAGAAGTGGTACGGTTTGCAGTTTTGACTGTCAGGTGAAACTGGGGAAAATATAGTGGTACGGTTTGCAATTTTGACTGTCAGGTGAAACTGGGGAAAATATATTTGTTATTCATTATGAACTAGAACTTCTAGCATTATGAACTAGAATCTTCTAGCATATTCTAAACAACAGAAAGGAGCTCAAAAGAACTAAATCACAGCAAGCTGGAAAGTAAGAGCAACAAAGGAAAACACCAAGTGGCCTAGCAGCATCAAGTGCCCAAAAGAAGCAAAAATCTAAAGCAGCACAAAGGATCATATTCTACTTTTGCTTAATTCTTTAATTCCGGAGTCACTTCTTTAATGGACATCAAGCTGGCATCCAAAATAAAGAACAACAAAAAGTCCTTCTACAGGTACATGAGGAGTAAGAAAAAAAAAAAGCTTCACTGTGGGATCCCTGCTGAATATGGAGGGGCAGCCCACAGCTGATCCCAAAGAAAAGGCAAAGCTCCTAAATGAATACTTCACATCGGTATTCCAGAAAGCTAACAGGAGCTGTACACTTGTCCAGAGGCCCAGAGAACATGGGGAAGTCATCATGAAGTCAGTCATGACAGACATCATGAAGTGAGTCCCAAACAGGTGAGGGTCCTCTTAGAACAACTAAACATTTTCAAGTCTGCAGGACCAGATGACCTGCTACATCCAAGAGCCCTGAAAGAACTGGCTGAAATCATAGCAGGGCCTTTGGTGAAGATATTCGAAAAGTCATGGAACTTGAGGGTGGTCCGGGATGACTGGAAGAGGACCAATGTGATGCCCATCTTTAAGAAAGGGATGACCCTGCAAACTGTAGACTGATCAGTCTGACTTTGGTACTTAGGAAAAACTTTTGAAAAAATTGTTAATGAGGCCACAATCACAAGCTTATAACTGTCAGGGTATTAAGAAAAACCAGCACATCTTTGTGGAGGGTAGCTCATGCCTGACAAACCTGGTGTCCTTTTACGACCAGGTAACTAACCAGCTAGACAAGGGATGTGAGGCAGTGTAGCAAAAAACTTTTTTTTGCTTGCACCCCACTCCAATGTGAAGCCCCTCCATATGGCAGAAGCCCCTTTTGCAGTATTTGCCCCCTTTTGGGGATGCTTTCTCTTCTCTACTTCTTCTTCCTTCCTCCCTCTTCTTTGTTTATTATTATTATTGTTATAGAATATAAGGTGTACTTGTAATAAAAATATAGTTTGTAGATGCTATTATGGGTATAAAACAGTATTCTGCATCAGTATGTCCCCCCCATTGTATTTGGTCTATTTGTTGTATGTGCCATGGCATTTCACCCTTTTATGTTTTATATTCTATGCTTTTTAACTTCATAACAAATTTACTTTAAATTTAAAAGTAAGTTGTACCATGTAACGATGTTAGCAAAGGCAAGAATCGAATCGCAGTTTCTCTGTATTGAGCAAGTCCCTGAATGAATCATGACTGATTGTGTAACACAGTAGCTAGCCAGGATAACAAGTTAACAAGTGGCAATTTAACACCTATGAAACCACAGACTAATGAGAGGAAAGGATCAAGATAGAGCCAGGAACTCCCTGAAACTTCCCTGTTAAAGGTACAGAAGACACAGTTTGAACTAATCAATGCCAAAGACCAACTTTTGGGACTGAATACCACTCCTCCCCCAGTCAACCGCTCCCAGAGCCCTAATAATCATGGCAGTGAATTAATCAAACTTCATCAAGGGACTCCTGAGATTGCATGTACCTGTGGATGTGACCTCTGGGGCTGAGAGATGCCATCTAGCAACCACCAAGGGGGACGTCCCACGAGGTCAATAACCCTTGGATTAGGCAAGTCTGAAAATTGGGGAGTCACCAAATTCTGCCAAAGAGGGATAAAAGGCAGTGAAGAATGGCCCCCAATGGCACCCTCTTTGACCTGACCAGCACCCTGCCTTTCCAGCCCGAAGGACCAGCCAGCGACCCCCTTCTGAAGCAACATTGCACTGAAAGAAGCCTTTACTGGCCACCGATGGCAGACTCCAGAGCTTAGGGATAAGTAAATCTTGACACTGGTGCTTAGTGTTCATAGCTAGCTACTGTGAGTATGTGTGTGTTTGAGGGGATCAGCCCCAAGGTTTATGATCTGACTTTTGCATCCTTCTGATAAACCAGAATTTTATGACGATCCTGCAACTTGGTCCTTTGTAGCCAACAGTAGATATGATTTACTTAGACTTCAGTAAGGCCTTTGATTCTGTCCCATTAAGTTATCTCAGTTAAACTGGAGGGTACTGGCCTGGACCAGCCTACAGTGAAGTGGATGGATAACTGACTTAGAGGCTGGTCCCAGCAAGTTGTAATTGATGGGACGGCCTCATCCTGGAGGGCTGTCTAGTGGTGTCCCACACGTATCGATGCTTGGCCCCATGCTTTTTAACATATTTATTAATGACTTGGATGCAGGGGTGGAATGCTCTATGATTAAATCTGCAGACAGTACCAAGCTGTGAGAAAATGTGGGCGCACCAGAGGACAGGGTAAGGATCCAGGATGACCTTGACAGACTGGTTCTAGGGGCTGATTGAAATCAGATATGGTTCAACAGGGAAAAGTGCCGGGTCCTTCATCTGGGTAGGAAGAACCTTCACCACAATTACAGGTAGACCACTGACTGGCACAGCTGAATGGGACCTGGGTGTCACAATCGACCAGAAGATGAATATGAGCCAATGGTGTGAGGAATTTGCCAGCAGGGCAAACAGAACTCTGGCATGCATCAGCCGGTGTGTTGCCAGCAGATCAAGGGAGGTGCTTCTCCTTCTACTCAGCGTTGGTGAGGCCACAACTGGAGTACAGTGTTCAGTTTTGGGCACTGCACTTCAAGAAGGATGTGGATAAGCTTGAGAGGGTACAGAGAAGGGCCACCTGCATGATTAAGAGCCTGGAGGATAGGCCATGTGAAGAGAGACTCTGGGAGCTGGGCTTGTTCAGTCTGGGTAAGAGGAGGCTGAGAGGTGACTTGATAGTTGCCTACAAGTATGTCAGCGGGGAACACCAAGATCTGGGGGAGCAACTCTTCAGGAAGGCACCCCTTGAGAGGACAAGGACCAGTGGTCACAGACTAATAGAGGGAAGATATAGGCTGGACATGAGGAAGAACTTATCTGTTAGGGTAACTTGAACCTGAAACACACTCCTGGCAGAGGTGGTGTGGTTGCCATCCTTGGAGGTGTTCAAGAGGAGGCTGGATAACCACCTCGAGCTAGTTTGAGCTCATTAACCTCTTGCCTATGGTGGGGGACTGGACTCAATCTAACAGGTCCCTTCCAGTCCATTGATTCTGTGATTCCAGAAATTAATTAGCAGCCATACCCTGCCTCATACTTAAGGCAGATTGTTAAAATCACAGTCTGGCCCAAATTTTAGGATAACAGGAAAGTAGTTTTGGAAGATACCTCACAAGATCATCTAGTCCAGCTCCCTGCTGAAGGCTGGATTCCACATCCCAGACTAAGTCATTCCAGCTAAGTGCCTGTGTAGTCTGTTCTTGAAGATTTCCAGGGATAGAGATTCCACAACTTTATTTCTAATGCTTTATCCCTAAGCTGATTTTTCTGTGCTGCAGCTTGAGGCCATTGGTCTTGGTCCTGTTCCTTACAGCCACAGAAAAAAGTATATCTCCATCCTCTCTCTAATTTCCATTCAGGTATTTGAAGCCTGATACCAAATCCCACATCAGTCTTCTCATTGCCAGACTAAATAACCCTAGTTCTTTTAGTTTTCTTCATAAACCTTTCTTCCTAGGACCGTAATCCTTTTCTGTAACTCTATACTTGCCTGTCTCCAAACTCTTTACATCCTTCTTGAAGTGAGGGGCCCAAAACTAGACGTAGTACTCCAGGTGAGGCTTCACCAGTCCTGAATAGAGTAGAAGATTTACTTCCCTTGATTTGCAGATGCAACTCCTGTTAATACAGGGGTGGACAAAACATGGCCAACAGGCTGGATTTAGCTCACCAGTTGATTTTTATCTAGCTCAGTCAGGCACCATAGGTGGTGACACTGTGGCAGGCCCTAGGCAAGTCGTGCTCAGGCCTCCACCTCCTCTGGTTAGTGGCATGGGCGGCAATTGTGGGTCCAGCCTTTGTTGGTGTCACAGGGGACACTGGGTGGAAGCAGCCTGCCTGCCTACCTTCCTGGCACCACACGGCAGCCTGGGAAATAGTCTGGCCCTCCCTGGGCCTATGGAGCTTGACTGCATTTCGCAGGCACCACAGGGGATGCTGGGTAGAAGCACTATGCAACACCAGCAGAGGCGGAAGCACTATGCAGCACCAGCAGAGGCGGGGGCCCAAAAGTGGCTCAGCAGGACCTGCTGTGTGGTCCCAGGTGGATGGGGCTGCTTGTTCGTGTATAATGCACTTGCTTTGACTTTGTCATTGAATTAGTGTCAACATAGGTAAGTGTAATGCATGCTGTACAGTAGATCTCTACAGATCTTTCTAAACAGACTTGCTTTATCACTGTAATGCTGATCACCTAAATGTATCGTATAATAATGAAAATTTTACCCGTCAACCCAGAAGGCTTGTTAGATAGTTTTTTCAGGCTTCAGGTATACTACTTGGGCTTTTTCTGTAGCACCATCACTCTGCTTTCTAAGTGCTTACCAAAAACCTCTTTGCTGTAGGAGTTAAAAAAAATCTTCAGTTTAATTTTTGCAATAAATTATGGGTGCTTATAGATGATGGGGAAAAAAAATAATGCTTTACTTTTAGCTTGGAGTGTCTCCACCCCAAGCACATGCCAGAAAGAGGCATCACATTAGCTTGACCCAGCTCACGCAATGTCTGTATAGATCATGCACATCAGCTGATTCAGTTGGCTATTAGATAAAAGTCCTGCTGAACCACCGGATCTATACAGATGCTAGGGAGCTAGATTAAACTGATGGATTAAAGCAGCCATTAAGTGTAGATCTTTTATCAAAATGTTTTTCATTGAATGCACAGAAAGACAGAAATATGAGGAAGTGGCAGGGATCAAACATGCAGGAGCTGTTCACTGTACATACAATAAATACTAATAAGCACTATTAAAACTAATTGTGCTAAAACTAAGATGAGTAAGTCCTGTGTCTTGTATTAAGAGCCATAGATAGATTAAAATGCATTTTCCTAAAAAATATGGCACTATATGTTTTAAATTTACTGAGCTGCATCATTGAAAGATATATGAAAGCAGGGATTGGTATGCTCTTGGCATCTACAGGAGATTAAACTGACAGAGCGTACTTCATAGTTGGTTCAGAGTCAAACACTGGTGCAAATCAAAGCAGATAAACCATAGACCTGGCAGATTGCTAAAGAAATTGTTCCTAGTCTATAAAACTAAATTCCCTGAAATTGCCCAGAGCTGCCTTGAACAGCTTTATTAGTGCATACAATTCAGCTCTGCTTTCTTCTTGATGAATACCAAAAAGCAACAAGAGCCACCCCCCCTTTTTTAAAAAAAGTGGCAGAGATATCAAGTGCTCCACTTTCTGCATTTGGAAATTCCAGTTGTAGTCCAAAACACAGTGGCACCTATATATGTACCTGACACCTACTCTGACGTGTTCTAATTAGAACGCTTCAGCAGCCTTAGTGTCACATAGTCAGTGTCCCCACGTTTCAAAATTGTATCAGGGCACTTTAACTAAAGTTCACTGAACAGGCTTTAGTTAAAGTGCCCCTGCCACCATTTTGAAGCATGAGACCCTGAATACACAAGACACTGCGGGCGTTTTAATTAAAGTGGCTCCCGAGAGCCCCTCTAATTAAAATGCCCCCTCCAGCCCTGGAGCACGTGTAAAGCTGCCCAGTGATATCAGTGGAAGGACTGTATTGTCTTCAGTGGTATTTCTGTCATGCCCTGTATTTGGTATAGAAGTTTTTATCAGCTGCTTCCTTCATATACTGTATCAAATCATTCTACTTTTAGCCAAATTGGTGTTCCTGCATAATGGTCAGTTCAGCCAGGAAAGAATGGAGTCTTGTAAATTGTAAAAATCTTGGTCAAGCTTTTTGAGAGAATTATTCTGGCGCATATCCACGAGGGGCCAGCAGGGGAGATTATGCTTAGGTGCAACCAACACAGGTTCATTAGCGGCAGGTCCTGTCAGACCAACCTGGTGGCCTTCTATGACCAGATCACCAAATCCTTAGATGCAAGGGT
The DNA here is from genome assembly GCF_052110815.1 of Crocodylus siamensis. Lineage (NCBI taxonomy): Eukaryota > Metazoa > Chordata > Crocodylia > Crocodylidae > Crocodylus > Crocodylus siamensis. The sequence continues at coordinate 54,636,033 of NC_143400.1, read as the reverse complement.
AGCAGTGGACATAGTCTTCCTGGACTTTCGGAAGGCCTTCGACACTGTCTCTCACCCCGTTCTCAGCAAGAAACTGGGGAACTGTGGTGTTGACACCCACACAGTCAATTGGGTCACCAACTGGCTGGAGGGCTGCACCCAGAGAGTGGTGGTGGATGGGTCATTTTCGACCTGGAGGGATGTGGGCAGCGGGGTTCCACAGGGCTCGGTCCTTAGGACTGCGCTGTTCAACATCTTCATCAGTGACTTGGACGAGGGGGTAAAAAGCACCCTGTTCAAATTTGCTGACAACACTAAGATGTGGAGGGATGTGGGCACGCTAGATGGGAGAATAGGCTGCAATCGGACCTAAACAGGCTACAGGGGTGGGTGGATGAGACTAGGATGGGATTCAATACTGACAAGTGCAAGGTGCTGCACATGGGGAGGAACAACCGGCACCATACCTACAGGTTGGGGAACTCCCTTCTTGTCAGCACAGAGGCGGAAAAGGATCTTGGAGTCATCATTGACTCCAAGATGAACATGGGCCGGCAGTGTGGGGATGCAGTCAGGAAGGCCAACCGTACCTTGTCCTGCATCCACAGATGCATCTCAAGCAGGTCCAAGGAGGTGATCCTCCCCCTCTGTGCGGCACTGGTCAGGCCACAGCTGGAGTACGGCATCCAGTTCTGGGGGCCGCACTTCAAGAGGGATGTGGACAACATGGAGAGGGTCCAGAGGAGGGCCACTCGCATGATCAGGGGGCAGCAGGGCAGTCCCTGTGAGAAGAGGCTACGGGACCTGAACCTGTTCAATCTCCACAAGAGAAGGCTGAGGGGGGATCTAGTGGCCAGTTACAGACTAGTCAGAGGGGACCAGCAGGCACTGGGGAACTCCCTGTTCCCCCAAGCACTACCAGGAGTGACCAGGAACAACGGTCACAAGCTGGCAGAGGGTAGATTTAGGCTAGATATCAGGAAGTGCTACTTCACGGTCAGGGCGGCCAGGATCTGGAGCCAACCTCCAAGAGAAGTGATGCAGGCTCCTACCCTGGGGGTCTTTAAGAGGAGGCTGGATGTACACCTTGCTGGTGTCATTTGACCCCAGTACTCTTTCCTGCCATGGCAGGGGGTCGGACTCGATGACCTGCTCAGGTCCCTTCCAACCCCAGAAACTATGAAATTATTTTTTATATTGTTGCTAGGATGGAGGCTTTATTCCTTGTTTCCAAACAGAGAACTAATTGAACTCAATTCCTAATTGGCTGAAGGAAAGGAGGCTTCCAAAACTGTTAGATGGATTAAAGCATGAGCAGAGAAGAGGAAGGCTTCTATGACTCTCAGCCAGGTCAGGGGTTGATTTATGCCTGCCAGTCTGACAGGGTTCTTCCACAGAGCTTATCACCATGGCATTCACATGCCCCATGTAGGTTAATGATTTTTCCTTTTCTTCTCTCCTGTGAAGAAAATGAAAACCCATCCTGTGAAAGCTGCTAGTGGTACCTCCATAAACTCTTTCACTGATGCCTCAGTAGATCACTGCCTCTTCCAAAGTGTACAAGTTGTAGCTGTCTCTGAGTTGGTGTTCCTTCCATTTCATTCTTATCACTTCCTAGAGGATTAACAGAAACAAAAGCAAAAAACATTTTTCTTGTCTATTGTTGTGGGTTTTTTTCTCTTGACATTCTCTATTTGTTGTGGGAGTGAAACATGAGAGATTATCCCTCTGTAATATTCTTTAACTTGTAGATTGTTTTTTGAAAACTGAAATAGAATTGGGCTCATACATGTGTACATGCATGCAAAATTTCAGGTAATTAGAAAAGTTTAAAATGTAATTATTTAATTAAAATTTTTAAATGACATGTATCTAGAATTCTGCAACTGTATGTGGGCTCACTGCAGCAGTGTGCTGTGTGCCTGATGCACTGTGAATACACTCATTGAAGAAGAAAAAATACTGAGGCCTGGCCTCAGCCTCCCTTCTCCCCAAACCTGACTTCTGTCCATCATGTTCATACATAACTTTGCATTAGCACGAATGACCCACACAGTCTCAGATGACTTTTACATGAACAGGTTACTTTGTAACCCCCCAAAATCAAGCATGTCCCTGGTTCAATCCCAGAAAAACATATAGAAAATGATGTTTTGGCCTGATTTTGTAAACCCCAGCAGACTGGCCAGCTGAGCTGGAAACAGTGACAACAGTCAGGAGGAGCTTGCATGTGCTTTGGGGACCACCACTCTTAGATAGGTCGCACATTAGAATGCAGAGACTTTTTCTGGTAAGCTTCTTTCCGCAGCATGCAGCTTTACAACTTCCACTGTCCCTCATCTCTTCTTGGTGTGTCACCAAGTGATATAATGGCATCTGAAGAGTATGAGAAGACCTCACTCGGCTGCTTCTTCTCCCATTCAGCCTCGGTCCTATCCAACACCCTGGCAGAAGGCATCTAAAGCCCTTTTCAGTTTCAAAACCAAGGAAACAAGAACTTGTCCCTAATGCCCACTGTCTGATACTGGAACTATAGAGGAGATACCTGGGACAGAATGTAGGCTGAAAGGACACATGCTGCTTAACAAAGATTAGTCTGTGAGTTATAATGCATATAAACCAACAGCCACATTTCAGTAAAGAAAATGTCTGTACTCCCAAGTGTCTGGTCAGTGTCAGATTTAATTAATGTCATAGTAGTTACTGCTGTGAGTTTGACTTTGATTTTCTATTTCAAAGTGTAAGTTGGAAAAATTAAATATTGCATGATAAGGTGTTTCGGTGTAATCTACAGACAAGGTTGGAGTGTAATCTGTAATAATTCTATTTAAGACTGCAGCAGTGCCAGTTTCAAAGCTCTGGAGCTTGGGGGGGGTGCCAAGAGACATAAAATAAATATATAAACTCATTATGCTGCAGTTTTTAATCTTGGTCTAGTTCAGAAGATTTATTAATCAAATGAAACCATTTGAACAGAAGTAAATTTTCCACATGTTGAGCTAGGAATAGAACATACAACTTTTGGTATTGGTAATATTCGCATATTTCCATTGGACATATACACTGACGTGTTTAATCTAAGCTCCATAGCATTATTGAGAAATTCTGTTTTTGACAGTTAATATGGCTTAAAGATGGCAGGGCCTAATTCATTACAGTACAGAAGTGAAACTGCAGAAAATGTGTAGACATTGCATTATTTTTGTCAGCAATTAATTAGGATCCTAGAGACTAAACTAGATGCTACTAAAATAATACCAGTATTTAGTAGTTACAAAACATTTTGTACTTACGAAGTAATACAAATATTAAGAGAATGAAAAAAAAGACTGTAGTGAGAAAATTGATTGTAATGAGGGGACAAAGGCAAAACAATTTAAAAACAGTGACCAGGGAAAAAGGAACAGGGCAGTTTCAAGCAGTTTGCTGGGAGCAAGAGGAGGAAGGAGAAGAGGAACCAGACACTAGATCCTGTTCTGGGAAGGTTAGTGAGCCAGTTGCCTGTGTGTGCAGACAGAAGTCACAGTTTTCACCTAGTCTGGCCACAGAAAGGAGTCTGTAGCTGTGACCAGACACAAGTGCAGGGCTGCAGACAGCTTCAAAAGTGGCTGATTGGGTGAAAAACTGACCTCTCATTGCATGAGGTGTCAATCAGATAAAGATGTTTAAAAATGTAGTGTATTCTGTAACTTTTTTTTCTGTAGAGCTCCCAGCCTGTTGCTGTTTTCAGAATGGGAGAGGGAAAGGGAACAGAGGGAGTTTAGTCTGGGGTTTTTTAAGCGTGCCCCCCCCCGCCAATTCCAATTCACCCACTTCACTCTTCAGCACCAGCTGGGGAGCCCTCCACTGCCTTTCCCCCCTCCCATTCTGAAAACAGTGAGCACTGACTGTTGCTATGGGAACCTGGCTGCAGGCTCCAGCTAGCAGCTAGATTCCTCTCCACTCTGGAATCAACAGTGAACTTCTGTTTGGTCTGGGGTAAGGCTGTAACTCAGAACACTGCAGAAATTGTTCCGAGTTATGGCTGGGAACTGCCCTTCTGTCTGCACCCTGTGTGTTTGGCTTGCTGAGGGCTGTTTGGTGGGTTTGTGCACTTGGGGGTGTGCTCAGAGCAGTTGAGTGGGCTGATTGATTACTTCCTGGGTGTGAAAAAGGCCCTAGCCAGTTCAGGCCCAGGAGATGTATACAAGGAGACAGTCCAAGCGACCATAGGAGCAGCAAACAGGACAGTTGGCAAGAAGTTCACTAGTCAGTTCACAAGTTGGTTTGCCACGCTTCCCCTCTTTGAAGGGGAGCCTGTAAAATAAGATTTTTTTAATATATATGTAATTAGGACTGACTAATCTACACAGTTTTATTTTAAGCAGCTAAAACTCAGCACCTAGACCAGGGGTAGGCAACGTTTTTTGGCCAGAGTGCTGAAAAAACCCAGAATGCCTACCTTGGAAGGTGCCGGAGTGCCGGCATGCCAGAAAAACAAAATGAGGGCAGGGGATACATGGCAGGATGCCCTTGCCCCCCATTCCTGCTCATGGCCTTTGCCTCCTAGCCCTGTTGCCTCCTGTCCCACACCAAAATCCCTCTGCCCCCCAGCCCTGCTGCCCCTTGCCCCCCCACCCAAAGCCTCTGCCCTCTAGCCCAGGCTCTGTGGCTGTCAGCAGCTACCCAGAACTTGAGCCAGCTGCAAACATCTGCTGCCTCTCCACCCTAGCCCCAGCTGCCTCCCAGCCTCAGACCTGCCCCCAGGCTCTGGGGAGGCAGCACATACCGGCAGTGCTTCCTGCTGTGCTGCCCTTGACACTTCTGCAAAGCAGTGTTGGAACCTGGTGCAGTAGGGCATAGCGGGAGGTGCAGAAAGCTGCCTGCTCCTCGCTGCCCTGCCACACTTCCCCTGCAGGTGGGGGCAGCAGCAAGGGGCACAACCCTGTGCTGCTGCCCACGCTGCTTCTGTGCACACGGGAAGTGTGGCAAGGCAGCGGAGAGCTTGGAGCAGGCAGCTTTCTGTGCCCCCCCCCCCCACTGTCCTGCCATGCCAGGTTCCAATGCTGCTTTGCAGAAGTAGCAAGGGCAGCACAGCAAGGAGCATTGCCGGTATGTGCTGCCTACCTGGGGCCGGATCTGGGGCTGTGGGAGGCAGCTGGGGCCGAGATCGGGGCTGGGGCAGAGAGGCAGCAGATGTTTGCAGCTGGCCAAGGTTCTGGGTAGCTGCTGACAGGCACAGAGCCCAGGCTGCTTGCAGCAGGGCTTCCATGGGAGCAGTCTGGGCTCCATGGCTATGAGCAGTTACCCAGCTGGCCAGGGCCAGCTGCAGCTGGGAGGCTACAAACAGCTGCTGCCCTCCCTACCTGGCCCCAGATGTCTAGTGGCCCTGGGCTCCGGGGAAGGCAGCAGGTGCCGGCACTGCGCCTGTTGGGGTCGGGGGTGGGAGGCAGCAGCTGTTTGTAGCCTCCTGGCTGCAGCTGGCCCTGGTTCTGGGTAGCTGCTCATAGCCATGGAGCCTGGGCTACTCCCAGCAAGGCTCGCAGCGTCTCAGTTGCCTACTGCGGCTGGCCAATGCGTGCTAGGACTGAGGAGAATGGCCTTGTGTGCCATGCTTGGCATGTGTGCCATGCTTGGCACGTGTGCCGGGGGTTGCCGACCCCTGAGCTAGACCAAGACTTAAGCCCCTTGTTTAACTGGAGTCCATGGGGAGGAGAGTGGAGGCGGGGGGGGGTGCAGAATTTGAGAGAACCTCAGAGTGAAGCTCACATCCTGGCTGAATGCATTTGGACACCCCTAGGATTGGTAGCTATATAATTGCTTGTATTACTTTTTTTCTGTTATTACTGTGTATCAATATATTTGCCTATTACCGAATGGAAAGGTCATGGTCAGTCTGAGGGTTTTGAGTTCCCCTGAAACAAGGCATCTGGGTTAGTTGCAATCCCAGAGCCACTGCCACTTCCAGCTCTTCTTCTGCTTCTGCCTGTGAGGTGTCTGTCCAGGCAGACTGCACACCATCAAAGCTTCCACCCAGGTACAGATTTGGTGCTGTGAAGACTGTGGCTTGCAGGTTCCTTCTAGTGTCAGCCAGGTCAGGGAGTATCTGCGATGTGACCCGTGCCTTCTAGGGGTGTCTCTCAGGGAGAAAGCAAGAGAGACAAGAGGAGGTAGCAAGGCTCCAAAGTATCTTTCATCCTGAGGACTTCATTGATTCCATGCTAGAGGAAACCTCTAGGACTGTGAAGGGAGGGCTGCCAAAGGCGGCTCTAGAAAAAGAAAAGGGGATAGACTCCCAGGAAGGTGGACGCTGGAAGCTTGTGACCTTTGGCAGCAGAAAGAAGTCATCATCCCCACTTGCAGTGGTTTGCCTGGAGAACATATATGGAGAGTTAGCAACATAGGAGAAGGAGCACATTCCATTGGTGGAAGAGGCCAAGTCAGGAATCCCCAAGGTGGGGAGGATTGATACCACTGTCATGAAAAGAGTGATGGGTCATAGTGGTTGTGGGGGACAAAGGGATCCATCTCTCTTCTGTGGGGGACAAAGGAATCTATCTTCTGGCCCGACCTGTTGTCCCAGGAGGTCTGCTGCTTGCCTGGAGCCAGATGTCACAGCAGGATAATTGAGACTCCAGCCCTCTGACTACTACCCCATGCTGCTAATACATGTAGGTATGAGCAATATTTCTGGAGGTGACCCTGATCAGGTCAAGAAGTGACTACAGGGCTTTTGGTGCAAGGGTCCAGGAATCCCCAAGGTGAGGAGGACTGATACCACTGCCATGAAAAGAGAGTGATGGGTCATAGGGGGTCCCGAAAGAATTGGTGGGTAATGTAGTAGGGGATGGTAATTTGGACAGCAGTGACCACGAGAAGAAGAAAGGAGAGCAGCAGAGTATGGACCCTGGACTTCAGAAAAGCAGACTGACTCTCTCAAGGAACCGAGAGGCAGGATCCCCTGGGAGGCCAGTCTGAGGGGGAAAGGAGTCTAGGACAGCCGGTTTTATCTTAAAGGAACATTACAGAGGGTGCAGGAGCAGCCATACAGATATACGGGAAGACTAGCAAGTATGATAGAAGACCAGCTTGGCTTAGCAGAGAATTCTTCATTGAGCTTAAACACAACAAGGAAGCTTACAAGAAGTGGAAGCTTAGACACATGACTGGGGAGGAGTATAAGAATATTGCTCAGTTATGCAGGGAGGATGAAATCAGGAAGGTTAAAGTGCAACTGGAGTTGCAGCTAGTAAGCAATGTGAAGGGTAACAAGGATTTCGACAAGTATGTCAGCAACAAGAGAAAGGTCGGGGAAAGTGTGAGTCCCTTACTGAATGGGGAAAACAACCTAGTGACAAATGTTGAGGAAAAAGCTGAAGTTTTTTCATTGCCTTTTTTACCTCAGTCTTCATGGGCAAGGTCTGCTCCCAGACTACTGCACCAGAGAAAACAGTTTGGGGAGGGGAGAGGTGAGCAACCAACAGTGGCAAAATAACAGGTTAGGAACTATTTAGCAAAGCTGCACATGTACAAGTCCATGGGGCCAGATGCAATGCATCTGAGGATGCTGAGAGAGTTGGCTGATGTGATTGCAGAGTCGCTGTCCATTATCTTTGAAAACTCATGGTGATCGGGGCAGGTCCCAGACAACTGGAAAAGGGCAAATATAGTGGCCATCTTTAAGAAAGGGAAGAAGGAGGATCCAAGGAACTATATACTAGTCAGCCTCACCTCAGAACCCCAGAAAAAATTGTGGAGCAGGTCCTCAAGGAATCCATGTCTAGACACTTGGAGGAGAAGAACGTGATCAGGAACAGCCAGGATGGATTCACCAAGGGTAAGTCATGCCTGACCAACCTGATTGCCTTCTGTGATGAGATAACTGGCTCTCCAGATGTGGGGAAAGCAGTGGATGTGGTATACCTTGACTGTAGCAAGGCTTTTGTTATGGTGTCCCACAGCATTCTTGCAAGCAAGCTGAGGAAGTATGGGTTGAATGAATGGACTGTAAGGTGGATAGAAAGCTGGCTGGATCGTTGGGCTCAACAGGTAGTGATCAATGGCTTGAGGTCCATTTGGGAGCTGGTATCAAGTGGAGTGCCTCAGGGATTTGTCTGGGGCTGGTTTTGTTCAGTATCTTCATTAATGATCTGGAAGATGGGATGGATAGCACTATAAGCAAGCTTGTGGATGACGCCAAACTGGGGGGTGGGGTGTAGTAGATACGCTGGAGGGTAGGGCTAGGATTCAGAATGACCTAGACAAATTGGAGGATTGGGCCAAAAGAAAACTAATGCAATTCAACTATGACAAGTTAAAATCCTGCACTTAGGATGGAACAATCCAATGCACCGCTACAGGCTTGGGACTGACTGGCTCAGCAGCAGCTCTGTAGAAAAGGACCTGGGGGGTACAATAGATTATAAGCTGGATATTAGTCAGCAGTGTGTCGTTAAGGTGCCAGTAAGGCTAACAGCATACTGTGTTTCATTAGTAGGAATGTTACCAGCAGATCAAAGGTGTTAATTGTTCCCCTCTATTCAGCACTGGTGAGGCCACAATGAATTTATTGTATATTCATTCTTAATACTTCAATCTCTTCTCTCTGTAAAAAACATCTATTTGTAAAACATTTTAATGTTTTTTTGAGGAGTCTTCTGAGCTCTACTACTTTTAGAAAATTAAAACTTGCTCATGTTCATGAGTAGTTCTTATAGGATATAAAGGATATAAGTAAATAATATTCTGTTTCAGTAGGACTTTCAAGTACTAGGTACATGTTAAAAATCAAGCCATTTACATAGATGCCTAAAAGATTTTACCACATGCTTTAGGAGGCCAACTTAAAAAAATCTGACCTATATGAACATAACATAAAGAGATGAATGCATTTGGCTAAGAGAAAAAATCTGAAACATAATTTTAACAAATACCCTTAAATTTAAAAAAAAAAAAATTCTGATCAGGCAAAAGGAAAATTCAGGTGTGAATTTTATCAGAAAGTCTTTGTTTGGATAAGAATCAAAAGATGGAGTAATAACCTTTGGAGTGCAATACTACTCTGAAAAGTGACTACATGACTACATAAAATTGACTCATTCTTGATTGTAAGTGCCCAGTGGAGATCAGGGTCTGTTTGTATTAGACGTTCTCAAAAAAGCATTAGGATATGAGTAGATATGACAGACAGAGTTTTCTTCTTAAACCTGTTTAACACCTGTGTAGCTGAGATGCAAAGAAATTTAAACCATTGGCTCAGAATCACACAGGATATTTGTGGGACATCTGGGAACTGAAGCATGGTTTAGTTCTCAGTTGAACTCTGATAAGAAGACCATCCTTCTCTCTGTGCCTTAGTGAGCTGTTATATGCATGTAGTCAGATTTGCAACCACTTGTGTTGGCTGCCATTAGTTGCTCTATAGAGATAAGAGAAAGTGAGATGGTTCTGTTCTTATGCACTGTCAGCAGAACTGTTTGATAAATTTAAATGACTGTGCTAGTCATTTACATCTGCTTTAATCAGTGAGGGCAGGTGTTGAAGCATGTGGAGGTGAGAGCCCAGATCTATTCTTGTGTCCCTGGTCTAGCATTACAGAACCCTTTTTATTTTTAAGCTGAATAATAGCAACAGACAATAAATGTGGCCAATTCTACAGTGTGACTTTAGATTTGTATTTCAGTTCTGAGAGCGATCTAATTTAAAACTGTTAGTTTGGAGACAAAACTAAGGGAATCGGGTATCCTATTGTTAGAGAAATCATTGAGTTTTGTATGATATATTCCCAACTGGGAACAACAGTTCTTCTAAACAGTGGAAGAATTTAAAACCAGATAAATTATAACAGGATGAGATCTCAATTATTGGTCAAACTGAAGCTGGAAAGGGGATAAAAAGACTAGGCAATACCTGAAAAAGCAGAAAATGAATAAGCATTACTGTGCTTACTAAATAGTTGTAGGAAATGAACAGCTATCACAAAGACTTCTTCTCTCTTGCTTATATCAGCCATCACCATATGTTAGAGCAGACAGCTTTACATAATGCCTGTTATATAGAAGCATTATAGTCAGATAAATCAGATTATACTCTCAGGTCATGCCCAAGTAGTAATAAAGAAAAAAATGGTTAGACTGCTGGGGCAGAGGTCCCAGAAAATCAACCACTGCTTATTGAAATATGCCCTAGTAATGAACTCAGATGAGAAACCAAACAATTTTATAAAATCACAATGTGAGGGGCACACAAGTGAAGATAGTACACGCTACAGTTTACTGTAAAGGAGGGTGGACGGAAAGACAGAGAAGCTGAAAGAACTTCAGGGAAACAAAATGGTACAATCTAATAAAATTCCGAGTGAATCTTTGGTTCTGAGCATCCAATTAGACACAATCTTGTCTGAAAAAGCCAGAACCATCAATTGGCCAGCACAAGACTATTTGTAGGAGGGAGACAAAGCCAATTAATCCTATCTGAGTGTGGAATGAGAAGGTACTTGTACACATAACAAATTGTCCTTTTTTTGCGATTGAATTGCATCCATTCACAAAAGAAAAAACATGGAGGGATAAAGTCCAAACTCCATCCCCCCCCTCTTCTCTCCCCCCACCCCATGGTGGTGACAGCATGGCCTGGGGCATGGAAGCCTGCAGATCATGGCTCTGCCTCAGCAACAGGCCATGCTGTCACCGCAGCAAGATGCCGGGGGGCTACAGTACAGCTCCGCACCATGCTGCATGCCCTGCCAGCAGGGCCAGTGCTAAAGCGGGGGGGGGGCTATAGCTACCCCAAAATTGCATATAGCCACACATCTGTGCCAGTATCCATGGAAACCCTAGAGCCACACTATCACAGGGCAGCTGCTGCAGGGGTCTCCATGGAAACTGGACCAAGCTGTCCAGGCAGGGGCTGCTGGGAAATCCATTCACAAAACAAAAACATGGAGGGACAAAACCCAAACTCCCCCCACCCCACCCCTCCACCTTTGTGCCACTTGTATTGACCTACCCATGGTCCTGGTGATCCATAGACTACCTGCCAGTACTTACATTATCCCCCACTCCCCTCTGCACCCCTGAGCCTGGACCAGCAGCTGCAAATCAAGAAGAGGTTCTGCAGCTGGAGCAGCAGCAGCTGCCTGGTGCCGGGCAGGGTCAAGCTCCTGCCCAGGACCCTACTTGGCCCAGCCCCCCAGGGAACCATGCGACCGGAGCCACGTGAACAGGCTGCGTAAACAGGCACTCGAGTTAGCGCGGAGTTCGCGCAGGAGAGGGCGTGGGAGGGCACGAGACCCTGCCTGCGACCCCCCCAGAGTAGTCAGCCCCAGCCATAGCCAGCCTACCAGAGGCGTGACACAGATGGGCACGCGCTGCACCCCAAGGGTCCCCTCGGGTTCTGCGGCCCCCCCATCGGGCACCTCAGAGATGGCTGCCCAGACGGAGCCCATGGTCCCAGGCTCCACGCTATGGGACAGGGAGATCCGGGTGATGGGGATCCCCTACCTTCCATAAATGCTGACCTTGTGAAGGAACACCTTGAGAAGCTGGATACCTTCAAGTCAGCCGGCCCTGACAATCTGCACCCCAGGGTACTCAAGGAACTGGTGAGCATCATAGCCTAGCCCCGGCACAGATCTTTGAAAACTCCTGGCACTCTGGTGTAGTGCCCGAGGACTGGAAGAAGGCCAATGTGGTGCCGATCTTCAAGAAAGGGAGGAGAGTGGATCCGGCTAACTACAGGCCCATTAGCCTGACTTCTATCCTGGGGAAGATCTTAGAAAAGTTTATTAAGGAGGCCATCCTTGATGGACTGGCCCAGGCTAACATTCTAAGGGATAGCCAGCACGGGTTTGTTGCGGGTAGGTCTTGTTTGACCAATCTCATTTCCTTCTATGACCAGGTGACCTATCACCTGGATGGGGGAGAAGAGATTGATGTCATATATCTTGACTTCAAAAAAGCTTTTGATCTGGTATCCCATGGTCACCTCTTGGCCAAACTGGCCAGTTGTGGCCTTGGCTCCACCACGATCCGCTGACTGGGAAACTGGCTCCGTGGTCGGACCCAGAGGTTTGTAATTGATGGCAGTCACTCATCGTGGTGCCCTGTGACCAGTGGGGTCCCTCAAGGCTCTGTCCTGGGACCCATACTGTTCAACATCTTCATGAATGATGTGGACGTTGGAGTCAGGAGTGGACTGGCCAAGTTCGTCGATGACACCAAACTTTGGGGCAAAGCATCTACGCCAGAAGATAGGCAGGTGATCCAGGCTGACCTGGACAAGCTCAGCAAATGGCCAGACGAGAACCTAATGGTGTTTAACACCGAAAAATGCAAGGTTCTCCATGGGAGGAAAAACCTGAAGCTTCCTTATAGGCTTGGCAGTGCTACATTGAATAGCACTACAGAAGAAAGAGACTTGGGGGTCATCATTGACCACAAGATGAACACGAGCCTGCAATGCGATGCTGCGGCTAGTAAAGCGACCAAAACGCTGGCTTGCATCCATAGATGCTTCTCGAGCAAATCCCGGGACGTCATTCTCCCCTTGTACTTGGCCTTGGTGAGGCCGCAGCTAGAGTACTGCGTCCAGTTTTGAGCTCCACAATTCAAAAAGGATGTGGAGAAGCTTAAGAGAATCCAGAGGAGAGCCACGCGCATGATCAGAGGTCAGGAAAACAGATCTTACGATGACAGGCTGAGAGCCATGGGACTCTTTAGCCTGGAAAAGCGTAGGCTCAGGGGTGATCTGATGGCCACCTATAAGTTTATCAGGGGTGACTACCAGGATCCGGGGGAACGTTTGTTCACCAGAGCGCCCCAAGGGATGACGAGGTCGAACGGTCACAAACTCCTAGAAGACCGTTTCAGGCTGGACATAAGGAAGAATTTCTTTACTGTCCGAGCCCCCAAGGTCCGGAACAGTCTGCCAGCGGAGGTGGTTCAAGCACCTACACTGAACACCTTCAAGAGTAAATTGGATGCTTATCTTGCTGGGATCCTATGACCCCAGCTGACTTCCTGCCCTTTGGGCAGGGGGCTGGACTCGATGATCTCCCGAGGTCCCTTCCAGCCCTAATGTCTATGAAATCTATGAATGGTAAGTTTGCAATTGAGGACCTTGGCACCTTTTCTTAATACTTTAATATTTCAGGGTAACATTCATCTTACTTATTGTTGCCTTCCAAAAACCCGTCACACAGCAGATTCCCCCCCCCCCCCAAAGCTACACAGCATCCTGGGTAATATTTAGGTAATGACAGAAATCTCCCACAGATTTTGTAGCCTGTAGTGGGGAAGCCAAGAAGTTGGTTTTGGGAGTATTGGCCAAAACTCATCTTTATTCCCATGCAGGACTCTTAGAAGAGCAGAAATAGAAGAACAGAATGAAGAATGAAGACATTGATATAAGATAAAAGATTATAGAATACATTATAGAATACAAATATAATAAACATATATTAGAATAGAATATAGATAGACTAGTATGGAAAGAATATTGAATAGATATAGATAGCATAGAGTGTAAAGAATAGACATCTGCTTATTTGCAGTTATTTATTAAACATTTATGTAAGTAAGGAAGCAATGGAGAGTTTTATATTTGTATACTGTATTTTCTTATTATGTTTTATATGGGGTGTTTTTTCTTTTTAAGGTAAATGCTTTTAATTTTTTTTATTGTTTATTTTTCTTAAAGTTATTTATTTTTAAGACCTATTTCTTTTTTTAACTGTGTTTTATAATGAGGTTTTTTTCTTTTTAAGAAACATAATAATCATGTCATGGAAAAAAAAAAATAAAGTTGAAATAAAGGTTTCAATATATACAGTTTCTTCCAGATGTGTCATGTTTCCTTTCATAGGCAGATTGGTGTGGGTGGGAGTCCATGTGGTTTGGAAATGGGGGGGGGCGGGGAGGGGGGAATGAACATGGCTCGGCATGGGGGTCCCTGTGGCCAGCTATAGTTTTGTGGGGAAGAAGAGGGAGAAGGGAATGCATTTTGGGAGAGGGGATTACTGGTTTGCCAGCGCCCCCTGCTGTAACTGAGTACCAAAAGAGATCAGCAGGGGGTGGATTGGTATGTGGCTCTCCCTGCTGTAATTTACTGTGAATTGCGCACTGAGCTTAATTTGATTTAAAGTTTGTCACCTGTAAACGTTGATGCATCATTTTTATTTTAATAAACTTATTTAATTTAATGAGAATTAAGCCCTGTCATGTATACAAGCACCCAGAGAGTGCATGAATCCTTTAGGGAAGGGGTGACTAACCTTAAGTAGCATGGGCAGCCTCTGTGTGTGGCACATGGCAGATCAGGGAAGAGAGAAGCGGCACAGTGGCAGATAGGGTAAAAAGAAAACAAAGCACAGGGAAGGAAGCAGCTTGGGCAGGGGAAAGGGATTGGAGTGGTAATGGCCTGCTTTAGAGGAAGCCAGCAATCCTACCTCTGGAATATGTTACTTTATAGTTATCTAAATGTTAGTTTAAGAAAAAAAGAATGAATAAAAAGCCAGTGTTACATACAAATATAAGGACAAACTTGCTGTAAAACGTCAGGCTGACCATAGGTGGCACCTAGAGGTGGATCTTAAAACTATAATATAAAGCTGAATTCTTGTTTGGATGAGGAGATGCTGAAAAGAAATAGGCTCTAGGTATTTTAGGAATAATTATTATCAGTAAATGGTATCTTACTGCACGTAGAATTTAAGGAGAATTGTCGATGCAAACAGGAGTGTCATGAATAGTTGACACATTAAATTGAGAATGGGACTGCAGTTAAGTTACAGGAGGTTTAGATTCTGAGAAAGATACACAATTTCAAATGGAAATTTAAAGGGGGGAGGAGGGTCTCAGAGTTTAATATAAGCTTGTAATCTAAACACATGAGTGTATGGTACAGTGGAAAGTCGGATGTATTCAAGTGTATGAACATTCATTTAACTGCATCGGGTACAAGCAACAGTGGTATAGCTAATAATAGCGATTCCTTTGTGTCAAGTAGCAGATGTCTTGTGTTTTAAAGACCACCTTATTACTTTCATTCCACTTCAGTTCTGCCTTAAAGCGTGCTGGTATCAAATTGCAACCTCTGAGCTAACCCAAATGCAAACCTAGTCCTGACTTGAAACTGGTTTGTGGGTTTAGCAAGCATATAGACTATGTCTGTGGAATAGAAATACCCTTTCAGGCCAAGAGATGGATTTAATTACCCTAACATATATCTCATCTTTCCCTATTCCTGAAATATTTTTCTGTTATGTAGAATACTTTGTTTGTAAGAGAAGCATTAGGCTGGGACTTTCAAAGGAGACAGGCAGGTGTATTCTATTGAAATTTTAATTGGATATAGGTATCTAAATTTCTGTGTCCTGAATTTCACCCTTAACATAAAGTGAAGATGCAAGCTGTCAAGTTACAATGTCCTGTTCAACTAGAGAGTAATGATGAAACCCTGAGATTCATTTTCTTTGCAAAATAAAGAACATTTGCCAAAGTCGTCAAAGTAATTTCTTTATTATTTTAATTCCATAAAAAGTTCAATTATAATTCATTCTGTTTTAGGTGGGAAATTTTATATCAGAGATATTGGAAAGTACCTGTGTTTAAGGTCAGAAATATCTCAACTTCATGATTCGTATTTGTTTGAAACAGCTTTATTCTGCACTCAGTTCCTGTTTGTTCAACGGAAGTAGATCTCATGTTGTTGCTGCCTTTTCCTGTTGTTTAATTGGATAAATGTTACAGCTTTCATAAGAAGATTTTTATCTAGGTTTATTTCCTGATTTGAATTTGGGACTGCAAAGTCTGACTACAAGAGCTTATTGCGTTAATGATTTCATCACATTATAGGAGTTGAAAAATATGGGCATATTGTCACATTTAATTAACATGATCAACCAGATGGAAAGTGAACTTCATGGCAGATAAGCTGAGCAAGGATGTTTTGCCCATGGTGTTTTAAGTCTTGTTTTAAAATGCCTTCATTATCTAACCGAGTTCTTGCACCTACAGATTTGCTTGGCTTGAGCTATTAAATAGAACAGAAGAAAACTGCTTCAGAAACATGGTGTAATTCTTGCATTAGCATGATGAGAAGGCTCGATAATGTTGTTAAATGGTATGCATCAGATGCTTAGAAATAAACAGTGGTCAATTAAAACATTCATCATCTTGGTTATCAAGAAGCCGTACTGGTACAGTTACTTGAACTAAAAATTCATTAACCTTATCTTCAGTGAGCTTTATCATCTACATTATAAATGATAAATGTTTCTATTTGCAGGAAGTTCTATACTCAGCCAGCTTTCTTTTTAATGTTGTCTAATGGATAAATACTTCAATAACAGAACTTTGAACAGCATAATCACTGAAGAAGAGGAACGTTGCTTTTCAGTGTGTACATAAATTATGATTTCCTTTTTATTGTCATGAAAAAAGATATAAAATACTGATTTTCTTTATTGCCTTCCAAAGGAAGATACCACGTGATTGAAGGCATAATTTCTCCAGTCAGTGACAACTACAGAAAGAAAGGTCTAGCTTCTGCAAAGCACCGGATAGCAATGGCTCAGCTCGCAGTGGAGACATCAGACTGGCTTCGAGTGGATCCATGGGAAAGTGAGCAGGAGACATGGACAGAGACAGTAAAAGTGCTGAGGTAATTATGCAGGTTTTGTTTGTTTAATGGAGTTGCCAGAGGCTGCAGCAGCTCACCAGCAGCAGCACCTGTCGTACCTGAACTTGAACAGAAATAAGGCCAAGGAGCTGGTGAGCAGTTTGGTATAAGATAATGTATGAGTTGGATAGACCTTTCAGGCAGTCCTCGGTGAACTGAATCTTTTCTGCTGTGTCCCTTCCCATTCTTTTTGTTGATTAGGATCTTTTTTATCCCAGGAGTGATCTCAGGTCCTTAAAAAGATTTTTTTTTTCATTTAGTATAGATTTGCTAGACAATCTCAACACAAACATGCTGCAGTAGCATTCCAGATGCATTTTACATTGCTATGCTGGGCTGGCCTAATGCTTGAGAGCAATATCAAGACTCATTTTATCTGAAGTAGAAGGGCTTTCCATCTTTGCTTCAGGAGTGTTTTCATCCTGGGCATAAATAAAGGAGTGTAGTCCTCACTGCGTAGATTTACAAAGCACTGCTACTTGGATGCAGCCTCTCTAATGAAGAATCCTACTGTTCTCTTATTCCTGTGGAACCTTTTATGAAGCAGAGCAATCCAAACATTCCCACACATCTTAAAGTATCAAAAGTTGGAGGGCTTTGGCATGTATCTTCCTCCATATTTTATCTCATTGTATAGGCCTTGCTTTTGTTGCCTATTGCAGTTGTTCTGGTTTCTCTTTTTTTCTTTCATCCACCTCCAAGAGGTAGACACTCTCTCAGGTGCAGATTACCTTATAATTCTACTTCTCTGAAGATTGTTTTCTGGCAAGGTTTTCTCTCTCAGACATCTATCCATCTACCTGTCTCTCTCCTTGGTCTTTGAAAGGGCTCTATCTTGAAGTGGTGTTTTATACTTATTTTCATTGTTCTCTTTAAGCCATCAACTCTCTACTTTGTTTTTGTGATTGGCTGATATTTTCTTTTCATCTGGTCAAAGATTACTTGGAAGGTTCCAAGTGAAACAGATAAGGCATGTATGTGTTTGAGAAAAACGGAGAGGGAATTATATGAGCCCACCAGTACTGAAGTGATATGCCCTATGTGCTGATCTTGGGGAGTTGTGTGCGCTAAGAACAAGCAGCAAGAACTAACCAGAGTGACGTGTTGAGAGAAACAAAACTACCATTTAAATAAGTACAAGGAGCAATGGTCCCAAGTTGCAGCAAGAGCAGTTTAGGTTAGATACTACCCTCTCACTAGGAGGGTAATAAAGCATGGGAACAGGTTATCTAGAGATGTTGCAGAACTTCCATCCTGGGAGGTTTTTAAGACCTGGCTACACACAGCCTTGGCTGGAATAGTCTGTCTTTAAGGGGTGGTCCTGCTTTGAGAAAAGGGTTATACTAAATCACTTCCTGAGGCCCCTTCCAACCTTAATTTTCTATGATCCTATGGTTCCTTATGAAACTTGATAATAGTTCCATCTCCTTGACATATTGGAAATATCTCTAGACTGTTTATCTGCATTCAATTCAGTGGTGGCAGGAGGAAGAGAAGCCAACCTTAAATCTAGAAATGTATTTTTAAAGAGGACTTTTATAGTGCACAGAAGCAAGGAACACATTTGCTGCCACGGTCTCTTCATTTTCACATGCAGAGATGTGGCCCAACACCCTTTATGCATATGGGCCTGATTAAAAAAAATGGAGATCCAAATTGAGGTTAACTGAAAGCTAGAATGCTTAACCTTTCATCATGTAGGTTCTGCATGACTCTGGCATGCACTTGTCTGCATGAAGTTAAGAATCCTTAGAGATTTATGTATCCCCTAACATCAAATACTAGGGCTTGCATAGTCATATAGCTGGAGCATTTATTCTGAATGGCCTGCCAAGCCTATACGTTAGTCCTACGTTTCCAAAATCAAACTAGTAATTTTATTTGCCTCAGTTCTGTGTTGCCTGACTTGAAAACACTATTGGAGGGTTTTTTGTTTTTTTTAATTTTTAGGTGAGTTCTCAGCCCTCAAATTAGGCAGTCAGAGATTGAGACACCCAGAATCTTGTCATTCTTGAAAACTAAAATATTTAGGTTCTATGTGTAAGTTTGAGAAATTAAGTAATATTAGGCATTGGAAGTTTGATGAGCTTTGTGCTGGAAATGTCCTCTCTCCCACACACATCCTTACTAAGAAATACATTCTAGTGGATGCTGTCACAGCACAGTTTTGCCTTTTATTCTTTTATTGTTTGAGGGCAAAGAAATTGTGGAATGAATATGTTGACAGCCACATCTTCTTAGGTAGGATCAGTTTTAGCCTGTATTTGGATGGGAGTGCTCCAAGGAAAACTAATGCTAGGGAGTGAGAACTTTCTCCCTTTGACTGGAACCAGTAATTTAACCTGTTATACGTTGTTCAGACACATTATTGCTCCTAGGCATTGCCCAAAACCTCCTCTTGTTTCCAAGCCTTTAAAATAGGACAGACTTCAGAGCTATTATTTTACAAAGCAAACCTGTGGTATCCACAGATATTTTGGTTACAAAGAAACAAGTACAGATTTTTAATCCCTCCATTCTTTGGCTTAAACTTTCAACATCTGAGTTTCTGTTCTCCTGCATCCTTCCCCATATGCAGCAGAATAATAAATACAGTAAAAAAGCTAAAGGACTGGAAAATGCCTTGCACTTACCTCCTTCAGCCACGCCCTGAAGGGAGCTGTCTGCCCTATCTTCACAAAACTGTTATTTTATCTTGCTCCCATTCCAATATGGGGAATTACATTGTTGGTCCCACAGTGTCAGCTGGGTGAGGTATTATTCAAATCTAGTGCCAAACTAGATTGTTATTCCTTAAACAACTGCCTTGTTCCTCCAGAGAAACAGCTGGATTTGGTGAAGGGATTATAAAGGATTTGGTTTTGCAAACTTTCTGTATGCAGTTTTCACTGAAGTCCATGCTGTTCATTAGATTGGGCCCTTAGTTTTTAAGGCACATTGCGATCTTTCAGGATAAAAGGCACTGTATAAATGTAGAGGATGCATGTATGTATTGTCTCCATATGCTGCAAACAACTCTGTGCATTTCTGCCAGGACAGTGCCCCTCCAAGCTACCTCTAGGTGGAATTATGGAGAAACTTCACCAGTTATTCAGGTGGAGACATCACTTCTTCAAGGCAAAATGGGCTCATTTTGGTTTCCTTTTACCCATCTCAAAGTTTATAGAACGTTAATAAGTAAACATTTATTGTGCCAGTATCTCAAACTTTATAAGTAAATATTTGTTAAATGCTAAAATGTAAGCCTGTTAATAAAATGAAAAAGCAAAAAAGGCATAAAATCAAGAATGACAGTAGCACACTTCATCTCAAAGCAGTCACTTAGCTTTCTCCTCCTTAGCTGAACTGAGCAACAATAATTGATGACAGACTTTATGTTAAATCCTGTCCTTTGCACATGGAGGTGGTGTTTCAAGGAATGTTATGTCTAAATATTTTACTAATATTTTAAATACCAGAGTCTTTTTTTAATTAAGACATAGTGAGCACCTATACATGTGCCTGACTCCTGCTCTGATGTGTTCTAATTAGATCTAATAAGCATGCTTCAGCAGCCTTGGCATCACATGTGTTCAGCAGCCCCCACCACCATTTGAAGCATGGGACACTAAATACATGAGATGCTGAGGGTGCTTTAATTAGAGCAGCTCTTGGGAGCCACTTTAATTAAAGTGCTGTTCCCCCACCCCAGAGCACATATAAACATGCCCAGTAATAATAAAGCTGCATCGGTTTACATCTGACCTGTACTATTATCCTGTTGCATTTTGTATTATTATCCTTATCACTAAATGAAAAACTGCTTGCTTTCCTTATTGAAAATCTTTTTAGAGTTCCAGAAGCAAACTGAAAGGTATTCTAATATAATGAAGGTATAGGTCAAAAAAAGGCACAGCATTATTGTACTGTGATGTTTCTTCTCATCAACATTTTGAACTACATATTTTACTATGCTGGTGTACTGTGTGGTATAAAGGAGCCCATAAAAGGCTCTTGATATCATATCATTTTTTTTCTTAACCTGATTAAATAGTCATTTTTCATCAGAAGCTGTAGATACTGCATAAGTTTCCCAATAGATGTGGCATGCCTGAATTTTAAGGAGAGATCCTTGTGGCAATATTGTTAGTTGTCAGTTACAGATAGATCTGATCATATTTAGTTTTTAAATTTGGCAAAGGTTACAGACCTTTTGGTGAAATCTTTTTTCTCTCCCCCTAATTAAAAGTAGTAGGAAATGAAAATTTAAATGTAATATATTTAATTAATGTTTATTTTTATTTCTCTAATTTGCATATGCTGATGTTTGGCAAGTAATTTAGACTTCCCTGAGTTTTTTTGGGCTGTGTCCCTGAAACTTTTGCATAGGGATTTAAAAGTTCAAAAAGGTAAATTCTTGATCATATTCTTTCTTTATTATGGATTTGTTTTGATGAAATAGCCCCCTGACTTCTGTGCTGCACAAAGGCTTCAGCAGCTTTACATTGCTTGGTATAATTAAAAAGAGTAATAAAACTTATTTCCCTCTCTGAGCTACTAAATTCTGTGCGCTTTGTTAGATGTGGATCCAAGTAAAGGCATTTTCTGTGAATTGCTACCTACTTTTAGTTGTGAAATAAATTCTGAGGAAAGTAGCATTCATTGCAATGCATAAAAAAAATAAGATTTATTCTCTGTGAGTTTAGGATTCTGCACAGACGTGCCATAGGTTCCTTTACACAATGACTGCATCCACACATGCAGGGACATGGGCTTGTAGCAGCACAAATAGTAGCAACACAAGTTTTTGTCAGTAATTTGTGCATAAGCGTGTATGCCTGAATGTACACTTAACTGCAGGACAAACTGTGCTACTTTGGGCAAACCACCCTTGCCCAGCTCCTCCCAGCTCTTCAGCAAGGGAGAGCTGGAGGCTGGGGCTAGCACCTTTGCTAGCCCCAGCAGTATCAACTGGTGGCCTGGTGAGCAGCTCACGGCTACTTTCCGTCGGAGCTTCTCAAGCCCAATGCGTTGGTGTTTGGGGATTCTAGGCCATTGTGCCAGCTGGACTGCTGCAGCAGCACTGACCTAGAGTGGCCCCTGTACTCTGTACCAGCTACAGCAATCGATCCCCTCAGCACCATAGTTGCATCCAGCCATGCATGTATCACGGTGCATCCAGTGACAGTGGCAGTAGCGGTGGCCAGCCAGGAACATTGTCGTAGATGAGGACCACCCCCTATGATGGCAGTACACAGGAGCCAGGGCGCATGAGGCCATCACCACCCATCTGCAGGCCTGTTACCTGGAATATGGCACCAGCCTTCATACCGCCTGTGCCAGACCACCAGCCCAAGGGCCTCCATCCCTGCACACGGCAAGGATTGTAGCAACATAGGCAGTGGGGTTATTGTGAAAACAAAAGCAACTTTATTCCCCCTTCCTCTCCCCAAAACTTCCCCAATGCCAAGAGTTCAGTATTCCAACAACACCCCACATGAGATTCTCCACAACCCTACCACCAGTCACCCAGCCCCCCCATGCACAAACACCTTCAAACCAGAAATAAATGAAAATTCTTTACGCAACCACCAGGGGGAAGAGAGAGGGTCCTTAGGGACAGGGGAAACACCAGGGAAACACCACAAGGAGGAGGGAATCAGGTTGGCAGCCTCTCAACCCTGCCTACCACCACCCTGTGTGCAAAGGCTATGCCAACTTGACCTCTGCAGAGGAGGGTGGGTGTTTCCCCTTAGGGGCAGCCAATACAGCTAGGCTTGGGACTATGAAGGCAGGAGTGGCACCCCTTGATGGCCATGGTGGGCCCATGGTCCCTGCTGGAATGCCAGCTGAGCCATCACCCAGGCAAAATGCTACCAGGCATGTCCCCAGGTCCCTGGGTAGACTCCTGTGACTGGGTCCCCCCCATCTGCCTCACCACAGTTGCTCATGCTGCCCAGAGTGGACACTTGTGCCTCCTGAAGTTCAGTGGTGCCTGCAGTTATGACCTAGGTGACCCTCACACAGAGGTCCTGGGGCTGGTAGCTCAGGCCCAGGCCTCAGTGGCCAGGCCTGTGGAGCAGTGGCATGGCTGCTTCAAGGAGCCCAGCTGGCTCTGGGTGCCTCTGCGGGTGCCAGGACAGCCCTGGATGCCCAGCAGGCTCAACAGCAGGCAGCTGTGAGCCCTGCTGCACTTCTGTTTGCTCTCAGTATGCCACATAACATACTGTAGCAGCAGGGGCACAAACAAAGCAATAGAGATACCTAGCCAGCAGCCAGAGCATCACACTGGAGGACCAGGCCTCTTCCCGGCATACACTTTTTACACATGCTCTGCACTGCGTTTTTTTCCGGCATTTTTTTATTTTTGGTACTGGGAAATCCCAGTAGCAAATGTTGACACTGCACTGCAAATTACCAGTGTGGTACACGTTTTAATATTCAATGCTTACAGTTTGTGGTGCCATAAACCAACACATGCCTTCATGTGTGGATGTGGCCCACAAGTCAGGAGACAAGTATGATTTATTTGGATGATTAGTTAATTATATATGACTATTAGTCTGTGCTAGTGAACACACTGAACTACGTTCACCCCTTTTATGACTCAGTGTTGTCTGCAGTACAGGTCCACCACGATTTAATTTAGGACAATTAAATCAGCTTTATAGTGAAAGATGGAAGCCATAACATAAATTGTCCTGGTAATTACAGGAATCATATTTTCCTTTCTTGGAGGTTGAATACATAATAATCCTGTCTAGTTATCCAACCATATACCATAGTGTGTGTACATTTGTGTACATTTTTATTTACCTACTGTTAGGCATAAGAATCTTGAGAAATTATCAGATTATAATCTATGTTGTTTTCAAAATGAAAAACTCAGAGCATTTAAATGTTCTGTACAGACACAGTATTTTGTAATACACAAGCCCTCAGGGGGCCTGGAAAGAAATCTTATTGTGGAAGCAAAACCCAAGAAGCACTATGTTATAGCTTTATACTGTGGATTGACACCTGCCTGACAAGCTATGTTGCCACACTTTATAGAAAACCAGATTGATTTTTAAGTGTAGTGTAAAATACCAACAGACGTTACTAGAAACGTACTTGTAAAATTTCCAGGGTTTTATTTTAAGCCACAAAATTCTGCATATTAACAATCAAAGTGAAAACAGTCCTCAGATCCTTATGCCATGTACAGAGGTTTCAGAGTTCACCAAGAATGTACATCTATATAATCAACAAACTATTTGAAGCTCTGCAAGTGGTTTACTTATTTTCTCTGAATATTTTCTCATTGGTGCACAGAGATCAGATTGTCAATGGTACTTGTTGCCACGTTCAAAACTATAATGCGGTAGCAGTACTTGTGCTAGAGGCAGGTCTAAAGCCAAGCTTAGGAGTAGAGAAAGAAATAAGGGTAAGGAGGCAAAAACTACAGATAGAGTGATAAAAGACTTTAAACAATTAAGGTAGTTCCCTACCTCCCACCAGAAATGTTTTACCTGTGGCTTTATTAAAATGTTGTGAATGGCAAAAACTACTTTTGGCACATCAGACAATTGGGGAGGGAGAGAGTTAATTGAAAGCTAAGAGGCCAAAGGAAAGCTCTGTGACCTAGCTGTTCATGCCCTTATCTTCTCTATAATCATTGGGTGTGCTCCGAGATGCAGGGGGGGGGTGCATTAATTAGAAAGGCTCCCAGAGCCACTCTGATTGAAGTGCTTGTTTGACAAACTTTAGTTCAAGTGTCCCACCACCATTTTGAAGTGGGGGTGGGGATGCTGATACATGTGACTCTGCAAGCACTTAAATTAAAGCACCCTCCCTGCCCCCAAGTATGTGTATAGGTGCCCAATGATTACAGAGAAGATAAGGGTATGGACATCTGGGTCACAGAGCTTTCCTTTAGCTCCCTAGCTTTCAATTAACACGGTCCCTCTCCCTAATTGTCTGATGTGCTAAAAGTAATTTTTGCCATTCACAACATTTCGGTGTTCAGTGAGCTGTAGTTCAAGCACCCCTGCAGCCATTTTGAAGGGACACTGGATAGATGCGACGCGAAGGCTGCTAGAGTATGTTAAGTACCACACTCCAGCAGACTCAATTAATTGAGCCTGCTCTGACGTGCTAATTAGCACATATTGGAGTAGAATTCTGGCACTTACATGGGTGCACTTAAGGCTTTCCCCATCCAACAGGGAAACAAAAGAGGTCTCTGTGTAGCATCAACAACTATGTTTTACTTGATGAATAATCTGCCTTCTCAGGCAACTGTCTAAGACACTATCCCTCTCGTTTGGTAACAGCACTGGGGATGTAGTGGAGAAGAGGATACTCACAGGCAAAGATATTAGGGAACAGAGGTCTACAGCTCTATAAAAGCAATTTTTGGTGCAAACTCACTGTGAATATGTAAGATATAAATCAGTGCATTTGGACTTGGATTACTACTACTAAGGATAATCCAGTTGCAGGGAGGCTGGCAGCAGGAAGCATATAACCATGGAGGCCTGTTGCCAGGAACCATGGAGGGAGCCAAGGGAGGATATCTGGTGAAGCAGTGATGGAGATTGGAAGTTACTGGTGAATGCTGGCACCTATGACAGTCTATCTAGATACAGTAAAATCTGAAAAGTAGCAATGTCTGAAATATGAGAGAATTGTGTACTTGGAATTTATCTGGACTGTGGTCCCTTAAATAAAGGAAAGGCAAAAGCAGGCTTTTGGAGAGTAAACTTTGGAGACATCTCCTTTCCAAGACTGAGTATTTTAACAAACACATTATTGAAATGTCTGGGTCCTCTGAGAAGTTATGTTTAATCCAGAAGGTAAATGCAATGATTAAAGCATGAAATAGATTTTAATCCTGCTTTTAGTAAATCTCAAGTGATGCTTTAAAATATAGAGTGCTACTAGCACCAATACAACTAATAAAGAGGCTATTTCAAAGGTAATTTACAAATGATAAGCCAGTGCACAAAGTGTTTGTGACTTGGCAAGAGTGTTAACTATAACTGATACTAATCTTTTAGAGGGTAGAGCATGAATATGGTGAATTCTTAACATGGCTTATTAAATCCAAACTGCATAAAAGCAGATCGTTTTCTCAAAGCCAAATGCACTAGATAATCACTTTGTGTATCTCTAAAAGGATTACCTTACGGAGAAGCCTTTTTTTTTTTTTTAAACAGGTACCATTACAATGAATCTCTTGGGCCGCTTGATTTCAGGAAGGGACTCATGAGAAACAATAGCCCTGTACAAAGAGCTAGTGATGATTCCCTTTCTTCGCGGCACACAGGTTTGTTCATTTGTTCATTACTGTAAACAGTGCTCCTTGTTGGGTAGTGTAGACACTTTATCATTACCTAATTGGGATTGCAAGGTTGAACAGAGGAGCAATAATTTTGATGGGTAGAGTTATCCGCTAGAAAAACTAGTCATATTGCTAGTAGTACTGCAGCTGCAACTTGGATTGAAGTGACTGGCACTGAGATAAAATGTGATTCCCCTTTGGTCTGGCTTTATACATTCTTGGTTTGTAATTCCTGATTGGCCTTTATGAAATAAATGTTTTAAAGCTGTACTCACAGCATAAGTTACTTTCTTGTTAACTGTGCCAGGTAAGGATGAGAATACAAAGAATGGTTTAAAACAGTGAAGAATATAAAAATGACTTCTAGTTGTTCAGTGTTAATAGGCAAGAGAGGTTCAGAAAGTGGTACTCCTGTAATAGATTAAACATATGACCATTAATAGAGGATTAGTATTTTCCAACTGAGAGCGTAATAACGTTGACATTAAGAACAAAAGAATATTGTAGGCATATTGGAATATCCTATACTTGCAGATTTTCTATTTCATGATTATACTCCCTAATGGCATGGTTTGTTGGCATACTACCAAATTTGATAGGATTTTTTCCCCTTCCCAAAACATTGTAATCTCTCCTCCCTTGCATTAAATTTTCTCATAGTTGCATAGGAATTTTAATACTTCTCACTTCCAAAAGGTGGTGCCCTACAGGGTTGAGTTAAATTTTGTAGATTACACAGAAAAAAAGTCACGGTGTATCTGCGTCTTGAGCTATGTACTGAATTTGCATCCTTCTCAGCTTGTGTAGCATAGTTAAAAGAACTCATTATTCCTATTTTAAAACTGAATAAATATTTGGCTCTTTCAGATAACTTTTCATGCTTCCAAGAGTTCCCAGAGATGCATCGTCAGGGGAAGGGGTGCTTTATCTGACTTTAAATTTGAATCATTTTTACTTACGAAGATAGTAACGCCACATGGCAAGATTCACAACTTCCTGGTTATCACATCCATCCACTGACTATACTTCTCTTACCTAACCCATGGGGCTTTAATTTTCCATTGTGTAGGAACATCTTTTGGGAGCCATTTTCCATATTTGAAGTTATCTTGTTTCTAATCACCACTTCATAAAGTGTCTCATTTGTGACAAACTTCAACATGCCAGGCTCTCTCGTGCAGCCAAAGTCTTCTTGGTTCAGCACAGTAGGGCTGCTTTCTTAACACATCTACAAATGCAGTTCAGAGTTTTGGGGATTTCTCAAATCTATGCCAGTTGGCAACCCTCCCGAGGGAACCGTCTAATGGCTGAGGATAGTGAAAGCAAGGTCTTGTCTGGTTACTCATTTTCTCTGCCCCTTACACTAGGTTATGGCCAGGGATTTGGTATGGACTGTATACTTCCTGAGTAGATGTGGGCAGTTTCTGTGTGTTTTGTGCCATAAAAATGGTGCGAGGGGAATGGAACATAATGGGACCCTTGACCATTGCTACTACAACATCCAACATTTTTTAACAGATACCAGTGTAGAATAAAGAATTATGGCAATATCTCAGTAACCCTCAGAAAAGCACTATTGTGAAATGCTGACTTTTTAGGGCAAGCCATTATAAACGCAGAAGTAGTCCAGGTAGCAGAAAATCTGTTCAATTTGGACTTTTTTACCACCTTTCCAAAAAAACAAAACAAAACAAGGATCAGTAATCAGGATAGTTGGTAAAATATAATGTTAAGTATAACTCCTATATTTAATTTTATATAGTGAAAAAATAAAAAACCAAATTCTATAAAATAATGTTTTTTCTGCAAAATGTATACAAAGTAAAACCTAGGTTTTCTGTACAGCTTTAGTTACCATAATTAAGTCCCTCGTTAGTCACTTCTTTACCTGATATGACTGGCTGCTGTTGTTTGCAATATTATAAGCACAGCCATTTAGATTTTAGGCCAAGTGGCTGCAATTTTATTAATTTTCTTCATTGGGCCCATCCTGGCAGTAGTGAAAAGAAGAAAAGCTTCCCTTTAGATGCTGCATTTCTCTTTTCAGTGTTCAAATCAGTGCATCACAGTCCCTCAGTTTACCAGCTAGCTAAAACTAGTGCTCTTTCAGAGCGTGTATTATTCTCAAAGCCTGTTCTAGCTTGCGACCCATAGTAGCCTGGGAAAACCCCGATGGTGTTACAGTTCTTCCACACCCAAATCTAATCTCTTGGTCAGAGGTTTTTTTGATGTCAGAGTTTGATTATCGTGTACAGAGAAGTTGATATATATTCAGTGCAGAAATACTCTAGCAGCCCTAGCTTTCTCTAAATTGTTTGCTTTGAAATGACTTCCAAATTATTTACAGTATCTGATGTCACTTTTATACTCCCCTCAATCGCTCTTGTGATGTTTTAATGGGGTTTTGCAGTCCTGCTGCAGTCGCTGAATTTAGTTTTGCATGTGGTATTTCTTTTCCTGTGGATAGGAGACACTTGTGCTTTGTTTCATTTGAAATTGAATTCTCTGTATTTCAAGTTTCTGTGTTGCCTTACATGAATATCTTTGTTGTCACTTTTCAAATGCTTTTACCTGGCTTAGTCTAGCAGCAGCCTCTCTTAATTAGACCTTCCTGGTTCCTAAATCTAGCTACCTTCTTTGTATTAATGGTTGTTTCTCCCTCTCCTTCCCAGAATGACATTGCAGAATATTGCAGTTCATTTCTGTCTACCATCATTGACTCAGACTCACCAATCAAACATTTACCAGTATTTTCCCAGTCTTGCTTTTGGTTTAGAGACATGGCGAGAAATAAAAACTATTGTACTCATCAAAAACTGGAGCAGTAGCGTGAAGATTTTGGCTTTAGATCCGTTATCAATTTTGGACACTGTAGGTCATTATTTAGCAGGGTGCCCTAGAAAAGTCCAGGGACATTTTTTTTCTTGATTGTCTTTAGGCAGAACAACTGTGTTGGTTTTAGTGGCAGGCTTTCTGTAAAACCTGTGATTTGTTAATAAATTTGGACTCTAGTCCAAGGTATGCTTCCTCTTTTTAAAAATGCCTTAGCTATTTGGATTTTTCATTTCTCATGATGGATTATGTGTTGTCTGGAGCTTGAACTTGTAGCAGACTTGGTTGTTTAAAGCAATCTGTCAAAGTGCATTGGAAGTACATTCAAAGTAAGATAGCCATCTAAAGCTATAAAAGGTCCCCTGCTGTTATATTATATCTAATAAAGCCTGGGACACAGTAAAATTGCTGCCTTATTTTTCTTTTTAAGAAAAGTGATCAGCAGTTGTTTTAAAGAGAAAAATGTTGCTGCTTTAGAATGACTAGCACAATAGGATATCCATAAAATCTATTAAATATGCTATTAAAATGATATGCAACAGTTGCCCCTTTCTGACCTAAGCAGTTAAAGAAAATTTGGGATCCTGGCAGTTGGTTCAATTAGAAGCGCATGATAGAACCAGGTGTTTTTCTTAAGTAGTCCTGTCTTTATAATGAATGTAAAAAGTCCTGTTTCCCTGAAAATTGGAGGATTCGCACAAGTGATTTTTTTTTTGCTTGCAGGTCTGAGCCTGAGCCTAGGGATCAAAATTACACATAAACCAGTATAACTAGTCAGAAACCGGTTCAAATCTAATCCAACATGAGTTCAGTACACATAAACCACTTTCAAAATAGTTAAAACAGGTTTGAGATAAATCTGCATGGGTGTAGTATCAGACTTAACTGATTTAGGTTAAATTGGTTTACTGAACTTGTCCCAGATCCCCTCCAGATTCAAGTTAACTCACAGTCCCCTGGTATACCAGGATGCTTTGCATCTCCCCTGCAAACTCCACCTCACACGGTAACCAAGCTAGCCTTGGTCCAAGCTGTCTGCTTCAGCTGAACAGGAAGGTATGCTCTAGTGCCTCCTGGCTTCTGGCCTGGGCTACTCCAGGCATTCAGCTACATTTCCTGAACCAAAAGTGAATGTCTGTTCACTTGCTTATTGGTTCAATCTACACAGTTTAGACTAACCTGTGAAGATTGAATTGATTCAGCCTTGACTGTCTCTTTAACTGACTGTACTTAGCCTGACAGCCACAACTGATTCTACAAAGCATGCTCTAGGTTTTTTCCTCAGGCTTGCTGTTTTCTGTTTCTTTTGTTTGCATCTTTGTAGGGTTTCTCACTGCTTTGCCTTTGCATACAGAGATACAGTGCTCTAAATCCAGCAATTCCACTGTCCTTCAGTTTCAGGTTACAGCAGGACTTCCCCTTGAGCCACATGGCTAGCTACTACTCCAATTATGCATGCTGCTTTGAGCTTGGTGGAGGTCCCTATTGCTCCATAAAGGAGTTCAATTGATTTTCACATTTATCCTGAATGACAAAGTTGCAATACCATGAGGGTCAAGGATGTTTAACCCAACTCATAAAAACTTCCCCTGCCTTCATGCCATCCATCATCCTGACAGAATCTGAAATGGTGACACCCTAAAAAAACCCTATGAGACAGAAAAGCAAGCATTTAACACATTACAAATGATGCATTCCTAATTGTTTACATAGTGCCTGTTAGAGTATTTGCCTATCAGCTACCAGGTTTCCTCTGAGGAAGGCCTGTCTCTGAAATCTGTTGTGTGAAGTGGACCCTGCCTATTTGGATCTATTAGGGAAATAATTCATTTTAACCTTAGCTTCTGCAGCCTATTCTAAGTTTTTGGGAACAGCCCAAATAAAATTCTGTCCACTGACACCTGTTCTGAGGCCCCTTATGGATACTGTTATGAAAGACCTGGTCAGAAACATAGGAATTTAAAAATTACGTTTATAAATGGCAGGAGTTTGTCCTTCTTGCAGCCTGGTTTTGATTAGCTGGAGCACATTGAGACGTGGGTCCAAGTCCTAAAGAAACAGGCAGCAGTACTGCCAAGCAGTCTCCTTTTGAGTGCTTGTGGGGATGGAGGGAGAGGGGCAGATGTGACTGTGGGATCCAGCATCAGAACCAATCATGCCTTATTTCCAGTGCAGGGGGAGCCTAGGATCGTGATCCCAGGCTCTTCCTGCACTGGCATGTAGCAGACTCCCATGGCTGCGAATCCCGCAACTGAAGATGCTCACAGCTAGGAGTGCACCAATAGCTGATTTTTAAGGAGGCTTATCAGCCAGTACTGATCTGATTAATGATATGCAGCCCAGCAGCTTGGAGAGCAGTGTCCAGCTGATAAGTCTGTTGTGGTGGAAGGGGAGGAAAGAGGCATGGGGGCAGGGTCAGATAGAGTCCCCTGCGGTGAAGGAGGGAGTTAGGTTGGGGTAGGCACTGCCCAGCTGGGGAGGGCCAGGGTGCCCGACAGAGCCGCGACTCATTCAGGGGGCATCTCCCGCTGCTGCGCACGCACCAGAAAGGCATGGGGGGCGTGTACCTGCCGGTCTGCATGGGGATCTGCAGGCAGGGACTCAGGCAGGCTGTGCTTGGGGCAGGCAGAGGTGGCACTGGGAGGGGGACTCCAGGGGTGAGGGGGGCTGCAACCACCCCAAATTCATCGTAGCCTCAAGCACAGCCTGGACCAGCCCTTGCCAGGAAGAGCCCAGCACAGCCTGCCTCACCCCACATAGATCCAGGGGCACACACCCCACATCTTCCCATGGTGTGCACATTGGCAGGAGCCACACTTCCCTCTCTGCACCCCCCCAAATGGTCCACGGCTCTGTCCCATGCCCTGCCCTGTCCCAGTTGTGCATCCCATGCCCTGCCTCACCACAGGGGCCTTGGTCTGCACCCCCCATGTCCCTTCCCTCCCCACACCCCTTCTCCCATAACAGACTTACCAGCTGGATGCAGCTCTCCAAGATGCCGAGCTGTGCTCCTCTCCATCTATGTGTTGCGTTGTAGTTGCGTGCATGGACGGAGCATTCATCAGCCACATAATCGGCCACATCAGGCAAAAAAAGCTGCCCCCAATTTCTGATCCAGTCTATTTTCTTTATATCAGTGCCAATCTGATATTGGACCGAAGTATTGGTGCCCCATCATCTGCAGGACTCACTGCCACAGCAGCGTGTGACGCACCCCAGGAGCTGAGAACCCAGTCAGCTGATGGGGTTCCCAGCCACACCGGATCATCTGGCTGCACGTTCAGTTAATGGCGTGATAAGAACAAGTCACAATGTTATTCTCACATTTATGTGGAATAACTTTGTAGCTTATTCCTTGTTTTACTACATAATTAATTGATTGAATGTACATCTGGGTCATGTCTGGTTTATCTGGTTTATCACGTCTTAAGTGTAACATGTAGATGGGGCCTCAGAGAACTGAAGTTGTAGGTCTCTCAGATTCAGCAACAAAATCAGTGAATACTTTTGATCTTAATGTCTGTTTCTACTAACCAAAGTATATACATAGCACAGTTTTTCAAGCAGCAGACTACAAAAGTCCTAGTCACTGACACACCAGTCTACCACATCATCATTGGACTGAGTCCCGGCTCTGGCATTAGAGTCCTGGCTCTGGTGCAAGACCCACAGGTGTAAGCCCGCTGAGCTCCCATGAGCCCAGGGACCCCAGCAGCGACCCCAGGACCCCCAACAAGCCCTAGCCTGCCAGCAGGTAAGCAGAAGTCCGTGGAGGGAGGGAACTAGTCAGCTGAGAGCAGGCTAAGTGGGCCAAAGAGGGTCACACCCCCACCTGGCTCCTACTTGGCCCAGCCCCCCAGGGAGCTGTGCAGCCCTCCTGCAGGCACGTGTGCCAGGTTAGGGGGGAGTTACTCACCTGTTCCTTCCCTCGGTGGAGGGACCCCCCCTTAGCCCCCCAAAAAGCACTGGGGCATCGGCCGGCCCTTCTGCACACGCACGCAGTTTGAAAAGGGCCTGGCAATGGCGTAAGCCTCATTAAAGTCCCAGCTCTGGTGCAAGACGCATGGGTGTAAGCCCACTGCAACCCTGTGAGCCCAGGGACCCCAGCAGCGACCGCAGGACCCCCAATGAGCCCTGGCCTCCCGGTAGGTAAGCAGGGGCCCGTGGAGGGAGGGACCTAGTCAGCTGGGAGTGGGCTAAGTGGGCCAAGGAGTGTCACCCCCACCCCCGGCTCCTACTTTGCCCAGTCCCCCAGGGAGCCACGTGACCGGAGCCTCGTGAACAGGCCGCACAAACAGGCATGCTCCTGGGCCCAGCACGTGAGTTAGCACAGGAGTTTGTGCAAGAGGGTCCGAGGCCCCCAGAGTAAGGAGAGCCCTCCAGAGTAAGCAGTCCCTGCCGTAGCCATCCTACCAGCAGCATGACATGGATGGGCACACGCTGCACCCCAAGGGTCCCCTCGGGGTCTGTGGTCCCCCACCAGGCACCTCAGAGATGGCCACCCAGATGGAGCCCATGGTTCCGAGCTCCACGCAGATGGAGCCTCTGCTCTCAGCTGCAGGGGCTGCCTGTCCCTTTTTCAGGCTCTGGGGCCCGGGAGCATGGCTACCCGCCCTTGTGAGGTCTGCTCCCTTTTGGGGTCTCTGGCGTGCCAGATGGAGGAGCTCCAGCCCACAGTCCAGAGACTGCGTGCCATCAGGGACTGTGAGTAGGAGATCGACTCCTACTGCCATGCCCTTCTCTCCCGGGAGGCAGAGGGAAGACCACGGTCTTTCTCCAGGACAAGGGAGGACTCGGGGACCTCCCTTACTGTCCAGCCCAGGGCTTGGACCAAGGTGGCGAGGGGCCTCAAGGCCCACCACACCAAGGTCCCTGCCCCGCTGGAGCTTTGCAACAGGTACAAACCTCTTGCAGCCCCAGCAGAGCCTGCTGAGTTGCCAGCTTTCACAGGCAACACAGATGACACTGTAGCTACTGTCCCCGCTCTCCCTAAGACCAAACACAAAGTGTTTGTCGTGGGAGACTCCATCCTGAGGGGGTAATCTGCCACCCCAACCCCTTAGCCCGGGAAGTTTGCTGCTTCCCAGGAGCCCGCATCTGAGACAGTGTGGAGAAGATCCCAAAGCACCTCCAGCCCACTGACCACTATCCCATGCTCCTCATCCATGTGGGCACCAATGACATGGCTCAGAGTGCTCCCCGCCTGGTCATGAGGCACTACAGGGATTTGGGTGCGGGGCTAAAGGGTCAGGGGCCACAGGTGGTGTTTTCTTTGATTCTCCCAGTCTCAGGCTATGGGCTGAGGAGGGAGAGGAGGATCCACACAGTGAACCAAAGACTGCAGCACTGGTGTCATCAGGAAAACTTTGGCTTCCATGACCACATTCCGCTCTTTGGAGAGAGAGGCAGCGAACTGCTGGGAAGAGACGGCCTCCACCTCTCTTCTGCTGGGGAGGAGGCTCTTCTCAGCCAGACTGGCTGACCTGCTCCACCAGGCTTTAAACTAAGCCCGCTGGGGGGATGGGGGGACTACTGCCACTGCTGGCCCACTGAGCGGCCCCTGCAAAGCCAGCAGGTTAAGGCACTTAAGTGATCCCACCCCCACCCTGGAACAAAATGTAGGTAGGGCAAGGGCCCCCCAAGGGGACACTTGCTTGCCTATACACCAATACCAGGAGCCTGGGGAATAAACAGGAGGAACTTGTTCTCCTGCTAAATGCAAATAATATGATGTCATTAGGATAACGGAGACCTGGTAGGACTCCACCCATGACTGGACCACAGGTATAGATGGATATACAGAAGGGATCGAGTGGACAAAAGTGGCGGGGGCGTAGCTGTCTATGTCAAGAAAAGCTATGGGTCCCTCTGGGTTAAAATCCATGGGGAACACAATACAGGGGATACTATGGTGGGGGTCTACTACAGACCCCCTCCCCAGAGTCATGACCTTGATGAGGAGTTCACCAGAGAATTGGCTGAGGCTGCACGATTCCAGTGTATGGTTGTCATGGGAGACTTTAACTACTCAGACATCTCGTGGGAGGAGTGCTCAGCCAAATCCGAGCGGTCACAAAGCTTTCTCTCGTGTGGATGACCTCTATCTGACTCAAGAAGTCTTTGGGCTGACAAGAGGTAAAGCGCTGCTTGACCTCATACTGACAACCAGGGATGACCTAATCAGCAACCTAACGATTGAAGGGAAGCTGGGTGACAGTGACCATGAGTTGATCACCTTCACCATCTGCCGCAAAGCTGGCAAGTCAGTCAGTAATACAGAAGTCCTCGACTTCAGGAAAGCTGACTTTGACACGCTAAGGAGGCTTGTCAGAGAGACCCTAAAAGGTCACAGCCCAATGGAGAAGAGAGTTCAGGACAAGTGGTTGCTCCTCAAGGGAGCATCCTCGATGCGCAAGCAAAGTCCATCCCGTCTTGAAGGAAAGGCAGCAAAAGGGCACAGCAGCCCCCTTGGCTTTTCAGGGAACTGGTGGACTTCCCACATCTTAAAAGCAAGACCTACAAAGGATGGAGGACTGGCACTGCCACCAAGGAAGAATACTCTGCTCTGGTCCAGACCTGCAGAGAGCAAATCAGGAAAGCCAAGGCTGTGATGGAACTCCAGCTAGCTACAAATATCAAGGAAAATAAAAAGTCCTTCTATAGATATGTGGGGAGCCGGAGGAAAAGCAAGGGCAACACTGGACCCCTGCTAAACCAGATGGGGCAACTGACAACTGACGCCCAGAAAAAAGCAAACTTGCTAAATGGGTACTTTGCATCAGTTTTTCACCACTTCCATGGGACGGCCCTGCCCGCTGTGGGTCAGGGAGGCCCAGGTGAGGGAGCTTCCTTGCCCTCCTTTGAAGCTGACCTCGTGAAGAAACACCTTGACAGGCTGGATGCCTTCAAGTCAGCCGGCCCTAACGGGTTACACCCAAGGGTACTCAGGGAGCTGGTGAACATCATAGCTCAGCCCCTGGCACAGATCTTTAAGAGCTCTTGGCGCTCTGGTGAAGTGCCTGATGATTGGAAGAGGGGCAATATTGTGCCTATCTTCAGGAAAGGGAGGAAAGTAGATCCGGCAAACTACAGGCCCATCAGCCTGACCTCTATCCTGGGGAAGGTCTTGGAAAAGATTATCAAAGAGGCCATCCTTAACAGACTAGCTGAAGGCAATATCCTGAGGGATACCCAGCATGGGTTTGTTGTGGGTAGGCCTTGCCTGACCAACCTCATTTCCTTTTATGACCAGGTAACTTATCACCTAGACAAGTGGGGAAGAGATTGACGTTGTATATCTTGACTTCAAAAAAGCCTTTGATCTGGTATCCCACGACCACCTCTTGGCTAAACTGGCTAACTGTGGCCTCGACCTCACCACAATCCACTGGCTGGGGAATTGGCTCTCTGGTAGGATCCAGAGGGTGGTGGTCGATGGGAGCCAATCATCTTGGTGCGCTTTGACCAGTGGGGTCCCTCAAGGCTCTGTCCTAGGGCCTATACTGTTTAACATCTTCATTAATGATGTGGACATTGGAGTCAGAAGCTGACTGGCCAAGTTCGCTGATGACACCAAACTCTGAGGTAAAGCATCCACACCTGAGGATAGGAGGGTGATCCAGGTGGAATTTGACAGACTCATGAAATGGGTGGACGAGAACCTGATGGTGTTCAACACCGAAAAATGCAAGGTTCTCCACCTTGGGAGGAAAACCCTGCAGCATCCTTATAAGCTCGGCAGTGCTACGCTGGTTAGCACTACAGATGAAAGGGACTTGGGGGTCATCACTGACCACAAGAGAAACATGAGCCTTCAGTGTGATGCTGCAGATAGTAATGTGTTCAAAACACTGGCTTGCATCCATAGATAGTTCTCAAGTAAATCCCAGGACATCATTCTCCCATTGTACTTGGCCTTGGTGAGGCCACAGCTGGAGTACTGTGTCCAGTTTTGGGCTCTGCAATTCAGAAAGGATGTGGAGAAGCTTGAGAGGGTGCAGGGGAGAGCCATGCACATGATCAGAAGTCAGGAAAACAGATCTTATGAGAGGCTGAGAGCCATAGGGCTCTTCAGTCTGGAAAAGCTCAAGGGTGATCTAGTGGCCACCTATAAATTTATCAGGGGTGCTCATCAGGATTTGGGGGAACGTCTGTTCACCAGAGCACCCCATGGGATGACAAGATCCAACGGTCACAAACTCCACCGCGACCAATTCAGGCTGGACATAAGAAAGAACTTCTTCACTGTCCGAGCCCCCAAGGTTTGGAATAGACTGCCGCCAGAGGCGGTTCAAGCACCCACTTTGAAAGCTTTCAAGACACGTTTGGATGCCTATCTTGCTGGGATCCTATGATCCCTGCTGACTTCCTGCCCCTGGGGCAGGGGGCTGGACTCAGTGATCCTCCGGGGTCCCTTCCAGCCCAAATGTCTATGAAATGTATGAATAACATGGATTATAACATCCAACATTGATTCACTTGTAACTGTCCCAATATCATATACAGGCATACCTCGTTTTATTGCGTTTCGCTCTATTGCGCTTCGCAGATATTGCGTTTTTTACAAATTGAAGGTTTGTGGCAACCCTGCATCGAGCAAGTCTATCGGTGCCATTTTTCCATCGGTTAGCATTTTTTAGCAATAAAGTATTTTTTAATTAAGGTATGTACATTGGTTTTTTAGACATAATGCTATTGCACACTTAATAGACTACAGTATAGTGTAAACATAACTTTTATATGCACTGGGAAACCAAAAAATTTGTGTGACTCGTTTTATTGCGATATTCGCTTTATTGTGGTGGTCTGGAACCGAACCCGCAATATCTCCGAGGTATGCCTGTACACCATCATGTTAACAATATCCCTCTGTTGTATACATTGGACAGATGAGGTAATTGGTGATATGTAGGGGGTGCACATGGGTATACATGCACCTCCTGAGTGTGGCAGTGCACTCCCTGTGGAAAGGTGCCACTGACACTGCCGGTGGCACCTGCGGGCAGATGCCACTCCCTCCTTCCCCCTCTGCTGCTGACAGCACCGTGGCCGCCTGTGGCAGCTCCTCAATTACTGCCACCATGCTACTGTCATCAACAGTGCTGCAGCTGCCTGCGGGAGCATGCCATGCCCCACCCCCCAGCCTCCAGATTCATGGATGGGGTGATCCCTATGTGAAAGAATGAATGAACAGTGATTTGACAGCTGCAGGCCTGTGGCAGAGCACTTTTAACCTCCTTGAACAGTCAGTCACTGACCTGAGGGTGACTGTTCTTAGGCAGCAACCATTTAAAAACTGACTGAATGGGAAACTGGAACAAGAAATCTTTCACAGACTGGTTTGTGTTAAGTAAGGTTTAAACAGAGACTATAGATTCTTATCCTATTACCTAGATTAGCTTTTGGTAACCCCTTTGTTCCTGTGGGTTTATTGCTTGCTTGTTTGCCTCTTCCAGTACTGCCCCCCACTTCACTTTGTCCCCCTCCATTCTACCTTTTGTATTCAAATTTCTTTCTCCTTATACACTGCTTCATGCACTTCCTTTCACAGCATCTGATCAAGTGAGCTTTAGTTTATGAAATCTTGTGTTATATACTTTTGTTACCCTATAAACAGGGGTGTCAGGGGGTGCATGCGGGTGCATGCAGGTGCACATGCACCCCCTGAGGATGGTGGTGGGCCCCCTACAGAAATGCGCTGCTTACATGTTCAGCAGCACCTGTGGGTGGTTGCCAGCCTGCCACTGGGAGCTCCCCTGCTTACCACTGCTGTGCTTCTGCAACCACGCTCCCACCACTGCCGTGCCCCCCCCCACCATCGTTCATGAGAGATGTGAAACTCACCTGGTCCCATGGGGCATATGAGTGGCATGGGGTCGGTCTATGGGCTGAATCAGGCCCACAGACCCCTGTTCCTTCTCCCCTGCCTGCTGGATCCAGTGCTGTAGGAACTGTGCTGCATGTGGTGCTCCCTCTGGCCAGTCCAGGATATGTGCCTCTCCCTTGGGCTAGTCCAGGACTGTGTCACATGTGGAGCAAGGGGAAGGGGCACTGTACCACCAGACTGGCTGGAATCAGGCTGGGTGTAGTGTGCTGGGACTGGTTCAGTGCACATCATGCAGCACATAGGTGAATCCAGACCTAGGGCAGTACTGGGAGCCAGATGAAGGGGCTCTGTGAGTTGGATCTTTGACACCTCTGGTCTATAAGGTGCAAATCTACCCTGCTTTCTACTTGACATCAGATTAACATGACGAACTCTCTCTCTCTAACATGGAATATCCCAAGAGTAAATGAAAAATTCTGCAGTCAGGGAAGGATTTTAAATGTAGTACAGCAAATATCATTTGTGACCCACACATTTCACAATCAGGAGAAACTACCATGTGATCATGTAATTAAATCAATGCATGTGCCCAAGGGGGCTGAATTAAATGCCACAAGCTGCCATGCTTTCAGTGCCCTAATAATACCTTCTGCCATGTTAACTCAGGAATCCCCTGATTTTTGAATGCTTAACTTTGCAACCTTAATAGTGTTCTTTTAATAACTTTTTTGCATGTAGTTCTTACACAAACTAGGCACAACACAGAGTACTTAGAACTTCCTCATTTTTATTATTTTTGTTGTTATTACTAGTTTATATCATTATAAAACAAAAGGAGGAACACTCACATTGCTGTAATTCTAATTTATTCTTCACTGACCTTTTCTTACCTAGTAACTGTATGAGCAAGGGCACATTATTCCCCTGCCCACTGTATGGGTGGATGCGTTTCTATACAATATTTTTCCATTATATTTTAGTGATTTAAAAAGTGTTTATTATGATTAGCATCTCTCAGTCTCAAGTCTGGGCCTTTGTTTATGAAGCAGTTCTGAGATGGAAGATTTGATTCAAGTCGTTAATGCTGCATCAGTTTTAATTGATCTGGAAAAAATATGATTACCTTCTCCTCCCTCAACCTGTGAGAAATCGGATGTAATGGGGATGTAAATGGTGTTCCAAATCAAATATATCACTGCACTGATATGTTTGCTAAGAATGACAATGGTAGCTGGTACATCCTATCTGCTCCTTCACAAGTAAAGGCAAGTTCTCCTATTAACTTCAGTTCAAAAAAATCAATCCCGTATTGAGCAGGGAATGGATATCATTGGGAAAATGCTAGTTTCTTAAAGTTTTTTCTACACAACTTAGTACCTTGTGAGCCAAAACCAGGCCTTTAAATATGTCTTGATAGTTTTCCACCTTGAATTACTATAGGTGGAGGTAAAGTAGATGGCGATAAAGTTGCCCCACTGAGTTTGTCTTGCATTGAGATACAAATTAAGATTATACAGTGGGGAATGCACTGTATACTCTATGTAAATTCTAAGCAGAATATTTTTCGTAAGTTTTGACAAGCTTGGGTAAAATAGTAGAAATTAGCATATTCGGTCCAACTTTTTTTTTTTAAGATTTTAGTTAATCTTTAAGAATAACTTTCCTAAAACCCTCGTTTATGCTTGTTTTTGGTTCTACCAGAGTTAAAGCTGCTTTGTGGAGCTGATATCTTGAAGACATTTAAGACACCTAATCTCTGGAAGGAGGAACATATTAAAGAAATAGTGGAAACGTTTGGTCTGGTTTGCATTAGCCGTGCTGGCTGTGATCCAGTGCAGTACATCAATGAATCAGAGCTTTTAAGGAGATTCAAGCACAACATCCACCTGGTCAGAGAATGGATTCAGAATGAAATCAGTGCCACACAGATACGACATGCATTATGCAAAGGACTAAGTGTGAAGTATCTCATTCCAGACTCTGTCATTTCATATATTAAACACCATAATATCTACACAGAAGAGAGTGGGCAGAAAAATGATGGAGACTTGCTTCAACCTCTTAAACAGCACAATGTGACAGTCGATACACTAAAAGATTGACGTCTGTTCTATCAACAGGAAAGGAGATGCTAAAGGAGTCATTTTTTGCATGTACAAAGTAGTTATGGGGAGCTGTTGTGTTGTGACTGTTGCATTTCTTGAAAGCTTACAATTTTATACAGAAAAAGTTCAAATTAGAGAAGTTGTTTTGGATCCATGCTTTTCTAAGCTGTTAAGCACTAAGAATTTCAGTTAATTCGTTAAAGAACAAGATAATGGTTATTATCTCACTTTATTTGTGTTTTCAGAATAAGTATTAAAATCTTCAGTAACAGCAAGGGTTTTCTGTGCTGACTAAAATGGCTTCAGTGGCTGTGTTTAGTACTTTCTTCTACGGCAGTCTTCTCATGCCAGGGACTGTTCAAATGTGAAAGTGTCTCAGCTGTTCCCAGCAGTGAGAATAAAATTAGTCATATTTTTCAATGAACTGTGCTAAAAATATACGTTATCACAACATTTCTACTTCTCAGGATCCTATGTGACTTCATTAACTAGTACTGCCCAAAACATGTATGTGGATTGACAAACTTGGAAAGAAATCAGAAATAAAGGCCAGGTTCAGGCAAGCAATTAATTCTAGTCCTGTGCATAAGACGTTTAAGGGGAGTTTCCTGTAATCCATTAGATCAGTCTGCATTAGTTTGGTCCTCTGATATAACTTACAGCAGCCAGTTGATATGTCAGTCAGGAATCATGAGATATAGGCAAGTCCCCTATGATAGCAGAAGGGAGAGTGATTGTGAACGTCTGTCTAGACAACCGCCTATTCCTTCTGTTCTAGCTCATTTTCCTTCCTACTGGGTTTCCCTGCAGAGATCTCTCAAAGCTGCTCAAGCCTCATAATGCCAGCCAACGTTTTGAAAGGTGGTTGAAAGGTGGTATTAGTCATGAATGGGAAGTGGTAAAATTTGTCTGCCACTTTGTCTACTAGTTTCCTAAACATAGACTGAGTTGGAAAGACTCTCAAATGTGTGTGTCAAGTAAGAAGTTGTTCAAAGGACTGTTTATGCTATTTTTGTCATGCAGTTCAGTTTTTACAATGAGATCACGCCATGCTTTGGCTTTTAAATTACATCCTTCATTCTATTTTCTATGTATCACTCAGAAATTACAATAAAAGCAGATGTTTCTGAAGATCCCTATTAGTCCGGCTGTATTTGTGCCTGAGGAGGGATTGCCTAACTCAGCAGTATCCTTTAGGTTACTGGGTAACTCAAATGGAAAAGAATATGGGTTTTATGTCTAAAACAAAAGATTACTGCATACTATGACTGTATGCAACTCAGATGGTACTGCTCACATGAGAGGATAACTAAGAAGCTCATTTTGCACCTGTCAAGTTTTACCAGACATGCTAAGCCTCTACATGTCTGTTCCACCACATACTTAGCTAACATCTTACTGATCCAGTAAAATTCATTGTACTGGATCATAGAATGAAAATGAGAGGTTAGTATGGGAGTAGGAGCAACTTGAAATGCAGGAGGAGTTATGGCTCTAATGAAAGAGGAGGAGTGAGGAAAGATTTATGCAGATGACTTATCTCCCCTTCCAGGCAGATATGCTAGGATGTACAGGGAGGATTGGAGCTCCAGGCACCACACCCACTATGTGGGTAGTCCTAATGTGTTCATGCAAGTGGGTAAGGAAATCTTTCTTCCTAGAATCACTTAGAAAGAATAGACTTCTGCCACTCTTACTCACAGTGAGTGGTCTCATGCGACACAATTGTTTGGCTGAAATAAATAGACCTGTTTGCATAGTATGCTTCTGCATATGATGAATATAGAATCTGGATCTAAATTACCACCTACTTAAATATTGCAAAATGACTTGCATTTTACTGTAATGTTTCATAGATTTCATAGACTTTAGGGCTGGAAGGGACCTCAGAATATCATCGAGTCCAGCCCTCTGCCCCAGGAAGTCAGCTGGGGTCACAGGATCCCAGCAAGATGCACATCCTCTCCCTCTGGCATTTCAGAGGGCCCCAGGAGGGAGGGGCTAGCATAGATCAAAGGGACTACATTATTCAGTACCAGGTATAGTTCATATTTAAGTGATGTCTTATACCAAATTAAAACTTCAAATGACCCTTTGGGCACTGATCCGCCCTGAGAGATTCAGTGCATAAAATATCTTGGTACATGTATGCAATAGAGATCTGGCTGGGGGTGTCCAAAGGTAGCTATGAGAGAGGGTGAAGAAAACTTTGCCAGGTTGTGTGCATCTCCTTTCACATGCAGGAATTGCTTCACTTCAAAGTCCAATTGGCAGCACTGCCCTGAAGTCTCGGTGAGAAAAGGGGATGATTTTGGGAATACTGATCAAACTCTCATTTCAGGCTGTTAAGCTATTAAACTGTATATTGCATTTTCTCCTTTCTGAATACTGAAGTGTATGTTTATCAGTGATGACCAAATTGAAAAGCACCTTTAGGAATTCAGCTTTTCAAATGTTTAATGAATGGAGAGATGCCAACCTGGTTCTTCCTTCCCACTCCTGGACTTGGAACAGAAGACTGAAGGATTTGCAATGCTGTGTCATACTGTAGAGTCAAGCAGGAACCAACGTTTACATAAGTCTTTGCACTAGAATGAAATCTCACTATCATACTCCAGCCCAAACATATGTAGCTTATCTGGACATATAGGAATACTTTATAGATGCAAGCTATTTGTCATGCAATGACATATTGTTTTAGAATAATGCAGTAGTATCACTAGCTTCTCACTTAATCATTTCAACAAAAGTCAGTGGGTCTCTGTGATGTTCTACTTTGGCCTGTTGGAACATTGTTCATATTCCCTTAAGTGAAAGCATGCACTGGGTGCATCTACACATGTCCCCCATGGTGCAGTTCTTATTGCTTAAGAAAGTACTAAATGACAGTACAGTAACAGCCACTACTGCGCCATCCCAGTGATGCACGGGTATTTTTAAACACGTTGTCACTGTAGTGATGCACTACAGCAAAGCACCTTACTGCCATGGCAACAGCATTGGCATCACAGTTCGTGCCTGCCAACGCTACATCGCTGTAGCAATGAGCTGCATTGCTGTAGCGCATTACTGCAGTGATGAAGCATCACGTGTAGATGTGCCCACTGATTAATAAAAACATGCAACACTGATTAAGACTTTGGACAATAACTACAATTAGCCATCATTCCATAATGACAACCTCTGCTACTAATTACCCACTTTTTCTAAGCCTTCACCTAAGCAGTTAATACTTCAGCCTTTCCTCCAACCCTCTTTTCTGAGAGTTAAGCAGAGCATGTAGAGCAAATTAGATTGTTTAA
Organism: Crocodylus siamensis; assembly: GCF_052110815.1. Taxonomy (NCBI): domain Eukaryota; kingdom Metazoa; phylum Chordata; order Crocodylia; family Crocodylidae; genus Crocodylus; species Crocodylus siamensis. Next base: position 54,592,026 of record NC_143400.1, on the reverse strand, counting down.
CATCACATGCACAATTATTTTCCTTGGTAGAACTTGTGTGAATCCTCTTCTGATGGGAAGGAGGTAAGGACAACACTGAAATGTTCTCAGATCAAAACGCCTGGATTTGTCTGCAAAAACCACCCAAATTGTCTACTACTGATAGCCACTCATTTTAACACCCATCCATGTGCCAAGGCCAGCTGACTTGTTTATTTGTAAGTAGTATGAGGGGGATGGAATATTACAGACAAAATGAATACCCAGATAACCAGTAGTCTTGCAGAAATAGTAGGGAAGGGAAAAAGAACATTTTCCATTTAAATCAAGCCATCCTGCTGTCATTAAAAATCTAAGTAGTTCAGCTTTGTGGAAGGATTTAATGGTAGCACTTCAGTCATAATCAGCTTAGAAGGACTCGCATGACTGTGGTCTGAAGAACAGAAAAAAGAAGCCAGAGTTCAAACTCACCGCAGAAACAGGCACTGAGCTGTGTGGTGCAGAATCAACACACTGTCCTGAAGGGTTGGTTTTTGGCTATTGTATGCACCAGAAATGCCTGTGGATTTCAGTGGTTACTGGAAAATGGTCAGCAATGAAAATTTTGAGGAGTATATGAAAGCATTAGGTAAGATTCCCTTCATATTTCTTTGATCGGTATTAGTAAAATGCCACCTTAGGACTGAGGTGAATCTTTTTCTTCTGTACAATCACAGCAGCATCTTTTTAGCGCTTTCTTTAAAAAAGAAAATACTTCCTTCACTAGGATTTGCTAACGAAAAATGTTTTGAAGGAACCTTTTTGCTTTTCACCATGCTAAAGCTGACCTCTCCAGAAATTATGCTGCAGAATATGAAGATTCAAAAAGCAGCTTTTCCGACTTCTAAAATCTTTGCAGAAGAGAAAGTGTTGTGTGAACTCGAAAAGGGTGCTTGGCGAGTAGACATGTAAAATGCTTATACTTCTATAGCAATTATAGTAAACTATTAATTATAGTAATTAATTACTAGTTGGACTTCATCTCATATTTATTTTCAGCTGCTGCTTAGTTTAGTAGCAAGTTTTAGCCAACAGTATTAAGTTGCAGTTCTTCCCTCCCCCCACACCACAGGATTCATTCAAGCAAATTCACTTACTATGAATTTTAGAGTTGTCAGTTAAACATTTATGTAGGTTGTAATTCATTTCAAGGTCTACAAAGTCTTGTATTATAGTAGATTCAAGATTTACAACTGAGCTATTTTTTCCCCCTTTTTCAGATGTAAACATTGCTGTAAGAAAAATAGCAAACTTGCTAAAACCTGACAAAGACATCATTCAGAAAGGGGATCATATGATCATTAAAACGCTAAGTACTTTTAGAAACTACATCATGGAATTTGATATAGGAAAGGAGTTTGAGGAGGATTTGACTGGACTGGATGATCGCAAATGCATGGTAAGAATGAGAACTGTTACTGGTATGTGACAGAGAAAAAAGATAAGGAATAATTAATACTGATACTAAGTCTTGCAAGGAGTGCACTTGCAAGACATCTTGGAATGTTTTCTGTATTGCACAGCTTTACTGGGAGAGTACCACAAGGGCATTTTAACCTGCCTGTACAAAAAAGGTATGTGTTAAACTTGAACATGAATCTATTTCTTTTATTAAAGGAGAGACACTTAATTCACACTTTCTCTAGTATAAAGCAGCTGTACAGAGATATTTTCTGTTCAAAATGTCATTTACAGACAAATTCTACCAGCGTTACACCGAGTAGCACTTTGCTACATAAACAGTCCATTGATTTCAGGGTCGGTCAGGTCTGCAAGAATAGCAGGAAGGTGGCCTCCTGTGCTTAGAAACTGCTGCTGCTCCTGTCCTCTGTCTCTCTCTCCCCTTCCTGCTTCCATGGAGATCTTGAATGGAGCACTAAAGAGAGCACACTTAGTTCCATCCATTTCAAAAAACAAAACCACAGTGAATGTTGCCGTCAGTAAATGGCAACATGAGCTCTCTTTTATGAGCTTTATCCTCTTGCCAAAGAGACTAATATTTTGGAACTTGTGACTAATAATGCCAATTAGCAGAAGAGACTCAAGAATATCAAGCTGCTTAGCTGAGTCAGAGCCCTGGATGTTTTCTTTCCCATTAGTCTGAGGGCATGACATTTCTGCAGTCTCCCAGAGTGAAGGAGTTGCTGACAAGCAAGAGAAAATTATTTTAGAAGCCGCTGCAGCAGGAAAAAAAAAAAAGAGTAGAAATGAAATAACAGGATCCCATTCTTAGAAAAACTGGCCATCTCTATGACTGATCAATACACTTTTCTAACACCAGGATATACAAGTCTACATTTGATCCTGTTATGGTATGAAAGGGCAGGATTTTGAGACCCAGTAAAGGGGACTCCACTAGAGCACAGAAAAAATATGTAAAAAGTTAAGAAAGTAAGGCCAAGGAAAAGGGCTATTTGTTTGGAAAAAGTGGTACAGTACAAAGCTGTAGTTCTGGTTACTGGAAGCTTGAAGGCCTAGGTTCAGCAAAAGACTTATGCAGAATTTGGGGGCTTAAGTCCAGGACTGTGATGCCCAAAATCCTAGCACTTAAAGGCTATGGATGTGTACATTTTCACATAGAGGGTTCCCTGTACATCTACAAGTTTGCTTGCATGTGTTCCCTGAACTGCAACTGCCTTGGTATCCACCACTGCCAAAAGCTTGATTAGGATCCAAAAAATAAGTATTCCCCTAAGGCAGTGGTTCCCAATCTTTTTTTTTTTCCTGTGGACCAACACAGGAGCAGGACAGGACACACGGAGCCGGCTGCCTCCCTCCCAGGGCTCCCCTGCCCCCCAGCTTTAACCCTGCACGTGACTGCCAGTGGCAGAAGCCACTTGACCTGGCAGATGGACAGTGGTTGGGTCCCTCTGCCCTAAGGGACCCAATCTGGGCCTAATACATCTGAAGCAGTAAGCTCCCACAACACAATGGGGTCCTGACCATATTCATTCAAAAAACACAGCTGAACGACATGGACGGGTTGCTGCCCTGCTTTCACACAGTATCTTAGTGCTCACTGGTTGAACTTCCTTCTCAGCCTCAAGTAAGGTCACAGATGCAGGGATGGGGAGAGGGGAAGTATTTTCTGTATCCTCCTATTGAACATGTACCACTTTGCCAGAAAGAATTCAAGTTTCATTGGGCTAGAGAGAGGCAACAAGAGAGCACAACTGTATGACCCAGGGATTGGGGCACTCCTCTGGGAAAGTGAGATGGCCTCTTAGGCATTTTATCCAGCAACAGTTTAATGTAAAAATAAATAACCCTGGAGGTGGAATTTGGAACCCCAAACTCCCCTTTCCCTGATGATCACCCCAATTCCTGAGTTCTTGTTTAAAAGGAGCAGCGGCTCCACTCCTTCTCCATCTAATACGAGATCGACTTAGGCACCCTATTTTAGAAAAGGATTGCACACTGCAAATTCCTATCTGACAGCATGTCCCTGCAGCCAAGAGCTAGGCCCCCAGACTCAACTTTTTAAGCATTTCAGCCTCAACTTTTTCCTCAAGGTTCCTACTGGCTATCTTATACAGTTTCCTGTTCAGCATAATGGTTCTTATGAATCTCATTCTGTGCACTTAACTCTGTGTGTGCTATGTGAGGAGCTCAGATACTTCCCAGCCTTACCTCAATCCATGGAAAAATCGTGGAACAGATCCTCAAGGAATCTATTTCCAAGAAATTGGAATGAGGTAATCAGGAACAGTCCTGATCACCTTATCAGGCATGATGTGTCCATGGATTCACAAAGGACACGTCATGCCTGACCAACCTGATTGCCTTCTATGATGAGATGACTGCCTGTCTGGATATGGGGAGACCAGTGGATATGGTATACATTGATTTTAGCAAGGCTTTTGGTATGGTCTCCAACAACATTCTCACAGGCAAGCTAAAGAAGTATGGGCTGGATGAATGGACTGCAAGGTAGATAGAAAACTGGCTACAGCATCGGGCTCAGAGAGTAGTAATCAGTGACTATGTCTAGTTGGTAGCAAGTATCAAGTGGAGTGCCCCAGGCATCTGTCCTGGGTTCAGTTTTATTCAATATAGAATCATATAATGTATATCTTCATCAATGACCTGGGAGATGGCACAGAGTGCACCCTTAGCAAGCCTGCAGATGACACCAAGCTGGGAGGGGGAGGGGTGCGGGGAGTAGTAGATATGCTGGAGGGTAGGACTAGGATTTAAAGTGACCTAAGCAAATTGGGGGATTGGGCCAAAAGGGGTCTTATGAGGTTCAACAAGGACAAGTGCAAAGCCCTGCACTTAGGACGGAACAATCCCATGCCCTGATAAAGGCTGGGGGCTGACTGGCTGGGAAGCAGCTCTGCAGAAAAGGACCTGGGGGTTACACTGGACAATACGCTAAATATGAGCCAACAGTGTGCCTTTGTTGCCTAGAAGGCTAACAGCATACTGGGCTGCACTGGTATGAGTGTTGCCAGTAGGTCAAGAGAAGTGATTATTCCCCTCTATTCAGCACTGGTGAGGCCACATCTGGAGTACTGTGTTCAGTTTTGGGGCCCCTACTACAGAAAGGATATAGACAAATTGGAGAGTCCAGTGGAAGGCAATGAAAATGGTGATGGGGCTGTAGCACATGACTTCTAAGGAGAGGCTGAGGGAACTGGGATTATTTAGTCTAGAGAAGAAAAGACAGGGAATTTAAAGCAGCCTTCAACTACCTAAAGGGGGTTTCAAAAAAGGATGGAGCTAGACTGTTCTCAGTGATGGAGGATGACTGAACGAGGAGCAATGGTCTCAAATTGCAGCAAGATAAAAAGTTTAGGCTAGATATTAGGAAAAATTCTCCCATTAGGAGGAGTAGTAAAACACTGGAACGGGTTGTGGAATCTCCATTCTTGGAGGTTTAAAACCTGGCTAGACAAAACCTTGGCTGAGATGATCTAGTTGGAGATAGTCCTGCTATGAGCCCAGGGGTAAACTAAATGACCTCCTGAGGTCACTCCCAACTCTAATTTTCTATGATTCTCTCAGGATCATGAATTCCAGTATGTGGGCTAGGGCTTAAGTCCTTTTGTGGCTCTGGTCCTGAGTCTCGATAGTGATATATTTAGTCAGGGCACACATAGTCAAAGCTTAAACTCACAACATCTGATCTGGTAATTCAACCTTGCTGTAGAAACCTGCATTTGGTTTTATTCAGATGTTCCAAGGTTGTAGTCAGAAATTGCAAGGAATATATCCACTCTTTCATTGTGGCCATTAGCACAGCACCATAAGCACATAGTGAGCTGCAGATGTGCATTCTTAATGTAAGCCCTTAAAGTTTCGTATCATCAGTGGAAGTATAGTGCTTCATATAAAATTATAAATGGAGATTGAAGATCAGAGCCTGACTTTTCCCAAGAAAGACACCTGGCAGTCTGGAGCCATCTCCAGGATCCCTCCGTACAGTGATGTCTTTAGTTGCTAACTAACTAATAAAGGGAATTAAAATAGCATCTGTATCTGGCACATGTGAAATGAAGGATGCAAGAGACACTGGAACTACTTCTGCCTGGCATTCCTAGAGGCAAGTTACTAAAAAGATGCAGAGGAAGATGAAGCTACAGTCCAAACGCTTCCTCTCTTTCACACTAGCTTGAGTTAGGAAAGTGAGCATGAAGAAACTGGTTTTTCATCCAAATGCTTCTGCTGATAGTAAAAACCCCCAAAACTAGAGAAGGCTACAGGGATCAAGAAAGAAAAATTCTCAAAGCAATGCATGTTATTTAGATATACTGATCTCCTCCTGCTGTTCACAAGACCTGGGAGTTTAATGATGCCTGTTATAACTAAGTAGGCAGATACAGGGATTGTGAGCAGTTTGTATGTTTGTTGCTTTGTTTCCCAAATTTCTGCACTGTTGGTAACTCTTGCTATTTTCTTGTAAGTCATACCACAAATGTGGTTTTTTTCTTACAGAGTATGTGAGAATCTCTTTTAAAAAGCTGAGTTGCTGTTTCTTATGGCAACACTGAAAATCCTGAGATACCCAGAATCCCAAAATTTGTATTTTCTTAAAAGCCTTGCAGTTTTTAAGCTGAACCCATCATTTTTGAGCACTTCTGAACCCAACATTTTTTGAGCATTTGGCAAGTCTGCTCGAAGTCCTCTTCTGCAATGAGGCAACAAAGAAATTTATGCTGATAAGTTACTGATTCAGCATTTGATTTTCAGAGTTGCTAAGCTCCTGTTGATCTGACTTGAACCTGAGGAGATTATTCAGGTGCCTAAAATAAGACTGTGCTTAAGTCAGGCCTTGCTGAGACTGGGCCATAATGAAAAATTATATTCAAATTTAGAACCTTTTGAACTAGGTCAACAGTCAGGACACACGACTTAATGCAGACAAGACAATACATCTCAACACCAATGCTCGTCAAAGTAAGCAAAGCAGTCAGAAGACCTTTATTGTAGAAGTCTTTGAAGCCATTAGTCCATGGCATATAGTTTATGAAGAAGAGCAAGATGAATTCAGAGAGAACTCAGAACAAGTTATAGTGGAAGAGCATAGTAAGATAGTTAGGAAAAAAAGCTTGACTTTGAAGGGGTCTATAGGATTATTCCAAGTTTTAATAGCATCTGTGATGAGCAAAGGCTGAAAAGATCAGGTTGAGTCTTATTAGAGAACCAGTTCTTTGCTGGAGTGTAAAGATGGTCAAAATGAATGGGATGGTAAAACAAATAAGGCTGGATATTGCTGGGCAACATTTGTTACGGTTCCCTCCCCAACTTAGTTTCTGCTAAGCATCAAGACTTGGTTACTGCAAAAGGCAAAACTGATAGTGCTTTGAAACTGTTGAAAGATACTGTCACCAATTTCATCTTGCCTCTGGGGTTTTTTGATTTTTTGCACCAACCCCATTTTGCTATGCCAAGACAGCTTTATGGATCTAATTCCTGAGGATTTTCATCGTGACTGCAGTATCAGAACTTAGGAGCTGTCGTAGCTTGGCTTTCTCTACAACACAAAATGATCAGGAAATTCTTACTTGCCCAAGCATATGAATAATAAATGTCATGGCTGCCATTACTCTCCTCTCCCCACAAGCCAGTTACCAGAACAGGTCTAATTTTATTGTATCCAGTATCAGTTTAGAACTTTTTTTTGGTTGAAAGATAGTGAGAACTTAAAAAAATATATATCTCAAACTTACATAAAAAGTTTCTGTACCAGAGGTGCTTGTTACTGGAGTATTTCAAGCCAAGGTGATCACAGTTCATTTAAGATTTTCTGCTGCTGTTCAGAAGCATAGGACCTCAGAGAAATGCAAAGACCCTTCTGGTTAGGCTTCAAAGGCGTATTTGTACATTTTGTAAAACCAAAAGAGAAAGAGAGCTGCCTACAGGGACACATGGGAATGCAGGAGAGGACGGAGACTAATTAGAGCTCCAGGTATCTTCAAAAGCAAAAATCGGTCTTCCATATGTTTCAAGTATTACAGAAACTGACTGCGGAGCAAGCTCTAGGTCACACTGTGGTTCAGCACATCTTAATCCTTATGAAATGCTAGCAGAGCACCTACTTTTGCAGCCTAGCTGTTGCTTTTTTCTAGCATTTTTCCTTTCCATATTACCTGGATCTGAATTAACTTCTCTTAAGCACAGAAACTGTGCTTCTATTTATTATCCAGATTGATGAGAAAGGATGGATTTGTGAAAGGTGAACTTTAAAACAGTTTGTAACTGTTCAAGTAATTATAATAGATTAAGAAAGAAGATTGATTAATGTAAGATTGATTACTCCTTTGGGATGGGGGGTGGGGGTCGCTGCATTCACTATGTACCTTACAAGATAAAATGCCAGGTTCTAGAAAAGAATAAATGCATTGTATAAATAAATACAATAACATTATATAAGTTATGTATTTGAGAAATAATATGTACATACATACATTCATGACTATGACAGGGTCTGATGATTTTAAGACTAAGGGGAGCCTTTTTTTCTAAATGAGTCTTTTCAGCAGGTTATTGATCATTTGATCAGCTCTATAATGCTTATGCATAATAGGGCAGAGCCTGTGACTGTTCTAAGCTTGTGAATTATGCAATTCCAATACAATTCCCTTGATTTTTGATAAATCCATAATTTCCTTTTATAATTGGAGCAAGCATCACTGGAGAACATAAGGTATAGAGCTCTAGCTTGTTCTATTCACAACTTAAGATGCATGTTATTGGCTAGATACCATTCCCTTATACTGCATTGTGTATTAAACAGATCAAATTAAATAATCCAAATAAATGCTGACAGTGCACAAATAACTACTTGCTTGAAGCCCTGCCCCCCCACACTCAAGCAGGGATTCCCCCCTCTCTCCCACAGCACAGACCGGATCATAGTCAGCATGTGGTATGCTAGCTAACGCTGAGAGGTGTCTGTGCAAGGCAGACAAGACAATGTCCACTTACAGCTTTTTGGAGCTAATCAACTGGTCAGCTGGTAACGTTCCTTCATTGCTTCCTTGGAAAAGGTTGTTTAAGAAGAACTTGAACTAATAAGAGAAGTTTTTGTTTTCTAGATGGGGTGTTAAATGCTGTGTTATCAACTCCTTGTTGCCTCCCTCACTGGTCAGAAGCAGCGAGTGTGGGGGGGAGACTCCTCTCTAATCAGAGCATCCTGCCGGGGCCTGGCCACACACTGCCTTAGCTCAGCACTGGAAGGGAAGGGAGGGCTGTTCTAGCACTTCTCAGCTTCTTGCATGTGCCTGCATTTCTTCAGTCCAGGGGGAATATTTTAACAGTTACAAACCAGTTCAGCCTAGCCAGGTTAGAGTAACCTGCAACTACTGAATCAATTCAAACTCAGGCTTTTTGAATGTCTGTCCCTAGCCATTAAGCATTCACAGTCTAACTAAGCAGTAGGAATAATGCAAATTAGGTACAGGGCTCCTAGAGCATAAAAATGCCATTATGTGCAGTGTTGGAGGGTTTGAAATATGTTTTCAGTCCCTACTGAAACAAAACAAAGGCCTTTCAAGATACAAGAACAGAGGCTCCAGAACAGTCAATGCCCCATTCTTACGGCACTCAGATGAAATGTAGGAAATTCAGTTCCTTGCATCTCGAAATTTGACTGCAGAACAATACTGCAATATATCCCAGACTCAAGCAACCTTCCTGACAGAAGATTTGTTGACATGTTTTCTTGAAACCAAGAATTGGTTTGTTGGAACATTTCCAGCTTGCTCTACTGATTTGTTACTGAAGTAATCTTCACAAACACACAGGACAAGCTCACAAGGCTAGTTCTAAATGTCCAACCAAAAACCCTGTTACATAAACTGTAATGCCATTTAGGATGTGTACAATTCCCTAAGGGAGGCCAGAAAAGCAAATTATTTAAACTATAATGTAGCAATGGATTGCATTTGATAAATGCACTTAAATGCGACTGGATCTCTGACACCAGTGAAAAAATCCATCTACTTCAACATTATCTCAGCATACACAGGGGCAAGACCAAAATCTGACTCCACTACAAAGTCACATATATCATAAAGTTTGCTTAACTGGTATTTATGTAAGGTCTACCTCAGATAAATACTGTGTTCTATAAGAGGAATTAAGAGTTGCTACTCTGTCAAAAATCATAAGACCAGTGTCTCCCTGAAAAGGCAGTAACTGGTAATTATAATCATAAGGATTTAAAATGTGGCTATTCAGCATGTGTAGGGAGCCCAGAATCAATTATACCATTTTCTTAAAGTGTGCATTCTTCAATTTGCTTCCTTACTTGACCCCACAGATTCAGGTATCCCATTTCCCTTCCTCCTTTTCTCCTCTTATCTTGAAAAAGTCTTGTCCTTCCAACTCCTTTATGCATATTTTCAAGCATGCTCTTGTATTCCATCTTGGAAAAATGGAATCTCCCAATACCACATCTCTCTACTAACCCTTTCCATTCCCTCTTGAAATCCATGCCTTCCCTCTTCTGACGCTGCTGCAATTACCCCTGCGCCACATGAGCAGTAGCTTACTTGTGCCGATTCTGATTAAAACAAATTATTCATTTTAGCTTCTGTTTCTATATCCTACCCTTCACAAGTATATAGACTTGGTGGGTAAGAAAAGGTGCAATGTGGTTACAGTAGGATGTTGGACAACTCACAATGTCTGTGTGCCTCAGTTAAATGGAGATGTTTCCTTTATCCCACCTTTTGTCTGCCTAGTCTAATTAAATTGTATGCAGAATAAGACAGGCCTTACCCAAAGAACGTATCTCCAGTACTTAGCACAGCAGCTCTGTGATCTTAGCTGTGATTTCTGGGTGCTTCAGCAGTAAAAATAACAGATGGTACAGAGTTATACAAACTTTTCGTGCTGAAAACTAAAGCTAATCTAAACATCAATTTAATGTGCAGGGGAAAACAGGAAAGTACTAAAACTGGGTAGACATAGTTTTGTCTGTGTTTTGTTCTGAGTTTCCATGAGTCCTAAAACCCAAGAAGTGGCAAGATGCATGTCATAAGGAAACTCAAACCAGGTCCTGCAGCAACTGAAGGGTATTTTTTATGACTGCACAAGACTGGGGTCTCACTAAAATTATAAATATTATATAGACAGTGATATATAAGGCAGGGGAAGATTACACAGAGCCTAAATTGTTATTACTGTAATTGTCAATTACTTGTCATACAGGTAAGTTTAAACAATAAAGGGCCAGATTCTATTCCACTTATCAGGCACATAAGTAGACTCCTACGGATGATCTAATTCCACCCTGCTTATGTCCTGGAGAGTTAATTCAAAAAGTGGGTTGGTCTTCCTCACTGTTTTTTGTGACTTGGTCTTAATGGCAAGCTGATGGTGCTACAGATGGATTTACAGCACCTTGATTGGGGTGGAATAGAATTGCACAAGGGTGCCTAAATCCATTTATATGCCCAGTAGATAGACCAGAACCTGACCTATGTATTTTAGAAATGATCCTAATCCTTCCTTCATGTAAGCTGAAACTGCAATTTGGCACATTATTGCAACACAGCCTAAGTACCAGCCTTTCTGCCTTTTCAAAAGGTGCTTACTGTTTCACTTGAATAAGAAAAAATTGTTATGCAAGGAATGAAGAGTGAAAGGAAATAGCATTCCAGAGAATGGCTAATTTCAGGTGTCGGGGAAAACCGAAGGATCGGGCCCCAAGGTCACGGTGGGCCGGGGTGGCAATTAGATACGGACAGGTGGGATTAGCGGCGTAGAGTCTGGAGTTAGGGACTCGGAGCGGGTTGAGAAAAACAGGTGAATTTATTTGACTTACGCTTCAGGCGTAGGCAGAAAGGTCTTCAGTTACAGTTTTGAACACAAACAAACAAT